>NC_140592.1:358372103-359572103 GCF_964204655.1 Triturus cristatus | reverse complement strand
CACTGGTATGCATGAATGTTTTGCAACCAGTAATGCGGTCACAAAACATTTGAAGTTACCACCAACTGCAGGGGTCCCCAAGGGACCGCTTCCCCTTTGTGAATGTGGCTGCCAACATTTTTTAAGAGCAGGCAGTGGTCCGTGGGACCACTGCCTACTCTTAAAAAATGAAAAGGTAGCTTTTGTTTTTATGTTTTAAACGCATCGTGTTTTCCTTTAAGAGAAACAGGCTACATTACCAAACAAAATATTGCTTTATTTAAAAAGCAATTATAAATATGTTGGTCTGGTGACCACAGCAGGCCACCATCCCTGTGACTGTATCCATTCACAATGGGATGCAAACTGCGACCTGCCTCATGAATATTGATGAGGCAGGTCCATTTGCGAACCTTGGCGAATCGCTAACAGCATCAAACACACTGTTGTACATCACAGTTCACGAATTTCTGATGTCGAATCGCTAAAATTCGTTATTAGGAAATCATATTAAGCAATTTTTTACACCTGGCCCTATGGTCACTGCAATTATGCAGCAGTTCCGGACCAAATGATGCATCAAGGTTGACTAAATTATGCAGGAAGTAAATGCAAATTATGCAATGAACGCTGCACAATTTGTGACAATATTTCTTCGATATTTTGTCGTTTTTACACATGTTAACACTGTCTGAGCAAAGGTTTCACCTCATTATTACTAACTCAACACTCAAATACAGCAATAAGCAACTGAGAGGTGACCTGAGCGGTCAACCATTGTAAAGGATCTACCACTGCAAACTACCTATGTTGCTGCCTTGTTAGTAACATTTGCTCTGTTTGAGTGAGAAACACGCTTTATTTGTTCAAATCTGCAGGTTGTGAGGCGGCAGATGAATTATGTGGCAAATGCGGCAAACTATACTTACCCGGAAAATGCTGCAACAGAGGAATTGCATAATTTCAGTAGCTACAAACTTCAACCAGACACAACAATAAGGTCATGCAAAATGCATGTGCTCAAAAACTCACGTGTTTTCCATATTTTACATGCTTCAATCAATCAGGGTGTTTAAAGCGTGCTACTCAGCCGAGAGGGTCTCAAGGCACTGGGGTGGGGGGGGGGGGGTTGCTGGGTCAGCTACCATTCAGCCGAAAAGCCAGGTTTTAGGCTCTTCCTGAAGGTGTGCAGAGTAGGGGAGAGTCTGATGCTGACTGGGAGTTTGTTCCAGGCTTTGGCTGCGATGTAGGAGAAGGCTCTTCCACCCACTCTGGTTCTGCAGATGCGCAGGGTTCCTGTTAGGGCGAGGTCGGCAGGGCGGAGGTTTCTTTTGGGTATGTGGAAGGAGAGTCTTTCATTGAAGTATTTTGGTCCGGTGCTGTGGAGGGATTTGTAGGCGTGGGTGAGTAACTTGAAGGTTGCTCTCTTCTTGACGGGGAGCCAGTGGAGGTCTTGCAGGTGTTGGGTGATGTACTCATGTCGTGGGATGCCAAGGACGAGTCTGGCTGCGGTGTTCTGGATGGTCGGCCCATGCAGATATTGAAGAGGGGAAACATCCTTTACCACGCAACCATTACAACGAGGTATGGTTACATCGTGGTTTTGACAACGCAAGTCGTTACACCGACTTGCACTGGAGGGCGCTCTAGATTAAGGAATAGTGTGAATTACTATTCCAACACCTTCCCTACTGTACGTAGACTGGAGTTGGAATAGTAATTCACACTATTCCTAAATCCAGCGCCCTCCAACGCAAGTCGATGTAATGACTTGCGTTGTCAGGACCGCGATGTAACATACCGCGTTGTGATGGTACGCGTTGTATCATCATACATCCATTGAAGAGCATGGGACTGAGCGATGATCCTTGAGGTACTCCACAGCTGATCTCTGTGCGTTTGGAGGGAAAAGACGGGAGTCTGATCCTTCGGGTTCTGCCGGCGAAGAACGAGCGGAGCCAGTCGAGGGGGGTTCCCTGTATGCTGGCGTCATGGAGTCTGGCTGCGAGAGTGCGGTGGGAGATTTTGTCGAAGGCTGCGGAGAGGTCGAGTAGGATGAGGGCCGCGTTGTGGCTTTGGTCGAGGAGCGTGTGGCTGTCGCCTGTGGCGGCGAGGAGGGCGGTCTCGGTTCTGTGGTTACTGCAGAATCCGGATTGGGAGGAGTCAAGGATAGCGTTTTCTCTTACACACAGCAACATATGTGAGGATAAGAACACCATTTTGGTCACCCACATACCACACCAAAACGTTTACCACATAGAACACACTGCAATTCAACACAACACCAGATGGTTTCCCCGCAGTGTATGTAGCATGCTCCCCATAGTCAATGGCGCTATGGTACTTTGTAGGTGATTTCAAGGTTTATATAAATGCAGATACAATATAATAAAATTCCTAACCCCTCCTCCCAACACACACACGTAAAAAAGCAGTACGTGTTTCCTTTGACGCCTACACGCCGTCGTTCAGCCCCCTGCCCCCTCCCACCACCCCAGTCCACAGCAGGAACATAGCTTGCATCCCTCAGAGTTATCCCTGCTTTAGAGCAGCAGCTCTACGGAGAGAGTTTTCTAATTGAGTGAAAGTACATTAGGGAGACATATTTGCAGTCTGTAAGCATTTTTTACTGCTATGTCAGCAGCTGTAACTGAATTAGCTTCTAAAAAGAGAGTCGACACTTCAGACCTCCGCTTGCAAAATGTCAAAGGTTCTTACTGGTTCTCTAAAATGTGTTTTGAAAGTTGCAGAATTCCCGCTTGTTTCGCCCTTGTGAATAATGTTTCCTGTACATAAAGGAAATATGCTGCCCATACAGAAAGGGCTTTCAAGCAGCAGCAGGCTTCATGTAAAACGGAACGACGGCCTGAAATGCGCAGCTCCGCTTCAATAACTGCCCACAGGTTGAAAATTGCATGAACACTATTAGCTGAACAAGAGGGAATATATATTTAACTATGCCAGGTAATCAGTGCTAAAATCATACCACCTAAGTAGCCAGTCTAAGAGTAACCTGGGGAAAATGCAAGAAATCGAGTTTGGAAAAGTGGTATTCTACCGCCATCTATAGGAAAAAGTAGTTTACGACATGCCGATGGAAATGTCAAAATAGTGCCAGTGCGGGGATCGCTCCTAAATTTTCCACTTCATTTTCTGTCAACGAGTTTTCCAGCATCATCACCAGAGCTGGTCTTTGCTCAGACAGTGCCTTTGGCCGTGCACCGCAGGGGGTTGACCGCGGTTCTGCAACCAACGCCTTCTCGGTGCCAACCCCAAGGTCGCCCAAACCGCTGCTAAATCTCAGTCCTTAGCTGTGCAGTGTGAGTTGGCACTGTACCCAACCCACTGCAGGCGGCCAACCACAACGGCCTGCACAATGGAGGTTGGCTGCAGGTTTTTTTATTTGACCAGACCCTTCTCTTTTAAAAATGTTTGTTTTTGGTTCTTCTGAACTGAAGTACCACAGCACTGCAGTACCAGCATTGGTACTGCAGTGCCACATGGGGAGTACTTCACTGGGTACCAAGGTATCCGGCGCTTGTACTACAATACCTGCAACCCATCTTTTCTTAAATTTGGCTTCTAACAGACAGGGTCCCTTTGCTAAGCCACCAATCCCCCACCCCTAAATGGCTGTGTCAGGGTGTAGCCACCCTGCTCCCTTAGTCCTGTAATGACTACTGCAGCATATGCTCCATGTTGTGGCCAGCCAATCAGAAATGTCTAGTTCCTTTAAATTGGCCAATCAGAGCATATCTGGGCACCAACAGTCCATATATACATAACTTTTTAACTCCTTCATACCTAATTCCCTCTTTAAATTTTGAATTTCTAAAAAACGGCTGACTGGAGTTACACCAAATAACAAAAAGCAAGCTTACTGAATAAAGATCTAACATGTTCCCTAATTTGGTGTAATTCCATTCAGCCACTTTTCTATATCAGAGAGCAGAGTTTCTTATTGGAATTACATGGGAAATCACACTTTTGGGGACCCCCTCAAGCACACCCTTTGTCTTGGCCCGGAAAGTTTGGTGTAGATTCATCAAACCGCAAAAAAGTTAATAGCAAAACAAAACCACTCTGTCTATGGACACTCTGACCTAACTTCATGTTAGTATATTATAGCGAAACACAGTAGGGGGAATGGAAAGAGAGGACAGGTAGGGCTACAGGTGTAAAGTAGCCATGTAGTTTAATGCATGTACTTCAACAGAGTCGGAAGACTACACTCAAACACAGAAAATAGCATTAAGGCAGAGATCAATACTTCAGTGGCTAAACCAAGACGTGATTGACAAAGTTCTATGCAACCAATGGGAAGAAAATATGATCCATTTGGTTTGCATATACCCAGAAATGAAGGAAGAAAGGAGGAGATATTTAAAAATCTATTTTAATAATCGAGGAGTACGATCATGTAGACAAGCTTTGGTACTCTGTTTTAAGCCAACTGATATAATCATGAATGCAAACTTTACAAACTTTCTGATTTTAACAAAAAAGAAACTAGGAGCTTGTGAATTGGGTATAGTAAACCTGGTAGTTTAAACCAACTAATATGGAAAGCTAATTAGTATATAATTGATGGATCATTTGTATATAATTTATGATTTTATTGGAGTAACTTGTCCTTTTTAAAGATATGAAGAGAAGATTTGTAATATGAAGGAATTAAATTTGCCAGCATTATTTGTTCTCTTGGTCCTCGGAATTGAAGCATTGTTTTATTATGGCTGTATCATTGATGATTTTATATTGTATGATTTTAATTAATCAAGCGCTAAATATTCGAAATTGAATTCGAATTTGATTGACAAAGTCTCGAGCCAATTGCTGAAAGATTCTGGTTGAAGAAAGCCAGTGACTGAAAGAGGCAAATCCAAACTCACTCAATGTATATTGTTAGCAATAGGTTTGTTTGACAACTGTGCAATCAAAACTCAGGTGTAAAAAGTGCAAGCGCATATACTTAACAATGTAGGAAGACACCATTGGTGATTTTAAAATAAAAAGAGTACCATTAATATATTTAAAAAATCTCCTTGTAGGACCAATTGTGAAACAGAAGAAATAAACGCCTGCCATTTTCAGCAGTGAATTGTGTCTATTTATTTATTTATGTAATTTGTAGAGCGCACAACTACCCGTGGGTGTCTAGGCGCTGCCCATCCCTATATATAAAATTAATTTACAGTTCAAAATGGAACACCGGCAGCATTTTTTTGCAGATTGTTAAAGCTTTGTTCCTTAATCTTACGTTCATCCTCTTAAAACAGGTTTCAGCTAAACACCACTTTTTTAAAAAAACAGAATTTTCATCATTGCAAACAACACAGCTCTGGGCACCAAGCCCGAAGAACATGTATTTCAATGTAAGCTGTACAATAATGTCTATACAGTTGCAGTTGACATAGATAGTAATACAAATTGAATGTATTGAATGCAATATTGAGATCAGCCCATTCCAACTATGTTAATGTATCTTCCCCACCCACCCTCTCCCAACTCCTTCCTCGGCTGTTGTTATCCTGTGAGCCACAGTGTATCACATGCACTCAGTGGTCAGCTGGTTTACCCCCAGACTCAAAGATCTTCATAACCCATGTTATATAACAATCAAATGCTTCTAGACCTGTTTCTTCTCCAATTCCTTTGCAGATAGTAGGGAACTACTGGGTCTTTCAGACAATCAACTAGGTGGAATCAAACTGCGCCCCCTCCTCACCTCTTAGAAGACTTTCATATCCCTCCCACAGAATGAGGTCATCCCTCCATTTGGTCAGCCTATAGCCCCTGGAAGCTTTGCAATGCATGGTAATTTCTCGCTTCGCAAGGATCAGGCCCAAGTCCACAGATCTAGCAGTGATTGTGCGTTAGTTTCGTTTGGGCGTGGGAATCTTGCCCCTGCGAACAGGACATATGAGTACAGGGATCATCCATTGGGTAGTCACATTAATATAGTCTATTACCTCTCTCCAAAATTCAACCAGAGGGAGTCAGGACCACATAATATAGAACATTTCTGCACCATGTTCTCCACATCTGGGACAGGATGCCTGGGTCGCTTTAAAGATCCTTATGATTTTACCATGGATGAAGTATGCCCAATATAAGAAGTAAAAGTTAATTCATTTGACTCTAGTGTTTCGATACACTGTATACGTGTTGGTGAGTATTGTGGCCCACTCTGCCTCTGTGATTTGAATCATAAGGCCCTCCCCCCATTTCTGTCACAGCTCTACTAATGGTATAATAATATCAGTCTGCAATGCCTGATACAGTCATGTAACTGCTTTGACTCGGCCAGTCGCAGTGCAGAGAACCCAGCAGCACTGATGAGCCAGAGGTCCAGCCACACCAGTCCCCCAGTGGTCTCGCAGTGTCGCCACCACCGCCCAGTGCAACACGAATGAACCCATTGGTATTTCGAAAGTTGCTGAGAAGTGGCCAAATGCTATAAGCTCCCCTCCTCTGTAGAGGTCACCTACGTGGGACAGCCCGTAGGCAGAACACTCTGCCAGTCCCTTCAGTGCCCCACATCTAGTCTACCTATGGGCTCCAGTCCTTGAAGTGGAAGATCTCGTGAGTAAGACAAGTGGACATGGGTTCGCAGTAGGCAGCACAGCCAGCAGGGCAGAACAACCTGCAAATCCGTGGAACCTTCTCTGAATGGTTATCTGTGAGTCCGTGGGACCTGAAATAAGGTTTGGAGGCTCGAAACCCAATCATTGGCATCTCTACGCCGGGATTAATCCATGAATGAATCCACCGGTTGAACCAATGGAGCTGCCCTGCCAGATAATAGGCCTCAAGATCTGGTGCTGCCAGTCCCTTCTCCGTTGTTGGGTACTGCAGTTTGGACATTGCCACTTTACATCTACCCACTCCCCAGGCAAGTTCAATCATCAGTGAATCCAGTTCCTGGAACATCCCACAGGGAATTATGACCGGCAGTGTGGTAAAGAAATATAGCAGCCTAGGGAGTGCCACTACTTTTTGTTACAGCAATCCTTCCTGCCACAGAGAGTGGCAATGTCTTCCAGAGGTCTACTCTAGTTCTGAGCGCTTTATGGGCTGTGCCTATGTTACCATCCAGGAGGTCATGAGGGTCATGATACATTTTAACACCGAGGAATTTCTGGCAAGTCCCTTCACAGGTAAGTCCTCGCAGGTCCCGAGGTTGGGGCATGTTTCCACAGAGCGGGAATAAATGAGACTGCTGCCAATTAATGAAGAGGCCTGATGAGCTACCGAAGCTCCACAGGAGAGAAATTGCTCCCAGTAGGTCTGCATCTACATCGCGTAGAAACAAGAGCAGCTCGTCTGCATACAGGGCGGTGTGGTGTGAAATGCCCTAGAACTCCAACCCCCGATAGAACGCACCTGAGCATGTGCTGGTAGCAAATGGCTCAACTGCGATGGCAAACAATAACGGGAAGAGCGGGCATCCCTATCTAGTTCTTGGTCCTATGATATATGAGTCAGAAATACTTTTACTGGTTAAACTCATGCTGTAGGTGCCGAATAAAAAAGCTTAGTCCACCAGATGAACCAAGGACCCAAAACCATCTTCAACACCACCCGATATAGAAGATCTCATTGCAAGCTGTCGAAGGCTTTTCAATGTCGATTGTCACTATCGCTGCCCTACGTTTATCTAGGAATTCAGTTCCTAGGATTGAAAGAAGCCTACAAATATTAAACGCCAAATTACGCCCCGGGATGAATCCAGCCTGGTCAACATGGGTCAACTTGGGCATGTGCTGCAAAAGGCGAGTGGCCAGTATGATTCTGAGAATTTTATAATCCATGTTGAGCAAGGATAATGGGCTGTATGTCCTACCATCATTAGGGGTCTGCCTGGTTTTAGTAGCAGGATCACCAGAGCTTCATTGGTAGAGACTGGTAAGTGGCTTGCCTTCTGGGCTGCAGCAATCAGGTCGTCTAGTTTCGGTTTCAGTTCCTCAGAATATGAGGCACAAAACACTACTGGCAAGCCATCTGTCATTGGGTCCTTGCCTCGCGACATGGCCTTGGCCTAGATTGCAGCTCATACTTCCTGGAGAGTGATAGCACCTCCTAAGTCATGTGCCCCTGTAGTCACTCTCCGCACTGCACGGGCCTCATAGACCCCATCAACGCCACTCATATCTTGTGTCACTGCCGCTAGATGAGTGCACCTCAAACTCCACACTATGTGTGGTGGTGATTCGGGTCCTCAATCCGTAACCCGCCGCAGCTTTGTAGAGTTAGGAGAACCAGTAGAGTGGTATGTGGTCGGCACATCCAACCTGCCATTTTGGAAGTTGGCTACGCGGTTCTCTTCCTTAAATCGGCGATCAATGCAGCAATTCACGCTAAAGTAGGGTGACCAGACATCCCGGTTTTACCTGGACGGTCCCGGTTTTTGGAGCAGTGTCCCGACATTTTGCTCCAAGTTAAAGAAATGTCTTGATTTGTGTGCATGCTTGGGTAAAACAGAGAAATGTCCTGGTATTTTAATAGTGTCTCGGTGCGCAGGCTTACTTCGCACAGATGCTGAGACGTGTCTCTATTTGGCTTTCCATTTTTGCTCTCAGGGTGAAAAAATCTTACTGCTGCAGCAATACCATTCTTCACTGCCTTCAAAGAGACTGGTTATAGTTCTTTCACAGTCTCATCATTCCAGAACTGAAGCATTTTCAATGTTATGTACAATGAAGCCAAAGTTGTTGCTTATTTAGCGTATGCATATAACAACAATTGGCAAAGCTAATAGTCATGGCTTGTTGTAGGTGTAATGTTACTTGTTGTATTACATATCTGGATACAATGACAGAAGAAGCACATTTTTCGGCCAGAACACTATGCTAAGCACAGATTTTTAAATGTATGTGTTTTAAGCCACGCCCTTAATTACATTGGCCAGGACTCCATGATAGACCTTCCCAGTTTTCTCATCCCACTTAAAGCCTGGATACTTCTGTCATGTCACCTAGTCTTTCTAGAGCGCTGCATGAGACTTCAGCACACTGCCTTGTTTGGGAGTGCTGGGAGGGCACACGGTGCACAAGTGGTTGAAGAGTTGTGAGGGGAAGCATCAGGTGTTGTGCGTGAGAGGACATGTGGTCAATTTACTGCAGCCTCCATGCCTGCTTGGGTAGTATTTCTACTACATATGAAGGCCCTGAGTGACATGGAAGCGGTGAGATGTCTGTGGGTGCGGTTGTCTCATGGGACATGGTTGGGTGATATGCATAAGATCAGAGGCGAGCTCTGCTTGCTGTGACCTACAACACGTCCGTGGTGTAGTACCCTTCTCCGCACTATTCAGAGTGCCTACATGGGAGGAAGCTGGGCGCTGGACAGTTCTACCAGACGACCAGAAATGCTGGCTTATAATTGGACAGTAACTGCCCCCTGAAGAAAGGCACGCTCCAAAATGCACTTCGGGAAATGTTTTTAAACACTATGTCATGAATTTTATCTCAGCAAAGAATGTATGCATACACAGGGCCTAGAGGTATTTTTAAAGCTGCTCAACAGGAGACACTTATGTACGACAGCAGCGTGCACAGAGCAGACATCACCAGTAACATACTGCATCTATTTTAGAGTTAGCCTTATACCTGAGAAATGCCACAGTCCCCCCCCCCCATCTCAGAGGCACAGACAGGCCCATGGTCACAGCCCATCCCACACCTCAAAGGCACAGACAGGCCTTCTCTCAGCCCTCCCCTCATCTCTGAGGCACAGACAGGCCTTCTCTCATCCCTCTCCTCATCTCAGAGACACAGACAGGCCTACCTCCTCAGCCCTTCAAGCATCATAGTGCCTTTTGTCTCCCCTTCTCTTCCTTTTTCCTCTTCCCCTTCTCGGCTTCTGGCAAGGGGCAAGCTTTTTAGCTATTTTTGCAAGTTAGTAGTTTTGAGACTGTTCTTGGTATTGTTAAAGCAAAAATCCCACATCCTATAAAGCACATGCTGTTAGCTTAAAAATCCATTGCTGTCTATATCACGACATCTGATTTGTCGTCTGTAATTCTTCATCTGTGTCTGTGGTGGCATCTGTCATTGTAGTTCTTTTTCTCTGTCAATAAGAGCTATCAAAAAGTCCTACTTTTATGTTGAGGGTTACTGCAAATAATAGTCCTACTTCTATGTCTATGACCTGTCCCGGTTTTTTGTTTTGATAATCTGCTCACCCTACCCCAAAGGGTACGGCAGTGGGTCACAGGGCGTGTTAGTCTTGCTAAAACGGGGCTAATTGAGCAATGAGAATGCAGGATGCCCTCGGATGGTGGAGTTCAGCCAGTAGCGTCGCAGGTCACATCCCTTTCCATCGGCGCTTAGCCACGCCCCAGCTAAACACCACTTAACATTGAATAAAAGGGACAGATTAAAAGGAAGTCACAATGGTCCTTAATGCACAACCACAAACAACAGTTTGAATGGGATGAGCTTTTTCAAAAACATACCAAAAGTTAGATAGCTGAAATGTAATGTAAAGTATTGCAGAAAGGACCCTTATCACAACTTTACCACATTGAGAGCTACTGACAATCTATTATTACAATTAGATTCATAGCTCCCAAAGGACGCTGGAAGGCTTGGTCGTTTTGCCTATGAATTACTATAAAAATGACTTTAGTCATCCGTCCATCACTCACAACTTTCTAGTTTAAGGTGCTGAAGATCTGTCACAGTTGAGCAAATGATTTTGGTGCAAAGGGGCATTCAAAGGCACTACAAAGATTTGGTAATCGGTGGTGGCATCAGGCCATTTCATCCATTTGAATGGAAATGGCCTCCTTGTCTGCAGTGGTCCCCTGCAGAGTTGAAAGGGGTGAAATGCTGATATTACATATCTCTTCTTCTGCTGCCCAGTGATTTTCTAAAGCATGGTCAAAGTGGCAATTGCTGTGTGCCTGCACCATTGGGCCCCCTGGTAAAGTTTTGGATCAGTCTGAATATCTGCTTTCAACAATCTGTTTTCATTTGTCGAGTGGGCATTTATCCTTCACATAACTGCCCACTACTCCTAACCAAGGAACTCTCAGGCAGTTGGTGGCATTTAATTTATAAAATATTCATATGACCCTTGCTTATCCCCTCACTGCACATCACCTATTCTATCTCAACCCTTTCTATTTATCTCTCTTCCTGCCTCCCTCTACATCTCTGTCCACCATTACCCGTGGTTACATAGACTCAAGCTCAGTTAACTACATGTTCCATATGTAATAGAGAAAGATTTCGACCTGTAGTAGAGGTTACATAGAATTCCATTGTATTTATTAGGTTAAGCATATATGCTCACTTGAGTTTCTTCATCTGCAGTAGACCTGGAGACCCAGGGGCATATTTACAACAGAACGGCGAAGCGTGGCATTAAGCAAAAATTGCTAACGCCACGCTTCTTCATTCTGAAAACGCAGGTATGTGTCGCATTCAAAGAATGCAGCACACTCCTGCGTTTCCCCTAGCACTGGCGCTACATCTAGCTGCCTTGCGCCAATGCAGCAACCCTTTCACCATAGTGCAAAGGTGTCTGCGTTGGGTCAAATGATTGTGTATGTGCAGGATGGCATCCCTTCCTGCACATAAACAATACCGAATGCCGATTTGAAACTCCTATGTGTACTGATTGTGCAGCCCACACAGAAGTTGCAAATCTTCATTTTTGTAATGATTGTTTATGTGCAGGAAGGGACATTTTCCTGCAAATACACAATCATTCATGGCGATTTGCTGTTTCTATGTGTGCTGCACAATGCAGCACACATAGAAACTGACAGGAGGAGTACAGCGCTGATCATCGGGACTGCGCCATGGAGGCTTACTAAGATGCCCTAATCCACCAGTGTTTGGATTCAATCGACACTGCTGTCCTGAAAACTGCACATTGTATTTCAATACCTATTCTAATTCACCGCTACAATTATGCGGACCGCCACCTGAGGGGCTGTAACCCTGACTTCGCCTTGATACAGGTTGTTCCACCCCTATCCCCGTCCTGAGGAAGTCCCGTCTGCGGAGGGCACAAACCCCCCTCTATGCGCCAGCGTCGAAATGCCGACACTTTCCCCTAGTGGGCCTGTACCCTACTTCACCCCATCCCTACCTCTTTACAGAAGATTATACTCTGTACAACTTCAAGAACCAGAAAAGTACTTTCGAATCCATGAGGGACAGGCTCCATTGTAAAACTAGTGCCACTGTAAACCACAACCAGTTTACAAAGGACATTACTATGTGTAATTGATTGTTTTAACTACTCTATGATTTCCCTCCCTATACATCTGTTCTATCCTCACGAGCACAATCCTTTTTCCACACTCCCCCTGGAGCAACCCTCTTTTCTCTTTTGACACGTTCTCTACAGTGATCTGTTATAATAACTGTGAGATTAAACAGTCACTATTGAAGCTATTTATGGTTCTTGTGTGTCTTTTTGAGGATAAACCTTATTGAATTGAGAAACCACTGGGGTACACTTATGATGTAACTTGAGTTCTATGTGTATCATGTTCATATATTTTGACTTAATGAATACCTTTCTAAGGCAATTAGTCTAGGACCATTGTTTTCTATACCGAGCATTACCCAGGTCCATGGACTAGTATGGGTCACCCCATTATTTTGTAATGGCACACATAGAAACAGCAAAAACGAGGAAAAATTTACCATTTCTCCTCCTTTCGCTATGTTAAGACCAGGTTTTCCCTGCTCTTAATTTTGGAGCTGCCTCCTATTTATGCCACGCTTGTAAATAGGAGGCATTGTCAAAATCATTGGGTGCTGTGTCAAAACACCCACCGCAACATCCATTGCACGGCCCTTTCAGGCTAAGTGTAGCATGAAAGAGGGCATTATTTACAAGGCGGCACTATGCCACATTAAATGGCTTAACGCAGGCTTGTAAATAAGGCGAAGCACCTATCGCAACAGGAACATCATGAAAAGTGATGTCCCTGTGGTGATAGGGGCTTGTAAATATGCCCCCAGTTGTAAACTATGGATTATCAGATAGAAGTCTTGTATTTCTCTTTAGTTTGTTGGTGGTGTATTAGGTGAACTCAAGACCATTTGTGCCAACATGTCTATCAAGCTGTACAGCTATCACCTTATTAAGTATTACTACAGCCTGAGAAATGTTCAAGTGGGCCTCTTAAAAACATGCATCTGGAAAGAGCATTGAATCAATTACAAAATCCACAGAAATAATGGTATTCTGAATCTGAACTCCTTGATGAACTGCAGTTAAAGGATTTCAGGGACAGACGGATAGATTATGGGCAGAGCAAACTACAAGTTAAGCAAGCATCCGGAGCTTACTCTTACACTAAAAGCATTGAGTCGTTTAAGAAAATTGGCTGGAGCTGATCTCCTCTTGCGGTCATTCCAGAGACTATCCCACAGCCTTATCTACTTCTGCACATGAAACAATCCATAGAAATAAAATATACATTTGAGCCAGGTTTAAAAGTTAAACCTTTGAAAACAACTGCAACATGGAGATTTTCACACTCGTTCACATGTTACAGAGGATGTGGACAGTATCCCGGGGCGGTGACACCGCAATGGCGGAGGAGCGTCTCCCCACTGCTCAGAGCCACCAGCTAAAAAATAAAACGATAGTCTATCATTGTTTTATTTTTTCCAGCTGGCTCAGCCAGCATGTGTAGGGAGGGGCGGGCCCCTCTCAAGGGAGGGGGGAGGAGGACTGCTTCGTGCACTTGTAAGTGTGCATGTGTGTTTGGCCAGCTGTCTCAGTCAGGACAAACACACATGGCACTTAGCTTTTGTCACCCCGTCTCTATTGAACAGCCAGGCTGGAGAAACGCAAAAACAACAGTTGATGGACAGAATGCAGAACAATGTCATACATTCACCCCAGTACAGAGATCTGGGCCTAAATCCATGGTTTTTTTGCTCATCATGCCATTCCAGTTTGAACCCAGCCATATGCAAATCAGTCTTGACCCTGTGCCTCATGGGTACAGTCCAGCCTGATCTGCCAAGCCAGGTCCTCCCTGGACTGGAACCAAGCATCCCAGGACCGGTTTCGGGGTTTTACCCCTCTTCTGCCAGGATAGCTTGATTCCATTGGCATGGAGAGCACGGAACTCACATACTCACGTCTGAGCATACCCGTCCCAGGGTGACAAATGCAACAACAACAGTTGATGGACAGAATGCAGAACAATGTCATACATTCACCCCAGTACAGAGATCTGGGCCTAAATCCATCATTTTTCTGCTCACCATGCCATTCCAGTTTGAACCCAGCTATATGCAAATCAGTCTTGACCATGTGCCTCATGGGTACAGTCCAGCCGAACTGCCAAGCCAGGTCCTCCCTGGACTGGAACCAAGCATCCTAGGACCGGTTTCAGGGTTTCACCCCTCTTCAGCCAAGATAGCTTGATTCCAGTGGCATGGAGAGCACGGAACTCACATACTCACGTCTGAGCATACCCGTCCCAGGGTGACAAATGCAACAACAACAGTTGATGGACAGAATGCAGAACAATGTCATACATTCACCCCAGTACAGAGATCTGGGCCTAAATCCATCATTTTTTTGCTCACCATGCCATTCCAGTTTGAACCCAGCCATATGCAAATCAGTCTTGACCCTGTGCCCCATGGGAACAGTCCAGCCCGATTAAACCCAGATCTGTGACTGGGGGTGAATGTTTTGCCAATGTGCCACATCCCGTCCATCATCTTGTGTGTTTAGGCTGGAGAAACAGCACACACTCCTGTGCCTGAGTGGAGCATCAAATGAGCCCTCTCAAGCCAATCCTCACCCTGCTTTCATAGCAGATCACCACAGGGATTGTACAGGGAGTCTGTGATGCTGTCCCAGTGCCTGCTGGGACAAGGAAGAAGGAAAAAGAACAGCATGGCACGACGCGGGAGACGGCCGGCAGCTTCAGTTAAGTCTTCCTTTTTTTGTTTTTTATTAATATTAAACTTCCAACCCCCTGCACTCCCCCTCCCGTGCTCCCCAACGCACCCCCTCCACGCCCCACCATTTTTTGTATGGTTTTTTGAATGCGGCGGCTGCCACTGCAGTATCCTGAGTCTCTTCCTCATATTATCTGTATATGCCCATGTATGATGACTCTTAGACGACAACTTCTACGGCTGCATTTTTTTCCGGCTCAGAATAAGGACTGCGAAGACTGTAATGTCAGCTTGCATGCAGTGCACAGATCCACAGCTGTTGGCCAGGTGAAATCATATTCTTGCAGAGGGCAATCAACATATTGCAGACCTTGAAAACAGATAAGCATGTATCCGGCTGCGCTTTTGCCTGTTGATTGGTGCATATTGAAAGCCCCTTCTTCCATACTGTACATAGTACTTTTTGAAGAATGGTAATCAAACAGTCTTCGAAGAACGGGTTCTTTCTGGTCCTATATTAAGGCATTTCAATATAAATATTTTAGTTGTTTTATCATCTGTAGACGTCAATGTACTCTGCTCAATATCATTCACGTAATTGAGCTAGTGAGGAATGGATGCTTACAGAGTTTTGGTTGACTCGAAGGGCCTCATTTACAATAAGGCTGTTGCTAATATCCTGCACCTTTTATCAACTTTTTAATAAATGATTAATCCTGTGTTTTTAAAACTGTGTTAACATTGAATCTGTGTTCTTAAAGCTGTCCGTTTTGATTTAAAACCTGCTTCTGAAGTATTTAGCTCAAGACACATAGCAGACGCTCACCTTGTTCTATGCGCTATTTCACCCTCTCCTTGTCCCCGGTCCACTGCGGCAGATTGTCTGCTGATTGAGTGGAGGGAGGGAGGTTTTCCTGCTAACGGTGTCCAACACTCACTTCTGTCGGGCCATCCTGTAGCCGCCATCTTGGAGGTGAGAGGCTCTAGTCTCCCTCCATCTATCTTGGGCTTCCGTCTATAAACAGGGGCGATGGTGCCGACGCGTAGCAGGCACGCCAAAGGCAAGCCGGTCTGCGCTCATCCGCGCCCAGTGCCAGTTCCCCTGGCCAGTTTGTGCAAAATACCTTAGATACCATCAGGTACTCACAGGACACATTATTGGCCTTGAGATTCACTAATCCCTCCATGACCCACAGTCAGCTCCCCTGCTCTAGTCGCACCAGGGGTCCCAGACCCTATCAGGTGAATATTCTAATGGTCGCAGGGACAACTGACCAGCCACACAGAAAAGGTTCCAGTGTCAATTCTGCAAAGATATCCTGCATGTTACTGAACACCAGATCCCTGGTGAAACATCATTTGGAGTTCTCTGACTTACTTAGTGCAAACACAATGCACGGATGTGGCATTTGTAACGCAAAAGTGGGCGGATGCCAGCTCGGGCCCAAACATTGTTGCAGCCACCCCCCCTGCACACCTTAAGCAGAGCCTGGCATAAGATACGGTGGGTCAAACTGGGAGCGGCCTTCACCCTGGGCCCTTGGCTACAGGGGATAACATGGAGCATAGCGTTGAAAACTTTGCACTTTGGTTCAACTCTGCACTGGATCGATTTGCTCCAAGAATTTTAAAAAACACAGTTCAGAAAATATCCCAGCCATGGTACAACGAAAACCTTAGGCTATCAAGGCAGGACTGTCATAGATAAGAACAAAAATGGAGGAAAAACTATGGGGTATATTCAAAAGAACGTGTGATAAACAACACCAAAAAATGCTAACGCAACTTTACACATCGCAGTCCATCGCGGGAAAATAACCCCGTGTTAACGTGGAATTCACAACACGGCGGTAGCATGCGATAGTCTGCAGAAAACGCGGCCAATGTCCGCAATGCAACCACCCCGACGGAGATAAAAACACAAACCCCAACACCAAAAAATGTGCGATGAGCCCAGTCACGATGAGGAAAGCAGGGATGAGCACTGCCAGGACCGCAAAACACACGGCAGGCGGTAATATGCACAAAAAATGCCTGAAAAGAGTAAGACAAACCAAACTGAAAACAACAGCCAACCACAATGGAGGCACCCGAGCCAGCTGACAACCCCACCAAACCCGTTGGCAACAAATCATTGTACATGGCATCTTGGACAAGTTGAATGCAGCCTGAGAGCGGAGGAGGAAAATGGCAGAACACCAGAACACCAGCAATGATGCAAAAGGCACAAACACGCAGAAACACGCCAACAAGAAGGCAGCACTGCACACCGGAGGTGGGAGTCCAGCGCCGCACCAGGAGCTGGATGACATGGAGGAAATGGTGTCCACCACATCAGTCTGGAGATGGTGGCAGGACTCAGGGACCGGAAACTGCACAAAACAACAGACACAACAGCAACAGGGAGAGGAACCAGCAGGGACTGGGGGGACGGGGGGAGATGGACACAATGGCACACATGCACCACTAAGCACAGCACAACTGCAGATAAACCATGCCCAAGAGTAACATCACCAACCAGGAGCACAAGTCACACAGCCCAGGAATGTCACACCATTGAACAAGCACAGAAGTGAAAACAACACCGCCTGAAAGGGAGAAGGGTGAGCCAAATCAGAGCTGAAGGGACATCTCACACACAATGCAGCACAGACACATAGGAAGCAGAGCACCCCAACATCAGACACAATGTGGTATAAACACCAACTTCTGCACAACCAAACAAAGGACACAAGTGCACCCGCCTGTGGCCGGTAAGCGGCCATACGCATCTGGCAAAGCACGAAACAGGGACATGATAATGCACAAGTACAGACACACAGTCCTGATGGGGTAGCAATGCACGTATGGCAGGGAGCCAGAGTCCGTGACACACACATTGGCATACAAATCAAGACACAGCTGGAGACAAGTGAAAGTGCGGTAACTTTATCAACAACTGCGAGTCAGTATGGCCAAGAGAAGTGCCACGATATGCAGACAAATGCAGCAGCATGCCTGATTGAGGAACATAGGAGAGCGCCCATGTCCACCTCGGGGGGGTCCCTCACCAACACGAGTCAGTGCCAACCCACGTTGGTTGTCCGCGCCTGGAACATGAGTCCTGGCCAATGCAGCCATGTCCACTGTCTTATTGGGACATGTGACCATATCCACAACATGCAACCATGTGTCGGGACACGTGCAATGGCTCACATCCAGTTGTGGCTGCAGGTACCTTGTCACTCATCCATGAACGCGAGTGCAGCTGCGTAGGCCAACATCCCCAATGAGCGATCGTCGTCCACCACATCTGACATGTCGTCGACGTAATCCATCAGCTGACCCAGACAGATGTGTTGACTCCAACCACTGGACCCATTGTACACCAAAGCCAAATCGGGTAGTGGCTCATTGTGCTCACTGCACACAATGACTCGTGCAATCTCCCAGGTCCAGTCTCCAGCCTGCATGCCAAACATCCATGCATGCCATAAGCGGTCATCCTCGTGACACTCCTGATCATGGGCCAACAGGGGGTGTACACACACGTCGTAATCCAGGTCAGCTACTGTTACGTTGGAGAGGCAGACATCCATGGACCACTCGAAAATGCACGAGTGACAATGCAACAAAGGCTGCACGCAGGTGACGTGCGCAAGGCGTAAGCTCAGCCTGTAACTGATCCGCAGCACTGCCAACGGCAGTGCCCCCAGTACATGCAGCAGATGTGCACGGAACAGCTCCACGTGACTGGAGTCGAGCATGTGTCTGATATGGTCTGCCATTGCATCAGTGGCTCTGCTTGGAGCGGCACTGGCTTGCCCTGCGACAGTCCTGTGGATGAAATGGCACGGCTCGGTGCAATGAGCACTGTCTGTGTTCAACGGGTGCAGGCCTTGGGTGGGGTGGGAGTACGTGTGAAGGCCATTTCACGCACGCCAACTACGACCAAGGATACTGCGTGTGGGATGTGTACATGTTGGTCTCACGTCGGGCAGTGCGTAGTGTGGGAGTCGCAAGTAAATGCTATCGCTTCTGTCAGGGGTGCTGGGCACATGCAAGTTCCTGCTTGGAGCTGCAGATGTGCTACCGCCTGATAGTACAGACAAAGGACCTTTCATCCCTACAGTAACTTCACCAGCTGCATGCATACAGGAGATGTACAGAGGCCGGGCGTGGGTGTGGTGGGACGTCTGTGACCCTGGGAATCCTGGATGATATGCCCAGCACGATGCACATGAGTGGACTCACTGTGTGTCACGTTGCCACACAGCTGCTCCTTCCTGCCACGAGCCCCCACACTTGTGTGCGCTGCACGGTTGTATCACGTGCACTCCTACAGGACACCATTCTAATGCCTGTCCGCTCATGTCCAGCGCCATGCTAACAACACCACGACACTGGCCTTCGAAGGTGTGCGCCCACTTGGGTGTAGGCCAATGGTCTGGACAGGGTGGACACAAGTGTTCAGCCCATGGCTGGCTGGGATCGCGCTGCGAATGAGGCCAGGCAACAGACTCATGCATCCGCAAGACTGATACACATAACACCTGGCATGCATGTGCCAAGACCCCCGAGTGTTCTTGTCCCCGTACCTGCGGGCCTGTCTCCTGGTCTATGCCACATTGCAACATCGAGTACTGTGGCCCTGGTGGCAACAACACCCCAAAACAGACACACACTTACCGCACTTCCTGCCAGGGTCAGGTCCGGGCCACGCCCTGCCCCCCCTGCCGATCGAGCACACACAGCTTGTGCATGCAGGGAGGTAGGTGCGGGGCTACATGTCCAGGGTCACTGCCAATGCTGAGGTGACATGGCAACGTCCGCAGAAGACAGCACACTGTGATGTGGCAGGGCCAGTGCCCATCATGCTGACACAATGAACACACGGACACTCTTGCTCAGATGGTGTGAATGGCTATGGGCACGTGCGCACGGCCACATTTATTATCAGGCACACTTACCGAGTGACACCTGTGTTGGATGTGTGTGGGGTGTGTGCACACCAGCCGGCAAGGGCTGCCTGGTGCAGTCAGAAATCGACAACAGTGTACATCGTAAAGGACACAACCATTCAACCATAAAGGCCCCATGATTTGTGCTGCACAGAGTTAGTAGCCCTGGGTGCACAACGTCCTGCACGGGCCTGCCGCCACGGGCCGCTGACTTGCGGGGCACTGGGGCAGGGGCATCGGGTGCAGAGCAGGTTCATGAGATGACAAGGGGCCTTGTCGTGGAGTGTCTCGATGGACAGTGGAAGATGTACCCCCAGGGCAGGATGCAGATGGCAGGCCCACGCTGAAACAGTCACTATGGTGGAGATGAATGGAACAGACACATGTCGGACACCAAGTCAGGTCCAGCCAGATGAAGATGCAGAAAACCACCAGGCCATGGGCTCTGACGCCACCAAGGTCCAACCAGATGGTGCCCAAGACTCATTGCGCACAGAGTTAGTGGCACCAGTGCTGTTAGGGGATTCTGCCTGCGATGAGACATGTCCAATGGTGTGGATTCCTCCACATCTTACCCAAGACACAGTTCCAGGTCCAAGCCACTATGCACGCACATGCAGGGGGGGACGTAACGTGCGACATTTCCGCATTCTACCCCACAGCCTGTGGGGACATAGTAGCGTCCACTGGCTAATACACTCCATGCACCAGCAGTTGTTCTGAACATGGCTATTTCCGTGGTTTTCACTCTATGGTCTGTTCGACACCACCACGCCACACCTGGCATTGGGTAGGTTCACATTCCTTAGTCACTTTCCGCTCTCGCACATGCCTGCTCCATGCCTCTCGTCACATCCTACTATTGTGTGTCTGTGGTGCCATGCCGTGGCTGGGTTGTGGGCATGGCAAGGCCGGATTCCCAATGGAGTCATGTTGCGGTGTATGGTCGGTTGGCATGTTGTGTGTCATGTTGAATGTGGTTGTGCTGCGTGCCCATTGGCAGTGTCATGAGTTGCATGACTGTGGGTCTTCCGGTGTGGCTCCTGGCTGGGCTCCCTTTTATGCTGTAGGTAGTCGTCCTGCTTTACACCAGCAAAAGGCAGGTGTTAATTCCCTGCTGCTACCGCGGCTTATCACCTGCTTTTGGCTCGCATCACAGATCTGGCAGTTGGTTGTGAAAGTGGTGTTGTGGTTTTTTCGTGTGTTTTTGCACAGGAACACCTACTCTGCATCTCTTTAGGGTTAGTTGGTGGTGTCCGCCGTGGAAGTAAATTTTGGGGCAGTTATCGCTGGAATAGTGGTGATGTCTGCAGTTTGCACAGACTTGTGAATGGGGTGTTAAATCAATCTCTACTTTTGTTGCGTTAAGGTGGTGATAAATTGGAGTTCAGTCCTTGTGAATATGCCCCTATGAGGTGGAGGAGAAACATATTTACAAAGCTAAATTAGCCAAACACAAAAAAGTATTGTAGCAGCTACGACTGCATATTACTCGCGGCATATAAAAACCGCCTGTGATGCAAACAAGACCCTTTTCACAGTAATAAAAAAATTGGTAACACCAGCCAGCCCAAATCATGCTGTAATAAATCAAGAGTTTTGTGATACACTGGCTGTTTTTTTCCAAGAAAAGGTTCCTAATATTTTTAATACATTTACTGCAAATAGAGCAGCTAGCCATCAGGGTGAACATGTCTACTCCTAACTGGCCCTCCTCTTATAAGGTTCCGTCAGAAGAACAACTCATAGAGTTAATTCCACTTATCAAATCAGGTGCGCCACAAGACCCTTGCCCCCCTAGTAATATGCACATGATCCCTGCTGCTCAAGTAGCACAATACCTAAGGTAGATTTTCGACAATATATTTACAGAAGGGTCTTCTGCCTCTCACTGGAAACTGACCTCGATTCTCCCCTTATTAAAAAAAGACTATCTGAACACCCAGGACCCGAATAACTATCGTCCTATATCGAGACTCCCTTTCGCCACCAAGTTGGTAGAAAAAGTAATGAATCAACAACTTTCAGAATACTTAGAGGAAAATCTCTGCTGCATGACACACAACATGGTTTCAGAAAAAAACCACAGTACAGAGTCTGCCCTGGTGGTACCAACAGAGGACAGACAAGAAGCACTCGACTAGGCCTGGGCGTAGTTCGCGTAGTTTTGCTACTCGGAACTCCGCGAAGTTATCTAAAAACTCCGTGAAGTTCCGGGAGTGCCGGGGTGCAGTGCGAACTGCAGTTTGTGCTGGTATTCCTGTTGTTCGGGTAGAAATTCTACCTGAGCAGCAGCGTTCACAATCGCGAGCGGGCGAAAAACTCTGCTGCACATCGTGAAGCGGAGTTTTCTGCACTCCGCGAGCTCCACGGAGTGCGGAGTGCAGAAAACTCTGCAAACTCCGCGAACGGAGCAAAGTTCACTGCCCAGGCCTACACTCGACGGGGAGGGGAGGCAGCAGCGCTGTTCCTGCTGGATCTCTCCTCAGCTTTTGATACAGTCAGTCACGAGATCTTGCCTGACCGTATGCATAGTCTGGGGATAGAGGGAACAGCATTGGACTTCCTGCAATCTTTCTTGGCAAAATGACAGCAGAATGTAACAATGGGCACGTTTGTCTTTAGGTCTTTCTCCCTGCCTTACGGAGTTCCCCAGGGCTCGGCATTAAGCCCAACTCTGTTTAACCTTTATGTTACTCCACTTGTGCCAATTATCAAACATTCTGGTTTCTCCTTAGCGTTGTATGCTGATGACACCCAAACTGTGATATCACTGGCAAATCCTGAAAGTAATCAGGGTGCAGCATTCAGCTCATGTATGAGTAAGGTGAGCAACTGGATGGATTGCAATTGCCTTAAACTGAATGCCAAAAAAAACTGAGGTCATCATCTTTGGCAACAATCCTTCTTTCTGGACACCGGACTGGTGGCCACCAGAGCTGGACTCACTACCTGAACCCTCAAATAAAGTAAAAAACGTAGGCTTCCTGGTAGACAAAGAATTGAAGTTTAAGGACCAAGTAAACAAAATAACATCGGTCTCTTTTTGCTCTCTAAGGCTTATAAAACAGATAGAAAAATATCTGCCCTGAGCTTCTCAAAATAGTAACAATGGCATTGGTTCTTACCAGAATTGATTACTGCAATAGTCTTTATCTTACTCTTGCAACGGGTCTCCTTAAGAGGCTTCAGACATTTGCAAAACACTGCGGCTCATTTCCTTTTTAAAATTCCGAAATACGAGTCGGCCAGAGGAGCGATTAGGAAATAACACTGGTTGCAGTCAAGCAAGGCAGTAGTTTCAAGGTTCTCTGTCTGGCATTTAAATCACTGCACAGACTAGGGCCAGACCATTTTAAGAAGAAACTTAAATGGTACATTCCAGCAAGGACACTTCGTTTAAGCTCTGCCAGGAATCTGATTGTCCCACCATTTAGGAAAACTACCTGGGGTGGAAAGAGCTTTTTAGGGCCACTGCCATGCTCTGGAGCAGTCTCCCATTGACACTAAAAGCTGCCCCCTCTCTAATCTCCTTCAGAAAAGCCCTAAAGGCCTGGCTTTTCACACAAGAGTAGAAGATATTTGTGCACCTGCTTGATCCGAAAATGACATTGCAGCAGCCTAAATCAGACTTCGACACCACCAAGATGCCCTAGGGCATGAGCTAACGTTTTACAAGTCACATTTACATTTACATGGGTGTTGCTGTGGGTGTTCCCATCAACAGCCATGTCTTTTTGACACTGCCCCAGATTTACGAGTAATCGTTACTTTGAGGCAACGCCAAACATGTATGCCTCCCCAGGGGAATTCTTCAGCACACATAGAAAGAGAAAAAAGCCTCTTGTGATTGTTTTTGTTCAGGAAGGTTTCACTGCCTGCACAGAAACAATCATCCCTGCAACGCACTGACCCTTGCACCATGGCACAAAGATGCCTGCGTTGGTGCATGTCAGCCCATTCTGCACCAGCTATGGGGAACAGGCCAGGAATGTGATCTGATAGATGCAGTGCATTCCTGCCCATTTCTTTTGCCGTAGGGCAGTGCCACATGAAGGCCTGTGGCACTGCCCTATGGCAAAATCTTGTAAATAGGGCCCAAAGTCTCTAATACCATTGACCTTGTGAGAGTTTATCTGTCCAATCAACTCTTGCATGTAGGCGTTATTTTACAGCACAATATTGATTCATTGGGGCCAGATCCCCAATTAGCTCTATCAGAAGCCCAATAAGCTCCAGTATATGTTAAGCATCAACAAGTTAACACCAATATACCTTATTGAGTATATGACGCTACCAGTCATGTTTTGTACTCTATTAATCAAGATAGGGTTAGATTCCTATTCAGCCCTGGAAGTGTCTGTTCTTAAAAACATTTGCACTTTATTGTTCAGAATGATTAAAGACTTCATACCAATGCACATTCTTGTATTTAAATGATGGGAGGCATTGTCATCTTTTATCAAGTATTCATGCCGTCATTGAGAGCGTAATTGAAATGGTATTAGAACATTGGAAGGTTAGGAGCTCCATTTAAAACAATGGAACGCTCCGGACTTCTAATGTCCGGTAGAAGCCCAGAGTTCCAACATTCCAAGGTTTTCCTTCACATCTGTTGCAGTGAAAATAGACCTCATGAATCCCGAGGGGATTTCAATCCCTCTGGGCTCTGTGAGGCCATTGTTTTATTTGTTAGAACATTCTGCTATCTAGTGGCATAATGTTCTAATAGCATTATAGCCCTCAGTCATTGGGTTATATCGGCATTAAAGTCTTGCTCCCTTGTTAAAAGCCCTTGCCTTCGGCTCGGGCCATTAACGCTGGAGCAGCCCTTTAATGGCCAGTATAGTCCGCTACGGTGGGCTAAATGGCTATATTACAACACTGGAATGTTGGGAGCTCCATTTTAAAACAATGGAGTATTCAGGGCTTCTTGCCTTAGGCAAAGGCCTTTAACGCTAGAGAGGACCTTTAATGGTCGGGATAGCCCGGTACGGTGGGCTATAAGGCTATATTACAACATTGGAATGTTGGAAGCTCCATTATCGGGCTTCTATTGGCTAGTAAAAGCTCGGCGCTCCAACATTTCAATGTTTGTTCACAGTTTTTACTGTGAACAAAGGCCTAATGGAGCCTGAGGGGATTTCAATCTCCTCTTGCTCTGTGAGGCCTTTGCTTTACAAACTAGAACATTCTGCCCTCTAGGGGCGGAATGTTCTAATAGCCTTAGAGCCCTCTGTTGTAGGTTCTGCCGGCCATTAAAGGCCCGCTCCCTTGTGAAAGGCCTTCAGCTCCAACCTTTACTCCAGGCCTTTAATGGCCAGTAGAAACACTAAAGTGGGCTCTAAGGCTACACTCTATTAACCAGGCGAGGGGTAGATGTCCATTCAGCTCTGGTAGTGTCTGTCACCAAAATCAATTGCACTTTATAATTTAGAACGATTTAAGACTTCATACTATTGCACTTTATTGTTCTTAACTGCTGTCAGGCTTACCACTTTGCCTTTCTAAGCGGTAATGAAGTTGTGTGACATGACTTTTATTTAAGGGTGGGCCAACAGTGTGTTTTTTTTTTTACTTTAAGAACAGTGAGGGCCATTGTGTCTTCTATATTATGTTACCCTTTTTACAAATTTTGATCATGTATCTGTGTTTTTAATGTTGTATAAACAGATGATTGTAATGATTTTGAGAAATTAATCTTGATGATGATATTTGATATAAATATATGTTAGTGACGGGTTTGTGTGTAGTACTACTGATAGTGCTTTAAAGGTTCTGGGTGTGTTGCCGGAGAGGGAACGTGCATGGCTCCTTTTCTTATTGTTATGGGGCAGTGCCAGTAGTAGTGATTATGTGCCAAGGAGGAGGAATAATTTTCTTGATCCATCTAGTTTCTTCAAAAGATATTTCTGAGTTCCCACGTGGAGAGCTTTGAGTGTGATACAAGCTGTTTTGCAAATGCATCTCACTTCTCTTGGGAGCCAGCCTCATTTCGGCAGTGTGGGTGTTATGTGGTCGTGCTCTCAGTCTCCTGTTGCAAGCCTGGCTGCTGCACTGAGTGTGGCCCTCATCGGTGGCAGGTGATTTTTGGGTGTGCCTGTAAGAGATTTGTCACCATAATCTAGTCTCGAGGGGACTAAGGATTGTATCACAGTTTTGAGTTCATCTTCCAGGATGAAGGGTTTGATCTTTTTTAGTTGCTTGAGGTTGTACATTGCGCTTCAAGAAACAGAATTTATGTGGCTCACCATGCTCATGTTTTTGTCAAGCGGGATTCCTAGAGATTTGTTACAGTTATGCTGGGACTGTAATTTAGGGCATCTAGGTGGGAGAATCATTCTTAGATTGGTGGAATCCCAGGAGGTATTAGTAGAAGGAAATATTTTTAAGTGGGTTGAGTTTTAGGTGGTTCTTGGCTAGCCAGTGTTGAACTATCTTTAGAGTTTGTTTCAGATGGAAGAAGTCATCAGTGATGAGAATTTCATGTATCGTTGTGTGTCATCTCTAAATAGGTGGCAGGAATGATTGGAGTGTTGTAGAATTGTGGTCAGGGGCTCCATGTAGAGATTAAATAGAATAAATGATAAAACTGAGCCTTGTGGTACTTCTTGGTGTATGGGAGATGGTTCAGAGCAGGCATCTTTTAGTTTTATCAGTTGCATTTGGTTTTTGAGATAAAAGGTTAACCATTTAAGAACTGTGCCTACTATGCTCATGTAAGCTTTTACTGTGTTAAGTAGTTTATTGTGGTTAACTGTGTTGAATGCTGAAGGCAAGTCAGTAGTATAAGTAGGCAGAAGTTCCCTGTGTCAATCGTCTTGAAAATGTAATCTGTGACACGAAGTATATCCGTTTAGGTACTGTATTCTGCTCTGAAACCCGACTGGACTATTTCTGATATGTTGATTGAGCTTAGCCAATACACATTTTCGAGGGTTTTTGCAAGGAATGGGAGGTTTGTTATTTGCCGAAAATTGTTCAGGTCTTTTGGGTTGGCTCCTAGTTTTTTGAGTAATGGTGTAACTTGACCTAGTTTCATTCAGTCTGAGATAGATCCTTGAGGTAATGAAGTGTTGATTATTTTGTTTCTGGAGATACTTGAGTTCCTTACCTAGTGCTGAGGGTAGTAGGTCGGAAATGTGGGAGGTGGGATTGAGGTCTGAAACAATTTTAATGACGTCATCTTTTTTAAGGTTTTCAGAATACTTTCCGTGATGCATTGCTCTTTCAGGGTTAGGGGTTGTTGTGTTTGAGTACTCCATTTCCCATGCCGCTTGAGTTGATTGTTGGACTGTGTCAGGTGAAGGGTTGTTATTGGAGATATGGCCATTGAGAGCTAGGTCGATCCTCTCTATCCTGTCTGGTGAAGAATTCTGCAAAGTCTTCACATTGTTTTACTGTGGAAGAATTGCTTAGGGTGATTTCTGGCCTTGTCCAGTAGTGATCAGAAGAAATGCACTCTCATTCTTAAGATATTTGTTTTGTAATTATTGTATTCATTGCACAAGAGTATGAGGAGTAATGTTGTGGCATTTGCCTCCATTTTCTCTCAGCTGATCTGACATTTCATCTTTCTATGTTAATTTCATCACTGAATCATGTACATGATTGATTTTTCCAAAGTATTTTTAGTATTAGGGGTGCTACTTGGTTGAGTATGTGCAATAGCGTTTTATTGTGTGAGCAGTTAGCTGTTCTGCTGTATGTTTGTCTTTTCCCGGTAATAAATTGGCTCTTATCTTTTCGGTTAGCTTGTTATTGCCTATTTGTTTGATGTTCCTTATCAAGCATTTTGGTCTGTGTTATTTCCTCTTTGGGTCTATGTGGACATGATGTAAGGTAGAAAAGGATAATATGCTGGTCAGACCAGTCTGCTGGCTGGATAGATTCTAGTGTCAAAGTGTGGACTTTGGCTATGATTTGGTTTAAAATGGCCCCCTTAACATTGGTGTGTTGTTACAGTGTTGTCTTAGGTCACTGTGTCCCAGAAAGGCAAAGAGGTTAGCAATTAGTGTATTGGTGTTGTCATTTCCACGTATATTGAAGTCCCCTAGAAATGTGTTTTTGGTTTCAAGGAGGCACTGTTGCGTTGTGAGATGTATTAGTTGTTCATAAAACGTTGTTGATCTCATGGTGGGTGGTAGATGATGTGGAATTTGGTGGTAATGGAGTCTGTTTTAGAGAGTTCCACTTCAAGGTATCCGAAGGAAGAGTAGGTATTTGTTTTGTAAGTGTTGATACGTAATGAGTTTCTGTGTCTGCCTCACCTTCCATGCGATTCTCTCTATCAATGTGTTTTATTGATAATTTTGAGGAGACAAGAAGGTCTAACCTCGGTGATGCAAATTCATTCAGCTATACATCTGTTGGGAAAATGATATCAATTTCTTGTGTTAGGATTGTTTCAGGTAATTCTGTTAAATGTTTGGTTGCCAACCTGCAATTATGAAGCATACATTTGATGTTTGATTTATTGGTCTCCGTGCTTTTGTTTGAGGCATAGATATGCCAAGGGTTTCATTTGATGTACTTTTTGATTTTCGCGTTCAACTTTGTCTCTATTTACTTATGTGCATAGGTATTGTGAAACTCTTTTGCCGTAGGCCTTTTGCAGTTGTGGTGTTGTATGATTTGAGATGGTTGTCTAGTTCTTCTTGATATATCCTTTTTGTTGTTCGTTGAGGTCTCTGTTTGATGGCTTGAAGAGCTATGGTTGTCTAGGGGGGCTTCGATTGTTCTGAGTGGTGGATTAGTCTAGACTTTTTTGGACTCTAAGTACCTGGGGAGATTTAAATGTGCTGCATGTCTGGATAATAGAGGTCAGGTTAATATTAGAAGTTAATGTGTTCGACATGTTCTTTATTTCTGTTGCTAGCTGTTTGATGTTGTTTTCATTTCTTGCTACGATATTACTAACATCTTCTGGGAGGGCAGTGATGCAAGGGGTGTTGTCAGGACTAGGGACACGATTGGGAGGAATGTAGAGGTGGTACTTGGTGTCATTAATGGTGATCATAGGCCCCAATGTGGTGCAATGGTTTCTGGATGGGGGAGGTCCTGGTGTTGTTGTACTAGTCATATGACAGTTATTTAAGTAAGGTGTAGTGTTTCTTGGTAGGGTGATGGTACTAGTTGGTGTGCCTTGCTCGATTTGCGTAGCTTGTGTTCTTGGACCTTTCGTTGTATGCTGTGGGGGACTCAAGGAAAGCATGTATTGTTTCAGCTGTTCAGTTTAGAGATGATTTTGAAGTGTTTTGTGTTGTAAAAAGGGCCAAGTGGGTTTGTAAAGGTTGCGACTGTTCAGGAGGTGGAATGTGTGGATCATTGACTCTCTTTGTTTTGAATGGTTAGGGCCGTAAGGGATCGAGTGGGTGTTCAGGTCTAAAGTAATGTTGGGGGTTGAAGAGTTGTGAGTGTGAAAGTATGGGTATGAGTGCTTGTTATATATTTAGTAAGAGTGTGACAGTTTGAGTTAGCAGCAGAGATGTGTGTGCTGGTCGATGTAGTTTGAGTTATGAATGTTTATCGAGTTTGGTTTGTGTGTATGGTATTGTTTGTTAGGTCTGCATATGGGTTGCAGTTGGGGTGGCACACAAGTGTGTGTAGGGGTTGAGGTAGTTTGGGTTATAATTATATATCGAGATTTGTTTGGATGTATGGTACTGTTTGATTGACTCTGCATGATGTGCATAGTGAGTCATTTGAGTAAGCAGGGTAGGCTCTGTGATTAGTTATATGGTGTGGTTCCACTGGATCCAACGTGCGCGTGTTATGGGGTCGGTATCACTGTTTTTAATTGAGAAAGAGATGCCTAGACACAGGGTATCATGTTGTCTGGAAGGCTGGACTCCGGTGGGTGAGTTAATCATGGAGTGTAGTTCATTTGAGTCAGCTGCATTTTGTGTTATGGTCCTGGTGATGAGGGCAGAGGATTGGATGTATTGTGCAGATGTTGGTTGGCGTGGGGGTAGGCGTGTTGAGTTGTGCACCTTCAGTGGGTCTGGTTTATGAGTTGTAGCTATATGTCTGGTTAAATATAGATAGTGCCTCGCGCAGTAAAGTTTGAAGATTTGTATGTTGTGTTCAGCAGTTTGGATCAGGGTATTGCCATTTTTGTAGATAGAAAGAACGACTTTGACTCTGAAGCTCGCAGAAGGTGAGATAATTAACTTAGTAGTATATAGGATTCTTCTAGATTTGGATCCAAATAACTTAATAATAAGGGGTTGTTCCATTTTGTAGGCCGACACGTGTGAAATGTCAGGGCCTTCTTTAGGACTGTAGTAAATCTCTCCAATGAGGGTTTCTGGGAGTTCCTTAAGTTTGCACTTAAAATTCTTTGCTATGGATTGAAAGAGGGTTGATGATTTTTAAGGAGTTTGGGACACTTTGTTATATCTATTGTTGACAGGGGAATCCATTTTGAGGGTTTCTTTGGGAGGGGGGCTGTGGAAGTTATTCCTTTGAAGTCATTGTTCCCATTTGGGGCAGTCTATTTGTAGTCATTTATCGTCTCTGTTGTTTGTGGTCCTTAGAGGTGGGTGCTCCCCTTCTCTTGGTTATAGAGGGCAACAAAGACTTATCTTACATTGATTTAGATTCTCAGTATTATTCCTGCATTTTCAGAGAACAGAGGTACTGATTAGTGATAAGATTACTAAAAGAATAAAAGTGGTTTTGTAATTCAACAATGGGTGTATATGATTACTATGTTCACAATTCAATTCACAAAAGTAAAATAAAGTCAATTACGAGAAAGAGCCATCACCCAATAGATCATTGTTGGCTGTATAATGAACCTCAAGCAAGCGCACTGTGTCCAAGTTGGGAGAAGGAACCAACAAATTAAAGTAATACACAAAATATAAATATACAACAAAGAAAATAACAATGTAAAAATATGTGTTCCATAGAACAACAAAAAACCATGTATATCAATATAAATCGGAGATTATAATAAATCCATGGTTTTTTTTTTAATTCAGGCAATAAGAATAAATGAAGGACGGAACGCTGAACAATGTCGAACACTCCACCCTGGTGAGAAATCTGGGCCTAAATCCATCATTTTTTGGCTTACCACCCCAAACCAGTTTGGACCCAGCCATATGCAAATCAGTCATGACTCTGCTCCCCCTGGGAACAGTCCAGCCAAAACTCCATTTCGGGTCCTCCCTGGAGCAGAATCAAGCATCCTAGGACAGGTTTTGAAGTATCACCCTCATCAGTGTAGTGATAGAATGGAATGAGTCCAAATTTTAATTTCTAGTACCAGTTGAACCTGTGACTTACAAGAATGATCTCCAACTCTGTGTCAAGTTCTTCTTCTAGGCGATGAATCTTTGCTACCTGTATTTGAATGGGATCTCGATCAAATCATATCAAATCAATCACTATCGACAGTTCTTATGTTCAGTCAATAATGAGGGTTTAAGATTTTGTTTTCAAATCGTTTATTCTAATAAATAGATTAGCAAAGGTTTTTTATCTTTTTCATCAATTAGTAAATCACATACATCTATTTACAGAAATATCAAGGAAATCATGGTTTCAGTCAATAATAATGCAAATATGACAAGTGTGTTCCATGAAGGAATTAGTCCCTATTCTAAATAAGAGATCATATTCAAAAGTTAACGGAACCCATACAGAGTTCCTGAAAAGAGTGAGATTAAAGGAGCATTTAGTTCAGAATAAATTAAGAAATCAAATTCCCCATAAAAAGTTGTTCATGAAACTCAGCCGAGTCTCACTATCCAAAGAACATCCGAGGAAAAATTATGGGGCAACAGATTTGGCAGTAGCTATACCCGTCAGGGGTAGGTATGCAAGGGAAGATGGTCAAAACTCTATATAAGAGTCTCAGAGAGGTTCTGATCAGTAGTCCTGAGTCCTAAATCTCTAAAAAGGACTCTCCGCTCTAACTGGAGACATGCATTAATATAAAAGACACAAACACATGTATCAACAATATTTCTGGTCCGATCACTCCAGTTGGAATGGGAAGACATCTTTCGATGGTGAGCAGCTTTTTGGTCAGTCATGAGCGGCCTCAGCACATACCACGTCAGGATTAAGGATGCATACGGAAACTACATTTCCTATGATGCCTTCGGTCGAGGCTCATGGGTATTTCAGGAAGACGAGCACGTCGGCCGGCATGCGTAATTCTCATACTTTGCTCCCGTTGTTTTGGATTGGTTTCAGTGAGGCGAGTTGGTGGATGTGCTTAGCTTAACCGAGTACGTCTTTCCAGCGTATCCTGGGATTTTCGGGATGTATCGCAGGGATCTGTGCGCAGTCACGGCTAGACGCGACGTCTAAAGCCATTCAAGGATTATCAGTGTCTTCAAGTGAAAAGATGCAGGTATTTTGGTGTCAAAGCTAGTGCTGGGGTTACACAGGGATGCATCCCGCCTATCGGAGAATCGCTGCTTCTCGAACATAACACTTGGCTACAGTAGAGGAACCGGTGTTGTAAATTGGCAGCGATTGGATTAGCATTAGCGGAATCCATCTGGTATTTAGAGGCTATCTTGTCCATGTTGTAGAATCCATTTTGTATTTCTGGCAGCCATCTTGTTTGCCATGTGCTCACCATGTGCTTTGTCCTCCCTTAGTGTTGACTGCTCTTGTAATCTACCTAGAAACAACTATATTTAGTATCTTCTACTTCCGCACATGCCCAGTTGAGTTTGCAGCTGCTAGTATCATGTAACTGTCAGGATATGTTTACCAGTGTTAGCAAACTGTTAACTCCTCCCACTTGTCGACTCTGCAGTTTCTGTATGACCATATGTGTGCATAACTCCTCTCAAGTATACTTGTACCGTCTTCTTTTAGCCCCTGTGTGGGTATAAAAGGACCTTGGCCCTGCTGTTCAGTGTGCTACTTCATTCAATACCGAAGGGTGCTGTCTGAATGTAGTTCCACCTCATGAGGTTTATTAAACTCTGTATTTTCTATTTCAGTTTCTGTGCCAACTTCTTTCCAATAGTCTGAGGACTCTGTGCAGAGAAGGGTGAACCCCTTGCACTGGTAGGCCTAGCTGAGGCCTATTTTCTACAAATTGGCGCCCAACTCGGGTCTCATCGAGAACTCGGATGCCCGAAGGATTGGTCGCGACGAAGGATTGGAATCTCGCTCTGGACGTGATCACTGCCTGATAAGACCCGAGTCTTGGCATCCGCGGCGGCTTTTCCTTTCTTTCTGATCTGACCATCCAGGTGGCGCCAGTCCTCGACTGAGATCTCTTCTGTTGATTCGCCGTGCAGTGACCATTTGGTCGATTTTAGAACTTGGCAGGATGAATCTGGACACCAAGTGATTGGTAAGTGTCCTTCTGCGGCGCTTGCTGTTGGTTTTGATGCCTGGGATTGGTAAGGTAGTTTAGTAACGCTTACTGTGGCTTTGAGATTGTATATTTGTGTTGGCCAACTTGGTTTGTTTTGACATATGTGACTTGCAATTCACATAGGCAGGTAATGAGGAGAATTTTCTCTAACTGAATTGATTTGAACGGCACATCGTACTAAAGGTACCTTAAGTGCTACTTTGCTTATAATACTGCATATTCTGCACTATTTTTGGCATGCCTGTCTTTAGCACACTTCGTAGGATGTGTTGCTTTTGTAATGGTACCACTTTGAGTCTTAATGAAGCACAACCGGCCCCCCCGGAGGGGACGCCTAATAGGGATATGTATATTAAGTATGGTCTTTCTTCTATAATGTACAGCACATTATGGAATAAATACACGCGTAAGGATCCTGAGTTGCGTTGGCCTATGTATGGGTCATTTGATTTACGAAAGATTGAGTATGTGGAGCAATGTATGTTTAAGCGAAAGACTAGGCACGATATGTTTGATTGTGTACGAATGTGGGAGAAAGAAGTGCGTGAACGGATGAAACGTGAGCAAGCCTTGATTGGAAAAGAACAGCGAAAAAACGTTTATGTGAAAGAATTAGAGTTAAAGAACAAAGAAATTAAAGAGTTGAAGGAGAGAGAAGATAGGGAGCGCGCTTTACAGGTAACTGGCCAATACCCTGTTCGGAGGCCCCTTTATCCTATACTTAATAAACCACAAGATGATTCCTTATTATTAGATCGTCCTCCACCTCCATACACTGTTCCTTCTGCCCCCCATGAGTTAGATGAGGACTCTAGTTTGGAGGAAGATAAGACGCGAGAAACTCGTTCTATGTTAACTACTGCGCGCTCGTCTCAGCTTCGATCTGCTGCTCGTAAGGCAGCTCATGGAACTACCACCGCTTCTGAAATTCTTGATAGTATGAGAGGGTGGTATGAAAGGGAGCATCTGTATTTTACTGAGGTGTTTGCCGGAGAGGTCCTTGAGTTATTTAGGAAATATTCTGAGGAGTTAGAGCCTAAGGACATAACAGATGATTATAAGCAAATGCGTGATGGTCTTTTTGTTTTCTCCCAGGTGGCTGATACAATCAGGCGTTTGGTTAAACTGCGCGTTGATGCAGTCCGTTTGCGAGAGGAGAAAAAGACTGCAGACGGGGCTGCGCAGACATCTCAGACTGACATGGCACAAGCTTCTACCTCCGGAACAGATAAGATTATGATAGTCCACGCGAAACCTATGCGGGAGGCCGCGCCCTTGTATGTTCCTCCTAAAGGACAGGGTACAAATGATGATAAGGCCTCTCTTGATGCAAAGGGTTATTTTATTTATAATTGGGTTTACACTCCTTGGAATAGGACGGATGTTATGGCACTTAAAACTGCATTGCCTGATCCGCGGAAAAATCCAGCCGCTTTTTATGAGGAAGTTGAAGGTGCTATTAGTTCTTGCACTATGACTTTGCCTGATATTGATTTATTTTTCGGATTGATATTACCACCTGATATGTGGAGAACTGTTCGTAAAATTGATGATCATGCAGCTTTTGGGGCATTATGGAGAGTCTTAGAACGAATGGATGCCGAAAGGGAACCCGCACAGAAGCCATGTCAGGTAATTTTAGATCTTCCCGCAGCTATATTAGTTAAGTTAAAAATGATTATTCCTCCTAAAAAGATAGATTGGACTGTTTTAGCATCTTGTAAGCAAAAGGCAGATGAATCGGTCTCTGATTTCTTTACACGCTTTGAAGAAGCATTCCACGATTTTAGCGGTCAGTCTTTGACAGATGACACAGGCAGACATCTGTTTGTCGATAAATATGTCGCAAACCTGTTGCCAGGAATAGCTAGTCGCCTAAAGGCCAGTGAGAGTTCATGGACTACGTCTTCCCCGGTCTCCCTTTTGACTATGGCTCAGTATTATGAGCGCCAGGAACTAGAGGCTAAGGGTAATAAGGATAAAAAGACTAAAGAATTGAAAACAAAGATTATGTTGGCTCAGGCTTATGGTCCGTCTTTCAGAGGTAGCGATAGAGGTGGACGTGGGTCCTATGGTTCATCTTTCGCTTCTTATACTCGTTCGAATTTGTCTGCTGACCAGTGTGCGTACTGTAAGAAATTTGGCCACTGGGCTTCGGATTGCCCAGCACTACGTGCTCCGCAGTATACACGTGGTCGGGGACAAATGAGGAATCGACCAGGATATTCAGGGCCTAGAGGAAACACAGCTGATCGTGCCAGGTTTGATACTAATATACGTGGGCAGGATGGGTTTAACACTTTTGATAGAAGGAACCAGTATCAAATGTCTGATTATGTGCCATCTGATTTTCAAGATTCTGCTCATGCATAGGATTGCCTAAGATGGGGTAAGGAATCAGTTGAAGTTCCAGTAGATCAGAGGGGTCCCTATGTTACAGCAAATGTCTTGGGCTCCACTGATCAGTTTCTGGTTGATACAGGAGCTACTCGTAGTGCCTTGTCTAAACAATTGGTCCCAAGGGCTCCCCTGTCTGGCTTAACCATTACATCGATAGGCTTCGATGGAACCCCTTCCCTTAGCCCATTGTCCCAACCACTTGCATTCCATGTGGATAAATTTACTGCTCCATGTCCATTTTTGCTTTCCCCGAATACACCAGACAATATTGTGGGTCTTGATATGCTTAAGTATTTCAGGGCTACGATACGCTGTTCTCCAGAAGGTGTCCGTGTTATCTTGAATGACAACCATCCGGTGGCGGAGAGAGCTTGTCTTGTTAAAGAGGATATTGCATTAGCCTCACTTCCTAGTACTTTGTGGGCTACTTCAGATACTGATGTAGGGCAAATGGTTATTCCACCAGTACATATTAGTGTCAAGGAGGGCGCTGTGTTGCCACGTTTGCCTCAATACAAAATTTCACAGGAAGGTGAAGAAGCACTCACATGTATTGTCCGTGATCTTATTGCAGTGGGGGTTGTTGAGGAAGTTCCCTACAATATTTGTAACAGTCCGATTCTTCCTATTCTGAAAAAAGATACTGACACTAGGGTCTACAGATTCATTATTGATTTGCGAGAAGTTAACAAGATTGTAGTACCACAATACCCTGTGGTTTCTGACATAACAACACTTCTTACTTTGGTCCCCCCAACTGCGACTACATTTTCTGTGATAGATTTGAAGAATGCTTTCTTTTCGATCCCTATTCATCCTGATAGCCGATATTTGTTCGGTTTCACTTTGAATAATCGATCGTATAGATTCTGTAGAGTTCCTCAAGGCTATACTGAGAGTCCTAGTATTTACAGTCAAGCATTAAAAAGACAACTTGATTCTTTCGTTTTGCCTGAAGGAGTGGCTCTCGTACAATATGTCGATGACATCTTGTTGGCAGCCGACACCCCTGAACAGTGTGAAAAATGTACTTTGTCTTTGCTGTCATTTCTTGCTTCCCATCATCACAAAGTATCACGAAAGAAATTGCAATATTGTAGACCGAAGGTAACCTACTTAGGTCACCTTCTGTCTAAGGAGGGACGTGCACTTACACCAGATCGCATTCAAGCCATTTTAGAAACACCAGTGCCCCGTACTCAGAAAGATGTCCGTGCATTCATTGGCCTTACTTCTTTTTGTAGGCAATGGATATTAGGATTTTCACATATTGTTAAACCCTTGCTGGCACTTTTAACCAAAGACACCCCAATGCCCCTTCCATGGACAGATGAGTGTGAGACTGCTTTCCGACAGTTACAACAAGCTCTTTGTTCAGCACCAGTGTTAGGAACTCCAGATTATACGAAGTCTTTTTCATTATATGTACACGAGAAAGATGGATGCGCATTGTCAGTTTTAGTGCAGACACACGGCGACAAACAGCGTCCCCGTGCATATTTTTCAGCAGTTCTTGATCCTGTTGCTCGTGCGTTACCTGGGTGCTTCCGTTCAGTTGCAGCAACAGCTGTGTCAATACGTCAGAGTGAAGGGATAGTTTTGTCACATAAGCTGTTGGTGTTAGTACCCCATGCGGTTGATGCCCTTTTAAATCAGACGAAGACGCAACATTTAACTAGCGCTCGTCTGACAGGATATGAATTGACATTGTTGGCCCCTCACATTACACTAAAGAGATGTGCGACTTTAAACCCAGCTACTTTGTTGCCATATCCGGTGACTCAGTCTCAGTCACAGGAATCTCATGATTGTATATTCCTTACTGAGGAACAGACAAAGGGTCGCGTTGATTTGCAAGACACGCCCCTTTTAAGTGTTGATGGGGAGCTATGGGTTGATGGGTCCTGTTTGAAGTTACCAGATGGTACAACGTCAGCTGCATATGCAATTACAACACTTCAGATGGTAGTTGAGACAGCTCGTATCCCACAGAAGTTAGCTCAGGCAGCTGAGTTAATAGCATTGACACGAGCGTGTGAACTCAGTACTGACTTATCTGTGAACATTTATACAGACAGTCGCTATGCTTTCGGAGTGGCTCATGATTTTGGGCTACTCTGGAAGGAGAGGGGTTTTCTTACATCCCATGGGGTGCAAATAATGCATGGAGAATTAGTGCATAATCTCTTGACTGCTTTAACATACCCGAAGAGAATAGCGATTGTTAAATGTAGCGCACATAAGAAAATAGTTGATAAGATAGGGCGAGGCAATGCTTTTGCAGACCAAACAGCCCGTGAAACTGCCATGCAGCGAAGCACCATGTTCATGTATGTAGTGAAGTCACAGGCTGAACGCTGGCATGATACTAGGCAGGAAGTGTTAGATATGCAGAGATCTGCTTCTGCAGAAGAAATTGAGCAATGGTCCAAGGAAGGAACATTGGATGATGAGGAGTTTCAAAGTTGGGTTTTCGGCAGGAAGACCCGTCCATCCACATTAAAGATCTAAAGATCTGGGTCTCTAGAGGTAAACGCATGGTTTCTCAGGTACTCCCATCCCCTGAGAATTTGGATATTCCTCTAACAGAAGATAATCAACATTGGAATTGGCTACCAGGAGTCTTATCTAATAACACATCGAATAATCCAAGACTGTTTCAACATCTTTAACAGACAATTAAAAGTCATATCTTGGAATGCAGCAGGATTATATAATTGCCCAGAGAAGCTTGATTATCTATTCTCCTTGAACGCAGATGTGCTATGCATTCAGGAAACATGGTGTAAAAATATCCTATATGGGGGGAAAGATTATTTTGTCTTCGAGGCCGCCGCTATACCCTCAAAAAAAGGTCACGCGAAAGGTGGAATTGCCTGTTTTTTATCTAATTCATTACAATGGCAATTTTCCCATTATAAGGACACTAGTAATCTCTTTCAATCAATAACTATCAATAATCTAGTGTCTGTAGGTAGACGGACTTCTCTTGTAATTTCAAATGCATACATACCACCTGAAGATATTTTTAACATTGTCTTGAAGCGAATGTTTTCCTATGTAAAACAATTATTAGAGCTTGATCAGCCCCCATATATCTTACTCATGGGTGACTTAAATAGCAAAGTGTCCACTTCAAGTATAGATATGTTTAGAAGCAAATTTAAGGAAGAAGCATATAATATACCCCAAGCAATCTTTCCTAGTAAAATAAAAACTAATAAAAGAGGAAAGATATTACTTGAAGAACTTAGTTATTTAGAGGGGCTAATCGTAAATGGTAGGATGCCTTCTGACATTCCCGCTAAATTTACACATAAGTCATTTAGGGGTGAATCCATCCTGGATTATGTAATTACGGACTATGATACATTCTCTTATATTCGAGACATAATGATCTCTCAATCCTCCTTGAGCGACCATAATGTGATTAATATAACTGTCTCATTACAACCTCCAGATACTGACTCTTGGTCTTTAATCAATAAAGGTGTTTCTATTCATTGTAAGTCTGGAAGGTGCTTCTGGGACCCTTCCACTATGAAAGATGTACAAAATATTCTTGCCCAAACTTTATTTGAATTAGATGAATGGCAGGGTAGGGAATTCTCACACTTTGAAATTTTTAAGAAGAAGCTTACCATGACAGTTAAGAAATCAAGAAATCCTAAGAAGTTACACTTCCCTCCTAGTATATTACTACCTTTAAATAAGGAAATAAATAAACTTGTGAGGCAACAGTACCTTAGTAGATCTAGGGAAAATGAGCATAAGTTAGCCTTGCTAAGAAGAAGGAGGGCCAGACTTAGAACAAAATTAAAAAGAGAAAAAGAAGATTCTCTCTGGATTAGGTTAAGAGAGGCATCGGCCTTTAATAAATCTAGAGAATTCTGGTCCATAATAGGGAAGGGATGTGGTGCAAGAACTTCCCCCATCCCCATCTCTATCGCTGAAGATGTCTGGATACTATTTATATCTAGTTTGTACGCATCTAACAGTGTAGAGGGTGATAACTGGGACCTAGCCCCGAATAGTGAGCCTAATATAGAGCTTCCGACCGAGAAAACCATAGCTTCGGTGATAAAGAGTATGCGCGCTTCCGGAGCTATGGGTCCAGACGAGTTGCCCATGTCAATAATAAAGCAAGATGTCACTTGCTGGAGTAGGATTCTTCTTCCAGTGTTTCATGCATGCTTCCTATCGAGATCAGTCCCTAACTCTTGGAGGGGAAGTATATTAATTCCCATATTTAAAAAGGGAGAGCAGGATAATCCTGCGAATTATCGTCTAATAGCTCTATTGGACTCTATAGGAAAAATCTTTGCTAAATGTCTTTTGATTTTAATTACTGAATGGATAGAATTAAATGATATTTTACCCTTGGAACAAACTGGATTTCGCAAAGAGCATGGTACACTTGATAATTTAACAGCATTACAGGTGATCGTTGATAAATACGTACGTGTTCGAGGTGGTGGAATATATGCGGCATTTATCGATTTCTCCACAGCGTTCGACAAGGTAGATCGTCCAACGCTGTGGAGAAAGCTTGCTACATTAGGCATGCCAATACAGTTACTTGAACTTGTAAAATCTCTTCACTCGAACACGTGGTGTAAGGTACTACAAGGCGGAGAAAGGGGTCTTTCTCAATCTATCCCTTCTCCGAACGGGTTGAAACAAGGGTGCATACTGGCCCCTATATTGTTTTCACTATATACGGTAGACCTACCTACTTCCATTTCAGTGTGTGGTGGGATAGCCCCGATAATTGGAGGATCATCAATATCAGTTTTAATGTATGCAGATGATATCCTCATATTAGATTTAACCCCGAAGGGCTTGTCTAACCGCCTACATGCATTAAATCAATTTGCAGAAGCACATTACATGAAGATTAACGCTTCGAAAAGTAAAATTATGTGCATTTTTGGAAAGAAAAAATGTAGGTCTGAAAACTATAGATGGGCCATAGGAGGACAGAAACTAGAGGTGGTTAAAACCTACATCTTCTTAGGTAAAATAATTTCAGCAAACCTAAGTGAGAAACCCCACATTGAGCATAATTCGCGTAAAGCATCGGCTCATGGTATGGGGTTATGTTCCTTGTACAATGCTAGAGGGAAGAGACATTTCACACTATTTTTGGATGTATTTAGAGCAAAGATCCCTGCAACTCTACTGTACGGATTAGAATTAGTGGAGTTAAAACACTGGGGATTCTTGCATAAAATGGAAGGAAAGGTACTAAGAAGAATTTCTTCTTTTAACACAGCTTGCACTGTATCTTCATGCAGGCTGGAATTCGGACTCCGAAGTTGTTGGGTACAGGGGTTGATTGCCCTCGTAAGGTGGGTAGCTTGCTTAGCTAGAGGTAAATCGGATTCCTTACGGGAAGCCATTAAAAATGAGCTCCTGGGCAATTTTAACGAGTTTTCCCTGTTAGTAAAAAACTTTAGAAAAGCAGTAACTTTGTTAGAGTTGGATGTAAGCACTTTGTTTTTACTTACTCCCTCTGAACTAAAGTCTAAATTAAAAAGTGCATCTTGGGAACTCAGTTATAAATTGGATATGATTGCCCAACAAGGAAAAAAAGAAAGGCAATTACTCCTAAACACATACACACCAAAGCTGGCACAACAATACCTTACCTGGAATATCCCCCACAGAGTCCGTAGATTATGGTACCTTTTAAGACAAGATTTGCTCCCACTAAATCTCCTTTTTGCAAAATGGTATGGTGTATCTCCAATATGTAATCTTTGTTATAATACTGTACAGGATCGTAATCATGTCTTGTTTATTTGTCCCGCACTACGCTCATTGCGCTATAAATGGTTAAAACCTATTTGTCTACAATTAGGAATTTTAAATGTAAAAACTTTTTTCCATGCACTTTATTGTCCGCCAAATGAAATGTTCTGTTTCAGAATTTTTAACTTTTTTAAAGGGTTTTTAGATATTTATTAATGATACATAGAGAAATGTTAGACGACTGTTCGACCAGTGAATATGAAGTATTACCTTTTTTCTGTCTTTTTTGTGATTTTATTGTAATTAATGTTGTATAATTGTGTGTTTATTTTATGTGGCCCTCATTTGAGAGCCAAAAACATAATAAACTTAAGTTGTAAGTTGTAAGTTGGATGATGAGGGCTGTTGGAGAAATAAAGAGATGAGTAAGTGGAGATTGCCGACAGCTTATTTACGACCTATGATTCATATGGCACATGGGCCGGCACATGTTGGAGCCTCCTCGATAACGAAATTGCTTACGCAAGTTTGGGAGCATCCAGAAATTGCCGGCACAGCTAAAAGATGGTACAGTCCTGTCTGACTTGTCTTCAGCATAACTCTGGAAAAGGGACACAAACTCCAACAGGAGGGTTTGCTACACCAACTGCACCTTTTGAAGTCTTGCAAATGGATTACATCCAGCTTGAGCGCTGTAATAACTTAAAGTATGTCCTAGTAGTGGTATGCGCCTTCAGTAAGTGGATTGAGGCATACCCTACGAAGGACAATACAGCTCTCACCACTGCAAAGGTGCTTTTGAAGGAATTCTTTCCTAGATTTGGTGTTTGTACATTTTTATGGAGTGATAACGGTCCCCATTTTATTGGGCAAGTTGTCGAATATGTCTTGAAGGGGTTAGGAATAAAACAAAAGTTCCACGCCGCTTTTCATCCACAATCAGCAGGGTTAGTGGAGAGGTATAACGCCACACTTAAATTAAAATTGGCGAAAATACTAGCCTCCACATCCCTGAAATGGCCAGACGCGTTACCTTTGGCACTGTTGTCCATTAGATCAGTGCCACATTAGCGGTCTGGCCTTACTCCCTATGAGGTGGTGTTCGGCAGGCCTATGAACATTTGGGGAATTCCTAAGCCACGTCCCCTACCAACGTACCGTGTGTATTGATGAGTGACTATTTAGCACAATTGACTGACAGTTTGATCTCTATTCATCAACAGGTTCGAGAAGCTCTTCCGAACAGGTCTGCAGGTGAAGGCCATGGACTTCGGCCTGGAGATCAGGTGATGATCCGATCGTTCCAGAGGTCGAGCAGCTTGGAACCGAGGTGGCGCGGCCCGGAGCAGGTGCTCCTATCGACGAGAACTGCGGTTCGAGTAACGAATAGGAGGAATTGGGTGCACTCCACCCACTGCAAGAAAGTGCTGTCTACCTTGGTGGATCCTGTTGCTTTGATCGACCATCGGGACATCTTGGATACAGAGAAAGGCCAGGCCATATCACCTGACGAACCTGAGGAAGTCTTACCGGACCACACGATTCCTGGAGTATCCCGATACCAACTGAGACCACGGAAAGAGCCTGCATCGTCAAAAGAGACTGGTTGAGCAACCTCCCTGGGTTAGTGAAACGGGATGCCGATGTGGCAAGGGGGGGGGATCAGTTCTGTGTAGTGTAGCGACACCCGTCTTGACCCTCGGTGAAGAAATCAACGGCTGCCCAGGGATAAGAGCTCCAACGGTTGCTTTGACAAATAAGCTGATCATGTCCACAATGAGATCCACTGTTTCTAAGAAGAAGATCATTTGTACTATAGGGTTTGTTATTGCTATGGTGGCTGTAGCAGTAACAACTTGGTTCATTGAGAAGGTGGCTCCTGCTCGAGAACTTTTGATTGCCACTACTCCGGTACCAGTTGAACACCACTACTTCACGCTTCCCTATCATGAGCGGAAGCATCGACAATCCTACTTAAATAATACCTTCATTCAGATGTTGCATCATACTCACAATGCCACGAATACTACCAACTGTTGGGTGTGTGGGATGATACCTGCACATCAGAAGAAAGGAGGAACACCTTTTATTCCTCTTCCCTTTTCTCATAATGGTTCTTGTCAAGCTTGGTATGCGCTTTTGTTTGCATCTGGGAAACGTACAGTAGGCGGGCTTCTTTTTCGCCTCAATAAAGTATGCTACCAAGACAAGGATGGATATCCTCAAGCCAACGGGACTAAATGGGAATGGGAAGAGTATCAACCGGACAATATTTCAACGCCATATATCTTCACAAATATGAGAACTTTTCCTAGTAATAAACAATTTGTGATTTCTGTTACTAGAGCTAAAGCAGATTTATGCGTAAGCAGTGTTGGAAGAATTCCAGTGGGGAAAAGTGAATGTACTGTGATTCCGGTAATAATAAACTGTGAAGGGAGGGCTGAAGAGAAATATTTTTAATGACCCTCAGGTTACTAATCCCTAAACCTTACATAATATAACAAACAAAAGTAACCTTGGTCAATCAATCAGAGCCTATTGCTGTACAGACATGTTGTAAGAGAGAAAGCACATGTGAGTGATACCATCAATATTGAATCCCATCAGCCACTGTGAATAGCGGTTATCATCATATGGAATTCGTCCACACACAATGCTCTCAGATTAGAGATAAGTGTAGTGTGTGAAACCAGGGACAAACAAACAGGTTCAAAGAGTTATTTTGCCCTGGTGTGTTGTGATGTCGCCACTCAAAAGTTGACAGTGGCTATAGATTTAGAAGCAGTGCAGAAACAAACAAAAATATGTGCCAATGTTAAAAACAACTACTGAGTCAGTCCCACAATTTTATTCATGACTGACCGAGTGATGTGGTTAAAAAACAGTGCAAGGAGCAGTTCGAAAAAATAACTGCTATTGTCCAACAGGTGGTCGACATGTTTCAGCCATAGTGATTGGATGTCAATCTGGCTTTCGTCAGGACCGATTTAATATGCTACTGCTCAAGTAATCCATACAGTGAAAAGGAAGAAGGAAAAGATACAACCTACTTGCGTGGTGGTATTGAAACACTCCCGACTATGCATGGAGTGGATTGCAAATCCTAAAAACAAAAAGGATTATCAATTCTCAGAAATTTACTGGGAAAACAACAGTGAGAATCAACAACGTGGTGCACAGGCTTATGCTCAAACTCAATATGTAAATGCTGTTTGCATAGTTCAGGCTCTCGTGGTCAGTTAAACTAACTGTGGTTTAAGAGACATTCAAAACAGCTTAATAGTCAAGATGGGAAACACCAATTTATATAAGCAATCGGTGTTCCTGCTTACCCCTCAGTGTAGGGGGTCACGCCTCACCCCACCTGGCATCCGCTCAAGTGAACGAGGCCCCGCTCTGTATTGAAACAAACGGTTGCTGTGATATTTGTATCTAGCAAGAGTTGCTGGTTTAAAAATATATAATGTTATCTCTATGTTTATGTCCAAACGATAGGAACATGGCTAAAAACAAAACCGACTGGTAAAGGACTGCAGTTGTCTGAACTATAACAATAAACAATAAAACTCAGTAGCGGCGGCGTTTATGTAAACATCTAGGCATGTTGAAGTGCCAGTGGATGTGTCTCGGAAGAAACCTGAGACGATTTGTCACAAACGGGTCAGCGTGCTGAGACATTGTTTTGGTGTCATGTTTAAGATATTAGCTTAATAGCTATGCAAACGAGTATAGAAACAAGTTTAGAAAAAGAGAAAGACTACGCGTCTATAGAGCGCTTACCTTTCCGTCGGTACCTCCGGCTAAACTGAGCTGGACGGGGAGGCACCGATGTGTGTGTATGGCGCTCATGAATAGTAGCGCGTCTTGATGACGTACTAGTCAGTATCTGCAAAGGCTCCTGGTATTTGAAGTTTCGTGTCAGTTATAAGTATTTTGTTAGTCTCCACTCGGATGGCGGGTCATCCGTGGTAATAAACAAGTGCGAGCGCTCCCTGCTGTGTTGGTTATAGCTTGGAAACTGCAATATGGGTGGTGATCTCTGAATATTCGTAATCGCATCTCAATACCAATGTGCATGAAGAGATGTGAGTGGTTTTATTACCGCAGATAGACAGAGTTATTATATGAGCAGGTCAGTATGGCCATATGTCGTTGCACTTAGTTTGACTCCTGTGACTGGGATGAATATTGTCGTGAGGTGTTTGTGGAATGTACGTATTCCCCAGGGGGGGGGGAAACCTAAAAAGGGGTACATTCAATGTTATTCACAACCTCATCCCCAGTGAAAAAGGGAACTACCAGATATTAAAGGCTAGTCCACGGTATATCATCGTTGAGCCCTTGTTCATCACTGCGAAGTGAATAGATCCATTTTTGTTCTTTCCTAAAAAGGAAACGGGCGATGTCACTGACATGTGGAGGAATAAACGGCTGCTCTAACACCGTCCACTTAAGTTCTTCTGGTTTGTGTTTAAGAGTGAGAAAGTGTTGAGTCAATTTAGTCGCTTGTTTATGACACCTAATGGTGCTCTTGTGCTCATTTATGCGAAGTTTGATTTTGCGAGTCGTCATTCCTACATACCTCAAGGAACAGGGGCAAGTGATCATGTAAATGACTCGTTCAGAGTTACAGTTGGTATGTTTGGTTAGAACCCAAGGTCTCTGTGTCCCAATATCAATTTCTTTAGTTGGGGCCGTCTGGGGACATGCAGTGCAGTTTCCGCAGGGAAAATGTCCTTGTACCTTCGGTAAGTCCCAGAGAGTGTTGGTCCTGCCAGACTGGATGGTTTTGGGTCGAGTGTGTACGAGAGTATCTCGTAAGTTGGTTCCTCTCTTGTAGGAGAAAAGGGGACTAGGAAGAGTTCCTTTTCCTATATTGAGAATGGGCCAATGTCTGCGTATAGTTCTTTGTATATGGTTCGTCTGGGTACTGAAAGTATGTACGAACGTGAGCCTTTGTAGAGGTGTCTTAATTACAGCAGGCTCTAGTAATGCATCTCGATTATTGTTGAGTGCTCTCTTCATAGCCTTCTTCACAAGATGTGAGGGATACTGACGTTGTTGTAATTGGATAGATACATTTTGGGCATGTTTTCGGAAGTTGTCTGTATCTGAACAGTTTCTGCGTAGTCGCAAAAACTGTCCTACAGGTAAATTTTCCCGTAGTGCTCTGGGATGGAAACTCTGGAAGGTGAGCAATGAGTTACGAGCCATGGGTTTCGTGTATAATTCACACTCTAATCCACCCTCTTTAGGGTAGATTTGGATATCCAAGAAAAATAGGTTTTTTTTGCTGTATTCTATGGTGAACTTGAGAAATGGATTTTGGTTGTTCAACCAGTCAAAGAATTCTGAGACCTGTAGGGTGGTGCCTCTAAAGATGACAAAAATGTCATCAATATAGCGTTTGCACACTCTAATTTGATCTCGAAAGGGATTTGTGGAATTGAGAATGTGATCCTCTTCAAACATGTGCACATAGAGATTGGCTAGCGAAGGGGCAAAAATACTCCCCATCGAAGTTCCTGACACTTGGAGGTATATTTTGTCTTCGAACTTGAAATTTTTTTCGGTCATTGCCAATCTCGCACATTCCATGACAAAGGGTATTGGTGTCATGATGTCTGAATCCTGAACACTTGTTTCTAGTAATGTACGTATGGCTTCAAGTGTTTCCAGTTGGGGGATAGCTGTATACAGCGACTCTATGTCAAAAGACACAAGGTAATCTTGGTCTACATCGAATGTTGTTACTGTTAGCAGTCTCAAGACGTCTTTTGTGTCTTGAAGATAGGTAGGCATCTTCTTGACTAATGGTTTTAAGAAAAAGTCTACGAAGGTAGACAGAGGTTCCAACAGGGAGCCTATTCCTGATATTATAGGGCGTCCTGGTGGGGGTCTTTGTGTTTTGTGAATTTTTGGCACGGTATAAAAGTAGGGCACAATCGGAAATTTAGTTGTCAAAAAATCTGCTTCATTGGCAGTGATCCAACCTTCGGCTTTCGCCTCTTCAACCAAATGTTGAATTTCGTTGGATAATCTCATGGTTGGATCCAACCATGAGATTATCCAACGAAATACACTTGAAGCCATACGTACATTACTAGAAACAAGTGTTCAGGATTCAGACATCATGACACCAATACCCTTTGTCATGGAATGTGCGAGATTGGCAATGACCGAAAAAAATTTCAAGTTCGAAGACAAAATATACCTCCAAGTGTCAGGAACTTCGATGGGGAGTATTTTTGCCCCTTCGCTAGCCAATCTCTATGTGCACATGTTTGAAGAGGATCACATTCTCAATTCCACAAATCCCTTTCGAGATCAAATTAGAGTGTGCAAACGCTATATTGATGACATTTTTGTCATCTTTAGAGGCACCACCCTACAGGTCTCAGAATTCTTTGACTGGTTGAACAACCAAAATCCATTTCTCAAGTTCACCATAGAATACAGCAAAGAAAAACTATCTTTCTTGGATATCCAAATCTACCCTAAAGAGGGTGGATTAGAGTGTGAATTATACACGAAACCCATGGCTCGTAACTCATTGCTCACCTTCCAGAGTTTCCATCCCAGAGCACTACGGGAAAATTTACCTGTAGGACAGTTTTTGCGACTACGCATAAACTGTTCAGATACAGACAACTTCCGAAAACATGCCCAAAATTTATCTATCCAATTACAACAACGTCAGTATCCCTCACATCTTGTGAAGAAGGCTATGAAGAGAGCACTCAACAATAATCGAGATGCATTACTAGAGCCTGCTGTAATTAAGACACCTCTACAAAGGCTCACGTTCGTACATACTTTCAGTACCCAGACGAACCATATACAAAGAACTATACGCAGACATTGGCCCATTCTCAATATAGGAAAAGGAACTCTTCCTAGTCCCCTTTTCTCCTACAAGAGAGGAACCAACTTACGAGATACTCTCGTACACACTCGACCCAAAACCATCCAGTCTGGCAGGACCAACACTCTCTGGGACTTACCGAAGGTACAAGGACATTTTCCCTGCGGTAACTGCACTGCATGTCCCCAGACGGCCCCAACTAAAGAAATTGATATTGGGACACAGAGACCTTGGGTTCTAACCAAACATACCAACTGTAACTCTGAACGAGTCATTTACATGATCACTTGCCCCTGTTCCTTGAGGTATGTAGGAATGACGACTCGCAAAATCAAACTTCGCATAAATGAGCACAAGAGCACCATTAGGTGTCATAAACAAGCGACTAAATTGACTCAACACTTTCTCACTCTTAAACACAAACCAGAAGAACTTAAGTGGACGGTGTTAGAGCAGCCGTTTATTCCTCCACATGTCAGTGACATCGCCCGTTTCCTTTTTAGGAAAGAACAAAAATGGATCTATTCACTTCGCAGTGATGAACAAGGGCTCAACGATGATATACCGTGGACTAGCCTTTAATATCTGGTAGTTCCCTTTTTCACTGGGGATGAGGTTGTGAATAACATTGAATGTACCCCTTTTTAGGTTCCCCCCCCCCTGGGGAATACGTACATTCCACAAACACCTCACGACAATATTCATCCCAGTCACAGGAGTCAAACTAAGTGCAACGACATATGGCCATACTGACCTGCTCATATAATAACTCTGTCTATCTGCGGTAATAAAGCCACTCACATCTCTTCATGCACATTGGTATTGAGATGCGATTACGAATATTCAGAGATCACCACCCATATTGCAGTTTCCAAGCTATAACCAACACAGCAGGGAGCGCTCGCACTTGTTTATTACCACGGATGACCCGCCATCCGAGTGGAGACTAACAAAATACTTATAACTGACACGAAACTTCAAATACCAGGAGCCTTTGCAGATACTGACTAGTACGTCATCAAGACGCGCTACTATTCATGAGCGCCATACACACACATCGGTGCCTCCCCGTCCAGCTCTGTTTAGCCGGAGGTACCGACGGAAAGGTAAGTGCTCTATAGACGCGTCGTCTTTCTCTTTTTCTAAACTTGTTTCTATACTCGTTTGCATAGCTATTAAGCTAATATCTTAAACATGACACCAAAACAATGTCTCAGCACGCTGACCCGTTTGTGACAAATCGTCTCAGGTTTCTTCCGAGACACATCCACTGGCACTTCAACATGCCTAGATGTTTACATAAACGCCGCCGCTACTGAGTTTTATTGTTTATTGTTATAGTTCAGACAACTGCAGTCCTTTACCAGTCGGTTTTGTTTTTAGCCATGTTCCTATCGTTTGGACATAAACATAGAGATAACATTATATATTTTTAAACCAGCAACTCTTGCTAGATACAAATATCACAGCAACCGTTTGTTTCAATACAGAGCGGGGCCTCGTTCACTTGAGCGGATGCCAGGTGGGGTGAGGCGTGACCCCCTACACTGAGGGGTAAGCAGGAACACCGATTGCTTATATAAATTGGTGTTTCCCATCTTGACTATTAAGTTGTTTTGAATGTCTCTTAAACCACAGTTAGTTTAACTGACCACGAGAGCCTGAACTATGCAACAGCATTTACATATTGAGTTTGAGCATAAGCCTGTGCACCACGTTGTTGATTCTCACTGTTGTTTTCCCAGTAAATTTCTGAGAATTGATAATCCTTTTTGTTTTTAGGATTTGCAATCCACTCCATGCATAGTCGGGAGTGTTTCAATACCACCACGCAAGTAGGTTGTATCTTTTCCTTCTTCCTTTTCACTGTATGGATTACTTGAGCAGTAGCATATTAAATCGGTCCTGATGAAAGCCAGATTGACATCCAATCACTATGGCTGAAACATGTCGACCACCTGTTGGACAATAGCAGTTATTTTTTCGAACTGCTCCTTGCACTGTTTTTTAACCACATCACTCGGTCAGTCATGAATAAAATTGTGGGACTGACTCAGTAGTTGTTTTTAACATTGGCACATATTTTTGTTTGTTTCTGCACTGCTTCTAAATCTATAGCCACTGTCAACTTTTGAGTAGCGACATCACAACACACCAGGGCAAAATAACTCTTTGAACCTGTTTGTTTGTCCCTGGTTTCACACACTACACTTATCTCTAATCTGAGAGCATTGTGTGTGGACGAATTCCATATGATGATAACCGCTATTCACAGTGGCTGATGGGATTCAATATTGATGGTATCACTCACATGTGCTTTCTCTCTTACAACATGTCTGTACAGCAATAGGCTCTGATTGATTGACCAAGGTTACTTTTGTTTGTTATATTATGTACTGTGATTCTGCCTATTGAGGGTACAAATAATAGCACTTTCATAGCCTCACCCAATACTTACTTTATCTGTGGTAGCCACGGATATTATCACCTACCTGTTGGATGGTCAGGCGTATGCTATGTATCTTTTCTATTGCCCCCTGTGTTTCTGGCACCTGCATCCTACCACCGAGACTTTAAGTTATTTACCGATATCTCTAAGAACAGATATAAAAGGACAATAAGTGTTGACGAAGTAGACCAAACAGATACTACTCTACAGCAGTATGTTGATTTTAATCTGGGTTTGTTCTTCTTTGTGGGAGCTGCATTAAATAGTAGGAAAATTAGACGATTGACTAGAGTTGTGGAAGCTGTTACCAATCAGACATCCCTGGCACTTGGGAATATTACAGAGGAGCTGCAAATTGCAAGGATTGTAGCTCTCCAGAATTGAATGGTTCTAGATGTTGTTCTGGCTGATCGAGGTGGTGCATGTCGCATCATCAGTAGCAGTTGTTGTGTATTTATACCGGATCACTCGCCTTCAGTGTATGACGCAATATCAAAACTGCATAAGATTGCTGCAGAAATTCACCCAGAGACTGGTACTTGGACTCTAGCTGAATGGTTCTGGACTCTCGTTTCTGCTTGGGGCTGGAAGCTACTAACTATCTTGTGTATAACTATTACTGTTTTATTTACATGCTGCGTATGTATTCAATGTGGTCCAATGCTCTGCTCCATTTGCATTTCTGCTTGTATACCTGTTAAAAGGAATATTGTAGAGACCAAGGCCCAACAAATGTTGAATAAAGAAGTGGCCGAAATAATGTTAATAGATGTAAGGGATACATACTTAGATTACCCTAGAGGAACAGATGTCTTCAGCTAATGCTAAAAGGGTTGTCTGTTGTAAATTGGCAGCGATTGGATTAGCATTAGCGGAATCCATCTGGTATTTAGAGGCTATCTTGTCCATGTTGTAGAATCCATTTTGTATTTCTGGCAGCCATCTTGTTTGCCATGTGCTCACCATGTGCTTTGTCCTCCCTTAGTGTTGACTGCTCTTGTAATCTACCGAGAAACAACTATATTTAGTATCTTCTACTTCCGCACATGCCCAGTTGAGTTTGCAGCTGCTAGTATCATGTAACTGTCAGGATATGTTTACCAGTGTTAGCAAACTGTTAACTCCTCCCACTTGTCGACTCTGCAGTTTCTGTATGACCATATGTGTGCATAACTCCTCTCAAGTATACTTGTACCGTCTTCTTTTAGCCCCTGTGTGGGTATAAAAGGACCTTGGCCCTGCTGTTCAGTGTGCTACTTCATTCAATACCGAAGGGTGCTGTCTGAATGTAGTTCCACCTCATGAGGTTTATTAAACTCTGTATTTTCTATTTCAGTTTCTGTGCCAACTTCTTTCCAATAGTCTGAGGACTCTGTGCAGAGAAGGGCGAACCCCTTGCACTGGTAGGCCTAGCTGAGGCCTATTTTCTACACCGGGATAGGTTTCCTTTGGTGTTCTGTTGTTTTGTTTTGTTTTGTTTTGTTTCATTAAAGTGGCTAACAAGTTCATGGTATGACTAAACTATACCTCATGGTGGATTAGCGTTCATTGTGAACGTGAAGACGAGCAAGAAGCACAAACTTGAATCTTGAATCTCTCACCTCCTCTGTCCGAATTCATGTTCCTTATCTAGTAGTGAGGTGTACAATATGTTGGAAGATTACTAAGGCTCAATCATATAACGTTTTCCAAAATGTTTAATACTCTTTTTTCTTGTTTTATATATATATAGGTATATGCAGTTAGCAATACACAGATGGTTTATCACACGAATTCTGTCGTTTAGAGGAATCGTGCTATATGTCCAAGGTATCTATGGATTCTTAGCGAGACATACTGAGAGTCGAATGTGCTTGTACTTTATTTCTATTGTTTTCCTTGTTTCTCCACATATTCTATTCCCTGCATTACCTTTCCTATCCCCTATCCCTCGCTTGACCGCTTCACTACTCTGTGTATTTTTACATCAATGGAGTTAGGGAGGCCAGGAGGTAGAACACATCGTTCCAGTCCTGAGGAGCTCTATTTTACAGGCCTGACACTTTTTCTACTCTCCCCACGTTAAACGCACAAAATTGACAGTTTACTATCAAACATTTGTATAACTGAAAACATTTGTCCTTGGTTCCCAGAGAAGCTTCAGTCTATTCTATCATTTATTCTGTGTTCCACTGCATTACAATGAGCTAAACTAAAGACAGAAACATTTACTGGCAAATCTCTAGTTAGGTAATGCCTTCTGTATTTCATGCAAGTGCATGTTATTGTTGACAGGCAAGAACTCTGTAAGCCAATGTTGGGTAGATTGACAGAGGAGTTCTTCTCGTTTAAGCAAACTAGAAGCTTGGAGCCCTACTTAGATGTGACCCCGGTTCCACGAGATCGGACTCTGTATATTCAGTTTAGGCTTGGCACGCTCCCTGTTAATAACCGAATGGCAAAGTGGCATACAGCCTAGAACATGACAGAGAGTTGCCCGTGCTGTGGAGCTCCGGTGGAGTGTGTTGCTCCTGTCCTGTTTGCTTGCCCTGCTTATAATAAAGCTAGGAGCAAATGGCTAAAACCAATATGCAGTGATATGGCCACCCGTGATTACCGGTCTGCTCTGCGCATTTTAAAATCTGATCCCAGTGTTCTGTTTTCATGTGGAGTGACCAAGTTTTTAGGCCAAGCATGGTTAATTAGAATCAGAGCCCTACGAGGTGTGACCTCAATGTAGAAATTCACGACTCATTATATGTGATTAGACCATATATTATATAGGCCTGCTCTATAACTTCTGAACACTGCTTATGACGGAGATAGCACTTGCACTTTATACATTGAGAACCGTGATGGATTATGCCCTTTTACCCTTTTTTTTTTTTGCAATACTGTTAAAATTATTGTGTACCTGGGATGGAAGTAACCTGTAGATAGCGACATGTATATAGTGTCCTAGACTTAAGTCTTTTATGAAATTTGTTTTATGTTTTTTATTCAAATACGCTACCACTAATTTTACGCCAAGATACTTTTAAACGACCTTCTGTATTGTAAGATCTTTTTTATCACTGAACAGATACTCTTTTATTGTATTGATGTCAAATGATGCTTTTATGATACATGTTGTAGAATAAGGCTATTTGAACTGGAACTGAAATAAACAAGTCTGTGTTCACCATTGTGTGAACAAGAGATAGCAAGAATATGTAATTTAAAGAATAGTACTTTGTAAGTCGAAAATGTCTGCAGTTGTGAAAGTGTTTATAGGCAAGTCACATTAAAGTCAATCTATCAAATACACTTGTGCATGGGTCAGCAATTTCTAAAGGCTAAGGAAAAACAGCTAACATCGTTATACCAGTGAATATGGCTGCCTGGTTCAGTTAGCATATTTTTCAATGAGTCATTTTTGTGTGTGTTTTTACGTTAATATCTAAGGCAAATTATCAGCTTTGGGATTCATTTCTAGGCTACATTTATCTGTTCTATCAATACCCCCAGCTGATGGCTATCTTAACCATCACACTGAATTCATTTCAAAGAGTTCATTCAGAGGGCACTTACATCATCTGTTGAGTCTTGTCTTTTTCTTTTCTTACTTCAATATTTCAATTACTTCATGTAATCATCAGTCATGAATCCACATAATTCCAATTCTTTTGCAATTATTTTGTTTGGTTCTCTTTCTCTTCTTTTACGTGAAATTAATTTACAGCTCAGAAATGAAGCATAAAGAAATAACAGACAAAGTCCTATAATTAATATTGGCATGAGAACAGCTTTTAAAATACCTCTTCCTGGGGTTGTAAACCAATTTCCAATTGTACGAATTAGCTTTCTAAAATTTTCAAAGACACTAGTTGTTTCCTACTCTTGTAACTCAGGTTCTAGATCTGAATTGTTCTTTGCAAACCCTTCTATTTCTTTGCTTTCATCAGGTATGTATGAGGAGCAGTGAGTTAATTTAAGCATTTTGCAAACTCTGCCTTTTTCTGAGAGAAAAACATCTAATGCAAGACGGTCTTGCAAAACCATGGAACGTATAGCAATTACCTCAGTATTTACTACAAGCAAAGCTCCAGAAGTGCTTGTTGCCATCTTGTCAACAACAGCAGCCAGCTTTCTAATCTTTTCATCTTTTAGTATGATGCCTACAGGTGGAATGAGTGTATTGAATATAGTTCCCAGTAATTCAGATCCAGTTTCTGTACTACATTTGTGTCTGTGAGCTGATGCTGATGGCATTGTTAATGCATCTATGCTTTGTACATGGTACGACTTGGGAATTAGTACACCTAAATAACAAATACTCTTCCAATCAGCAAGTAACAGAAAATAAGCATTTTGTCCACAGATAAAATAAACTACGGGAATTGCTGATTCCTCTCCTTGTAAAATTGGCCATGCTCCCCATGTTAATTGAAATGTGTGTTCACTGCTACTAAATCCTACATGTTTAGTTAGTTTATATGTTTTTCTTCTGGAAATGCAAAATCTTCCCTTATGTTGACTGTCTACTCTTAGCTTGGCGTGAACCGTTTTCTTTCTAGATTCATCTTCTTCTTTCTTCTAAACATTTTTCAGAACATCACTATGTTTATCTTTAGTACATGCTATGGTTTTGTATCTTTCTTCTAATGCCATTATGCAAGTTTTCTCTGAAGTCTCATTAAGCAGGTTAAGTTGTTTTTATAAGCCTTAAAACTATCTATAGGTCTGTGGGGAAAGAAGTAATACCAAGCGGTGTTCAATTCTTTTGCTTACGGTTGTAAATTCATGCTTTCTACTAAAGGTACTCTCAAGAGTATTAGATCATACTTAGAATATAAATATTCAAAATGTCCACACCTATAAACAAGTGAAAGCAAAATACCACAAGATATAGCATATGATAATGGCATGGAATAATAAGTCAATCAAAAAGAAGAAGGGGGGGACCAGAGAGCCATTAATGGTCCAGTGTCCGTGCTCCCTAAAATCATATCAAAACAAATAGAGGACACTGTTCCAAAGGTTGGATGTAAGTGTTCATCCATATACCTTCAAGAATAGAGGAAGACACTGAAGTTCTAGGTGGGGTGGTCCCATCAACCAAGGGAAAGAACATATCTTGCCTCTTGTTGCCCTCACACACCCCTAGGGGTGTCATGCTTCATCATCGGGCGATTGCTCCTCGTTGGGACCGGCGCTGCAATACCCAACGGGTCCCCCGAAGGGTCGCTTTATCGGAGATCTTTTGAGGCATGCCGGATGGTGCATGAGGGTGTGTGGGGTGTGTGGGTCCTATATAGGGGTAATATGAATTGTGCGTGCATAGTGATCTAAAACTGGCAAGGGGTGACCTAAAAAAGGTCAGAACAGGTAATTTCCCCCTTTGACAGAGTAAAAGACTCTGAAATAGAGTATAATCCCAAAAGGGCATAATTATGCCTTGTTGTCACAAAACGGTCAACATGTTTCGCGCCTCTGTTGCCGCAAAAGGTCAATGGCGCTTCTTCAGGACCAGGATTATGGAATAGTTGTGAAGTGCACGGGACAGTGATTAAAAAGTAATAAATACCCAAATTGCATGTCAGGGCGGGTCAATGTGCTGCTCCTGATCATAACCTAGAACAGAAAAGAAAAGACACAAATACAGGATGTGCATTAGACTAGCTTAATGCTACATAGCGTGCCACAATCGTGTGCACAACAGACCTGTGTAAAAGGCAAGTGAAAAGACACGAGACCAAATGGAAATAAGAACTCCCCTTAATAGACTACGGACATATAACGTTACCGGAAATCAGAGTGTTGGTCAGAGTAATCAGAAAGCCCAGATTCACAACATCCTGCTTCCATAGTCATCATGCTCTACATAGTCGCGGATGACAGAACCCCTAAACACAATGGTCCCCACAATCTCATGGTCTCTCACATCACATCTGTGGGTAGGGCTCTATCGAGAGAAATCTTACCTCCCGACTAACCGAGAGTTGTTCCAATTGCTGAGAGCGTGAGACGCCCGCACCTTGCTGGGCTACTAGGAGAAATGTGATGAAAAACAGCATCGGTAAACATGTCCCAGAGTACAATCAAACACTCGGAAAGAAGTGGCTGAGTGGCTTCCTAGCCTAGTCCCCAATAATCTAAACTGTTCTCACCATTGTCAAAAGATGCCTGGGCCTTTGCACCTAACGCGCCCCTCCGCCAGCCGGTACGATACTCGTGGCAGCGGGGCGGTAGCTCTTAAATAGTAATGCATCTCCGTTCCCGGGTCGACCTTCCTTCCGGGGCGTTCCATAATGTTAAAGAAGAATGCGCATGCATGCAAATTAGTCCGCAATGCGCATGCGTGAGCGGGGAAGACTGATCCCCGACGCATGTCCGCCCCCCTATGAGGCTAGTTTAGTGACAATCTGTGAGAAATAGCATAGCCACTCCCCCGAGTCCGTGTGACGGACAATAATCGGGAAAAACGTGTGCTAATTAGTGAAGAGGAAGCTCTCTTTAATTAAGTCAAGCCACGTCATAGCCAAAAGGAGTAATGTGTATAGTTATGGTGATATACCAATGCCTGATGTACATATGTGCGTAAATCACTCCATTCTGTTATTTTCACATAAAGTTAGTGAACCAAGAGGGTAGGGGAGTTAAAAAAGAAGAAGGGGGGGAGTTTAAAGGGTGGGGGGCCATCACCTCATATGAACCACGGGTGTATCCCAGAGATGGATTCCTGTAAGCCTCCCCACCCGGTCATTTCCAGGGCTGGTGTATATGAAATATTTAGAGAAACAGTGAGGATAGAAAAGACAGTAGGTCCCTCGGCTCATCAGCCGTGCAACTACTCAATCAAAAAGAAGAAGGGGGGGACCAGAGAGCCATTAATGGTCCAGTGTCCGTGCTCCCTAAAATCATATCAAAACAAATAGAGGACACTGTTCCAAAGGTTGGATGTAAGTGTTCATCCATATACCTTCAAGAATAGAGGAAGACACTGAAGTTCTAGGTGGGGTGGTCCCATCAACCAAGGGAAAGAACATATCTTGCCTCTTGTTGCCCTCACACACCCCTAGGGGTGTCATGCTTCATCATCGGGCGATTGCTCCTCGTTGGGACCGGCGCTGCAATACCCAACGGGTCCCCCGAAGGGTCGCTTTATCGGAGATCTTTTGAGGCATGCCGGATGGTGCATGAGGGTGTGTGGGGTGTGTGGGTCCTATATAGGGGTAATATGAATTGTGCGTGCATAGTGATCTAAAACTGGCAAGGGGTGACCTAAAAAAGGTCAGAACAGGTAATTTCCCCCTTTGACAGAGTAAAAGACTCTGAAATAGAGTATAATCCCAAAAGGGCATAATTATGCCTTGTTGTCACAAAACGGTCAACATGTTTCGCGCCTCTGTTGCCGCAAAAGGTCAATGGCGCTTCTTCAGGACCAGGATTATGGAATAGTTGTGAAGTGCACGGGACAGTGATTAAAAAGTAATAAATACCCAAATTGCATGTCAGGGCGGGTCAATGTGCTGCTCCTGATCATAACCTAGAACAGAAAAGAAAAGACACAAATACAGGATGTGCATTAGACTAGCTTAATGCTACATAGCGTGCCACAATCGTGTGCACAACAGACCTGTGTAAAAGGCAAGTGAAAAGACACGAGACCAAATGGAAATAAGAACTCCCCTTAATAGACTACGGACATATAACGTTACCGGAAATCAGAGTGTTGGTCAGAGTAATCAGAAAGCCCAGATTCACAACATCCTGCTTCCATAGTCATCATGCTCTACATAGTCGCGGATGACAGAACCCCTAAACACAATGGTCCCCACAATCTCATGGTCTCTCACATCACATCTGTGGGTAGGGCTCTATCGAGAGAAATCTTACCTCCCGACTAACCGAGAGTTGTTCCAATTGCTGAGAGCGTGAGACGCCCGCACCTTGCTGGGCTACTAGGAGAAATGTGATGAAAAACAGCATCGGTAAACATGTCCCAGAGTACAATCAAACACTCGGAAACAAGTGGCTGAGTGGCTTCCTAGCCTAGTCCCCAATAATCTAAACTGTTCTCACCATTGTCAAAAGATGCCTGGGCCTTTGCACCTAACGCGCCCCTCCGCCAGCCGGTACGATACTCGTGGCAGCGGGGCGGTAGCTCTTAAATAGTAATGCATCTCCGTTCCCGGGTCGACCTTCCTTCCGGGGCGTTCCATAATGTTAAAGAAGAATGCGCATGCGTGCAAATTAGTCCGCAATGCGCATGCGTGAGCGGGGAAGACTGATCCCCGACGCGTGTCCGCCCCCCTATGAGGCTAGTTTAGTGACAATCTGTGAGAAATAGCATAGCCACTCCCCCGAGTCCGTGTGACGGACAATAATCGGGAAAAACGTGTGCTAATTAGTGAAGAGGAAGCTCTCTTTAATTAAGTCAAGCCACGTCATAGCCAAAAGGAGTAATGTGTATAGTTATGGTGATATACCAATGCCTGATGTACATATGTGCGTAAATCACTCCATTCTGTTATTTTCACATAAAGTTAGTGAACCAAGAGGGTAGGGGAGTTAAAAAAGAAGAAGGGGGGGAGTTTAAAGGGTGGGGGGCCATCACCTCATATGAACCACGGGTGTATCCCAGAGATGGATTCCTGTAAGCCTCCCCACCCGGTCATTTCCAGGGCTGGTGTATATGAAATAATTAGAGAAACAGTGAGGATAGAAAAGACAGTAGGTCCCTCGGCTCATCAGCCGTGCAACTACTCAATCAAAAAGAAGAAGGGGGGGACCAGAGAGCCATTAATGGTCCAGTGTCCGTGCTCCCTAAAATCATATCAAAACAAATAGAGGACACTGTTCCAAAGGTTGGATGTAAGTGTTCATCCATATACCTTCAAGAATAGAGGAAGACACTGAAGTTCTAGGTGGGGTGGTCCCATCAACCAAGGGAAAGAACATATCTTGCCTCTTGTTGCCCTCACACACCCCTAGGGGTGTCATGCTTCATCATCGGGCGATTGCTCCTCGTTGGGACCGGCGCTGCAATACCCAACGGGTCCCCCGAAGGGTCGCTTTATCGGAGATCTTTTGAGGCATGCCGGATGGTGCATGAGGGTGTGTGGGGTGTGTGGGTCCTATATAGGGGTAATATGAATTGTGCGTGCATAGTGATCTAAAACTGGCAAGGGGTGACCTAAAAAAGGTCAGAACAGGTAATTTCCCCCTTTGACAGAGTAAAAGACTCTGAAATAGAGTATAATCCCAAAAGGGCATAATTATGCCTTGTTGTCACAAAACGGTCAACATGTTTCGCGCCTCTGTTGCCGCAAAAGGTCAATGGCGCTTCTTCAGGACCAGGATTATGGAATAGTTGCGAAGTGCACGGGACAGTGATTAAAAAGTAATAAATACCCAAATTGCATGTCAGGGCGGGTCAATGTGCTGCTCCTGATCATAACCTAGAACAGAAAAGAAAAGACACAAATACAGGATGTGCATTAGACTAGCTTAATGCTACATAGCGTGCCACAATCGTGTGCACAACAGACCTGTGTAAAAGGCAAGTGAAAAGACACGAGACCAAATGGAAATAAGAACTCCCCTTAATAGACTACGGACATATAACGTTACCGGAAATCAGAGTGTTGGTCAGAGTAATCAGAAAGCCCAGATTCACAACATCCTGCTTCCATAGTCATCATGCTCTACATAGTCGCGGATGACAGAACCCCTAAACACAATGGTCCCCACAATCTCATGGTCTCTCACATCACATCTGTGGGTAGGGCTCTATCGAGAGAAATCTTACCTCCCGACTAACCGAGAGTTGTTCCAATTGCTGAGAGCGTGAGACGCCCGCACCTTGCTGGGCTACTAGGAGAAATGTGATGAAAAACAGCATCGGTAAACATGTCCCAGAGTACAATCAAACACTCGGAAACAAGTGGCTGAGTGGCTTCCTAGCCTAGTCCCCAATAATCTAAACTGTTCTCACCATTGTCAAAAGATGCCTGGGCCTTTGCACCTAACGCGCCCCTCCGCCAGCCGGTGCGATACTCGTGGCAGCGGGGCGGTAGCTCTTAAATAGTAATGCATCTCCGTTCCCGGGTCGACCTTCCTTCCGGGGCGTTCCATAATGTTAAAGAAGAATGCGCATGCGTGCAAATTAGTCCGCAATGCGCATGCGTGAGCGGGGAAGACTGATCCCCGACGCGTGTCCGCCCCCCTATGAGGCTAGTTTAGTGACAATCTGTGAGAAATAGCATAGCCACTCCCCCGAGTCCGTGTGACGGACAATAATCGGGAAAAACGTGTGCTAATTAGTGAAGAGGAAGCTCTCTTTAATTAAGTCAAGCCACGTCATAGCGTTTAGGGGTTCTGTGGCTAAGCTAGTCTAATGCACATCCTGTATTTGTGTCTTTTCTTTTCAGTTCTAGGTTATGATCAGGAGCAGCACATTGACCCGCCCTGACATGCAATTTGGGTATTTATTACTTTTTAATCACTGTCCCGTGCACTTCACAACTATTCCATAATCCTGGTCCTGAAGAAGCGCCATTGACCTTTTGCGGCAACAGAGGCGCGAAACATGTTGACCGTTTTGTGACAACAAGGCATAATTATGCCCTTTTGGGATTATACTCTATTTCAGAGTCTTTTACTCTGTCAAAGGGGGAAATTACCTGTTCTGACCTTTTTTAGGTCACCCCTTGCCAGTTTTAGATCACTATGCACGCACAATTCATATTACCCCTATATAGGACCCACACACCCCACACACCCTCATGCACCATCCGGCATGCCTCAAAAGATCTCCGATAAAGCGACCCTTCGGGGGACCCGTTGGGTATTGCAGCGCCGGTCCCAACGAGGAGCAATCGCCCGATGATGAAGCATGACACCCCTAGGGGTGTGTGAGGGCAACAAGAGGCAAGATATGTTCTTTCCCTTGGTTGATGGGACCACCCCACCTAGAACTTCAGTGTCTTCCTCTATTCTTGAAGGTATATGGATGAACACTTACATCCAACCTTTGGAACAGTGTCCTCTATTTGTTTTGATATGATTTTAGGGAGCACGGACACTGGACCATTAATGGCTCTCTGGTCCCCCCCTTCTTCTTTTTGATTGAGTAGTTGCACGGCTGATGAGCCGAGGGACCTACTGTCTTTTCTATCCTCACTGTTTCTCTAATTATTTCATATACACCAGCCCTGGAAATGACCGGGTGGGGAGGCTTACAGGAATCCATCTCTGGGATACACCCGTGGTTCATATGAGGTGATGGCCCCCCACCCTTTAAACTCCCCCCCTTCTTCTTTTTTAACTCCCCTACCCTCTTGGTTCACTAACTTTATGTGAAAATAACAGAATGGAGTGATTTACGCACATATGTACATCAGGCATTGGTATATCACCATAACTATACACATTACTCCTTTTGGCTATGACGTGGCTTGACTTAATTAAAGAGAGCTTCCTCTTCACTAATTAGCACACGTTTTTCCCGATTATTGTCCGTCACACGGACTCGGGGGAGTGGCTATGCTATTTCTCACAGATTGTCACTAAACTAGCCTCATAGGGGGGCGGACACGCGTCGGGGATCAGTCTTCCCCGCTCACGCATGCGCATTGCGGACTAATTTGCACGCATGCGCATTCTTCTTTAACATTATGGAACGCCCCGGAAGGAAGGTCGACCCGGGAACGGAGATGCATTACTATTTAAGAGCTACCGCCCCGCTGCCACGAGTATCGTACCGGCTGGCGGAGGGGCGCGTTAGGTGCAAAGGCCCAGGCATCTTTTGACAATGGTGAGAACAGTTTAGATTATTGGGGACTAGGCTAGGAAGCCACTCAGCCACTTGTTTCCGAGTGTTTGATTGTACTCTGGGACATGTTTACCGATGCTGTTTTTCATCACATTTCTCCTAGTAGCCCAGCAAGGTGCGGGCGTCTCACGCTCTCAGCAATTGGAACAACTCTCGGTTAGTCGGGAGGTAAGATTTCTCTCGATAGAGCCCTACCCACAGATGTGATGTGAGAGACCATGAGATTGTGGGGACCATTGTGTTTAGGGGTTCTGTCATCCGCGACTATGTAGAGCATGATGACTATGGAAGCAGGATGTTGTGAATCTGGGCTTTCTGATTACTCTGACCAACACTCTGATTTCCGGTAACGTTATATGTCCGTAGTCTATTAAGGGGAGTTCTTATTTCCATTTGGTCTCGTGTCTTTTCACTTGCCTTTTACACAGGTCTGTTGTGCACACGATTGTGGCACGCTATGTAGCATTAAGCTAGTCTAATGCACATCCTGTATTTGTGTCTTTTCTTTTCTGTTCTAGGTTATGATCAGGAGCAGCACATTGACCCGCCCTGACATGCAATTTGGGTATTTATTACTTTTTAATCACTGTCCCGTGCACTTCACAACTATTCCATAATCCTGGTCCTGAAGAAGCGCCATTGACCTTTTGCGGCAACAGAGGCGCGAAACATGTTGACCGTTTTGTGACAACAAGGCATAATTATGCCCTTTTGGGATTATACTCTATTTCAGAGTCTTTTACTCTGTCAAAGGGGGAAATTACCTGTTCTGACCTTTTTTAGGTCACCCCTTGCCAGTTTTAGATCACTATGCACTCACAATTCATATTACCCCTATATAGGACCCACACACCCCACACACCCTCATGCACCATCCGGCATGCCTCAAAAGATCTCCGATAAAGCGACCCTTCGGGGGACCCGTTGGGTATTGCAGCGCCGGTCCCAACGAGGAGCAATCGCCCGATGATGAAGCATGACACCCCTAGGGGTGTGTGAGGGCAACAAGAGGCAAGATATGTTCTTTCCCTTGGTTGATGGGACCACCCCACCTAGAACTTCAGTGTCTTCCTCTATTCTTGAAGGTATATGGATGAACACTTACATCCAACCTTTGGAACAGTGTCCTCTATTTGTTTTGATATGGAATAATAAGTGACTTCTTCTGATGGAGATGTCGGTAAGTGCGAACAAACATAGCAGTCCTTTGCGCCTACACCATGAGTGTATTCTTTTTTTTTGTTTTGTTTTTTTTAGTCCTCATTCGCCTTTGATAATAAACAAAGATAATTGAAGCTCTGTGGCCCCCCTACTTAATCGGCACCGACCAGACAACTCTGTTCCAAAGGTATTGAACTTTACATAGAACCTCTCCTTAGAATCGGTTCTCCCTTGGAACTGACCTACCGGTAACCGGAGCGGTGAAGTATCTTAGTGTAGAGGCATAATCATAGGACCACAGATTCCAACCAACTTACACACGGTAACCAAAAATCTCTCTTCTTTTTTGATGATACCTTGTCCAAATTAATTACATATTTCACAGTGTTAACTGAGTCTCTTACAGTTGGGGGGCAATTTTATCCAATTTTTACATATTTCCCTTCGGGCCAGTAAAATGAAATAGAACATCAGCTTTTTGCTGTCATTAGATATAGATTAATGCCATACTGGTACCCCAAAGAAAACCAACTCTGGGCTTACCTGTAGTTGCCTTTCAAGCATTGTAGAAATACCATTACTTACATCAATATGAGTGTATTCTTGTACTAATCTAGAGTAAACGTTAGTAGCTAAATCATCTTTGTTGTAACTAACAAAATAAACTTTTGGGGGGTGTGGGCTCGCCTAGCAGAAAGATGGCTGCTCCTTGAGTGCGCTCTGCCAGCCGAGACAGTATCCTGTAAGGTCCCACCAGCGGCACCTACAGCATCAAGAATCGAGTCCCTGACACTGCGGTGTAAAGTTTGATACCGCTTTGAGGGCACAGCATACAATATTTGAGGCGTTCATTGAGCAGCTGAGGAAGGCTTGGTGCTGTGACTGGTGCACCGCGGGCGGTGAGGGCATTTGCATTGGAGTTCGCCTCGGCTGATATCAGTGCAGCCATCCGGTGAAGCGGAGAGGGTATCTGGGTGCAGCTCGCTGCTGCATGCGCCAAGAAAAGCACCGACGACCTGTATGCAGCGGGACGGCTGAGACAGCCGCGGACACTGAAGCCACCATCTTGGAGCGAGGCCTTCTGCACTGTATTGGTGTCCACCTCAGCCCGTGACCTGGTCGCTGTACCCATGGTCGCCCTCGGCGGCGTGATGCAGGCGTGAGAACTCCGGCAGAACCGCAGCGTCCTGTAGCGGAGACCATACCTTGGATCTGGGTGCAACATCACTGACGGAGTCCTTGAGTGAAGTGTGGCTGCTGACTCAGAGTGCTGCGGCAGTAGACACCAGCGCACTAGCAGCGGCGGCGGTATTCGCCCCCGAGGAGTGAGGTGAGACGGAGGGTCACACATCGGGAGCCTCCGGTGTAGCTCGGCAGGCCCCGGAGTTTCCAACGCCGAAGACGCAGTGAAGAGGTAGCGGGGGGAACCGAGGAGGTGTGAGGACAAACCTGGCTTGCTTTGTGTCCTGGGCTTGGCATGGGCCTACCCTCTTGGTGAGCCCCCACTGAGCGCATCGGGAGGGCTCCTGCTGGGCCCCTGACCCCCCCTACCGAACAGGATTTTTGGGATACTACTGCATGTGGACACCCTGGGTAATATTGCAAACTGTCATCATTCTGGGTACCAGATTGCCAGGTTAAAAGGCTGATAGTATCACAAAGAGACATGACAACATCAACCATAGCAGTATAAACATACTACCGCACAGAGCTGCATAACAAGAAATTCCTAGCTGGGTAACAAGGCGCTGACGAGCCTTGGGAGGAGATACATAAGGACATTAACGAATATTTTGAACAGAATACAGGTTCCGTATCCACATACGCCACACTGTGGGAGGCATTTAAGTGGTGGTGAGGGAAAAGTGTATATCACGACATGCAGGGGTGCTCAAGGCTATCAGAGGCAGGCTATTCACTCTGGAATCTTGTGTCAGAGAACTATAAACACACTATTTTGATACAGAAGACTCTACAACATTGCTTGTTATACGTGAGCTCATATAAGAGTTTGAGGAAGAAGCTCAGCAAGTGGTAGCATTTATGGGTAAGCACACACAGGCCAGGCGATACGTGGAGGGAGACAGGCTACCTAGCTAACATGTTGCGGACTCCATATACAGCCACATATATTTCTGAAATTGTAGGTCACAAATCTGCTATCAGTAGGGGCCCCAGGGATGTTCTAGGGGAATTTTCAACATACTACACCAAGCTCTACACTGCCACGCAACCAACGGGGCTTCAACCGTTCCTTGACTCTCTGGAGTTGCTCTGGCTAGGCAGGGCATATATGGAATATATGGATGAGCCCTTTTCTATTCATGATGTCCTACAGGTGATTGGTAGCCTGCATGCGGACAAAGCCCCTGGGTCGGATGGGTTAACCACTGAATTCTATAAAGCATACGCGGAGTTACTTGCGCCGCATTTGCAGGTGGTATTTCAGGAAGCTCAGGATACTGGTGAGCTCCCCCGTCAATGTGCGAGGCGATAATATTAACGCTGCTAAAGCCAGGGAAGCCCTGCCAGGAAATGGATTCTTATAGGCAGCTATCTTTAATCAATATAGATGCTAAAATATATGCCAAATTATTGGCCAATAGACTGCAGCCTCTACTTCCCCTGATCACAAGACCCGATCAATCCGGGTTCATTCCTGGCAGATCCACAGCCCACAATCTTCGCACCTTCTTGACAGTGCTGTATTACCTAAACCCTGACACCAAGGCACTCGTGGCATTTCTGGACGCTACGAAAGCATTCGGCGCGTTGGAATGGCCCTATTTTTTCACTGTATTGGGAAGGATGGGCTTCAGTCCAAACTTCATTGCTTTAATCAGACTGTTGTACACCACGCCGTCGGCACGCCTACGTATGAATGGTATGATCTCGGACCCCTTTGCCTTCTCTCGAGGGACACGACAGGGGTGCCCCTTGTCCCTGCTATTATTTGCTATAGCAATGGAGCCGGTAGTGACCAGAATTTGACAACATCACGCTGCCAGGGGATTGGGATTTAGTACCAGAGGGCTACTGATCTCGTTATATGCAGACGACATGACGTTTTACGTAAATGACCGGGAGGTAAATCTAGCGCCACTGCTTAGATGGCTCACAAAATTTGGTGGCCTCTCAGGCATATTTATAAACTGGTCCAAGTCGACCCTATTTTCCCTCACACCGGCCATTAAGCCCTTTGAACAGGACTACCCGCTGAAGTGGGCGGATGGACCGGTAAAGTATTTAGGGATTTGATTAAACCGCTTGAAGGGAAAATAAATGTCTGGACCAAATTGTCGCTCTCTCTTGCTGGCAGAATAGCCATCGCGAAAATGGTTGTATTACCAAAATTTTTATATTTATTTCTTAATATACCAATTCCGCTGACCCAGGCATTTTTTAACACCCTCCAGTCTCTCATGATTTCCCTGGTCTGGGCGGAGAAGCAAGCTTGCATCAATTGGGAGATACTCACTCTTCCCCTTATGCAGGGGAGCTGGGGGCTCCAGACATGCCGCTATACACGTACTGTGCCCTGGCTCAGTTCTTACACTTCTGGGTACACCCTGTCCTATTTCAGCTCCATGTGGCTGAAGAGGATGACATGGCAGACCCCATTCCCCTCCAGGTGGCCATTTATAAAAAATATTGCAGACCCAGAGATGGGATAGATACAGTCGAAACTCTGTGGTGGGCATGGGAAAGGTTACGTCTCAGAGCTAGCTTGGAGATACTGTATGCCCCATCCGCTCCCTTACCTCACAATCCACACTATCCGGCCATGACTGACGATGGCAATGTGGCATTGGCCAAATCCATGGGGCTTGAAGTGTTCGCAGACCTGTACCCTAATGACACGTTCTGCACCCCACCGGAATTTATTACAGAGACCCCAAAGAAATTTCTGCGCTTTTTCTTTAGTTTAAGATCAGGGCCACTTGTAGGCAACTACACACTACATTTCCTAATCCCCCTGAACAATTACCAGTGCTTGAGCAGTTGATAAACTCAGCAGGTTCCCGTATACTAATAACAAGGATGTACTGCTCTGTGCAAACCACGGCACCTTTGATCATACCTAAAGCCCAGCGAGAATGGAATGAAGAGCTGAACGATCAGGTGACAGACGAAAAATGGTTTTCTGTTGCGGCTAACTCCAATTACTTTCGCCCAATTACAAACTGAGTTTCATACACTTTAAATACTTACATAGGTTCTATAGAACACCTAGCCAGCTACACCGCATGGGATTGAGATCAGATTCTAGATGTTGGAGATGTGGATACTTCCTGCCACCTTTTACATATGGCTTGGCATTGTCCACTCATAGCCTCCTTCTGAACTGCCATATTCAGCACAATTCAAGCAATACTAGGGACGCCCACTGAAACACAACTGATCATAGGACTCCTGGGTTACGTTAAGGACACTTAAGGCCAAGCACCATAAGCTACGTGCCCTGCTACTCTTAATGGCTAAACATAGGGTGTCGATCCATCGGGGGAAAAGAGAGCGCCCACGCTGAAGGCCTGGATACAGGACCTCACTTTTAGCCATACCCAGCTGTTGATATTCTGGGGGCTGATGCCTGCCACCTCCAGACCGAGTAGAAGCTGACACTTCGCTGGTAATAGAAGCACATGTAGAGGTGAACTCAGATTAGCCCAAATCTTTTAGTTGGATAGTGTGATTTGCTGCCTGCGGGCGGCCTGTGGTGGGATCTGGGAGGTGAGGTGTTTGGGCACTTATTGAGTTTTGTTCTTCGTGAAATCCGGCTTGCTCTCCATTGTTTGCATAATGGTGTTGGGTGCTATGAGGTAATCTCTTGTTCGTTTTAATCAATGGTCCTTTTTTGTTTTTTGTTTGCTTGTTTACCCACTCTTCTGGGATAACATTGTATTCATGCTTTTCAAATTTGATAATATGAAGCTCTATGTGTATTGTTAAAAATGCCAATAAATAAATTATTTAAAAAAACAAAACAAAAAAAGAAACTTTCAATTGATCTTCGTCATTAATTAATGCATTTTAGTTGTATTCTTTGTTTAGGCTCTATTTCTGGTGTTAAGTAAAATCCTATTAGTACTATAATGATTATTATGATTTTTATCACAGGTATTGAACACATAACGTATTTACACTTATTTGTAATGCAACACATTTCTCCCAAGTCAGACTAGGCATAACTAAACTCAGCAGTTGAGATGCAGATTTTCCGTAGGTAGCTTTCCCAAGACAGTTTTAGCAATTCAAGTTTCTAATTAGACAATCCTTAACCCTACTCTGTGGTCTTTTAAAATGGTGTCCCTTCTCTTCTACAGCAGGCTTGGGCCTAGGTTGGTCTTCAGTAAAATAAGTAACTTAGGGCCAGATGTAGGTGGTTAAATACCGGTCGGTAACGCAGAAAATCTCTGAATTTCTGCGTTACCGACCGGTATTTAGCCTTGTACAATGTAGGTAACACCAAACGTCATCGCAAATAAGGAATCAGTAAAAATAAGGGAAACCAGTTACTGATTCCTTAATTTGTGATTAGCAGACACCGAAACCCCCAAATACCGATTCGCTAAATAAGAAATCCTTAAAAACTCGCAAATCGATGTACCAAAAATCGGTAATACAGATTTGTCAATTTTTCGGTATTTAGGAGTCGCTAATTACCACTGACTCAAAGCAGGTGGTAATCAGCTGCACTGCATTTAAACAGCCACAAAATACAACAGTGTGAACACAATGGCGGCCCTCTATGTCATTGTAAGGCGGCTACGTATGCAAGCAGCAGGACTGAGGATCTGGAGATGGGAGGAGTGCGTGTACAGACTGCGCGTTACACTGTTCCAACTGACTGAGGCTGAAATCCATGAGAGGTACAGGCTAGACCCCAAACCATCCTAGACCTGATACGGGACCTGCACCCACTCCTGGAGCATCAGACACCAAGGGCGCACGCTATACCAACACATGTTCAGGTGCTCTGTAGCCTGCACCTACTTGCATCAGGTAGTTACCAGGGGGTGATAGCTGTGGCAGGTGGTGTGTCACAGAGTTGCCTGTCCCGTTTCTTCAACACTTTCCTGGATGCCATGATGCAAAGAATGCATCACTACATACGCTTCCCCAGCACACAGACGGAACTGCAGAAAAAAAAGATGGATTTTTACCAAAAGGCACAGTTCCCACATGTAATAGGGTGCATTGATGGGACACACATACCAATCTGCCCACCTGCAGCTACAGAGTACATATATCGGAACCGCAAATCTACACATTCCATCAACGTGCAGGTAATATGCGATTCGGACCACATCACTGACATAGTAGCCAAATTTCCAGGGAGTACCCATGACTCCTACATATTCAGGAACAGTGGGATCTACACACGTCTGGCTGGGGGAGAATTTGGAGAAGGATACCTGCTAGGTAAATAAATGTAACACACCCTGATGTATACCTTGGATGAATGTATTGGTGACTGTTATTAATGGCACTTTCTTTCTCATTCAGGTGATAGCGCATATGCCGTGAGGCAATTTATCCTGACTCCATACCTCAACCCATCCACCCCAAGTGAGAGAAGATACAATGTGGAACATAGAACAACACGCAACGTTGTGGAGCGCACATTTGGACTCTTAAAAAGCAGGTTCCGCTGCCTCCACAAAAGTGGAGGTGCACGTCAGCACCGCCCCATCATCTGCTGTAAAATAATAGCAACATGTGCCATGCTGCATAACCTTGCCACAAAGAAAGGAACAGCAGTGGAACTAACGGACTGGGAGGACGAGGGTGAGGATTGTCCACAGCCAGAGCACAGTACAGCAGGTGTGGCAGCAGCACCAGATGGGAGACACAGACGAGCTGAGATCACACGCAACTATTTCTAAGTAAGTAAGGAGACACAGCCAGTTACTGTAATTGTGTGATGGTGTTTTATTAGCATAGCACACTGCCACAACATGAAGGGCTTAACATGCCAGGCCAATATGCAATGCAGATTACAAAGGCGAAATGGGTTACATCACCCATTTCGCTATACCATGTGATGGCTGGCATTACTTCCTGCGCCCACGTGCAGCACTGCTGCGTTCCCTGGGCACACTGTCCTCACTGGCAGTCTGTCCTGTGGCAGCGCTGTGCCATTTGCTGCGCACCTGGACTCAGTTATAGGTGGTGTGCTGCTACTGCGGCTAGTAGCCTCTTCACTATCCCCCCCATCACCTGCACCTGTAGTGGCTATCTGGTTTGTCTGTAGCACTTCCAGTGCACTGGTCATTGTGACCAGCCCCCTTGCCACGTCACGGCTGCAGTGGGCCATCTCCTCCTGCATGGCCACCGAGCACCTGCAGAGCAGAGAGGTGGCAGTGGAGAGGCGGTTCACCACCTTAGTGTAGTTGTCAAGTTTCTGCCTCTTCCTGCGCCTCGCCAAAAGGTCCTCATCCATTTTGCTGCACAGCAGCCTCACTGCCTCGGACATGTCCCTCATGCCCTCAGCCACAGTATTGTACATGCTGCTGATGCCCTTCTCGATTTGCAGCATGTGTCTATTCATATGTACCATCTGACGTTGGACTGATCTTATTGCTTTGCCTTGCAGGCGCTGCACCTTGAGCATGTTCCGCTCAAGACCGGCAAATACACTTTTTTCATTGCCCAGTGAAACTGGACTGGCTGCCCTTGCTCTGCGGCGTCTGGCCCCTGTGTGGGCGTGCTCGGTGGGGGACTGTGTGCCTGCACTGTTGGCATCCTCAGCCACCGTGGACTGTTGGCCTCCCATGCTGTCATCCTCGGGCACCTCCATCTGCTGGAGGCTATCCACAGTTTGCCTCCTGGCTCTCGGTGGTGGTGGCGGTGATGGTGGCGGTGGTGATGCTGGTGATGGTGGTGTTGGAGATGGTGGTGGTGGTGGTGATGGTGGTGGTGGTGGTGTGGTGTGTTCTGCAGGCGACAAGACCTCCTCCTCCTGTGTTCTCTCTCTCCTGGGTGCCTTTCCCATGTCCCCTGCTGCAGCCCTGCATGATGGCTCACCTGTGGAGACAGAATGTACATTTGCTCACTTGTCTGGCAGCATTTGCGTATTAATAAATTTCATGTCTGCCAATCAAACTGACTGTCCTCTGCTTGCTAATTGCTGATGTGTGTCACATGCCTTTGGGTTCAGTGGACTGACTGTTATGATATGTGTTACTTCTGACTACATCTCCCATAATGCATTGCAGGTTTGTAGTAAAACATGTACTGGAGTGGGATTCATACTGCCTCATTGGGGATTGGGGTTAGGGAGTTGGGGGAACACCATGCTGTGCATGCATCTTATCTGCCTGTTGCCAGCTCTGGCTGAGCTGTCTGCATCCCCAGTTCTACTCACACTCTCCGGCTGGAGGGTGGACTCCACCAGGAGATCCAGTGCAGTTGGTGCAGATGCTGTGTTTCTCCCTCCACCTGTCTGATTGGCTTGCTTCCTTCTCTCTGCCAGCCTTTCCTTTGCACGCTTCCTGAGGTCATACCAGCGTTTTTTAAGTTCTTCAATGGAGCGCTGGGTTACTCCGATGGCATTGATCCTTTCCTGGATGACCAGCCGTATCTGTCTCTTCTGAGATTCAGGCACGTGCAGGGAGTTCTTTCCAAACAGTTTGTCATGGTCCTTAGTTAGCTCCTCAATAAGGACCTCCAGCTCCCTCTCACTAAATTTGTGTTTCCTCTTGCATGCATCTGCCTCCTTTTCCCTCTCCTGTTTGTCCATATCTTGGCTGTGATGTCAGCAGTAACTTGGAAGAGTAGCTCCTGGGTTGTTTGCTGTGCTCCCTGCCTCTCCCACAGCTTCAGGATCAGTGCAGGTGCATGGGTGTGGTCACTTCCTGGTTGAGGTAATGAGGAAGCACAGGATTGGCTGATTCAACATTTTCAAAAACACTGAATCGCTAATTACCGAATCTGTATTAAGGAATTGGTGATACCGATTCGGTAATGGGGAATCGGTATTTTCTTTTAGCGGTTTTTACGTAATCGCTAAATATTACCGATTTTTACCGATTCGGTAATTTTTAGCGATGTATTACCTACATCGGAAATACCGACTTCTTAATAGCGAATCGGTAAAATTCACTATTAAGGACTCGGAATTTCGAAATTACCTACATCTGGCCCATAAATAATAAAGGTCTAACAGCATAATACGTGTTTATCAATTGGTTGTTGTTTCTCTTTTTCAGACACCAAGCTCTTTCTCAATTTTCAAAGTCAGCTTTACCAATATTCTTTTAGAATTTCTTATCAGGGAGGTTCAAACAATTCAGTTCTCACATCACACAATTCATCTAATGTGATGTTCAACTTTTTATCCATAAAATATGACCACTCAGGTGCTGAATTTCTTTGACAAGGCACTCTCGCCATTTTTAAACAACTTCTTAGAAATTGTTTGTTTTGTTCTATACCACTTTCATGACTTGATTCAGTCTCTTATAGTTTCTGGTATTCAAGCAATTGAAGTGCTTCTTCTGAATCTGCTTGTTCATAGATATGTGGCCATTCAGCTCTGTCGGTGACTCTCCTTACCCCAGTACTTGTTCCTTCACCTGGGTCTTCTAGTTGCACTGACAACTTATCAGTGGTGTTTTCATTTTGAAGATTAGTCTCTGCTTCTTTTTCATTAGATACTTCGAACCACTTTGTGTAACTTGAGGCACTTGAACTTGCTTTTCAGTTTGGAAATCTTCACCGCTCTCTTCTTCTTGCTGCTGTAGTGATAATGGGGTCAATGGTCTTGGTGGTCTTTCAGGAACTGGACAGTCACCAATGCTCAGTGAAGATCAAAGAACACAATTGCCTCTTCTGGGTTTCTCACTTTCTTGGTGTGAGAAACAGGAAACCAATTTGGAACTCTGGCACACTTAACATCAGTGTCTGTCTCCGGAATAATTTGAAAGGGACCTTTCCATCTTGGTTCCAAACAGGTCTTTCATGTTAGGGATCACAGGAGACATCCACTGCCAGGCATCGGGTGAGATCCGGCGCACTGGAGAACTACATCTCCCAGTGGCAGAAGCGGACGTCTGACGTCAGACATGCCATCGTGCGTGACGTCCGGAACCATGGAAAAGAGGAGAACCAGCAGGAGACACTGCTGATTATTATTGGATTCCTGACGTTCGTGCTCTTTATTCTTGGCAGACCTTAGATATCCTGGTCAGGTAAGGCACCGCTTATTTTCTTTTGATCTTAGTATCCGAGGAGTGCACAGTTCAAACTCTCTCGGAGTGGCTGGTCGTTCCGGCTCACATTTGCATTTTTCCCTGCGTTGGCAAGTCCTTTTCCTTTATGGACTCATGTGAGGGAATATAATTGTTTGTTCTTGTGCTTAGACCTTTGCTCAGGTCAACTACTCATTAACCTGTTGGGGGGAATTCGTCATTCCTTCCCTGTTGGCGAGTCCGTTGCCGTGACTTATGCAGGAAGGGTTCTTTTGGCCTCATTTAGAGATCATGTTTTCGATCCACACAGAGAGTAGTTTCAAACTCTCATCATTTTTGTTTGTTGCTTCATTTGAGATGTACAGTATAACTAATATGCTCTGAACTGTACAATGATTATTTATGACTTCATTGCTTGCCTAATGTATGAATAAATCTTTCTACAAAGAACATTGATTCACTATATTCTACGTCTTGTGTTTACCTATCAACCAGGGTGGTTAGATGCAGGTTTTTCTTTCTTTTTCTGTTTCCGGCCATCTTGCACTGATATCAAGGGTAGGTGTCGAAACCCAGGGTTAGCTACCTCACACACTACAGGGCTCTTTAGGTGAGATAGAATATAGAAAGTTTATGGATTCTTCTGTCTTGTTCCTTGCAGTACACGGTGTAAGGAATTGAGGTCACCTGCTCACCACCTGTTTCCGCAAGGAAGCATTTTCTTTCTTTACAGGTTAGTTGAAGGTTGGGTACATATAGTATTTGAGGGAGTGGTGATAGTCATCTCATCTGGATGAACGCGTATTATAATATTTCCTTTTGTGTTCACAGGTCTTCCTCCCCGCAGTCCCCATGCTTCCCTTCCCCCACTTAACCATCCTAAAGTCTGCGTGTACTCATAGCCAGACTTGGGGCTGTTGAGAGGTGGATCCCTAGGAGCATCGGTTCGACCCTGAGGATACGTTCAGGCCTGGGACATTTCAAATGAGCTTCTTGATCATGACCCAATCACCTGGATTGAGGTCCTGGCACTGTTCTTGGTAAAGATCTCTTGAGGCAGTTGTAACTTGGAAAGAGACCGAACAGGTCACACTAGCCAATTCTTTGTAGTATTTGAGTATCTTACCATCTGTGATGTTCAAAAATGTATTTGCAGGTACAGCAGGAAGGCTCAGTGCTCAGCCCATTATTATTTCATGGGCTAATAAGCCAGTCTTTCTATCTGGGGTATTTCTAATACTCATCAATACCAAAGGCAATGTATCTGGCCATTTCAGTGATGTCATAGAGCAAACTTTTGCTAACCAAGACTAAATTGTTCCGTTGACATGTTCTACAGTTCCGGAAGATTCAGGTCTGTAACTGCAATGTAATAATTTGTTCAATTTGTAGTGCTGTGTAAATCATCTTCAGAACCTCATTACTGAAATGGGTTCCCCTGTCTGGCTCCACAGAAACTGGCATTCCGTACCTTGGTATCAGTTCTCGAAATAACAGTTTTGCTGCAGTGAAGCTGTCATTTATGCTGGTTTGGTAGGTTTCCACCCATGTCGAGAAGATACATATTATGACCACAACATATCTCAGCATGTTGTAAGCAGGCATCTTGATAAAATACATCTGCATTCTGTTGAATGGTTCATTTGCTCTTCCTAAGTGATTTAGTGTAAAGCGTTTTCTTTACTGCATACATTTGTTGATATATAACTAGGCCTGAGCGGTAAATTCCACTCCGCTCGTGGAATTTGCAGAATTTTGGCAATTCCGCGTTCCGTGGAGAACACGGAATTGCAGAAATGTCCGCAATCCGCAGCGTAGCGGAGTTTTTTTCCTTGTTCGTGTTTTCAAAATGCGTGCTCGCGCGTGCGGGAGCGACTTACTGGGATCCCTACATTCACCGACGAGTTTTCCTATCTGTTTGCGTGTGCCACGAGGTTTCGGTAGCTGGCCGCGCGAGCCCGCAAGAGTGTGCGATCGCGAACACGTCATTCGGACGCGCCATTGGACATCTGCGTTTGCTAATAGGAAACACGCATCGTGAGTGAGCGGAACAAGCGAAACAAGATGGCCACCCCAATTGGCGACCGCATGGGCAAGTTCGCGAGATGTTTCCCCCCGAGCATGCAAACAGCATCCCCGAACAGGAAAAACGCATCGCGAACGGGCAGAACAAGCAATTCCGCGTGCTCGTGGAATTCTGCGTAGCTCGCAGAGATTTTTTACCGTTCCCGGAACTTTGCGTAACGCGACTACGCAAATTCCACCAACCCCTATATATAACACATCCGAAATCTGTGATAACACCAAGTCTGGCGAAAAAGTCTGACCATGAAGTCCCTACCTAAGTGTGAGTATCCATGATAATACCATGTCATTGGGAACAACAAACTATCTGGTAACACAGGTCTCCCATCAACTGACATCTAATGTCATTGATGTTTTTCGCACAACCTGCCCTAATCCACCTGCTCTGTTCTGCTTCTGAAACATTTTCCTACACTCTCTTTAATTCATCCTTAGTATCAGTCACCTTCATCAATAAGGTGAAGAAGTTTCCTCCTCCAATTCACATGTGAAATTTCTACTAAATGTACAGGTCAACAAAAGAACAATACCGTGTGCAACTGAATCCACATATATATTTACCATGGCAATGTAGCTATTACCAATTTGATGGGCCACACACTTAACTACTGCAATCACCTCGGGCAACTATAACGCTCCCAGCAAGTTTCTGACTTGCATCCCTTTCCTGATTGGCGTACCCTATGAATTTAAGACCCCTCTTTGCATCCATAATTGCCCAAAATCATGGAAAACACCAAAGCCATACTGCCTGTCTCCAAAAATAGTCACACTTATGGGATCAGTCAAACAGCATGCTCTTGCAAGAGCAGTTATCTACGCAACATGTGCTTCGGTAACGCTTTGTAGCCAGGTAGCTTCAGCAACATCATTAATGGTGCACCTGGCATATGCTGATCTTAATGTACCCTCATTACGTCTTAGACATGAGCCGTCTACAAAAAGGACATGGTCGGGCTCAATCAAGGGTTCAGCCTAAATATAAGGTCTTGGTTTGGTGCATAATCTGTTACATCTAACGGTGCCGTTTAATCACAAATAACATCATCTACAGGTAATAAAGTTGATGGATTGAGTACCTAATGCTTTTTTTTCTTTTTATTTCTTTATTTTTCGTTTCAAACCAGCGTGCCATATCAACACAATACACAAAGGACACTTTCCCATACAGATGGCATTGTAGTTGCAAAAAGCAAAACACAAAATACTGACAGGAGTACATTACAGAGTAGCACAATACCATATTCAATTAATACAACGTATCACAATTATATAACTAGCCAACCACTTAACACAGCAATGGAAAGTCAATATTGATGTCTCAAACACAATTTATCCTAGGGACAAATGAACTTTCACACTTCCCAACACTATGTATTGGAAACCTCTAGGGTAATCTAACTTGTCGGGGTATATTACGGGGTGAGACCTCCAGAACCAACATATATATAACTCAACAGCGAGCGTGTGTGGCTCAATCAAGTCAAAATGTGATCCCAGCCCTCCTCCCCCCTCAATACACAAACCCCCAAATGTGCGCAACACGCTTGGGCAGAGGTAGCACGCTCTACGCTTAAAAGCCTGCAACAAATTTCAAGACAGGCCTCCGCCCGCAACTCTTCCACAGAATATGCAGCATCTAAAGCTAAAAGGGAATCACAAATGTACATTCCAATAGCATGTATCAGAACATCCATGTACAGCAGTCCTGTGGATCCGAGCAACCATTCCCTCCCAACAACAACAATATCGATATATTGTACCAACAGTAAACAATCAGAACATCACCATAAAATATCGTGCATAGAAAGGACGATGCAAAGCGTATGGTTTCCATGGAGGAATAAGTAGAACATCAACAAACTAGAAAATAATGAAAGTCTTATCTGCAGAAAGGGTGGTTCAAGTATCAATCTTGTTCATCCAGTCTGCCACCCTCTGCTCCTTCCGATGAAGATCTCTCTGGGCTGCTTGTCTTTAGACCATTCTTTCATGGCCTTTTGCAAGACCTTCAGGTCTGTGAAGATGCGAGATTGACCTTGACGATTGACCCGAAGTCTAGCTGGGTATAGCATGGAGTAGTCAATATTGTTGTCCCTGAGCTGTTTTCTAAAAGGAGCAAACTGACGTCGTGCCTCTTGCACCTTCATAGTGAAATCCGGGAACAGTAATATAGTTGACCCCTCGTATTGCAGTGGTTGCTTGTCTCTTGCGACCTTCAGTGCTGAGTCTCTGTCCCGATAGTTAATCAATCTCGCTATGATAGATCGCGGTGGAGTGCCCGGCGCCGGGCGCCGGCCCAGGGAGTGATGCGCCCTTTCCACAACAAACATGTGCGAGAAGGTCTCATTACCAAGGAGCACGACCAGCAGTTTTTCTACGAATAGTTCCATATTGCCAGTCGGTGTCGCTTCCGGAAGGCCCACGATCCTGAGATTACAGCGCCGAGAGCGCGCTTCCAAGTACTCCATTTTATCCTGCAAGACTTGCATTACCTTCCCCAGTTGTTTGTTACCAATGTCAAACGATGTCTGTGCCTCTTCGACTTCAGTGACTCAACGTTCCGTCATATCTAAGCGCTGTGCATGCTTATCTAACCTCTCAGACATCCTATCCATACGATAGGAGAGAGAATCCATCTTAGAGCCAAGCACTGCAAGGCTACTTTGCAGACCCTTCTCCATCGCGGCAAGCATAGAGCGTATGTCACCTTCAGCATCCTCCGGAGGTGATTCAGGAGTGTGGTCACCCTCTTCTGTAGCAGCATCACGTCCCTTAGATTTTCTTTGTTCAAACAAGAGTTTTGGTTGCGTACGGTCATCCTTGCCCATCTTCAACGTGGCTTTACTGCTCAGCCAGGCCTATGAAACCGCCAACTCGGGCCTCACTCCAGTTACGCGTCGCTCTCCGCAAGTAGCAGCTGCTAAGGTGACGAGAAGGTATTATGGCTGAACAACATCCCCGGCACTGCCGATCAGGACTACCACCGCACCAGTAACGCAGTAGGAGGATTGGAGACCTCCGATGGCAGGCAGGCACCGTTCACTGCGCACAACTTCCTTGGGCTTAGCACTCCACGCTTGAAGCTCGACACAGGTTCAGGGTCAACTGCGTCGCACCCTCCGCTGGTCAAAGACACAAGCCGAACCGGGCACCAGGCCCTATCAGGAGCACCCAGCACCATAAAGGGATCCCATGCACTGCAGGTACGCCTTCTGCATTCAAAGCACCCAGTCGAAGTCCCCAATTCCTGGGGCCCTTAGGCCCAATCGGAGGCGTCGGGGGCCCACAATCCACCACATCGCTGCAGTTCCTGTCTCAGCCTCAGTCGACCAATCGCCCAGCAAGACTATGTAGCACCCCTGCAGGTTCAGATGACAGGCGCGCCTCACCTTGTCATCCGCGTCCAATGTTGCACACAGCAAATAGGTATAGCACCAGGCTGCTTTTGCTATTTCCAGGTGCGTTGCAGGGCTCGGCGCAGGCTGTATTTCCTCAAGACTATTTGCTGCGTCTTTTGCACCCGCAATGGCATCCGCGGGAGCAGCCGTACTTTATGTGCATAGGGGCAGCCGCGCTGAACACGCCGCACTCCCAAGGCAAGCTGCGCTCCACCGCTGGGATCGCAGCCTAGGTCGCGACCGCGCTCAAGAGGACCAGGGCGCCTCAGCTCTGCACGGCAGCCCGAGGATTAGGGCCCACCCCTTTCACTGCTATCAATGCCTCTCACCACTTCGTCCAGGCGATTCAAGTCATCAAGGACTCCCCATTCCCCTCCATAGGTCTGCCCGCAGCGATGTCGGCCCTGGAAAGGCCGAAAGCTTGCCTTAGATGCCGGATAGGAGGCGGATAGTCAGTTAGGCTTACGGAGCTTCACGCTCAAGCGGCCATCTTGGTCGTTAGCAAGCTCCGCCCCCATCTGATGCCTTTTTTAAAAAACATTATCTGACAACATTATGGTCTGTTCGTACCTTTTCAATCGATTATTAGTCATGCATTGTGCTTTTGTTCTTGCCAATAGAAGGTCTACTGAGTGTGGGACCATAACAGTTAAAGGGTACCCCATCACTATGTTCTCACTCTTTTTCAAACTGATGCTCACTGCTGCAACCGCTTTAAGGCAACAGAGAAGACCTGCTGCTACAGGGTCAAGGGTGGTAGAGAAATAAGCTACTGGCTTTCTGGCATCACCGTGCATCTGAGTCAGCACTTAGAGAGCTAATACCTCTCTCTCACTGCAAAATAAAGAAAACTCCTTTGTATAATCTGGCATTCCTAGTGCTGGGGCATGACACACTTTTTCTTTCAGCTCTAGGAAGACTCTCATACAATCAATGTCCCATGGAATCAGATCAGACACAAGTCTATGTCAGCCTCAGTGAAGGCTTTGGCACTGTGAAAAAATTTGATATCCACTGTCTACAGTAGCCAACCATTCCCAAAAACATCTTGACTCGAGGTGGGTTATTATTATTATTATTATTATTACCATTTATAGAGCGCGCTGCTACCTCCGACGGGGGTGTCCTGGCACTAGTAACAGCAACAACAGCAGGAATTACGCCATATATGAGGTTCAGGGAAGGCTAAACATCCACGTTTTCAATGTTTTCCTAAATAGTCTTTCTGTCTTGGCTTTCCTAACGTGTACCGGCATGATATTCCATATTGCAGCCATTTTTACTGAGAACAAGCATCCGCCGATTCTGGATTTTTTGAATCGTGGGGTTACTAGCAGTTCCTGAAGGTTGGATCTTAGGACCCTAGTCTGGGAGTATTTCTGTATTCTTTTTTTTCAGATATTTTGGACCTTTCTCCATCAATGCCCTATATACTAGGGTCAGAGCTTTGAATTCTATCCTTTTGCTTACTGGTAGCCAGTGCAAACTACGTAAATGGGGGGAGATATGGTGACGGAGTAGAACATTCTTGATCAACCTTGCAGCCGAATTTTGGATGATCTGCAGTTTTCTGATCAGATATGCGGGGAGGCCTAAATACAAACTATTGGCATAATCCAGTTGTGATGTGGCCAGTGCATGCACCACCATTTTCCTACAGTCCATCGGGAGAAAATGGAGAAACCTACGTAGGGTTTATAGTTTCCAGAAACACTGGAAGGAGACATGACTGACCTGAGCTTTACCGGAAAGTGCAGAGTCAAATTTAAAACCTAGGTTTCTTGCAGACTCTACAGGTACAGGGGGGATTAAGCTTTATAGGCCACCAGAGTTCTCCCTTAGGGGGATGCTCCTGATTGAAAAATAGCACCTCGGTTTTTTCGGTGTTCAATTCCATTCAACTGTCTGTCATACAAGATGAAATATTGAGCAGACACTGCCTGAAATTAGAAAAGGCTGCCTCCGTGTGTTCCATAAAAGAAAACACCAGCTGGGTGTCATCAGCATAGGAGACAACCTTTACACCCCATTGTTCAACTAGAGAGGCCAAAGAGGCAAGGTCATTTGAAGAATGCCTTGCACTCTCTCTGGTGACACCTTCCTTGCTCCTTTCTCAATTATGTGTCCCAGATATTGAACTTCTTTTTGGCAATGCTGCAGTTTACCTGTACACACTTTATGTTCTTTCTCAGCCAGGTGATTCAATAAGGCAATGGTGTCCTGCTTACAAGCTTCTCGTATCTCTGATGCCACCAGTAAATGATCTATGTATGATTCCAAATTTCTTTTCAGAATTTTGTTGAAAATGGAAACACTTTCTGAATACCCTTGTGGAACATGACACCATGCTAATATTTTCTGCTGGAATACAAAAAAAGATAGAAACTGACTTTCTTCATACAATGGCACAGAAAAGAAAGCCGGGCATAAGTCAATCAACATAAATCATTCTGCAATACATGGAACTTGAAACAATATTGTGGCTTGATTCGGTACCACAGGACAAGGGACCACGGTTTCATTGATTGTTCTAAGGTCCTGCCCTATCCTATAATTTCCATTTGGTTTCTGTAAACCTATAAGTGGAGAATTACATGGACTTCCAATTAACTCCCACAAGATTCCTTTTTGTAACATATCTTCTATTGCAGGCGTTATTCCTGCACCTATCTCAGGAGTCAAAAGGTAAGGTGGTGTTTTAGAATACACTGCGGTTCAAGGAGGACCTGGCCGCTAAGTCTGGACTCTTCCCACGGGGAGCAGGGTCAAGACCGAATTGCATATATCTGGGTCCAAACTGGTTTGGTGTGGTGAGCAAATGACCGATGGATTTAGGCATTGATCTCTGACTGAGAATGAGTGTTCGACATTGTTTAGCATTTCGTCCATTAATCGTTCTTTTTGCATTTATCTCCCCGAGTGGGACGCATATGCCCAAATGCAGGTCCCATGCTCGCCATGCTACTGGATTCAAGTTATCCTGGCTGATGAGGGGTGATACCCCAAAATTGGTCCTAGAATGCTTGTTTCTGGTGCAGGGAGGATCTGACCCGACAGTTCGGGCTAGGTTGTTTCCATAGGGAGCAGGGTCAAGTCTGATTTGCATATGGCTGGGTCCAAACTGGTTTGGCGAGGTGAGAAAAAAACCAATGGATTTAGGCCCAGATCCCTGACCGGGGGTGAGTGTTTGACATTGTTCAGCATTCCGTTCATCAAAAGTTATTTTTGCCTTTGTCTTCCCAGTGGGATGTGTATGCCCAAACCTAGTCTTGTGCTCACCATGCTACTGGATTCAAGTTATGCTGGCTGATGAGGGGGTGATACCCCGAAACCAGTCCTAGGATGCTTGTTTCCGGTCAAGGTAGGACCAAACTGGTTTGGGGTGCTGAGCAAAAAACAATGGATTTAAGCCCAGATCGCTGACTTGGGCTGAGTATTTGACATTGTTCAGTAATACCTGGAAACCAGTCCTAAGATGCTTGTTTCCGGTCCAGGCAGGACCTGGCATGATATTTCGGATTTGATTGTTTCTATGGGTTGCAGGGTAGGACCAATTTGCATGTGGCTGGGTCCAAACTCGTTTGACAAAGTGAGCAAAAAAACGATGCCTTTAGGCCTATATCTCTGACTAACGGTGAATGTTTGACATTGTTCAGCATTCTGTTCATGGATTGTTCTTTTTGCATGTTTTTTAAATTAAGGCTTCAAAGTTGGTTTGTTTGTGTGTTAAATGTCAATGACATTTCGACCCTGTTATGGAAATAGGGTCTCATCAGGACCAACAATTATAGAGACACCTTATTATGTAGCCTTCAAACTTGCACGTAGTTTACATCAATAAAAATCATCCAAGGTGCAAAAAAAAAGGAAGTTGCTTACTAAGGGAACCTGGTGTGAGGGTCCCGAGATATTTAACAAGGACAAATGGCCATAATAGGTCAGAATTATTACGAAAGGATGTTTTCAAATCACCAGGTATCGGTATGGTGTTTCCCCGTGCTCTAGCTCACTGTTCTTTTAATCATTCAATCACTACCTGACCTCTCAATCAGTCTTCCTCTACCTTTCTCTGTCTGTAACTTTTTTTAAAAGACCTATTTTTCTACCTTGTTTCTCCCTTTCTGTACCTCACCCCTGATTGTATTCCCTCATTTCCGTATCTATATATTTCCTTCTATCTCACTCTAGGTCCGTCGCGCAAAAGGCAAGCCCATCTGTGCCTGTTCGTGCCTGGAACGCGCCGAGCACCTGGAACCCTTGTTCTACCACCCTGTGCAGCTACACCGCCGCAGACTTCTGAGCCCTTGACCCCAGGCACATAGACAACAACTGCCGCCACACATCTTCACACACCACCAGAGGACAGTTCTCCTGCCAGAGCCACTTCACATGCAACACAGAAGCAACGAACAACACTGGAGACACCGCAGCATGACTGAGCCCACCACGCCGACCGAGACCTCCATGGCACAACTCCAGTGCATTCTATTCAATGAACGATTGCTCAGCAAACATGCCATGGAGATCTGGAATACGATCGTATTCCTCAACCCAGACATCATCTTCCTCAGAGAGACCTGGCTGAACCCCGCCTCTGCGCCATACATCACCATCACTACACCTGAATGCTACATGATAACACACCGGGAACGAATGAACAAAGACGGAGGTGGAATTGCCATCATCTACAAGGGCATTATCCACTGCACAACCTCCTCAAATGACCCAACCCAGACAATGGAGCATCTTAATTTCAGCACTATCAGAGGCATCCTTGCATACGGACCACCTTGCCCACATCCCCGCTTCTTCAATGCCATCCCTGACCTCATTGCCCCGATTGCCATCAACTCTGAGCAATACATCTTCCTAGGGGACCTTAACTCCCACCTCGATGACCCTGATGACACCAACACAACCGACCTCTTGAAAAACATCAGCAACAACTTCTCACAGACTCCATCCACATCGCAGGACACATGCTCAACTCTATTGATCCAGCAAATATCAACAAACAAATGAACTTCCTCCAACCAACCAGAAACCTGTGCTCCGCCTCTCTTTACACTGCAAATACCACCCGGATCCACTGATCCACAACGGTGGATGCTCCTTCTCTCATCTGGTGGGCAAAGCCTGGAAAGACCTCCCCTGCACCTCAGGAATGCCACATCTCTCCAGGAATTCAGAAATGGACTCAAGACATGGTTTTTCGAATGAACAGAGCACTGTGAAGCAGCTTGCAACTCCAGCACCTTGGGACCCTCACAGGTGATTTGCCATGCTTTATAAATTATGATTGATTGATTGATTGATTGATTGATTGATTGATTGATTGATTGATTGATAAAACCCTACCTATCTCTCTACCTTTCCTACCTCTACTTACCTCTTTTCCCCCTTCTGTACCTTTATTTAGGTTACCTCACTTTTCTCTCCTTACTTACATATTTCATTACCTTGCCTACCTCTCTACCTCATCTTTATTCCCTTGTCCCTTTCCTTCACTTCTCTTGTTTACCTATCTGATCTTTTCCTGTTTCACACCGCTCACCACTTCTCTTACTCAGCAAATCCATAGGTCACTGAAATCCAGAGAAATGTACATATCAAAAAAGGGCTCGATTTTGAGGTCTGCCCGCCTGTGCAGCGGCAGGATGTGCGCACGTCACCGGCCCTCTTCCCTCGAAGCTCACAACTCGGCTCCGGAGCAAAGCACAGAGACGTGAGTCGCAGCGATCGATTCCTCAAGTATTCTGCTTTTAGTGGGTGGATGTATTACTCGGAATTAGCTCCCCCAATGTAAGGATAACAGCTGGATTACTTCTCAGCCGGCAGAGCTCACTCACAGAACGGCCATTCTGCAGCTCAGCAGGCCACGCTCCCACAACATGACATCATTGAGTCCAAAGAGTACATATGTGCCACACTACTTGATCCACAGTACAAAACAATTCTGCCCACTGGCATCCCTTTTTCTGAAGGGTATGTTTTAAAATGCAAGAAGTGGATTGTAGAGCAAGCTGGAGACTTGGAAGAAGAATGGCTGGAACTTCAAGTCCCAACCCGCAGTTCTCCGGTGCAGCCTTCAACTTTCAGAGAGGGCAGTCTTGTCTCACAGCAGCCATCAACAATCAACACCATCAACCAGAATACCAGCAACAACAGCAAAAGAAGGACCGGTACCAACCTCCGCATTGTATTGGTTTCAATTGGCAGAGCTCAAGTCCAGTGCAGAGGTGATGGCAAAACCGGTAGAGCAAGTGGCAGCACCAATGACCATCCACAGGATGTTCCAGGAGTATATGGATGATCCAAAAGAGGACTATGTGGTCAGTAGCTACTAATGTATTGATAGGGGAAGATGAGCCAATGGCCATTGCTCAGAAGGCAGGCAATAAAGTATCTGGCTTGTCCTCTCTCCAGTGTGTCTGCTAAACGTGTATTCAGTGCAGCTGGTGCAGTTGTCACAATGAAAGGGACCAGTCACTCGCCTAAAACTGTGGAGAGATTGACTATGATGAAAACGAACTAACATTTTATAAAACATAGTTACACAGTTCCTGAAACAGCAGTACAGGAGGAGGAAGAGGGTGGCTGGTCCAAAATGTAATCAGATGTGTTAGCTGACCAACTTCTGGGTGAACCACCTGAGTTTGAGGACAAACTCTACTTCCCGGACTAAGTATGCCAGTGCCCCATAAAACTTTTACATTTTTCTCATTGAACTTAGTTCTTTCTTTGCAAAAAAAAAATAAAAAGGTCTAGAGGAACATTATTATTTTTGTGTCAAATTTATGTTGTGCCATCTTTTTTATCAGACAGATATATATTGCCTGTTTGCAGTTGGACCCGTGTGCATTGAAGAAGCCTCCACTATTCCTTTATGACATTTGTTCTTCACATGCCTATTGCCAAATGGCATTTCCTTTTTGCATCCCTTAGCACTAAAAGCACTGCCCCATACAATTATTTATTATCCTACAAAACTTCCTGACACGCCCAAATTCCAATGTGTTACCTGCATCAAAGATGATTGAATACCTATCTGAACTATCCGTGCTTGGATTGGATGAGGTAACTTCAAGTATGAGTGACTGATTGCATGACTGATGAATTCAGTTGATTGATGATTCATGTGGTGGCAGACACTGAGGGAGGGTGTGTGCTGAACTGTAATTTGGGAATTTTCTTGAGATGATTATTGATTTGCATTGTTTGGGGCTTGAGTGATATAGGCTCATTGTTTTCCCTTTGGGTGATGAGCAGCTCTTTCACACCTAGCCAGATTTAATTAATTGCAGGGGTGTTCTCCTTTTTTCTTGTTCATCAGACACCAGAACAGTCCCTTTCGTTATCAAACAAAAACTATGCAAAAAAATACTGCAAATCTGTTTAATTCTCTACTTGTTTTTCAACAGCAGTGCACTGCAATCCACGCCTATATTGCTAGGGTAATCGTGATTCATGATGATGATGATGATGACTGGTCTGGGACAGGGTTACTCAGAGTCAGGTCTGGAGGAGTATCATGGAAGAAGACAGGGCGGGACTGGTTGCTGCAAAACTACCTCATCAATAGCTAGAAGCAAGACGTTATTGAGTATATTATCGACTTGAGTTCAAAGGTAAACCAGGAGTCTGAGGCATAGTACTCAAATGTATAGAAGAGAGAGGGGTGTGTTTGTGAAATGCTGCTCTGTGTGTGTGTGTGTGTGTGTGTGTGTGTTGGACTTGTGGCAAAAGGGATGCTCTGAGTCCTACTTTTGTTTATTGGGTGTTGCCTCTGAGTCTTCTTGATATACTCCTCATGAAGCTTACCTTCCTTCTGTCCTTCTCCTTGACTCTAAATGCAGTTTCTCTTTTACAATCTGCAGGCCTTCTTCTAGTTTCCTTCACGAATGAAAGGTGAAAGCTAGCTGAACTCAACAAAACTCCTGCTTAGCTACCGGACCAGTGAAGACAGGTCCCAAAGAGTAGATATTACCAAAGAGAATGCAGACACACCACCCCCAATTTAGCAATACAGTATCATTTTTCTTTTAACATATTAACTAAGAGAAGTGGGTGGGTTCACTCCCTAACCTAGAAGTAAGAACATTTAGTTATACTGTAAATTAAGTCTAGGGCGCAGAAGGACTGTTTGCAATGCATATATCTGCACTCTGTCACACTAATTCCTTTATTTCTTTCTAACAACAGATTGATGGTTAATGATGTGCTGCTGCTTATTGCCCAGATTAATGATTGCCTTGTGTTGTAGTGTTTGTCTTTGTCAAACCTTTCCCCAAATCCCCTTACACCTCCATTCATCAAACCCCTAACCCTCTACCCCTGAGCTGTGTGATTTACAGAGATGTGGCTTAAATCACACCCTCTATGGATCACACACTTGCTGGGGTATATGTGGTGAAAGCAACACCAACTTACTGTACAATTTTCTAAGCAGCAGCCCACACCAGCCCATTACCAACCTGCGCCTTACAAATTATCCATATTTGTTTGGATGTAAAATGAAGCGTTACAACAAACAAATGATGGACGGAATGCTGACAATGCAGACATTCTCCCCCAGTCAAGAGATCTGGGTTAAATCCATCGTTCTTTTGCCCACTACGCCACCCCAGTTTAGACATGGCCATATGCAAATCAGTCTTGACGCTGTGCCTCATGGGAACAGTCCAGCCCGAACTGCCAAGCCATGTCTTCCCTGGACCGGAATCAAGCATCCTAGGACCGGTTTCTGGCTATCAGCCGTCATCAGCCAGGATAGCTTGACTCCAGTGGCGTAGTGAGCACAGGTCCCACGTCTGGGAATACCCATCCCACTTAGGGCAAAAAGCGTTACAACAAACAAATGATGGACGGAATGCTGACAATGCAGACATTCTCCCCCAGTCAAGAGATCTGGGTTAAATCCATCGTTCTTTTGCCCACTACGCCACCCCAGTTTAGACATGGCCATATGCAAATCAGTCTTGACCCTGTGCCTCATGGGAACAGTCCAGCCCGAACTGCCAAGCCATGTCTTCCCTGGACCGGAATCAAGAATCCTAGGACCGGTTTCTGGCTATCAGCCGTCATCAGCCAGGATAGCTTGACTCCAGTGGCGTAGTGAGCACGGGTCCCACGTCTGGGAATACCCATCCCACTTAGGGCGAAAAGCGTTGCAACAAACAAATGATGGGCGGAATGCTGACAATGCAGACATTCACCCCCAGTCAAGAGATCTGGGTTAAATCCATCATTCTTTTGCCCACTACGCCACCCCAGTTTAGACATGGCCATATGCAAATCAGTCTTGACCCTGTGCCTCATGGGAACAGTCCAGCCCGAACTGCCAAGCCATGTCTTCCCTGGACCGGAATCAAGCATCCTAGGACCGGTTTCTGGCTATCAGCCGTCATCAGCCAGGATAGCTTGACTCCAGTGGCGTAGTGAGCACGGGTCCCACGTCTGGGAATACCCATCCCACTTAGGGCGAAAAGCGTTACAACAAACAAATGATGGACGGAATGCTGACAATGCAGACATTCTCCCCCAGTCAAGAGATCTGGGTTAAATCCATCGTTCTTTTGCCCACTACGCCACCCCAGTTTAGACATGGCCATATGCAAATCAGTCTTGACCCTGTGCCTCATGGGAACAGTCCAGCCCGAACTGCCAAGCCATGTCTTCCCTGGACCGGAATCAAGCATCCTAGGACCGGTTTCTGGCTATCAGCCGTCATCAGCCAGGATAGCTTGACTCCAGTGGCGTAGTGAGCACGGGTCCCACGTCTGGGAATACCCATCCCACTTAGGGCGAAAAGCGTTACAACAAACAAATGATGGACGGAATGCTGACAATGCAGACATTCTCCCCCAGTCAAGAGATCTGGGTTAAATCCATCGTTCTTTTGCCCACTACGCCACCCCAGTTTAGACATGGCCATATGCAAATCAGTCTTGACCCTGTGCCTCATGGGAACAGTCCAGCCCGAACTGCCAAGCCATGTCTTCCCTGGACCGGAATCAAGCATCCTAGGACCGGTTTCTGGCTATCAGCCGTCATCAGCCAGGACAGCTTGACTCCAGTGGCGTAGTGAGCACGGGTCCCACGTCTGGGAATACCCATCCCACTTAGGGCGAAAAGCGTTACAACAAACAAATGATGGACGGAATGCTGACAATGCAGACATTCTCCCCCAGTCAAGAGATCTGGGTTAAATCCATCGTTCTTTTGCCCACTACGCCACCCCAGTTTAGACATGGCCATATGCAAATCAGTCTTGACCCTGTGCCTCATGGGAACAGTCCAGCCCGAACTGCCAAGCCATGTCTTCCCTGGACCGGAATCAAGCATCCTAGGACCAGTTTCTGGCTATCAGCCGTCATCAGCCAGGATAGCTTGACTCCAGTGGCGTAGTGAGCACGGGTCCCACGTCTGGGAATACCCATCCCACTTAGGGCGAAAAGCGTTACAACAAACAAATGATGGACGGAATGCTGACAATGCAGACATTCTCCCCCAGTCAAGAGATCTGGGTTAAATCCATCGTTCTTTTGCCCACTACGCCACCCCAGTTTAGACATGGCCATATGCAAATCAGTCTTGACCCTGTGCCTCATGGGAACAGTTCAGCCCAAACTGCCAAGCCATGTCTTCCCTGGACCGGAATCAAGCATCCTAGGACCGGTTTCTGGCTATCAGCCGTCATCAGCCAGGATAGCTTGACTCCAGTGGCGTAGTGAGCACGGGTCCCACGTCTGGGAATACCCATCCCACTTAGGGCGAAAAGCGTTACAACAAACAAATGATGGACGGAATGCTGACAATGCAGACATTCTCCCCCAGTCAAGAGATCTGGGTTAAATCCATCGTTCTTTTGCCCACCACGCCACCCCAGTTCAGACATGGCCATATGCAAATCAGTCTTGACCCTGTGCCTCATGGGAACAGTCCAGCCCGAACTGCCAAGCCATGTCTTCCCTGGACCGGAATCAAGCATCCTAGGACCGGTTTCTGGCTATCAGCCGTCATCAGCCAGGATAGCTTGACTCCAGTGGCGTAGTGAGCACGGGTCCCACGTCTGGGAATACCCATCCCACTTAGGGCGAAAAGCGTTACAACAAACAAATGATGGACGGAATGCTGACAATGCAGACATTCTCCCCCAGTCAAGAGATCTGGGTTAAATCCATCGTTCTTTTGCCCACTACGCCACCCCAGTTTAGACATGGCCATATGCAAATCAGTCTTGACGCTGTGCCTCATGGGAACAGTCCAGCCCGAACTGCCAAGCCATGTCTTCCCTGGACCGGAATCAAGCATCCTAGGACCAGTTTCTGGCTATCAGCCGTCATCAGCCAGGATAGCTTGACTCCAGTGGCGTAGTGAGCACGGGTCCCACGTCTGGGAATACCCATCCCACTTAGGGCGAAAAGCGTTACAACAAACAAATGATGGACGGAATGCTGACAATGCAGACATTCTCCCCCAGTCAAGAGATCTGGGTTAAATCCATCGTTCTTTTGCCCACTACGCCACCCCAGTTTAGACATGGCCATATGCAAATCAGTCTTGACCCTGTGCCTCATGGGAACAGTCCAGCCCGAACTGCCAAGCCATGTCTTCCCTGGACCGGAATCAAGCATCCTAGGACCGGTTTCTGGCTATCAGCCGTCATCAGCCAGGATAGCTTGACTCCAGTGGCGTAGTGAGCACGGGTCCCACGTCTGGGAATACCCATCCCACTTAGGGCGAAAAGCGTTACAACAAACAAATGATGGACGGAATGCTGACAATGCAGACATTCTCCCCCAGTCAAGAGATCTGGGTTAAATCCATCGTTCTTTTGCCCACTACGCCACCCCAGTTTAGACATGGCCATATGCAAATCAGTCTTGACCCTGTGCCTCATGGGAACAGTCCAGCCCGAACTGCCAAGCCATGTCTTCCCTGGACCGGAATCAAGCATCCTAGGACCGGTTTCTGGCTATCAGCCGTCATCAGCCAGGACAGCTTGACTCCAGTGGCGTAGTGAGCACGGGTCCCACGTCTGGGAATACCCATCCCACTTAGGGCGAAAAGCGTTACAACAAACAAATGATGGACGGAATGCTGACAATGCAGACATTCTCCCCCAGTCAAGAGATCTGGGTTAAATCCATCGTTCTTTTGCCCACTACGCCACCCCAGTTTAGACATGGCCATATGCAAATCAGTCTTGACCCTGTGCCTCATGGGAACAGTCCAGCCCGAACTGCCAAGCCATGTCTTCCCTGGACCGGAATCAAGCATCCTAGGACCGGTTTCTGGCTATCAGCCGTCATCAGCCAGGATAGCTTGACTCCAGTGGCGTAGTGAGCACGGGTCCCACGTCTGGGAATACCCATCCCACTTAGGGCGAAAAGCGTTACAACAAACAAATGATGGACGGAATGCTGACAATGCAGACATTCTCCCCCAGTCAAGAGATCTGGGTTAAATCCATCGTTCTTTTGCCCACTACGCCACCCCAGTTTAGACATGGCCATATGCAAATCAGTCTTGACCCTGTGCCTCATGGGAACAGTCCAGCCCGAACTGCCAAGCCATGTCTTCCCTGGACCGGAATCAAGCATCCTAGGACCGGTTTCTGGCTATCAGCCGTCATCAGCCAGGATAGCTTGACTCCAGTGGCGTAGTGAGCACGGGTCCCACGTCTGGGAATACCCATCCCACTTAGGGCGAAAAGCGTTACAACAAACAAATGATGGACGGAATGCTGACAATGCAGACATTCACCCCCAGTCAAGAGATCTGGGTTAAATCCATCATTCTTTTGCCCACTACGCCACCCCAGTTTAGACATGGCCATATGCAAATCAGTCTTGACCCTGTGCCTCATGGGAACAGTCCAGCCCGAACTGCCAAGCCATGTCTTCCCTGGACCGGAATCAAGCATCCTAGGACCGGTTTCTGGCTATCAGCCGTCATCAGCCAGGATAGCTTGACTCCAGTGGCGTAGTGAGCACGGGTCCCACGTCTGGGAATACCAATCCCACTTAGGGCGAAAAGCGTTACAACAAACAAATGATGGACGGAATGCTGACAATGCAGACATTCTCCCCCAGTCAAGAGATCTGGGTTAAATCCATCGTTCTTTTGCCCACTACGCCACCCCAGTTTAGACATGGCCATATGCAAATCAGTCTTGACCCTGTGCCTCATGGGAACAGTCCAGCCCGAACTGCCAAGCCATGTCTTCCCTGGACCGGAATCAAGCATCCTAGGACCGGTTTCTGGCTATCAGCCGTCATCAGCCAGGACAGCTTGACTCCAGTGGCGTAGTGAGCACGGGTCCCACGTCTGGGAATACCCATCCCACTTAGGGCGAAAAGCGTTACAACAAACAAATGATGGACGGAATGCTGACAATGCAGACATTCTCCCCCAGTCAAGAGATCTGGGTTAAATCCATCGTTCTTTTGCCCACTACGCCACCCCAGTTTAGACATGGCCATATGCAAATCAGTCTTGACCCTGTGCCTCATGGGAACAGTCCAGCCCGAACTGCCAAGCCATGTCTTCCCTGGACCGGAATCAAGCATCCTAGGACCGGTTTCTGGCTATCAGCCGTCATCAGCCAGGATAGCTTGACTCCAGTGGCGTAGTGAGCACGGGTCCCACGTCTGGGAATACCCATCCCACTTAGGGCGAAAAGCGTTACAACAAACAAATGATGGACGGAATGCTGACAATGCAGACATTCTCCCCCAGTCAAGAGATCTGGGTTAAATCCATCGTTCTTTTGCCCACTACGCCACCCCAGTTTAGACATGGCCATATGCAAATCAGTCTTGACCCTGTGCCTCATGGGAACAGTTCAGCCCGAACTGCCAAGCCATGTCTTCCCTGGACCGGAATCAAGCATCCTAGGACCGGTTTCTGGCTATCAGCCGTCATCAGCCAGGATAGCTTGACTCCAGTGGCGTAGTGAGCACGGGTCCCACGTCTGGGAATACCCATCCCACTTAGGGCGAAAAGCGTTACAACAAACAAATGATGGACGGAATGCTGACAATGCAGACATTCTCCCCCAGTCAAGAGATCTGGGTTAAATCCATCGTTCTTTTGCCCACTACGCCACCCCAGTTTAGACATGGCCATATGCAAATCAGTCTTGACCCTGTGCCTCATGGGAACAGTCCAGCCCGAACTGCCAAGCCATGTCTTCCCTGGACCGGAATCAAGCATCCTAGGACCGGTTTCTGGCTATCAGCCGTCATCAGCCAGGACAGCTTGACTCCAGTGGCGTAGTGAGCACGGGTCCCACGTCTGGGAATACCCATCCCACTTAGGGCGAAAAGCGTTACAACAAACAAATGATGGACGGAATGCTGACAATGCAGACATTCTCCCCCAGTCAAGAGATCTGGGTTAAATCCATCGTTCTTTTGCCCACTACGCCACCCCAGTTTAGACATGGCCATATGCAAATCAGTCTTGACGCTGTGCCTCATGGGAACAGTCCAGCCCGAACTGCCAAGCCATGTCTTCCCTGGACCAGAATCAAGCATCCTAGGACCGGTTTCTGGCTATCAGCCGTCATCAGCCAGGATAGCTTGACTCCAGTGGAGTAGTGAGCACGGGTCCCACGTCTGGGAATACCCATCCCACTTAGGGCGAAAAGCGTTACAACAAACAAATGATGGACGGAATGCTGACAATGCAGACATTCTCCCCCAGTCAAGAGATCTGGGTTAAATCCATCGTTCTTTTGCCCACTACGCCACCCCAGTTTAGACATGGCCATATGCAAATCAGTCTTGACCCTGTGCCTCATGGGAACAGTCCAGCCCGAACTGCCAAGCCATGTCTTCCCTGGACCGGAATCAAGCATCCTAGGACCGGTTTCTGGCTATCAGCCGTCATCAGCCAGGATAGCTTGACTCCAGTGGCGTATTGAGCACGGGTCCCACGTCTGGGAATACCCATCCCACTTAGGGGGAAAAGCGTTACAACAAACAAATGATGGACGGAATGCTGACAATGCAGACATTCACCCCCAGTCAAGAGATCTGGGTTAAATCCATCATTCTTTTGCCCACTACGCCACCCCAGTTTAGACATGGCCATATGCAAATCAGTCTTGACCCTGTGCCTCATGGGAACAGTCCAGCCCGAACTGCCAAGCCATGTCTTCCCTGGACCGGAATCAAGCATCCTAGGACCGGTTTCTGGCTATCAGCTGTCATCAGCCAGGATAGCTTGACTCCAGTGGCGTAGTGAGCACGGGTCCCACGTCTGGGAATACCCATCCCACTTAGGGCGAAAAGCGTTACAACAAACAAATGATGGACGGAATGCTGACAATGCAGACATTCTCCCCCAGTCAAGAGATCTGGGTTAAATCCATCGTTCTTTTGCCCACTACGCCACCCCAGTTTAGACATGGCCTTATGCAAATCAGTCTTGACCCTGTGCCTCATGGGAACAGTCCAGCCCGAACTGCCAAGCCATGTCTTCCCTGGACCGGAATCAAGCATCCTAGGACCGGTTTCTGGCTATCAGCCGTCATCAGCCAGGACAGCTTGACTCCAGTGGCGTAGTGAGCACGGGTCCCACGTCTGGGAATACCCATCCCACTTAGGGCGAAAAGCGTTACAACAAACAAATGATGGACGGAATGCTGACAATGCAGACATTCTCCCCCAGTCAAGAGATCTGGGTTAAATCCATCGTTCTTTTGCCCACTACGCCACCCCAGTTTAGACATGGCCATATGCAAATCAGTCTTGACCCTGTGCCTCATGGGAACAGTCCAGCCCGAACTGCCAAGCCATGTCTTCCCTGGACCGGAATCAAGCATCCTAGGACCGGTTTCTGGCTATCAGCCGTCATCAGCCAGGATAGCTTGACTCCCGTGGCGTAGTGAGCACGGGTCCCACGTCTGGGAATACCCATCCCACTTAGGGCGAAAAGCATTACAACAAACAAATGATGGACGGAATGCTGACAATGCAGACATTCTCCCCCAGTCAAGAGATCTGGGTTAAATCCATCGTTCTTTTGCCCACTACGCCACCCCAGTTTAGACATGGCCATATGCAAATCAGTCTTGACCCTGTGCCTCATGGGAACAGTCCAGCCCGAACTGCCAAGCCATGTCTTCCCTGGACCGGAATCAAGCATCCTAGGACCGGTTTCTGGCTATCAGCCGTCATCAGCCAGGATAGCTTGACTCCAGTGGCGTAGTGAGCACGGGTCCCACGTCTGGGAATACCCATCCCACTTAGGGCGAAAAGCGTTACAACAAACAAATGATGGACGGAATGCTGACAATGCAGACATTCTCCCCCAGTCAAGAGATCTGGGTTAAATCCATCGTTCTTTTGCCCACTACGCCACCCCAGTTTAGACATGGCCATATGCAAATCAGTCTTGACCCTGTGCCTCATGGGAACAGTCCAGCCCGAACTGCCAAGCCATGTCTTCCCTGGACCGGAATCAAGCATCCTAGGACCGGTTTCTGGCTATCAGCCGTCATCAGCCAGGATAGGTTGACTCCAGTGGCGTAGTGAGCACGGGTCCCACGTCTGTGAATACACATCCCACTTAGGGCGAAAAGCGTTACAACAAACAAATGATGGACGGAATGCTGACAATGCAGACATTCTCCCCCAGTCAAGAGATCTGGGTTAAATCCATTGTTCTTTTGCCCACTAGGCCACCCCAGTTTAGACATGGCCATATGCAAATCAGTCTTGACCCTGTGCCTCATGGGAACAGTCCAGCCCGAACTGCCAAGCCATGTCTTCCCTGGACCGGAATCAAGCATCCTAGGACCGGTTTCTGGCTATCAGCCGTCATCAGCCAGGATAGCTTGACTCCAGTGGCGTAGTGAGCACGGTTCCCACGTCTGGGAATACCCATCCCACTTAGGGCGAAAAGCGTTACAACAAACAAATGATGGACGGAATGCTGACAATGCAGACATTCTCCCCCAGTCAAGAGATCTGGGTTAAATCCATCGTTCTTTTGCCCACTACGCCACCCCAGTTTAGACATGGCCATATGCAAATCAGTCTTGACCCTGTGCCTCATGGGAACAGTCCAGCCCGAACTGCCAAGCCATGTCTTCCCTGGACCGGAATCAAGCATCCTAGGACCGGTTTCTGGCTATCAGCCGTCATCAGCCAGGATAGCTTGACTCCAGTGGCGTAGTGAGCACGGGTCCCACGTCTGGGAATACCCATCCGACATAGGGCGAAAAGCGTTACAACAAACAAATGATGGACGGAATGCTGACAATGCAGACATTCTCCCCCAGTCAAGAGATCTGGGTTAAATCCATCGTTCTTTTGCCCACTACGCCACCCCAGTTTAGACATGGCCATATGCAAATCAGTCTTGACCCTGTGCCTCATGGGAACAGTCCAGCCCGAACTGCCAAGCCATGTCTTCCCTGGACCGGAATCAAGCATCCTAGGACCGGTTTCTGGCTATCAGCCGTCATCAGCCAGGATAGCTTGACTCCAGTGGCGTAGTGAGCACGGGTCCCACGTCTGGGAATACCCATCCCACTTAGGGCGAAAAGCGTTACAACAAACAAATGATGGACGGAATGCTGACAATGCAGACATTCTCCCCCAGTCAAGAGATCTGGGTTAAATCCATCGTTCTTTTGCCCACTACGCCACCCCAGTTTAGACATGGCCATCTGCAAATCAGTCTTGACCCTGTGCCTCATGGGAACAGTCCAGCCCGAACTGCCAAGCCATGTCTTCCCTGGACCGGAATCAAGCATCCTAGGACCGGTTTCTGGCTATCAGCCGTCATCAGCCAGGATAGCTTGACTCCAGTGGCGTAGTGAGCACGGGTCCCACGTCTGGGAATACCCATCCCACTTAGGGCAAAAAGCGTTACAACAAACAAATGATGGACGGAATGCTGACAATGCAGACATTCTCCCCAGTCAAGAGATCTGGGTTAAATCCATCGTTCTTTTGCCCACTACGCCACCCCAGTTTAGACATGGCCATATGCAAATCAGTCTTGACCCTGTGCCTCATGGGAACAGTCCAGCCCGAACTGCCAAGCCATGTCTTCCCTGGACCGGAATCAAGCATCCTAGGACCGGTTTCTGGCTATCAGCCGTCATCAGCCAGGATAGCTTGACTCCAGTGGCGTAGTGAGCACGGGTCCCACGTCTGGGAATACCCATCCCACTTAGGGCGAAAAGCGTTACAACAAACAAATGATGGACGGAATGCTGACAATGCAGACATTCTCCCCCAGTCAAGAGATCTGGGTTAAATCCATCGTTCTTTTGCCCACTACGCCACCCCAGTTTAGACATGGCCATATGCAAATCAGTCTTGACCCTGTGCCTCATGGGAACAGTCCAGCCCGAACTGCCAAGCCATGTCTTCCCTGGACCGGAATCAAGCATCCTAGGACCGGTTTCTGGCTATCAGCCGTCATCAGCCAGGATAGCTTGACTCCAGTGGCGTAGTGAGCACGGTTCCCACGTCTGGGAATACCCATCCCACTTAGGGCAAAAAGCGTTACAACAAACAAATGATGGACGGAATGCTGACAATGCAGACATTCTCCCCCAGTCAAGAGATCTGGGTTAAATCCATCGTTCTTTTGCCCACTACGCCACCCCAGTTTAGACATGGCCATATGCAAATCAGTCTTGACCCTGTGCCTCATGGGAACAGTCCAGCCCGAACTGCCAAGCCATGTCTTCCCTGGACCGGAATCAAGCATCCTAGGACCGGTTTCTGGCTATCAGCCGTCATCAGCCAGGATAGCTTGACTCCAGTGGCGTAGTGAGCACGGGTCCCACGTCTGGGAATACCCATCCGACTTAGGGCGAAAAGCGTTACAACAAACAAATGATGGACGGAATGCTGACAATGCAGACATTCTCTGCCAGTCAAGAGATCTGGGTTAAATCCATCGTTCTTTTGCCCACTACGCCACCCCAGTTTAGACATGGCCATATGCAAATCAGTCTTGACCCTGTGCCTCATGGGAACAGTCCAGCCCGAACTGCCAAGCCATGTCTTCCCTGGACCGGAATCAAGCATCCTAGGACCGGTTTCTGGCTATCAGCCGTCATCAGCCAGGATAGCTTGACTCCAGTGGTGTAGTGAGCACGGGTCCCACGTCTGGGAATACCCATCCCACTTAGGGCGAAAAGCGTTACAACAAACAAATGATGGACGGAATGCTGACAATGCAGACATTCTCCCCCAGTCAAGAGATCTGGGTTAAATCCATCGTTCTTTTGCCCACTACGCCACCCCAGTTTAGACATGGCCATATGCAAATCAGTCTTGACCCTGTGCCTCATGGGAACAGTCCAGCCCGAACTGCCAAGCCATGTCTTCCCTGGACCGGAATCAAGCATCCTAGGACCGGTTTCTGGCTATCAGCCGTCATCAGCCAGGATAGCTTGACTCCAGCGGCGTAGTGAGCACGGGTCCCACGTCTGGGAATACCCATCCCACTTAGGGCGAAAAGCGTTACAACAAACAAATGATGGACGGAATGCTGACAATGCAGACATTCTCCCCCAGTCAAGAGATCTGGGTTAAATCCATCGTTCTTTTGCCCACTACGCCACCCCAGTTTAGACATGGCCATATGCAAATCAGTCTTGACCCTGTGCCTCATGGGAACAGTCCAGCCCGAACTGCCAAGCCATGTCTTCCCTGGACCGGAATCAAGCATCCTAGGACCGGTTTCTGGCTATCAGCCGTCATCAGCCAGGATAGCTTGACTCCAGTGGCGTAGTGAGCACGGGTCCCACGTCTGGGAATACCCATCCCACTTAGGGCGAAAAGCGTTACAACAAACAAATGATGGACGGAACGCTGACAATGCAGACATTCTCCCCCAGTCAAGAGATCTGGGTTAAATCCATCGTTCTTTTGCCCACTACGCCACCCCAGTTTAGACATGGCCATATGCAAATCAGTCTTGACCCTGTGCCTCATGGGAACAGTCCAGCCCGAACTGCCAAGCCATGTCTTCCCTGGACCGGAATCAAGCATCCTAGGACCGGTTTCTGGCTATCAGCCGTCATCAGACAGGATAGCTTGACTCCAGTGGCGTAGTGAGCACGGGTCCCACGTCTGGGAATACCCATCCCACTTAGGGCGAAAAGCGTTACAAAAACAAATGATGGACGGAATGCTGACAATGCAGACATTCTCCCCCAGTCAAGAGATCTGGGTTAAATCCATCGTTCTTTTGCCCACTACGCCACCCCAGTTTAGACATGGCCATATGCAAATCAGTCTTGACCCTGTGCCTCATGGGAACAGTCCAGCCCGAACTGCCAAGCCATGTCTTCCCTGGACCGGAATCAAGCATCCTAGGACCGGTTTCTGGCTATCAGCCGTCATCAGCCAGGATAGCTTGACTCCAGTGGCGTAGTGAGCACGGGTCCCACGTCTGGGAATACCCATCCCACTTAGGGCAAAAAGCGTTACAACAAACAAATGATGGACGGAATGCTGACAATGCAGACATTCTCCCCCAGTCAAGAGATCTGGGTTAAATCCATCGTTCTTTTGCCCACTACGCCACCCCAGTTTAGACATGGCCATATGCAAATCAGTCTTGACCCTGTGCCTCATGGGAACAGTCCAGCCCGAACTGCCAAGCCATGTCTTCCCTGGACCGGAATCAAGCATCCTAGGACTGGTTTCTGGCTATCAGCCGTCATCAGCCAGGATAGCTTGACTCCAGTGGCGTAGTGAGCACGGGTCCCACGTCTGGGAATACCCATCCCACTTAGGGCGAAAAGCGTTACAACAAACAAATGATGGACGGAATGCTGACAATGCAGACATTCTCCCCCAGTCAAGAGATCTGGGTTAAATCCATCGTTCTTTTGCCCACTACGCCACCCCAGTTTAGACATGGCCATATGCAAATCAGTCTTGACCCTGTGCCTCATGGGAACAGTCCAGCCCGAACTGCCAAGCCATGTCTTCCCTGGACCGGAATCAAGCATCCTAGGACCGGTTTCTGGCTATCAGCCGTCATCAGCCAGGATAGCTTGACTCCAGTGGCGTAGTGAGCACGGGTCCCACGTCTGGGAATACCCATCCCACTTAGGGCGAAAAGCGTTACAACAAACAAATGATGGACGGAATGCTGACAATGCAGACATTCTCCCCCAGTCAAGAGATCTGGTCAGTCGTCAGCATCATCATCATTCAGGCTTTGTGTTGCCTAACCGTAAATGCTTAACCTAAGCTTGTCGACTCCAGACTTTGAGTCCATTTTTGATAACTTGAGGATTTCACAAATAATACTGCTAGCTCCACATTAGCCAAAACTTACCAGTATTGCTATTTTTTCTATTTTAGTGCAATCAGACAATCTCATTGTGTCATCACTTAGTACTACTCAGGTGGTGTCAATTCTTTGATAAATATATAACCCATTTCCTTAGTCTTTCTACTTCCATTTAGTTGCCTCCTATGGATAATCAATCAATCATTCAGATGAATCCTACAGTTGGAGCTCACCTGGGTGGAACTGGAAGTGGGGCCTCACTTCTGAAGATGTGATGCCTACCCTGTTTCTGCTGCACGTATATTCATGTAAGACAATTAGTATGGATGTAATTTAACTTAGTTATAAATAAATTAAGTAGAACTGCGACACAATATAGGTCATCTCATCATGGCAGCATTCCCTATAATGGTCAAGTTAGTTAGAGAAGTATCAGCCTAGACTCTATAACTAAGTGCTACGCTCTCTTAAGTTACAAGAACATAAACAGGCTGCATAAAAATACTTGCAGGCAGCAGTGCAAAGTAAACTTTAGATTATAAAAAATAGTTTGCCCCTTTTTTTATTTACAAAGCAACCCACCCTCTCCACCCTAACAACATGCCCACCCCTCTCCCAAACAATATTGGCACAAGCCCCAAAACTCAAAATGTTCAAGAAAGTCTCTCCAGTCCCACTCCCAACTCCCTTCCCTTTTCATCCTCTCCACCCAGCCCCAACAAATAAATTCCTCCCACCAAAAAAACATTTTTTAAAAGGGCTAAAAGATGGCATTATGGACAACGATCAGGAGCTGGTGACATGCTCTGCTTCGTCGAGGTGAGCCGGCCCTCGATAGTGTCCAGCCGCTGCAAGATGAGGTTCAGCAATCGCCTGTAGCCATTCTGGTGGGGGTTGGCAGCAATTGGCTGGCAGCAGCGCAGCGATGGGCTGGCCACGAGGCTGAAGGGGGACCGGCTGCACTGAAGCCAGGCAGCTGTGTGTTTATTTCTTCCTCCTCCTCTTCCAGGACCACCAGCAAGCAGTATTCTTGCTGGAAAAGCTCCAGCCTCTGCTGCTGCAAGTGGCCTGCTCTCTCCTGTATGTAGGGTGGTCCAAATGGACCAGCAGGAGAAGCTATATTGAGACAAAAAAATAGACAAATTGTAAATGATGCTCTCTGCAAACAGTTGTTTTAAATAACTGGGCGGTACAGTAGCAGTACATTGCTGGTCCCCTAGGGCCATCGGAATGTATTTGATGGGATTATGATTAGGAGGATCACAACGCAAATTTATGTTTTCTTTTACCTACACATGTTGCCAAACATAAAAAAACACTGACTTTGTGGCAGAAAAAGTAACAGGCAGAGAATATCATCACAGGATTATAAAACAGTCATTGAATAATTTTTCTTTCTAAAGGCTTTTCAAATAACTATCAACAGAGTCAGACACTTTGAGTTGAATAATAAATGACTTCTCATTGATGAGTAGAGCATTATGCACTATTATGAAACATAAGTTGTGTGCGGTGCTAAAATAATAAAGCCATACTCATTGCTATCAAGAGCCTCTGCTAGTTTGCTACTGTCTGCAGCTGAAGTTGACAATTATCTATTTTTAATTCCAATGTCCCTGCTCTTCGCCAAATAGATTTCTCTTTCTACCCTGTCTCCAAAGAGGTTTATGAATAATAAAGAAGATAGCACGTCAGTTACACACCTCATGTATGAAATGCAGATATTAATATATTATCCTGTCTGTCGTAAGTGGACGTTGAGGAAAATCAATCTAATGGACTGCACTCAATCAATCAATCAATCAGGGGTTTATAAAGCGCGCTACTCACCTTTGAGGGTCTCATGGCGCTGGGGGTGCGGTGCAGCTCCGGATCAGTCAAAGAGCCAGGTCTTGAGGCTCTTCCTGAACGTGTGCAGAGTGGGGGAACGTCTGATGTTGGCTTGGAGCTCGTTCCAGGTCTTTGCTGCGACATAGGAGAAGGCTCTTCCACCTGCTCTGGGTCTGCGGATGCATGGGGTCTCTTCCAGGGGGAGGTCGGTGGAGCAGACGTTCTTTTTGGGTAAGTGAAAGTAGACTCTTTCATTGAGGTATTTGGGTCTGATGTTGTGGAGGGATTTGTAGGCATGGGTGAGTAGCTTGAAGGATACTCTCTTCTCGATGGGGAGCAAGTGGAGGTCTCATAGGTGCTGTGTCATGGACTCGTGTCATGGGGGTTTCAGGGATGAGTCTGGCTGAGGTGTTCTGAATGGTTTGGAGCTTGTGTAGCAGAGTTTTGCTGATTCTGGTGTAGAGGGGATTGCCGTAGTCCAATCTGCTGGTTATGAGTGCGTGAGTGACATTCTTTCTGCATTCGGGGGGATCCACTTGAAGATCTTGCAGAGGATACGAAGGGAGTTGAAGCAGGTGAAGGCAATGGTGTTGATCTGGTAGGTCAAGGTGAGAGAGGAGTCTAGAATGATACCGAGGGTCCGGGCGTAGTCTGTCAGGGTGGGTGGGTTTCCGAGGGCAGGGGGCCACCAGGAGCCACCTTGCCACCTTGGTCCCTCCTGGGGGAGGGACCAAGGATGAGGACCTCTGTCTTCTCTGAGGTCAGTTTTAGGCAGCTGTTGCTCATCCCGGCTGCAACGTTTTTCATTCCTTCTTGGAAGCTGAGTCTGGTGTCTTCAGGGTTCTTCGTGAGAGAGAGGATGACCTGGGAATCGTCGACATAAGCTACTATTCTGAGCCCATGCTGTCTGACGATGGCGCGAGGGGTGCCATGTAGTTGTTGAAGAGCGTGGGGCTGGGCGAGGATTCTTGGGGTACTCCAGAGTTCTGTAGGCTCGGAGAGGAAGGGTGGGAGTCTGATTCTTTGGGTTCTGCCGGAGAGAAAGCAACGGATTCAGTCGAGGGCTGTTCCTCGTATGCCAGCATCATGAAGTCTGGCTGCGAGAGTGCGGAGTGAGATGGTGTTGAACACTCCGGTCGAGTAGCATGCGGATGTCATTGGTGGCGGCGAGGAGGGCGGTTTCGGTGCTGTGGTTGCTGCAAAATCCCGACTGGGAGGAGTCAAGAATGGCATTTTCTTTGATGAAGGTGGTCAGCTGGGCGTTGATGAATTTCTCGGGGTGACTTTGACTGCGAAGGGTGGGAGACAAATGGGCCGGTAGTTTCTTAGGTCCATCGGGTCAGCCTAAGGTTTCTTGAGGAGGGGCTTGACCTCTGCCAGCTTCCAGTCATCAGGCAAGATGCTGGATTTGAGGGAGGCGTTGATGGTCCAGCCTAGTTCAGGTGCTATGGCGGCGGCGGCTCTGTGGTAGATGTGCGGTGGGCAGAGGTCAGTGGGGGCTCCTGAGTGGGTATTCTTCATGGTCGTGGCAGTGTCTTCAGTGGTGGCAGGTTTCCATGTGGTGATGGTCGGCTGGTTGTCGGTGGTGGAGAGGGGGTTGATGTCCAGAGTCTGTTCGCTGAAGTTGTCATAGAGGGCCTTGATTTTCAGGTGGAAGTAGGAGCAGAGCTTGTTGCAGAGGTCCTGAGATGGGGGGTTTGGTGAACTGCTGTATGACGCTGAAGAGTTCTTTTGCATTACTTGCGTTGGGTGGATTTTGTTCTTGATAAAGGTCCTCTTGGTGGCTCTTATGTACTGGTGGCATTCATTCATGGTGTTCCTGTAGTTGTTCTGGTCTTCGGTGGTTTTCCTGTTCTGCCAGAGTTTCTCGAGGCGTCTGCAGGAGCGCCTGGCTTCTTGAAGGCCGTTGGTGAACCAGGTGGCCTTCATGGTGCGTTGTTTGATGGAGTGGTGGAGGGGTGCAAGCTTGTCAGCACAGCAGGAGATCCAGCGGTGAAGTTCTTTGGCTGTGGAGTTGGCGTTGGTTGTGGCGGAGGGGGGTCGTGGAGGAGGGTGGTGTTGAGGTGTTCCTCTGTGATCTTGCTCCAGTTCCTTTGTGGTGATCGTGGGCGGATTTGGGTTCGGTGGTGGTGGTGAAGGTGAAGTGTATGCAGTGGTGTTCTGGCCAGAGGGGCTGCGTGGTGTGGCTGAAGTGTATGTTAGTCTCTCCTGTGAAGATGGGGTTAAGCATGTGTCCGGCTCTGTGGGTAGGGGTGGTGACGAGCTGCTTCAGTCCGAGGTTGGCAAGGTTGTCAAGGAGGGTGGTGGAGTCGGGGTTGCTGTGCTTGTCGAGGTGGAAGTTCAAGTCTCCAATGAGAATGTAGTCTGTGGAGGCGGATGGCGTGGGGTACGAAGAGGTCGGCGATGGTGGTGGAAGAAGAGACGTGAGGGCTGGGGGGATCTGTAGATGAGGGTTCCACACAGCCTGGATCTGGGGCTGGTTTGGATCTGGAAGTGGAGGTGCTCTGTGTTGGAGAGGGCGTTGTTCGTGCTGGAGGTGGAGAGTCAGAGGGAGCTCTTGTGTCCGATGGTGAGTCTTCCTCCTGGGCAGTGGGGGCGGTCCTTTCTTTGGATCTTGTATCCGTCGGGGATGGCAGTGGTGATGTTGGGGGCGTTGGTGGCGTTGGTCCATGTTTCCGTGAAGAAGGCGACGTCTGGCGAGAGGGTGTTGAGCAGGTCCCAGATCTCCGTGGTGTGTCTGTGGAAGGAGCGCACGTTGAGGAGGATGCACGTCACGGCTTCAGTGGTGCGGGAGTCCGGTGTTGGTTCAGCGCTCATGAGGGGGCTGTTGATGGTCAAGGATTGTCGGCAGTGTAGGCAGGAGAACTGGCCGTGTGTGGTGTTCAGCATCGATCACTGGCCGTTGTTGTTTCTTCCGGAGTTGAGTGCAAGGAGGACGGCAGAGTTGTAGTGGTGAGGGGTCGTAGATCCAGGGTTCCTGGCGCTGGCCGCGGTCGGGTCCCGGACGGGTCCAGACAGGCTTGCCTTTGGCGCACTGGCAGCACGATTAAGTAGGGGAGGAGGGAAGGAAGCACAGCTGGGAGGTGGGAAGCGGGAAGCGGGAACCGGCAGGGGGGGAGGGGGCACAGGGGCAGCAAACGGGCACAAGGGAGACAGAAGAACAGGAAAAGGCACAAGGCACCCACAGGCACAAGAGAGACAGAAAAAACAGAAAGGGGCACAAAGACAGACACAAGCGCAAGAGAGACAGAAAAAACACAATAAAACGGCAAAGTGGCACAAAGACAGACAGGGGAACAGAGAAATAAAACAGAAAAGTGGCACAAAGACAAACAGAGAGAACAGCGGCCAGCAGAAGAGCAAGGCTCTCCCACTGGACCACGATGGATGAGGACCAGTCAGGAGCCTGTGGATGGAGGAGGGCCTCAACACCTACCTGGGCAGCAGCGCCCAGAGCACAATACCGGAGGGTGGCACTTGACAGTAGAGCTGCGGGGGAGAACGGGTCTCTGACAAGGAGGTCAGGGGGCTTGCTAGCACTCCCTAGCAGAAGCCGACATTTACACTACAGGTAAAGGAATGGAATATATAGATATGATTTAGCACATTCATCACTATGTATCCCATATGCCAAACTTGAATCAAATCATGCACTCACTCCCTGTCAAGGTTAACAGTAACTCTCGTGTACTCACATTTCTGCAGGGACGTCACGTAATGAAGAATGGTCCACTACTTCCCCAATGTGCGTATCTCACCCAAAAATGTCAAAGTATCAATAGCAACTTACGGAAGAAGGGGAAGAAGGGAAAGAAAACAAGGAATGGAGAGGGTCCCACGTCGCACCCCAGTCTAAATCAGGATTGATGGAACCAGAGATGGTGGATCGAAACGAAAGTCTGTTAAAAAGAAATAAAAGGAGAGGTGAGTATATATCTTCCTTCTGTGAAACACTATTTCTTTCCCTTGACATGTATGTCTACCTGGTTAATTCCCTTCTTCCATGTACGATGTTCACTGGGGTGAAGAAGAGAGTGTAAATATCTAGAGAGAAATAACAGTAAGGTAAGTAACTGTGTGCCTTGGGGAAATGCAGCAGTGGTGGGGAAATGCAGCAGTGGTGTAAATAAATGTAATGTGAGAACTTACCTAACTTATAAATATCTTTTCCTTGTATTTGTCTCCAGGAAAGATAATCTTCTTAACAATCAAAAGTAACATGTGTTTTCCTTAATTTCAGGAAGAAATCAAAATAAAAGAGAGCCGATCTCCACAATGCAGGACACCAATCAGATAAGTATATTCATTCTTAACACTATAATATTCAAATATACAGCGCTCCAGCGCTGTTAACTCAAGTCACAGTAACATAGCTTTTGCTTGCCTTCTTAATAGTTTTTACAGGAGAGCTAGCCGTGCAGAACAGGAGAGCGATGACGAGGACCGAAGAGGAGCGAGAGAACTCAGGGATTAGGATCCGACAATGAAGACGCCGCAAACACTAGGAAAGTCGACACCGACACAGCGTGGAGAATCCGGAAGTATCAGGTGAGTGACACGAAGCAACAGAGCCTGATTCCAAGCTGGAACGCGAAGCGTCAGCGGCCGGGATCGGGACGTCTTTATTTTCCTGGCTGACTCCCGTGCATGCGTCAAATGCGGGAGTCAGATATTTTTGTCGTTTTTATGCTCCCGCGTGCCCGGCAGACCTGACAGTACACCCCCCTAGAAGCCCTCCCATCAGTCTAGGTTTATTGGGATACCGATGACGGAACGATCTCAACAGACGAGGAGTGTGTATATGACCAGCAGGTTCCCACGTACGTTCCTCAATACCATAGCCTTTCCATTGCACTAAATATTGAAGTTTGCGCCTGACTCTCCGTGAGTCAACGATAGCTTCAACTTCATATTCTGGTTCATCGTTAATCAACAATGGAGCTGGGGTATCTGTAACACGTGTACCTGGTACAACAGGTTTTAAGAGAGAGACATGGAAAACTGGATGTACTTTTAGAGCAGCCGTAAAGCTTAATTTCATAACGACAGGGTTTATAATCTTACAAAACTTGTAAGGACCTATATAGCGAGGCTTGAATTTACAAAACCCTTTCAATGTGAGGTTTTTGGTGGACAGCCACACTTCATCTCCTTGCGTATACTTAGGTTCTGGCGTCTATGGTGATCAGCTCTTTCTTTGTACCCTGCCTTAGCTTTGTCCAGATTCCTCTTAGCTGTTTCATGAATACCCTGCAGGTGTTTTACAAAATCTAATGCTGCGGGGACAGGACAGGAAGAAGAAAGAGGTGTTAACATGGTTCGTGGGTGAAGACCGTAAGAACAATAGAAAGGAGAGTAAGCCGTAGAGGAATGACAACTGTTATTGTAGGAAAATTCAGCGATCCACATAAATTTCGTCCCAATCTGAGGAAGAATGTAAACACTGACACTGTATGTATTGTTGAAAACATTGGTTAACCCTCTCAGTTTGGCCATCAGTTTGAGGGTGGTGGCTGGAGGATAGTCTTACATCAATCTGTAATAAATCACACACCTTGCTCCAGAACTTGGATACAAATTGAGCATCCCTATCAGACACTAGAACAGAGGGGAGCCCATGTAGTCGTATTATGTGTTGTATGAACAGGGAAGCCAAAACTTTGGAAGTGGGTAACCTTTTCAACGGAATAAAGTGGGCCATTTTAGTTAATAAGTCGACCAACACAAGGAGTGTGGTGTTCCCATGAGCAGCCATTGGTACTTCAACAATGAAGTCAAGAGAAATTGTGTGCCAAGGGCTGGGTGGAGTGGGTAATGGTACTAATAACCCTGCAGGGGCCTGATGGGATGCTTTTCCCTGTGCAGACGCTTGACATGTGTGAATGTAGTGGTTGATGTCCCTCCCCATGCCAGGCCACCAAAAGTGTCTCTTCAGGATTTCCATAGTTTTTTTATATCCTGGGTGTCCAGAGAGAGGATGGGTGTGGCTCCACTCTAACGCTTGCTACTGCAAGTTATGTGTAGGAAGAACTAAACCCCCTTGGACAAAAAAGAAATCCTGTTTTTTAACAAGCTCATTTGGGCCCACTAACCTTTCAAGATCTACAGACTCTTGTGCTTCCTTAACTGTTTTGAGGAATTCCTCCTCAGATCAAAGAACTCCTATCATGCGCTCTTGTTGTATTATGGGTGGGGTTTGGAATTCTTCTATTTCATAACCCAGTTGAGATAGGGCATCCGCCTTCCCATTTTTCTTTCCAGCTTGAAATTGTATAATGAAGTCGTAATCACTAAAGAACTGTGTCCAACGTAGCTGCCTCATAGATAAGGCCCTTGCAGATTTATGAAAATGGAAAATGCGATGGTCTGTGAGAACAGTTATCTTGTGATAAAAGATACTGCCTCCACTCCTGAAAAGCCTTTTTTATAGCTAACAGTTCCTTGTCCCCAACAGCATAGTTAATCTCAGCTGGTAACAATTTACGTGAATAATATGCTACAGGGTGAAGAGATCCTGTGTTTGGATCTGCCAGAGAAAGAACTCCTCCTACCGCTGACTGAGAGGCATCGGACTCAACTACAAAAGGTCGGGAAGGGTCAGGATGTCTTAAAATGGGTGCTTGTGTAAATGCTTCCTTTAATTTACAAAAAGCTTCTTCAGCCGCGGGGGTCCATACGAATGTAACTCCCTTCTTAAGGAGTTTGGTGATGGGAGAGGCCATTTCGGAAAAGTTAGCAATAAAACGTCTGTAAAAATTGGCAAAGCCAAGAAAGCTCTGAACATCTCTAACAGTTTTTGGCGCTTGCCAACGGGTGATAGCTTCTACCTTCTGTGGATCCATACTGATTCCTTGAGGGGACACGATATACCCAAGAAAGGCTACTTGGAAGGTATGGAATTGACATTTTACTAATTTGCAAAACAAATGATTGTTCTTTAACCTCTCAAGAACTTTCCTCACATGAATTTCATGTTCCTGTAAGGACGAAGAGTAAATCAATAGATCGTCAATATAAGCAATAACAAAGAGGTCCAGAATATCTCTTAGAACTTTGTTAATAAAAAACTGAAAGGCTGAGGGGGGGTTACATAGTACGAATGGCATGACCAAATATTCATACAACCCAAACTTTGTACCAAAAGCCGTTTTCCATTCATTGCCTTCTTCAATTCTCACCAAATGATAGGCTCCCCGTAAATCCAATTTGGTAAAAATGTTAGCATCAATGGAAGAAGGTATCTGTTCTTAATAGTAACATCATTAAGCATTCTATAGTCTATACAACATCTTAATCCACCTTCTCGTTTAGGAATGAAGAAGAGAGTTGAGGAGGCTGGTGATCTAGAAGGGCGAATAAATCCAATTCTAAGCATCTCATCCAAATACTCTCGTAAATAGATGTTCTCTTTTTCGGTAAAAGCATATATCCTACTACAAGGAATGCGGGCACCTCGCAAAAGGTCAATTCTGCAATCATAAGGTCTGTGAGGTGGAAGGCTAGTTGCCTTTTCCTCATCAAACACCTCTTTCAAGTCATGATATAGGACAGGTAAATCGGATACATCAAGTCTAGAGAGAGCTCCTACTTTCTCTGAATCATTTAACTTATAGAAAATATGTTCCTGACAGAACTCAGGATTGAAGACCAGTCTCGTTTCGGTCCAATTTATAGTGGGATTATGTTGACGTAGCCAGGGTAACACTACTATTGCTGGGAATTGAGGGAATTGAATGAGATCAAATGCAATACGTTCTTGATGTCTTTCTTCAATAACCAGAAGCAAATCAACGGTAGCGTGAGTAACAGGACCAGATTTAAGGCTACTACCATCTATGGTTGTGACCTCCTCCCAAGAGGTCTTAGGCACTAGAGGAATCTTCTTACTATGCTCCCATTGAAGGTCCATAAAGTTACCCGAGGCACCAGAATCCACCATTATTTGGGCATCTACAACCTGTTCACCCCATATAAGACAAGAGCAGAGGAGGAAGTGATTTGAAGATGACATTACAGGCTCAGTTTGTTAGACAATGAAACCTGAACTACCCGAAGTCTTTGTCTCAAGAGACCCCGGGCTTGTTAGTTTTCTGAGATTCTCTTTTGTTTTGGCCTAACAGGACAATCTCTTAAGAAATAACCTGGATGTCCACAATATAAACACAACCTTTTATCGCGCCTTCTCTGCCTTTCCTCTCCACTAAGGGGTCCTCTAACGCTCCCTATTTGCATAGGTTCTGGTTCTTCTGGTTGTTTCTCAACTTCTCGCTTTCTCTCTCTATAAACAAACGCACGTCCCTCTGTCCTTCCCCTTTCTCTTATTCTCTCACTAATTCTGTGGTCCAACTTAACTACCAGATCTATAATGGCTGTACAAGACTCAGGGGGATCAACTACTTGCGCAAGGAGATCTTTTAACTCGTCTTTCAATCCTCTATAAAAAAGGGCACTACATTTTTTTCAAGGCCAACCAGCCTTTGCTACTAGCCTGTTAAAAGTAGAGATATAGGTTGGAAGGTCCTTTGTACCCTGTTTAAGATTTCATAGCTCAGAGTCTACAGACTGCATAAAAGAATGTCTAGCAAACATCTTCTTGAGTTCTCCTTTGAAAGCTATATAATTACGCAGCAGTGGGTCATCCCTTTCTATGAGGGGTATGGACCAGGTGGCTGCAGGTCCCCCTAAATAGGACAGGACAAAAGCTACTTTGGCTTGGTCGGTTGGGAAACATGCAGCTTTACACATAAAGTGAAGCTGACATTGACTAATGAATGTCGCAAACTTAGTAGGATCCCCCATAAAACGCTCAAAGGGAGCCAGGGGAATTGACTGTGGTGTTGTTGTTACTTGCATGACTGGAACGTTAGCACTAGAAGGCTGAGAAGTGGGATACTGCGTACCTGTCCTATTACCCAAACTAGATTCGGTTCCCATGCCCCTTTGGAGAGTGTCCTCCCGTGCTGAGAGGGCTTGGGTTTCTTTTTGTAAATTCCCCACCATGTGAGCTAGGTCTGCAAGTGTTACTTGACTCATTTCTGTAATGTCCGGGCAGAAATCAATTTTATATTTTGGGTTTCGCGTTATGTCAAGGTTAACAGTAACTCTTGTGTACTCACATTTCTGCAGGGACGTCACGTAATGAAGAATGGTCCACTACTTCCCCAATGTGCGTATCTCACCCAACAATGTCAATGTATCAATAGCAACTTGGGGAAGAAGGGAGGGAAACAAGGAATGGAGAGGGTCCCACATCGAACCCCAGTCTAAATCAGGATTGATGGAACCAATGAGAGAACTCACCTAACTTATCTGGTGCCCAGAATAGTCTTTTCCTTGTAATTGTCTCCAGGAAAGATAATCTTCTTAACAATCAAAAGTAACATGTGTTTTCCTTAATTTCAGGAAGAAATCAAAATAAAAGAGAGAGCCGATCTCCACAACGCAGGACACCAATCAGATAAGTATATTCATTCTTAACAATATAATATTCGAATTTACAGTGCTCCAGCGCTGTTAACTTAAGTCACAGTAACATACCTTTTGCTTGCCTTCTTAATAGTTTTTACAGGAGATCTAGCCGTGCAGAACAGGAAAGCGATGATGAGGACCAAAGAGGAGCGAGAGAACTCAGGGATTAGGATCCGACGATGAAGACGCCACAAACACGAGGAAAGCCTACACCGACACAGCGAGGAGAATCAGGAAGTATCAGGTGAGTGACGCGAAGCAACGTATCCTGATTCCAAGCTGGAACGCGAAGCATCAGCGGCCGGGATCGGGACGTCTTTATTTTCCTGGCTGACTCCCGCGCATGCATCAAATGCGGGAGTCAGCCATTTTTGTAGTTTTTAGGCTCCCACTTGCCCGGCAGACCTGACACTCCCAATTTACTCTGTTGCCCCACCCGCCACCACGTATTTCCAGCAAATTCATTTGCTGGGCAGTAACCAAGGAAAGGAAAATTGATTTTACTGCAGGGGATAGGGTAGAGGGATTAGACAGGTAGGGTTGAGTTTTGTATATTAATAGAGGAGCCAAACACTGATCATCGATTTATCATCTTTGGTTTATTCAGTGACAATTAGATTAAAAAGGGAAACATCTGAACAAGTGTAAATTAATCTGTTATGGGAAACCATGATATATGTTCTGGAATCACTTCACATGGGTATCACATGATTAAATGCGACACATGCCAAGAATGGCCCATACACCCTTTCACTCATATACCATTTCCTTTCTTTTTAAGTTACCTTCAGATCTTTCATGTCTCCCTCAAGTCATCAAAGCTCAATATGTGAGATTTTGCTGCATTGAAGATAGAAGAGTCCATGCTAATAACTCAACCACTGCTGTGGTTGGTAAAGCTGGGGGAGGAGGTTCACCTTACAGTAATTTTTTATGACAACAAGCAAAGCCATGGTAGTAGATAGTAAGCATAATAATTGGAAGAAATATGTGACTTACCAGTGCCCCTCCCTGCTGCCGCTTCTCCCCTTGCAACGAACCTGTCGCAGTCTCCTCCTGCAGAAGCACTGAAGCCGGCATCACCGATGTTTGTCTGGCTAGAATAAAACATTACACATAATTTAGATCCCAGATACGAAACCCAAATACAGCAGCAATGCAGCACTACAGCTCAGTTAGCATGTCACTATTTTCCAAATATCCCTCTGGGCATATTGTTGGTTGGTTCACAAAGTTAGACAAGCCAGGCGTGGAATAATGGTCAATGAAAAACATATTGTGTTGGGTGGCAAATGCAATGGGAGTGGGAGTTCATACTTTTTTCCAGCCTTGCTGCACTGTCATTGAAAACTGCTGGAATACTGTACCTATAAATGAACTGGTCTGCAGTACACCACATGGGGGGTCCATGATGACCATGGCCACTGTCTCATGAACTGAACTCTGTTAGAGTTACGCAGAAGTAGGAAAAGGAAAGCCTTCTGGGCAAACATACATGGTGATTTTTATTTAAAATACAAGCTTACTTAGGCCTGCTATCTGAATCGTCACAAATCATGATAGATAGCACCAACATTTCAGTAGACCAATTACTACCCCAAGATTCTATGGTTCTACCCTAAGAAGTCCAAAACAATCATAAAAGAACTTACTGGGATCAGCAGAGCCCTCGGCAGCGGCGCTGGTGGTCGGCGCCAGCTGACCAGCTTGCCGCCGACCCTCCAAAGAAATTAAGAATAAAAATAAAAATAGATTAGTGATTCTGTTAATAATCTGCACCAAATATTTTATGAAAGGCAAATGCAGTCGCTAAAGCAGATCACCTATAGTACTACCAGTTTCGACTCAATTCTATCGATTGTTGTTAAATCCATATTCCAAATCTCCTTAGCAAAAACTACATTTGGAACTAATGAATTGCAGTGAATGATCTATGATTTTATTCTATTCATATTTCTCAACACCCCTGATAAGCTAACTCAGTCTCCCTTTTTTGAAATTCATAGATGCATACTTCACATCATCACTGTGAATTCAATTAAATACCCTGGAACAGTATGAGCTACATAAACAAAGTCACTGAGAGAACACGCTACTCAGCTCAGTGAATCACTATAATGACAGAAGAAACAGTCTGCAATGGCTTCTTAATTAATCAGCCAAAACAAGCGCCTGAAGAATGCAATTAGGTTGCGGCACCTGCCTAGCAGAATATAGAAACTGGATCATACAATAATATACCAGTGTAAACTTTACTAAACATAACTTACCTCTCAGTGTGAACAGCATGCTATTCTGATTTTGCATTGTAGAACACAAACACAACAAATTATGAATGCTCAGGGAGCCCCGGAATCTCGACGCCTAGCAGGTCAAGCAGGTCCTGTTCCCGGTTGAGAATTTCAGCCCAGCAGTGCCTCAGGTCCTGTTCCCGGTTGAGAATGTCAGCCCAGCAGTGCCTCAGCTGCTCGGCAGTGCGCAGATTCCTGCTGGCCGAATGCACTGGCGCACCGTCCCCCAGCGCAGCTGATGCTCCTTCAGGGAGTAGCTGCTACCAGGCCTGCCACCTGCTGCCAGCATAGAGGGGAGGTGGTGCTGCACTGGAAAAACTAGTGCTACCACCTCCTTCTCTCCAAAGATCACCCAGGGCTGCACACCTGGGCGGCGGCGCCGCTCGTATGGAAGTCGCCCCTGTGCCATGGCGCTGGATGGGGAAATAATAAACTTAGAAGGGAAAGGAAAGTACAGAAGAAAGAAATAAGGAAAGATGGAGAAATAAACTTAGTTAAAAAAGTAACAAAAACACAAAACAATTTACAATTTACAGAATAACATAAAATACACAAACACAAAGATAAACACTATTTAAAAAAATTACAACGCGGGGTAGAAAAGTCATAAAGAAAGACGATAGCAAAGATTAAGAAGAGATTAAAATTTAGGCCCAGCACCATAACAGAGAGCAGAAAAACAAGATGGCCGTGCCCATGCGGACCGCCTGGTGCTGTTCGCAAGTGATTTAAAATGCGAGCACACTTCAGGACCGCATAGTGCCATTCCCGTGCAATTTTGGAGCATGTGGACGCACTCCACATTTCTAACGCAATGCAAACAGGTGTACCGGCAAAATCCTCATAGCGCGGTGGAGTTTTTTTGCGACTGCGTAGTAGGAATCCACAAACTTCGCCCACCCTAGTTACAGTTAGGACCATATTTCTGTAGAAAAAGGTTTTTTTGGCCTGTCTATATCTTTAGCGGAGCTTGATGAATCTTCACAATTTATTTTTTAAGTGTCATTGTGAGTCTTGTTGTGAATGTTATTTCTTCGGGGTGATCCGTCAAGTGGGGGCCGAGAAAAAGAGGAGGTAAAAAAAAAAGTGTGATTTCCATGTTAATTCTAATAGGTATTTAAACACAACTACAGCCTGAACCGCTGGACGGAATTACACAAACATTTATAGAAAGGTAGCTTTGGTTACGCAGATCATGTTTTCAGTTATTTAGTGTAAATTCTTTCAGTAGTTTTTGAGAAATTAAAGGAAATCCAAATTTGTACATTTACAATTGCGGCTAATTCATTAATATTAATGACCTCATGCTGAGATCTGCAGAGCTCTGATCTGCTTCCAACACTTCAACCAGGAAGTGTCAACCACCATCTTTTGACTCTGCTTCAGATTGGTTCCAAAAAAAGTTGAAAAAAGAAAATGGGCAAGGTAGGAGGAGTATCCTGACCATACAACCCTTGTCCTGGGGCACTTTTTAAAATACTTGCGGTGACAATTGTGACAGATTTGCAAATTTACAGCAAACATTTTTAAAAATAAAACAAGAGCAGTCTCCTGCACTTGTTTAAACTAAGGGTGGGCGGAATTTGCGAAATTGACTTTCGCAAATTATCGCGAAATTGCGCAAAATCTCCGCGAGCATGCGAAACTTTTGCGAAGATGCGGAGAGTGTTTTTCCCGCTCGTTCGCGATCTGTTTTTGCGTGCTTGCGGGGAAATATATCTCCAACTTGCCCATGCGGTCGCTAATGGGCGCGGCCATCTGGCTTGCGATGCTTATTTCCTGTTCGCGATCGCAATGACGTGTTCGCGATCGCAAACTCTCGCGGGATAGCGCGATCGGCTACCAACAATCCAACATCTTGTGGCGCGCGAACGGATAGGAAAACTCATCGGCGAACGCAGGGACTCGGTAAGTCACGACCTTGCGCATGAAAATGCATTTTTAAAGCGCGAACAAGAAAAATACTTCCGTTTCGCGGCAGGTTGCGAAAGTTTTGACATTTTCGCGCTCTCCGCGGAACGCGAAAATGTAAAAATATCGCAAATTCGGCGAGCGGAACAAAATTTACCGCCCAGGCATAGTTTAAACATGGGTCCCGGGTGGGCCAGGACCCAGGGGCGTGCCTGCACCTCCAGATGATAACCTGACTACTACTTGTACGATTTTTAAAAGACGGATCCATGAAGAGCCTCCAATTCTCGCTAGTCAATTTGAAACTGCTTTTGAAACGAAGCCCAAGGGTGCGGAGCTATCAACCCAGCGCTAACATCGCCTCTGCTATCCAACCGTGCGGGAAAATACACTCTCTGGACTTGGCGTCACAAGCCCCTTTTGGCCCTTATCTGTGCTATGGGTCTCCATTTCCCTCCAGAATATGTGTCATGAGGCGGGACTGCAGAAAGGAGTCCAAGGGAGCAGGCCACTACCCCTGCACCCAAAGCGCCTCTGCCATCCCGCTGTGACAATACATCAACTGGACTTAGGGTCACTAGCCCCTTATGATCTCACCTGTGCCTGGGTAACCCATTTTCCACCAGAATATGTGCCAGGAGGGGCAACTGCAGAACGAAGCTCAAGAGGGCAGGACTGTCACCCCAGTGCCAAAAGCGCCTCTGCTATCCCACCTTATGGGACAATACACTGCCTGGGCTTGCCGTTGCTAGCCCTTTTTGACCTCACCTGTGTCTGGGGACCCTATTTCCCACCAGGATAAGCAACTTCAGAATGGAGCACAAGGGAGCAAGCCATCACCTCAGTGCTAAAAGCGCCTCTGCTATCCTGCCATGCGTGACAAATCACTGCATGGACATTGGGTCAGTAGCCCCTTTTGACATCACCTGTTTTTGGGGACCCCTTGTCCCACCAGGATACGTGCCAGGAGGTGCGAATGCTGAACGGAGCCCAAGGGGTTGAAGCCATCACTCCAGAGCTAAAAGCACATCTGTAATCCACTGTCAATCAGAAGAGGAGGCCACAAATTTAAGAGCTATTAATGGAAAATTGAAGCTTTAGCGGCAGATGTCCAATTTCTCTGATATTTATTTACACCACAGTTACTTATAGGTACTCTTCTGATCTGGGAAGCTCAGTAGAGGACAGACCGTGAGTTCTCATGTAATGTGGACCAGGGATGCCACATGTGCCAGTTCATCAAAGTGTCACCTCAACTTATTGACCCTGTTCCTTCTCCTGGAAGGCTATTCCAGGAGAGGTGGGATAAGAAATTGTGCAGACAAAGTGCACCTCATGTACAATACCCTGTTGAAATCTGGGGACCTTCCTCATGATCCCTCCATAATACCCTCAGTCCTCACAATAGTGCAGGTCTGCAAGTAACCTGAGAGAGACATACAGATGACCTGTGCACACATGAGAATATTAACAGTATAAATTGCTGTCAGTAGACAAGAACACAATTATAACAGCAGTCACATGGCGTTTTCTTTCTTTTGTGGTTTTTAATTGGTGATCGATTGCCCAGCCAACACGTGTTTCGTCTGGGTTTTAACCCACGACTTCTTCAGGGCTAATGGACAGACTGTCAGAAAGAGTAAAATTCTCTCCGCCGGTTGTAATTCCGTCCCGGCTGACAATGTTAGTGTAGAGAGAAACTACGTCTAGTGTGGCAAGGATAATGTCATCTCGCCAGGTAAGGTCAGTTAAGAGGCTTAGAATGTGCTTGGTGTCCCTGATGTAAGCGGGAAGGTTCTGTACAATCGGTTGTAGGAACATATCCACGTATTCTGCAATTCTCTCAGTGGGTCCCCCGATGCTAGATACGATGGGTCCACACAATGTTGCCACCCTTGTCAGCCTCTCTAATGGTGATTGAGGGATTTAGATTTCAACTGGCAGGATTACAATATGGAGATTTTGAGGCAGCTTAATGACAACACCTGTTATGAAACACTAACCAATAATCCTACAGGTACACTTACTATCCTTATCAATAAACACCTCAAGTCATGGCGGGAAGAGGGTTTCCTCAGCGAAGAAGAATTCCTGTACCTTAGGGTAGAGAGACCCAGATACCCGGCACTGTACACTTTACCTAAAATACATAGCAACCTTCCCTTCCCCCCTGGCAGACCCATCGTATCTAGAATAGGGGGACCCACTGAGAGAATTGCAGAATACGTGGATATGTTCCTACAACCGATTGTACAGAACCTTCCAACTTACATCAGGGACAACAAGCACATTCTAAGCCTCTTAACTGACCTTACCTGGCGAGATGACATTATCCTTGCCACACTAGACGTAGTTTCTCACTACACTAACATTGTCAGCCGGGACGGAATTACAACCGGCGGAGAGAATTTTACTCTTTCTGGCAATCTTTCCATTAGCCCTGAAGAAGTCGTGGGCTAAAACCCCGACGAAACACGTGTTGGCTGGGCAATTGATCACCAATTAAAAACCACAAAAGAAAGAAATCGCCATCTGACTGCTGTTATAATTGTGTCCTTGTCTACTGACAGCAATTTATACTGTTAATATTCTCATGTGTGCACAGGTCATCTGTATTGCTTAAATCGTAGACTTCGGTCTGTATTGGGGGTTTAGGGTTATCCCCCTACCTGTAGCACCGTGCAAATTTGTTTTGCAATATACTTACGTACACACGAGTAGGCTCCGTCGCATACCGCATCATGTCAAACTAACCTGAGAGAGACACTTACGCGGGGGCAAGGGGCGGTCGATAAAAGAGGAGATGGACGGCCTCACAAGACAGCAGGTGAAAACCAACAGGGTGCTGGTGATGCGCATTCTTAATGCTGTGGCATATGAGGACATCTTAACCAAAAAAAGAAACACCTACTTCATATAGTTAAGAGAAAGTATCCTCGTTTGGAGGAGATTTACCTCTTTGTAGTGCTGTTCTCTTCTCTATAGGAGAATTCATATTATCATAGAAATATGGACAAAGATGCACAATGAACAATAACATTGCCAAAATGCACAGAAGGTCACTGGAGACATTTGCTTGTGGTCCATTACGAAGATGTAATGTATAATTTGCACTGGATATTTAGCCAATGAGGAATTTCTTACTAATTAATCAGAAGAAAGTACTCCAGTATCATAGATATTTTTTTTTAAACTGGGGGCCTTATTTACAAGATTTTGCAGTAGGACAGGGACACAGACCTTTCTGCTGTGCTGCTGAATATCAAAAGAAAATGGCAGGAATGCGACATATCTATCAGATACGGTGCATTACTGTCCATCTCCACTGCACTGGCACAAACTGAGCTGCCATGCGCCAACGCAGGTCCCTTTGCACCATGGTGCAATGGTGCCTGCGTTGCAGGGATGATTGTTTTTGTGCAGGAAAGGAAACCTTCCTGCACAAAAACAATCACAAGAGGCTTTCTTCAGCACATATAGAAAAAAGAAAAATGAGGAGAAATAAACATATTTCTCCGCGTTGCGCCTCCCCTGCGGAGGCGTATGTTTTTGGTGCAGCCTCAGCGTTACTGTTCCTCGTAAGTCTGGGGCAGTGTCAAAAAGCCATGGATATTGCTGGGAACACCCACAGCAACACCCATTGCACGCCCCTTTAAAACAGAAAACTGCATTAAAGGGAACAATATTTACAAGGCTATATTACGCCATTCAAAGTTGCTTAGTGCTGCCTGGTAAATATGGAGCAGACGTCTCAGTAACCGAAGCGTCACAAAAAGTGATGCTCTGGAGTCACAGCCTCATTGGAAATTAGGTCCTATGTTCTCTTGTAGCATAAAGAGGCAGGTGAGATTCCGTTCTGACACAGTAAACAGCTACTGACATTCCGACACAGACACTTACGCATCCTCTCACACATGCAGTCTTCCACTCTCACATCCACTCACAGATCCATACAGTCACTAACATCCACTGACCGATCCATATACCACTCACACACCCACAAAACCACTTACACACCCACTTACAGAGCCATATGACTACTCACACACCCACTCACACACACACAATAATTGACCTATACAGCCACTCACACACATACTCTCAAAGATCACAGGTTACAATTAGCAAATAAAATTAAAAGAAAACCTTAGAAATTCACTAATAAAACAAAGGTCACAGAGCAGTTATAATTAGGATATAGAATTTAAAAACAGAGACATTATAGTTAGGATATAGCATTACAAAAACCTTTGAAATTCACTGAAAAAAACAAAGGTTACAGGGACGTTATAGTTAGATTCAGATTTCACTCGTACAAAATCAGTGAAATTCAGCAGTTATAGGTACCTGAGCTAACTATAACTTATGCCCCTGCAATGCACTGTTTATGACCTCACATATTACATCACTCATGACATCGCCAGTGACATCACTGATGACATCTCAAATGACATCACTGATGATATCATCCAGTGAGTGTGATTATTTTCAAAAAAGTTATACATATAAAGACCTTTTAAACCTTTGGCTTTTTAAGTGAATTTCTAAGGTTTTTTAAAATTTTATTTCCTAACCACTAACCTTTGAAAGCGAGTTTGCGAGTGAGTGCATGAGTGTCTCAGTAAGTCTGTGAGTGGGTGTAAGAATTTCTGAATAGGTCTGTGAGTCGGTTTGAAAGTGTCTGTGTAGGTCTGTGAGTGGGTGTGTGAGTGTCTGGGTGTTCTCTGTTTTGCCCTTTCCTGCTCTGTTTTACCTTTTTTGACTGCTATTTTGTATTTCCTGCCCATTATTCTGCCTTTTTCTGGTAGTTTCACACCTTTATTTTCCCTCTTTCTGCTTGTTTCTGATCATAATTCTGCCCCTCTTTGCTCTCTTCTTACAATTCTTTGCCTCTTTCTGCTCGTTTCTGACCTTTATTCTGCCTCTTTCTGCTTGTTGCTGACCTTTATTTTGCCTCTTTCTTCTTGTTTATAGCCTTTATTTTGCCTCTTGCAGCTCATTTCCCACCTTTATTTTGCCTCTAGCTCCTGATTTTGATCTCTATGTTGCCTCTTTCTGCTCGATGCTAGCCTTTATTTTGCATCTTTCTTCTTATTTCTGACCTATATGTTGCCTCTTTCTGCTCATTGCAGATCTCTATTTTGCCTCTTTCTGTACAATGCTAACTTTTTTGTGCCTTTTTCTGCTAGTTTCTCACCTTTATTTTGCCTATTTTTGCTCCTAGCTTACCTTTAGCGTGTCTCTTTCTGCTAGTTTCTCATGTTTATGTTGCCTGTTGCTCCTAGTTTCTGACCACTGTTTTGCCTCTTTCTGCTCATTTCTCACCTTTATTTTGCCTCTTGCTGCTTGTTTATTCTGCCTGTTTCTGCTTGTTTCTCACCAATCCTTTTTCCTCTTTCTGCTCGTTGCTGGCCTTTATTCTGCCACTTTCTGCTCATTTCTCACCTTTATTTTGCCTCTTTCTGCTCATTTCTCACCTTTATTTTGTCTCTCTCTGCTCGCTGCTGATCGTTATTTTGCCTCTTTTTGCTCATTTCTCACCTTTATTTTCCCTCTTTCTGCTTGTTGCTGACCTTTATTCTGCCTCTTTCTGCTAATTTCTCACTTTTAATTTGCTCTTTCTACTCATTGCTCACCTGTATTTTGCCTCTTTCTGCTTGTTGCTGGCCTTTATTTTGCCTCTTTCTGCACACTACTGACTTTTATTCTGCCTCTTTCTGCTCAGTTCTCACCTTTATCTTGCCTCTTTCTGCTCTTTGCTGACCATTATTCTGCATCTTTCTTCTCATTTCTGACCTTTATTCTGCCTCTTTCTGTTCATTTCTGACCTTAATTTTGCCTCTTTCTTTTCTTTCTTTTTCCCCGAGACCGAGGCGGGAGCCTCAAAGCCCCCGCCGTCTGAGCCGGCTCCCCACCTCCTGTGGGAGCCTGCATTGCTGCTCCACGAAGGGAGCTGCTGCAAAGACAGCTACTTTGGTGCAAGAGAAAGGGATGAAAGCTCCACTCCTAGCAGGCACGAGGACCTTGGTAGCTCCAGCCGTCTGGAACCGGAGTGTTTGCTTTTGCTTGGTGGGAACTGTCAAAGCTCCCGCCAAGGAAAGGCAAACAGCTATGTCCCAAGGGTTCAGCACCCCTGGACATAGCAGGAGCCAGTCCTGGGGGGTGGCAGTCCCCAGGGCCATGTATGGCTCCAGGAGGTGGACAGCACTGCCCCCCTTCTTTCTTGTGCATGGGCCAGCCTGGGGAGGTGGTGGTCCCAGAGGCCGAGAATGGCCTGGGAAATGGGCCACATGACCCCTTTCCCATTCTTTAAAAACATATTTGGCCCCATGTTGGTGGTGGTCCCCAGGGCCCAGGGGTCCACAGACCCCAATTTGGTGCTAATTAGCCCCAGAGAGGTGGTGGTCCCTGGGGATTGGGGTTCCGCATGGCTCACCCAACAGTGTTTGCTTGCTGTGGGCAGGTGGTGGTCCCCGGGGCTAATAGAACCTGAGGAGGGGGACCCCGTGTGTCCCCCTCCTTCATTATTTAAATAAAGTCCCAGGGAGTTTGTGGTCCCCGATGCCCTGGGTTCCATTAGTACGCAGCGGTGTTCAACAGATCACCAGCGCCTAAAGCATTGCAGACTGCAGGGGCAGTACAAACTGCTCTAAATTCAACTTTGCCCTGTAATTAGTGGCAAGGTCACAGCACAGTTTTTTAAAATATATCAGTCACCCCTAAGGAAAGCCTCCTGATCCCAGGAGGCAAGGTGCATTATATTGAAGGTGTGGGCATATAGTTGTCGCTATAGTGGTCTTTTCAATTAAAGGCTACTATAAGTGGCCAGCGGTCCATAGGATAGCATAGGCCGGATAACATAAACTCGAGTTTGCCAGCTCCATTATGGTACTGCTGAAATATGTCATATTTGGTATCAAACAACGTGCCTCATCACCCCTGACAGGATTCTTGTGTCGGGGGCGAAGTGGTATTCGCCCAGCTGGCTAACTTAGAGGTTGCCCACCTGGATTGCTCCAGCCGTTCCTGTGCTCTGACTGGCAGTCCGCAGTTTCTGCCACTAAGACAGGATTCTGACAACATGCCAGGTGTGAACTCTCCCAGAAGTCATTAACAATGGCCTGGACAGAAGGAGGTCACATCTCCCTCCCTGGTAGGATGGCTACTGAAGTGGCAAATCAAAGCAGTGTGCTTCAAAGCTTTCATCGCCTCTCATATGCATCCAAGGTGCCTCCCAACAGAAGAAACAGACATACCCCTGCCCCCAGGCACATTGCACCCGGGCAGTTTGAAAATTTAGGTAGTCAAGATCTGTACACCTCTAGAAGGCTAGCCACACCTTTAGTCTATGCAGCTAAGGAAGGTGCCTGCCATTTTTTTAAAGTGGTAAAAAAGAGGGTTCTGGGTGACACACAACCCTGGATTTGCTCACCTCAGTGGCGGATTAGCCGCTGGGGCTTGGACCCCATTGGCCACTTGCACCCACACTCCTAACACCGCTCAATCTAGGATATAAGGGCTACCCCTAACACCAGAACCTCAGTTCAAATCTGACTTGCAAAAGGACAAAGAAGAGCTCCATGTCTGTGACAACAGGACCTGCACAATGCAAAGGCGTTTTACTTGGCACCTCTGGCAACCTTTTCGGAACTGCACGGCTGCAACTGATCCTGCACCAAAGACCGCTTCTCTGAAACAGAGGGACCCCCTTTGGGAGGCAATGGCATCTCTAGACTCCCCTGGACTAGTGGCACTAGACCATGCACACTGCAGGTAAAAACAGCATACTGGAACCAAAGAATTGCTGGCCATCAGGCCCTCCGAGTGATTACCCAAAAGTAGATGGTCCAGTGCATTGTGTGAAATGTAGTCCTGACCTCAACCAAATTTCAGGTGGCTAACCTTTTTCCTCAGACCTCAGGACGTCAAAATAACTTTCTGCTAAGCTTACCGCTGCCAAGGCTTGTTAGTCAACAGTCCAGTAACCACCTTCTTTACGCAACGCTGCGCCTCAAGGGAACTCCGCAAACCTTTCATCCAATGTCAGCAATGGCTCCGTTGTCATTTTTTCACACCAGTTTCCTCCAGCACCGTGTAAGCGGTCCAACCAGCTCCTCAGCAACTCTAGCTTCAGCACGTTGCACAGCCAGAACAACTCTGCAAAAGGGCTTCTTGAGCCAAGTAAAATAAAACTGACTGTTGAGGCTTGGCCCTGGAACCCACATCACTTTAACCTTTCTTTGGTCCCCAAAAACACTGCACACTATATACGGCACCCGGGTGGCTTGCTGCACCCGATGTAGGTAACCAGAGGCAAACTTCCTACTCGCTATCTGGTATTGTCTTTCACTGGCGCCCTACTGGTGGGAGGTGATAGAGCAACTCAATGGGGCCACTAGATGGGCAGTCCAGCTCTCACTTAAGAAGGGTCTGCTGTGCCTGCTCCCCTCTCTGGAAAATAAGAAAGAAATGTATAGTACTCGACCTGCTGTTGGCGATACACCACATAGCTATAAAGTGGTTGCCGGCGGAGCTCCTGAGCAATGGGGAGTGGCTCAGGGACATGTCTGAGTTAGCAGTGGCAGGGGAGGCACGTCACAAGGGACAAAAAAGCTGGCAATGACTTGAAGGCGTGGGCAGCCATGCTGGCTGATCTGAGGGAAGCTCTGAATGCAAGGCAGTCGTAAAGAGTACAGAAGCAGTGCAAGTGTGGCTGCCAGTCTACAGGGCAGTGGGGTCAACTTGGATGGTTTGGGCCCAACTAAAGCTCACCATCCACACCTGGAGAGGACCGCCCACTCACTAGACACCAACAGGAAATTAACGTGGAAGGGGGACGAGGACTAGGGCTGTGATGGGGCCGCACGCTAGAGAATATAATGTCTGATTTTCATTTGTGATCACTGTCAAGATCAGAAGGAGGTGGAGTGGGGTTGTTGGGGAACTATTTTTGAATAATTGTATGACGCCACATGACTAAGAGCAACTGCAACGACATTTACATGCCAATGTGATATATGTCCTTACAAACCTATATGAAAAAAATATGTTAAAGCCCTCCTTGGGTTCCACGCAACTCGAACTGTAAGTGACCGATTGTCACTAGTGCTTTTTACCATTGATGCAATGATAACGTTTTGCAGTATTGATTTGCACTGAGTTCATTTTGCTTATAAAATCCATAACTTCAGTTACACTAATCTGATTGACTTCGTTTTGCTACCTAAATTTACATAAAAATCTGCTTTATTTTTATAAATTAATGTCAGATTTCTTTCAAGTCATTTCAATTACTTATCGTCCATGTTGGTACGCTGAAACACTTAACACATGCCCCTCTAGTAGAGTTTGACTGCTCTTTGCCACTCTACCAGGACTGAGCTAAGATTTAATATTGTTAATCCAAGGACCATCTTTGGAGTATTTTGAGAGTATTGCATATTGAAGCCTAACCAGCACCAATACATTAAACTCCACCTTCCTACACTGACGACATCTCAAATGACATCACCGATGACAACTGATGATGAGCAGGTTAGTTTGTTTTATAGTTTACATAGTGGTGGGTAGCTACCATATTATTTTTTCGCTGTGTATTTTTAATGAAAGTTTGTAGTGATCACAGAGAGACAGGTAAGTGTGAGAACACATAGCTTAATGACTGTCCATCTCCACAGCTTCCAGGGACAACTAACAACTGCCCCTTTGTATTCAAACCATCACATTCTATCACCATGACAGTGACATCATAAACTGTAGTGAACAGATTAATAGACAGTAAAGAATACATGCTTTAGAAAGACTACTACAGAGTTTCACCCTCTGCAAATAGTGTGGTACAGAGTAAACTCTCTCCGTAGAGTAAACACTGTTTACAGTACTCACGTTTCAACTCATATCAACTTCATTTCTCAATGTAGGGTCGGTGACTGTGAGGGGTTTGATACAGATAAATGCTGTCCATAGTAGGACATTAATTTGGGAACAGACATTGAGTATCTTGAGGAACTTGGCTTTCTCTGAACAGTTGTATACATATTGTACACCATGTGCAATGAGGGTTTCCCACATATCTGTGGTTAACTGTTAATGTGAACTAGGCTACCCGGGAACTGTATGGTATAGGGTCGATGTTGCAGATAATACATGCTTGGTCAACCTAAGGGAGTTGTATCTGTGATGGCATTAATGATGCTTCGTATTATTCTGAGCTATTTTGCACTTACTTTCTGGCCTCCAATGCCATATTAGTTTATGGAGTAATGTGTACAAAAGAAGCTTGAATTATGTCATCGGTGATGACATTTGTGATGTCATCAGTGATGTCATAAATAATGTCATAGAACATGTCATGAGTGATGTTATATGTGATGTCATAAGCAGTGCAAGGCAGGGTGCAAGTTATAGTTAGCTTTGCTAACTATGACTGGTGAATTTCTGTGAATTTTTTGGTTCAAAATGTTAATGTTGTCACTGACATATTCACCTAACTATAACGTTACTTTAACCTTTGTTTTTTTTCAGTGAATTTCTAAGGCTTTTTTTTAAACAGATCTTTTTATCACACATAACTGCAACGTTACTTTAACCTTTGTTTTTTTCAGTGAATTACTAGTTCTTTTTTACGTAAGTAATATTTTATTACCATACATAAGCCAACCCTCTGCTGTGCAAGGCCACTGCCAGGCCCTGCGGAAATCCCCCCATTGGCTGTCAATCCCATGCTGTTCACTACCTTTGACTGTGCAAGGCAAGGGGGTGGCAACAGGACAACCCACCCTGAGGCAGCCAACCCCTAGAGGCAGGCAACCCCACATTGCGCACGGGCGCTCATCATGTACAGTGTGGGTTGGCCATAGGGCCTTCATCCAACTCCGCACAGGCATCACCTGTAGGCAGCCAACCCCAAGCCGTGCACAGTCTTTGGTTATGCTTGGTGGGGGGTTAGCTGCAGGGTCAGTCTTGTAGCCAAACCCTGCTTCCAACTCCCCACAGGCAGCCAATCCCACGCTGCACACAGCCTTTGAGCGGGCGCAGTGGGGGATTGACCACAGGGCTAGACTTGCCACCAGGCCCTGTGGATAAACCCCCAGCAGCCTGCCAACCCCACACACTGCACAGTCTTTGGTGTGCGGAGCGTAGGGTTGGCCTCCAGCCCCAGGGACCCCCTGGGGGAAAAACATATATATTAGGAGGAGGGGGGCTGCAGCCCGCTCCCCGACACTTATTTGGTGTATCATGTGCCATAATTACTAAAGCTTGCCTGCAATCTGTATAGGTTCTTTGACAGTTCAACTGAGACATCTTTATCTCTATATCCACCCATGTGTCTCTGTAACGGGAAAGCCTTCACCACTGTCCATACCAAGCAACACTGGAAGTGTTGATAATTACTAAAGGATTAGCACAGCATCCTTAAGTTCACCATAGACAAGTGCTGCAACATCGCATTTATCTATGTTAAGCTTTAACCATAGTGGTCTCCACTACTTTTTCTGTGTTTTTTTTCCTGGTTCTGGAAGTGACTCACCAGAGTCCTCAGTTTTTTACCTTTCCAATCTTTGCTTCAAGGACGAGGAAAGATAGGCCTCATTCCCGGTACTTTTTTAAACTGGAAATTCTGGCTAAGTGTGCAGTAGAAAAGTGAAAGCTTTTTGCTGGACAGAAAAGGCATTCAAGTTCTATGCATAATGCATAAGCTTTTGAAGATTAGTTGATACATTTGTTGATAGGGAGCCAATGTAGCTCCCTCAAAACCAGGAACATGTGAGTCCCTCTGGGCAAGGGTGGAATAGTCAATGCCACAAACTTTTGTAGAAACTGTAATTTTGGCAACAACTTAGGGGGTCCAAGAAAAAATGCATTTCAATATTCCAGTCTTGCAAGAATGGTCATCTGTTTCGAAATGTGTAGACAGGCTACTAATAAGAGTGTACACATTTTAGGGCACAGCCTCAGATAGTAAAAGCAAGTTGAAGTGACTCTATTGTCATTAAATTTAATATAAACTGATTAGCTACATAACTGCCAGGTTGTTCACCTCCTTAATAAGCATAAGTAATTTTCCAAGTTGTGAAGGCCACTAGTCAAAAGTCCAAATCTCAGAGACATTCCACCTACAATGAAGATTTCTGGTTTATCTGATTTAAGCTTCAGTGCATTGTCAAATACTTGAAACCTCTCCTTAGTAAGCCCTTTTGTATCTTTCAGGTGAAACACCAGATGTGTGTTATCTACAAAAGACATAAAAGTAAATCTGAATGTCCTAATAAACTGAGCAAGAAGAACTACATATATTAAATATTGTAAAACTTGGAGTTGAATTGTATCAGAGTCAAAAGATAGTGACCCCGCCTCGATCTCTATGAACATACCTGTTTGGAACTCTCCAAAATACAACAAAGTATCAAACTACAATATTACCAAACGTTTTAAGATTTTGTAAAGAAAACAGAACGTGAGGTCAGTGGGGGTTACTGCTGAGTATAGAAGACCATAAATTAGCGTTACTCTTTTGGTTATGCAGATGTCTGACTGCCTGCCCTTTAGTGCTGTTGATTGCATCCCTAAGCAACATAAATAGCCATGGGTACAGAGACCTTCACATGCCTGGACACTGGTCCCACTGTCAATGCTGTGCTTTTGGCAGCTAAGTCTGTATATAACAGCATGTTTGTAACATTAGAGGTGGGAAGATGAGATTATAAATTCTTGTTACCTACCTTTTCGAGGGTGTCCTGCACCTAGCACCTCCGAGGTGACCCAGTGTTAGATTGAGTGGTACATCTAATTGAACGAAGTAACATCAGCGTGATACCATGGCACTGGATGCTTTTAGTTCCACTGTGGCTTCTCAAAATTGATATATAATGCCCTAGTATGGTCTAGTGTGGAAAGTACTGAATGAAATAGGGCAAGCAGCTGATACTAGGTTCTGTGCAGGGATGGGACCTTTGGCGAAGCTGTGACTACAAGGACTCCCTATCATGCCCATGTGGGAGCTCATGCCCCCCTTGAAACTGGGTAATTCCCTAATAATGCTGCGGCAAGTATATGCCTTTCTTTAATTTTCTCACATGCAAATGGCATGCGCACGTCAATCACGTCTTCGGGGGAGTGACTTATTCGCTACCCACCCTGACGAAAGCCGAGGACCATGCACAGGCAGATAGAACAGGGCTGAAACATGTTGGTGATTTAGGGTCATAGGACCATTACATCCTTTTAGCCCTTTATACATGTTTTAACCTTCCCTCCCACCCAACTAGTAGAGGATACCTTTGGAGTGGGTGAGGAATTTTATCTTTAAAGTTATGCCCCCATACACCCAAACTTCATAAGTGCTCCCTGGAATACGGTTGAGCCCACCTTTAGAAGTTGGGGTGAACTCGATGATGAAGCATGCCACTATTAGAGTGAGGGAGGGTTGTATAAAGAAAAGTTTATTTCCCTTCGCACCCACAATAGTGGGTGTGCTGCTACCTGGCGTACAGAGGATTCCCCATCTTTCGCTGTTTCTAAAGGAGCTATCTTGGTTCCAGAGGGGATACATATTTATTTGTGAGCTCTCAAGTTGTTTAGCATCACTAATTATAACATCTCTATCTTATTAATCTGCACAGGTATTAGCCTGAAAGTCTTGAATGATACCATGGTGAGTCATTAGAAAGAAGTGAGAAGTATGTATTTTTCTGTTTTTAAAAATTAAAAATAAATGCTGATTTAAAATCAGTAAAACTGTGAAGAAAATAGTAAAACGGGGAGCCTTGTTTATAAACGAATGGAATATTTTGGGATGGGCTGTGAAGGCCACACTGGGAGCATGCCCTTCAGGTTCCAGTATTTATCCAGTGGATCCCTAGAACGCCTAAATATACTTGGTGACAAGGCCACTGAGTCACAAGGCATTCCTCACACTCTTCCTCTCCCTTGTCCGTCACCCAAAAAAACCCTCAGCCCTAGCCCCTTCAAAGGTCTGTGTGTGGCGGTGATGAGATGAGACCTTTCAGCATGACGCATTCACATGACCTCACGTTTAGGTTACGTTCAGACGTGGACCTGTGCGTCGAACACCGATTAAATAAATCACCCCTTTCACCAGGCTAAGCCCTCACTGCGCATTATCGGCATGACTACAGGCAGATACGATCTTCTGAGTTTGCATCTTTTACAGATGTGCAAGAATACGAGCACCAAGCTAAAAACATGAGCGAAATATTTTCGCAATTTCGAGACGCTGCGAACGAGCACGCACTGTAAAAAAAGTTTTTAGTTTCTGAAGAAATACCAAAAATTCGAACGTGACTCATTGCCGGAGTAACAGAATTTTTCGATGGTCTGGCTTTTTTAAATGATATTAGAATATTCCTGGAATGTTTAACTTTTTTTTAATTAAATCGAGAAACTAAGAAAAGATGCATCAGGAGTTCAGTTAGTCAGCGCGTGTCCGAGATGCCGTTACTCTCGTGTGAGAAGGAAGCCGTAACTGTGAGGTGACTGTCGGCGAGTCTGCCCTCTCGTTCTTAGCAGTGAGAAAACCCTCATCTCTCGCCGTGCAGGCAGACACGCCACGAGTCTACGAACCTCGGCAGGAATTCCCCTTTCTAAACTCTTTGCTTTTCTTTCATTTCTCGCACGCGTGCGTATGAGTTGTTTATCTCTGTGCTATTCGTCTTCATGGGGACAACTTTCGAGCGGTAGCTTGGGTTAGAAGAGTTACTGATTAAATTGCTCAAATAAAGTCATCTTTCCCAGTAGCGTCTCTAGAAGTGATTTTTAGGGGTGGCGCTCATTGGACCACAGGTAAAACTGTTGGTGCAATGCAAAGTTTATATGTATGTGTGCGTGTGTGGCTATTGCTATGTTAGCTTTTCCATAGACAAGGTATTTCTTGTTTTGCTAACAACTTTTGCACCGTTTGGCGAATTTTCATGAAACTTTCCACAAAAAAAGCAAATTCACTTCAGCTCCTTCCTGGAAAGTTTCAGGCTGATCCGTTAAGTGGGGCAGAAAAAAAAGGAGTAAAAAAAAACAAATTTCCCAATGCATTTACCATTGACTTCTTTAGGCGGGGCTACAACAAAAACTGCGGAAATGAACTACTCCAAATTTGGCAGGAAGCTAGATCTTGGTTGGCAGATTTGCTTTTTGTGATTTGGTGAGAATCCGTTCAGTCGTTTTTGAAAAATAGAAGTACAAAATTATTTGTATATCTGGACCATTGGGTCTGAGGGACTCCCACAGGAGTCTCGTGAGAGCGCCAATTTAAAATGAGTGTTCTAATTGGCCCAGGGAGCTTTTAATCCCTTGGGCCAACTTGCTCCAGTGAGAAAAATGTTATTGGCAGCCGTTACAAGATTCAAGTACATAGGGCCACATATATGTACCTTTTTTAAGGTCGCATCGGAAAAAGGCTTTCCCAATGTACCAAACCCCACTTTGCGATTCAGTAACCTATTGCTGAATCGCGAAGTGGGTTACCGATTTGCTATTACAAAGGGGCGTGTTTAGGGCGTCCCTTCCTAATACCGAATCGCATCGGTATGAAGAAATATTTTGTATCAAATGTAGTCGCAAAACCTTTGCATTTTACCACCTACTTCAAGTAGGTGGTAACCCATTCGCAAATGGAAAGAGGTACCAAGGGACCCCTTCCCCTTTTTAAATGTATGCAAAAACTTTTTTTAAGAGCAGGCAGTGGTCCCACCAACGAATCGCTATATGACACTCTTGGAGTTTCATACATTTGTAATAGCGATTACCTAATTGCGATTCTCAGACAATCGCAATTATGTAATCTCTATTACAAATGTTAATACATGTGGCCCATAGTCCCCTGTCTTGACGTTAAAAAATAATTATATATTGGAGGAGGCACTTTATCCCCTGTTCTGAAGTAAAAGAAAAAATGATATAAGGGGTCAGAGACAAAAATAATAAAGAAAATTGCTGGATTTTGCTGCAATCATGCAGGATTGCGGACAAAAAATCCATAATGGGCATTTATGGGCATTTTTCTGTACCACATTTACAAGGACAGGAAAATACACCCTGTGTGGCTTTTCCTGTCCTTGTAAATACGGCCCATTACATGCAGCACTTTGCGTGTAAGGGGCGTTCAATGGGTGTTGCTTTGGTTGTTCCCACGCAACACCCATGGAACCTGACACATTTCCAGATTTACAAGAAATATGAATCTCAAAATGCGCCTGAATGCTACATCTCCCCAGGGGAGGCACAACGAGGAGAAATGTATTAATTTCTCTTCATTGTTTTCCTCTTTCTATGCGTGCTGTATTCTGCAGCACACATAGAACGTGGAAATAACCTCTAATGATTGTTTATGTACAGGAAGGTGTCCCTTCCTGCACATAAACAATCCTTTAAATAAATGACGTTTCACCAGTTCTATGTGTGCTAATGCAGCACACATAGAATTTGGAAAACGCCATTTCTGATTGTTTATGTGAGGAAGGGAACCCTTCCTGCACATGAACAATCATCCCCGTGATGCAGGCATCCTTGCACCATGGTGCAAGGGTGCCTGCGTTGGCGCATGGCAGCAGTTTGTGCGCCAGCGCAGGGGGAAGCAAAGAGATGCGACATACTGATGTAAATATGTTGCATCCCTGTGCTTCCAAACAAACGCTGCGCGGCGCAGCAAAATGACTTGCTGCACTGCGCTGCATTAGTTTATTGTAAATCTGCCCCTATGAGTTTATAGGGATTGGATTGTCAGCTCTAGATGTATTGTCTTTTCCATTTAAACTGTGATGCATGTGAGGAGACAGTAAATGAAGAACTATAAGAGGAAAGAAAAACTTGGGGCATTTGTACAAGGGCATGGAGCAGCGTGACTCTGCAGCAAATCTTGCAGCTGCATTGTGTTGTTTCCAAAATGCAGGAATGTGCCATATTTATAAGAATACGGTGCACCCCTGTGTTTTCCCTGGTGCTACAAAGAGCTGCCTAGTGCCAACACAGACACCCTAGAGCCATAGTGCAAGGGTACCTGCATTGCAGGCATGATTGTTCTTGTGCAGGAAGGTGTACCTTCCTGCTCAAAAATAATAATCAATGGTGTTTTGCTCTTTCTATGTTGCCCTAAACTAGCACCTGCTTTTCAGTGGCGTTAGATTTTGGCGCTGCGTCAGCTTTACAGATCCTTGTAAATCTGTACCAGCATCAAAAAGCAATGAGTGTTGAGGTGGAACGCCCACAGCAACATCCATTGCACTCACCTTTCTCACTGATACCCACGTGAAAGGGTTACATATTCACAAAGCAGCGTTAAGCCATGCAAATATGGTGCAGGGCACTATGACACCGGAAGATCGAAAAAAATGATGTTGTGGTGGCGCAATCCCCTTGCACATATGCCCCTAAATGTCTTCTAAAAGATATATCACCAGATATTTGGATCTGCTGTAATGTTAAAGTGAGACGCACATGTGCGTCATTTTGAAATTTGCCATCGGATTTGCTTGACATGCTGGTGGACTACATTAAGAAAGAACTGACATTTAGCAAGGTAGCAGATTCTGACAGTATGACAACTATCTAATTTTTCTTTTCCCCACCTTATCCTCTCTAAATAGGTTTTCAGTAAAAAAAAAAAAACAATTCTGGACAGAATGGGACTATGAATGGAAATGGAACGTAAAAGTGCAGAAAGACGGTATATACATCATGGTAGAGGCCACATCAAAATGAGCACCAAAACTATGTAAACTATTGGTAAGACTGGTGGAACCTGCGAACCAGAGAAATTTGCCATGAAAAAAAGTGTATTTTTTCCACAATTCCTTACCCAGCTTTCTTGTGGGGTGAACCCACCAATGCCTCTGGGAAGGATCAGTTTTGTCAGGCACATCATAAAGGAATAAGAATATTTCAGAAATACCTGTTCATTACTGACTGATTTTATTTGTCAGTTTATTTGAAAACCGTAATGTAAATGCACAATTTGCCACAAAACCTTCACAATTTTATTGGTAGAATGGTTTGTCAATACTAGTGAGTGAGTGAGCCTCAGTATGCAGTCCTTCATTTTTAGATGTAGAGTTCGTCAGCACATTTAGATTTTATGATTTTTTTTAATGGATAATATAGTTAGTTTTAAGGGCTTTCAGCCGGTGACCTGCTTCCATTGCTCTGTTGTTGTGCCAATCATGCTTTTCTTCCACCCACACTGCATACAGCAACGGCTCTATATCAGCCATTACCTAAATCATTCTGAATTATGGAACTATGCATGCGAACACTGTGCACACGGCTTAAAAATATAGTTCCCTTTTGTACAGTGCTTAATTTGAGCCAGTGGTTTCCGGTGCTCAGCACCAGCACTTAATTGTCAGCACCGGCTCTAGTGACAGTCCACCACATAGTGATGCTGTCTTTTTAATTATGAGTTGAGCACAACAAGTTTGTTTAATAAGCCAAAATACATAAGAATAGTCTGAATTGCATCACTTATAGGAGTGAAGTGGTTAGTAGTTGTGTTGGTACTGTCATTGGCAGCACTGGTAGGGGCAATTGGTGGTGTAGGCTGCAGTGGCCTCCTGAGAAGGGCCCTGGCACTTACCTTTTTACAAATTAAGCACTGCTTCTGTACCAGGAGCATCAGGGTCAATGCTTGTTTTATAAGTTTTACATTTGAATTTTTTGATTTGTGTGCATTTTTTCAGTTTTTAAGGTCCTCAAAGTTCCCCTGGCATAGTGTGCACTCACCTGGATGGCATTAATTAAATCTTTATTACAGAAACCTTCAACAATGTCTGACTCTGCATGCCTACACTTGCTCTACTATGTGCGGTAATTTTTTATTTTGTGTTATAAAAATTTAGAAACAAATATAAAAATAGACATTGGTAAAGTGAATAGGCTGGCAATACATATTTTATTATTTCATTGTAAATTATTACTATGTCAGACAATTATTTGAAAATTGTGCTTAAAAAAAATGCGTTTGAACCAATTTTCTCAAATTTTCCATGGGAGACAGTCCCCTCCCCAAGACCTCTGAATAGGTTTATGGTAGGGAAGGTATATTAGGTTTGATTAATCATCTATGCCATGGAGGATATGCTTCCAAGAGGCGTTTTTTTTTGGGTTACTCCTTTGACTTAAAGAGTTGACCTTCCTCCATTGCTGTATACCCTGTTTTATGTGCAAGGGCAAAAACTGGTTATCCAACAGTTATCAATGGTCGGGGTTGCCTATGGATAACCAATACTTACTCATTTTGTGACAGTGCATTTGACTGGGGAAGTGCTTAACGATACTAGTGTTTGTGATAAGCAGTGCTTCTGCAGACCATGAATGTTTGCTTGCAAGTTGCTATGTGAATTCCTGTTTATGGTAGTGGGTTTGTGACTCTGGGCTACTGCTTTGTAAAAGTCATTTCTATGAGATTAAGAGTGTCCGGTTCTTTATTCATAAGGAATTTCTGACCGTTTGACCAAGTACATTAAATATATAACAACATAGTAAATTAAGTAGAAAGCTCAAATGAAGGTTATTTATCGATGAAGCAGTCTCACTGGGTATAAAAAGGGTTCATCAGCTATCCTGGAGCTATTCATGCTGTCCCCCGGAATCTTGGCTGGATGATTTTTCAGTTGCGCATCCTTCCCACCCAATTCATTGCTTATAGTTACCATTCATATAGTTAACACCACACACAGAAATGACTTCTGAGGCTTATACAGAGTGTTGGTGTGGTACCTCACAGGTGGTCGTGGATAAAGGAATGAGCAAAACTTGTTAGAATTCAAGCATTGTACATTTGGGTTTCCAAATTTGAGTGTTCCAGGGCGCCATCTGAAAAACAGGATGCCAGACAGTCCGGGTGGTACAGAGATAGGGTACTAGAGTTAGTAAATGTGCTTATAATTAAGGAGCAGTAATCCACAAACTGCTGGATCATGTGTGTGAAATTATGTCTCTCTTTGGCATTCAAAAACCCTTAAAACTCTTGATTTTGCTGGTCAATCCAGTGGTCTGAATTCCCAGTTTTTCTCCTGGGTCAGAAATCTCCAGTTCTTATGTGTCAGATGGAAGATATTGGGGTTAAGTGTCCTTCTTCTTAGGGGTTGTCATGGTTGAATCTTGTGCTTAATGACTAGCAAAAATCCATGGCTTTCTACTGTGAGTTGGGGGTGGCATGAGCTATCTCTGACTTCACTTCCTCTTCCTAGCCTGCAAATCTGAGGAGGAAGTTTGGGATCCATTTTAAGATAGCTTAGATGGTACTGGGGGGAAAAAGGGAAAAGCAACAGGGGAATGGGAAGAGATAAGATCTGAGTAAAGCACAGTTCTTTGGAGGTGGAGGTGGAGTCACTTGCCTATTTAGCCTGCCCCAACTCAGCCCACTTGCCTCAAACTGACCTCCTGACAATATCACCCCCATCTATTGATGGAACCAGCTGGGGGTGGGTCTCAGACATGGGTTACATATCCACTGGGCCAGTGAGGTGAAGGGTCACATATACTGCTTGCCTCTGCCTACCTTTGTCACTGTCACTAGGACAAAGACTTCCTATCTACTAGATTTCTCTGATTAGTTGAGGTCAGGTCTGGCTTCAGTGCTTGCAACCAGGCTCCACCAGGCTCTTGGGACCTTCAGATTTCGAGCTACTGAAAGGCTGGTTGGTGCCAGACCTCCAGAGGCCGGGCTCCTGAGAGGCTGGGCCCAGCCCTCCAGAGCTGGAGCTCCTGAGATGCTGGGCCCAGCCCTCCAGAGCTGGAGCTCCTGAGAGGCTGGGCCCAGCCCTCCAGAGCTGGAGCTCTTGAGAAGTTCGAGCTCCTGAAAGGCTGGTTGGTGCCAGACCTCCAGAGGCCAGGCTTCTGAGAGCCTGGGCCCGTCCCTCCAGAGCTGAAGACCCTGAAAGGTTGGGCCTAGGCCACCTGAGCTGGAGCTCCTGAGAAGTTGGGCTGAGGCCTCCAGAGTTGGAGTTCCTGACACCAAACCTTGCCATCTGATCTTGTCCTTTGTGACTCTTACCACAAGCAATCCTCAATCACGAGGCCTAAGGACCACAGCTTTGTTTTCATAAGACCAGAGCCCAAAGACCACATAAACCACTGGTGAATCAGGTAAGCATAGGATTGAAAGTGGAAGCCTTAGAAGTCAGCAAGCCAAGCATCAGCTGAGCCAAAATTTTTGTTTGGCTCTCACAGACAAAATACCAGTCAGCCCTCAGAAGAAATCAGTGCTTAATTTGTAAAACAATAAGTGCCAGGACTCTCGACAGATGGTACTGCAGCTTGCACCACACATTGCTCCTGCCATGCTGCCAATGATAGTAACAACACAACTACTAACCATCACACTCCTATAAGTGGAACAAATCGCACTATTCCAGGCCACCAAAACTATAAGAATGGCTTGCGCGGCAGGTAATAGTCAGGTCAAGTCACACAGCTTTATTCGATCTTTTTAAAACGGATCATAAAAGCACAAATCATCTTAAAGTTTCGACGCCATATATAAACATATATACAGAATGAAAATAAGAATTAAAATAGTTTGCTATGATCAAAATAAGTCCTTTTATAGTAATCTAATTTGCAGCATTCCTTAATGATGGTTTTGGTCAAGTCCATGGTAGACGTCTGCCATATTGAGAGCCACAGCAAGACTGGAGCCAATCTTATGCTATCGCTCAGGTAGGGGAGCCCCAATTCAAGATGTAAGATATAGTTTGGGGCTGATTACGTAAGGACACACGATTTTTAAAAAAGGAGTCTTCTATTTGTTGTAACGGGGCAACGTTAGCCATACCCCAAACTCCTGCCCCATATGTTGCAGCAGACTTTGTTTTGGCTGAATATATATTTTTGATTACATCCAGTGGGCTTCCTCCCAACTTCCTTGTAAATCTTTTAACAGCGTTGACTCTCCTTGCATACCCTGGGCTCTTGACGCCACTAAATTACACCATAAATGATCTATATCAAAAAGCACTCCAAGATATGAAAAGGAGTCAACCACCTCGACTTTCTTTCCTGACAACTGGAAATGTGGATGTTTCTCACCTCTTGCGACTCCAGCCACAATTATGAATGATTTGGATTAATTCACTTTTAGATCAAGGGAGGCCATGAAGGCGGAGTAGGCTGTGATTAGCGTTTGTAGGGCTAACCCCGATTTGGCCATCAATACCGCATCATCGGCGTACGCCAAAATCGGAAGGGGGGTATGATCGTATTTAAGCACATCCACCGGTAGAGCAGACAGGGAGGACTCTACCCCGTTTGCATAGATGGAAAAAAGGAACGGGGCAAGCACACACCCCTGTCGTACTCCCTGTTCGATTTTACAGAGGCGAGTGCACTCCCCTTTCCTGCCATACCTTACACAAGCAGTGGCATTGGCGTACAGCTGATGAATAAATCCAATTATCGGCGGATCGATACCCATACCCTCCATCATGGACCACAGCCTCGAGTGTGACACACAATCGACACACAATCGAAGGCTGAAGTTAGGTCCATGAAGGCCATATAGAGCTTCCCACCTTTTGCCTTAGTATATTTCCCTATGGTTAGCGAGAGGTTTAAGCACTGGTCGACCATCTCCATTCCTCTACGGAACCCATATTGCGCCTTCATAAAAATATTATGGGATTTGGCCCAACCCTCCAATCTGGCCAAAAGAACCCGTCCCATAATTTTGGACGAGGAAAGATATGGGGCGATAATTCTTTGGAGACCCCCTCTCCCCTTTTTTATAAATAGGCACGATTAAACTCTGGTTCCAAGAGAAAGGCGGGCCTACTATCTGAATGCTATTAAAAATATTTGTAAGTAAATGGACCCACATATCGTAATTCTGCTGAAAATGGTCAATTGGGACTCTATCTGGCCTCGGCACCTTACCAGGGGTACAGGATTCCAACGCCATTCTGATTTCTGATACAGAGAAAGTTAGCCCTCCCCGAGGTAAAGTCTCTGGATCTGGGGAGGTTGATAGACCAAATATTCCTTCAAAATGTCTCACCCATGCCTCTTCATCTACATGCACGTCTAATGTAGGATCACTGGTGTCTTTAAAATGTGGGGCATTCACAATTTTCCAGAAGTATCTGATACTGCCTGAGATAGCTGCTTGCTCGAGATCTGCTCATGCCTGCGCCCTAAGATCTTTCTCTCTCGCCCTCCTAGCTAGTTTGTAATCTTTGCATGACTCACGGATCAAAGAGGAGTCTCTAGGATGGATTTTTGGGGCGTTTACAAGGGCTTTTTTTTGCTGTGGCGTAGGTTGTATCAAACCACCCAGTATTAGTGGTAGCATTTGGTAACTTGACCCAAGTAAGTGCTACTTTTACTTTCGCCAAATGGGCAATAAACTGGGTAACCAGGAATAAAGGCGGTGAGTTCTCTGCCAGGCAGGCTAATATTTCCTCCTTTATTTGGACTAGGATTTCGGGGCCTACATTTAATTCTTGTGTCTGTGACCACTTCAGTTGATAACCGTTTTTCCTAGACAAGTTGACACCTTCTACAACCTTGTTGTGCTCTTTAGGTTTGGATAGGATGTTTAAGTGAATAGATGGCGTGGTCGCTGTGGGAGGAAAATCGGGCGCTCGTATGGGCCACTTTCCCATGTAGATGTGCCGAGGCGAAAATGAAGTCTATAGTAGACTCTTGGGTGCCCCTTCTGAAAGTGGTCCCTTGCCCTCCCTCTTTCACTTCATTTATTAAGCACAAATTCCACTTATATAACAAACTATTCAGAATTTCACCATACTCGTTGTGTATAAAGTGTGAGAGGAGATTACTATAAGAGTCTTCTACTCCACATACCCTGGTCCCATTAAACTTGCAAAGGTGAACATTAAAATCCCCCACCCATAAAAGGTTTACAATACCCCCCTTTTTTCCCTTGTACAATTTCTCCATCTCCAGTGCTAGTGCGTCTACCACTAGCCTCCAATTCCTCCCAAACTCGTTATTATAAAAGTTAACAATTGTCCAAATGGCCTGTTTCCTACTGCCCATCTCGAAGATCTGAAAATGAGTATGTGTGGGACCAACCTGCCTGATTTGGAGAGGTATAGTGTTTGGGATTAAGGTAAGTAAGTCCCCCTTCGCCCTTCCAGAGACTGATGGAATTGGGGGGGAATGGAAGGTGCGAAACCCAGGAAAAAAGATTGGGTCTTTAGCCCAAGTCTCCTGAAATAATACTACCCCCATAGATTGCCACTTATTTATCCAGTGGGGGTTACCTATTTTGGAAGCTAAACCTGCCACGTTCCACGATAACATATTAGGTCCCTCGATGTCATTCATACAAGTTGGCGAGGTCTGCACATGTTCCTGAACACTGGGTGCTAGATTTACGACTGCAGGGGCCTTCTCAGAGGATAGTATAATAGGTGGGATCCCCAATGGACTAGTCTCTGCAAGGGCCGCAGTAGTTGCCCTAGTTGGTAATTTGGGAGATGAGAGAATTAGTCAGTCACATGCCTCCAAGTTCGACAGGGCAGCAAATCTATTACGTAAACTAATCCCAGAATTTAAGAGGGGACCCTCATTCAGACCAGTGAGTGGTATCAATTTTCTGCCCCTGTACTCCCTTCCCATGGTAACACCCTGGCCAGTGTAAAAGAACTCCAAGGGTAAAGGTATTATCTGCGAGTTCCTTAGAGAGAAACTATGGAGATTGGCTAGGAGAGAAGCACTCGTATAAGCATTGTTAAAATTAATTACCACACAATCACCACCATACGATTTTCTTGAGCCCCCCACCCGTCCCACTCTCCTGACCATGATAATTTCGTTGGCCTGTTGCCTCCTCCCCCTCTCGGTTATATGAACGTTACTTAATAACCAATGAAGACATTTGTCCATTAATTGTCTTGTAGATTCGCTTTGATCTTCTCGAAGGGGGGGGCCATTTGCCAGAGCCAGGATTGTGGGGCAGCGGCAGAAGGAAGGTGGAGAGTTTGTTGCGGCTGATACTCATACACTTCAATGGGATTCTCAGGTAGCACTACTACCTGGTGCTTAGCTCCTCTTGTTTCCATCCTGGGTAATAATGGCTGGCAAGTTGAGTCCCCTTCATTCAGCCCTTGGCGGATCTGAGTAGCCCTTATTGCGTTAGTATTGGAAAAAACATTTGAGAGCTGTACTACAGCATTGGTGGAACCGCCCGGGAGTATGGATGTTGGCAGTGTCATTATCGAGGAAGAAAGTGGCCCTCGCGCTTCTATCAGTGGTACTTATTCTGTGTTTGTAGGTGTTATCGTAGAAGGATCGTTCGGCGGGGGCATACGGACAAGTAATGTATGATTCTGCGATTCTAACTTCGCCACCCGATTTTCTATTCGAGACAATTTGGATAAACTGGGAGCCTTGTATCGTTTAACCTTGTAGAGACTTCTGTCCAAAAGGAATCGGCTTCCAGTACCTGAAGCGGTGGAGTATTAAGGGACACTGAACATACTGATGTTTTAAGGTTCGTAGTGTGCACCTTTGTTTGGGAGGTTTTAGTTTTGGGGACACGAGTTCTTTTAGTTTGTTTTGGTTTTGCACCATTAACAACATCCCCTGCTCTGGTTCGCTTAGCCGGTGGGATAGGTGAAGGGTCCAGTGATGTAACATTCAAGGGGGAGTGATCTGCACCCCTTCTTGCTGTGATCCCTGTATTCGGATTGGGGAGGGAAGGCCCGCATTGATCTTGTGCATAGACTGATGAGATTAAGGGCAGTGGCGCTTGTATATCTGGAAGGATATCAATCAGAAGGCCTGAGGACGGACCATCTGTTAAAGAGGTCGGTTCCATAGAAAGACGTCTTTCAGTCAGCTCAATGTCATGCGAGAGAACGCTGGCTGCTCTTACTAAGAAGGAGTCAAGAGTAGCCCCAACCCCCCCCCCCCCCCTCCAAACTTCTCTTTTATTCCCTTTACTTTTGCAATGCGTGCTGCAGGAAAATAAATGAAGTCGACAATACCTCAGACAGGTTCAGATGAAAGAGGGTGGGCCCAGCCCAGCCTCCTCCGGGCTCTGACTGGCCCGCCCGTGTCCCGCACAGCGGGGCCCACCCGTGCGCGTCCCACGCTGCGGGGGCCCGCGGCAACCTTTATGCGCCTCCCAGTGCGAGAATGATACGTTGGCGCCTCTGGGCGCTATGCACTATGGGTACTGGAGTCCCCTTGCTGCTGGTGCTGCTGGCGGTGCTGTCACAGTACAATCCAAAATGGGCTCCCGCATTGCGGGGTCCCGCGACAACCTTTATGCGCCTCCCGGCGTGAGAATGATACGTAGGCACTTCCGGGGGCTATGCGCTACGGGTACTGGAGTCCCCTTGCTGCCGGTGCTGCTGGCGGTGCTGTCACAGTACAATCCAAAACTAGTCATTTTAAATGTATATTGAATTAATAATTAGCTGTTGTTGTGGTCATCTCTAAATTAGTCAGGCAGCGCAACCTTGAGGCAGACTGTCACAGGCATGGAAGTTGACAATTAAGTGCTAGTGCCTAGTCCGGGAAACCACTGGCTCAAATTAGACACTGGAAGAAATGTCATGTAAGTAGCGTAACAATCTATTTCTTTAACATTTATACATGTTTCAGTTTAGTACATTAGATAAAATTTCTTCGTTGTGAGATTTATTAATAAAAGCTTTAAAAGATTAAACAAATAATATCACATCCTGAAGATTATGACGACAATGCCATGAATGAAAAAATAAAATGTTAGTTGAGATGTGCACTATATAATTTGGCAATATTAATATAAATATGAATTGGCATTATAGTAGAGGAGTGGGGATTTTTGTTGTTGTGTTTATTCCATGTTCTTCTGGGTTCACCCAATGTTTGAAGTAAAGGAAAATGGAGCAGTGAAAGAAACAGAATTTCCTAAAATGACATTGTTGAATTGGGCAACTAGGATTTCAGCTAATGTTTGGCGATCACAAGTCAAAATGTAAGTTATTGGATAACTGTCTTTAAAGAACTAAGGGGCATATCATCAAGGACCGGCGATAATTATCGCTAAGCGCACTTAGCGCTAGGATAATTATCGCCGGCTAACGTGGATTTTTATCGCTGAGATAGCGTGCTATTAGCAACGCTTATCTCAAAAGTGATAAAAATCCTAGCGCTAACTGCCAAACGTGAGATTATCGCTGGAAACCCAGCGATAATCTCTTGAAGGTTGCCATTAGCTTGTTGATTGGGCAAGGTAAACTTAGCCATGATATCCACCTTCCATAGGATATCATGGCTAAGTCAGTCCTGAAGCAGGCGTAAGGAAAGTAGCGATAACAGGGGTTATCGCTACTTTTCTTGCCGCTATGCTTCATAGCGTGGGGCTTGATGATAGGAGAAATGTCGCTTAGCGACATTTCTCCAGTCATGTCAGGGCAGGAATGCCCACTTTTGCATCTCATTAGAGATGCAAAGCTGGGCGTTCAGAATTCAGGCGCTAATGCAAGGTTTCACGAGATAGCATGACCTTGCTGATTAGGCGATAAAATCATCGCCGCTTTTCGCCCGAAAACAGACGCAAAAGCAGCGATAATTTTTTATCGTCTCGTTGCTGATATGCCCCTAAATCGGTATGTTGTGTGTATTAAATCCGATTTGCAACTTAGATACAGCACATACTAAATCAGTCAGATGTTCTTCCAGATGGAAATTAGCTAAATTGACTACTATTCAGTCTCAAAGTGGGAAAGTGCACAGTAAAAAAGCAAACTACACAAATTGAAAAGCCATCTGTGTTTGCAATGAAACAAAGTTAACTGCAAGCAGGCAGAGCGTCTACTTGTATATTATCATTAATCTCCATCCCAGAGTTAAACAAATAATTTCAGGGAAAGTCCAAAACAATAACAAAGACAAGTAAATTAAACAGCAAAATAAAAACAATGAGGTCAAAGGTTACAATCTTGCAACGGAAAAACTGTGCTAAAAAAACAGCTTTAATCTTGTTGATATGCTTTACCTGCTTGACGTGTGTATAGGTTTATATACATGCTCACATACTTGCAAGCTTCCCTCCTTTCAGTTTAGGACCGATTTTTTTTTCTTTCTGAAACTTTCTAGGGAAGTGAGAGCGTGGGCAGAGTCCAGGCTGCTGGGCAGGCAGGGCTCAGCTCTGAAGCAGCTTGACAGTCCCATGAGCCAACCCAGATATTAGGGCCACCCCAGCCTCAAACTTGTATTAGCTTACACACCTTGAGGGAGCACAAAAAGGGTTTGTCTGGTAATGTGGGACCTCGTGTACACCTGTGTATATCTTGTGTGTATCTGTGTTTACGTACTCGAGTATATGTGCCAAAATCATCATACCTGCACCTGTGGTGGAAAATCTCTAAATATGGTTGATATCACTGTCAAATAGTACCCCTATTGTTCATATGGTGGTCATATCTGGAACCTGGGATAATCCTCGGCATTTGGTGGCCATCACTTAGAGTGAGATCACTGGGCCCGATTCACAAAAGTAATCTGAGACAAAATCCTAAACTTACAACTTTTGGTATTCACAAAACAGATTTAGTAGTAGTAAAGTTAGGATTCCTAACTTTACTACTACTAAACTGAGACAAAATCCTAACTTTGCGACTTTTGGTTTCCACAAAAGACATTTAGTAGTAGTAAAGTTAAGAATCCTAACTTTACTACTACTAAATCCCTTTTGTGAATGCCGGTTTTGTGTGGGTAAAACATGAATCTAACTATAACATGCATGTAACCTTTGGTTTTTACAGTGAATTTGTATGTGTTTTTAATGTAAAGTTATATATAATTGGATCCGCGGATACCCGCGGATCCGCATCTGATATACAAAGTTTTATTTCTTTAATAACTCCAATACTACTGAACAGATTTACACAAAATTACAAAAACAGCTCTTTAAGGGCCAAGAGCTAGCTTTTTGCCAACTTTGGTGTAAATCCGTTCAGTGGTTCGGCCTGTAGCAGTGTCTACAAATTGCGATATCCCCATTGACATTGCATGAAGAAAAATTGCTTTTGGACCCCCCTTTTTCTCTGCCTTTACAAATCACCCTCAAACTTTTCATGCACAACTAGACAACATTTTATGAAGATTTGCCACATGACGCTAATGTAATTAGCAAAACAAAAAATGCTTCGTCTATAGGAAAAGTTGGTCCTAACTATAACTACCTACTGGCTATTACCAGTAGGAGATATAGATATATATATATTGTAAAGAAACTATGTATATCCGTTTTATTACAAGCGTATGTGCACAGTCACAATTTTGCACATTAAGAGCTTATTTTGCAAGTGAGCACGGTTGAACTTTATATTTACACTGTTCTCAGATCAAAGCGGACTACCATAACCAGAATGCTTTGAAGTAACAGTAAATTTTGACATGTTTCACAACAGGAAATAAAAATCTTGGTGTTAACAAAGGTAAAAAAAACCTGTGATCAAGGTCTGAGGTTAGACCAAAACGAGTTGGGGTGAATATTTGTGTACTCACAATGCTAATAAAGTAAAAAACAAAACTTGCTCAAGACTTCGCTCCCTATTTTTCTGTGCTCACGAGCCAGACATTGGATATATGTATGTGTCTATCTATCTATCTATCTATCTATCTATCTATCTATCTATCTATCTATCTATCTATCTATCTATCTATCTATCTATCTATCTATCTATCTATCTATCTATCTATCTATCTATCTATATATATATACATATATATATATATGTGTGTAAATATATATATATATATATATATATATATATATCGTCCACAAAGTTCCAATATCGTGCGCTCTCAGTGACAATGAATCCACAAGGAAACAGCGGTAAACGGGTGTTTATTCACAACACGTTTCAACTGCAAGAGTCTTGATCACGTGAATATGGGTGCTCAAATGAAAACTGAATAAGTACTGGTGGGCAATGAACATAAACATAAACAGAGAACCACTGTAACTCGTGTCAAATGAAAACGGCAGACATCTTTGAACAATCTCAGTCATCACTGTAGCCTAAAGGAGTATAACATCAGGGTATGGCAGATGGTGACAAGGTTAGTAATAAACAAAAATATATATATATATATGTGTGTGTGTGTGTGTGTGAAGGAAAAGGTTGCCCCTAGGCGAAGCGCGCACACAGCAGGGTGAATCTTTTAAAAAAGCGCTTTATTCCATTTCATCGATCTGTGCAGCAATTCAGTGCCAATGCGTTTCAGGCTTTGCACCCTTTGTCACAGGCACACTGGGATACAAACAGCTACTGCAGGAAACATCCCCTCTTTTATGTCTAATACAGCTCAGGTGAGTTAGCCGCATGTATTTCTGAGATATGCAGTCCACATGATTTCTCAGCATGACGTTGTTACCCTGCAGATAAAATAAAACAAAGTCACTCTTCATGATACAGGATACCTGCTGGTTCGTTTACAGCCCTCTCAAGTGAGTGAGCCATGGACCCGCTTTACTTTTTGCAGTGGTGCTCTTCACGACCAGGCCGGCCGTATTATATGAAGGAAAAATGTTGCCCCTAGGCGAAGCGCACACACAGCAGGGAGAATCCTTTAAAAAAGCGCTTTATTCCATTTCATCGATTTTTGCAGGAATTCAGTGCCGACATGTTTCGGGCTTTGCGCCGTTTGTCACAGGCACGCTGGGATACAAACAGCTATTGCAGGAAACATCCCCTCTTTTATGTCTAATACAGCTCAGGTGTGTTAGCTGCATGTATTTCTGGGATATGCAGTCCACATGATTTCTCAGCATGACATTTTTACCCTGCAGATAAAATAAAACAAAGTCACTTTTCATGATACAGGATACCTGCTGCTCCGTTTACAGCCTTCTATATATATATCAGGGTCCGAGGAAACCCTGTCTTCATTCCAACTCACCGCGCAACAAGTTGAAAGCTGGCTTGGTACCGTTAATAAACTGATCCCAAGCACATTGGAAGTGTGCCTTTATTTCCGTGGAAGGCGTGCACGTTGCAAATTGTTGCGCGGTGAGTTGGATATATAAATATCTATAAATAATATATATATAATATATAAAAAATTTGGATATATATATATATATATGTGTGTATATATATATATATATATATATATATACATAAGTTCTGTTTTTTTCACTGAAAAAACTAAGGTTACAGGGACATTGTAGTTAGGCTAACATTTCACTCTTACAAACCCAGAGAGATTCAGCAGTTATAGTAAGCTGAGCTAACTATAACTTGCGCCCCTGCAATGCACTGCTTATGATCTCACATATTACATCACCCATGACATGGTCAGTGAAATCGCTCATGAAATTACTGATGACATCACTTTTGACATCATCCAGTGACTGTGAGTCTTTTTAAAAGGTTCATCAGTGTTAAAAATATATATATATTTGCACCCACTGAATCATCCATACAGGCATTCCTATATGTCACATATATTTATATATACATATATATATATATATACATATATATATATATATATATTTTTTTTTTATATATATATATTTTTATATATATTTTTATAAATATATATATATATATATATATATATATATATATATATATATATATATATATATATATATATTCGACAATCCAGTTCAAACTGTTTATGAAGAGGCGCTGACTCCGTGGGAAATTCGTCAAAGAAAAATATTTATTTACAGCAAAATGGCCAAACGCATTTCGACGGACTCGCCGCCTTGGTCACTGAACACATATATATATATTACCTACTGGCGGTCGCCAGTAGGTAGTTATAGTTAGGACCCTGTTTCCATAGGAAATCCGCAACATTCTATTTGGAATAACTTTGGCGCCGGTCGACGAATCCTCGCGAAATTTTCAAAATAGGTGGGGCGCTACGCTCCGCTCCTACCCTGAAAGTCTCGGGGGGATTCGTCAAGCAGGGGCTGAGAAAAAAGGGGGGTCCCAAAACGCGTTTTTCCCATGCATTTTTCCATAGGACCTTTAGACACAGCTACAGCCCGAACGGCCGAACAGAGTTACTTGAAATTTGGCAGAGAGGTAGTCTACAGGTCAAGGAAGTGCCTTTTGTAGGTCTGGTGTAAATCTGTTCAGTAGATCCTGAGAAAATAGCATTTAAATCAATATATATATCTGAGCCAGCTTACGGTGCGCTTACCGTGCGCTTACGGTAAGCTTACCGTACGCGTACGGTGCCGTGCGCGAGCGCGATTCTGATTGGCTGTTAGATCTTAGTAAACATTCGAATCGGTCGAAACCAGGAAGTGGCGGCCGCCATTTTCTCTCTCGCACTCTGAGGGGGAGAGGAAAAACAAAGGCCAAAAACATGTAAAGGGGCTGTTTATACAGCTCTTAACCACATAGCCTCGATTAAGGGTTCCCAAAAGAACCCCCAATGTAAAAAATTCAATTATATATTTTTTCGACAAAACGCCGATTACGCTTACCGTACGCGTACGGTAAAAATTAATTTAAAAAAAAAAAACTAACCACACTTTCCCCACCCCGTGTGCAAAAGGTGCCCGAAGGGCACTTTTTGTTCGTGGCATATTAGCTGCAAAGAAACATTTAAATTATTACCTTTCGCAACGAAGCGCATAATATGTCCTCCATCGTGCGTACATGGCCCATCAAGCGTAACGTGGGCACGCGGTGCGCGTAGCGCACCGCGTGCCCACCGTGCGTGCACGGCACTAACTGCGTAAAGTGTGCGCGCGGTGCGCGAAGCGCACCGCGTGCTCACTGTGCGCGCACGGTGCGCGAACGGAACGAACTGCGTTAAGTGGGCGCACACGCCACGAACGGCGTAAAGTAACTTAGCATTTAAAAAAACGTACAAATTCACTGAAAAAACCATAGGTTTCACACACGTTATAGTTAGGAATTAGCATTTAAAAAACCTTGCAAATTCACTGAAAAAACCATAGGTTTTACACATGTTATAGTTAGCTGGACATTTTACTGATAAAAAACCATTGAAATTTCCCCGTTATAGTTAGTGCAGGCAACTATAACTCACACGACCGCAATCCTCTGCTGATGCTAATACTGTATTTAGACACTTATTTGCCCATGTCTTCTTCCATTAAATTTTAGCTATACATATATTGCAAATATTTTTTTTTCATAAAGACACATATGTCATCAGCAGAGGATTGCGGTCTCGTGAGTTATAGTTGCCTGCACTAACTATAACGGGGGAATTTCAATGGTTTTTTATCAGTAAAATGTCCAGCTAACTATAACATGTGTAAAACCTATGGTTTTTTCAGTGAATATATATATATATATATATATATATATATATATCTACCAAGATGAATTGGTGAATCAGTGGATGACCCACTGAGTCATCTATACAGGCACTCATACACCCACTGATTCGCCAATACACCTTGGTATATGTTTATATATATATACTTATATACATATATATATTTATATATATATATATATACACCAAGGCGTATTGATATTGGTGTGTATATATATTACGATCCACAACACTCTCAGAACTTCCTCTAAACAAAAAGAGAGTAACGGACACCCAGGGATATAGTGGCAAGTTTTCTTTATTCCTCCTCACTCCTCTAATGACGCGTTTTGAGCAACAAGTGCCCTATACATATGTCCCCGCCGCCAAGCATACACCACCCCTTGAACCAGGGGGCCACCTGGTTTAATATTCACCAAACCAGACTATTGGAAGCACCTGCAAAAGATGGAGGACAGCCTCTGTCCGTTGAGGCCCATCTGTGGGCTCGTAAGTTTGAAATCCGACAGGAATTAGTGCAGCTATTGATAGCGATTAATTTCCGGGACTTCAGTACCCATAATGCCCCACGTGACACTCATTTGAGGAGCCCATCTGGGGGTGTGGCATTATGCATCTTTTAAGAGGGATGAAGACCGGCTTGCACGCAATCCTTTCCGTCCGCAGGTCTCTGAAGAAGAAGGAAACCTTTTGAAACGCGTTAGGTGAGATTCGGCGGAACAGCTGTCAAATGGAATCGACGGACTGCATGCTGTTCATACCTTAATAAAGGATTCAGCCTCAGGCAGGTGCTGGAGTGCTGCTTACAGCTTGGGAGAGTTTGGAGCGTGACATTTTAGGTGGCTGTCCCCGCCGCTGAGCATGCACCACCCCTTAAACCAGGGGGCCACCTGGTTTGATATTCACCAAACCGGACTGTTGGAAGCACCTGCATAGGATGTAGGACAGCCTCTGTCCGTTGAGGCCCTTCTGTGGGTTTGTAAGTTTGAAATTCGACAGGAATTAGTGCAGCTATTGATAGCAATTAATTTCCGGGACTTCAGTACCCATAATGCCCCACATGGCACTCATTTGAGAAGCCCATCTGGGGGCGTGGCATTATGCATCATTTAAGAGGGACGACTACCAGCTTGCACGCAATCCTTTCCGTCCGCAGGCCTCAGAAGAAGAAGGAAACTCTCTGAAATGCCTTAGGCGAGATTCAGCGGAACAGCTGTCAAATGGAATCAACGGACTGCATGCTGTTCATACCTTAATAAAGGCTTTCAGCCTTACAGTTTGGGAGAGTTTGGAGCCTTATATATATATATATATATATATATATATATATATATATATATATATATATATATATATCACTGAAAAAACCATAGGTTTCACACACGTTATAGTTAGGAATTAGCATTTCAAAAACCTTGCAAATTCACTGAAAAAACCATAGGTTTCACACATGTTAGAGTTAGCTGGACATTTTACTCGTAAAAAACCATTGAAATTCCCCCGTTATAGTTAGTGCAGGCAACTATAACTCACGCGACCGCAATCCTCTGCTGATGCTAATACTGTATTTAGACACTTATTTGCCCATGTCTTCTTCCATTAAATTTTAGCTATACATATATTACAAATATTTTTTTTTCATAAAGACACATATGTCATCAGCAGAGGATTGCGGTCGCGTGAGTTATAGTTGCCTGCACTAACTATAACGGGGGAATTTCAATGGTTTTTTACGAGTAAAATGTCCAGCTAACTCTAACATGTGTGAAACTTATGTTTTTTTCAGTGAATTTGCAAGGTTTTTTAAATGCTAATTCCTAACTATAACGTGTGTGAAACCTATGGTTTTTTCAGTGAATTTGTACGGTTTTTTAAATGCTAAGTTACTTTACGCCGTTCGTGGCGTGCGCGCCCACTTAACGCAGTTCGTTCCATGTGCGCACGGTGCGCTTCGCGCACCGCGCGCACACTTTACGCAGTTAGTGCCGTGCACGCACGGTGGGCACGCGGTGCGCGTAGCGCACCGCGTGCCCACGTTACACTGGATGGGCCATGTACACACGATGCGCTTCGCGCACCATCCGCACACGGAGGACATATTATGCACTTCGTTGTGAAAGGTAATCTATTAATTGTTCGATTACTAAGTATGCCATGCACAAAAGGTGCCATGCGGGCACGTTTTGCACACGGGGGGGGAATGTGTGGATAATTTTTTTTTTATATTACATTTTTACCGTACGCGTACGGTAAGCGTAATCGGCGTTTTTTTGAAAAAATTTAAAATTGAATTTTTGGCCTTGGGGGTTCTTTTGGGACACCTTAATCAAGACTAGGTGGTTATGAGCTGTCTAACATGCCCCTTTACATGTTTTCAACCTTTGTTTTTCCTCCCCCCCTCAGAGTGCGAGAGAGAAAATGGCGGCCGCCGCTTCCTGGTTTCGACCGATTCGAATGTTTACTAAGATCTAACAGCCAATCAGAATCGCGCTCGCGCACGGCACCGTACGCGTACGGTAAGCTTACCGTAAGCGCACGGTAAGCGCACCGTAAGCTGCCACAGATATATATATTGATTTAAATGCTATTTTCTCAGGAACTACTGAACAGATTTACACCAGACCTAAAAAAAGGCACTTCCTTGACCTGTAGACTACCTCTCTGCCAAATTTCAAGTAACTCTGTTCAGCCGTTCGGGCTGTAGCTGTGTCTAAAGGTCCTATGGAAAAATGCATGGGAAAAACGCGTTTTGGGACCCCCCTTTTTTCTCAGCCCCTGCTTGACGAATCCCCCCGAGAGTTTCAGGGTAGGAGCGGAGCGGAGCGCCCCATTAGTTTTGAAAATTTCGCGAGGATTCGTCGACCGGCGCCAAAGTTATTCCAAATAGAATGTTGCGGTTTTCCTATGGAAACAGGGTCCTAACTATAACTACCTACTGGCGACAGCCAGTAGTTAATATATATATATATATATATATATATATTCACTGAAAAAAACCATAGGTTTCAGGGACGTTATAGTTACTTGGACATTTGACTCATATAAAACCAGAGAAATTCGCCCGTTATAGTTAGTTAAGCTAACTATAACTTGCGCGTCTGCAATGAACTGGTGATGATGTCACATATTACATCACTCATGACATGGTCAGTGACATCACTCATGACATCACTGATGACATCTCAAATGACATCACTGATGACATCACTCATGACATCATCCAGTGAATGTGTGTTTCTGTAAAGTTTAAATATTTTTCACATATATCTATGCCAAGGTCTATTGAAGAATGAGTGGATGTAGAAGTGCCTGAATGGATTATTTAGTAGATGCATGATTGACTGTATAAGTCACTGATTGAACGTATGTTACTGAATGCATGGGTTAGTGACTAAACTGTGTGAATGTCCATAATAGTCTCTCAGGTGGTGTGTAAGCAGGTGCATGGGTTGGTGAGAAGCTACATCAGTGTCTATATGGGTTATTGATTGATTGTATGAGTATCTGTATGGGTGTCTGAGTGTCTATGTAGGTGGGTGGGGAGTGTCTGACTGTGCATACATGTCTGAATGGCTGATTTACTGGTTGTATAGATTAAAAAAATGCATCTCAGAAGGGCTGTATGGGTAGCTGACTGTGTGTACAGGTGTATTGATTAGTGAATTGATTTCTCAGTTGTATATATGTGAGTAACTATATATGTTTTTAGACAGTATATGTGAGTGTTGGGGTGTATAATTGACTATATGTGAGAGACAGTGATTGCAAGAGTATCTACATACATGAATGTGTACTTGTATTAGTGATTGTATAAGAGAGTAAGTATGTGTTAGCATCTATATAAATAAGGGAGGTGGTGTGTATATAAATAAGTCAGGTGGTGTGTATATATCTGCATAGGTGAGTACATGGGTGTGATTGATTTTTAGCATGACTGAGTAGATGTGTGAGTAACTCTATGGATCAGTAGCACTGTGTGAATGTATGTATAAGTGTATGAGTGTATATTATACTGATGTAATGATGAGTGACAGCATGTATGAGTGACTGTATGAGTGTATGTCTAGCTCACAATATATAGATAGGAATCAGTGAATGGGTATCTAGTATCTGGTATTGGTGTGTCCATGGTTTCGAAAATGGTAGTCTGTATTTTAGAGTACGTGTATCAAAGGTTATATTAGAGTGTGAGGAGGTGTGTCAGACTATTACGTGGATGATGTCATGAGTGATGTCATGAGTGATGTCACTGACCATGTCATGAGTGATGTAATATAATAGCTCAATGTTGGGAAATGTGGCAATCATTTGTTCAGTAAATTTGAATTTGCTTTTAATACTAATTTCTAACTTTAATCTTCTTGAGACCTATGTTTTTTTGTGAATTTCAAAGGTTACTTAAATACTAATTTCTAATTATAATGTTCATAAAACCTGTTTTTCTCAGTAATTTTGAAAAAAAAAAGATATTTTGTAACTTTATTATCCTAAACATTTTTTTTGTATTTTTCTTATTTATTATTTAGTGTCTTCTTGTTTTTTAAATATTAAACAACTACATACAGTATGAAAGGGAGCCCAGCCCTGAGCCACATCTGAAGACCAACACATGTCATAGACCTACTGATCAAGCAGCTCCGACACCCAAGAACGCCACAACACCCACCACCACCCCCAGGACCCCCCCCCCACCACCACCAAGGCAACGCAGAACAAGACAGCGAACATTCCGAAAACGGCATGGCCCCTCAGCCAAACAATAGCTGAATATTGAGACAGGTGTGAACAAACTATATGTGAAGGAAGCAGTTCACCCATGAATAACAATGCACACAATGCAAAGTGTAGCGGTGTTGTGCTGTACACATCTCAGTATGCAGAACACACACCTCTCCATGTGTACAAATACTACTGGTGCTTGTAGTGTTGTGGACAGTGGACCCAACCATGTTACGTCAAACACTAGGGACGATCTCAGTGATGTAGCTGTATCGTCCCCCCCTGTAAGCATAAGTGTAACTGGAGTGGGCTGGTCCGACGTACGCCACTTCAGCGTAGGAGTGTGAATAAATAGGCCGGGGTTCTGGGTGTGGTTCACTTGTGAACTGTGAAGACCAACGACTGTGCAAGAGCAGCGGGCCTCACCCTGCCACAAGGCTGCCTCCATGACCGTGGGTCTCCTCGACACAGGCCCCCTGGGAACCCAGCGGCACAGCACCACAGACTTATGTCAGTACAGACTACTGCCTTTGATCTACACTGCGGACAGCAGGCATCACAATTCATATGGAGTAGCGATTGCAGATGACGCAGTCCAGTATGGAAGATACATTCCTCCCAGTACGGCCCTCTCTGACCATGCATCATGCCAGGGTGCGCACATGCTGAGCGCCAAAGGTACCACTAACTCAGTGCACCATAAGTCATCGACACGTGGCCTTACTGAGGCAGAATTCAATAGACAAAAGACATTGCTCCGAGTGCGGCCCCCCGGACCACGCATCATCGCAGGGTACGTACACACTGAGCGCCAAAGGTACTACTAACTCAGTGCACCATAAGTCATCGCCACGTGCTCTTATTGAGGCAGAATTGAATAGACAAAAGACATTGATCCGAGTGCGGCCCTCACGGACCACGCATCATCGCAGGATACGTACACGCTGAGCGCCAAAGGTACTACTAACTCAGTGCACCATAAGTCATCGCCACGTGGCCTTATTGAGCCAGAATCTAATAGACAAAAGACATTGGTCCGAGTGCGGCCCCCCCGGACCATGCATTATCGCAGGGTACTTACACGCTGAGCGCCAAAGGTACTACTAACTCAGTTCACCATAAGTCATCGCCACGTGGCCTTATTGAGGCAGTATTCAATAGACAAAAGACATTGATCCGTGTGCGGCCCTCCCGGACCACGCATCATCGCAGGGTACGTACTCGCTGAGCGCCAAAGGTACTACTAACTCAGTGCACCATAAGTCATTGCAAGGAAGAGTGAACAGTTTTATGACAGAAGTGAGGCATACTATCACTCGAAAATCACCCAAAAATACTTATAATATAAAAAGAACACAAGAATTGAAGTACATTAATGATTACAATCCAGTCATTTTGAAGATGTGGAATATGTGGAATGCAAATATGGACACACAATATGTTGCAGATAACTCAATTACTGTTCCTCGCATACTATCCAAATAGAAGTCCATACCTGGAAAACATATGTCTATATGAAATACTGCAACATTATAGTTTTAGAAAAAATGTTACAGAAAAAATAAATGAAGGGAAATATGCTGTAATTGGATCTGATGGATGTTTCCCTAAAGAACGCGAAAGGAAATTTGATTAATCACAGGAAATTAAGTTGTGATACTCCAGATAAGAGAGAGTTTTTCTATTTAGCTCTTCTGCAACTCTTCAAACCTTGGGGGACTGAAATGGAATTACTTGGAGATTTTGACTGCTATGAAGAGTCTTTCAAAGCATTTAAAGACATTACTACCAGTGAGGCCCGTCCGGACCACGCATCATCGCAGGGTGCACACACGCTGAGTGCTTCAGGTGCCACTAACTCACTGCACCACAAGTCCTCGCCACGTGGACTTATTGAGGCAGAATCCAACGCAAGCCGCAACACATGGTGCCACTAACCCTGTTCAACAGAAGCCAGCAACACATGGTGCCACTAACCCTGTTCAACACAAGCTGAACGATCCCACATGTGGAACTGTGTCCTGAGTCCTGAATGGCAGTGACCCAAAGTCCGTGGCAGCGACCACAGCACAAGACTCCCTTTCATCAGTTAGGCATATTTCCATATGCAAGGCTGGCAACACGTGGTGCCACTAACCCTGTATAACACAAGGTGCGACACATGGTGCCACTAACCCTGTTCAACACAAGCCGATCTCACATGTGGAACTGTGTCCTGAGTCCTGAATGGCAGTGACCCCAAGTCCATGGCAGCGACCACAGCAGCATACTCCCTTTGATCAGTTAGGCATATTTCCATATGCAAGGCCGGCAATGTGGGGCCACTAATCCTGTTCAACACAAGCCGAACGATCCCTTTTGGAACTGTGTCCTGAGTCCTGAACGGCAGTGACCCCAAATCTGTGGCAGCGACCACAGCTCCAGACTCCCTTTGATCAGTTAGGCATATTTCCATATGCAAGGCCGGCGACGCGTGGTGCCACTAACCCTGTTCAACACAAGCCAATCCCACATGTGGAACTGTGTCCTGAGTCCTGAATGGCAGTGACCCCAAGTCCGTGGCAGCGACAACAGCAGCATACTCCCTTTGATTAGTTAGGCATATTTCCATATGCAAGGCCGGCGACACATGGTGCCACTAACCCTGTTTAACACAAGCCTAGCCCACATGTGGAACTGTGACCTGAGTCCTGAATGGCAGTGACCCCAATTTCGTGGCAGCGACCACAACACCAGACTCCCTTCGATTAGTGATGCATATTTGCATATGGAAGGCCGGCGACACGTGGTGCCACTGAACCTAAACTACGTAGGCCGGTGGGGCCACCAACCTATGCATGTGGCTGTGGGCCCTTGCTCACCGATACCTCTGGCCTTCACTGCGGTCAGCAGGGATCACAATTCAGATACAGTCACGATTGCAGATGACGCAGTAGGCAACAGACATAGCTCCCACTGCGGCCCATCCGCACCAAGCAGCATCACAGGCTCATACACTTCGACAGTGTATTCTATACATAGTTCATCTTTTCATGATACGCCTACACTGCAGTCAGTAGGGCTCACAATCAAAATAAAATCTTGATTCATTAATTACAGTGTCCACTAGGCAAGTAACTATCACAGGCCTAAAACCTACATAATCTCCTTTTAGTATCCTTGCTTCAAGAACTTTTTTTATATCAGTTATAGCTTTAGTACAATCAACAGCCAACAAACACTCAATAACAGTCTACACTTTGGGCAATAGAGCTCGCAATTCGAATTTTTGACACGTGGTGCCACTAACCCTGTTCAACACAAGCCACGACACGTGGTGCCACTAACCCTGTTCAACACAAGCCGATCCCACATGTGGAACTGTGTCCTTAGTCCTGAATGGCAGTGACCCCAACTTCGTGGCAGCGACCACAGCACCAGACTCCCTTTGATCAGTCAGGCATATTTCCATATGCAAGGCTGGCGACACGTGGTACCACTAACCCTGTACAACACAAGGCGTGACACGTGGTGCCACTAACCCTGTTCAATACAAGCCGATCCCACATGTGGAACTGTGTCCTGAGTCCTGAATGACAGTAACCCCAATTTCGTGGCAGCTACCACAGCACCAGACTCCCTTCAGTTTTATTTGTTGTTGTTTTGTTGAAATAAATTTTTTTATATGTAAATCTATACATGACTAAGATTCTTGTTTGTCCAACTGCAAAGGGATAATTCTGGGCCCAAGAAGGTTGTTGGGGGTATGTTGGTAATGTGGGAAGAGGGTGCGTTACCTGCTGATGTGGGGAGAGGCAGCATGAAAGGGGTATCTCTCACAGAAAGAACTCCGGTATGTTTTCAGAAATGCCTCGGACAGATGCCAGCTGACGGACTGAATCACAAAATGGCTTTTCAATGCTTTTGTAGTGTGACTTATGAACAGTTTGCACCCAGGCTTGCAGAGGGACAACTGTGGCCCGTCCGGTCGACTCACAGACGCAGTACTACGAGCCGTCCGCTCCCAAAGGAACAGCAGCATAGTAGCTCGCGGAGGTACAGGCACAGCAGCGTACTAGCTCGCAAAGGTAGAGAGCTGCGACCCGACGGACTGGCTTCTAACGCTATAGCTGCGAAGTGGTGATGTTGGGAAGAGGGAGCATGAAAGGATTATCTCGCACAGACAGAGCTCCGGTATATTAAATTGCCCCCGGGACCTTTCTTTTATATTTTTGCTCGATGCAAGAAAGCGCACTTTCTGGACCATAACCTTTCTCCCTACCAAACTTGGCGTAATTCCGTTCAGCAGTTTGACCTTGGCCTTGTCTAAAGTTTCCTATGGAAAATCCATTGAGAAAACACTTTTTCACCCCCCCACATAGCTACCTGACGCAGGCGTACTCGCTGTTGGTGTGCAGGTCAGTGCTCTAGTTGTCAACATGTCACGGCCACTCCCTGAGGGCAGGTTTGCACACACACCACACCCATCCGGCACATACGTCACAGGCCATGTGACCACGCAAATATAATGCATCGACAATGTCACATCCTTTATTGCCGGTGGTGACTGGATGGCGGACGCTCCACGGGTCTCAATCATAAAGAGCCCATGAAAAGTTGCTCAGAGGGTTAGTCGCACCCTGAGCTGTATGGCTGTCAGGGGCCTACTACCACGTGGAGCAGACTTGACTTGCACAGGATTAGTGCCACCCGAAACTGATGTGGCCGTCAGGGGCCTACCACCACGTGGTGCGTTCTTGAGTTACACAGGGTTAGTCACACCCTAAGTTGTATGGCCGTCAGCGGCCTACCACCACGTGGCACCAACTTGCATTGCACAGGGTTAGCGGCACCCAAAGCTGATGTGGTCTCCGCCATTGATGACTCAGGACTCAGCGACATGTGTGGGATCTGCCGGGCCCCGGAGAAGCTGATGTGGTCTCCGCCATTCATGACTCAGGACTCAGTGATATCTGTGAGATCTTCCAGGCCGTGGAGCTTTGATGGGCACGTGGAGTGCCCACTGGTACACACTCCGGTGGCAGCAGGTAATTATTTGGTCATGGATGCGCAGGGGCGGCAGTATCTCTCTCTCTCTCTCTCTCTCTCTCTCTCTCTCTCTCTCTCTCTCTCTCACACTTACCTCTCTTCACTCTCTCTCTCACTCCCTTCCTTCCTTTCCTTCTCTTCTCTTTCTCTAGCTCCGTTTCTCTTCCGCCTTGTTGTTTTGTGTTGTTACTTAACTGCTGTGTGACTCTTTCTCGTTCTTATTACTGTTATTTGGTGGTGTCCACCATGGTGTTAAATTTTGGGGCAGTTATCGCCGGAATACTGGTGATGTCTGCAGTTTGCACCAGATTCTGAATAGTGTGTTAGATTTATCTCAACTGTAGTTGCATTAAAGTGCTGATAATGAGATGCAGAGTAGGCGTTGCTGTGCAAAAACACACGAGGTGCACCTTTGCGATTTATTCTAAATACTAAAATCCTGTATTGAATTGCACTGTGCTAGTGGGTGCATTTACAGTGTACACACAAATTCAATGAAGAAATCTCATTGTATTTATATTGATTGTGAATAGTGGGTCAGGTGTTGGATCTTGAAGGGATACACTGCCCAGTTCATTTATTTTTCAGTACATGAAAAAAACCACATCACAACTTTCACAACGAAAGGCAAAAACTGTGATGTGAAACAAATTCTGGTGATCAGCCAAGTTAGCACCAGAGATTTTACACCTGCTTTCTGCTGGTGTTAAGCAGGACCACTACCTGCAGCATGAAAGGGAACACAGCCAAGAGCCACACCTGAACACCCACAGGTGCCATAGAGTCAATGAGCATGATACACGGATACCCATGAGGGCCATAACACTCATCGCAACAACCCCAGGACTGCCAACACCCCCCGAACCCGCATCTGAGCAAGTATGTCCATGCGGTCATTGTGTTAGCATGATAGGCACGGGCCCTGCAACATCAGTGTGCTGTCTTCAGCAGACGTTACCATGTCACCTCAGCATTGGCAGTGTGCCTGGAGATGTAGCTACGCATGCATCATCCTGCATGCACAAGCGGCAAAGGGAACGGGGTGTCTCACACATGTCCGTGTGCAAGAAGTGCGGTAAGTGTGTCTCTGTGTTCTGGTGTGGCCGCCACAAGGGCCGCAGCAGTCGATGTTGTAAAGTGGCATGCACCACCTCCAAACAGCAGTGTCACGGTGTGATTGGAATCCCGCAGGACATGCGTGAATAGCCATTACAAAGGTGTGCCGTAGGAGTGCATGGGATACAACAGTGAAGCGCACAAAAGTGTGGGGGCTCGTGGGAGGGTGGAGCAGCTGTTTGGCAATGTAACACACAGTGAACCCACCCATGTGCCACGTGCTGGCATCTCATCCATGATGACCAGGGTCGCAGACATCCCACAACACCCACGACCAGCCTTTGCACACATCCTGTATGAATGCAGCTGGAGAAGTTACTGTAAGGATCAAAGGTTCTTTGTCTGAGCTATCTTGCGCTAACACATCTGCTGCTCCAAGCAGGAACTTGCAAGTGGCCAGCCCCACTGACAGATACGATAATATTTGCATCCATCTCCCACACTACGCACTGCCCGATTTGAGAACGAGTGAACATCCCACACTCAAAAGTCCTTCATCGTAGTTAGCATCCGTGAAATGGCCTTCATACGTTCTCCCACCACAACCCTGCCTTGCACCCATTGCACACAGACCCGGCTCATTGTACCAAGCTGTGCCATTTCATCCACAAGACTGGCACACAGCAAGCTAGTGCAGCTACAAGCAGAGCCACTGACGCATAGCAGGGAAGCCCAAACACATGGTCGACTCCATTCATGTCCACCTATACCTTGCACGTTCGCTGCATGTCCTGGGTGCACTGCCTTTGGCAGTGCTGCGGATCACTTACCAGCACCATATACAAGTTACCGTGTTCCAAACAAAACTTCCTCCTACTACGTATAAAATATTGCTGACGCTACTTGGACAGGTGTGGCACAGTGCCCAGAGCACATGACTTCACAGCATAGGACACACAGTTTGGGCTCACGATTTCATCCCCGAGTTCAGCAGCAGCTCAATTTAGCAGCATGAAACTCTAGGCAATACCTCACTTAATTTCTGTACCCTGCACTTTCAGACCGGTAGGGGTCAGTAGTTCAGCGACTTTATCCCCGAGTCCGGCAACACCTTAGCTTACACACCCAGCACCATCAGACCCGTACGAGTGCGTAGTTTGCACTTTACAAATACCAAATTGATTTGATACGTGTGAATTTACCTTTGCACTCCCTGTATAACACCACCTAAGCACCATACACAAGTTACAATGTTCAAAACAAAAGTTCCTCTGAGTAGGTATAACTACATGCTGACACTACTTACACAGATGTGGCACAGCGGCCAGAACACATGACTTCACAGCATATGACACACAGTTTGGGCTCACACTTTAATCCCCGAGTCCCTCAGCAGCTCACCTTAGCAGCATCAGACTCTAGGCAATACCTCACTTAATTTCCGTAGCCCAGCACTTTCAGACCGGTAGGGATGAGTAGTTCGCTTCACACCCCTGTATAGCACACCCTAAACACCCCACAAGGTTACAGTGTTCCTACCCTCCTCTTTCCTACTTTTTCACCCTTTTTTCCCCTTACTTGCTTGGACAGAAGCACAAAATGGCTGCCAACACTTACTACTTGCAACCGCTCGTACCGCTCGCAGCCAATAAGCAGCAAGCTTGTGCCAATCAGATGGCAGAATTCCCAAATATCGATATCTGTTAATCTCGATATTTCTCCAAAACTACTGAACGGATTTACACCAAATAAACAAAAGCGTGCTTTCTAGACCAAGACCCTTCTCCCTGCCAAATATGTGGTAATTCCGTTCACCCGTTCGACCTGTAGCCTTGTCTAAAGTTTCCTATGGAAATTGCATGGAGAAAACATGTTTTGGGTCCCCCCTTTTTTCTCGGCCCCCACTTGACGAATCACCCCCAAACTTTCAACATAGAAATTTCATGAAGACTCATCAAAGGATGCCAAAGTTATAAGCAAAACAAAAAATGCTCTTCCTATGGAAAGTTGGTCCTAACTATAACTACCTACTGGCGACCGCCAGTATCACAGATACTTAGTTCGACATTTCTCTCGTACAAAACCATAGAAATTCCCCCATTATCGTTAGTTCAGCTAACTATAACTCACGCACCCGCAATGCACTTCGGATGACGTCACATATTACATCATTCATGACATGGTCAGTGACATCACTGATGACATCACTGATGACATCTCAAATGACATCACTGATGACATCACTGATGACATCATTGAGTGACTGTGTTTCTGTAAAGTTTAAATATGTTTTATAATTATATGCCAAGGTGTATTGATGAATGAGTGGGTGTATAAGTGTGTGGATGGAGGATTTTGTAGGTGTGTAACAGATTGTATAAGTGAGTGATTAAACGTGTCTTACTGAATGCATGAGTTAGTGACTAAACTGTGCAAATGTCTGTAACAGTCTGTCTGTTGTTGTGTAAGCTGCTGCATGGGTTGGTCAGTAGCTACATGAGTGTCTATATGGGCTATTGATTGATGGGTGCCTGAGTGTGTGTGTGGGTGGGTGGGAGATGTGTGACTCTGTGCATAGATGTGTGAGTGGTTGATTCACTGGGTGTATGGGTTCAAGAGTGCATATGCAAACAGCTGTATGGGTGGGTGAGTGTGTGAATGGGTGTGTTGGTGAGAGAATGGATTTCTCAGTGGTGCATGTCCAAGTAACTACATATGTAAAAGGCAGTGTATGTGAGAGTTGAAGTAAATAAATGACGATACGTGAGTCAGTGATTGTGAGAGTGGCTGTATGGATGAGTGTGTACTTGTATCAGTGATTGTATAAGAGAGTAAGAATGCATTTGTTTCTGTTTGAATAAGTGATGTGGTGTGTGTATAACTGTATAGGTCAGTAAATGGAAGTGTGATTGATTCTTTGCATGACTGACTAGGTGTGTGAGTAACTCCATGGATGAGTGGTGGTGTGTGAGTGTCTGTATAGATGTATGAGTGCTTATGATAGTGTTGTATTGATGAGTGACTGCACGTATGAGTGATTGTATGGGTGAATAAGTGGATGTGTGTGTAGACCCAGGAATCAGTGGGTGCGTATGTAGTAACTGGTATTGGTGTGTCGATGGTTTCGAAAATGGTAGTCTGTATTTTACAGTGGGTGTATCAAAGCTTATATTAGAGTGTGAGGAAGTGCATCAGATTTTCACGTGGATGATGTCATCAGTGATGTCACTGAGGATGTCATAAATGATGTAATATGTGACATCATCAGAAGTGCATTGAGCGTGCATGAGTTATAGTTAGCTGAACTAACTATAACGGGGGAATTTCTATGGTTTTGTATGAGAGCAATGTCCAACTAACTATAATGTCACTGAAACCTATAGTTTTTTCAGTGAATTCCTAAGGTTTTATAAATGCTAATTTCTAACTATAACATGCCTGAAACCTATAGTTTTTTGAGTGAATTTCAATGTTTTTTTGAATGCTAATTTTTAACTATAACGTCCCTGAAACCTATTGTTTGTTCTGTGAATTTCAAAGGTTTTTTAAATGCTAATTTCTACCTATAACATAGCAGTCCCGTTTGCAGAGTGGTGGAGAAAGGTGAGCGTGGCCTTCATACACATTTTAACGATCCCACTGTGTGGGATTTAGCGGAAGTAACAGGAGGGATTGTTAACCCCCAGTGTCAACCTTGGGGGCCAACTACCCCTTTTATTACCTCCAGTAAGTCTCACACAGCAGGACTGCTAACTTGTTATATCAGGCCCCACCCCCTCCCCGCAGCACTCTGAAAACAAGCCCCCTGGCACGTTCTAAGTTGGAGGATTAGGTCCCCTTGAATCCTGATGGTCCCTGGGGTCCACCTAGGCCACCAGGTACCTCCATTAAACGCCACTGAGCTGCATTGCACAGAGGTGTAAAAGGGGCAAGGCTTAAGACCATCTCGCTGCAACACAGCTCTGTGGTGCTTACTGGAGGTACCTGGTGGGCTAGTTGGCCCCCAGGGACCCTCAGGATTCAAGGGGACTTAATCCCCCAATTTACAATGTGCCAGGGGTTGTGTTTGCACACTTGATATATCAGGCCCTGCCCCCTCCATACACCAATGTGCAAACGCACCCCCTGGCACGTTCTAAGTTGAGGGATTAAGTCCCCTTGAATCCTGTGGGTCCCTGAGGGCCAACTAGCCCACCAGGTACCTCGGTAAGCACCACAGAGCTACGTTGCAGAGTGGTGTAAAAAGGGGGCATGGCCTTGGAACACCTCTCTGCAACACAGCCCCCTGGCGCATACTGGAGGTACTTGTTGGGCTATTTGGCCCCCAGGGACCCTCAGCATTCAAGGGGAATTAATTCCCCAATCTACAACTTGCCAGGGAGTGCGTTTGCAGTGTGCTGCAGGGAGGGGGCGGGGCCTCTGGCGCAATGCCAGCTTCTTTTTTTTTTCAGAAGGGGGCTGTTTGGCCCCCCTTCTTTTACTGTTTTTAGGGCCCTTGAGTCCCCATCCCCCAGGGCCTGACCCCTTTTTTTAAAAAAAAAAAAAGGGAGGGGGGCTGCGTGGCCCTCCTCCCAAGGCCAATTATGGCTCCGGGGACCCCATCCCCAGGGGCATGGCCAGAATTTCCTTTTTTTTATTTGGAGGGGGCCTCATGGCCCCCCTCCTTAGGCCAATTATGGCCCTGGGGACCCCATACCCCGGGGCCGGCATTTCCTTTTTTTAAAAAACATTTTCTCAGGGGAGGGGGGCCACATGGCCCTCACCCCAGGCCACTTCTGGCCCTGGGAACCCCATCCCCCAGGGCCTGGCCTCTCCGTTGGAGACCAAGGGGGAACCCAACTTCCACCACAATCCCACCGCCTCCCCACCTCCTGCAGGAGCTGGCATTGCTTTTCCACAAGGGGCGCTGCTAACATGCAGCTCCCCTTGTGGAAAAGCAATCTGCTTTGGATTTTGGAAGCTATCCTGCTCTGGCTTCCAAAATCCAAACCAGTGTTTCCTATGACATTTCAGGAGCCACACGGCTCCCGCCCTGCCATAGCAAACAGCAGTGTCCTGGGGTGGGCACCCTGGGACACTGCAGGAGCCGGCCCTGGGGGGTGGCTGTCCCCAGGGCCATGAGGGGCACCAGGACAGGGGCTGCGTGACCCCCCTCCCTACCATTACAAAGCCCAGGGAGGTGGTGGTCCCCGGGGTGTGTGGGGGGCTCATGCCCCCCCACACAGGTTTTAATTATTAAAAGAGCCCCAGGGAGGTGGCAGTCCCCAGCTTAGAGTGGGGGAGACTGGGACCCCCCACGCTTTTTTTTAACAGACCATCCCCCGGGGCCGGCCTTTCCTTTTTTTAAATTTAATATTGGTGAGGGGTGCCGCGTGCCACCCTCCCAGGCCACTTCTGGCCCCGGGGACCCCATCCCCCAGGGCTTGGCCTCTCAGTTGGGGACTGTGGGCGGAGCCCCAATTCCCCCACGGTCTCGCCAGCTCCCCGCCTCCTGCAGGAGCCGGCATTGCTTTTCCACAAGGGGAGCTGCTAACATGCAGCTCCCCCTGTGGAAAAGCAATCTGCTTTGGATTTTGGAAGCGAGAGCAGGAAACCTGCTCCCGCTTTTAAAATCCAAACCAGTGTTTGCTATGACAGGGCGGGAGCCACACGGCTCCCACCCTGTCATAGCAAACAGCAGTGTCCCGGGGGTATATATATATATATATATATATATATATAAATATATATATATATAAATATTCACTGAAAAAACCATAGGTTTTAGGAGCGTTATAGTTAGCTGGACTTTTCACTCGTACAAAACCATTGAAATTCCCCCGTTATAGTTAGTTCAGCTAACTATAACTCGCGGGCCCGCAATGCACTGCTGATGACGTCACATATTACATCACTCATGACATGGTCAGTGACATCACTCATGACATCACTGATGACATCTCAAATGACATCACTGATGACATCATCTTTGTGATAGAGTGGCAGACCTCCTCTCCCCCTAATATAATCTTTGATACACACATTCAAAAATAGAAACTAAAATTTTCAAAACAATGGACATACCAATATCAGTTACAACAACCATTCAGTAATTCTAAGATCCACATACACATCCACTCATTCACCAACAGTCCTATACAGTCACTCATACATGTACTCACTCATCATATGTACTCATACACCTATACATCCTGTTACACAATGCCACTCATCCATAGAGTTACTCACACACATAGTCACTCATGCTAATAAAGAATCAAACATCCATTTACTTGCATATACAGTTATACACACACCACCACACGTACTTCTACAGAAACTTACACATACTTAGTCTATTAAACAATCACTTATATAAACACATACTTATTCATACAGGAACGTTTTCAATCTCTCACTCTCACATATACTCACTTATATACACCAATAGTCACATATACTAGTTTAGAACATATGTAGTTATTCATAAAGACACCATTGAGACAGTCATTCACTCACTAACACACCCATGCACACACTCATCCACCAATACAGTCCTGCACACATGCTGTCTTCAACACATACAAACAGTGAATCACTCATTCATGCACTTATGCACTACGTAATACCCCCACCGAACCATACAGACACTCAGACACTCATTCTGATACTCAAAAAACCAACTAATAACCTATATAGACACTCATGTAGCTACTCACCAACCCATGCAGCCACTTATACACAAAGTGAGAGACTGATACAGATATTTACATATTTAAACATTACTCACTAAGCCATGTATTCACTAAGATACACTTAATCAGTCAGTTATACAATCTATTTTTCAAAAACAAATCATCCATTTAGACACTTATATACCCATTTATTCTTCCATCGACCTTGAGATATACATATATAAAACATATGTAATTTTCAGAAAAACACACATTCACTGGATGATGTCATCAGTGATGTCATCAGTGATGTCATGAGTGATGTCACTGACCATGTCATGAGTGATGTAATATGTGACGTCATCAGCAGTGCATTGCGGGCGCACAAGTTATAGTTAGGTGAACTAACTATAACGGGGGAATTTCAATGGTTTTGTATGAGTGAAAAGTCCAGCTAACTATAACGCCCCTGAAACCTATGGTTTTTTCAGTGAATTTCTAAGGTTTTTTAAATGCTAATTCCTAACTATAACGTGCCTGAAACCTATGGTTTTTTCAGTGAATTTCAAAGGTTTTTTAAATGCTAATTTCTAACTATGGCTACAGAGATAGGACATGTGAAGAAAGAAGAAAAAACGCACAGAAAGAAAAAAAAGTAATGAAGAAAGAAGCAACAGAAGTCCTCAAAGAAGAAGGATAACGTGCAGAAAGAACAAACAGAAGAACAGAAAGAAGCCTTGTTGCAAAATCATCCTGTACCCTCAACTTTTTCAGACGGATACTGGTGTTAACTGAGTCTGACTAACCAGTCCTAGAGCCAGTGCTATGTTAAAAGACACTCAGAATACAGTGAAAACACCTACATACACTAGGTAACACTATGCGTTGGTGTCCCCCTGTGATCAGCATGACCTCTCTGTAAGCCCCTAGTATATAATAGGGCAGGTGATTAAAACGACCTCTTAAAACGCACCACAGGGCGTGTTTGCACACGTCATCTCAGGCCCCGTCCCCTCACTTCCCCACTGTGTAAACACACCCTGTGGCCGTTTTAAGTTGGGAGATTAAGTCCCCTTGAATCCTGAGGGTCCCTAGGGTCCAACTAGACAACTAGGTACCTCCAGTAAGCGCCACAGAGCTGCATTGCAGAGAGGTGTAAAAAGGGGCACGGCCTGCACCACCTCTCTGCAACGCAGAGCAGTGGCGCTTACTGGAAGCCCCTGGTGGGCTAGTTGGCCCCCAGGGTCCCTCAGGACTGAAAGGAAATTATTTCCCCAACTTAAAACGTGCCACAGGGCGTGTTTGCACATGTCACCTCACGCCCCGTCCCCTCCCTTCACCACTGTGTAAACGCGCCCTGTGGCCGTTCTAAGTTGAGAGATTAAGTCCCCTTGAATCCTAAGGGTCCCTAGGGTCAAACTAGCCCACTAAGTACCTCCAGTAAGCGCCACAGAGCTGCGTTGCATAGAGGTGTAAAAAGGGGCGTGGCCTCAGAACACCTGTCTGCCACGCAGCTCCCTGGCGCATACTGGAGATACCTGTTGGGCTAGTTGGCCCTCAGGGACCCTCAGTATTGAAGGGGAATTAATTCCCCAACTTACAACTGGCCAGGGGGTGCATTTGCAGAGTGCTTCTAGGAGGGGGCGTGGCCTCCGGCGCGATGCCGGTCTTTTATTTATTTTTTTAAGAAGGAGGGCTGTGTGGCCCCCCTTCTTTTTCTAATTTACTGGACCTGGGGACCCCATCCCCCAGGGCCTGCACCCTAATTTTTTTGTTTAAAAAAATAATTTGGCCCTCCCAAGGCCTTAATCGGCCCCGGGGACCCCAACCCCCGGGTCAAGGCCTTTTTTTTTTTTATTCTTTAGGAGGGGGCTGCGTTGCCCCCCTCCTCAGGCCACTTATGGCCCCGGGGACCCCATCCCCCAGGGCCGGCCTTTGTTTTTTATTATTTTAAAAAAATATATATTTATAGAAACACTTAGGACATGCTGGACAAACCGTATGTACCTATCACCATGACGATTTGCGTGATAATCATTAAAAGGCAACTATGCATAGAATGAATCCACATGGAATGTATTTACACTGCTAGTGAAGCTCTGACGTGTCTGACGCCCTACCGTGCCTAATCCCGGCGCCCCCGCCGGTGGGTACTCTCCAAGTAGACACCCTTGTCGTTTATTTATACAAACATGGGTAGCTATTGACGGGTCACGTCAACAAAATAGGGGACAGGAGGGTAAGTTTAAAGAGGTCCAGTGTACATACCCTAACAACTAGTAATACAAAAAAGGGTACAAAGTTCCTCTAGTGGAAGAAAAACATAAGGGGGGGGGGGGGGTTTCCTAGTAGAACTGTCATGTGTCACGGAGGGGGGAAAACCCTTGTTGGAACTAGGGCTCTCACACACCCAGCAAGCTAGGTGTCATGCTTCATCATTTGAGCCTGCCCCTCGTCAGGTCGGCGCTGCAATTCCTGACGGGCTCCCAATGATGGGGCTCTTTGGCGGGGATCTTTTGTTCCTGCCGAAGGGTGCTGTGGGGGTGAGGGGCCCTAGAGTGTGTAGATGTAGTGGAAGTATTTAAAATAGGTACTGTTGGTCCACGGATGAATATTTATTAGAGTGGTGAACAGCCTAATTAAAACAAATGGAAATTGAGGTGGGTATAGCCACTAGTGGTTATGTAGCTAGTTGTGTATGCCCTACGCTCAAGAAGATCAACATGTTTCATGCCTAAGTAGCCAAGAAATGGTCACGGCAATTCCTCAGGATCAAAGATACGAACTATCTACAGCAAAGGTGTGTGGATTCTACATACCTAACAGGTGCTCAGAAGTAACCTATGCTACTGACAAGGCAATCTTGCAGCAGTGACCGGCGGGTAAAAAGGACTCCAACGTGGGTCCTGCGTCGGTTGACGCGTATGCTCATAGACCTACCCCTGCCCTGACAACACTGCCCTGTACATATTACACTCCAAGGCGCATATCGCATAGCACGAGCTAGTGCCTGTGCTATCTCGCGCTCTCCAATGAATCTGTCATTGCGCACATTGTATTCCATATTATATTTCACGCCCCGGTTCATCTTATATCACACTTATTGGTGCATAGTTTATACCATATACTATATCTAGTTTTCATTTACAATCGTGCTCTCAGGACTATGTTCTATATAACACTGCGTCCACCTACCCTTTTCACGGACATTACATTTTGCGATGGGGGGTGGAGGGTCAGGGGGTGTTTCTGCCAAGTGAGCCCGGAGTCACAGTCACAAACGTCCTCTTCTTCCTGAATAAAAGTGAGATTATGCTGCATACTTGTTCATATTTTAAGTAGTTCGCACAGACACACATTTTAAAAACAATAAAGTTCCTAGTACCCACCTTCTCTGAACAGTTAGCTTGCTGCCCCATCCACCTCCTCCCTATCATCTGCTGTCTGAATCCATGGACTAGCCTCCTCCCTCCTGCCATGCATGGTCTGATGTGCTGCCACTGCCCTCCATTTAGCATGATGTGCCAGTCCACTCCTCCTGCCCTCCATTGCCCAATTCTATGGTCCATCATTGACCTCCTGCTTAGCCTCTGTGCTTAGCTTGCTGCCCCTATTCTCCTTCCCCCTGCCATCCGATGTCTTTGTGCATGCCCCTGCTCCATCCCATGGACCTGCCACTCCTATCTACTCTGCATGTTCTGTTGAGCTGCCACTTCCCTCCCACCTGCCTAGCATTGTCAGATGACTGTAACCTGTCCCTGCCACCTCCACCCTGCCTGTCCACATGCCATGCCCCTATCCCCTTCCTCCTCTCCTCCATGGTCCATTTTACTGCCACACCCTTCTGCCCTCCCTGGTCTGTTGTGCTGCAACTGCTCCTCCTGCCTGCCCCGTGCGGTCTGTTGTGAGGCCCCTTCCCCTGAACTCTCTTGTCTGTGCCCAGGTCCTGACCCTCCCTTCTATCCTCCATGGTCCTTTGTGCATGCCCCTGCACCCTCCTTCTTGCCCATCATAGCCATTGTGCTGCCACTAACCCTCCTGCTTGCCATGCATGGTCTTCTGTGCTGCCATGGCCCCTCCTACCTTCCCTGTGTGGTCAGCTAGCTGCCCCTGCCCCCTCCCACCTTCCCTCCATGGTCTGTGTGTATGACATCATAGTCTCATTGTTGCTCTCCATGGTGTGTCTTGTTTCTAGTTTCCATACTGCCTGACCTCCATGGTCATCTTGCTGCTCCTGCCCTGCCCCCTTGCCCCAGCCCTCTTTTTCCTTGTGCAGACCCCTATTCCCTCCCTCCTGGCTTGCCTGTTCCATTGTAATGCCCCTGATCCGTCCCTCCTGCCCTTTATGGTCTGTTATGCTGCAGCTTTCTCTCCTGTCTGTCCATTATGGTCAGCTAGCTACCATTGCCTCTTTCCCCTCTGTTCTCTGTTGTCCATGTGCATGGTCCTGTCCCTCCCTATTTCTTTCCATGGATTGTTGTGCTGCACTCCCTGATGCCTGCCCTGTAGGGTCAGTTTGGTGCACCTCTCCATGTCCCTCCTGTCCTCTGTTATCCGAGTCCATGTCCCTACCCCAATTCCTCCTGCCTACCATGATCCAATGTACCATACTTGCAAACATTTTGAACTTGGTAAGAGGGAGATTTTGAAAACAAACTGGGGTATTGATTTTCCCCTTTGAGTTACATTAAAAAAGAGGAGATTGTAGACAGGAGACAGATCAAGTAAAGCCCATTTGAGCTTAAAAACATTGGACGTTTCCTGGCTGAAACAGGTCTGTTGGCATGTATGGTTGTACTACCACTGCCTCTTCCTTCTGCCCACAATGGTCTATTATATTGCCACAGCCTCTCTTGCCAGTCCTGTATTGTTGGTTTGTTGCCCCTGCCCCCCTTTCCACTGCCCTGCATAGTCTGTTGTGCTGCCACTGCCCTTCCTGCCTGCCCAGTGTGGTCAAATTGTTGCCTCTGCACTCTCCTACCTGCCTTCAATTTTCAGAGTCCGTGCCCCTGGCCTCTGCCTCTCAACAGTATCCCAATGAACAACTAGGTTGCTAACATTCTATATTTATTACAAAAGTGTGGAACGCCTGACGTCATCTTGATGTTATCAAAACTGTAATACCTAGAGTATTTCCTTTAGAAATTACATATATGAGAGGGTCTTATTTGCATCAAAATTATGGTTAGTGCTCTAAAAAACTAAAATGAGGACATATTTTCTGAGTTTTCAAATAGCGACAAAGAACTTTTAAATTATTTGTAATCTTTATGTTTTTTTATCCAGTTGACCACTTGATTAAATGTTGCACCTAGGGGAGAGGATGTGGTGTTACTTCCAGAGCTGCAGACTTTGCAACTGGGGAACCAGGTTGGAGTTTCCGCTTCAGCTCAACATTCTGTGATTCTGGTCAAATCACTTAATCTCCCCATGTCTACAACCAGAATGAATTTGATCTTGTGTGATGTAACCAATGCTCATGTAAAGCACTCCAATACCTGACAAGTCTGCACTATATAAAACTGCAAATACACAAACAATAAGTGTTTTGCACACTTCTGTCATTGGGCTACATGTTGGCTACATCTGGGTGATATTTGTGCTGCATTTGGGCTCTTTTGTCTCTGGTGGCCATCTTGGGAGATTTATTTGTTATGAAGTTTCCTAATTTCCTCATTTACTGCAGTCTCCTCAGTAGGAAATGCTTTCAGTTTTTTACTTTGATTCCATCAAGAAGGTATTCAGATATGTCACACATTTGCCATAAACTCTGAATGTTAGCACTCCAGTTGCTCATTAGATCACTGCAGTAAAGCTACTGCTCACCACTGAAGTCTGCTGCTGGTATTAAAAGTGTATGTTTCAGTCTGCATGTCAGAATATTTTTATGAAATAGAAGAGAATTTGAGAAGTCAAAATGTTCCCTAATTTTTCTTTCTGCAGAACTATTCATAATTTCTATGGGAAAATGAACCCCCTCATTTTGTTCCATTGTAAATTAAATGTTTTAAGTGTTACCACTTTATTCCAATCAAGATGGCTTTAGGTGTGCCATACTTTTGTCATAAGTAAGACTGTTAGCGCTCTAGTTGTTCGTTAGAACACTCTGGGACATTCTGTCATTGGGCTATACTTGGGCTACATCTCGGTGATATTTGGGCTACATTTGGGCTCTTTTGTCTCTGGTGGCCATCTTGGGAGATTTATTTGTTATGAAGTTTACAAATTTCCTCATTTACTGCAGTCTCCTCAGTAGGAAATACTTTCAGTTTTTTATTTTGGTTCCATCAAGAAGGCATTCAGATGTGTCACACATTTGCCATAAATTCTGAATGTTAGCACTCTAGTTGCTCATTAGATCACTGTAGTAAAGCTACTGCTCACCAGGGAAGTCTGCTGCTGGTCTTCAAAGTGCATGTTTCAATCTGCATGTCAAAAAAATTTTTATGCAATAGAAGAGGATTTGAGAAGTCAAAATGTGCCCTAATTTTTCTTTCTGCACCACTAATCATAATTGCTGTGGCAAAATGAACCCCCTCAGTTTGTTCCTTTGTAAATTAAATGTTTTAACTGTTACCACTTTATTCCAATCAAGATGGCTTCAGGTGTGCCATACTTTTGTCATAAGTAAGACTGTTAGCGCTCTAGTTGTTCGTTAGAACACTCTGGGACATTCTGTCATTGGGCTATACTTGGGCTACATCTCGGTGATATTTGGGCTACATTTGGGCTCTTTTGTCTCTGGTGGCCATCTTGGGAGATTTATTTGTTATGAAGTTTACAAATTTCCTCATTTACTGCAGTCTCCTCAGTAGGAAATACTTTCAGTTTTTTAGTTTGGTTCCATCAAGAAGGCATTCAGATGTGTCACACATTTCCCATAAATTCTGAATGTTAGCACTCTAGTTGCTCATTAGATCACTGTAGTAAAGCTACTGCTCACCAGGGAAGTCTGCTGCTGGTATTCAAAGTGCATATTTCAATCTGCATGTCAGAATTTTTTTATGAATTAGAAGAGGATTTGAGAAGTCAAAATGTGCCCTAATTTTTCTTTCTGCACCACTAATCATAATTGCTGTGGCAAAATGAACCCCCTCAGTTTGTTCCTTTGTAAATTAAATGTTTTAACTGTTACCACTTTATTCCAATCAAGATGGCTTCAGGTGTGCCATACTTTTGTCATAAGTAAGACTGTTAGCGCTCTAGTTGTTCGTTAGAACACTCTGGGACATTCTGTCATTGGGCTATACTTGGGCTACATCTCGTGATATTTGGGCTACATTTCCTGTAATTCCCTCACCGGCCGATAATCATTACAGTGCACTCTGCAATCGACTCCGAGTGCAGCATTAAACATAACATTTGGTGACAAGGGTGTCCATACCCCGTGGCACTGTGGTGGCGGCCGCACACACGATCCTTCGTTCGCGGTGCTTGTGCTGCCCCCTCTTCACGTGGTCTCCCTGATGCACAGAGTGGAGGCTGCAGCTACTCCTGGTGGCGTTTTGTCTCTGGTGGCCATTTTGGGAGACTTATTTGTTATGATGTTTCCTAATTTCCTCATTTACTACAGTCTCCTCAGTAGGAAAAACTTTCAGTTTTTTACTTTGATTCCATCAAGAAGGCATTCACATGTGTCACACATTTGCCATAAATTCAGAATGTTAGCACTCTAGTTGCTTATTAGATAACTGTAGTAAAGCTACTGCTCACCAGGGAAGTCTGTTGCTGGTATTGAAAGTGCATGTTTCAGTCTGCATGTCAGAATGTTTTAATGAAATAAAAGAGGATTTGAGAAGTCACTCAAAATGTGCCCTAACCTTTCTTTCTGCAGCACTAATCATACTTTCTATGGCAAAATGAACCCCCTCATTTTGTTCCTTTTTAAATTAAATGTTTTAAGAGTTACCACTTTATTCCAACCAAGATGGCTTCAGGTGTGCCATACTTTTGTCATAAGTAGGACTGTTAGCGCTCTAGTTGTTCTTTAGAACACTCTGGGAAGCTGCAGTAGAACACAAAGGAATCAACTGACAGTCTCTGCCCTTGTTGGATGTACATGTTTTACTGAGAATGTCAGACTTCATTCTCCCATGACTGAGAAAGATAATGTGAATTTACAGAAAATATGCTCTCAGTTTAGCTTATTGATCACCTTCCAAACCTCTGTGGGAAAAGCATGAGAAAATAGTTTTCTCTCAAACATGATTCATGATATCACAGCAGAAGGCTTTTTCACATGGTAAAATCACCTTAGAACACACCACAATTCCTAAAATGAGTATGGTACCATCAACAAATGATTTATAATGTAACTAAAGTCTTACAATCTTCTATTAACTGCAAGGCTGTTTAATGAGGTGCTATCATGTATATTGGTCCCAAGATGGCTGCCAACACTTCTTGGATGAAGTGCTGACAGCCAATCAGATCTCACGATGAGATGTGTGGTTAGGCTCCGCCCAGATATATATATGCTTTTACCTTTGATTTTCTCAGGAACTACTGCACGGATTGACACCAGATATGCAAAAGGCACATCCCTGACCTGAGGACTACCTCTTTGCCAAATTTAAAGTAATTCTGTTCAGCCGTTTGGGCTGTACCTTGGACTAAAGGTCCCTATGGAAAATTGCATGGGAAAAACGCGTTTTGGGACCCCCCTTTTTTCTCAGCCCCCGCTTGACGAACCCCCCCGAGACCTTCAGGGTACAAGCGGAGCGGAGCGCCCCACCTATTTTGAAAATTTCGCGAGGATTCGTCAATCTGCGCCAAAGTTATTCCAAATAGAATGTTGCGGATTTCCTATGGAAACACGGTCCTAACTATAACTATCTACTGGCGACCGCCAGTAGATAATATATATATATATATATAAACACATACACCAAGGTGTATTGGTGAATCAGTGGGTGTATGAGTACCTGCGTGGATGATTCAGTGGGGGCATGACTGACTGTTTAAGTGAGTGATTAAGTGTGTCAATGAATACATGGGTGAGTGACTAGCTTTTGAAGAATGTCTTTATCAGTCTGTCAGTTGGTGTCTAAGTGGCTGTTGGTGTCTAAGTGGCTGTGTGGGTTGGTGAGTGGGTAAATGAGTGACTGTATGGGTGATTGGTTGTCTGAGTTGTCTGTATGGGTGTATGAGTGTGTGTGTGGGTATGTGAGAGGGTGTGTGACTGCCTGCATGGATGAGTGAGTGGGTGAGTCAGTGGCTGAATGGGTTAGTGATTGCGTACGTGAGGGGCTGGTTAGGTGACTAAGCATGTGTATAGCTGGGTCGGTGAATGAGTATGTGGTAGTATCTGTATGAATAAGTGAGTGTGTGTGTGTATAATTCAATAGGTGAGTAAGTGGTTGTGTGATTAACTCTATAGGTGAGTGAGTAGGTGTGTGAGTAGCTCTATGAGTGACTGACAGTATGTGAATGGCCTTTTGGGTGTATGAGTGGATATATTGTTGGCTGTATTAGTGAGTGGGTTGGTGTATGAGTGTCTGTATGGGTGACTCAGTGGATGTGTCTGTAGACCTTTGAATCAGTGAGTGGATGTGTGAGTATTGGTATGGGTGGGTCAATGATTTGGAGAATGGAACTGTGGAAGTTGGAGTGGGTGTATGAAAGATAATATTGGGTTGTGAGTGCTTGCATCAGAGATTCTATGGATGATGTCATCAGTGATGTCATCAGTGGTGTCATTTGAGAGGTCATGAGTGATGTCACTGACCATGTCATGAGTGATGTAATATGTGAGGTCATAAGCAGCACATTGCTGAGCCCGAATTATAGTTAGCTCCACTAACAATAACTGCTGAATTTCTATGGTTTTGAAATGTAGTGAAATGTCAGCCTAACTATAACGTCCCTGTAACCTTTGGTTTTCTCAGTTTATTCCTAAGGTTTTTTGAGATTCTATTTCCTAGCTATTACATCCCTTTAACCTTGGGTTTATTCAGTGAATTTCTAAGGTTTGTAAAGTAATAGTCACATTTATAGAGTGGTAGAGAAAGGGGGTGGGGCCTCTGACCAGCTCTCAGGAACTCTGCTGTGTTGGACTTACAGGAGGTACTAGGAGGGCTTCTTCACCACAAGGTCCCTCAGGAGTAAAGTGGACTTCATCCCCCAACCAGTAATGCACTGAAAGTTGCGTTTGCAGAGTGGTGAAGAAAGGGGGCATGACTTCACAAGTCCTCTTAGTAATCCCACTGTGTGGGACTTAAAGGAGGTAATAGGAGGGGTTGTTGGCCTCCAAGGATGTCCTTGGGGGCCAACTACCTCTCCTGTTACCTCCAGTAAGTCCCACAATGCAGTATTGCTGAGAAGTTATCAGAGGCCACACCCCCTTTCTCCAAAACTCTGCAAACACGCCTCCTGGTGCACTACTAGTTGGGGGATGAAGTTCCCTTGGCTCCAGAGGGCCATTGGGGCCAACAAGTCCTCCTGTTTTCTCCGGTAAGTCCCACACAGTAGGTTTGCTGAGAGGTTTTCGGTGGCCACACCCCCTCTCTCCAACACTCTGCAAACGTGCCTCCTGGTGCACTACTAGCTGTGGGATGAAGGGGCTCTTGAGGATCCTGTCCGACCCACGCAGTTGCATCGCTGAGAGGTCGTGAAAGGCTACGCTCCCTTACTTCACCACTCTGCAAATGTGGCTCCTGATGCACGACTGCTTTGGGGATGAAGTCCACTTTAGTCCTGAGGCTCTCAGGAGGCAAAGGGGATCTCACCCCCCCGCGCAGCACGCCAAGAGGCACATTTGCAGAGCAGTGGAGAAATGGGGCATGGCCTCCGACCACCTCAGCAATCCCACTGTGTGGGACATACTGGAGGTAACAGGAGGTCTTGTTGGACCCTAAGGACCCTCAGCAGCCAAGGGGACTTCATCCCCCAACGAGGAGCGCACCAGGAGGTGCGTTTGCAAAGTAGTGGAGAAAGGGGGTGGGGTCTCCGGCGATATGTTGACAATGAAACAAAAAAAATTAGGAAGGGGGGAACACATGGACCCCCTTCCCTGGAACATTTTTGGCCCCATTCACCCCATTCCCGGGGCCAGGCCCTTACATTTTTTTAAAAAGGGGAGTGGAGCCATGCAACCCCACTCCCCAGGACGATTTCACCCTGGGGATCCCATCCCAGGGCCAGGCCACTTCATTAGGGACAGCGGGGGAGCCTGAATACCCTCTGCGGTCCCTGCCAGCTTCCTCCTTTCTGCCTCCTGCGGGAGCCGTCATAGCTTTGAGATCCAGGGAGCTGCTGACATGGGGCTACCTGGATTATTGTAAAGGAAGCGGGGGAGCCCCAGCGTGCTTTTAAAAAAAATATTGCCACAAATTTGGGAATTTCGCAATTTTGGAGCAAATAGGTTTTTTTTACATGCTTTTATGCCATGGCAGGGCTCCAGGGGGACCCCAAAATCATAGCTTGGGGGTCAAGGTATTCCTAACCTGCCCCTTTTTCTTTATTTTCACTTTTTTGGGGGGGGACTCGGTGAAGCAGAGTCCCAAGATGGCTACCAACACTTCCTGGTTGAGATGTTGTCAGCCTATCACAGTGGTGCATTTCCCTGCATGAGCTTGCCTTTTTTCAAGAAGGGTTCGCGATCAGAGATTTCACTATTATTTTCAATTTACATTTCTCAACAACTACTGAATGTATTTAGACCAAATAAGCAAAAGGCACTTCCTTGAACCAACATCTACCTCCGTGCCAAATTTGGTGTAAGTCCGTTCAACGGTTCGGGCTGTAGGTGTGGTGTGGCGAAAGGTTTCTATGGGAATTAACATTATACATGCACCCTTATTTTGCACTCCAATTTCTCAGTCCCAACTGCACGGATCACCCCCAAACTTTCTATGACACACAGAACCTACCATGACTCTTTGTTTCAAAAATGTCATGAAGATTGGTCAAACGATGCCAAAGTTATAGCCAAGAAATGTTTTTCTCACCAATGGGTATTTCTAGGAAGAGCCATGTTTCTATAGGAAAAGCATTTTTGGGGGTTTTCTTATAACTTTGGCGCAATTTGACGAATCTTCAAAAAAAATTCCCCAAAAATGTTCTTTCACCTCAGCTCCTTCATGGAATGTTATTGAGTGATTCATAAGGTGGGAGCGGAGAAAAAGGTGGGTCCCAAAACACCGTCTTTGACATTCATTTTTCCATAGGAAAATTAGACGTAGCTACAAACCAAATGGATCAACTGAATTACACTAAATTTGGCAGAAAGCTATATCTTGCTTTGGTGTAAATCTTTTCAGTAGTTTTTGAGAAATTCAGGCACACAAACTTTGTATATGAGAAAAAAGTACTAACAGTGGAACCTTCACTTGACCAGCACCTAACCTTCTATCACTCTGTCTGTAATGACCTTGTATGTAAGGGAGAAACGTGTGCACACTCAGTGGCACCCACTGTTGAAATGCCTATTCCCTTAGGAATCCAAGTGTATTTACATAAAACAAGAGGTGCACCACAGATAATTGGTAGACAAGGAAGTCCTTTGTCAATGATTAATTTTCTTCAACGGTCATACCTTATAAACATTTTATTTTTCAAATTAAATAATAATTTCAAAAGACATGAGCAGACAGTTCGTATGACTTTACAAAACAGACCAGCCGACGCGTTTCGTCCTGAAACAGGACTTCTTCAGGGCTGTCGAACAATAAACAGAAAAATATGTACATATAAATAACATACATGTAAAAGACATATACATATTATAAAAATACTTATACACAAATATAAACATCATAAATATAGACACCATAAAATCAATGACAAGACAGAACGACATTATTTCCTAATAGTTAGAAACACTGATTTCAATTACGAGGTACATTTAAACCTGATAATCATTTTGTTTCCACCTACAGACTTAACTTTAGGCATTTCAAATAATGTATCACATTACAGTCTAATCAAAGTACTGCCACATTTACAGGACCAGACCAAAGAGATATGCCTATTTTTGAACTAACAAACTTAAGACAGATAAAGAACAAACACAAGTAGGTGACAAAGATACCAATAGACATAGACCAAAAAGGAGGAACAAAGTGAGGGAAAACTAACCTACCACTAGAATCGTATCGTCAGATATAGAGGGACGAGTCCTCATGAATTTCTTCTAGTTCTTGAGTTGAGTATTGTTGGGAGCAAATTGTCATTTAATAAAATCTAAGATAGAAAAAAAGAGAAAAAAAGGGGGGGGGCAAAGAAATGAAGTAGAACACCTAAGGTCAATCACGATGCTTAGGAAAGTAGAAAAAATCAAAACAGCAGTTAGCTCAGTCACTGGTATATACCATAGAAAAATGTAACTCACAAGAAAGCGCCAAAAAAGTCAGGTCAAATCCTCGTTTATTTTTTCAATCCTTAAGTAGAGTTTATTAAAAAGGCAATGTAGCATTCAGTTGACTCTAAAGGAAAGAGGGACAGAGAAATAGGGCACCTAAGGTAAATCATGAACCTTTGGGAATGACATTCATGACAAAAACTTATATAATGGTAAGTGTATTCTCAACAAAGTAAGAGATGACTTACAATTGGGCGCAAGGACAGCGTCAATAATGTAATCGCCAGAATTCAATAACTTGTAGTCCACAATCAATGTAACCATATGAGCTCTAGACGACGGGGATGTTTGTATATAACATCGTCCCAGAAGTCTAAAAGAAAAATGAAAAAGAATACAATTATAAAAAATATATATGCGAGGTTCTGAAATGAATCAATAGAAGGGGAGCGTGAGTTTTCGAGACTTAAGGCTTATTGGTCTTTTCAGGCTCCTCAATGAGAGCAGAGACGAGTTCAATAGACCAATTTAATATGGCCGCCGTAGTTTACGTCTATTTCAGGCCCTTTAATGAGAGCATAGACCAGTTTAATAGACCAATGCAATACGGCCGCTGGAGTTTACGCCTATCATATGGCGTCCTTTTGTCACCATGACCACTACCTACGTGGTTCGTTTTTCCGCACCTTGATACACTATTTAAAAACTACGTGCTAATGGGCCAGGCTACTCACTTGTACATTGGTTCTCTCATTGTCCGTTGGAGACTGCTCGGTGCTCTGATAGTCTGTAATTATTGTATTGTGGCGAGATTCGGAAACTCTAACACGCTCTGCCCGCTTGAAATTTTCTTGTTGCACCTTAATCAGTTTCGTTTTCTTTTTTGGTGCTCTTGCACACACGTATTGTTTTTTCGTTTTATAAATTCCTATATCCACGCATTACTAGGCACGCGTGGATTAGCCCTATTTATGTGAAGCACATAATGCTCCCCTTCTATTGATTCATTTCAGAACCTCGCATATATATTTTTTATAATTGTATTCTTTTTCATTTTTCTTTTAGACTTCTGGGACGATGTTATATACAAACATCCCCGTCGTCTAGAGCTCATATGGTTACATTGATTGTGGACTACAAGTTATTGAATTCTGGCGATTACATTATTGACGCTGTCCTTGCGCCCAATTGTAAGTCATCTCTTACTTTGTTGAGAATACACTTACCATTATATAAGTTTTTGTCATGAATATCATTCCCAAAGGTTCATGATTTACCTTAGGTGCCCTATTTCTCTGTCCCTCTTTCCTTTAGAGTCAACTGAATGCTACATTGCCTTTTTAATAAACTCTACTTAAGGATTGAAAAAATAAACGAGGATTTGACCTGACTTTTTTGGCGCTTTCTTGTGAGTTACATTTTTCTATGGTATATACCAGTGACTGAGCTAACTGCTGTTTTGATTTTTTCTACTTTCCTAAGCATCGTGATTGACCTTAGGTGTTCTACTTCATTTCTTTGCCCCCCCCCTTTTTTTCTCTTTTCTATCTTAGATTTTATTAAATGACAATTTGCTCCCAACAATACTCAACTCAAGAACTAGAAGAAATTCATGAGGACTCGTCCCTCTATATCTGACGATACGATTCTAGTGGTAGGTTAGTTTTCCCTCACTTTGTTCCTCCTTTTTGGTCTATGTCTATTGGTATCTTTGTCACCTACTTGTGTTTGTTCTTTATCTGTCTTAAGTTTGTTAGTTCAAAAATAGGCATATCTCTTTGGTCTGGTCCTGTAAATGTGGCAGTACTTTGATTAGACTGTAATGTGATACATTATTTGAAATGCCTAAAGTTAAGTCTGTAGGTGGAAACAAAATGATTATCAGGTTTAAATGTACCTCGTAATTGAAATCAGTGTTTCTAACTATTAGGAAATAATGTCGTTCTGTCTTGTCATTGATTTTATGGTGTCTATATTTATGATGTTTATATTTGTGTATAAGTATTTTTATAATATGTATATGTCTTTTACATGTATGTTATTTATATGTACATATTTTTCTGTTTATTGTTCGACAGCCCTGAAGAAGTCCTGTTTCAGGACGAAACGCGTCGGCTGGTCTGTTTTGTAAAGTCATACGAACTGTCTGCTCATGTCTTTTGAAATTATTATTTAATTTGAAAAATAAAATGTTTATAAGGTATGACCGTTGAAGAAAATTAATCATTGACAAAGGACTTCCTTGTCTACCAATTATCTGTGGTGCACCTCTTGTTTTATGTAAATACACAAACTTTGTATATTTAACACTGTGGAGGATCCATAGAGCTGACAGATCAAAAGATATGATCTGCTTGGCTGCCACCACAGCAACAAAAATGAGATGACAGCCATTTTAGGACCTGGGACTTAGTCCCCTGTCCTGAAAATAAGGTAAACTAAATATAGGGGGCAGGGTAGTGATACCATGCCCCACTAGGCCTGGTGGGGAGGTCCCAGAGAGATCATAAACGGCTTTAAAACAAACAACGAAATGGAAGCTGCTCCTGCCGGGTTGGATCACAAAAGTCTCTCCTTGTTTGCACTCTTGTGGGGAGGGAAAAACACAGAATTGCTCCCGCCTGGCAATAGCAAATTAAAACTGCTCTCAATGCTGGCATTGCGATCACCAGGGGTGAGCACAATGCCAGCTTTTGGCACACCCAGGATAGGTGCAGGCTGGAGAGCCGGCAGGACTAAGGGGGCCTTCGGGCTCTCTCTGAGCCTCCAACATAAAAAAATGCTGTGTGGTGCCCGAGGGGTACCCCACTTTAAAAAGAAACTATGTTTTGCCAGCTCTGATCGAGTAGGGAGCCAGCAGGTCCGCATGGGCCTTGGGCTTCCCATCGCAGCCCTCAACATCAAAAACAAAATGGTATGGTGTACCCCGGTGGGCACCGGGGAACCCCAGATTTAAATATATATAAAATAATTGTGTTTGCCTGTTCCTGTGTGGTCTGGTGCAATGGGTCTGCTTCAAGTAGCTAGCAGAGCCACAGGGGCTCACCCACTCCTACCAACGTAGATATGTTTGTGGGTGTGCCAGGTGGGACCAAGACACCCACAAAAATAAATAAAAACATCAAGAAGTGCATAATAAATTGGCAACCAGGGCAGCTCATTATTATTATTCACTACTCCTAGCAAGGGCTGCCCAATAATAATGCCCTTCACGGACAAATGTACATATATTTATTTTGTTGTTGGTGGTGACACCAATCTGGGCAGGGGCATCATTAGCATGTTTTTTAAGCATTGTGGAAGGCTGCACTCAGTGCAGCAGTCCCCTACCAATCCTTAAAAAACATGAACCTGGAGGTCTATAGAATACAACTGCGGAAAAGTTTATTAGCATTTTAGGCAGTCCCAGAGTTGGAGCTTTTGCTCTTCAGTTTGGGAATGCAGAGACTCCTTGTAATTGGTTCTATGGGTGCAACAAGTGGCCTGAAAAGAGTGAAAAAAAACTGACATGTGTTCAATGCTTTTTTACTGTTAATGCTTCATTGTTTATTTACAAAACCAGTAGGCTTGCCTTTTGTATATTGATAGTAACTTACAGTAACAAAAATTATAGAAATTCACTGAAAAAATATAGGTTGAACTGAGAGTTATAGGTAGGCATTCAAAAAAACCTTGAAAATCAATAAAAAAGACAAAGATTAAAGTGACATAGTTAGGAACTGTAATTATATCTTACTTTAAATTAGAAAAAAACACCTCAGAAATTCACTGAAAAAAACAAAGGTCAAAGGAATGCTATAGTTAGTTTTAAACAAATAAAACCACTGAAATTCACCAGTTATGGTTATCTCAAGTAACTATAACTTGTCCCCTAAAGTAACTTTAGCTCAATCCCTTGCCATGCACTACTAATTACTTTGCATATTACATCACTCATGACATGTTCTATGACATCATTGATAACATCACTGCAACATCTGGAATTACATAATTGATGACAACACTGTGTATGGCAGCAGCGCACGTTATAGTTCCTTTAGAGCTGAGCTGCAGTTACCTGAAATAACTATAACTGATGAATTTCCGAGGTTTTGTTCGTTTAACCCCTTGCGTGCTCATGACGGAACCACTCCGTCATGAGCCACGGGTGCCGTGTGCTCATGACGGAGTGGTTCCGTCATGCTGCGGCCGTTGCGGCCGCTCCACCCACGCGGCGCTGATTCCCCGCCTGTGCGGGCGAATAATGCGAGTGGGCGGAGTCGTGATGGAACCACTCCGTCATGAGCACAGCGCGCCCGTGGCTCATGACGGAGGGGTTCCTTCACGAGCATGGCGGCGCCGCGCTGACCCCGAACCCCCCCAGCGCCGCGGCGGAATTCGTGCCGCGGCGAAGGGGTTAAAGCTTTCTATAATGTCCCATTAACCTTTGTTTTTTTAAGTGAATATATATATTCGCTGTTATAGTCGTATACATTTAACAGAGGACACCCTTTTATGCCCCTCCTAACAGCAATTTGTTTTGACTTGCTGAACCTCTTTTTCGAGTCAGACTCTCTCTTCCAAATCACCATACTGTTTCTGTACATTTCATAGCACTATGATGTGATGACAAGCACTGCAATTTGTGAATCTCTGGGCTTGTGACCACAAAATGATTTTGTACATCGAGTCATGTGTCCCTCCTCAGCGAAGGGGGGCCTGTGGGAACTTATTTGCTTGCATTAGGGTCCATGGCAACATTGCTACGCCACAGGTTGAAGTCAAATATGTTGATGTAAATAAACAGTGCTCGCTAGGTGCTGTCAGCGGTAAAAAGACAGTGTGTGACATTCAGACAGAGGGCAACGCATTTCCGGTGGCACAGACCTCACCAGCTGCGGTGCTTGTTTACTTCACTTCACCTGCTCTGACGTTTCAGTGTTTTCTTTCCGCCTACGAACGTGTACTGTTTGTTCCTCCTTTGCTCTAGTAACGCGTTGCTGGAGCGTGGGGTGTAATAGCAGAGCCAGAAAGACCCACAAATAAGATCTATAGCTGCATGCTGCTAAAGCGGCGATAATGGGCTTGATAATATGCCCTTGAGAATTCCCATAGAAGCCCATGTTCTGGTGTGAACATAGCCTTCTTTTGGAATTCTCTGCGGCATATTATCAAGCCCATTATCGCCGCTTTAGCGGCAGTTTTCTGCCGCTAAAGCGGTGATAATTTGAACGCCGTCCTTGATAATATGCCCCCAAATTTCTCTTGAGAAGTGCCAGTACACTCCCTCTCAAAATAAAAAAAGTGCTGGTACTCTGAAGGATAGTACCGACCCAGTTAAAGCACTGCCCATTCCAAGCTATGATGTGTTTATAACACACCAGCATAGTTCCTTCGAGAGCTTGAAGGACCAGTAAGCTCAAGAATTCAGGGCGTAGTTTCAGACGTAGTTATTGATTTTACTTCCAAACCACTACACACAAGTGGTAACATCGCATAGCATAACACTAAAGCGTTGGACAGCAAGTAACTGTGCGCATTACACTATGTGCTTGATTTACAGAGGTAACTTACACTCTTTTGAGTACGTTTACACTTTTGAATTCGTTTACACCTTTTCGATATTCACAAACTGCACTTTTGTTGTAAGTCCAGCTCCTCACATGGCCAGCCACTGGTATTGCAACACCCTCCCATAGAAAACAATGGAGACAGGGACTAACTTCAATGTGTAAGTTACCACAAAAGTGTAAATTACTACAAAAGGACAGTTTGTGAATACTGAAAATTAGTAAACATATTCAAAAGTGCAAGTTACAACAAACAGGCAGTGGGTTAATCAGGCCCAGCAAGTGCAGAGACCTTTAGCAGCCTGCAGTGCCAAATCCTCTTGTTTGAACCCTCAACTCCTTCCAAATTTCTGCTTTCCCTCATCACCCGCTCCTCCTTTTCCTCTGGCATCTCCTCATTCTCTGCCTCCTCATTCTACACATTTCTATCTGTTTCGTCCCTTCTTTTACGCTGCCCTTCGAATCCTTCCCTCATGTCTCATGTTCTCCACTTCTTTATCTTCTCCTGCTCTTTATTGCATCCTCCTCACCCGTGCTAGCATTATTGTGGGACATTTACACAACCCACACCACTAACCCAACTCCAATTTGACACTCAAATTATATTCGGGATCGATCTTGGAATGATTAAAGTGGTGGACGTCACTGTGAATCGTGCGAGCGATCTGTGGGTTACAGCTAGATCGTTGCAGCAGGTGCTCAACCCTCTCAGCAATCTTTCCCCTTCAGATATCTGATCTTTCCTCTCGTTTGCTCCTTCCCCAGGCTTTTACTTTCCCTTCCCTGCATACTCTTACTCAGCCCATCCTTGCATCTCCCCTACTTCATGCCTTCTCTCACTTTCTCTGCAGCCCGGCCCTCCACCCTCTCTGTTTCCCGCACCCCTCCTTCCTTTCCGGCCTCCCCCCATCTTACTCAGAGAAAGCACTTTCATTATCACTGGGGAGCTCTTTAAAAAACCCGCGCCTCGTGAGTGTGCGCTCAGCCAGAGTGCCAGCGCGTCTCCTGTCCAAGGTGAGAAGTGTCACTGCCCTTTCCCCGCTCCTCTCTGCTGCCTCCTCACACCTCAGAGCTCTTCCGTCCCTCCTTCAGTCTCTTCACCCTCCGGCGGAGCAGGGTTGGTGTCACATTCTGCTCGACTCACATCCACCTGTTCTGCTCTTGTGGAATCTCTCTCCCACTTACCTTTGTCTTGATTTTCCTTTCACTCTCGCCTCCCTCCTACATTTGCCTGTCCATCTTTTCGTTCCTGTCACCCTCTTTTCTCTGTACGTCAGTTTCTGGTCTTTCTCTCTTCTGCACTCCACCGTCCGTTCCCTTGGTCTTTTTCCAGTGCTTAATTTGAGCCGGTGGTTTCGGGTGGCGCACCGGCATTCTTTTTTTTTTGCCACCAGGCTTTATTTTTCATCAACAGACATTGACCCAGAATAAGAGGGGCAAAGGCAGAACAGGGGGAAAGAAGGAGGAAGAGAAAGACAGGCAAACGGTGGCAAAGCGAGAACGCAAGGATGAAAAAGAACCTGTAAGAGTGAGACGAAGGGGCAGGGCGAGTAAGGTGGTGGATGAACGAGGCTTGACCTGGAATCAGAACTAGGCTTGACCTGGAAGGAGAACCAGGCTCATCAGCATGGTATCCACCACCCCGGAATTCGGTAGCGCCAGCCGCAAGCATAAGAAAAAGTTTGGGCCGACACTTACATTTTTTCAAATTAGCCATAGGTCTATTTCTTCTTTTCATCCACTTTCCTACTTTGAGTGTCTTCCTGTAGTCAATTTCTATCACAGTCTCTTAGCTCTCTGGAGTGTGCACTCTCTTTTATTGCTCTGTACTTTTTGCTTCTCTTTTTCTTCTATTTTGCTCTCTCGCTCCTCTGATCTCCCGTTCTGATTTATACATCTTTGTCTCTTTCCTCTCTGCTTCACATCTCTTCTCCAAAATAGCTCTACTTTTTCGTCTTTTTCCCCATCCCTTGCACCTGTCTAACGTCGGACCCCTTCCTTCTCTCATTTTCTCCCTTCTCTGTTTCTCCCTGTGTGTGTTTCTCCTTGCCGGAATATCTATGCATACTTTTACTTTCCTTCCATGGCAAGAAATACTGCGATTAAAGAGTTACTAGCTTTATAAAGCCTTCTATTTATTCCCCCGTCACACTTTCCTCTCAGTTTAGCAAGGCGTCTTTTCATATACCGACTTACCTCATAACGTACATTCTTGTCGTTTCTGCTGTATTTTTTCATTCTCATATGGGTGCTTCTAAGTTTTTCCCTAACTGTTTTTCTGTGAAATGCAGTATTATTAACAACTTTTCAATTTCTCCATTGCGACGTTCATTGTCAAATACTTATGAACATTTCTGAGAGATGCAAAACATGTAGTATTCAACACGTTAACTTAAAACATTAACAAATCCCGACAAACCCACGATGTTTTAGCAGAATCATACAGCGAGGTGTTAATACATAAATGGTGTGTGTGTGTGTGTGCGTGTGCCAGCGCTAAATGTATTTAATGTGCATTACCTCCCGTCCCTCCCTCGTCTTCATTCCAGGTGACAGGTTAAGAAGGAAGGCGAGGGAGGTGGACTAGGAGTAATGCCATTATCAGTAAGTAATGGACGCAGTACTTAATTTGTAAGAGAGTGAGGGCAGGTGTCCAAAGCTCTGCTTCCGCAGCGCTATGAAGCCGAACACCAAGGTTGTGTGGTGCTGAATCCACCTCATGCATAGCTGTCAACTTGAAGAACAATCTCACCGTGTGAGGAGAGGTCGGGCCTTGAAGGGGCCAGGGCTTTGTGCCGGCAAGTACCTAAAGGCACTTTTGAACCCCACCCCGCCCATAGCCCCCTCCTCCAAAAAAAAAAAAATGGTCGCTGAGGCAGGTGCTGATGTCCTTGGGTGTTATCACCCCCAATAATGGACATCGACAGTTCAAAGCCTCGGAAAACTAGCTGGAAAACCACCATTTACAGTGGTTTTCAGCTTATTTTCCTGCCCCTGTGTGATGTTGGCTCCTCACCGGGTGACTGTGTGATGGAAATCGATACTGTGTGTCCCACGGTGGCACCGCGTGAGTTGGCAGGTATGCTCATGCCTCTTTAATCCACTATCAGATACTCCCTGCCCCTTTATCTCACACTTGCAACGTCCTGCTTTCTCCCTCTGTACCGGTTTCCCCGTCTTTCTCTTCCCCCTGCTCTCTCATTTGTGTGCTCTCCTCTCTCTTGCTCAGGTCTATAGCTGAAGTGGAGAAATAAGTAGCGATCCCCAAAAAAGAGTGCCGGTGAACTCCTCCTGCAACCACTGGCTCAAATTAAGCACTGGTAATATGCTATTTATTATGGAGGTTGTGTGTGGGGAGGGGCCATGGCTCACAGGAGGCTGTGCCTTGAGTGAGACATGATGCTCCTCCACTCTCTCAGCAATGCTAATAAAAAGCATATTACACTCTGCACATCTGCGTATATGGTTTCTGCCATGGGATTTTTTCTTGTGTTTTGTCTTAACAAATGCATTGAACTAAAAACGAAATGCAAGGGGTTAAATGTGAACAAGGTAAAATCACACTCAAGCGATATCTGACTTTTTGGAATGTTGTTTCCGAATATAAAGTAATTGTTACATGAAATCTGTGCAGCAATAAAAAAAGTTTTTAACTTTTTTAATTTTTGCTGTCATGTGGTAATGTGGTAATAAACTAGTACTTGACCGTTGCAGTGTAGTGATAAATATGTGAATGCAAGTTTATTATTACAATTGAATACATGTGTGTGTGTGTGTGTGTGTGTCTATATGTGTGATTAGATGCTGTTTTTACAATACAGATTCTGGTATTGGATAGGGGAAACTGATACCCCTACACCGATTGGAAACTTACACAAGAGGTTGTTTTACTGGATGCGGAAAGCTATATCAGATTGAATGATCAAATATGAGTTACGATCGCCTATATAGGGATATTATAGATTGATGTGGAATAAGTCATAAGGATAAGCCCTGATGAAGTTCAATGGAACTTGAACGAAACGTGTTGGCTGGATGTTTCAGTTTTTGGATTTCATAATTTTACCATTGGATTTGAATAAAGCAAGAATTTCTATGACGAACAGAATTGAAAATTTGTGGTTCTGGCTTTTTATGGGTGCACCATTCAATTTTCCCTTTCCATGGTTCCTTTCAATGTATGAAACTTTTTGTGGAAGTATGTCATTGATTTTGAGGGCCACTCACCAAATACTTTTAATTTTATATTATTTTGAAAGAAAATCCCAAAGCGGGAAATTTCACCACAGGGCGTGTAGGTCTATTTTAATATTTTTTTGTTTCTCGCCGTTGGGATTTTCCTGGTGGTAATGGGGGAATAAAAGACATTACATTGTCCACTTTAAATAGGGTGGGCAGTATACTACTTTCCATTAATGAAGCCAATGAGGGTTTCGTCGATGGAAATGTTATGGTCTGCCCATCGCTAAATAAGGCAGGTGCACTGAGAGGATGTATGACGTTACAACGCATACATTTACATCGCGGTACATTACATCGCGGTTTTTACAACGCAAGTCATTACAACGACTTGCGTTGGAGGGCGCTGGACTTAGGAGTAGTATAATTTACTATTCCAACTCCAGTCTACGTACAGTAGGGAAGGTGTTGGATAGTAAATTATACTATTCCTTGTCCTAGAGCGCCATCTAGCGCAAGTCGTTGTAACGACTTGCGTTGTAAAAACCGCGATGTAATGGCATCGCGTCGTAAAAGTTGCGTTGTAAAGGTTGTTTACCGCACTGAGAGTTTGGTGGGCAGGGTACTCCATTCCATTTGCAACAGAGTATCCTGCTTGCTAACCTATAAATCAGGCCCTCGATCTCTATGGCTCAAATTGCGAAAGGCCTGTAAATCCCATTGGGACTGGAAAACCTATAACTGGCACCATAGGGAATTATGAAGGCCATGGAGTTAAAGCAGACCTCTCATGTTTCCTCCTAAAATTCAATCTGCTTAAATCAGCCAAAAACTGGGGGAACAACAGTGGAGTATGAGGACCATTCAGGGGAATTGGACCCAAAATTACATACTTTCCAGATTATTCTGCATTACCAAGGGGGTTCTCAATGTTTATCCTGTAAACTCTGTTAATCACACACACACACGCTTTCACGCATACATGCATGCACACACACACACACAAATGTGATGGAGTCAGAATGTTGTGGGTGAAGAATTAACAACCATTCATCCGGGCACCATGTATAAGTGCATAAGTCACATAATGCAACCAAGAGATGCATCTTAAATAGAGATAAGAACATCACCTCTGTTAGTGATGTGCAATAGAGTTCTGATAGGACCAACTCACACACAAGAATAATAGGTATTTCTTTTTATTGGATTAGCCTCACATCTGCCTGAATCACGTAGGTTGGAGTTTCCTTGTTTTGGGAAAGTGGAGCCGACTGTACTTCTGCCGCTGGGACTCTGGAAACAAACATCTCCCTAAATCAATTTTGTGGACCATCACCTGCCATCAAGGGGAGACAGGCATGAGCAACAACAATGAGAGAGTCTCTCCACCACCTGAGCCCCAGAAGAGGGGAAGAGGAAGACCTAGGAAGCAACCCCAGGTGAGTACAAAAATCCTAAACCTAATATTGTTTCAATATGTGAGTGTACAGTGAGTGAGTGAGGGTTAGCAATAGGATTTCTATGCTGAAGAGGCCTAGAGACGTTTGTACACACCCACATGCTTGTGAGTTTGCAGATGTTCACAAGCATTGCCTATGTCCATTTTCATCCTTGAAACAGTCTTAGATTTTCTTGGGTCAATGGCAGGAGTAAGTCCGTTCGCAGAATGGAAATGCAAGGGATGGATCGCTAGGAAGCGGTTTCTTCTATGGGTGGGTGGAACTCATTGTGTTTCACTCTGCGGATTTCTGGATGCAGGCGTAATCAGTATATTGCACTGATTCCGCAGTGCAAAATAAGTGTGAACGGCACCATGTGGCACCCCAGAGGGCGCTGCTTCTCTACTGATGCTCAAGTCGATTTTCTAGACGAGCCATAGCTTTCTCAACGGTTGCAACTGCCATCATTGAGAAAATATCACTGGGTGCCATCGTAGCGCATGAAAAGCATGCTAGGGAACACCAATTCTCGCTTGTCAACTTAACGTTGGTAAGCCGCGTGCAAGATAAAGCTCTGCCATGCAGCAGTTGTGGAGGTTTGCCGGAACTCTGCATTAGAAGTGTAATGGGAAGTCGGCAAAACTCCACAAATTCTGCTGGCAGAGCATAATTTATCACCCACCCCTATTTTTTTTACAAATTAAGCACAGACTCATCAAAATATAGCTAATCCAGGGTTTCAATCATCCGCCTGTTCCCAAAATTAATTTGTTTAGATAGAACAGATGCTGTGTTCCATCCTGCCATTCATTCACCTTCTTGCTCCAGAAGAAGGTGAATTTCAATCAAAACACTGTGGGCCTCCGCACTCTGTAGGTATGGTAGGAGCTCTGTTCTGCAATTACCTATTGCAGATGTCCGGCCATGAATGACGCCCCCGCCAGTTCTGTGGGGCCTCCGCCATGACAGCGGAGGCCCTTCGAAAATCAGGCCCGTGTCTCAATGTGGCTAATTGTTGCAAAGGGCCTCAAAAATAAGAAGACATCAATAAATAAGCAAACTCACAAGTACAACAGCCTGCGCCTCTCTCCATACTATTTTGATGTATAGTAAATATGGGACCTAAATTATTTTTTCCAGATGTGCCTGGGTGGGTGAGTAAGAAACAGCTAACTAGCACTGTCTCATGGCTGACATAACAAATTTTAAAGCATGCTGCCACAGACTTCATAAATTACACTGTTGGTCCAAATTAGGGATAAGCCAAACTGTCCGTGACAGTGGATTGGCATAGTGTGTGTCAGTGCTCCACATATTGTAATTTTTAGATCTGTAATGTGTGACTATCAATTTAATGGTCAATTGACATGCCTGCCATGCGATCGAGGATCACAAGCAGCAAGTTCCACTGAGGCATATCATCATCAACATGCTGGGGATGGGGACACCACACCTCTCTGCATGCACGCAATCATAGACAAGTACTTTAGATTATTTTGTAGTCTCTTCTCTCCCAAGCATATTATCATACAACAGTGCAGAACAACAAGCAAAAAGTTCCTTCAAAGAATCCCGTCAAGCAGATAGAGGCAATCTATGGCCTTTAACAAAGATGCTATTATATATAATCCCATTGGAAATGTAACAACTCCCATCAGCCAGCATTCAAGGTAGTCTATCTCTCCTTTTAATTGTGTATCTCCCAAACTACATCGGACTCTTCAATTCCATATTGGCCTTTGAGCTGGGTATACTTTTTAAAATCAAGATTGATTGAGCGTTCCTGAGCATGCCTTTTGAAACATGTCAAGAGTGCCCAAGAGAACTGTTTGGACAAAGGTTAGACAAAGTGAATATCAAGAACCTCTCCTGATCTAGCAGAGCATCAAAAGAGAATGCAGGATTATTTAAGCATCTTTGGCCACTTTGGAGTGCATGCATTGTGTCTTACCACAAGAAATTGTGAAGAACTGGAAGACAGTAATGTTATGCCTTTACGCAGCTGCAAGAGAGTACTTTAATGCCTTGCATATTTCTTCTAGGTGCGGCCACCCTTTTTATCATTTGGCTTGACAGCACAGCTGTCACCAGACAATTATGTTAGCATTGAAGAATACAGGCCCCAGCTAGGCCCGCAGAATACAAGGGTTCGCTCTCCTGTAACGAAAACTAGAAGGAAGTTGGCACGGAAACTGCAAATACAAAGACAAAGTTTATTAACCCTTAAGGGTGGTCCTACAACCTATACAACACTCTTCAGTATTGCATAGAGTAGCACAAAGAACTTGCGTACACGGTCCCCTTTTATACACAACAGAGGGGCTCATAAGTGGGTGGATACAACATGAGGCAAGGTTCTTTACCTTTTATGGACATTTTCGATACAGAATCAATATGTGGGCGGAGGCAGCAATTTCCTGAGCCCGCGAAAACATGGTCAAGCAAGGACTAACTGATAACAGATGTGGTCAAGTCTGGGCATGCGCCAGACGGACAAAGGAGCTATTTATAGACTGTTACTAGGCAGATTACAAGAGCAACTAACAAGAAGGAAGGACTCTTCTCGTGCAAGGCACGTGAAGACATGACAATACAAAATGGAGTCCAGACATTAGTCAACATAAGACAAGAGACATGTTCTAAGGAAGGAGAATTCATGTCTTTAGTAAATGCTTAATCATATCGCCGTTTTAGTTTTCAACAGACGACCCTTTCAGCATTTACTGAAGACATTCGGCTTATTAGGATAATCATCATATATGTCAATTTTCATCATCTCTTCCACCTCTTTGTTCAAATGTTTCTGATAGGTGACATTGGCAATAGCCTTTTTACCAGGAATACAGAATGACACACATAGAGAACAGAGTAAAGGACCACACTGGACACAGATGCAACAGGAAAACAGAACTGCTACAATAATGCAGAGACCAGTTAAAACCTTCCATCCCCATGTAGTGATCAATGCCCAAAACCATCCAGAAAAGGTCCAAGTGCCATTTTCTGTATGAATCTCAGCTGCGATTTTATGCAATTTATTAATAGCGTTGTAAACTGATGGCGTATGGTCAGGAATGAACACACAACAACTACTTCCGATAATTTTACATGCTCCACCTCTATCAGCTAACATAACATCTAATACCATACGATTCTGTAATGCAACAATTCTAGTAATTTGTAATTCTTCCGTAAGATTCCCAAGAGCAGCAGCGGTCTGATTCGTCACAGCCTCTACAACTCTCGTTAACCTTCGAACCTTCCTACTATTTAGGGCAGCTCCAACAAAGAAAAACAATCCTAAGTTAAAATCAATATACTGCTGTAAGCTAGTATCAGTTTGATCAACATCATCAATGGATAGAGTACGTTTATACCTATTTACAGTCACATTATTCAACAACTTCAAATCTTTATGATAGGATGCGGGTGCTAAGAATACAGGAGGTAATAAAAACGCTACATAACATACTCCGGACCAGCCAGCTGGTAAGCGATAATAGCCCTTATTCCCACATACGAAGTAAGTGTTATGGAAGGCTAAGAAAGTACTATTATTTAATCCATCGATGTTCAGTACAATAATGCAGTCACTAACACCAACAGGAATATAACCCACACTTTGGACACACAGGTCCGCTTGAGCTTGTGCCACTTGAATCATGAATCGTTCCTTCCCTACAGTGTCTCTGGTATTGGTGAAAATGTAGGGGATCGATTCATTGTCTGTTCGATATTCTTCCCATTCCCATATTGTCCCATTCGCTTGTGGGTAGCCATCTTTATCTTGATGACATTCCCTATTAAGTCTGAAAAGTAATCGTCCCACTGTGGGTTTCCGTGTGGCGAAAAGCAAAGTATACCATGCTCTACAAGAGCCATTATGAGAGAAAGGAAGAGGTATGAACGGCGTTCCTCCTTTCTTCTGATGAGCTGGCATCATACCACATATCCAACAGTTCGTAGCATTCGTAGCAACATGGGTATGATGCAACATCTGGATGAAAGTGTTATTCAAATAAGACTGACGATGCTTCAATTCTTGATACGGAAGGGTATAAAAGTAATGCTCCTCAGGCACTGGAGTGGTCAAAACAAGCAACTCACGGGCAGGAGTCACATCCTCAACAAACCATGTGGTTATACCAACAATAGCTACAATGATAATAAAGCTTGTCGCACAAAGAATCTTCTTCTTTTCCATCTTGTAGTAAAAAGTCAATATCTTCCTGAAACTAAAAGGTTGTCAGAACTCTTCCCCTTAGGCAGCCGTTGATTTCTTCACCAGCGGGCCAAGACGGGTGTCACTACACTAATGCAGGGCTGATCCCCCCCCCCCCTTGCCTCATTGGCTCTCCGTTTCACTAACCTAAGGGCCGTTCTGACAACGTATCTGGGTACAGGGAAAAAAAAAATCACTTCCTCGGTCGAAGACGATATCTTCCTCCTCCAGGGATCGCTTGGTCCGGGAAGAGCTCCTCAGTGTCGTTCGGTTCCACAGCACGGCCTTTCTCCGCAGTCAGGATTTCTCGATGGTCGGTCAACACAGCAGGCTCCACCAATCCAGGCGGCACTTTACGACAGTGCAAGGAGTGGATCCAGTTCTTCCGATTGGAAACTCGCACAGCTGTCCTCGTTGCGAGCAAGACTTGCTCAGGACCAACCCATCTCGGCTCCAGACTGTTCGTCCTTTCGAACACCTTGATCATAACCTGATCGCCAGGTCGGAGGTTATGACCTTCACCTGTGGACCGATCAGGGAGCGCTTCTCGAACCTGTTGATGAATAGAAACCAAATTATCCGTTAACTGTGCCAGATAATCACTCATCATTACACAAGGTACATCATACACTAACTGCGGTTTTGGTGGACCCCAAATATTCATTGGGCGTCCGAACACAATCTCGTAAGGTGTGAGACCGGTCCGAGAATGTGGTATCGACCTAATTGACAATAATGCCAGCGGTAAAGCATCTGGCCAAGTCAAAGAAGTTGAAGCTTGGATCTTCGCGATCTTAAGCTTCAAAGTACCGTTATATTTCTCAACCAATCCCGCAGACTGTGGGTGAAACACTGCATGGAACTTCTGAGTAATGCCTAGGCCTTTCAGGACATACTTGATAACGTCTGCTATAAAATGAGGTCCGTTATCACTCCACAACAATCTGCAAACACCATATCGAGGGAAAAACTCCTTCAATAGCATCTTGGCTGTAGTCATTGCAGTATTGTCTTTCGTAGGGTATGCCTCAACCCATTTACTGAAGGCACAAACCACTACTAGAACATTCTTCAGATTGTTACAGCACTCAAGCTGAATGTAATCCATCTGCAAAACCTCAAAGGGGGCAGTAGGTGTTGCAAATCCTCCTGCTGGAGTTCGTGTACCCTTTCCTGGGTTGTACCTCAGGCAAATCATGCAGGTCTGCACTACCCTCTTTGCCGTACTAGCGATCTCCGGATGCTCCCAAACTCGTGTGAGTAATTTGACAATTGCGGAAGCTCCGACATGCGCTAGTCCATGTGCCATCTGAACCATAGGTTGTACGAAGGTTGTGGGTAACTTCCATTTATCCATCTGCTTACTTCTCCAACACCCTTCATCATCTAATTCTCCATCATTGGACCATTGCTCCCGTTCCTTATCGGAAGCGGTCCTCTGTATCTTCAACACTTCTCTCCTGGCATCGTGCCATCTTTCTGTCTGCGATTTCACAACATACATTGCAGTAGCACCAGGCTGCATCGCAGTCTCTCGCGCCACCCGGTCTGCTAAAGCATTCCCTTCTCCAACTTTATCAACCACCTCTTATGGGCACTACATTTAACTATAGCAATCTTCTTTGGATATGTTAGTGCAGTCAAAAGGTTGTGAACTAACTCTCCATACATTATCTGTGCTCCATGTGACGTTAGAAACCCTCTCTCCTTCCAGAGTAGGCCGAAATCGTGCGCTACTCCGAAGGCATAGCGGCTATCTGTATAAACATTCACACACAATCCTGCACTGAGCTCACATGCTCGTGTTAATGCTATCAGTTCCGCTGCTTGAGCTGATTTCTGCGGTATGCGTGCTGTCTCCACTATTGTTTGTAATGTGGTAATTGCATACGCTGCTGAAGTCGTACCATCTGGTAGCTTCAGGCATGATCCGTCCACCCATAGTTCTCCATCTACATCTGTAAAGGGCGTATCCTGGAGATCAATACGACCCTTTGTCTGTTCCTCAGTCACAAGAATACAGTCATGTGTTTTCCGTGCTTCAGACTGAGTTTCCGGGAACGGCAACAATGTGGCTGGATTTAACGTTGCACACCTCTTTAACGTAATATGAGGAGCCAGAAGCGTCAACTCATATCCCGTTAAACGAGCACTGGTCAAATGCTGCGTCTTTGTCTGATTAAGCAGGGCATCCACAGCATGGGGAACTAATTCCAACAGTTTGTGAGATAACACGATTCCCTCGCTTTGGCGTATTGACACAGCTGTCGCCGCAACCGAGCGAAAACACCCTGGTAATGCTCGGGCAACAGGATCAAGTACAGCCGAAAAATATGCACAAGGGCGCTGCTTGTCGCCGTGCATCTGCACTAAAACTGATAGTGTGGGAGGGTATGCTCAGACGTGAGTCCCTTGCTCATTGCACCATCAGGATTCAGGCAAGCCGGTCCGACGAAGGCTGTGTTGCCAGAAACCGGTCCCCGGAAGCTTGTTTCCTTCCCAGTATAAGAATTGGCTTGGTAGTTTGGTTTGCCCTGTTCCCATCATGCACTGGGACAGGTACAGACTAATTTGCATGTAGCCAGGTTCTGAGCTGGGATGGTGCAGTGAGCTAAAAAACGGTGATGGATTAAAACCATGATCTCTTGACTTGGTAAGAGTATTCTGCATCAATCAGAAACTCTGTCCATCACCACCCCCTTTTTCCCAAATCGATTTTATCCACACTCAGTGTGGGAGGGTATGCTCAGACGTGAGTCCCTTGCTCATTGCACCATCAGGATTCAGGCAAGCCGGGCCGATGAAGGCTGTGATGCCAGAAACCGGTCCCCGGAAGCTTGTTTCCTTCCCAGTAAAAGAATTGGCTTGGTAGTTTGGTTTGCCCTGTTCCCATCATGCACTGGGACAGGTACAGACTAATTTGCATGTAGCCAGGTTCTGAGCTGGGATGGTGCAGTGAGCTAAAAAACGGTGATGGATTAAAACCATGATCTCTTGACTTGGTAAGAGTATTCTGCATCAATCAGAAACTCTGTCCATCACCACCCCCTTTTTCCCAAATCGATTTTATCCACACTCAGTGTGGGAGGGTATGCTCAGACGTGAGTCCCTTGCTCATTGCACCATCAGGATTCAGGCAAGCCGGGCTGACGAAGGCTGTGATGCCAGAAACCGGTCCCCGGAAGCTTGTTTCTTTCCCAGTATAAGAATTGGCTTGGTAGTTTGGTTTGCGCTGTTCCCATCATGCACTGGGACAGGTACAGACTAATTTGCATGTAGCCAGGTTCTGAGCTGGGATGGTGCAGTGAGCTAAAAAACGGTGATGGATTAAAACCATGATCTCTTGACTTGGTAAGAGTATTCTGCATCAATCAGAAACTCTGTCCATCACCACCCCCTTTTTCCCAAATCGATTTTATCCACACTCAGTGTGGGAGGGTATGCTCAGACGTGAGTCCCTTGCTCATTGCACCATCAGGATTCAGGCAAGCCGGGCCGACGAAGGCTGTGATGCCAGAAACCGGTCCCCGGAAGCTTGTTTCCTTCCCAGTATAAGAATTGGCTTGTAGTTTGGTTTGCCCTGTTCCCATCATGCACTGGGACAGGTACAGACTAATTTGCATGTAGCCAGGTTCTGAGCTGGGGTGGTGCAGTGAGCTAAAAAACCGTGATGGATTAAAACCATGATCTCTTGACTTGGTAAGAGTATTCTGCATCAATCAGAAACTCTGTCCATCACCACCCCCTTTTTCCCAAATCGATTTTATCCACACTCAGTGTGGGAGGGTATGCTCAGACGTGAGTCCCTTGCTCATTGCACCATCAGGATTCAGGCAAGCCGGGCCGACGAAGGCTGTGATGCCAGAAACCGGTCCCCGGAAGCTTGTTTCCTTCCCAGTATAAGAATTGGCTTGGTAGTTTGGTTTGCCCTGTTCCCATCATGCACTGGGACAGGTACAGACTAATTTGCATGTAGCCAGGTTCTGAGCTGGGATGGTGCAGTGAGCCAAAAAACCGTGATGGATTAAAACCATGATCTCTTGACTTGGTAAGAGTATTCTGCATCAATCAGAAACTCTGTCCATCACCACCCCCTTTTTCCCAAATCGATTTTATCCACACTCAGTGTGGGAGGGTATGCTCAGACATGAGTCCCTTGCTCATTGCACCATCAGGATTCAGGCAAGCCGGGCCGACGAAGGCTGTGATGCCAGAAACCGGTCCCCGGAAGCTTGTTTCCTTCCCAGTATAAGAATTGGCTTGGTAGTTTGGTTTGCCCTGTTCCCATCATGCACTGGGACAGGTACAGACTAATTTGCATGTAGCCAGGTTCTGAGCTGGGATGGTGCAGTGAGCTAAAAAACGGTGATGGATTAAAACCATGATCTCTTGACTTGGTAAGAGTATTCTGCATCAATCAGAAACTCTGTCCATCACCACCCCCTTTTTCCCAAATCGATTTTATCCACACTCAGTGTGGGAGGGTATGCTCAGACGTGAGTCCCTTGCTCATTGCACCATCAGGATTCAGGCAAGCCGGGCCGACGAAGGCTGTGATGCCAGAAACCGGTCCCCGGAAGCTTGTTTCCTTCCCAGTATAAGAATTGGCTTGGTAGTTTGGTTTGCCCTGTTCCCATCATGCACTGGGACAGGTACAGACTAATTTGCATGTAGCCAGGTTCTGAGCTGGGATGGTGCAGTGAGCTAAAAAACGGTGATGGATTAAAACCATGATCTCTTGACTTGGTAAGAGTATTCTGCATCAATCAGAAACTCTGTCCATCACCACCCCCTTTTTCCCAAATCGATTTTATCCACACTCAGTGTGGGAGGGTATGCTCAGACATGAGTCCCTTGCTCATTGCACCATCAGGATTCAGGCAAGCCGGGCCGACGAAGGCTGTGATGCCAGAAACCGGTCCCCGGAAGCTTGTTTCCTTCCCAGTATAAGAATTGGCTTGGTAGTTTGGTTTGCCCTGTTCCCATCATGCACTGGGACAGGTACAGACTAATTTGCATGTAGCCAGGTTCTGAGCTGGGATGGTGCAGTGAGCTAAAAAACGGTGATGGATTAAAACCATGATCTCTTGACTTGGTAAGAGTATTCTGCATCAATCAGAAACTCTGTCCATCACCACCCCCTTTTTCCCAAATCGATTTTATCCACACTCAGTGTGGGAGGGTATGCTCAGACGTGAGTCCCTTGCTCATTGCACCATCAGGATTCAGGCAAGCCGGGCTGACGAAGGCTGTGATGCCAGAAACCGGTCCCCGGAAGCTTGTTTCCTTCCCAGTATAAGAATTGGCTTGGTAGTTTGGTTTGCCCTGTTCCCATCATGCACTGGGACAGGTACAGACTAATTTGCATGTAGCCAGGTTCTGAGCTGGGATGGTGCAGTGAGCTAAAAAACGGTGATGGATTAAAACCATGATCTCTTGACTTGGTAAGAATATTCTGCATCAATCAGAAACTCTGTCCATCACCACCCCCTTTTTCCCAAATCGATTTTATCCACACTCAGTGTGGAAGGGTATGCTCAGACGTGAGTCCCTTGCTCATTGCACCATCAGGATTCAGGCAAGCCGGGCCGACGAAGGCTGTGATGCCAGAAACCGGTCCCGGGAACCTTGTTTCCTTCCCAGTATAAGAATTGGCTTGGTAGTTTGGTTTGCCCTGTTCCCATCATGCACTGGGACAGGTACAGACTAATTTGCATGTAGCCAGGTTCTGAGCTGGGATGGTGCAGTGAGCTAAAAAACGGTGATGGATTAAAACCATGATCTCTTGACTTGGTAAGAGTATTCTGCATCAATCAGAAACTCTGTCCATCACCACCCCCTTTTTCCCAAATCGATTTTATCCACACTCAGTGTGGGAGGGTATGCTCAGACGTGAGTCCCTTGCTCATTGCACCATCAGGATTCAGGCAAGCCGGGCCGACGAAGGCTGTGATGCCAGAAACCGGTCCCCGGAAGCTTGTTTCCTTCCCAGTATAAGAATTGGCTTGGTAGTTTGGTTTTCCCTGTTCCCATCATGCACTGGGACAGGTACAGACTAATTTGCATGTAGCCAGGTTCTGAGCTGGGATGGTGCAGTGAGCTAAAAAACGGTGATGGATTAAAACCATGATCTCTTGACTTGGTAAGAGTATTCTGCATCAATCAGAAACTCTGTCCATCACCACCCCCTTTTTCCCAAATCGATTTTATCCACACTCAGTGTGGGAGGGTATGCTCAGACGTGAGTCCCTTGCTCATTGCACCATCAGGATTCAGGCAAGCCGGGCCGACGAAGGCTGTGATGCCAGAAACCGGTCCCCGGAAGCTTGTTTCCTTCCCAGTATAAGAATTGGCTTGGTAGTTTGGTTTGCCCTGTTCCCATCATGCACTGGGACAGGTACAGACTAATTTGCATGTAGCCAGGTTCTGAGCTGGGATGGTGCAGTGAGCTAAAAAACGGCGATGGATTAAAACCATGATCTCTTGACTTGGTAAGAGTATTCTGCATCAATCAGAAACTCTGTCCATCACCACCCCCTTTTTCCCAAATCGATTTTATCCACACTCAGTGTGGGAGGGTATGCTCAGACGTGAGTCCCTTGCTCATTGCACCATCAGGATTCAGGCAAGCCGGGCCGACGAAGGCTGTGATGCCAGAAACGGGTCCCCGGAAGCTTGTTTCCTTCCCAGTATAAGAATTGGCTTGGTAGTTTGGTTTGCCCTGTTCCCATCATGCACTGGGACAGGTACAGACTAATTTGCATGTAGCCAGGTTCTGAGCTGGGATGGTGCAGTGAGCTAAAAAACGGTGATGGATTAAAACCATGATCTCTTGACTTGGTAAGAGTATTCTGCATCAATCAGAAACTCTGTCCATCACCACCCCCTTTTTCCCAAATCGATTTTATCCACATTCAGTGTGGGAGGGTATGCTCATACGTGAGTCCCTTGCTCATTGCACCATCAGGATTCAGGCAAGCCGGGCCGACGAAGGCTGTGATGCCAGAAACCGGTCCCCGGAAGCTTGTTTCCTTCCCAGTATAAGAATTGTCTTGGTAGTTTGGTTTGCCCTGTTCCCATCATGCACTGGGACAGGTACAGACTAATTTGCATGTAGCCAGGTTCTGAGCTGGGATGGTGCAGTGAGCTAAAAAACGGTGATGGATTAAAACCATGATCTCTTGACTTGGTAAGAGTATTCTGCATCAATCAGAAACTCTGTCCATCACCACCCCCTTTTTCCCAAATCGATTTTATCCACACTCAGTGTGGGAGGGTATGCTCAGACGTGAGTCCCTTGCTCATTGCACCATCAGGATTCAGGCAAGCCGGGCCGACGAAGGCTGTGATGCCAGAAACCGGTCCCCGGAAGCTTGTTTCCTTCCCAGTATAAGAATTGGCTTGGTAGTTTGGTTTGCCCTGTTCCCATCATGCACTGGGACAGGTACAGACTAATTTGCATGTAGCCAGGTTCTGAGCTGGGATGGTGCAGTGAGCTAAAAAACGGTGATGGATTAAAACCATGATCTCTTGACTTGGTAAGAGTATTCTGCATCAATCAGAAACTCTGTCCATCACCACCCCCTTTTTCCCAAATCGATTTTATCCACACTCAGTGTGGGAGGGTATGCTCAGACGTGAGTCCCTTGCTCATTGCACCATCAGGATTCAGGCAAGCCGGGCCGACGAAGGCTGTGATGCCAGAAACCAGTCCCCGGAAGCTTGTTTCCTTCCCAGTATAAGAATTGGCTTGGTAGTTTGGTTTGCCCTGTTCCCATCATGCACTGGGACAGGTACAGACTAATTTGCATGTAGCCAGGTTCTGAGCTGGGATGGTGCAGTGAGCCAAAAAACCGTGATGGATTAAAACCAAGATCTCTTGACTTGGTAAGAGTATTCTGCATCAATCAGAAACTCTGTCCATCACCACCCCCTTTTTCCAAATCGATTTTATCCACACTCAGTGTGGGAGGGTATGCTCAGACGTGAGTCCCTTGCTCATTGCACCATCAGGATTCAGGCAAGCCGGGCCGACGAAGGCTGTGATGCCAGAAACCGGTCCCCGGAAGCTTGTTTCCTTCCCGTTATAAGAATTGGCTTGGTAGTTTGGTTTGCCCTGTTCCCATCATGCACTGGGACAGGTACAGACTAATTTGCATGTAGCCAGGTTCTGAGCTGGGATGGTGCAGTGAGCTAAAAAACGGTGATGGATTAAAACCATGATCTCTTGACTTGGTAAGAGTATTCTGCATCAATCAGAAACTCTGTCCATCACCACCCCCTTTTTCCCAAATCGATTTTATCCACACTCAGTGTGGGAGGGTATGCTCGGACATGAGTCCCTTGCTCATTGCACCATCAGGATTCAGGCAAGCCGGGCCGACGAAGGCTGTGATGCCAGAAACCGGTCCCCGGAAGCTTGTTTCCTTCCCAGTATAAGAATTGGCTTGGTAGTTTGGTTTGCCCTGTTCCCATCATGCACTGGGACAGGTACAGACTAATTTGCATGTAGCCAGGTTCTGAGCTGGGATGGTGCAGTGAGCTAAAAAACGGTGATGGATTAAAACCATGATCTCTTGACTTGGTAAGAGTATTCTGCATCAATCAGAAACTCTGTCCATCACCACCCCCTTTTTCCCAAATCGATTTTATCCACACTCAGTGTGGGAGGGTATGCTCAGACGTGAGTCCCTTGCTCATTGCACCATCAGGATTCAGGCAAGCCGGGCCGACGAAGGCTGTGATGCCAGAAACCGGTCCCCGGAAGCTTGTTTCCTTCCCAGTATAAGAATTGGCTTGGTAGTTTGGTTTGCCCTGTTCCCATCATGCACTGGGACAGGTACAGACTAATTTGCATGTAGCCAGGTTCTGAGCTGGGATGGTGCAGTGAGCTAAAAAACGGTGATGGATTAAAACCATGATCTCTTGACTTGGTAAGAGTATTCTGCATCAATCAGAAACTCTGTCCATCACCACCCCCTTTTTCCCAAATCGATTTTATCCACACTCAGTGTGGGAGGGTATGCTCAGACGTGAGTCCCTTGCTCATTGCACCATCAGGATTCAGGCAAGCCGGGCCGACGAAGGCTGTGATGCCAGAAACCGGTCCCCGGAACCTTGTTTTCTTCCCAGTATAAGAATTGGCTTGGTAGTTTGGTTTTCCCTGTTCCCATCATGCACTGGGACAGGTACAGACTAATTTGCATGTAGCCAGGTTCTGAGCTGGGATGGTGCAGTGAGCTAAAAAACGGTGATGGATTAAAACCATGATCTCTTGACTTGGTAAGAGTATTCTGCATCAATCAGAAACTCTGTCCATCACCACCCCCTTTTTCCCAAATCGATTTTATCCACACTCAGTGTGGGAGGGTATGCTCAGACGTGAGTCCCTTGCTCATTGCACCATCAGGATTCAGGCAAGCCGGGCCGACGAAGGCTGTGATGCCAGAAACCGGTCCCCGGAAGCTTGTTTCCTTCCCAGTATAAAAATTGGCTTGGTAGTTTGGTTTTCCCTGTTCCCATCATGCACTGGGACAGGTACAGACTAATTTGCATGTAGCCAGGTTCTGAGCTGGGATGGTGCAGTGAGCTAAAAAACGGTGATGGATTAAAACCATGATCTCTTGACTTGGTAAGAGTATTCTGCATCAATCAGAAACTCTGTCCATCACCACCCCCTTTTTCCCAAATCGATTTTATCCACACTCAGTGTGGGAGGGTATGCTCAGACGTGAGTCCCTTGCTCATTGCACCATCAGGATTCAGGCAAGCCGGGCCGACGAAGGCTGTGATGCCAGAAACCGGTCCCCGGAAGCTTGTTTCCTTCCCAGTATAAGAATTGGCTTGGTAGTTTGGTTTGCCCTGTTCCCATCATGCACTGGGACAGGTACAGACTAATTTGCATGTAGCCAGGTTCTGAGCTGGGATGGTGCAGTGAGCTAAAAAACGGTGATGGATTAAAACCATGATCTCTTGACTTGGTAAGAGTATTCTGCATCAATCAGAAACTCTGTCCATCACCACCCCCTTTTTCCCAAATCGATTTTATGCACACTCAGTGTGGGAGGGTATGCTCAGACGTGAGTCCCTTGCTCATTGCACCATCAGGATTCAGGCAAGCCGGGCCGACGAAGGCTGTGATGCCAGAAACCGGTCCCCGGAAGCTTGTTTCCTTCCCAGTATAAGAATTGGCTTGGTAGTTTGGTTTGCCCTGTTCCCATCATGCACTGGGACAGTTACAGACTAATTTGCATGTAGCCAGGTTCTGAGCTGGGATGGTGCAGTGAGCTAAAAAACGGTGATGGATTAAAACCATGATCTCTTGACTTGGTAAGAGTATTCTGCATCAATCAGAAACTCTGTCCATCACCACCCCCTTTTTCCCAAATCGATTTTATCCACACTCAGTGTGGGAGGGTATGCTCAGACGTGAGTCCCTTGCTCATTGCACCATCAGGATTCAGGCAAGCCGGGCCGACGAAGGCTGTGATGCCAGAAACCGGTCCCCGGAAGCTTGTTTCCTTCCAAGTATAAGAATTGGCTTGGTAGTTTGGTTTGCCCTGTTCCCATCATGCACTGGGACAGGTACAGACTAATTTGCATGTAGCCAGGTTCTGAGCTGGGATGGTGCAGTGAACTAAAAAACGGTGATGGATTAAAACCATGATCTCTTGACTTGGTAAGAGTATTCTGCATCAATCAGAAACTCTGTCCATCACCACCCCCTTTTTCCCAAATCTAAAACTGATAATGCACATCCATCTTTCTCATGCACATACAGTGAAAAGGGCTTCGTATAATCAGGGGTACCTAACACTGGTGCTGAACAAAGGGCTTGTCGTAGTTGCTGGAAAGCAATTTCACACTCATTTGACCAGGGAAGAGGAATCGGAGTGTCTTTTGTCAAGAGTGCTAACAATGGCTTAGCTATGTGTGAAAACCCCAATATCCATTGCCTACAGAAAGAAGCAAGACCCAAAAATGCACGCACATCCTTCTGTGTGGAAGGTACTGGCGTGTCCAAAATTGCTTGAATACGATCTGGTGTGAGTGCACGCCCCTCCTTAGACAAAAGGTGACCCAAGTAAGTCACCTTTGGTCTACAGAATTGCAATTTCTTCCTCGACACTTTGTGATTGTGATATGCCAAAAAGGAAAGCAAAGATAACGTAGTCTTCTCACACAGCTCAGGAGTGTCAGCCGCCAACAAGATGTCATCGACATATTGTATGAGGGTGACACCCTCAGGCAGAACAAAGGAATCCAATTGCCTTTTCAATGCTTGACTGTAAATACTAGGGCTCTCTGTATAACCCTGAGGGACTCTACAAAATCTATAAGACCTATTGTTCAGAGTAAAACCGAAAAGGTATCGACTATCAGGATGAATAGGAATCGAAAAGAAAGCATTTTTCAAATCAATAACTGAAAACGTGGTCGCCGTTGGCGGGACCAAAGTGAGTAACGTCGTGATATCAGAAACCACTGGATACTGAGGTATCACTATCTTATTCACTTCCCTTAAGTCAATGATAAAACGGTAAACCCTGGTATCGGTATCTTTTTTCAAAATGGGTAAAATAGGGCTGTTGCAAACATTGTAGGGAACTTCCTCCACTACTCCCACCTTAATCAAATCCTGCACAATCTGTATGAGTGCCTCCTCCCCCTCCTGGGAAATACGATACTGAGGGAGGCAAGGTAACACCGCACCCTCCTGGACACTAATGTGGACAGGCGGAATCACCATCCGTCCCACATCAGTATCCGAAGTGGCCCACAAAGAATGAGGGAGGGAAGCTAATGCAGTATCCTCCGTAACCACACACATCCGGTCTGTCAGGGGGTGATTATCGTTTAAGATCACACGTACTCCAGCAGGGGAGCAGCGGATCGTAGCTCTGAAATGCTTAAGCAGATCAAGACCCATAATGTTATCGGGCGTGTTCGGAGCTAGCAAAAACGGACAGGGTACAGAAAAACGATCAACATGAAATGTGAGGGGTCGGGAAAGAGGGCTTCGAGAGAGTGTACCATCAAACCCTACCGATGTAACCATTAAGCCAGATGGGGGAGCCCTCGGAACCAATTGTTTGGACAGTGCACTGCGAGTAGCTCCTGTATCAACTAGGAACCGATCAGTAGAACCCAAAACATTTGCTGAAACATAAGGACCCCTCTGATCAATCGGTACTTCAACTGATTCCAACCCCCATCCAACGCAATCCTATGCATGCTGCGAATCATGATACCCAGGGCGATCATTCCCAGACATTTGATACTGATTTTGCCAATCAAATACATTAGGTCTATCTCGTTGCTGCGCGTTAGGCTCAAAGCGAGCACGATCATTGGAATTCCCTCTGGAATTCGAAAAGCCCCCTCTACCTCTCGGTGGTCCCTGACCACGTCCCTGACGAGATGCATATAATACCGGACAATCTCTAGCCCAATGACCCGACTGTTTACAATACGCACATTGGTTTCTATTAACATCTGACCGACCGGAAGGGGGACCATAGAATCCTCCTCCACCTCTGTCGACACCCCGACTAGGCGGACCATACACTTGTGCTAACATCACCTTAGTTTTCAAATCTTTCGATTTCTTCTCCTCATGCCCCTTCGCTTCTTGTTCCTGACGCTCATAATACTGAGCCATAGTCAGGAGGGATGCTGGAGATGAGGTAGACCAAGAACTTTCACTCGCTTTTAAACAAGCTGCTATTCCCGGTAATAAATTCGCCACATATTTATCGACAAAAAGATGTCGACCCGTATCATCCGTAAGTGACTGACCACTGAAATCATGAAATGTATCCTCAAAACGTGTAAAGAAGTCTGAAACTGATTCATCAACCTTCTGTTTACACGAGGCTAACATATTCCAATCAATCTTTTTAGGGGGGATAATTGTTTTCAATTTAGTCAAAATAGCAGTGGGAAGATCTAAAATAAGCTGGGGTGGTTTTTGCGCGGGTTTTCTCTCCCTATCCACATCCTCAATTTCAGACCATTTGGCCTTAAAAGCGGCTTGATCATCCACCTTCCGCACAGATCGCCACATATCCGGTGGTAAAATAAGCCCAAAGAACAAATCTATATCTGCTAAAGTCATAGTACAAGAATTCAAAGCCCCTTCGACCTCTTCGTAAAAGGCCGCTGGATTCTTGCGGGGGTCAGGCAATGCATTCTTTAATGCCATAACATCAGCCCTGTGCCAGGGAGTATAAACCCAATCATATACAAAATATCCCCTAGCATCGGGGGAAGATATATCTGAACTATTTCCTGCTCCTTTAGGAGGAACATACAAAGGTGCCGCCTCTCGCATCGGTTTAGCATGCACTAGTTCACTCTTATCTGAATGGGAGGTAGATGATTGGTCGCCGCCGGTACGTGAATTCGATTGCTCCTTCTCCCCTGCCTTTAGGTGCGCTTTCTCTTTAAGTTCAAACGCCGCGTCCCGCAATGCAAACAGCCGTCGGACCGCATCGGGGACCTTAGAGGGAGAAAAAACACCGTTACGTAATGCTTTAGCATCTAAAACTACAGCATCAGGCTCGAAAACATCAGAATATTTCCGAAAGGCAGTAATCACTTCATCAGAAAAAGCTGCCGCAAAATACAGCTTCTCTCTATCCTGCCAACTTCCCAAAGATTCCAACAATTCAGCAAGGGGTAGCTTGCCTTTAAGCGCACGCAAAGAAATTTTCCGAAGCTCACCCATACGCTCAACTGATAACATGGACCGCGTGTCTACCTTATCCGATACCGATCCAGAATCCTATGATCTCGGGGCGGACGCGCCAACATAAGGGGGCGGAGAGCGATCTAATAAATAAAAATCATCTTCAAGATTAGTAAAGACAGGATAAAGTGGCTGGCGGACAGCATATTGACCCGAGACTTGCAACCTACGCTCTTTCTCTTGTCTCTCCGCCAGTTCTCTTTCTTCCCGACGCTTCGCTTCCTGAGCTCTCACATGATAATTTTTCCGTTGCTCTTTATCAAACAGCGCTTTCTCACGTTTCTCTCGCTCACGCACTTCCTTCACCCATAACCGTACACATTCAAACATGTCTTGCCGAGCACGCCGTTTACACATACACTGTTCCACATACTCAATCTTACGCATATCAAACGATCCATACAAAGGCCATCGTAACTCAGGATCCTTTTTGGTGTATTTCCTCCACACTGTGCTGTACATTATAGAGGAAAGACCATGCTTCACATACATATCCCTATTAGGAGTCCCCTCTGGGAGGGCTGGAGCAGATTCCTCGAGATTTAACCGGTTTCCAAAACAGCAGCACCACTTACGGAGTGCGCTAAAAGCAGGCATGCTCAAAAATAATGCAAAATATGCAGTATTATCAAAAATGGCACTTAAACTTTGCGCTGTTCAAATTTACACAACTCCGGAGAAATATCTCCACATTACCTGCCTATATGTGTTGCAACGCATATATTCTCACAGTAATCAATACAAAATATGACCGGTCATCACAAATCAAACTTAAATAGCCAACCCAGGCTTCAAAACTCGGAGCAAGTACCGTACAACGGTTCTTACCAATCAAGAGTGTCCAGATTCCAACTGCCAAGTTCCAAAATTCGCCCAAACGGCTGTCGCGGCAAACCGACAGAAGAGGTCTCAGTCGAGGACCGGCGCCACCCAGAAGGTCAGTTCGGAAGGGAAGGAAGAAACCTCGGGATGCCAGGACTAAAAACGCCGCTGGCAGTGATCACATCCCCGGCCAAATTCCTCACCTTCGTCACGACCAGTCCTTCGAGCATCCGAGTCGCCGATGAGCCCCACCTGACGGGCGCCAATTGAAGAATACAGGCCCCAGCTAGGCCCGCAGAATACAAGGGTTCACTCTCCTGTAACGAAAACTAGAAGGAAGTTGGCACGGAAACTGCAAATACAAAGACAAAGTTTATTAACCCTTAAGGGTGGTCCTACAACCTATACAACACTCTTCAGTATTGCATAGAGTAGCACAAAGAACTTGCGTACACGGTCCCCTTTTATACACAACAGAGGGGCTCATAAGTGGGTGGATACAACATGAGGCAAGGTTCTTTACCTTTTATGGACATTTTCGATACAGAATCAATATGTGGGCGGAGGCAGCAATTTTCTGAGCCCGCGAAAACATGGTCAAGCAAGGACTAACTGATAACAGATGTGGTCAGGTCTGGGCATGCGCCAGACGGACAAAGGAGCTATTTATAGACTGTTACTAGGCAGATTACAAGAGCAACTAACAAGAAGGAAGGACTCTTCTCGTGCAAGGCACGTGAAGACATGACAATACAAAATGGAGTCCAGACATTAGTCAACATAAGACAAGAGACATGTTCTAAGGAAGGAGAATTCATGTCTTTAGTAAATGCTTAATCATATCGCCGTTTTAGTTTTCAACAGCATCACTAAAGAGGGTCTTTGGCTCCGCCCACACGTTGGAAGTACATGCTTCGATTGGGCAGGCAGAAGTTGTGCGCTTCCACGAAAAAAGTTCCTTGCCCTCCACACAGCTGTGATCATTTTATTTATCCAGCTGCTTGAGCTTGAACTTTGAGGGGCACACATGTGACATTGTAATGCTATTAACAGGTCTTCCATAACTAGACAATTTATGGTGTTTTTCTCTGGTAGCAGAGCATATGAAAGGAGGGCAGTCTTTAACCTACGTGGATTTTTAAGTCTGGCTTGACAGCTCAAATAGCACCTGCCCTATTAACCTACACCAATATTATTCTACAGTTCTTTGCTTCCACAAAATACATATCCATCCCCATGCTAATTACTTGTAGAAGAAAATTGATAGTTTCTGCTCATAATCTACTGTCCCAGAACATTACTTAAATAGCTGGAAGATGTTTTTGTGAGCAGCTATGCTGATCGAACTGCAAAACTGCTAAAGCAAATGTTAAACTGAAGTCACTGAAAATATTGCGACATACAGATAATAAAGTAAACTTTGTTTTATTTTTCTATTTCTTTTGTTTGAAAGCTAGCTGTAATTTTATTAGTCTGGAAAACATTTATTTTCTCCAATAAAAGGCAGTCATTCTTATTTTTTAATACATTAAAAACCCACGGTGCCTATCCTATTGCACTTTGAAACTGTATATTGCAGATCTAATGATTTAAACCAAAATTATATATAGAGAACACCCACTGTCCCAAGAGACACGTTCAACTTACTGCAAAAGTTAAGGAGTCGAAGATTTTAGCATAAACTACATGTTTTCTAGGTTTAAATGTGAAAACAACATCACTTGGGTGTGACCTTTACAGAAGTTAGCGTAGAAACTGGTTTTATCTGATACTGAAGTAGAGGCAGGGTTGCTTGAACAAAACCTTATATTCACCATGCTAAATTATTTATTTACATCTGCATATTTATGGCAGAATGTTATAATAAATAATAGGCTTATTTATGTGAGGGTATATCTGGCAATATAGGGTTTATCAGTATGTCAGTGTTTCCATATATTTTGCATTAAATATTATGTTTTAACTAATACAGATGCATGATTTGTATCTTTCATAGTTGTGTTCACCTGATTTGTATTTTAATCTGTTTGCTATATGGGTTTGCCTCTGCTCATCTCGTATTCTTATATGTAAATGGTGGAATGGAGGAGCCACCATTAAAGACTGCAGGAATATCAGTTATTTGTGGATCCATGGTATACTGCAGAATAAAATCCTCTATGCTGGGAAGGAGGGTCTTCAAGAACTTGGATCAACGCAGACTTGGAAGGCGAATAGAGAATGCAACACCCACTTGTATCATACTACTTCTGGTGTTGTATGATTGCTCCTGCAGTGGAAATACTTGGAAAGGCTCAGACTAGAAAGAAAGGGGAGGTTAGACTTTTTTTATTGAACAGCAGAAGAAAAAGTTACAGTATTCAAGGCATAATCCATTCCAAGCAGAAGGTAAATGATTGTTTCCAGGATATTTACAGGCGGTAAAAAAAAGCAAAAAGAAAAGGAGTAGGTTTCTAATAGACTGATGAGATGATTAAATTCACAGACTTCCAAGTGTGTTTGGAAATGTGTAGTTGAGGAAACCAAAGATGCTCAATGGAGGCCTCTTAGACCTGTGAACAGAGAAAGATAATCATTGGTACTAAGACACTGATTTATCCTGTTTCATAGTCTATTTCTCTAAGTGCAACTGGACTGATTTACCCCTCCAAATTACTTACAAATGTGATGTCTGCAAGGCTAGTTGCTGATATATTCATATAGTTCTGGGTTACTGTTTCTTTTGATCTGATTTCCAGCATACCCCATGTACTTTTCTAACATACTCTGAAGGATGATTCATGTGTGATCATGTGCAATAAATACATCAGCTGTCTTGTTCACATTATCTATGTGATGTTTTCATTTATGTGTAGTGGGTTCCAATGTTATGCCCAAATAAAGTAGTAATACACAAAGCAAAGGCGTAACCCAGTATCCCTCAGAACCTGGGCATATATATCATAAATAACAATAGGTTCTGTCGGGTAAGACAATTTCTTTATAATTCATGACACTTATGAAAATTAATAAATCTGAAGACGACGCTAGAACACATATAGAGTGACAATGTGATTCGTGGTACCAAAAGAGTTTTTACTTTTTTCTTTAAATGATTTTTTGGAAAACCTTTTTTGGTTAACACCACAAAACTCCAGATGAAACAGTCTGCCTAGTAATTCATTGAATAAAACGTCGCAAGTGACAGTTATTTATAGTGAATAAAAAGTGCCCAAGTGACAGAATACGTGTATTATACATGTAAGTGAAAAAATACATTGGTAATACATTTACATAGGGGAGGATATTTGAGGGTAAGTCCAAATTTAACTATATAATACAAGTATCTCTGGGTCAAGAATTGATAGCTTAATGATTTGAAAGCTGTGAGACCTTCTGAAGTTTTGTGGTGTTAACCAAAAAAAGTTTTCACTCTATATGTGTTCTAGCGTCGTCTTCAGGTTCATTAATTTTCATAAATATCATGAATTATAAAGGAATTGTCTTACCCAACAGAACCTATTGTTATTTGTGACAAATAAAGTAGTAAGGCGGATGTACAGAATCAGTGTTTGAAATAATGCTATAGAAAGGGTTATTGATTCCGGGACTAAATATGGAGAACATAACTCAACTCCTCTCCCTCATATAGAAAGACTATTATATACAGCTATGGTTTGAGATTCACCATCCAAAGGGTTTTCAGCTTTGTCACCCTGTGTCTTTATAATGAGGCATATGCCAGTATGTCTAGGATGTTGCTCTGATAACAGAAGACCTATTACCCGAGGAGTGAAAAATTAGGCCTGACCGGACTTCGCGGAGTTCTGCTACACTGAACTCTGCCAAGTGACCAAAAACCGCTACCACGCTATGCAGAGTTCCACAAGCAGCGGAGTGCATTGGGTCATGCCATTCATGCTGACTTTTAGCGCTGGGTGTTTGTACCGCACTGGAAAATCAGAGCAAATGGCACCATGTGCAGCGCAAGAGGATGCTGCTTTTTTCTCGAGGGGCAGATTCCTCAACGTGAATGGAGCAGAGTTTTTCAGAACTCCACACTCTACATGGAGGACGGAGTGGGAAAAACTTCTCAAACTCCACAAGCGGAGTGGAATTTTAATGCTGAGGCCTATGAAAAATACCAATGTGGAGGCAGTGCTGAGACAAGACCCCATGAAACATATACAGACTTTTTTCAAAATGCACTTTTGGCATTAAGTTTTTCTTCCATTTGTGAAAGGAAACTATTCATCGTATCAGAACATTTAGACCATATTCTCAGCAATCACACGCAAAGGTAAATCTTCAAATCTTTTTATGAAGGAAACAGCCACTAAGTTATACCATCTATCGCATGGGTGGATTTTTTCTCAAAAGAACCAATGGGAGGCTGTCACATCAATCCTAACACCAATACTCAAATGAAGCACAATTCCATTGCAATGTCCTGCAAGCAGATAGTGTACTGAGCAGTTGAAGTGTTTGAATGAGCTTGCCATTGTTACACAGTCCACTGCTGCAAGCTTGAGGCTGGTGAGATTTTCTAGTGCATTAAAAAATACAAGGCATTGTTGACTAAGATTGTCCTGCAGAAACATATCTATCCCCAATCCATATCAAAACCATAATGAACCAGTCCAGGCTGAAAGTCTTCTGTAGGGACTGGTGCCTGTATTGCCTGGTAGCCGGTGTGGTGTAGTATAATAAACACTTTAGCAGGTTTATGAAGATTTGCTACATTTGCCATTAGCTTCCATGGCAGAGGGTTTTTCCCTCTGTTCCTGTTTCACCAGCCTGGCATGAGCCACCACCACGGCAAAATAACATGACTGCAGTTTCACTGGATAACAAGGTGGATTTCCCATCACAAATGTGTGTATTCATCACCCTCGCCTTTGTAAGGTATACAACATGCACTACTCAAGGTCTAGTTAGCACTATTCTTAATAGAATATACAGGTGCTTAAGAGAGTTCCTAAACACAATGTAATTGGACTTGCATCTATCAAGTGTTCTAACAGGCAGTTTCATGAATCTTGGCCTTGGAATGAAAAACCTCTGCCACCCTTAGATGTAGATCTTACTCAGGGGTGGCACAGGAGTTTGTTGTTTTCACAGTGGCGCAATGCCATTAGTAGGTATAAAGAGCTGCAGGTGCTCAGGTACTGAGTGCCTAGATTGTAGAAAAATGTGTAGATCCAACAGCCTACATTGAAAATGATTCTGTCGCTAACTGGCAACCAGGCCCAGGGATGTTCTGCCATGCGGCAAATGGTTCCTGCTTCGACTAAGCCTAACTACAGCATTTTGAGCTCTCTGAATAGGTGAATCTGATTGGCTGGTAAGCCAGCAAACAGGTAGTTGCAATAATCTAATCTGGAGTTGTTAGCAGCACTAAACACTATAGTCAGTGTGTGGAGGATAAAAGGGGAAGAAGGGCCTTATTATGGCCAACTGGCCAAAAGAACTGCCTACTGCTGTTCTTACCTTGGTGCTCATGACCATGTCAATCAAAGTTTACTCTTAATTTTCTTAACACTTGGCATAGCCTGACATTTTGGTCTAGGATAACAGCAGTGGGGAGAGCCAATAGGCTGGATCTTATTTTAGCCCTGAGAATGACCTCAGTTTTGGAGCTGTTTAGGTGGGTATAATTTGGCAATTCCTCTACAGGGGAGGTGTGATACGAAAACCTTATATAAGCTTGGGTTTTATCTGCCTACAGCTGCACCCCAATCTGAATATTGTTGAAAATGGAATATAGGGGGAGGAGCCAAGATGGCGACCGGAGCAGTCGCTTGAGCGCCCGGCTCCGTCGGCCCTTGGCCTCGGACTATCATCCTGATTCCTATCCTTGCCGATTTTCGAGGTGCAACGCGTGCGACGACGCGCTGACTGCGCCGCCGCTTTCCCGAAGTCTTAGCCCGCCCGGATGCCGGAGTTTTTGGTGCCTTTGTTCCCCGCCCTGGACCCTTGCTCTACTGTGGCCTCGGCCGACCCCCTGGAATCGTTGCAGTCACCGGACCCGCTGGTGCAAATCTGAGCCCGAGGTCCCGATCCCGCCTCACGCCACGCACGGTCGCCAGAAGAGCCGGGAGAGAGACGCCCGGACACCTCCTGTACCCTGCATCTGATGGGCTGGAGCCAGAGGGTAAGCCCCGGTGTGGCGGGTCTCCTACCCCGCTCTGTGGACCACGCTGTAGAAGGCTGCAGACCCCCTTCTTCTATGGTCTAGTCGGCTGCAAAGAGAGCCTGAGGGAGGGGAAGAGACTGCTGGCTTTCACCTGTTGCGGCGCAGACCTGTTGGGAATTGCCTCCTTGTCACGATCCCCCCCCTGGCCACGGTACCGTTCAACGGTAAAACATGGCGCTGATTGCCTGCTCGCTGCTGGGGGGTGATGCTCCGGTCTCGCCCGCTGCCCGCTTCGCCCTCCCTCTACCAGACTCCAGCTCCCCAGTGCCGTCCCGGATTGCTGCCGTTGGGGGGACGCAGCTTCCGCTGACATACGGCTCCGTTCTGGCTGCCCTGCGGGACTTTCGTCTGCAATTGTGTGTCGGCTTGCAAACGCTGAGTGAGCGGTTCGACTCTACACTGTCTGCTGCGGGCCGTGAGCGCCCCGTTTGTGATCAACAAGACGTGAGTCTGCCAGTGCTGTGGTCCTCCTGCGGGGAAGCAACGACTGGGTATAACGGTGCTACACTGGTGTCTGCATTTGGCTTTCCCGGCGCTCAGGATCAATCGCTCTCCTGCTCAATGGCAGATACTTTGTTTCCCCGGTCATTGCCGCCTGCTTTGTTGTTGCCTGCCTCACCGTGCCCGCAGGAGTTTCCAGCTGAACTACACCTGGCGACCTCGAGGAACTGTTCACGGTGGCCTACGACTCCTTTTATGTGGAACTCATGTACTTTACAAGCCAGGTCTGGATTTTATATGGTGTGCAAGGGGACCTCATTAGATGATCGGCGGCCATTTTGTGACTCTACTTCTCCATCTTCTCCCAAGTGGCCATATTGTCTTTGTCTGTTCGGGATGCGGGGCATTCACGAGGGGGCGGGTCTAATCGTACGCCCGCGATCGGGCCAGGGCTAGATTACTTTCTATCATCATGGCTTCACGGCCGGGCTGGACTGGGACTGGAATTGTCTACTTATGTTGTGCGCACTCGTCGCGATCTGTCTGCCTTCATTTCCGTGGTGTTACATGCTATCTTCCCACGACCGCCTTTGGGTGTAGTGGGGTTTCAGTGTGTGGAGGCTTGGTTGGCCGGTGGTGTCGGGCGCTCCTGAGGATACGTGGGCTCCTCCCCGCCTCCTTTCTTCTTTCTTCTCTTAGTTTCTTTACTCTATTCCTACTTTCTCTCTCGTCTATATTTCGGGTTCATTGGGCGACAGGCACTATGCTGGGGGGGGGGTAGGCCATAGCCTCCGCATTGGTGTAGGGTGGGGGGGTAATTTACTGTTTCTTTTTTAGTTCTATGGGCCTCTTTCTTTCATGTCTCTGCGCTATACTTGTTTCGATTCGGGGTCCGGGTGTGGGGTGGATTGAGTGGGGGCGGCTTTTAGGGGGTGCGTATTTACTACTGTGATGATCCTGTTATCTAATTGCATCGCCTTACTGTATGAGATTTTCTATGGCTGTTTTAATGATGCTGCTGCTCTCCAGTGTATGAAGCCGACTTGCGGACTCGAATCTCCTTGTTTCTATCCTTTACTGACTTTTTTCCCGAAAAAATTTTTTTTGAAAACCTTAAAATTAACCTTCACTTCTCCTTCCCCCGGTGTCAAGGCTCCCTCCAGTGTATGAATCCTGAATCGTTGCTAATCTTGACCTTGACGCACAGGGGATGTATCGTTTGTCTCTGTGCTCAACCGTATTGTGGCCGGCCTGATGGTTGTAGGCCCGTATTTGTTCTTTTACTATGCACAAATAAAGGTTTTTAAAAAAAAAAAAAAAAAAAAAAAAAGAAAATGGAATATAGAGGGATAAGTTAGATGTTAAAGAGGAATGGTGACAATGGAGAGCCCTGGAAAACCCGCAAGAAGGTGCAACTCCTTAGGATGAAAAGAAGAACCTTTTGATACGCTGACATAGTAAAGAGCTGAACCATTTCATGGCATTAGAATCAGTATTAGGAGCCTTTTGACACCATGAGACATTAGCTGAGTCATTAAACGGCATTGGAATCAGTATTTGCCACAGTCGGCTGTTGGTTAAAGAGAATGAAGTGGTCCACAATGTCAGCTACTACAAACACGTCCAAAACCAACCGTAAACAGTCAACTCCATCATCTGCATGTCTGAGGGCATCATGCAAAAACCTAGGAGAGCGATTTTGGTCCTGGTTCTGACAAAAACTAAATTGCATGAGTGATAGGCAGTTACATGCCTACATGCAATTGGAGTTGTGAAACAACCACTGTCTCCATGACATCGCTATCATATCTAAGACAGAGATTGGTGACTATCCTAAAATTTGTAGGATTCAGATTGGTTTTTTATTTTAGTGGTAGTAAAGTAGGTCTGTTTTAGATAGACTGAGACTATGGCCTCAGTGAAAGAGGTGATCCTAATCTGGAAGACACATAAGGTGAACAGGAAGGCGTGTTTCCCAGGGAGCCAGGTAGAAGCTGAGTCCCTGGCTGTGTTGGTAGTGATGAGAACCAGCAGGACTGAGCTAGAGGGCAATGAGAAGGCAGAGCTCTGATGTGAGAATCATTGACAACTTGTGAATGGCCATTGAACAGCTGTGACCAATCCCAGATTTAGTTCATAAATAGTTGGTGTAGGTTGTCACAAAACGGAGTAAAATGGGCTGTCACAGAGAAAGAGTGATGGTGAGGGGGTAGCAGAGATGAAGATGTTGATTAATGTTTTAGAATCATGTTCTACCCTCATAATTTCTTTAAACCAATACAATTGTTTATAGTCACAATAAGTATCATGACAATTGTGCGTTGTTTGAGAAGTGAGCAGTAGAGTAGTTACTGTGCCGGGTGCTGATGTTTCTCCATTTAGACTCAGCCCAACAATGTGCCTTCTTTACAAGTTGTAAATAGCTCTTGCATGCATAATGTGACTAGTTTCTGGATTTAGTAGATTTTGTGGAAGAGACAGGAGGTTGTTCATGGCTGAGGAAAAAAGATCAAATGTCGTGATTGTATTTACGACTTAGAAAGGGATGTTGATAGGGTGTGACCATTTTTTAATAACAATCTTAGGGTTGCCTCTGGGTAGGAACATTGGAACATAAAATAGCTGACATTTCTCTTGGATTATAGTGAGAAATATCTAGCTCCACAATTCTATAACTCACTCAGATAAAAGGGGCAGGGTGAGCTGTACTTCCCTGTTACCTTAAAATTGGCCACATATTAATATGAAATTATTCCCTAGTGACCATCTAGGACCCACACAGATGGACAGGCCAATCCCAAAAAAGCAGGTTTGTTATTGGGGAATAAAGACATTCCATTATACAAGATCACACGTGACAGAGCTCTTTTAGCAGGCCTTCACCCACAGCAGAGGAGAGAAATCTCGAAGTGCAAAATTAAAAAATAAACAGGGAAATAATTAATATGCCATAGGATTTTCCCACTGTTTCAGTTAAGGGCATCTATTATGCTCCATTTAGGACACCTTGTAGTTTCGCTAATTGTCCAGCTAGTACATTGTCTTTTTTGGCAATGCCCTTCTAGCACTCTTTTCTATCAAAAAAAAAATCAAAGCTATCGCTTTACATTTTTCCATAATCCTGCTGTCAGTTCACTTTGTAATCTTTCATAATGCCATCAGTAGTTACAATCTGCAATTCCATAATATCCCAGTAATTACAGGGTTAAATTATTTTATAGTGCTGCAGCCAGTACATTTAACTGTTTCATATAAAGCTGCTAGTATACACACTTCAGAAACCTTTCTGATTTTGTAGGCACAGAGCATAGCCCTTTTCACCCTCAGGCATACTGGACTGTGCCTCTCTAGGTGCAGTCATTTCACTGAGGTCAGACTTGCTGTGGTGTGTATCCAACCTTCCATTCCACTGACTGGTCTTGCTCATAAAGGAGATGACATCAGCACTGGCAGAACAGAGAAGACATGGCAGGTCCAATGCTAAAACCTGGAAGGCAGGAGGAACAGAAACATTTTTGCTCTGTCTTTCTTGGTTCTAACCTCTCCTAAGATGATGTGCTCGTGAGAATCCACTTGATGGCTTCTACTCTTGACTTCAGTGGGAACTTCGGCAGAAAACTTAGGGGCATATGCACAAGGAGTTAACGCTGCATTAGCAGCACTTTTCCGACAGTTTTGCGGCAAGATTTTAATCGCCTTATGTACGAGCTGCCGCTAACCTCTGTTAGCTGCAGTTTTCCGGCGAAAACGTCCATTATGAAGATCGCCACTTCTGACAAAACTGCAGGGCAGGACTGCACACCATCAATAAGATAGTGCGTATTCCTGGGCCTCACTCATGAAAAGTGTTGCAGCGCGGCGACAAGATAGCGTTGCAACACTTTTTCACTACCCCCTTCTTGCGACACCACAGATGCGCTGTATTTACTGGACAGCGCTCCATGACACAAGTATTGACAGATGCACCTGGAATCCTGACGTATCTGTCTGCGCTAAAGTCACCCTTTGCAGCAGTCGTGTCACAACCATGACGCAACTCCAGCAACGAATGGGGCCAGCCTATACCTGTGGTACTGCATCACCCTTACGCCTGCCATCATGCAGGCGTAAGGTACTGATGCAGCGCCGTTCTTGAGGGTTGCCCGGGTGTCGGCGCAGTTGAAGACCCATCAGTGGCGGTTGTGCGCTGCGGTGTCACCGTCTGTAAGCGTTGGCAGAGTGGTGGTGGTGAGGGAGTTGTCGAGACGTACTTCGGTGGCCTTGATCCAGCTTAGAGGGGGGCGATGATGGCGATTGTGTATGGTGGGCATGGTGAAGACGTGATGTATACAATGATGGTTGGTCCAGGAGAGTCTGGTAGTGTGGCTGTAGTTGAAGGTCCTGATGGTGGAGGAGATGTGCTTGACCGTGTGTCCTGCTATGTGGCTTGCTGCGGTGACTATTTGCTTGAGTCTGATGTTGGGGAGCTACCCCAGGAGGGGGTAGTGTTCTGGTCACTGGGGTTGTCCAGGTGGAACTTGAGTATGCCGAGTAGGATGTCATCGGTGGATGGGAGAGCCTGGTGTGCAATGAGGTCTACAATGGTATCGGAGAATGAAGGTCCATGGCCCGGGGGGCCTGCAGATAAGGGTGCCGCAGAGGATGGGGTTGTGGTTAATCCAGATCTGGAAGTTGAGGTGTTCCATGGTCACCGGTGGGTCATGAGAGTGCGTGGTCAGTCAGAGTGTGCTTCTGTAGGTGATGGCAATGCCTCCTCCTGGACGCTCGGGGTGGTCCCAGTGGGTGATTTAGTAGCCATCAGTGATGGCGATGGTGATGTCCAGTCTGTAGCAGATGTTGGTCCTAGGAGGGGAAGTGGCGTCCATGGTTGATGGCGAGGAGGGGGCTGGCGCCATAGGGGTGGAGTATCCGAGAGGAAGGGTCCTTGGTGCTGAGCACGGTCCAGGGGCAGACGGACGCAGACGGGCTTGCCCATGGCTTGCCTTTGGCACCGGAGACGTCCATTACAACACAGGCATTACATCGTAATGCTTTTAGAACGCAAATCCAACAACGCAGGTGCCTTTACATCACATTCCATTATAATGCATGGTGAGGTCAGTAATGGGGTATTTTTAATTTTTAGGGTGGGTATGTGTTTCGGGTGTCGGGGATGAAATGTGGGGTGTATTATGGGGTAAAATTAGAAATTTGGGGTGTGTTTTGGGGTCAATCATGAAATTTGGGGTGTGCATTTGGGTCAAATATGATTTTTAGGGTGTGTTTTGGGGGCTCAAAGATAAATTTTAAGCTTCAGGGTTTGCTTTGGAGTGCAAGGGTTAGTCTTAGTGTTGCACTCACTGAAGTGGGAATAGTAATGTTTACATCTCCGCTATCCAACACTGATGCAATATGCCTAGTATTAGTATGCATTGCAATGGAATGCGATATAATGTTATGCGTCATAACTCCATATATACCTTTGGCACACCAGTGGTAAGCCCGCTGCACATGGCCGCCATTGAGGAGTGCTGCAGGGGGGACTGGGCAGCTGGGAAACTCCGGAAAGAAAACTGGATGGGGCGTGGATGCGGGGTGTGTGTGTGAGCGGGTGTTGTAAATATTTAGATGAGAGAAATCTTACCTCGAGGTCGGGTCCCGTGTCTTCGTTGCTCCTGCTCTCCTGAGTCTGCTTCCAGGAACAGGAAGTAGGCAGCCAGGCTCACTCCCCTAAGCCAATCACAACGCTGCAATGTGGCGTTGGGATTGGTCATTGGCGCCGGGATGAGGCATTCAGTCAGGGGCTGGAGGTGTGGGCATGTTCTCCATGCAGGCTGTAATGCAGCCTGCATTGCGAACAGGACAGTGCGCATGACTGCTTTGTGCAGCCTGAGTGAGCCAACAAACCAGTCACTGTGCCCTTGAGTGGGCATGCCACTCCACCCCTGCCCTGCTCCGTGAGAGGAGCAACCCTACCCACCCTCCCATCCACAAAGGAAACATGGCACGATAACATGAGGAAGTTATCATCATGTGATGATTGTTCCTCTACTTGCACTGCTTGGAAGCAGTGGGGCGCCGCTCTTTCGCCATATTGGATGAGCCGACACTGGGGGTGCGTCATCTACAAGTGCTAGGCTTGGGCAACTCGACCCCCGGGCCTCCTCTGCTACGTGTCCCACCTACTCCTTACCTGGACATTGAAACCGTGGTGCAATCCGCTAAACTCTCTTCAAATCTGTGACTCAGCCAGCAAGAGCCTCCGCCAGGTGGGATTTCACAAGTGTGGCTACAGCATGAACCCCGCCAAGTCCACTGGTGAACCTCCCGATGCAGTTGGTGCAGCAGGGCCCCCTTAGGTGTGAACTTGCAGCGCTCCCGCAACACAAATTTGGCGCAGCTCAGGGGCCTCAACCTCCACAGAATCCGTCCAGCACAACCTCATCTGGCCTGTGATGAGGAGAGGTGCCGCCCACTGTTGGTAATCCTCTCTGTGCTCCCCTGTGTAGTGGTGGATCGTAGTATGTGATGCAGACCTCCCTACGTTGGTGTGCAGGAGCACCTCTACCATTCACAAATCCAAGGGACGCAAGGCGGTCTTCTCACACGGTCAGCAACGTGTCTCCATGCGACCGGCCAGACTTCAGCACCGAGTACGGGCGATTGCGGCGCCTCAATGTCTATTGCCACGGCTCATCGACTCCACAGCTCCTCTGCACCCCACTCCTGGCTCCAGACGCAGGTACAGCAAAACATCCAGGCTCCAGACGCAGGTCCAGCAAGGCATCCAGGCTCCAGCCGTAGCTCCAGTGAGGCATCCAGTCTCCAGACGCAGGTCCAGCGAGGCATCTAGGCTCCAGGCGCAGGTCCAGCGAGGCATCCAGGCTCCAGACGCAGGCACAGCGAGGCATCGAGGCTCCAGGCGCAGGTCCAGCGAGGCATCCAGGCTCCAGGCGCAGGTCCAGTGAGGCATCCATGCTCCAGGTGCAGGTCCAGCGAGGCAGCCAGGCTCTCATCCTGGTCATCCTGGATGTTGGGTGGCTTGAGGGGGTTGTTGATGTGTGCTGCACTTTGCCCTGGCTGCTCCATTCTGCATTTCATTGTTTTTGTGCCTATTTTCTATTGGAGGTCGACTGATAGGCTATTTATTCAAAAAAAAACTCACGTTGGGCTGACTAACGTGCTTTTTTTCCGCTAATGGGCCTTTCGTTGGATTTCGCCCGCTAACGCGGGAATTCCTATCACCATCACGCTAATGTTAGCAGCAGTTTTCACCACTGATCCCTGAAGCTATCGCCATGTAGCGACATCTTGTACATACGTCGCTAACAAGGCGATTGTTTTCAGTGGTAGGAAAACTACTGCTAACTATCGTTAGGGGTAGTTTTTGCCAGTCCTTGTACTTATGCACCTTATAGTTTTCTTTTAGAGACGGCAACCCATCATTAAGGATTATCCTCAGACTCTGGGATCTTAAAACCTCTGTGCTTTTTCAAGACAATCTCCAAGGGTATAAGTGTCAACAGATTAGCCGGAGAGAAGAGAAACAATCAGCACAGCCTCTACAGTACCACAATTAAAATAAATAAAATGTTTGCCTAGTGTAGCACTGGCAAAAAAACATAGTTGTAAGGATCATCTGGTGAGCAACATGTTGCTCATAAGTTACACGTTGGGGACCACTGCCCTAAACAATCAATCAATCAGGCCAGTTTAGGTAGTGCGTGGTGCAAACACCTTTTGCCACGGTATTATAAAAGCAGATTTCGGAGGTGGTAATATGTGAAAAGAATGTCTGTAAACATTTGTTGTGTGGCATTTTATTGTGGTGGTGATGCTGGAAGATCCATGAGCACATTGGTGCATTCACAAGTTATCAGTGTATGCCTGCCTGAGGCTGGCAGATCCAGATGTACGTTGTAGTCCTTGACTGAATGTTCCATGAAAAAGACTGTGAGTTGGACACCAACCAATTGCCAACACGACAGATGGAAAATACTTGAGGTGATTTTTCTGTAGAAAGTGTCCATGATTCACTGCACCCAGCAGGGCCAGCAACTGTTAGTCTTGAGAATGTATCTACAAATTGGTGTTGCATCTGAATTATCCACATATGCCCATGGTGAGCTGAGGATCAATTTTCTCCCTGCAGCTCTAGGACATTTTTGGTGGTACTTTGTTTAACTGTATGATTTACAAAGTGATCTTGGTTGGAGATGGTGCATCTAAAAAAGGGTGTGGAGAGGGATGCCTAAATTGGGCAGCATCCGTGATGCTATTTCCAGATCTATTAGGATCACTGTAAAATCCAAACTCCAGGAAACAAGGTAGTTATAAAGATCGTTTTTTTATGTAGAATAAAAGAGACACAGCACATCAAGCTACTGGTAATACACCAACTGTCGACCCCTGGAACATGGAACACAAACCGTACCACGCAGACACTGTGTTCCATATTCCAGTGAGCCCAGATTACATAGCAAAACAGAGAAGCTTACATAATACAGGATGCAACACATTTCCCTCCTTAACAAAAGAAAAATGTTAATCTAAAAACCGTACAGGTAACCTTCTTTCGCGAAGATTGTTCTTAACTCTACATGCCACAGAAGATGTGGAAGGAGGAACATTTTTTGAAAAGTCAGACAAATTATGTGATGCACAAGATTCAACAACCGCAGGCATTTTATACCTTGCCACCCTTCTTACATTCCAGACTCTCCCATCCTGAGTAATCACACTGTTCTTACAAACTTTCACCACCTTAATGGGATGGTAAAATCTAGAATATCCTTTAACCAAAAACCCAGGCTTCCTGATCCTGACCCAATCTCCAACAACAAAGTCAGGAATCTTGACGTTCATTTTATCATCAAACCTTCTTTTCATCACCTCCTGTTTACTTTTTACCTGTCTAGCAACATCATCAATATCAGTTGTATCATCTGTTTTATTGTACTTTTTAATCCACCAGGGACAAATCTCAGACGAAGGCTCCCTCCCTTTCAATAACCTGAAAGGACTAATGCCCGTCACTGAATGCGGAGTGATCCGGTAAATCCACAGCTTCTTCCTGACTACGTCTAACCAAGGTTCACTTGACCTTTGTGCCACCTGAACACTGTCCTTGAGAACTCTGTTAAACCGCTCCACTTGACCATTCTCCCTTGGTTCATATAGAGACGTAGTCACATGTTTGATGTTACACATATCTAAAAACTCCTGCATCTCATGAGATGTAAGTTGTACCCCATTATCCGTTACAATTATCTCAGGATACCCTTCACGAGCAAATACCTCCCTAAAGAAAGTCACAATAGTCTGAGTTGAAATATTAGCCACAAACTTAACCTCAGGCCATTTGGAATGGTAGTCGATCATGACTAAAGCAAAGCGAGCTCTGGGAGGCAGATTGCTAAATGGACCAGAAATGTCAAAAGCCACCTTCTGCCAAGGGAACACTGGCCACACCACCGGCTTAAGCGGAGCAGAAGAAGTGTGAAGCATCCTATCGCTATTAATGCATTCTGGACACTCCCTAACAGTTCTATCCACCATTTTGTCAAGGCCCGGCCACCAAAAGTTAGCCCTAATCAAACGCTTCATCGAAGACATACCCAAATGAGTTTGGTGTGAAATGCATAAAATTCTCTTTTGCATGGCATTCGGAGGAACGATCTTACCCCCTTTGAAAATTAAACCATCACTTTCCTCAATGTCAGCAGATACCTGACAAAAAGGAGCAAGATCAGCAGAAACCTCCTTTTCCTTAGGCCACCCATTTTTCACACAACACAAAATTTCCTGGTACAACGGGTCTTTACCCATTTCTAATGTCCATTCACTTTCTGACAATTTTACAAAATCCTGAGATACAAAGTCTTTCAATGTTGCAACTATATCTAGATCCTGTTCAATCGAAGAAACACAACTATCACCACACGGTAACCTAGACAAAAAATCTGCAGTTACATTGTTTCTACCCGGAACATAAGCAACTTCAAAATCATACTCCTGTAAACGGGATGTAAGACGAGCTATGCGGGCAGTGGAGTTCCAACCACCCCCAGGAGACAAAATACCAACCAGGGGTTTATGATCGGTTCTCAGTGTGAATCTGCTTCCCCAAATATAGTTGCGAAAATGCTCAATCGCCCAGACACATGCCAAAAGTTCCCTCTCAATAACAGCATATCTTCTTTCCGTTTCAGACAAGGTCTTTGAAGCAAATGCTACACACCATTCATCTTTACCAGCACATTGGCTAAGAACCCCACCTAGTCCATAAAGACTAGCATCAACAGTGATAATGCATCTTTTGTTGACACAAAACGACCTTAAAGTAGGGGCATTAACAATCTCCTCTTTGATACACTTGAACGCTGCATCCTGTTTGTCTGTCCATACAAACTCAGACGATTTTCTCATCAACTCTCTGAGAGGTTCCATTTTGGTTGCAAAATTTCGTATAAACTTACTATAGTATTCACATAACCCAGCAAATGACAACAATTTATCCTTATTATCAGGAGCTGGTGAATTAATGATAGCATCTACCAAAACCTTTTTCGGTACCACACCTTCCCCAGAAAGTGTGTGTCCAAGATATTCCACAGATTTACAGAAAAATTTGCATTTACTGGCTTTGAGTGTTAGCCCATATTCACTTAACCTAGAACAGACTTCTTTAATATGTAGATAATGCTCATCATCATTTTTTGAAAAAATCAAAATATCATCCTGAAAACATTTCACAAAAGTAGACAAGTCTCTGAAAATGTGATACATAGCTCTCTGGAAAACAGAAGCGGCCGAAGCCAGGCCAAAAGGCATTCTTTTGAACTGAAAAAGACCATGTGGTGTTATGAATGCAGTGTAATGTCTAGAATCCTCTGTGAGTTCAATTTGATGATAGGCTGACCGAAGGTCAAGAGTGGAAAATACACATGCTCCATCCAACATACATAACATCCCATCCTCGTCGCCAATTGTAAAATCCAAACTCCAGGAAACAAGGTAGTTATAAAGATCGTTTTTTTATGTAGAATAAAAGAGACACAGCACATCAAGCTACTGGTAATACACCAACTGTCGACCCCTGGAACATGGAACACAAACCGTACCACGCAGACACTGTGTTCCATATTCCAGTGAGCCCAGATTACATAGCAAAACAGAGAAGCTTACATAATACAGGATGCAACAATCACTGTATAGAGTTTCTGAAAGCACCCTGACAGGACAGTAGCTGTGCGCCAGGAAGATCACCTTCTTTTTTTCTGTTTTTTGTTTTTGTTTTATATAGCGCAAACTCGACCCAAAGGTTTCAGAGCGCTTTCCATGAGCACCAGTTGCGTTACAGATGGACACATTTTTTTTTTGTTTGGCACGGGGCGATTAAGTGATCTGCCCAGAATCACAGGATATTGAGCATTCCTGCCGAGACTCTAACACATTTCTTGCCATTACGCCACACCTTCTCTAGCCTCGGGAATAAGTAAGGGAAATGCAAAGGTGAGTGAGGGGAACTTATGCCATTGTTGGCACAAGTTCTTATTAACTCCTACCTCTACATCAGATCCTATAATACAGCAGTGGCAAGCATGGCACAGTCATGGTCAGAGGATGCTACACATTTATATAAAGACACATAAAATTCTTAAATCCCAGATACAGTAAGGAAATTCCGAAAGTCACTAAAATAAAATGTATCTTAGTCAATACCAGATCAGCAAGCATAAATCATTTAGAAAAGCAAGTCATATCTGCAGCCAGAATATCAAATTATTTTTCATCACGGAAATTTGACTCTCTGCCCTTATCTTTAACCTATTAGCATAGAGTGGATACAAAAGTAGGTAAATCAGCAGATTGTATCTCTATAAATTACAAAAACACTTGGACAACCGACTCCTTAAAACTCACTAACAGAATTGTTGTTTATTGCTCTACAAATATGTCCATCGTCAACATCATCTATTACACAATCTACTTTGCACACCGACCAAACCCAAACTTCTAGGTTGAATTGACAGACCTCACGATAAAAATTAACTTCAATAAGCTTAATTTGAGCCGGAGCTTTCCGGTGCTGAGCACTGGCACTTAATTTGTTTCCGGTGCTCGGCACCGGCACCTAATTGTCAACACCACACTTAGAGCAGTCTGCCACAAGGTGGCGCTGCTCGTGTAATTTGGAGATAAGCAGTATAACAGTGACGAATACCTGCCTCCCCAGCCATTCCTTTAACTTTGGGGACCTGGAATAATCTGAACTGTCACATTTACATGCGAGAGAGAGGGTTAGTAGTTGTTTTGGCAGCGATGACAGGGACGATGGGTGGTGCAAGCTGCAGTGGCCTCCTCGTCAGAGCCCTGGCACTTAATATTTTACAAACTAAGCACTTTACCTAGAGGATTTGCAATCTATGAATACATTCTAGTTCTAAATATTTTATAGAGCTTTCCAAGCAATTAATAACATAACAATGCATCTAAATCAATGGTTCATACAAAATTGCTAATTGGGCAGATATTTTATTTATGATTAGAATGCAGAATTGGGAAGGTATAGAGTCAGTTTTTGAAAACTGTATTGAATTTGCCCAAACCTGGTGCAGGGGACAGGTTTGTCCCCTGCACCAGAGAGACAGGTTTGACACATTGGTATCGAATTTCCATGAGGTCAACTTTAGCATTCAGAGACAGGTTTGACACATTGGTATCGAATTTCCATGAGGTCAACTTTAGCATTCTGGTATAAGCTATAATCCCCAGGAGAAAATAACATTGCAATGCTACTGTAGAAAAGAAGTCCGAAGAGTTAAAAAAGGCTGCAAGGTTAAGAAAGCAATTAGATATAGTTGTAGAACAACTCTCTCAAAACTCTCCCATTTTAACATCTCCAGAAAGGCTTTCTAAAACAGAATTAGAAATAAGGACTGAGGAAGTTTCAAGAGAAAGGAATTTTTTTTACTTATTATTGAAGCAGTCTACAATACCGTTGTGGATTCAGGGAGGAGTGAAATGGTCTTTCCTTATATTTCAGTTTTACCAAACTCTGAAATAGGGCATACAATTTTATAATTTAAAATTAGTTTTAAAACATTTTATGCAGACGTGAGATCGCAAGGTGGTTAAATGAAAGTGGCTGGGGAGGTGGAAAATAAATGTGGAATTAGAATGAAATGCTCTAATATTCATATCTTATTTGAATATTTATTTTTAGAGATGGAAAGGCAGAGGTTTTTCAAATGGATCATATTGAAACATGGAGTGACTAATCGCTTGAAAGAAATACATTTTTTATTTTCAATGCAGGTTTTAGATGCTGCTCATGCCATAGGATGTTTTTTATTAGCGGTTATGAATTGTGCTATTATATAGATTATTTTATTCAGCAATAACAGTGGGGCCGATTCACAGAACTAATCTGAGACAAAATCCTAAACTTACTACTTATGGTATTCACAGAATGCACTTACGACTACTAACTTTACTGCTGCACTCGGGCTGGAATTTCCGCACTCGGGCTGGAATTTCCGCACCCGGAGTAGAAATACCGCAATTGTGCAGGAATTTCCACACTCGGGCCGTAATCTCTGCTTCTAGGCCGGTATACCCACAATTTGGTGTTAATTAACTATATCTGATGCATGGTGGGGATGGAAGGCACTTGGACTGGTGATTAGCATTGAGGAAAATACTCAACCGGCCAGAATGCGGGTATTCTGGCCCGGGAGCAAAGATTCTGGCACAAGTGCGGGATTTCCGCTCTAGGTGCAGAAATTCCACTCCGGGAGTGGAAATTCCGGCCCGAGTGCGGACGTAAAGTTAGTAGTCGTAAGTGAAGTCGTAAGTGCATTCTGTGAATACCATAAGTAGTAAGTTTAGGATTTTGTCTCAGATTAGTTCTGTGACTCAGCCCCAGTATAATTAGTGATGCGGTGCTATTTATTGTTTTATGTTTAATGAACAACTGCCTCAATAAAGAAATGTCTCAATGGAACTGAACTAAACAAACAGGTAACTCAGTGGAAGATAAGCTTTACTTTACATTGATCATCAATATTTGCAGTTAGAAGCTCCATTGGCAAAGTATGCTATACTAGATAGTATCAATGGCTGGCTGATCCATTCTCTCCATAATGGCGGTATCATTAGTTTAGCCTTACTTTGGTACCCTAGCTAGACCTTGAGCTGTCTAACAACACAATGCACTGATCCAATCGGAGTTTAAATCAGATCATTGTTTTAAACTTAATAGTATTTCTCACCATTAACACCCTAATAATGGAACTGTCCCACTATATTTGTATGTAGGCCTCTTCCCATGTTACTATATTCTTTCCAGTAGTGCAAGCTCTACTTCTATCAGTGCAGGTTAACCAAACCGGGGTCAGATACTAGCACTACAGCAATTTGAGATGAATTTGCCTTTTAATTTAAAATTATATATATGCCTTGCATAATGCTCCCTCCCAATACATTTTCATCAATCTGTTGTGCATCACTTTATCCCCTCTACGAATACAAATAGTGCAGAGATCATATGAGAATTTGTAAACCAAGGCACCCTTGAAAGTCTTCTTTTGAATGGTGTTGGTGGTCTAATGGCACCTTTCTAATGTATTCCATTCCGTCGTTGCAAACTTTCTCTTAGATCTCTCTAATAGTTGTCGAATGTTTGTCTGATATCACAGTCAAACAAGTTTGACATGTCGTTTTCCTCAAAATTCAGAATATGTATATCAACATCGCTGGTGGAAAGTATGGATTGCTGTATATGAAAAAGTGATTGAGTTTGTCATGCCAAACAAAATCCTATGTTTTCAATGCATTTAAATTGATCAAAGACCCACCTACAAGTGTCCTATCCACATTCTTTCAGTGAGCTCTTCGGACACTATTCATTGAGAATCTAGAACTGTGTGGACTTACTGTAAAAAGAACCATATGGGCATTTACACACTTCCCTCTAATTTGAATGGCTAAGATTCTTGCCTTTTAGTTTAGAGCAGGCTTCTCCAACCAGTAGCTCGTGAACTACTCACCAGTGTGCAGCCCAGCCTACTAAAGTAGGAGCTAATGCTTGTTTGAATTAATATGTGTATCCCAAAATTGAAAAGCGTGTATTTTTAGAACTTATTTGCTTAGCTGATGCTTGGGGACAAGCGGCATGATTTTTTAAAATTATACCTAAAACAGATTTTTGAGTGATAAATCATGAGGCTTCGGGGAGATGTAACTAAAATTATTCCCTTGGTGAGAGAGGCTATGAATCTACAGCTGTCATGTATTAACCCTATATTTGCATACCAAATTGATAATGCCATTTTCACATTACTGATGACAACCTTGCCTGATGCACTGAGGTAACTACTGATGTCAGTCTTGCATGGGGTGGCCACTAATGTAATCTTGTCTGGCGTGCTCACTACTAGCACATTAGTAGCTCGGTATCATTTTCATTTGACACATTAATAGCTCTTTTCACAGAAAAGGTTGCAGACTCCTGGTTTAGAGGCTTAATTGTATTTTGTAAATCTTACAAACATGTTTGAACAATCACCTTCAGTGACTACCATTGGGCAGCCTGTGAAGTCTATAGTCACAAAAGAGTTTTAGCCACATTATACCTACCCAATAATTACAAAGTCAAGTTTGGTCATCGAACTCGGTAATTTCTAATACTTTTAAATTACAAAGGCTAGCTCATTTTATATAGCTTGGTTTGATCATCAGTAATATTTACTCCCAAATATATATGTACTTAATATGCCAACAACAAGGAATGAGGAATGTTAGACTTACATAAGTATGCATTGATTTCCTGTTTCAGATATATTTTTTATTATTGTTTTTTACAGAGTTTTATATAGCGCGAACTTGACCTGAAGGTATCGGGTATCAGAGTGCTTTACATAGCACCAGTTGCATTACATGAGGACACTTTTATTTTTGTTAGGCAAGGGGAGATTAAGTGATTTGCCCAGTATCACAGGATGTTCAGCGTCATTGCCGAGACTCAAACCCAGTTCCCCAGATTCGAGGTCGACTGCCCCAGCTGTTAGGCCACCTCCTCTCCCCAAGATATGCTGAAGTTTATATTAAGGCATGAAATGTTTGAGAAGCTAAATGACAACTTTCTTGCCAGAGGAATTGTGATAACTTCATAAATCCCAATTACAGATGTCTGATTTATATCGCATGATCCCCATCATGTTAGTCCCATTTCGCTTTTTGAAGGCTTTTTCTGCTTCCAGTGACACAAAGGTTGCCCCGCTACTTTAAAGGTTTGACCCTCCCTAATTTAACAGCCTTTTTGAAATGTGTAAATTCCAGTAGTTTGACTTATACCTTATTTAGTTCATTATTTAAAAAATAAGTCCCTTAGGGGGTGATTTACTTATATTTTTCACTAGCTCTGCATCTTAAAAGTGACACAAAGAAGCACAAAATGTTTTTTTCACTTTACTTTCCAAAGCAAAACTTGTTTTGCGCTGGATATTAACTAAAAGTAACGCAAAACAACGCAAAGCGCTGCTGTGCACTGCTTAGCATCAAGGGGACGTCACATGGGCGTTCCCATGCAACTACAAAATCTATGCTTGACTCTCACACACACCCTTGCACTATGGTACGAAGCTGTGCGCATGGCACACGGCAGCAAGATTCTGTGCCGGCGCTAGGTAGAGGGGAGTAGGGAGCCATATCTCTGTAGAAATTGTATTCTCCCGATCCCTCTCTGTCACGCAAAGCAGCGCAGTACAGCATTTTTGGCTGCTGTGCTGCGTTGGGTGATACTTTAGTAAATCTGCCCCCTAGTCTGGCGCCTTCCCTACATTTTTATCTCTGTAGCATGTGCTTTACATTTTGTATCTGCAGGCACGTACAACACAACTGTTTAATGCCTGTTCTTGAAAAACCTACTTTTTTGATTCAGAAGAGAAGCTTCACCGTATTCCTTCTTAGGAACCTTTAGTTGTTTAATACGCTTTTGGTTGATGAGTGAACAAGCCCTCTTTCCACGGCATAGTCCCATGTTAAACATGCAATTTAATATTAGTAGCTGTTGGAGCCGGCCCTTTCTACAGTGTCACCTCCCAAACATTTTGCCCTCCTCCTCCTACTTTTTGCTGAATTCGTTTTTGTTGGCCTGAGGACGTTCAGCACTTTACCACTACTAACCAGTGCTAACATGCATGTGCTCTCTCCTCTAAACATGATAATATTGGCTCATACCCAATTGGCATACTTAATTTACTTATACGTACTTAGTAAAGTGGTACTATAAGTGCCCAGGGCCTGTAAATTAAATGCAACCAGTGGGCATGCAGCACTGATTGTACCACCCAATTAAGTAGCCGTTTGAACATGTTATGTTATGTTAAAATATGTTGTGTTATTTGATGTTATGTTATGTTATGTTATGTTATGTTAGAGGGATTTGTTGAGCGAACAAGTACCCAAAGGTATCAAGGCGCTAGTCCAAGTAAGAGCTCGATAGCAGGATGGGTCACATAGGGAACAACCAAGTTTTAAAAAAAATTAAAAGAAGGAGATTTGGGATTGATCTAATGGAAAGAGGGAGTGAGTTCCATTCTTTGGCAGTGGAGTTAACAAAGCCTCGGCCTCCCCGATTAGTTCTTTTGAATCTATTAACAAGTTTTTGAGTGCCCCGAAGATCTCGTGCATCTTTTTGGAACATACCATTGGATGCATGTTTGAAAAACTCTGGCCCGAGTCCTCGCAGGGCTTTGTGTGCAAGGCAGAGAGCTTTGAATTGAATGCGCTGCCCGACAGGCAACCAATGAAGACATTTGGTCTGTAGAAGAGGTGTGGCGCAGCGGCCAGGGTGCCTGACTCCAGACCACGGGGTACACGCTTCGATCCCCAGCGCCGGCAGCAGGTTAGCCCAGCACCATGTGACTCTGGGCAATAGCTCGCTTAATCTTCCCGACGGCCCCCATCGCCGGGACACCTCTCCGGAGGTAGCTGTGCACTTTACGAATGTTGGTGTTTCATTTGATGGCATAAGTCAACGATAGATGTTTGGGAATCCCAGTTAATATTTTGGCAGCAGCATTTTGTAGAACCTGCAGCTTACTTAGATGTTGTTGCTAGATGTTAAGATATAAAGCATTGCAGTAGTCTCAGGCCTGCCATTGCAGAGCCTGTGTGTGCAGTTTAAACTGCCATTCCGACTTGGCAAATTAAACCTTTTGTCAGGCCCAAACTGTGCTTTTCAGTACATATAAGTCAGCATTTGCATACAGGGCAGGGTGCAATGTATTTTAAAAGGAGGACATGTACTTCTCAGTTTTATGTGCCCTGGTAGTGAACAAATTCGTTTTTCACTACTGCAAGGTCTATCACTCCCATAGGAAAACATTGGGTTACCTTATTACATTTTATAAGTGTAATTTCCATATGGGAGGATATAACTTGTTCAAGTTTGGGGTCTCTGGATTCCTAATTTAAAATCCTAACTAATGGTGATGTTGGATTTTAAGTTCTAATTCTGAAAATGCCACTTTTTGTAAGTTGCAGAAACAACAGTTGATGGACAGAATGCAGAACAATGTCATACATTCACCCCAGTACAGAGATCTGGGCCTACATCCATTGTTTTTTGCTCACCATGCCTTTCCAGTTTGAACCCAGCCATATTCAAATCACTCTTGACCCTGTGCCTCATGGGAACAGTCCAGCCAGAACTGCCAAGCTAGGTCCTTCCTGGACTGGAAACAAGCATCCTAGGACTTTTTGTAAGTTGGCATTTTCTTGCCTTAACCATTTGGTGCTTGCAGTCTGTCTCTGGTCACATGACAGGGTGCAGATGTCAGTTGTGATTTATGTATTCCTCCTAGACAGTCAAACACAATGGGAGCTTCGGTGTGACTGAGCAGGCCATCACTGGCAGGATGGGAGGGAGGAGTTGGGCCCAGCCTCGCTTACACCTGAATAGGTTGTGTCCTGTCCCCACACAAATGGCTGCATACCCCCTCTAATTAATCCGGAGCCAGGGCAGGGAAGGCAGGGCATCTGTGCACTTCAAAGACATGCCTCCAGAAGCATTTTCCCACTTCAAAGGCCAACTGTGTATAAAAGAAGGACATCAGACATCACCACTTCAGTACATCTCTGGACCTGTGGATACTCTGCCAGGAAGAAGGACTGCTGTGCTGCTGATGGACTGTCACTCTACAGGACTGTACTCTGCTGGACTCCTGTTTTGCTGTGATGACCTGCTGCCCTGAGTGAGAAAGACTGGACCTGCATCTCTTGAACCCAGAACCCAGAGTAACTCCAAGAGCTAGTTGGCTGGCCTCCTGATCTGAAGTCTCAGGGACATAAGAGGCTTCCAACCTCCTGCACCTGGCAGTGGCAGGTAGGCACTTACATCACCACACAGGCAAAAATTGTGGAAGGCTGCAGAGTAGAGGTAGGCTCTAGAAGGGTTCAATGACACTCACAGGCTGCCAATCACTCAAAGTGCTATTTGTGTGTGTTTGTGGGTAAGTAACCCTTCTGAGTGCATCCTTCCAGGTAGCAAATGTACCTTAATGTCTGTTGGAATTAGCTGCTTATCTTCTTATCCCATGTTCCATACGATTGGTGTTGAACTGAGCGGTGATGCAAACAATCGAATCAAAGCCTAAATCAGGGCATGCAAACTGGCACTCTCGACACTCAACTTCACCATCTTCACAGGTATGTGGAATGAGGCGCCTAAACAGACACAGTTCCTGGATCACAAACTAATCGTCTGTCATCCTTTATCATGTTTGTAACATCTGGAGCTCTAAACCTGCAGTTCTGCAGCATGTTGAGCATGGTAAACACACCGCAATGAAGTAGTGCAGGAAATCCTACTGTTACATCAGCTATCTAATCTTATGTCTTTCCTTCACCATTCCTCTGACCGTAGGTGACACTCAACCACTTTTATTGCAGTGTCTCACTCAATATCTTTAAGTCGTTGATGTAGATACCTGACACACTTTATTAGGCCGAGGTCTACTGACTACCTGCATCAATGAAACTGCACCTTGTCTTTTAGAAGTTTCCTGTAACCCTTTTTGATTTAATCAATCCGAATTAACTACTTTTAAGAAAAGAAATGATGCATTTTATGGAAACGTGTATGTATAGTGGATGGAATCAAGACAGAAAAATGAAACACTTGAGAATAGGCAGTAAAACATACATGTGACTTAATAAAATTATAGAAATAAAGTGAAAGAAGAGAGCTGGGGAAAAAATAAAAGAGGGAGTATTTTATTAGACGTTGTAGTGAGGTTGAAAGAATCTCAAATGACTCGCCAGACACCCACAAACCTTGTTCCATATATGACTCTGCCCTCTGGCTCCAAGTATCAAGGCTTCTACGTGCTACTTTTGTAGGAGCTCTTCTTCCAACTGGTCTTCTCCTGGCACAGTAGTTCTGACTATACCGTAAGCAAGACTATGCTAGCTATGGCTGGAGATACATAGATGAAGATAGAGTTCACCTTCGGTGGTTATGTCATGGCCAAGCATGTCTCATGACATCATACTTTCCTCTAGTTTACTGCCAACAGGAACAGGTCCTCATTTGCTGTCGCACTGATGATTGCCAATTTGACAAGAATACCCCCTTTTATTTTTTTTAAATCAGGAGCCTGCCAGTCCTCCCACTCAGAAGAGACCCAGAGGCAGACCCAAGGGCAGTACAAAGAAAAGCCACTCACAGAAACCAGAGGTAAGAGTCAGCAGTTTGTTTGTGTTCACTCCATCAGTAAACAAAGGGAGAGGGTGGTGAGCAACATAGGTTGTTGGGACTAACCTGGGCACAAGAAATGTATGTACAGGTTTCTTTTAAATTACATGAAATGCAAATCTATCATTTAGCACTATATTTTAGCTTGAAATGTGCCCTCACATCTATTTTTGATGCTATGACGCATTTTGCGCTAAAAATAAAGGCTCGAAAAATGCCATTGCCATGAACAGCAGTGGCTCTTGTTCTGGTTGTTCGCGTTGTTCCCACGCTCCTGACCTATACATTTGCCAAGAACGGCTGTGTAATTGCCCAATGTGGAATAATGCTATAATTTCAGGAATGTCAGGAAATTTCCCCAAAATATGCAAATTACGCTGCCGTGATTTAATTTTTACCCGGCCCTACTAAGCATGATGTACAGAAACAGAAGAGGTTTTAAACTCAATTTTTCTTCAACAGGTAGATGCACCAGCCCAGAAGAGGCCAAGAGGAAGGCCCCGGAAATGGGTGAGTTACATTGCTGGTCAGTCCCCCTCCTCCTCACGTCTAGTCGAGTGATGAATGATGATCAAAGATGATACACTAAAATGTATGATACAGACGGCAGTTTTAAAAGGCACCATTACTCATTCACGCTACTGACATTATCTCCACAGTCCTCTCCTTCACACTCCTCACTGCTCCACACTCTTTCCCCTCCAGTGATAAGTGAGGCATATAAATGATGGCGCACTCATATGGTTTGTGAGCAGTCCATTGCAGGATTGCATTGTTTGTCTTTCTAGCTCTAAGTTTGATGAGAAGGAGTAAGGAGCGAAGTGTGTAGACTTGGAGGCATTGGACAGAAAATTGAGGAATAAGATTAAGAAGCATTAGAATTATGAGCACTCTATTGAAGACAATGGAGTGCTCTGGGCTTCTACGGGCTGGTAGAAGCCCGCAGAGAAACATTCTAATGTTTTTTTTTTTCATTCACAGCTGCTGCTGTGAACAAAGGCCTCTCAGAGCCCAAGGGGATTTCAATCCCCTCGGGCTCTGTGAGGCCTTTGTTTTATTTGTTAAAGCGGGTCTTTAGTGGCCGGTATCACCCGCTAAGGCTATATTAGAACATTGGAATGTTGGGAGCTCCATTGAAGACAATGGAGTGCTCCAGGCTTCTAATGGCCGATAGAAGCCCTGAGTACTAACATTCCAATGTTTGTTCACAGCTGTTGCTGCAATAAATCCCCTTTCAATCTATCCCAAAGAACTCTGGCTAAGGCAAAACATTAAATTCTAAAGTAAAACTTCCCTTGGTGTAACCAAAGCTAATTCTTAACACCTACGTGTAAGTTATCCCTTCTCTGGAAGTCTGGGGCTGCCCCAAGAATCCCTCTCACTATCATTCACACAGTTGCTGCTCGAACATGAAAGACTAGAGGGTGACAAGTAACTTTGCAAAGAATAATTTTTCTATGTGGCCTCGTGGACCAGTCACATCCTCTAGAAAAACAAAAAAACTCCCAACCTGGACACAGGGAGGTACTAATGAGATACATCCCAAGCAATTACCTGATAAACTCACAATCAGAGCAACATTCCCTAATATTCAGAAGGCGAGATTTGCTGAAGATAGGAATTAAGAAGGCAGATCATGTCAAAAGATTCTATTTGGACCTCTGCGTATTGGTCAAAGCATATATATTTTCCCTCACCACCATGCCTCTGGATGAGAGGTGAGGTTGCTGGAGAGGTGGTAAGGGTCTCTGCATATTGAAGAGGGAAGATAACCCATGTCAAGGGCGAGTAGATCGCAGTGACATTATATTATTGTAGTGGCCTTAAAGCAGCCAAGCTACAATATAAATCGTAACTCAACCTCTTGGGAGACAGCGTTGGGGGTAAGAAGTCCCACCTATCTGTTTGGGTCTCTTACTTAATCTAATTGCCATACATACACTCACGCAAGAAACTCAACATTAATTCAGGACTTGATGCCAGCCTAAACGTATGCAAGGCCACTATTTTTGCAATAACATTGCCCTACATAGAGGTTTTCGGGATCTTATTGTTATCATCCCCTACAATTAGTAAACTCCTGTTCTGAAGAGTGTTCATTGATTCAAAAATTGTGTGACATTGTAGTGTGATCAAATGCTTTGCCTGATATTGTTCAGACATAGTGTAAAAAATAAGTAGCCAGGATAAGGGCCTGTTGCTTTTTTACAATCATTCTTACACCAGTTCAATACTTATCAATTTCTTGCCATATCAAGTACTGTAAGTTAATTCCATACACTGCCGCTGTTACACACCCCATACTAGAGCTAATCGTTCCATAGTTATCACACTTTCATCATTCCTCTCAGCCAGAACTCTGATATTGTGTGTCATATTCAGATATCTTGAGGCCTTCTCTGGCTAGGAAGTCTTGCCCCAGTTACATTTACTGGCCTCAATGATCATATCAGTCATTGTGTGACATCTCGGTTCAGATCTGGAAAAACATTTATGACTGGCCCTATTTCATGTCCTTCATGGTAAGCTACGGTAGTTCTCACTCCAATCAGGTTTTACTGTCTCATTATAACAACTGGATTTTAGAGGAGGTAGTATTTGAGAAGAACATTTGTGCACATTTGTTGTGTAGTCTATTGTTATGGTTGTGACATATGCTGTTGTTTTTTGAGCTGCTGTGTGTTTGACCTGCATTATCACAATGGCATATTGTACTGTGCTGTGGTTGTTGTGTTTTGATCTATTTTAGTGATAGCTATGTTATGTTGTAATTGTGCTATTATGTTGATTTGTGTATAACATAGTGGTATGCGCTGTTGCTTACTTTACATGTGGCAAAATATGCTAATATATTTCCAGCCAAAAGCACCACATGCCTGTAAGGTTCCAGTGACAAGCAAACATTTACCACTGTCTATGGTGATAAGAAAGCACCCCCCAGCTCTTTAACTATTTAGGACACCAGGCAGTCTAAAACTGAGGTGGAGAATGGACCTTAACTGAGCCCTCCTCTGCTCATTTTATGTGTTAAGGCCCCATGTTGTTCTATTAGAGATTTCTCTAAAGTTAGAGTCATACTCAACTGTAAACACTGGGTGAAGAACCACAGAGCCTCTCTGCACAACTTCCTGTGGTAGGAGACACCATCCATGTCCTGACAATCATGGGTGAAAGGAGGAAGCAGGAGGAGTGGGGCAGTAGGGGCAGCTTACCACAAAGCATGCCATAACCGGATCCTTGGCAGATGTAGAGCCAAGTGAGGCACCTGCTGACACAGACAGCCTTGTGGTTAAACCGACAGCAGTGGGCTGGGGAGAGCTGGCATGGGAAGGAAGCCTGCGAATTGTGAGACACTTCCACTCCCATGTCCAAAAGGTATTCTAGAGAAGAGGTTTTGGAGCAGAGCGGGTCTTGATCAAAAGTGTTGTGCATACACCTTGGAGAGAGACTCAATGCATGTGTGTGCATTTGTGTCTGTTGGCAAAGACAACTAAAAGTGGTGATAAGTGACTGCAATTATATTTAAAACAAATATGGACGGTCTTCCAGACCCAAGCAGTAGATCAAAAGTAAACAGTTTGTGTGCCTGTTTTTTGTTTTTTCACTAGTACCTATCATAAAGTTCAAGTTGTGCTTGCATGCATTAGCAACAGGACTAACCATCACCTTTAATGCAAAGGTTACTGACATCAGAAACGGTAAACAAATGTGTGTTGGCACACAAAATGGGCAAAAAAACCTTGGAGCACCTTACTCCTCATATTTTAATGTCAATTTGATAGTTTTCGTGCAAAAAAAACCTGTTTTCAGATGCTAATGTAATTTTCGCTGGGGAGAGATTACACACAATAGTAACACTGGGTTCCAAGTGTGTCGAACCCGCACCACAGTTTCTGATGCAGTGCATCTCTGACAGTTTCTCTGCCCTTCTTGGGTAACTTGTATTATTTACCTATGTTTTAAGGTCTCGTCTGCACACAGCTTTAGCTGCTGGTGGCCAGACGTATTGTTTCCAAAACATTACATTCACTTAGAGTTGGCTTTTCTTCATCCCTTCGCTCTTGATTATATGGCTTTGTTGTCTCTACCTTGGCTGTTCCTGACTCAATGACTTTCCTCACTCCTTGTGTTTTCGTCCCACCTGAGAGCAATTAGGCCTCAAAGCATTATGATAGGATGAGGTGTCCACCTACTGATGACATCAGACCTTGAATTGCAGTGCTTTACAGGGACTATTTTCTGCCCTTGTCTCTGTTGGACTCCTCCCTCCCTCACGTCAATGGGGGCCATCATTTCATGATTTGATATGGTTGTTGTTTGCCACCGCTCTCCTAGTTTGTAAAGTGGTAAATTGTTTCCTCTTTACTTCTACTGAGTTTTCTTTTACAAACAACTTCGTAGTTTCTTGAAAAATATTTTCTATCCTGACACACATTCAGTTTTAGACATTATTTTGCATATGGCTGGGTCCAAACTGGAATGGCATGGTGAGCAAAAAAACAATGGATTTAGGCCGAGATCTCTGTACTGGGGTGAATGTGTGACATTGTTCTGCATTCTGTCCATCAATTGTTGTTTTTGCATTTGTCACCCCGAGTGGGACGGGTATGCCCAGATGTGGGTCCAGTGCTCTCCATGCCACTGGAGTCAAGCTATCCTGGCTGATGAGGGCTGAAAGCCCTAAACCGGTCCTAGGATGCTTGTTTCCAGTCCAGGGAGGACCTGGCCTGGCAGTTCGGCCTGGACTGTTCCCATTGGGCGCAGGGTCAAGACTGATTTGCATATGGCTGGGTCCAAACTGAAATGGCATGGTGAGCAAAAAAACGATGGATTTACTCCTAGGTCTCTGTACTGGGGTGAATATATGACATTGTTCTGCATTCTGTCCATCAATTGTTCTTTTTGCATTTGTCATCCCGAGTGGGACGAGTATGCCCAGACGTGGGTCTCGTGCTCTCCATGCCACTGAAGTCAAGCTATCCTGGCTGATGAGGACTGAAAGCCCGAAACCGGTCCTAGGATGCTTGTTTCCAGTCAAGGGAGCACCTGGCCTGGCAGTTCGGCCTGGACTGTTCCCATTGGACGAAGGGTCAAGACTGATTTGCACAGGGCTGGGTCCAAACTGGAATGGCATGCTGAGCAAAAAAACGATGGATTTCGGCCCAGATCTTTGTACTGGGGTGAATGTATGACATTGTTCTGCATTCTGTCCATCAATTGTTGTTTTTGCATTTGTCACCCCGAGTGGGATGGGTATACCCAGACATGGGTCCCGTGCTCTCCATGTCACTGAAGTCAAGCTATCCTGGCTGATGAGGGCTGAAAGCCCGAAATCGGTCCAGGATGCTTGGTTCCAGTCTCCGGAGGACCTGACCTGGCAGATCGGGCTGGACTGTTCCCATTGAGGCACAGAGTCAAGACTGATTTGCATATGGCTGTGTCCAAACTGAAATGGCATGGTGAGCAAAAAAACGATGGATTTAGGCCCAGATCTTTGTACTGGGGAGAATGTATGACATTGTTCTGCATTCTGTCCATCAATTGTTGTTTTTGCATTAGTCATTTTCACTAGCATTCATTACACATAGAGTTTTTGCGTTCCACTGATTAGCATCCAGATATGGCTGTTTCATTAGTGCAGCAGCTTTTTTTCCTTGGGAATACATTGTGAGCTTACTACCTGTCCACAATTTCCCTTGACAGTTCCCCATGTGAGACCAACATTCATCTTTGTAAGTATAGATAGTAGGGACAAGGCTTGTGTGACCAAGATATCCACAACCAATCACATAGGACGAAACATTCTATCTGCGGTGGGAAAGCATGAAGATTTTGGATTGGTTGGAGAAGCACTAGTTAGCTGATGCTCTTTATCATTATGTGATACTTTTGCTGTTAATATACATTTTACATATATAAGATTAAAATGTTCATTTATCCACATGACAATGCAGTGTCTGATGTTTAGAGCTTGCGACTTGAATGTTTCATGTATCAGCAATAGTTTTTTTCCCTATGTGCATCTGTTTAGTCTCTGTACATTTACCACAAGGTAACTTAATTTCAGTTCTAGTTTACTTAACTTTGAAAACTGCAGTGTGGCTACCGTTGATTTGTTTGTGGCTGTAGTTTGAGTCTCCATTAAATACTTTGCATATAAAAGACCAACTTCGGAAGAGGTGAAGCGTCATACGGTCCAGCCTTCACTTACTAATGGTTTTGCAGCTCAGTGGTGCCTACCTCTGGGCGACTGAATCAGGCCTTAAAATTAATACGTAGGAGAAAACCTTCTGGGTGATGCCAGAATTCTCATACATTACAAGAGAGGAGATGTTTTAAAGGATTATATTTTTCTACATTTTGTAAGAGATTTGTAATTTTTCACATCATTGGCCAGGAATCACATGAAAAGTTGATCACTTTTGGCGGGCTATATCCCTTTTTCCTGTGTTTCATTGCAAAGGCCGATCTCTGTCTCAGTGGCGGCCAGCACAGATCTGAAGTGGTGAAGCAGGGGGCGAGGGGATAAGGAGGCATAAATGTAAAAAAAAAATAATCACTTACCTCATTCGCCGCTCTGTCCCACGTCGTCTGTCCTCCACCAAACAGGAAGCAGCCAGCCGGTCAAAGCATCCTGCACACTTTAATGTGTCCTCCACTCCTCCCCTGCACTGTCAGCAGAGCATCCTCACCTTCATGCTGCTGCAGCAGGGAAGAATGAAATGATAATAACATCGCATTATTATCATTTAATTTTTCCTTTCCGTTACTGCTGCACAGCAGTAATGGGGCGACGTTTCTCCGCCTTAGCGGAGGAGCCGCCACTACTCTGTCTGTGGGTTCAAGGCTTGGGCCTAAGGGTCTTCCCCTGGTCGCCACTGCTTTTTCTCAGTGCCACCTGTGATGAAAGGGCTGCTTGGGGAGGCAGGGTTTGGTCTCAGCAAAGATGGTCATCTTCTGAAACGCATCGCTACAGCCACACCTGATATTCTGGTATTCTCTACTCCATGAGGTGCGGGGGGCAGATCGAGCCTCTCCCCAACGAGGGTAAAGAGTGCATCTACAACAACACGAGAGCTGCAAGGCGGTGTCAGTCACTCTGCCAAATGGTGTAGAGGCCAGAGTCTGCCTGCAGCAAACTATGAACTAGTGAGAGGATGTGCTTTGGTTTGACTGGGGCACAACAGGTGCCTCTCCAGCAGCCTGTAAGCTGCCAGGAGGCAACACAAGGATGCCTATAGGTCAATGTCATAGATACCATGTCAACCCCATTCAGGGGCTAAGCAGCAGTGTGGTAGAGAGGCTAGGATGCAGCACAGTGTTGTGGAAAAGATGATACTTGTCTGGCTTAGACCAGCTTATGAGCTGCTGATATGTGCTGCTGTGATCATTTCAATAGGAGCATGACAGGCTCTGAGTAGGGGGGCAGCAAAGGAAGGGAAACCTATGACACTTGACAGACCATAGCCTGCACTTCGCCATCTTCCATGCATTGTGACCAACAACTGAAGGGGGTGTTTGCTGCCCTTGAGCAAGCCCTAGTGCTGGATAGGCTAATGTCGCCTATCAGTTAAGGGCAGCCTGCGCTAGGGATTTTGGGTAGGGAGCTGAGACTATAAAGAATAGAGAAGCCATACTGTGTTCTGTGGCATGTTGAGGCACCTTTAAAACACTCACCATCCGCACTAGAAACCTTTTCCAACCATTTAACCATCATAGCACATGACCATCTAGATATGCATCTATCCACTCTCTCATCTTCTTAGCCGTCCACCTATTCAAACTTCTACGAACTAAGTCAACTTTTCATGCACACCATCATCCTGTCACTCACCTATTCATCCATCAATGCACTCACTCAGCCCTAAACTTAAACTACTCATTCATCTACCTATTCCGTCATTCATTCATCCACTAGCCGGTGCTACTTAGCCAGTCATCCAGGCAGTAGCATACACTTCAAAAAAACATAATCATTGGCTTTGTCAATGCTTGTTTTTGCAGAAATGTTTCGTTCAATTTCATCATTATTCCTGTGGCAAATTAAGCAGTCTATATTCTGGGCTCAGCAAAAATATTTCTGTTCTACCAAATGTGTGTAAGAAAGCTGTTTAGAAAGACACTGCTTCACCAGTCGACCTGTGTATTAAATGTCACTCTCTGTTCTCTCCCACTATGTTTTCAATTTCACATACTGGATTTATTGTGAGAAAATAAAAGGTACACCCTGTGAAACCCCATATAGAATATTTACACATATTTAGAATAAGAAATTGAAAAGTCAGATTTAACTCCATTTCTTGGAATGGACAGTAGCTCGCCATGATGGCCCTTGCAATAAGCGTTCTCAACTTTTGTCTTTTTACATATTGATTGTGAGAAAATATGAGCTGGTTCAGTATTGCAGGAAGGATGGAGACGAACAACGTCTTGGGCAGGGGGACACACCGTTACAACAAGCATTGTCAAAGCCAAACCTTTTGGTATTTGCCTTGTGAAAGATGCTTCTCACAAGTGTCACTAACAACAGAGGACGGATTGGGTATGCTCATCAGCAGTGCAAACTTCCCAACAAACACACAGAACTGGTGCAACAAACCCAACCAGCAGAAGGTGCAACGTTCAGTTACACACCGAATATGTACATGGACGTCATCTGAAGGTAGTCAGAGGAGGCAAGGTGACCTCTACCTTTCTCCCTGCTACTCCTGCCACTTCCTTTGCGACCCCTGGCCTCAGAGGAGGAAAAGGTTTTGCCCCCTCAGAGGCCAGGGATCACAAAGGAACATCTGAGGCCAAGGGTCGCATGGAACATCTGAGGCCAGGGGTCACAAATGAACATCTGCGGCCAGGGGTCGCAAAGGAACATCTGAGGCCAGGGGTCGCAAAGAAACCTCTGAGGCCAGGGGTCACAAAGAAACATCTGAGGCCAGGGGTCACAAAGGAACATCTGCGGCCAGGGGTCGCAAAGGAACATCTGAGACCAGGGGTCGCAAAGGAACATCTGAGGCCAGGGGTAGCAAAGGAACATCTGAGGCCAAGGGTCGCAAGGAACATCTGAGGCCAGGGGTCACAAATGAACATCTGAGGCCAGGGGTCGCAAAGGAACATCTGAGGCCAGGAGTCGCAAAGAAACCTCTGAGGCCAGGGGTCACAAAGAAACATTTGAGGCCAGGGGTCACAAAGGAACATCTGCGGCCAGGGGTCGCAAAGGAACATCTGAGACCAGGGGTCGCAAAGGAACATCTGAGGCCAGGGGTCGCAAAGGAACATCTGAGGCCAGGGGTCACAAAGGAGCATCTGAGGCCAGGGGTCACAAAGGAGCATCTGAGGCCAGGGGTCACAAAGGAACATCTGCAGCCAGGGGTTGCAAAGGAACATCTGAGGCCAGGAGTCGCAAAGGAAGCGCCAGGAGTAGCAGGGAGCAAGCTAGAGGTCACAGCTCTGACCCCTGACTGCCTGCAAATGACGTCCATGAATATGTAACGTTAAAGCAAGGCACTCTCACGGGATCCTCATCCGAGGTACATCAGGCTATGTAAGGCTCAGCAGCAGCATGTAAATAACATATTACTAGTATCAAGTTTAACGATTTATCCACATGTGTAGAAGGAAAGGCTCAGCTGGTTCTGCAAGGATTCGAAATCATGACCTGGGTGGCACACAGAGGTTAGCAGCAAGCACTTATCTCACTCAGGCACCCTGCCTGGGAAATGGTTTATTTTGCAACCTACCTACCAAAAACGCATCTCGCGAGTTCATGTTTTACACATGAGGAAAAGATACGTAATCAGTAGCTCTTGCCTTTAAAAGTGCTTAGTCTCCGGTTAATTAGAATGCAAACATTTCTGGCCTTCTAAAACCAAAACGGAATCTGAAGGAGGAAGCCCGACCTGTTTCTTAGGCGAGGGTTTTGAGTGAAATATGCATTAACCACAGCCAAGGCTGAGACTGTAATAGAAGAGGCGTGTACTATCAATCCCATGGTGACCTGCGTAGCTATAAGACTCATTCATAAATAACATGTTTTCATATAAAGAGCGCCACCCATGATTTTTCCGATTACATAACACGGAACTTTCAAGTGCTCGAGACGGCGTTGCTGGGAGCTGAAACTTTAAATTATTGATAATGCAGATGTGTGAGTTACGCCAAAGACTGTAGGAATTCTGGGCAAGTGAAAAAGCATTGCAGCCTGAGGGCTGTGACGTAATGGAAAATATTGATGCCTCTCTGCAGAATGTGAAGAGGGGCCCATGAGCCTCCGATATGTCACTTGTATTCATTGGCCTTGGTCTGAGTGGGAGCCCCCCTCAAGGGGCTGAGAAGCCCCTGAAGGGCCTGGGGCCCCATTGCAGTGGTCCCTGACTGGGAGACAATTCACTAGACGGGGCCGAGGGTCAGTGGGAGAAAGGATGTGGTCCGTCGGCTTAAACTGCCAACTTTGGGACAGGAAAACAGGGTTCGAGCCTCGAGGTCGCGTCCACATCCTGTGATTCTGGGCAAATCACTTAATCTCCCAGTGCCTGAATGTGTAATGTAAATACGGTGCTCATGTAAAGCGCTCCAATACCTTCGGGTCGAGTTCGCGCTATATAAATATGCAGCAAAAAAACAAAACAAAATAAAAAGGCAGCGGGCAGGAATAGTAGAAAAGGCACACAAATGGCACTCTTTTTCAGGCAGGTTTGAAAGACAAGGAAGGAAGCAGTAGTTCGTCTTGTTGTTTCCATATCCATGCCCCAGTTTACTACAGAACATTAGAACATCTACCCACGGTCAAGCAGCGGTACCACCAGAGGCTGGAAAATCCGTATTAGGTTCTTCTGCTTTCCTTCTCTGGCGTGTCTTAGAACACTGCCCACCTGCGTGTACGGCCAGGGAGAAGGAAAGGAGTCTAGTTGCATGAGATGTCCCTTTCACAGTATATTTTTGGGATTTGTGAGATGGAGTCATCATCATCAAAATTCTTTATTTGGCACAAATACTGATACCATAAAAAAAAAATCATAAAATATACTACCAATAAATATAACATGTCAAAGCAATGGAAATTAAAAGACAAATCATTCCTAAAAATATATGTTACAATAGAATACTTTTCCTAAGTGGTATAGCGCGCCAAATATACATTTTTGTACTAAAACATACAAGAGGATACTCAAGTGCAAATATATGATGTGCCGCAGTTTTAAAACCCCTGATATTTTGTGCTTCAAAGATTGGTGTTAAGTAACGATTCCTCAAACCTACATAAAAAAACCCAGAGTAAGATAAAGTGCTGCGTGCTTTGTGTCGATACACCATCACAGGGACAGGGGGTCATACTCGAAGGACATTTATTCATATCAGGAAAGGCAACCAGGTGCTGAACAGAGCCCAACCGTAATCTGGTTAGGACAAAACGGTGTTGCCCATTGGTTACCCAGAAAAGATATGATTGGCACCCGTCTGGCAGATAACTCGATAAATATGCAATAACTGTTTGCTTCCTGAATTCTTCTGGCATCCTGCGCTCCAGTCTATAATTCAATAAAGAGGCCTTCATTACACTCTTCTCAATGGAGAGACTACTTTCGAGGTCACTCAGAACAGGTCGATCAAACAATAAAAAAAGAGTCATTTATATAGGACAACCACGAATCTTAAGAGCATAGTCTAAGGCATGGTAGTCTAACAGACTAAGTAAAACTGGTTTCAGATTTTGCCCAGATAGACTACCATAAAAGTAAAGGTTTTAAAGCTAAAATGCCCCCTAGGTAACACAGGCCAGTTTCCTTGTGAACTATAAAAGATGATGCAGATCTAGTTACACACAACAAACATTTGAGAAAACGAGTCTCTTGTATGTGGAGGGATTTACTGGGGATGTGACTCCACAGACCACCCCATAGGAATCAGTTGATACACCTCTCACTTTGTATATTTTGACCATCGCCTTAATCGAATGACAACCGACTTTATGTGAGAACCTAAATACTCCTTTGTATATTCGACTCAATGTCAACTGAGTATTTGAATCTTGTTGCACCCATGCTCTAGTGTTAGAAATTAAGATCTCTAGATAACAAAAGGAGTTTACACTAGCAATCAGTGAACCTTCTATGTAAAAGGATCTGTACTTGTGCACCTTTTTCCCACAGGCCATCGTGAATGTTTTTTCTGTGTTTATTTTTTCTCCTAGATGCCATGAAATGCCCAAAGTTGTCCATTAATTTTTGTAGACTTACCGGCGTCCTGGATTAACAGGACGGCATCTTTGGAGTACAATAATATTGGCACCGAACGGCCCTTAACAGTGGGTGCATCGACCTGCAAAGACTGTAGGGTGTCGTCCACCCCATTCATAAAGAGTGAAAACAAGAATGGCGCCTGTATGCACCCATTTGATGCCACTCTTGATCTTAAAAAGAGGAGAACATTTCTCATTGGGGCCATACTGCACCATAATCAGTAGATTTTCATACAGCTAGGAAACTAATAATGTTCCACAGGGCTCCTAGGGAAATCAGAGTAGACAACAGTATTGAATGGTCCACTAATTCAAAGGCGCTGCTTAGGTCAGCAAAACAAAAGTAGAGAGACCTTGTTTTGGCTTTGGTGTACTTTCCTGGTAATTATTTGAGATTTAGACATTGCTCTACAGTCCCCTGCCCTCTCCTGGACCCGTATTGTTTTTCAGATATAATTGAATTATCTTCAGCCCAGGTCTCTAGCCTTTGAAGGAGGATCTTACCCATAAGTTTGGCTGAAGAATCTAGGAGGGAAATAGGCTGATAACATTTTGGGTAATATTTATTACCCTTTTAAAAAAAGGAAATTATCATTGAAATAGCCCAAGAGGGAGGAATCGGGTCCTCTACAGCTATATTGTGTACCCTAGTAAAAATGGGACCCCATAGTTAGCCCTCAGCTTTAAAAGCATCTACTAGAACCCCCTCCGACCCAGGCGTTTTCACCCTGGCACTCGTACTTACGCAAGAAGAACCTCCTCCAAAGTAATGTGCAGAGGGACCTAAGACTTGTTTGGTGGTCTCTTGTCCTCAATCTGTGAGTTATCTATCAAATGCGAATTAAAAAGGCCCATAAGGTGGGTCACCCATATATGACAAGATACCAGTGAGGTCAATTCAGGCAAAGTGTATGCTTTTAAAAAAAGGGCATTAATTGTGCGCCAAAATAAAGCTGAATCCTTAGTTTCGGAGACCGGGGCCAAACTAATTTAGGCCTCCTCTTGCAGAACTCTCTTCCTGGCTGCAAGAACCTGCTTGTAGTTCTAGTGTAGGATTCTAATGGCAGATCCATGCAGTGCCTCTCTAAGGAGATTCAAGGCCTCTGTGCGTGAATAATTTTCCTGCCCAACCACATTTAATTGGTCTTGTCAGCAATGACTTTGACATCCCAGTGATCTTTCCAAAGGCATTCAATACCCCAACATGATCTACCTCTTCTCTTAATCAATAACTAAATCCATCTGAGTTCAGGGTTAACAATTCTCAAAGTAATTTACTTGGGTCGATCCCTACCCCTTTAATCTGGACTCCATTAGGCCTAACCGGAATAACAATGGTAATAATCACATTGCTTTTGGTATAGTGGGCCATGATTGAGAGTGAAATTATTAGGGGGTTGTGCTGTGTTTTGGATATATTGATAGAGCGAATCACATCCTGATCAATAGCGAATATCAATATGTGATCAATGGTGGTATGAGAGCCTGTGCTAATAAATGAAGGAATCGTTACACTGGTACACACAAAACTGCTTTCCAGCAACATGAGGTAAAGCTTAATCATCAGGAAATCGTAACCTTTCTGATAGTCACTGTGGTAAAAGTGAGGGGTTCCAGCCCCCAGGGCATTAATTTTGCAGCAAACCCGTCTTGCCGGTAGGCAGTATTTCTGAATATTAAAATCACCCAGCCAAAGGATTGTATACTTAGTGTGGCTCATCCGCAGGAACTCCTACAGGTCTGCATCTAGGGCATGCACAACTGAGGATGAATCAAAAATGTTATCATAAAAATGAATCCCTAACAAATCAGTCCTGCTTTTAAACAATAACCAAAGTAGTTGTGCATAGGATAGAACAGTTGCAACCCTCCTGGTGGTGATAGGTTGGAGACTAGGTTCTGCAACCCCCCTTTGGCTCGCCCAGTGAAAGATGGTATAGCTCCCAGTAAAAAAGATTTAAACCCTTCAAGGTGTATGGGTTGCACGCACCAAGTTTCCTGGATAGAGATTACATCATAATCTAGGGTAATATGACACCAGTCTGGGGAGTTCAGTTTACTTCGAAGCCCAATACACATTCCAGGACACCAATGGACATTCTCCCCTGATATCATGACCAATAAGGGCCACTGATGGGCCGGGATGAGCAGCAATTTCTAGACCAGTAGGCATGATCGATACATTACGTTGTCAAGAATTGAGGACCGCAGGGTTGGATAGACCATTGGGATAGGTATGTTAACCTACTTAACAGACTCCTTGTGAGAATTAGGTTAAGCTGGGTCAGCCTCCCTGTCAGCTGCAGGGCATTTACTCACTCAGGGGCCTAGATACACACAGTCAATCAATTTCATTGATGCCAGAAAGAGGTGCAAATCTGTTATTGACTGGTATATACTTTCTTAGCTTATGACCGAAGTGAGGGAGGTAAGCAACCGGAGGTTGTGTGGGAGACTTGTAAAAATATCCCAGAGGCAGGGCAAAAATGTTAGTAGGGATTAACAACCTCTTATCATGATTCCTTAGCAGCCTTCTCACGGTTGATGGATGACGAAAGTTCACTACCAGGAAATCTCCTTGGATAGTTTTTGGTGAGGGACCAATCCAGCCAACCCCGCGTACAGTTAGGATCTCATTATCTCTGCTGGGTAAAAGTTTTTTTGCACCCCCTAGCAATGTGTGACTTTACTGTGGGCCTGATCCCCCGACTCTGGATTGGTGGACTTTAATAGTGAGACTCCCGCCAAAACCAGCACATATGGGCATGCATGGGGAGAGGGGGGGACAAATGTTGTAGTGCTGGGAGCTGCATCGTCATCATCGATCACTCTCACCGCTGTGTCCACCTTCCTCCAAGTACCTGTTGTAGACTGTAACGAGGCCTAATTTCCTGTGGCATGGACCCCTCCCCCTGTGCTACCTCAACAGCTCTCTCACCTTTGCCAATTATCCTTCCTGTCTGGGTGTCAGGAGTTGTCCTCTCCATTTTTTGGCACGGTGGCTACCACACCTGACTCTGTCACAGCTAACCCACAAAGTGCAATGCACTCTGCTCACATTCGGTCTCTAACATGTTTAAATATTTGGGCTTCCACGGCAGCCAAGCTTTCCTTAATTGGGGCAAGACGCTCTTGGAAAATTTCAGCAAATCTCCCAAAAATGCCATCACGGTTTAAAGCCCCGCCCTGGTCTTCTTATTGCTAGCTCTTGGTTTCAGCTGTTGGGCTGGTCGGGGCGCTTTAACATTAGACCTTTTATGTTTGGCAGCGGGTTCCAGGGAAAAATTGGTAATGTTTGGACTCTGGGATGGCAAGCAAATGCAGGGATTAATCCTACCACAGTAACCTTGTTTGCAGCTCCTGGAGAACTAAGGGAAACGGCCCCGTCAATATCTCTTGCTGGACAGTCCACCTCCATCTTAGGGAGAATGCCCTCCATCATGCTACGACAGGCCGGTACCTGCCCACAGCTTTCCTGTGGCCCCCCTATGCTTCTCCCTGCCTCCATGGTAGAAACTACGCCTATGGCCCTAAGCATGGTGTCTATGCTTGTGGGCTTTATGGCAGCGAAGTCTTCTCCATTGCCGTTGCCTTGCGCTTGCCCATGGGGAACTATAATCCAGATCCTAACTCAGGAGGACAGCCTGCAACCAACGGGAGCGTGATCACGGCGTCAGGAGCTAGGAGGTACTGAGAAGGAGTCAATGAGAGAGAGAGTTAGGGTGACAGAAAACAAAACCTGTGAAAAAGAGCAACAAAAAAAAGAGAGATGAAAGCAACAGTTGCAGAGTGCCTAAGGTATAGCTCTTGTGCTTAAAAATAGAGGTGTGAAAATTTTGCCAAATTTGCTTTTGTTTAATTTCATGAAATAGCCGGGAAATGATGCAAAATTACGCAGAATTATGTGAAATGCACATCTGTTATTTAGCACTAAAAAAGGTGTGAAAAACACAATTGGTGCCAACAACCGCCCACTCTTGTTCTCGTTTGTGTTGTGCCTGCACTGCTATGTCCAATATTTAATTGTGAACGGCTGCGTAATTACATGACTTCCATTAAGGCTTAATTTCGTGAACTTCACATAATGCTTAATTCCCCCAAATCACGCACATTATGCCTTTATAATTTAACTTTACCTGGGACTGTTTATAAGCCAACTTTAAGACCTGTGTAACTTTATAGACATTCATTCTGTCTATATCCAAATGAGGTAAGTTTGTGTCATTTGAACAACAGCTCTCTTGTCTGAAACCTGAGTTTGCATGTTTAACGAAACCTATGATATAAGCTCTGGTGTTTAATAACAAATCAATGTAAAATTGGTGTAACCTTTGAATGGATCTGAAGCGTGAAAAAGTAATTTTTGGTCAGATAGGGAACCTTTTGGCTGTGTGATACCTCAGCCTGTAAGTTCTGCTGCCTGAGAGATATCTCTACAGCTTGCTATCTCCATAGCTTGATAGCTGTAACCTGTGAAATAGTCCTGTTTTGTGATGCCGGATACTAAAATAATTTTTAGCCATGGTATGCATTGTTTTGGGGGACACGCTGGTAGATACCTTCTTAAAATCTGGGTAATGACGTTTCTCCCCACTCATAACAACCTGTATTTGCCCCTGTGGAGACACAGACTAGATTGTGTTTAAGCATTTGTGTGGGCATGCATACATCTGTGTGTAAATTGTGTAGGTGTTTCATATTTCCTACATGCTTTTTATTTGTTGGACTGGATCCATGGGAAAAGGCACATAGAGAAGTGATAAAGTTGGGGGAAATTATCCTATGTCACACCTGACGGTGACATTTAAGAGAGTCTGGAGTTGAAGAGGCAGAAGGATGGACCAGTTCAAACCTGTATTACAGTTTTGAGAGGCTTGAAACTCTGTGTTGGTTCTTACATAATGAACGCATCCGTCAGAACCCAGAACATCATCAGATGAGGGCCTTGGGGTTGGTGTCACTTGCAACATTAAATGTTTCAAATGCAAACATCTTCTCCCTCTGCATTGCAAGTACCGAGAAAGAGTGAGTTTGGGTCGGCCATCTTTAGCCATTGGCTTTCATATGTTTCTCATGGTTTATCTTTGCCTGGATGGGCTTTCCATGGGCAGAGCGGGGGAGGCCAAGCCATTTTCAGGAAGGCTGAATTGTTCCATTTTGTTTCCATTAGATATTGATGATGAGATCGTGTAATCTTTTCGTTAAATTGCAGATTCAAAATGGCGTTTAGCTTTACCCCTGCTGTCTTCTTTGAGGTATTCATTTTGCTGGCATAGTTGTGTTTTAGCTGCTGATCTATGACTGTACTCCCTGCTCTTTGGATGCCTAAAGTCACAGTGCCATTCGCTAATTGCCCTTATGTGGTCATTTTAGTTTGCTGTCATGACAAAATGTTGGATTTACATATTTTTTGTTCACAATACAAAGGTGTCCAGCCATTTATCAAAAATATTTACTATGCAATTTCTTTCTATTCGTGTCTTCTAAGTGCCCCAATGACAACCAACGCAAACTTAATCTTCTGTCTCAATTTCATGACACTGTTCTGCGAGAGTGGAGTGAAACTCTGTTATTGCAATCTGTTCAGGAAAGGAGCCTTTTACATAATAATAATAACAATCATCATCATCATCATTATCACCACCATCTCCACTATCATCATCAACGTATTATCATTATTATTATTATTACTATTATCATCATCATCATCATCGCCATCATTATCAATACTACTACTACTAATAATAATTACCTACTGGCGGTCGCCAGTAGGTAGTTATAGTTAGGACCCCTTTTCCATAGGAAATCCGCAACATTCTATTTTGAATAACTTTGGCGCCGGTCGACGAATCCTCGCGAATTTCTCAAAATAGGTGGGGCGCTACGCTCCGCTCCTACCCTGAAAGTCTCGGGGGGATTCGTCAAGCGGGGGCTGAGATAAAAGGGGGGTCCCAAAACGCGTTTTTCCCATGCATTTTTCTATAGGACCTTTAGACAGGGCTACAGCCCGAACGGCTGAACAGAATTACTAGAAATTTGGCAGAGAGGTAGTCCTCAGGTCAAGGAAGTGCCTTTTGTAGGTTTGGTGTAAATCTGTTCAGTAGATTCTGAGAAAATAGCCTTTAAATCAATATATATATCTGAGCCAGCTTACGGTACGCTTACCGTAAGCTTACCGTACGCGTACGGTGGCGTGCGCGAGCGCGATTCTGATTGGCTGTTACATCTAAGTAAACATTCGAATCGGTCGAAACCAGGAAGCGGCGGCCGCCATTTTCTCTCTCGCACTCTGAGGGGGGGGCAGTAAATAAAGGCAAAAAACATATAAAGGGGCTGTTTAGACAGCGCCCATGCACATAGCCATGTTAGTTGAGTCCTCAAAGGCCAAAAACGGTAAATTTTTATTTTTTGAAAATTTCGCCGATTACGCTTACCGTACGCGTACGGTGCGCTTACGCTAAAAATTTTAATAAAAAAAAAAAAACTCTCTGTGCATGGCATATTATTGTCATCACTTACAAATTAAATTTAACAGATTACCTATCACAAGGAAGCGCATAATATGTCCTCCATGTGCGCACGGTGCGTAACGTGGGCACGCGGTGCGCGTAGCGCACTGCGTGCCCACCTTGCGTGTACGGCACTAACTGCGTAAAGTGGGCGCGCGGTGCGCGAAGCGCACCGCGTGCTCACCGTGCGCGCACGGTGCGTGAAGCGCACCGTGCGCGCACGGAACGAACTGCGTTAAGTGGGCGTGCACGCCACGAATGGCGTAAAGTAACTTAGCATTTAAAAAAACGTACAAATTCACTGAAAAAACCATAGGTTTCACACACGTGATAGTTAGGAATTAGCATTTAAAAAACCTTGCAAATTCACTGAAAAAACCATAGGTTTCAGACATGTTATAGTTAGCGGAAATTTTACTGATAAAAAACCAATGAAATTCCCCCGTTATAGTTAGTGCAGGCAACTATAACTCACGCGACCGCAATCTTCTGCTGATGACATATGTGTCTTTATGAAAAAAAAAAAATTCTAATATATGTATAGCTAAAAATTTATGGAAGAAGACATGGGCAAATAAGTGTCTAAATACAGTATTAGCATCAGCAGAGGATTGCGGTCGCGTGAGTTATAGTTGCCTGCACTAACTATAACGGGGGAATTTCATTGGTTTTTTATCAGTAAAATTTCTGCTAACTATAACATGTCTGAAACCTATGGTTTTTTCAGTGAATAATAATAACAGTAGGACTTATATTAATAATAATAACAATCATCATCATCATCATCATCATTATCACCACCATCTCCAATATCATCATCAACATATTATCATTATTATTATTATTATCATCATCATCATCATCATCACCATCATTATCAATACTACTACTACTAATAATAATAATAATACTAATAATAACAGTAGGACTTATATTAATAATAATAACAATCATCATCATCATCATTATCACCACCATCTCCACTATCATCATCAATGTATTATCATTATTATTATTACTATTATCATCATCATCGCCATCATTATCAATACCACTACTACTACTACTAATAATAATAATAATAACAGTAGGACTTATATTAATAATAATAACAATCATTATCACCACCATCTCCACTATCATCATCAATGTATTATCATTATTATTATTATTACTATTATCATCATCATCATCATCATCACCATCACCATCAATTATCAATACTACTACTACTACTACTACTACTAATAATAATAATAATAATAATAACAGTAGGACTTACATTAATAATAATAACTTTCAGGGAAAGCACCTATACATATAAACCCCTCACCTATAAGTAAAATGTGTGGTTTATAAAATCAGTATGTTTGTGCTTATCTTAAACAGTGCTATGATTAGGATCTGGAAACTTTTAACTTTTAAATATCAGACAAACATGATATTATTAAAAGATTGTCCCGAGCTACCAACAAATATATTTTAAAAAAGTGTGTCCAAATCTTCTTGCTTTCAGGTCGATTTATTTCCAATTTATTTTCATCAAGTTTCATATCTCACAATTTCTCTTACTCTTCTTATCAATGACCACGCCGAATTGGATAGACCGAGGAGCACTCTACGCACTGCAGGTGAACCTGAACTGGCACGAACAGTAGTGGACATTGATAAGAAGAGTAAGAGAAATTGTGAGATATGACAATTTGACGGATGAAATATGATGAAACTTGACAAGAAGCCCTGATGAAGTCAGTGATGAATACACATCGAACTGACGAAACACGTGTTGGTTGTGGCTATTGAAGAATGTTGGTGAAAGGCTGTGGCTTCTGAAGTGTTGATGAAAATAAATCGACCTGAAAGCAAGAAGATTTGGACACACTTTTTTTCATATATTAATTGGTAGCTTGGGACAATCTTTTAACTGTACAAGACTGGGTTTTCTCAGCTTACGCGGGTGCGTTAGTGGCCGTCCTCTCCCTAGGAGCATCAAAGGTAGTGATTATAGATATTTACGGTGGGGGAATTTAGTAAGTTTGTGCAAGTGGCCCTGCCACGTTCTAGTTCAACTTAAAACATGATATTATGTCCTATGATACCTAACCTACTATATCTAACCCCCATACACACCCTATAATACCTATTCCTGTTATCTGCCATATCTTACTTACTTTGCTTACCTAGTGTAACTGCCTACCTTAGGTAAACTACTATATCAAACCTTCCTACCTACCATATCTAATTTACCATGCCAACATCTCACACCATCCTACAGTACAGAATCGATCTACCATATTGTACTACCATTCCTACACTATCATACCTACCTACCATACCTGCAGAACCTACCAACGTTACCTACCTACCTGACCTACGATACTAAAGCTTCTTAACCTAACCTACTGTATCTATCATAAAAAGACTACCATATCTTCTGAATGTATGTCACCTAACCTATTATACCAAACCAACCTACCATTCCTAACCCAACTTTTCATTATTTCTTTCCAGACCTGCCAGGCCTATCTACCTTAGTTATTTATCTATCATACCTACTTGTTTATCACACCTGTCTACCATATCTATCTACAATATCTGACCTACCATATCTACCTGCCAGAGTTACTTACCTTACTTAACCTATAGTAAGTAACCAACGACACCTGCTAAAACTAGCGTGCAATACCTTTCAAAACTTCTATAGCTAACCTACTCACCATGCCTGACATAACATACCAAACCAGCCATACATACCTAACATTCCCACCTACCATACTTATGAACCCTGCATATCATACTTACTTGCCTACAGTACCTAACTTACTAATACTATACCTACCTACCATACCTACCTCACATAATTACTATACCTACCTAACTCAGTATCAGACCTACAATACCTCACCTACTATAACTTACATACCCTACCCAACGTATTATTATAACTTACATACCATACCTAACAAAGCATACCTCACCTACTTTACTTAGCTTCCGTACTGTCCACCATACTTACCTTTATACCTATTCTAGCATACCCAACAAACTTTGCAAAACTAACCTACCCACTATAACTAAGCTACCATAGAAACCATACCTTACCTACCATACATAACCAACCTCCAATTCTGCTCTCACTCTTGCCCTGGGGTGGCACCTTTGTGAAACAAGCATTTGCAATGCATTCAGTCTCGCCTTTGGGACCTTATATGTATTTAGCTATGCAGCACATTAGCCAGGGTGCTGAAACATCTACTGTTTTTTAACATAGAGGAAAAATAAGTACCAAACTGTGTGACACGCCAGGTATGGGAACACATGGAGAGAAATATTGTCTTTCAGCGGGAAATGGTATAGCCCAAAGCTCTGTTTTTAATATAAAATCGGAGTCTTCGGTGGTCATATCACTGAAAATACAAGATTTGAATAAAATATTATTGTCTACGGGTGCTCATGGAAGACAATATCTATGAACTGGAATCTAGAGGATGCTAAAGTGATTCTGGTATTTTACTGACCTCTGCTGGTCATATTCTATCAAGAAAGTTAAATAGAGGCAGGTGCCAGAAAAATTAAAAAAAGAAAGTCCCTAAGCAGAAATTAATTATGGTATTTTACTGACCTCTGCTGGTCGTTTTCTATTAAGACAGTAAAATAGAGGAAGTTAAACAGAAAAAAAAGTCCCTAAGCGGAAGCAGACAAGTCATAGGGCTGATCTCCAGAGCCCACAAAGTACATACACATATAAGTATATACTAAAGTATATACAAGAGGTCTTGAATGCTCGAACCTAAAAAGGTGCAAGTTCTGCTTATGGAATCTCTACCAATGGTTTACGGTACTGCAGCCTTTTGCAGAAAACTGTTTCGTTTAACTTGATGGACTTCTAGTAACAACCTATAATGCTGCTGTCTGCTGCAGGGAAGTGCCAATTTGAACTTTTGAAGAGCATGGAAACGTAAATGATTGTGCTTTAAAAATCTCAAGACCTTTTGACTTTGACAATGTTTGTTAACGATGGCCTTCTCTTGACTGTCCTCTCACATAATATGTAGGTAATCCATTTTCAGTATTTTGCTTTATTCTTCATTTCTGGACTAGACCTTAGAGATACTTTCGGTAGTGGCGAAATGTTGCATTTAGTGTAAATATAACGCTCCTATAAAGCGCCTTGATTTGGGATAAGATTTAAGCTCTTACTAGACTTGGGGCCAGATGTACGATGGTTTTTGCATGCGCAAATGGCAGCCATATGCACAGAGATGGTTCCTTCATGGGAATCATAAACTGAAGCAACAGATGCATCTTGTAAGTACAGCATGGTGGAACTGGTCTCACATGAGGTCACCCCACAGAACAGGGAGAGCGCCAATAGTTAAAGGGAAGGGTGTCCTCCATTGTAGGCTCATTAACGCCAGATCCCTCCGTAAACACACCAAAGAAGTTCCTTTTTTATTGGAGGACACAGGGACAGAAATTATATTAAAAACAGAAACATTGGCCTCACCTAATCCAAATACAGAATTTGGAGAGGCTAGCCTTGAAGGATATACCATCATACAGGTACCCTGAAAGGAAAGGGTGGACCCGGGGTAGCGGCGACCTTCAGGCATACTATAAAAGCAACACCTCTTATGGTCCCTCTCCCGCCAAACTGTGAATTAATGGCCCTTAATATTCAGCTGTCTGCTAATAAAAATATCCTAGTGATATTATGCTATCAGCCCCCTGATCCTGATTCCAATTTTGATCACAACTTAGTGAACTTTCTCAGCCTTCTTCTTAACACACGTTCCAATTTGATCATGCTTGGAGACTTTAATTTCAGAGTAGACAATGATGACAAAAAAAAGGCGACTGAATTACTTACCTTCATGGAAGTAATAGGGCTTAATCAGCATGTACAGGGTCCAACACATAGGCTGGGTCATTCTCTGCATTTGATGTTTCATAATACCAATATCTAAGCTTCCATGTAAAAGGGTGGAAAGGAAATCATCCCTCCAAAAATGGACAAAGACTTCCTTAAGAAACGTCCTTACTAAAGAAACCATCCGCAACCCATAAAGGCTTTGCTAATTTTAGGCCCATTTCTGTGCTGCCTTTTCTGATAAAAGTATTGGAAAGTTAAATCAATGAAAATTATATCTACCCACATTGAGGCCAGTAACTGGCTCGACATGGACCAACGTAGGTATTGTCAAGGGACTGAGACAGCTCTAGTTGTGGTCACTGAAGATATCTGAATGGCTATGGACAGGGGTCAGCAAGGGATTCTGGAATGTCTGGACCTGTCCAAAGCATTCGATACTGTGGATGCCTCCATCCTGCTCAAGAGATCGGAGGAATCTGGTACAGCAGGAAATGCCTTGAACTGGTGTGACCCGTATCTATCTGACCACAAACAGGCAGTACAACACTTTCCTTTTCACTCAAGCTTCGTTACAGTAAAGCGGGGTATTCCGCAGGGCTCCTCTCTCAGTCTTACCATGTTTAATTAATACATCCAGACTCTCATTAAACTCATACGTGGGATGAGATTTAACTGCATTAATTATGAAGACGACACGCCATTGACGGTCTCATTCAACCCAGGTTCTTCGGGTTCCTTAGACACTTTTACCTGTGTATTATGGGAATAGCCAACTGGCTTAGAAGCAACTCTCTGCAGTCTAATACTAGTAAGACGAAGACCATGCTCTGCCAGGTGGGGAGAACAGGTGCCAGTCATCTAAATGATTTCTGGCCGGCAGGGGATGGGTCAATTTCTGTATGGGCAGACGCCGTACGAGATTTGGGGGAACAACTAGACTCCACCCTATTGTTAATAGACCACGCAAAGAAGACATCAAATACATGGTTTGATCTTATGACAGCTTTAAAGAAAAACGCTCCAATTTATTCCAACCAGCTTGCGCTCCCGCATTGTCCATAGTATCATTATAAGTGAATTATTGTAATGCTCTTTTTATCCGTGCACTTGAGAAGACAATAAAGTGTCTCTCACGAATCCAAACTGAAGCTGTCAAACTGGCACCTGGACAGAAATGGAGTTCCTCCACCTCTACAGCCCTTGATTTCTTGCACTGGTTGCAAGTGAAAAAGAGAATTTATTGTAAAGTAGTGTGATTGATGCACAAGACGTCTACCAGCAGGAACCATTCATCCTGGCAGATAGGCTTACTCCATACCAACCTGGTAGATTAACCTCCTCACTCTCTGTGCCTAAACTCTAGATTCCTAGGTCCAAAAAAAAAAGACAGGGAGGTAGAGCCTATTCAGTTCAGGGACCCAAACAGTGGAATAGTGTACCAACACGTTTGATCGATCAGGACCATTTATCATTAAGGAAATTCCCGAAAACGTGGATCTATAGGCAGTAGTCTCCACTCTAGATGGTCTGGCTTGTGTCCCACAGTGCCCGGATGCTCGTGGGGTTGCAGTTGCGCTTAACTAATGTTTATATTAATAAAGTCATGGACTTGGGATCCATTTGCTGGGCAGTGTTTCCTGTGCACGCTTGGACATTTACAAAGATTGGCAGAAATGACACTGGATTGATTGCCTTAATTGGGTAGGCACTCCATCACCATTTTCATCAGCACCAGATCAGCTGAAAAGGTGACTCTGATGATGGAGTCGGTGACAGCTTTGACATTGACACGCGAACACCACAAGCTGCATCCCTTTAACTGGGGTGGTAAAGCAGGGATGAAGATAAGGATCCTTTATTCAACAGTACCAACTTAGTGACAAGACTATATCTACTCTCAGTAAAAGAAAATTGATGTCTCCATTTTCAACATTTTTTTTGGTATTAATTAAAAGAGATAAAGCTAAAGGAACACATTTATTAAATGAATTTTAGACAAAATGTGTAAGAAACGGGGTCTCTAGTTGGCAGGGGTATGTACCCTAGTCCAAGTAGGAACCACCGGTTCCGTCAGGGTGGGTCTCAAAGTACCCTAGATCACCCTCTGGTAGCTTGGCGCGGAGCAGGTAGGCTTAGCTCAGGAGGCACTGTGTAAAGTATTTGTGCAACACCCACCCACCGTAACACAGTAAACCACCACAAATAGACACTACACCAGTGTTTATAAAAAAATATAAAAATCTTTATCTATATTTCAGGCAAAATCAACAATAAAAAAAACATTCCACAGGAATCATGATCTCTGAACTGGCACTATTTTGCTGGCAGTGTCTTTGGGGTGCAATCTTGCAGGGGCAATGAGTCTGTTTGTAGTGTTCTTAGAAAGAGGCAATAATAAAAACAATTCACATATACCAAGGGTATTCCTCTTGCGAGATAACCATGGACTAGCCGTACAGGTTCTGGGAGTCTTGTGGGGTAATATTCAGAAAGTCACCAGTTCAGTCTTTTAGGCCCACTTTATGGGCACTAGTTCAGTCTCAGGCAAGCAGAGCACAAAAGAAACGTGTGCAGGGGCTGTCTTCTGCACACAGAACTTCATACGCTGTGTTTTAAGACTAAATTGTCCTGTGGGGGGGTCTCTGGTTGTTTCGTCAGAGAAAACGCTGACTCTGTCACCAGCGGGGGCCCCGTAATGTGGAGAGATATGCCCAGGCAAGCGCTTATGCATGTGAGGTCCCCCGCTCACAGGAAGGGCTGTTTAGGCGCTCGTTAGGTTCTCCCGCGGTCAGGGCAAGGTCCTAGTGCGGCATGTGTGGTTTGGGAACGTCCCAAGATGGAGGGGGAAGATCCCGCTGTCCGGTTATTTAGCCCCAGTGACCCGCAGCCTGTACCCCCCCCCCCCAAGGCAGCACCACCCGCAGCAGTGGAGCATACGTTGCTTAGGGTTACCTGGGGAGGTGCAGTGGTGTCGGTGCGAGGTCCCTTCGGTCCCCGGTGCTTCACAGGGAACCCGGGGGCTTTTTCGGCCTTGAACGCCGCCTTTCTTCCTGGAGTGACGCTGGCATCCCTATGGGCGTCCCCTGCCTTCCGTACGGCCACGTCAGTCTCCGGGCGGCTTCCCCGATGATGCTTCCCGTCGCACCAATCCTGGCGCGGCTCCCGTTAGGATGCTCCCTTGTTGCGGGGCAACCCCCGACGCCAGCACCAATCCCAGCGCGGCTCTCCCGATGACGCGCCTGGGATTCCAAATTCTGTCCTGCTGCAGACTCGCGGCCAGCGGTGGTGATCCCGGGGGTGGAGCAAACAGCGCATCCTTTGGCAGCGTGCACTAGACCCAAAGCAGTTTAAGTGCCCGGGACGGCGGCGGTAATTTTGGGGGCAGTTCAACAGAAAAGAAAGGCTTGTACCAGTGCTAGTGGTGGCACGGAGATTCTAGGGCACACAGCGCTTTCTCTCCTCCACAGTGCTACGCAGTAAAGTCAGGTCCCGGGCGGCAGCGGTGATCTAGGGGCAGTTTTGGTCACAGTGTGAGTCCCACATTGAGTGCAGCCCCAGGCACGCCGCGTGGTGAACGAGTGGGCCCCAAAGAGTCCCTTTAAAACAGACAGTCCTGAAGATCACTGTGCCTGCGGTGCAGATGTAGCGCTACAGGGCAAGTCCTGGAAGCGTTGTGGTTCCAAGAGGCAAGTCCTGGAAGCGTTGTGGTTCCAAGAGGCAGTTAGTAAAACGTTGTCCTTAGGAATCCCCCACCAGGCAGGGGGACAGTCAGTAGCAGATTATGGAGACACTCTGGAGGAATTTCTTCAGTCTCCCTGGCAGGGCAAGATCAGCAGGCAGTCGGGCAGCTCAGCAAGTTGGGGCAGCAGGTCCTAGGAGCAGTTAGCCTCAGCAGTGTGGCAATCCTTCTGGTGCAGCAGTCTTCACTCCAGCAGAGATTCTTCCTGGTCCAGCAGTGTAACAAAGAAGTGTGGCCAGGACCCTCCCTTTTATACCCTGCAGTCTAGTTACTAGAAGGGAGCAGAAGTCTCTGGAAGGGTCTGGGGGCAGGGGTTTCTGGAAGAGTCCAGGGAGTTATGGGATGTTCCCTGCCTTCCCTGACCTGGCTGCCACAGTGACAAAAGGCAGGGCCGTTAAGGCTACAGTGGGCAGCCAGTCACAGCCCATTCAAGGGGAGGTGTGAATCGCCACTCCCACCTCACAGCCCAGGCAGGCTATCGGTATGCAGATGGGAGGGGGGAGTCTGCAGTGCCCAGACTAAGTGTAGACACAGAAATATCTACTTACTAAAAGGGAGAATTCTAGAATAGTAGTGCCCAAACCCCATATATCATTGGAAAAGGTTCCCCACCCCGATTCTAACAAGACCAAACATGACAGACTTATGAGGACCCAGTCAGAAATTATCCCAGAAGGGGGGTTCCCAATGATAGCCTATGGAGGGTTAAGCCTCACTGCAGTAGCAGGGGCTTGTGGCAGATATGCCAGTGTCACAATGTTTTAGGGGAGAGCACCTGCACCTCAGCACTGTTTAGCAGTGGTGAGGCACCCAGAGGCCTAAGTCCAACAAAAAGGTACGGTAAAAATGGTAGGCACAAGGGCGAAAAATGTAGGGGGAGACCACCCTAGGGCTGACAGGTCCAACAAAATGTATTCAAGTAAAATTAGAAGTATGAGAAAGAAGGTGTTCTTTGTGTCAGATCTAGAGCAACGTGCAAGATACCCCAGAAATGCTCACTATCCAATATGCTCAACAGTCTGGGACCACACAGCTGCTTCCAGCCAGAAACAAACTGAGCGCTTCCAAACCACCGATAGCTCCCTTGGCTGATAGACGGCAAAATGTAATCTAGCACACATAATTGCAGATAATGAGTCGAATATGCAAATATTTAGGACATTATTCATAGTTGCTAACTTTTACAAGTCCAGGCGTAACAAGCTAATCCAGAGCAAGTTTTTTCTGTGAATTGTAGTCCTGGTTATGCAATTGGAAAAAAACAACAAGTCCCAAAATGCAAAGAAAGAAAACCTGCCTTGCAGCAGCTAGTCAAGCCCAGGTTTGGAAAAACTTAGAAGGGCTGATTTTTTTAAATAATGCAATATATTTTAGAGACACATTGAATCTCATGGAAGACTGCATGTTTAGCACTTTTAGGTTTATGGCATGCCTCTCAATTATAACTGGTTCAGATGGAAAGATTTTAGCAGTGAATGAAAGATGCTCTTTTATTCAGTTGCTAAAAGACCCTGAAAGACCATTGTATGTAATCTGAATGAGAGATCTGGTGAGTTTGGTCATGGTATTTTATGTTCATTTAGTTCAATCAAGGGTACAAACCAAGAAGCATTTGGATTATTTACTCACTTCATGGATGTTCCTGGTTAAACAAAACAACGTTTAGTTCAAATACAGTGTGTAGATCTCCACCCTCTGAGTCTCATATTAGTTCTACCTAAGGTTTTGTGGGTCCTCATATTACCAGGGGCAGCTCATTCACTGGGGCGAAGGAGCGTCGGCGCACAGCTTTCTCGCAGTGCGAGAAGCAGAAACATCAAATGGTAATAACTACCATTTGATGTTTCTGCTTCTCGCACTGCGAGAAAGCAGAGGGGCTTTAATAGCGGGCGGGCGGGTGGGCGGGGCTGCTCTGCGAGCAGGGCAGGGGAGGAGTGGTGTGCGCACTCTGCCCTTGTCCATGCAGGCTGCAATGCAGCCTACATGGAGAACATGGCCGGGCCATTAGCCCCTGGCTGGGTGGCATCCCGACCAATCACTACGCTTCTTGCAATGTTGTGATTGGCTTAGGGGTGCTTCCTGTTCCGGGACCCAGCCGGCAGGAAGGTACGTTTAATTTTTTTTATTATTTAATTAAACCCCCCCATGCGCGACCCCCCCTCCCTATGCGATCACACCCCCGCCCACCCATCCGCGAGTCATGACGGCCGCGTCTGCATAATAGCCCTTTTATTTGTCTTTAAAAGACGTCTGGATCGCCTGAATGTCAGAGTGCCCTTGATAAGAAGCATTATTTGAGCAAAGTTGGATGACTGGATCTTTAATTCAAATCTTTAATTTGATCCTGCGCTCTCCTCATGAGGCCTGCTCCTTCATCTCTACTAGACTCCATATTATTTAGGAGAACACATTTTGAAAATGAAACAAAAAGTGTCAGAGATTTTTCTTTTACTTGAATTAATCAATATTTAATAGTGTTTCTTTAGAAATTGAGACCTTCCTATTAGTGAAGCAATTTTTGTAAAACAGATTATCACAAAAAACGAAAAAGTTCGTAGTAATCACACCACACCGATTATTCACTCACAACTCTCATGCTAATCTCGCATACCATACATTCTTACCAGCTCATACATTCACACAGGCTGTTCAATCCAAAAATAAATGAACACGTAAAAAAACGTATTTTACACTCTTTTCTGTTGGGACCACAGAGAAAAGAAAATTCAACAAGACATTAGTCTATAAATAATTCTTATTCGTAGATTTTTTGCCGTTCTTGTGGTCTTTTAAAGAGGTCTACGCGTTTCAAGACCCATGATTTGATGGGTCTCTCATCAGGACCTTTGTTTGGTTGGAAACAAGTGTTTTTGGAGAAGTGGGGGGACTTGTCAGTGTGGAGGTCGGGAGGGTAGCGACCGTGGCTGCTCTGTGGGGGTTGCATAGCGTGTTTAGATCTTTATTTAGTCACCGTTGGTTCCCGGTAAACCTGTGCACTGATCTGTAGTGCCATCTAGGCTCAACCCCTTAGAGCTAGTGGAAATCTAATAGGCCCTGTCATTGATTGACAATTGGTGACCATAGCCTCCCTCAGTACATGTGCGCCTAATAATTCCCTCTGTACTGGGAACTTGGATCCCCGCTAATTCTCTATTGGCTTCAGATTGGTTTGCTCCTTGATAGGTTCATGATGAATAAGTCCACCTGACACATGCATGTTCGTGATAGACCCACTCACTGATTGGTGCATGTTGACCAGATCCACCATAGTGAATGCTGGTTCCTGACAGGCCTGTTAATTGGAAGGTGCGTGATGATCACACATTACTTAATGCATGCAGGCTCCCGACAGACCCACTCATTGATGCATGCATGAGGATCGGATCCCCCTTAGCCAGGCCCACTGGAAATATAAAATTTTGCTGCCGCTATGTTTTCAAAAGAATTGTGGATTTTACGCATTGTCCACATACTCCATCATCTGCTGCAAAACCTGCAGACTTTTACAAAAAAAATAGTTTCTAGATCTAACAGATCAATAGTTACTAAAAGTCCAGCAACATGTCTTGCCACACAGTGGCAGGCCCTTCGCAAAGGTTCACTGGTCACATTTCTTTTGCTTTTTGCTATCTTTGGGTGTTAAACTGGTAGTAATGAGTTGAAACCTATGCCCAGAAAGTGTTAACAAGTGTAAAAAGAAGACAAACTAATGAAGAAATACTATCACAAAATCTGCTGCGTTATGCCATACAAATTGTTTTTTCTTACCGCATAATGTGGGCAAACCAGCCACATAATTTGGTCCTCCCCTGCCGCATAATTCCAGTGGCCCTGCCCTTAGCACACTCAGATACTAAATATTAGCAACCTGTAATCAATCTTAACACTCTACTAATCACTAACGTTGGGTTCTGAAGCTGCTGCCCAGCGTAAAGCGCTTCAACTGACTCCGGAATCAGGGGATCACGGTTCGATCCCTGGCACCGGCGGCAGATTAGCCCAGCACCATGTGACTCTGGCAATAGCTTGCTTAATCTTCCCAATGACCCCCAGCGCCTAGAGACACTTTTGGGTGATTGTTCGCGCTTTACAAATGTGGATTATTATTATGAATGCAGTTACAATTTCGATCTGTAAAAGGAGTTTTGGCTTTCTTCGCAGACCTGGTAGCCTAAAACAGCATCACCTGGGGGGTCGTACAGAAGCATCAGTTTGACTGAAATCCCTTTATTTGCAGTCTCTTATGTTGGAACAGATGTGCTCCTTTCCTCAAAATACCGTTAGTATTTTGGCATGATTTGGGAAGGAAGTGCCGTGTGGTCGGACTGCCAAACCGAGATGCGGTTTCCTCGAGAGACCCCGAGTCAGGAACGGGAGGCTCACCCGATTGATGCCGATATGTCTGCAGTCATCGGACGGCCCCACTCCTCCGCGGTGTCTTTATCTCACTTCCTGCCACCGAGTGTTTGATGACACACGGCCGACCGCAGTGGCCCCGTCTGACACTGCGCTGGCTTCCCGCCAAGCCTTCAAGCGCGAGCCAGGCCGCCGCGTGTCCAGAAACCACCGGGGACATTTCCTACTTTCAGCTTGTGAGTTCTGTGGTCTGTCCAAAAAGCTGGGGAATGGCCACTATTTGCATTTACTGGCAAGGTTACCGTAAATATTGTGGTAGGATAGCTTTTTTCTATCGTGCGCAAAACGTGCGCGTGCTGACGTACTTTAAAACTCACACTCACATCAAAGAGGTGCAGCTTTCCTGGTACAGCGGGAACATAGCAAAGTCAGTTGCTGCACGTGGTTTCAAGGCGCACAGAAAAGTAATGCGTGAAGAAACAGCCATGCAAGCTCTCTTCTTAGTCCTGGAAACACTGGCATTAGTTTAACCAAGAAGAAATAAAATATATAATGGTAGCAGACGTGAATCTGCGATGGACAATTAGAGAAAATGAACCCTAGCCCAAAAGGGTGGCTTTCTGTTTTTTAAATGCAGTCATGATTCATCCGTAGATTGGTGAATCCATGGAGGTTCTGATAATTAACGGCCCAGATATCTAAAAAATGTAATCGTTTCATACCCAACCCAAGCACCCTTATAAATGCTAATTTCTCGAAAATGACAGTAGGCATTTACACAACAGCAAGCAAAGGGACTTCCTTGAGTAAAGTTTGCTTTCATGACTAAACTATTTTTGCATACCAGTGGGCTTGTTGACTCATTTTATATTTGGAAATTTGGATAAGATGCAAAAAGATATACCCAGGAAAAAGTTTGCATAGGTCATGTACTTTTTAATGCCCATTCAGCTGCATTGTTTCCATCTTGAGGATCAAATAACCCTACAGGAAATCAAACTGGAAAGGGCACTTTTGGGGCAACCCATTTGTTTTGCCCTTGCTTGATGGATCTGCATGCAACTTGCCATGGCCAAAGCTGATAGTCAGTAAAATGCAATCTTGCACATATAATTGTAAATAATGGATGGAATGTGCAAATATTCGGGCCATTATCCATAGCTGCCAAGATTTACGGTCCTTGCATGACCAGCTGCTTCACATCAGGTTTTTGTGTGACTTGTGGTTCTGGTTATGCAATTGAAAAGACAAAACTACAAGTCCTAGGATGTAAAGGCAAACCTGCAGGAGCAGCTAGTTAAGCGTGGACCTGGAAAGCTTAGAAGGGCTGATCATTAAAAATAATGCAATATTTTGAAGACACACTGAAACTCAGAAGAATTCAAACAGTGCTCAATTTGAGTCGGAGGTTGATAGTAGAGGCCACCAGCACGTAATTTTAGGGACTAACTTATTCTACTGCATCAGACATCAACAGGAAAGGGGAAAGCAAACACTGCAGAAATACGGATGAGAGACAGATGAGAAAACAGTAAGAAAGGGAGAAAGCAAGAACCTGCAAGAACGAGAGAAAGGGTCAGGGAATGCCTAGGGAGTGGATTAAAGAGGCCTAAGGTGACTGGAAGACTACGCAGATTTGGTATTCTATGGGCTGGCATTTAGTTGCACCGGCTGTGGGCTTCTGATCAGAGCTTTTGGCTCCGGCACTCATTTATTTTCAAATTAAAAACTGAGTGCATGTTTGACTTATGGCGTGCCTCTCAACTATTTTTGATTCAGATAGAAATAATCTAGGTGTGTCAGAAAGAGATGCATCTCTTTTTTCAGCTATGAAGAGACCTTGCGAGATGACTAAATGTAATTTGAATGACAGATCTGGGTGACTTTGGCCATGGTATTTTATTTATATTTAGTCCAATCGAGGGTACAAAACCTGAAATATTTAGATTTTTGTTATCTTCAAAAAGCTACCATTGGTTCAACAGAATGTTTAGATCTTCAGCCCCAAAATCCCATATTAAGTTAACCTAAGTTCTTGCGGGCCATCATACCAGCCCTATTAATTGCCTGTAAAGGGAGGCTTGATCGCCTGAATGTCAGTGTGTCCTTGATAAGGCATATCTTTGAGCAATACTGGGTGATTGGATCCTTAATTTGAATCTTTAATTTGATCCTGTAATCATATCATGAGGCCTGCTCATTCATCTATACAGGATTATCATATCCTGCATGCTATCTGAGGATCCCTGATAAGACATGTTCATTGATCTATACTCGGGGCTTAGCACTCCCCAGTTCTCATAGAATGCTGATAAGACTCTATCACTGATATGTAATGCCTTCTTTATACATAATAGATATTTTTGATTGGTGCATTTTGATCAGATCTCCCTGTAGTATATGTACGCATTGCTCCATATATTGGGCCTGATTCACAGAGGGCCTCCGCACTCATGGCGAGTGCCCTGCAGTCGTGGGGGAGTCTTCGCACTCAGGGCGGAATCTCCGTAATGAGAATTCTCACTGCGGAGATTCCTCCCAGAGTATGGAGACTCCCCCATGACTGCGGGGCCCAGTGCTTAATTTGTAAAATATCAAGTGCCAGGGCTCTGACCAGGAGGCCACTGCAGCTTGCACCACCCATCGCCCTTGTCATCGCTGCCAAAACAACTACTAACCATCTCTCTCGCATGTAAATGCGACAGATCAGATTATTCCAGGTCCCTAAAGCTAAATGAATGGCTGGGGAGGCAGATATTAGCATTATTATGTTTTTTTGTCAAACTTGTGTTTATTGATTTTTTTGCACAGTAATAAAAACAAGCATGATAATACATTTTCCAGAGACCTTCGGATATCGCTTACAGGTGGCTAGTTATTGATTACAGTCTTTCAAGAAATCCATCATCTTCTTCGTAACAATCAACCTTCTTGTATTATCTGCAAACCTGTACATGGTCTTTGTCACATTGAATAATGTGCGTATTCAGAGCACACTCCTTAACATTTCAACAGAACATTTGTTGATTCACACAGTGACAGAGTATATCCGACAAGGCGTAGATGAGGTGGAATTGCCCTATAGCACGACACTCAGCACCTTTCCCTGTTTGAAGTGTAATAGTATAGGCATAGTTTCAAATAGTATAAAGGCACAGTGTGTAGCATATAGAGTAAGCTTAAAGACTCAATCCACCTCTCCGCGTGTGACCAGTATCAAATTGAGCCCTTCCAACGTGGAGGGTAACCTACCTCTAGACAAAGAAAGCCCTCTCCCTCCCCCCTTCAACAAATAAAATAAAATAATGGTGGTGTCAATTGTGTGGTGCATCGAGTAAGTTAGTCAGGTTGGAGCGGTGGGACAAGTTGCAGTGTGGATAACGTCTATCCTCTCTAGGGATTAGCATTATTTTAATGTATATTTTATTCATAAACCACTGTTGTTCTGCTCATCTCCAAATTAGATGAGCAGCGCCACCATGTGGTAGACTGCTCTAAGTATGGTGTTAACAATTAGATGCCGAGCACCGGAAACCAATTAAGTGTCGGTGCTGAGCACCGGAAAGCACTGGCTCAAATTAAGCACTAGAGGGGCCTCAGTCACGAGTGCAGAGGCCCATTGTGGATCAGGTCCATTGTGTTTTAATCAGCATTTAGTTGCTGTAGGTCTCTAGTAGACTCAGTTAGTACAGGAGCTCCTAATAAATCCCTCTGCACTGAGTGTTGGGCTCCCCATGCATTCCCCATTGGCTTCTGAAAACCCAGTTCCTTAATAGGGGTTCATGATAATTGAATCCACCTTGGTGCATGCAGGGTCATTGAGGAAAGCGTGATGAGCAGATCTATTCTAGTGCATGCATGCTCCTAATTAAGCTGTTCATTGATGGGTGCATGATGACCAGCTTCATCATAGTGCATGATGGCTCCTGATAGGCCTTTTAATTGGAAACTGCATGATGACCACACATTCCTTAATGCAGGCAGGCTCCCGACAGTCTCGCTCATTGATGGGTGTATGATGATCACATCCCCCTTGGCAAGGGCCACTGGAATGATGCAATTTTGCAGCTGCAGCTATCTCTCCCATAATTATGAATGTGCTCCGTTTTAACATGATCCACCATCTGCTATATACCTAGCTGCAGATTTTCCAAGTCAAATGTATAAAAAAAAAGTTATTAATAATGTAGAAACACATCTTGTTCACAATGGTTGACTTGTCACATTTCAGATGCTTATTGCCATCTTTGGGTTTAAAGCTGGCACTAACGAGGTGAAACCTATGCGCATGCAGTATTAACAAGTGTAAAAATGACAAACTATTGAAGTAACACTATGACAAAATGTGCTGCATTGCGCCACATAATTTGCCTTTTCTTGCCACATAATCTAGTCGCCCATGCTGCATAATTTGATCATCCACCATGGATGTACTTTAAAAAAAAAAAAAAGTTTTGTGCACATTTGACTAATGGTGCCAAAGTTAAGAAAACAAAAAATACCTTTCCATTGGAAACTGACCTAACAATGCTACACTACTACACTGGTGCTATCTTTTCTTTAATTTCTCCCTAAGTGCTGAGAGAAAATGTACCACACCTGAAAAAATGCACTAAATGGATCCAAGCACAGTAAGGCTGCCGTAGGTGGTGTATTTTATTCACACAACGCCCAAATCACAGAAGTAATCTGAGACAAAATCCTAAACTTACTACTTTCGGTATTCACAGAAGGCATTTAGTAGTAGTAAAGTTAGGATTTTGTCTTAAGTCTGTCTTAAGTTTGTCTTAAGTCTGTCTTAAGTCTGTCTTAAGTCTGTCTTAAATCAAACTTAAGACAAAATCCTAACTTTACTACTGCTAAATGCTTTCTGTGAATACCAAAAGTAGTACGTTTAGGATTTTGTCTCAGATTACTTCTGTGAATCAGCCCCTCATTCTCTATTTTGTAGATGGACTTCCCTACAGAGGTTTCAGTGGGGTATGTCACTTTTCTAACAGCCCAAGCCTTTGGTTGCCTTAACAATTCTGCAATAAATTTAACAAAATCCAAGCAGGTCTATTGGATTTGGACATTAAATGTGCAAACAAGGCTAAAGGGCCTTGTACGTGTATCCACTTATTCTAACATTGTAATAGATCACACGTGTAGTTCTGTGATGTGTGCTTCATGTGAGGCCGCAATGTCAGTGGATAATCACATGGCACAATGTTTCTTTAAAGTTGGATCCCCAACGGCTCCCTGCGGTGGTTCCTAGTGCACGCACCTTCCTCCCTTAAGGAGGCCTGCATCCTGTGGGCGTCATTCGCCGCATATCTCTTCTCTCACTTCTGCTCACGTCGAGTGCTTTATCTCAGACTTCAGCTTGGTCATTTGTGGTTTCTCTTTGACATCAAATGTAACTTTTTTTCCACTCAGTTTCTCGTCCAAACTAAACTTTTCGTGACTGAATTTGTGTCAAAACCTGAAACCTGAAAGCCAGTATGTAGAAACAGGGTGAGCAGACTCATAATGACTGTCATAGTGATAACAGTGACAGGAATCGGTCCCCAGTGCTTTCTGGTGAAAGCGTGTCATCTTTAAGTCCCTGTTTCTGAATTTGACATGTCGCTCCACATCTGCTTGATTCTCAGGCTGACTTTTAGAAGCTCAAACTATTTGTGTTTTATAAATATTTATTTAAAAACTTCTAGGTCCAACTTAGAATTTGGTGGACAGGGTACTCTGCTGTAAGCGTTGCGAAGTACCTTTCCCGCCAAACTGATGGTTCACTTGCTCTATTTAGGGGTGGGCAGTCCTTCATGTTTCCCCCACTGGTTCTGCCGTGGAGACCCTACACCAATGGCTCAATGAAATTGGGGGCATCGTTGTTAGTACATTAGACCATCCGCCCTACTTAGGGTCTGATGTATTTTTTGTCTGTTCCAGACAGCATTGGAAGGCTGGCTGTCCCTAACAGAAAAAGTGTGTGACTTCCACACCCTGGGAAACTCGTAGGGTGTCAAGGTCATAAGTATTTACAACAAAATGATGCAACTTCCTGCTGGTGCAGAGCTTGTGCAGAGAAGGTGCTAAAGGGTAAAGGGAAAAGGTAGAAGGGCAGGGTGTACTAGAGAAATGAATAGTAGAGCTACAAGGGAGAGGATGTCGTCCGTCGGCTAGACTGCCGACTCTGGTGCTGGAAACCAAGCTTCGAGCCTCGGGTGGCGTCCACATTCTGTGATTGTGGGCAAATCACTTAATCTCCCCGTGCCTACCAAAAAAAAAAAAAAATTGAATGTGTCCTTGAGTAACATAACCGGTGCTTGTGTAAAGCGCTCCAATACCCTCGGGTCGAGTTCACGCTATATAAATCTGCAAAAAATATATATATATTTGAATGTGTTCTTGAGTAACATAACCAGTGCTCGTGTAAAGCGCTCCAATATCCTCGGGTCGAGTTCACGCTATATAAATCTGCAACAACAAAAAAAGGGAGAGGTGTAAAGGAGAGGTGAACCACAAAGGAGAGGCTCAGGGGAGGGTTTACCAGAGATAAGGGAAGAAAGAGCAAATATTTACCTCATGAGGTACAAATGAGACTTGGGGAGATAGGGAACTATAGTGAGCAGCAGTGCAGTAGGCTCTTAAAAGGAAATGGGAATTGGAAGGCATGTAGAGAGAGTGGAGAGCAGCAGAGGATAATTGAAAAGGACAGATGAGGGTTGCGGTGCAGCGGTAAGTTGAAGATGCAGGGAGGAGAGGAGAGGTTCATGGACCAGGGTTGGATACTAAGGGGTTGTGCATGAAGGTCTCAGCACACATCCGCCTTACAGTCTTAACCACAAACAGTCAAACAATACATCAGGGTCACACAAAAACCACAAAAATATGTCTTGCATGGGACCCCATAAATCCTTCAGATGGCATTGGGTAGAGAGACAGAGTCACAAGTAGAGGTACTCCAAGAGGGACAGATGTTTAACTAGAGAAATACAATACGTACAGATCATACGGAGAGAAAGTTCACTTTCACGGGGGCCCCTTTTGCGACAGGCTACCTGTGTACCAGTACCAGGCTGCAGGAGATGGTAGTCTCACACGGTCAGCTCGCACATGTGTGCACATGCATGTAACTCGCCTAAAGATTCTTGTTCTAGCTGTGCAGGAGCTCCTTATCTTAAATGATGAACACTGGCTGTTAGCCTTGTCATTCCATAGCCACAGAATTTAGCAGTGAGTGAGACTCAGTTGGTGAGACTCACTCACACTAAAAGTCCAACACCAGTTAGTCAAAAAGTGCAAACTCCAGGGGGAATAAATGGGTGGAACCCATTTCCTACAGTTTCAGTAAGAATATTCAAGACCCTGGTGTATTAGGCTGTCTAAAGCTTTTCCATAGAGTGCTCTTCTGGGAAGACACTCGGGTGTAGTTTGAGTCTGTAAAGCTTCAAGTGAAAACTACCGGAAGGCATAGGAAGAGACAGCCTGGGTGAGGTTTAGTCATTAAAGTCAAGCTGAATAAATTCTACACATGCAAATTACAATTCAAATAAAATATTGATAGATAAGTAAGAATTCACCCTAGCACATGAGAAGCATGGCATATGTCTTATGTTTTTATAACTTTGCCATCAATTAATATGTCAGTTCGGGTGACTATTATGAAAATGATGGTGGTGGGTGTGAGATCAGTTAGACAGTTGTTATCTATGACTCAGCTTCAGGAATCCACAATTGTATTACCTTCAACTAGAAGGAGGACACAAGTGGCTGAGGATTATGTAAAATATAGAATATATCTCTCAGAATATATTTTGCATACATATTTTTGCCTAAATATCTTTTACAAAATAACGAAAAGCTGCACCCAACGGTGGAATATTTTTGTGAATTATATTTAGGATATGATGTTAATATTAGATAATATATTCTAACATACAATGGAAGGAGGCACTCCTGTAATAAGAAATCTACAGGAATTAGCCCTTCTAATCATGGTACTGCAGCCTTCCAATAATATTCTTCACGGTGGACCATGGTGTTTAGTGAGATAGTCCCTGCTTCACTGGAGGAAAGGATAGTCCCAGACTGGAAAGGAGCCTGCTTACTCAGTCATAGAGCTGACCCATATCTGCAGGATTACAGGTTATTAGCTCTGCTCTCACCCTGTAAATAATGTTGCCAGGAAATTACATGAACATCTGGATAATTGGATAGACAGGACAATAACAAAAGCAATCACACAAGTTGTCTTGAGTATGTTCGATGTGGTGGCGGTGGTGTCCTCAGTAGCTTTGTCTACGGAGGGTGTGAGGTTCCCGCTACTGTGTGCATTTGTGGACTTCTTCAGATCTTTGGACGTAGTGAACTGACCGTGCTTTTGGATAAAGCAGCAATTGAGTGCACCACTGTGGCTGCTAAATATTTTTTTCTGATCTGTACAGTACAATGGGATGAGAAAGTGAATGTGAAAGGACTGTCATTATTCATGTGAGGTCACATGTGAAAGATGGGATTTGGTAACGTTTTGTCATTGCACCAATTATATTGACAGTTTATGTGGGTGATCTTGAAAAGACCCCAGTTTAATATTATTAGATCCCCTGGAAAATAGGGCTGGAATATAGGAGAGATGGGTGCACTGTCCCAGTGACCTGGTCATATGTGATTGGCCAAGGCATTTGTAGTTCAGCTGAGGTGCAAACCTAAGTGTACGACTATCTATGTTTATAATCAAAGATCTTCTTGAATTGTGGTGACAAATGTCTTGATGCAGTCAGTAGTTATTGCTACCAGAGACTAATGCTTGATAAACCTATATTTTGGTGTTTACTGGGGTGAATGATGCTCACTGATGCCCAGATATTTATAAATATTGGATCCGTTTAAAAAAATGCTTTGACGGGTACCATTTTAAGGAGCAAAAAAATGAATATTATAGGTCTGTATCTATTCAGTTGTTTCTCTGTGATGATATTGCAAACTTTCAGCTATTATTTTTATACATATAGGTCTGTGTCTTTTAAAAATCAGCATTTCTAAGAAAAAGGTTAAGTCTTTCCTGCTCAGTATAGGCCTATATATCTCTAACAGTAGTATTTCTTGGTGTAGGTTTACATGGCTTTACTCATAAATTTGTATCTATGCTTCACTTTATGCCATTGCTTCCTTGTAAACAGCCAACTTGCATGCTTCATTGTGTACATTTTAATCTTTTAATATATCTCAGTATTTTCTTGTAGTTATGTTCATCAGAAACAAGGTTACCTGTTCAGTCCTCTCACTGTGTCATTTACTGAAATCTACCCCAAAACTCAGAATTTCTAATACTTGCTTCATTTTTGTAATTCATCAGGCAAAGCAAGAGGGTCCTAGTGATAAATCAGAAGAGGGGACTTCGAGAGAAAACTAGAGACACCATGTTATGTACTCCTCCACTGACTCACATCATCAAGTAATGCTGGCAACATCAACCCAACAATGAACAAGAGAAAGATGGAAAGAAACAAGCCTTCTATTCTGTTTGTTTAATAATTGTCCTCAATTAATGTTATCACAACAGTGGATGCAACTTTCTTTTGGCCAAGCAAGGCATTTAGAGACCATCTTTCTTTGGGCAATCAACAGCGGTAGTTATTGGAAGACAACCATCCAAGTAATGAGGAGCGCTCTGTCCCTTCATTGGTACCTCTTTCATTCCTCTGTTTAACATTTACCTAGCCCTAAGTGTCATTGACCATATCATAGAAATATAAGGTGGATAAGGTTCACAAAACCTCTTCAGCTCATATATCAATATCAATATTACAGCCATCTTGGAAGAGAAAATTTATTCTTGAACACACTATAAGCTTTTCAATAAACCGGAAAGCTTTTATGTGCCAAGAAGACAAATTTTATGCTTAAATAAATGGCAGAAACCATATCTAGTTGTCTTTATTTTGTGTTGGAATTATCCAGCATTATTGTCTATTGACTTCATAAATCAACACATGATTTGTAAAACTGTTCTCTGCTCACACGACGATTTAAGCATAAGTAGTATTTCATAATGCAACTTGGCATTGCTGATGTTCAGTTAACAGTTGGACACAAACATACATAATTTACTGGCTAACACAACTTTGTTGCTTCTGAAACCAAGTCCTTTACACCAAAAAGGAAGGCCAGGTAAGAAAAGAGATCTATTGCAGCTGTCATACTTCCGTCCCACCTAATCCATTTATCCTTTCCAACTATCATGTTCTAAACATCTGGTCACTTTTTCTATGAACGGAAAACAGAGTATGAATACTACCCTTGTGTATGTATCACTTGATTAGTTAGTTGCATTATATCTGACATATCTGTTATCTCTTAACATTGTTAGAATTCTCCTCATAGATCATTTTAGAAGATGTCCATATTTGAGCAAAAGATATTTCATATAAGTTCTATATACAATGGCCAGACATTTCAGCCAGTCTTCTCACCTGGGAGCCTGTCGTGGGCCTCACTTTTACAGGCTCGAACCATAGAAAGAGCTCAAAAGCCAGAATTTCTTTCTATAAATATTGTCCTCATCACACAGTTGATGTTCTCAACTCCAGGAATGCCTGTTTCAGTCATAAAATGTGATAAAGCTGATGTTGATTATCTACCATTCTTTACAGACAGGGCCTCATGTCCTGACCATGTTGACAGCCAGATTGAAGCCTTCATCACTGGTATGCAATAAAGATCCCTTAATGTAGTGTCCACACAGATAGTGTTGACTGTACCTTGACCTTCAAAGTATTTCACAGTACAACTACATGCCGAGATGCACCCCTGACACAGGTTACAACCTGATGAACATCAGGCACTCCTAAAACAGCACTACAACTAGGATGTTAAAGTGCTGTTGGGTACAATTAGAGGTGAGTGTTAAAGAGGCATCAGCCATAAATGTCTGGATGCCCTGCCTTTCCACTTGTTTTATCCCCTTGCATCATCCCATTTGGATATCAAAGGATGTTGACTTTCCCAGTGGCAGAACTGCAACTGTCTATTCTGTTGGTAAACTCCTTTGTTACCGTGAACCCTGGTGGATATGGCATCAGAAGGACCACCCTTCTTACGTTAACACAAATTATGCCATGCCTTCAAGCTTTTTTGTTGTCTGGAAATGTCATGTGCACCGTACAACCCAAGCCCTGATGAAGTTCCATTAAAAGGAACGAAACGCGTTGGCTGTTGTCCTGTGTGTTCCTATTTTTATATGAAGATGAATAAAGGATTGTTTTGAATAAGATCACATTTATGGATTTGTGACTTCATTCCTGGTGCCGCCTCCACCTTTCTTCAAAAAGCATCTAATGGTGTGTTTGGCTCAATGCCAAAAACATCCGTGACTTCATTTCCCTGTTAGCCATCACATCACACGCTAGCTTGGCTACAAACCTTGCTCTGAGCTCCACCTATGGGTACTCAAACTAATGATGCCCTGGTGATATTACACTGTTGTAGTGTGACCCTCTTTCCTGGTCTTTTCTTGCATCAGTCCATTCCACAAAATTCATGTTTGGTTTTGGTCACAGGCAACCCCCCACACATAGCCCAGGAACTAAGGATCCCTAAATTTTGAGCACCATCCTCCCACAGATGGGGCCCATTTTGCAGCAAGCGGGACCTGTAGCATCACAGACAAAGGCAAAACAAATATATGTGGAAACACAGGGTGCTCCTTATATGTGGCCTCTTAATTCTGATGGGCCCAGTAACAGCAGTTAATAGCCCCATCGGGTTTATGAGATCTGTGGAAACTGATAAAACCTCTGTGTGAAAATATTATTGTGACATGGCATTGTTACATACATTTTGGAATTTGTACTATGGCACAATGACTCAGTGATAAAGGGCTTTCATCCATCTCTAGCGATATATGGCTTTCTTCTCATGTAGTTTCTGTTCAGGAAAGAAGGGTTATTTCTCAAAGAAGACTTATTCTCATCACCCAGATTATATCTCCCAATAAAGTATAGAGTTTTGTGAATAAATTACCTTAACCACTAATAAATTCAATAAAGGCTATGGTGGCAAAATAATGTTCCCTGATTATTTAAATGTAGTCTATATATTAAGGATTCAGGTTTAAAAATTGGGTCCTGATTCTTGGTAAAAAAGTATTGCGCCCGTTGCTGGAATCCTCCAACTTTGCACCAATTCGCATAGTTCTACGTGAATGTAAAATATGTTTAAGATATTCACAATGTTCCCAGCTTAGGTCTCTTTCTTTAACTTAGGATATCTGGAGTTTCTGCATTCGAAAAAACTGGCTGTGCATTAATAATTATCTGAAATTTCACAGAAAGGGTGTTTTTTCTTTTTTCTTAAAGTCTAGAACATCTTTCCATCTGTCTTGTTTCTTTTCTACACACACTCTTTAGAGTATTCTGTGGTCTTTTACTCACTTCTGTCCCACTTGAAAATAACACAGCCAGTTAACTGCAAAGTACAAAGACGTTTTGGAAAGGCTTTGCAAATGTTTGTGAATACCCACCATGTATGAATGTGAGTACTCGCCACATTTGCATTGTATTTTCTTCCTGAATGCTGAATGTATGCGAGTTTCTGTACAATATGAGAATTAACCTTTGTAGCAAAATGGCCTTTGAGAACGCTTTAGTGTGAAATGACCTTTGGAAAATCGTAGTGAATGAGAGCCATGGAATGAAGTCACCTGTGATAAGGCATTTACCTCCCACACAATGCAATAAATGGGTATCAACAATAGATTCCTTACTCAACAAATTGAGTATGACCTAAGCTGACTCAAGCTCATGTACAGATACGGTAGTGTCCTTTACAGGGGACACAGTTTAAGGAAAGACTATACAGGTGTCTTGGCAATCGAGTCACTATCAATTATCTAATAGTTTTTTTTAAATTGTATTATCAGATGTGTTTATGTGGACCCAAACACCGTCTATTCATAAGAGGGCAATGGAAATTCTTGGGTAGCAACATGTAATGTAGCTGTGATTTCGAAGGCGCTTAAGCAGAAGATCGATGTGTCTTCCAGACAACCAGAACATTAGGTGCCAAGAAGCTGAAGTGACTCTCAAGTCATCGATTCCATCATGAACTGAGGGCAGAAGGGAAGGGAGAAGGAAATAATAGGTAGCCTTATCTACTTATTTTATCGTGTGAGATCTGTTTGTAACTTGTTTTAACCTGTGCTTTTATGGTATTTTCGACCAAATAAAGATTATTTGATTGGTTCAATAGGTAGCCGACTGATCCGTAGGAAACCTGCCATTTCCTTTCAGAAAACACCCCACGCTTACTGAGAGTCTTCATTTATTGTTCATAAGTTCATAAGATGCCACACTACTAACATACATTACTTTATTAGATCACTGAGTTATTATCATTTGCGTGTTGTTGCTGTGTGATTTTGTGTGTTTTTGATGGATCCTCTTTTGTCTATTTCAAGAGTATAATTGTGTCTATTTTCTGAGTGCCCGTTAGCATTTTTTTTACAAGTTGTCTTCTCTTTGCTTATGACGTGACTTTGTCTTATTCGTTATCTTGAATGCTGCTCTTTTATGTCTGCTAACCAGTTGTTTTTCTTTCTTAGCCATATGACTAAGACTGTCTTCTTCATGTTTCAAATTTTGTCTCAAACACACATAAAGTGATGGGAGGAATTCTTGCAAGTTGTTTAACCATGGGCAATCGCTTGAGTAGCATTTCAAATAAGGTTATGTCCAGATGTTGGTCCATTGTTCACTGTGCAAGCTGCATCAGACTGAAGAGGCCCATGGAGGTCGAACCTGGCCTTGGGTCATTTGTGTTCCAGTTTAGAGAGGACCTGGCTTGGCAGTTCAGGCTGGAATGCTCCCATTGGAGCAGGACCAAAGGTGATTTGCATATAGCTGGGCATAATCTGAGGTGGCATAGTGGGCAAAAAAAACGACGGGATGGAATACTAATTCAATTGTTTGCCAGTGGTTAGATTATTTGTGAGCATTCCTCCCATCATCTTTTGGGTGCCTTATTTTGTCTCCATGGGACACAACATTAGCATTAAGCTATATTCAATTCTTGGTCTACTTGATCTATCACCTGCTTCTGACATTGTCCACCTTACATCACGCTGTTCACTAATCTACCCCAAACTCCAATACTGAACTTACTTGTTTCACCACCCCATATCCAAAGTCTCGCATTCTAGATCTTTGGAAGACTATTCTTCTCTGCCTTGTTAGCTTTGCACTCGTGGGTAACTATCCATTGTTCTCTTCTTTTCCTAAATCTAAATAAACATGCCCTTGGCATCTGGAATTGCAATTTTGGTAATCTAGTCCCAGACCTATGTAGATAAGTTGCCAAATCTATATTTCCAAAACTGTTCAATTTGTTCAAGAACAGAAGCCTGCTTGCTGGAGTTATCTTCACCTGTGGTGCTTTCTCACTCTTTTCTGACTAAAATGGGAATTCTCCATCTTTTTGCTATTCACCCTCGTACAATCCTTTACCTTCGACACGTTCCCCTGAGGTATACCATTGCTGCCCCGGTTGTAAAGGGAACGATGTAGATTTCCTTCATATGCTATGGTCCTGCCCCCGCCTCCAGGACTACTGGAGAGGCGTTTGTCTGTCCCTAGGCGAGGTTACACGCATTTCTGTTTCAGATGGCGTCCTGGATTGCCTCATGGGCCTTCGTAGACGTACAAGTGCACAGAAAGTGCCACTGAGATTCTTAGATTTGGCCCTCATTCCGGCAATAAGAGCCCTTACCATGTGGTGGAAATCCCCCAGGTGCCCGACGTTACCCAGCTGGCAGGATGACATGAAAAAATGGGGAAAGGCTGAAGGCGCAGCCCTTCGGAGGGAGAAAGAGAAAGGGTTGCGAAAACAACCCATCTCAATGGAATGGGATATTATGTTACATGATTTTGAACTACTTGATTTAATACCCCCACAATGTACCCCACCACCATGAATCGCGATACGGCTTTGGGACCAAATGACTCGAACCTCCCAAACCCTGGGGCATTTACTACAATCCATGGGTAATGTAGGCCCCCCAGAAATACTCTAATAATCCCCTTCGGCTACTATTATAATTAGCATAGACAGACCAGGAGTACGGGGTGGGTGGGATGGGGAGGGATAAGACATAGTTAGGTTTGTTTAGTTAATTGAAAATATATATATATATGATTTATGTTATTGATATTTATGTGACACTATTTCACGATTAGCAGAACTCATAGCTATTATTCGGAAGTATATGTAGTTCATTTTCCGTAGTGATATTCGATCACTGTATAGTAGATTCATGCAATGCTTCTGTAGAAACTGTCCCAAGAACAAAAGACCTTCTGTATTAATCTTTGCATTGGATGTGATGTCAAGGTCCTCAATAAACTATGTTTAAAAAAATAAAAAATAAATAAACTTTCCTACGTTCTGTCACTTTTCCCCTACTTTTACTATTAGCACCTATTCAGGTTGCAATTTAGGTTTTGCCTTTAATTCCTTTCTGTAATCAAATCTCATTGGCCGCTCAAAATTTGAAACATCCAAACCATCATAATATTTTGGACACTTACTCAAACTCTTATAGTTTGCTTCATTTATTTTATTCTTATCTTTTCATTAGTCTTCTTATCTGTTTTATCTACCTTAACAAAGTATTCTGAAATCTGCAAAACATATTTTAAGTCATTTTCCAGGCACATTCCATTCATGTGTATCCCTTTCATTTCATTGAGGCTCTGTAAGTTGGAATCCAGTGCGGGGGCACTCTGAATGGAGTAACCAGGTGCTTTACAAAAACCTGACATAACACGACATTTCTCCATATCTGGATATACAAGACATGCAGTTCATGTATTTTTCTCTGCATTATTTAGTTTTTGTGTTCTCAGTGGGATACCCAGATGCATCTATGGTCTTGATCTTCTCTCATTGCATCATATTTCAATGGTGTACACCACAGTCATCCTCACAAACCCTTCTTTGACTATATCCATCCTTCCTAGGAGGCATTATTCTATTTACCAGCTTTCTCTAAATAAATTTAAACTATAAAATGCTTTACATAGTTCCAAGAAATAACGTAATTTATTCACTCTAAATACGGTATTGTCTTTCTTCACTCTTTCATAATAAATAATGACATTCTTCATTCATAACTTCCTTCCATCGGATTAATGTTATCTATTTTTTCGTACACTTTGTTGTTAATCTCTATACAGATACAGTACTTTGGTGTAAAGCGATATATAAATAAAATAAATAAATACATAAATAAATAGGTGTGTGGCAGCACTGAGTTCCTGTGTGTCAGTACTATCTGATTACTTCTGTTTGGCTGCTTACTGACTCTTGAATGTGACTGCACATTCCTAGTGTTTCTGTTCCTGCACCTGCATGTGTGTTGCGACTCTTTCACTTTTTGTGTTTTGAACTTCTAGTACCTTTGTGAACCCAGTCATTGATACTTTCATTGTGACCCATCCACACCTTGGTGCAAGTACACTACAATCAGTGTTCAAGAGCCCTGAAGCTAGACTGCTCAAATAGCATATTTTTGTGATAGATTGCAGCTGAGAACAAAAGGCAGAGGTCACAGACTGTTGTTTCTTTCCATAGCATGAAAATTATGTAGCAGTTTTGATGCATGTGCAAGCTTTCTTTGGGTAGATACAGGTGGGAAAGGGTCACATGATTGCATCCATGGTAGGGTGGTGAAATAGTTGAGTGGCAACAAATCCTGTTGTGGGAATTTTTGACACAGACTTAAAGATAGCAAGACCATCACAGCCCTTCCTTCTTCTCATGATAATAAAATGAGTACCATTGAGGAAGTATCACTATTATTAAGCATGCACATCTCTTGAGATATAAAGCCAGCTATGCCTACATCATGGAAGAAAATTGGAGAAAAATAACCCTTTCGACTACTGTGGAGCTGTTCTTACATTGTAGACTGCTACACTGCCACACATGGCCATCATTGATACCCTTAAGAAAGTGATACCCACATGCTAACTAGTTCGTAGTTGAGCAGAGGATAGCCTTCTTGAGACTTTCTTGGTCAAATTTAAAGCTGACTGAGTTCTTTTAAAATTAATCAAACAGCCTAATCGACAATGCCTAAATGAAATCCCACATACCATCCCACTGACCAGCCCAAACCCAACACACCAGAGACACTACTTGATTTCGCATGCGCCCTTTTCAACACACGCTGACTATGCAAGCATGCCACTGAATTATGGGACCTCATTACCGACATGGTCTTCCTCTGTGGCAGCTCACTTCTCAAAAGGAAAAATTAAATAATAATAACGTATTGTTCTTATCATTTAATTTTTCCTATTGCAGTCAGTGGTGGGGCGGAGCTGGTCAGAACAGGAGGAGGAGTGGTGTATACTCTCTAAGTGCCCATGAGTGTTTGGCCAGCCCTCTTGGGAAAGCCAAACAATCATGCACACTTTGCACGTTTCCCACAAGACTGTATTGCACAGCCTGGTGAGGAGCATGCACAGGCTCCCTGTCCCCGTCTGAGTGCCAACTCACGGTGCTCAGACTAATCACAACTCTGCATTGCAGGTTTGTGATCGGCTCAGAGGAGCCTGTGTGCCCGGGTGCTTCCTTCTGCCGGCTGGGACTGGAGACAGGAAGAAGAGGACGGGGGAGAGGCGGCTGGCCGTTCCAGTTAAGTCCTTTAAAAAAAAGAAAGAATTTCACCCCCAACCACCCCCATCCAGTAGCAGCTGCTAAGGTCTTCCTCACTGTGACCTGGCTCAACCTGTCTGCCCCAGACATTACCACAGTGATTCCTGAATGGATTTAAAATCACTCATCAGGACCGCACCAACATGCCGGGAGGAGGAACAGCAATCGTCCACAAAGAGACCATACAATGTACCATCACCAACGACAACACCACCACCCCCGTGGAACATCTCAACTTTAAGCTCTGCACAGATGACAAGATAACCATCAGAGGCACCCTCGCATTCCCACCCTCCAGGCGCTCGCTCCAGCTTCTGTAAACCATTGCAGACTTCATTGCGCCCCTAGCCTTAGGCTTCAAGGTCTACATCTTCCTCGATTACCTAAATTACTTCATCGATGACCTCCAGCAATTTCGTTAAATACAGCCATGTCACAGAACCCACATGGACCGATCACTCCATCACCCACTTCAGCATCTCCAGCCCTCGCACCTCCACACACAAGATTACCAATGCCCCCTACCTGCCCCCGAGGTGCAAAAAACCTTGCTGCTGCCACCAACCTCAAACAGGGAGTGAAAAACTTCAACGCCTGGATCACCAATTGTGCAGAAAGCATCATTCCTATCAAGAGCAACATCCAGAGAAAATCCCCCAAAAAGGCCAGCTGGTACACTCAAGAACTCAGAAGAGCGGAACGGGACAGCAAACAGTTGGAGAGGAGATGGCATGCTAGCAAGGACACCTCCGACAGGGCAGCCTTCAAGACCTCCCTCAACTTCTACCACCACTTGCTGAGGGTAACAAATGATACAGCCCTTGGCACACGCCTAGAAATCAGTAACCAACAACACCAAGGAACTTTTCAACATCATTAAGGAATTCTCCAACTTAACTGCCAGTGAAAACAACATAATACCCTCACAGGACCTGTGCGACAAGCTCACTCACTTCTTCCACAACAAGATCGCAACCATATACTGAAGCTTCGAACCCCAACCCACACCTACGGATTTCCATAACTGACACGACCCACACTATGGCCACCTGGAACATCCTCTCCGCCCAGGGCACCAACTCCACCATGAAATCCATCCACTCTGGAACTACCAAAGACCCATGCCAGCACCAAATCTTCAACCTCGGAAATTAAAGAATCGACTAGGAACTCACCACCCTACTCAGCACCTCTATCACCATCAAAACATTTCCCGATGCTTGGAAACACACCAAAGTCAGACCACTACTCAAAGAACCCTCTGCAGACCCCAGTGAACTAAAAAAACTACCAGACCATCTCCTGCTTCCATTCCCTGCTAAAGTACTGGAAAAGACTATCAAATCCTGACACACCTTGAGCAGAACCGGTTACTTGACACCTCCCAATCCGGCTTCCGCAGCAAGCACAGCGCTGAAACTTCCCTGATTGCAGCCATTGATGACATCCAAACCCTCCTTGACTGAAGAGAAACAGCTTTGATCCTCTTCAAACTCTAAGCAGCCTTTGACACCATATCACACCACCACCTGATCGAAAAACTACATCACATCGGCATCCAAGGGGACACGCTCAGATGGATCACCTCCTTCCTCACCAGAAGAACCCAGAGGACCTACCTCCCACTTTTCACCCCTAAACCCAAGGACCTCACCTGCGGTGTCCCCCAGGGCTCATCCCTCAGCTCCAGGCTCTTCAACGCATATATGACCCCGCTGGCCAACATTGTCAGATTCCATTGTCTTAACATAATTTCCTACGCAGACGACACCCAACTGATCCTCTCACTCACCGACGACCCCATCACCACCAGAACCAACTTCCACAGATGCATGACAAACGTTGCATACTGGAAGAAGAACAACTGTCTGCAGCTGAACACAGATAATAGGAAGTACTGATCTTTGGCAACAGCAGCAACACATGGAATGACTCTTGGTGGCCATCAGACCTAGGACTTATACCCACTCCTTCTGACCACACTGGAAACCTCAGAATCATCATGAACAATAAGCTCACCATGAGATCACAGATCAACGCCGTCTCCTCTGCCTGCTTTCTCATTCTGTGCATGCTACATAAGATCTTGAAGTGGCTACCCCTACACACGAGATGTACCCATGATACAGGCCCTCATCACCAGCCGACTGGACTACGGCAACACCCTCTGCATAGGAATCACCACACACCTCCTACAGAGACTGCAGATCATACAGTACACCGCAGCCAGACTCATATTCAGAATTCCCCAATTAACCCACATCACACCCCACCTCAGGCAACTCCACTGGATCCCTGTACAGAAGAGATGTCAATTCAAGCTGCTGACCCATGCACACAAGGCTCTACACAACCAAGGACCCGCATACATTAATCATCGCCTGAACTTCCACCAACCGTTTAGAAAACTACACTCTGCCTCCCTTTCACGAGCCCATACTCCCCCCTATCTACCGAAGCAGAAGTGGAGGACGCTCCTTCTCCCACATCACAGCAAAGACCTGGAAAACCCTCCCCATGTACGAATGGCCCTGAAGACCTGGCTGTTCGAATGAGCCTCCGAGACCTACAAGCACCTGAATACCCTATCAGTTGATTAGCCACACTTTAGAAATCCTGAGTGATTGATTGATTGATTGTACACGGGGAAACATCCTGGAAGGAGGCCAAGGTTGGCAAGTTAATGTTAAATGGCAATTTGTGACATTAGCACAGGTGTATGCAATAACAGATACAAGCACAGCAAAAGGTATAGCACTGGCTTCGTGACCAATTTTCAGACAAGAAAAATCTGGATTCATGAGATGGCAGGGGAGCTTACAAGCACAGGTAAAACATAGAAAAACACAATTGACTGACATCAAATAAAATGACCAACAAAATACTGCTGCATTGTATCTGTCTGTGACCTCTTGTAGATTTAGGAATGTTGCTTTAGTATTTAAGAGATGCAGACATCTATTATTGTGTGTCCTCTGTCAGGAGATACAGTCATGGGTGGGGTAAGCTGCTGTAACTCAGAAGATGCAGCTGCAGATGGTAAAGTCTGACACAGATCAAGAGGTGTAGCTGTTGGTCAGGAAATACTATATTATGCCAGGAGATGCCATTGTGTGTCAAGAAAAGTGCCTGGAGGTGAAGCCCTGCTGTTGTTGGTCTGGAGATAGGTCCATGGATAAAGAGGTGATGCTGCCATTCATTAGAAAATTCCACTGCCTACCAGGAGACACTGTTGGAAGTCTGAATTTACTACACATTGATGAGCACAACAAAAATCTTTCTTATTGTGATTTCTCTAGCAATCACTAAATCATGATTTTTCTGTTTTTGTCAAGCATAGTTCATAAGTTCTCATTTGCCTATTTTGTCATTCTCTGTCGCATATATGACTATGAAAAGCGTAGGATATATCTCTGCAAATATGAGTGTAATTGACTTCCACGTTTATAACTTGGAATATGATTTCCACCTATTACAATAACTTTAATTTTCACCAAAACCAACAGCAAAGCATGTAATTGAGACTGAGGAGGAGTAGTGTATGAGTATAAGAAAATCTTCAGGCAGAGGTATTACCACTGCAGTGTTCCGTCATTGAGTGTTGTGAGCACCCATTCATGAACACATGGGTTGCATTATCCTACATGAAATTAGTTTACAGCCAAACAAAACAGAGATCAGCCCTAAGGCATGTCCACAATCCAAGAAACAGTTCCAGCCAGATGCCTCCCGATGACAAGCCCATGTTGCGATGATTGAATCAGACTGGTTGTTGACGCAGTGATAGTTGCATGTGTGTAATTCAAAGTAACTTGGTAGTGCTGACAGAGTGATGGGCTCTTGCGCGGCTATCAGTACACATACCTCTATTTCTGAACAAGACATCATAACGTAAGTCTACTCTTTATGGAATGATGTCTCCTTACTAATATTGAACTTTGAAAATTCCAGTAGGTGGGCAAAGTGTCTTAGTATGAAGGCTGGAGATCTGTTCAAGCATTGATGGCATTTGCAACGTCGGTGAAGACAAGGCGGCTGGGCCTCTGTAGCGGCCCCTGGCTTGTAAGCAGGATCTGTAAAAAGGTAAATTGAGAGCATGAGAATGCATATAAATAATTAATCAAATTAAATCGACTGAAGGCTCAAGTCCTCAAAGTGTGTGCATCCTCAGGAAGCCTCACTTTTGTGATCACACCTGTTGCAACACATACCAACGAAAACAGGCACAGCATCAAGCTACAATGCTCATCTACAAGTCCACAGCTGACATGCTCCTTGAGAAAGGCCTAAAGATACCTGGTCTCCTGCATACCTTAGTAACACACGTTCAAATGCAGCCAGGTAAATGAGTCATTCACTGCCACAAAAACCTTGACAGTTTAAGCAAATACATCAATGAATTACAAATCTGATCTAACTGTCCGGCCAAAATGCCACTACTTGTAGAAATGTCCACTATACTAAAATGAGCATTCTTCAAAAAACTGCATGTTGGATGGATAATTTTTTTGCATTTAAAAAATGCAGTAAAACACAATAACTGGGCAGCTCACTACGTTTCATATACATGCATTGGGTATTAGCAACAACATCATCATCTTAATTTCAACAGTAAATAACAGTTTGTTCGTTCCTTTCTGAGGAGGTGAGCACCCTTTGGACTCACAATGTCCTATCCCCCTGCACCAAACTTGATTATGCTTTTTGGAATGGCTCATATAAATCTGCTTTTCAAATACACGGCAACTGTCTCGTCCGGCCATCCACAGGGGGACTTGTTACTACTCTCCAGGTCTGTGAAATGTCCTTTTCAGTAATTAACAAGGCCATCCTCACTATGGGCCATATGTAGGTAGCATACAAGTTACCACTTCTTAAATACCGAACTTTACCGATTCGGTATTTAAGAAGTGGTAACTCGTATGTAGGTAATCATTTGGTAAATATTACCGAATCGGAGAAATTCGGTAATTACCGAATCGGTATTTACCGATTCGGTAATGAGGCATACCTTCCCATTGATTCCTATGGGCCTGGAGGCCCATAGGAATCAATGGGAAGGTATGCCTCATTACCGAATCGGTAAATACCGATTCGGTAATGGGGGGAGCACATTCAAGGGTGGCAGGGTGTCACATTGACACCCTGTTGCACCCCTGATTCCTGCATGTGTGCACATGTGGCACACATACATGCCCTAAGGGCATGCATGTCTGCCACATGGCACTGTTAGTCCAGCAAAATATTGCTTTTTGCAATGAATTCGGTATTTAGCACCAACATATATTTGGTGCTAAATACAGAATTATTTTCCCTACACATCACTCATTTGAGTGTCACCTACATCTCATTTCAGGATTCGGTATTTACCGAATCGGTAAAATTACCGATTCGGTAATTTTACCGATTCGGTAAATTACCGAATCCTGAAATGTTCCCCCTACATAGCAAAAGCCTAAATACCGGTCGGTAACGGGATTTTTACCGAAAATCGTCCGTTACCGACCGGTATTAGGCTACCTACATATGGCCCAAAGAGTTTTGTGTATCTGTCAGTATATAGATGATCGAGGATGTTCAGCAAGGCAATAAGAGCCGTAACACCAATATTAATATGGATCATCCGTGAATGGGTTTTGATCACCCTACCCCAGTAATCCTGTAGGGCAGGGTTCTCCAAAGTCAGTCTAGGAGGGCCGTATCTATGCCAGATATTTTGCATATCCCCATTTAGATAAATTTAATTATCTTAAAAATCTGGCATGGATCCAGGTCTCCAGGATCGACTCTGGAGAACCCTTCTGTAGGGTCTGCCATCCCCATAACAAAAGTAGAAAATCACTCTGATCCCTTTGGGCTCTTTAGACATGCAAGTGAGGACTCCCTACCCATCCTCCAGAACTTTTTTCTGGTGTAATACCTATAATGAGGGTAACTGAATAAGGCAATAGCATATAAAAATCACTATTTCTCTTGGGGCCGACAGCGCTGTTTGTCAGTCTGTGTCATCTATTGGGACTATAGCGGCCACCTAATTTATTCTAAGAAATTGAATTGTAACAGGTGCGTGGATCAACAGTGTTTTATATATACGCGAGATCTATTGTGTAAGAGGAGATATATCGTAACTTTCAACTCTAGCGGGCTGAACTCTGCAACCTCTTCAGTTACAGTCAAATCCACCGCCAGTGCATGCCTGAAACAAAATGAAAATGCATTCTAAATAATCCACATTCTTATCAAATGGTTGAAAATGTCGTGACAATATTATCTGTGGCCACAACTGCCAGGGTCAGGTCCCTAATGAGTACCAATCCCAAAAGTATTTTTTTTTTTATCTCTGTATGGCAACTATATTTCCCAGCCCCACACTGAGCTCAAATAGCATTTTTTTTTAACAGTGCTTGAGCTCTCCACTCACTCTGCTACTTTATCTGCTGTCTCAGCTGATAATTCAACGCTGAGTTTAACAAGCCATCGCAAAGCCAACCGGTCTCCTTTTTGTTAGTACTTTTTATTTGCCGCTGTGGACTTTACCAGTGCTTGTTAACCTACGACACCTTTCACAAAGCTTATTGTGGCTTTGTGAAAAGCCTTTCTCAGATGTTTGCAACCAATGGTGGTTGCCAGCCATCTGAGAATGATATTTTGTATACTTTCACGCAGTGACAGTTGTTGAAATTTGAAAGCGGAGGAGCATAACACTAGTGCCTGAATTAGCACAAGTTAGTGAGGGAAGAAAGAGAGCTTAACTTTTCTAAGAAGGGGGTCAAAGATGGGAGTCCTCCCCCCGAAAATATAAGATCATTTTTAAAAATAGGGTGCAAATCATTACATTATACATCACATTTTCTGACAGTAATTGGCTACAACTATCATTTAAAAGGCAATTGTTAAGAGTCTGTGTGAAACATCCTCACACTTGTATAGGCGTCACTAAAGGATTTACTCTATCAAGTGAAAGCAAATCCATGTCACATTTTAAACCAGGCTATGTTTGCAAGCAAATCAATTTATTAACACCTTTGTTGAGTACTGACAAGTTAGACTAGCAAATCTCTTCTGGGTTATTGAAGGCAACTATGACAACTTGTTGACAGAAAAGATTGGGTGGCCCTCTGAAAATATCATCTTGCCCTGGTACAATTGTTTAGTGATTTCTATCAATTTCAACTCTTGTGGTACCACATCAAAAAAGATTATGAATAGATGGGGGTGCACAGTTCATTCCCCCAAATGGAACTTCATCAGGGCTTATATTTCCCAATATTCTGTTTGTATAATTTCAAATCATTCATAGGGTAAAGTGTATTGCACTTGCACCCATAATTCCCGTATTGCAGTCCAAGAGAACCTCGCTATAGCGGGTCGAGGCAAGACCCGCTATAGCGAGGTTCTCTTGGACTGCAATACGGGAATTATGGGTGCAAGTGCAATACACTTTACCCTGATGAAGTTCCCTTTGGGGGAATGAAACGCGTTGGCTGAACCTTTTATACCAGATGAACTCTTTAAAGTTGAAATAAAGAAGTTATTTATTTATAACTACCTGCCTCTTGGACTTTCTGAACTGTGCACCCCCATCTATTCATAATCTTTGTTGATCTGGAACACAGGGACATCTTTCAAGGGCTGGCGTTTGGGGTTGATTGCACGACCATTACTATTATTGGAACTGGTGTGAGGTGCGGCAAGAGAGGTCCGCCGTTGTTGCAATTAGAATATTAGCTCTTGTGGTACCACTTGAACTTGAAGGTACTGTACTGTCAAATATTATTATTTGTCAAGGCCTGTTATTCTAGTAATTATTGTTTGTGCATCTAGCACCGCAGGTACATGCGCTTCATGGATTTAGCAGGAAATCTTGATTTCAGAGGCAGGATCATTAACTTTGACAGTGCAACAAGAAAATCTAGCAGAGGAATATTTTTAAAGTAGCCCCATTTGAAGACAACAAGTGTTTCTTGTGCAGTCATATACCGATACCTATTTCCCACCCTCATGAGGAAGCACGTGCCCTGCTGCTTCTATGGCAGGGGTCTCCAACCTTATCTGTAATGAGAGCTACTTATGTTCAATGAAAATCATATTGAGCTACTAATAATATCAGTGTGGAGACAGTGACATCATCAGAAAAGATGATCTCTCCATGCAAGATTACCATCAGTGATCACCTCAGTTCATCAGATGGGGTTGCCAGCATTTTTGTGAAAAAGGCTCTATCAATTTGGAATTTCTCAACTTTGTATTTACATGACAGCTACAACTGCAAAGACTCTGACAGCAAGTTAATAATCATGAGAATAAGCATCCCCAACTTCTTTTAAATTATCACTCGCATATCAACTTTAAATATATTTTGGAAATCGAACCATTTTCTTCTAAACATCAGCCTATGAGTGTTGAAAAAACACACATTTTTGTCTTGAATACACGTATTTCAACTTTGGGATGAATACATTAGTTCAACCAAGCAATGGCTTCTAACTAAGTAGGATGGGATGCAAACAGGAGAGCTACTTACAGGGTGCGGGACAGCTACCTGTAGCTAATGACCTTCTCTTTGGAGAAGCCTGTTCTATGGTTTCTAAGGTTCTATGGTAGCACCTATGACGGGAGGGGTAAACAGCCATTAGTACGCGGATGTTAGTCTGCATACCATTACTTCGCATGCATTACAACGCATGCGATGTTACAACGCGTAGCCTTTACTACGCAAGTTGTAACATCGCATGCATTGTAACGCTTGCGAAGCAAAGGCTATCAACATCGTTGTGTGGAAACGGATGCACTTCCGTTTCCACACAACGACGTGCACCACTGACGCTGGAAGCCCGGAGAAGAGGAACCACGGCTGAAGGAGAAGAGAGGAACCGAGGAAGGAGAGCTAAGAGCGGCTGTGTAGTATTTAAGGGTTACGGGTAGGGGGAGGGTCGTGCAGAGGGTAGTCTTTTTGGTTTTAGGATAGTGTAGTTTTGTTTTTGTAGTGTAGAGTAGTGTATTTTTGTTTAGGGTAGTATCGGGTGGGTGGGTGGGAGTAGGGACAGGACTGGGGTAGGGGCAGGGTCGTGCTGGGGGTAGTGTTTTAGGGTAGTGCTGTGGTGTTTGAGTAGTGTAGGGTAGTGGTTTAGAGTAGTGTTGGGGGGGTCATGAAGTGTAGTGTTAGAGTGTAGGGTCCAGGAAGGGGGAAGGTTGTGTAGGGGGTTGTGTATTAGGTTTTAATGTAGTGATGTGGTGTTAGTGCAGTGTAGGGTAGTGTTTTAGGGTTTAGGGTAGTGTTGTGGTGTTTGTGTAGTGTAGGGTAGAGTTTTAGTGTAGGGACCGGCTTGGGTGTAGAGGCATGGTCGTGCTGGGGGTAGTGTTTTAGGGTTTAGGGCAGTGTTGTGGTGTTTGTGTAGTGTAGTGTTTTAGGGTAGTGTCGGAGGGTCGTGAAGTGTAGTGTTAGAGTGTAGGGTCCAGGCAGGGGGAAGCGGGAAGGTCGTGTAGAGGGTATTGTATTAGGTTTTAGGGTAGTGATGTGGAATTGGTGTAGTGTAGGGTAGTGTTTATCGGTTTAGGGTAGTGTTGTGGTGTTTGTGTAGTGTAGGGTACTGTTTTAGTGTAGGGACCGGCCTGGGGGGGTAGGGGCAGGGTCGTGTTGGGGGGAGTGTTTTAGGGTTTAGGGCAGTGGTGTGGTGTTTGTGTAGTGTAGGGTAGTGTTTTAGGGTTAAGTGTAGTGTCGGGGGGGGTCGTGAAGTGTAATGTTATGTAGGTCCGGGAAGGGGGAATGTCATGTAGGGGGTAGTGTATGAGGGTTTAGGGTACTGTAGTGGTGTTTAAGTAGTGTAAGGTAGTTTAGTGTAAGCATGATTTTAGTGTGATGTTTTTAATTAGCATAAACCATAGTACATTTATAACCATTTGCGCTATAAATACATGCGCAGTAATGGTTTATGCTAAGTAAAAACATTGCACTAAAAGCATGCGAGGTAATGGTATGCAAAGTATCGACATACATTCGACGGGAGGACCTATTCTGTCATCAGCCTCTACCAGCGATCTGCCAGGAAGCAGCATTTAGTGGACCCAGCCTCCCCAAAACGATCAGACAAGCTGAAGAAGCCTGAGGTCTGATTATGGCAAAGAACAAACAGGGATAAGCCTTTGGCATCCCTGTTGCAGGTCTCAAACTAACCAGGACTATGCTGGCCGCTTTCTCGCCCTGGGCTAACTCTGGAGACTGAAGAAAATAAGGTATATATATATATTTTTTTTAAACACACCATGTATCACGTGAGGGGGACCAAAACGTCGCAATCAAAACAGTGTCTTTATATTGAGGCTGTATGTTGAGTACCCTTTTTCTGTAAGACACAAACTGTCATTCTCTTCCCATATTGTCCACATGTGAGAACAAATGTACTGACGTGGTGCAGTTCAACTAGGAAGGCATCTGCCTTGCGAAATGAAAAGTTGATGTCATTTTGAGTGCAATGGGTCATGCGCTGAAGGAGATTACAACACAATTAGATAGAATAAAGGCAGTCTCTTTTTTTAATACTTCATGATAATCTCATTCCCTTGGGTAGTCTGTGGCTAAATATTTATGACCTGTACACTAGGCCTTTAAAAAATTATTTACTATACCAGTTTTATTCCAGAAATCATGAAGTGAGCTACTGTGGCAGTACAGTAGTTGATTATATTTAAAAACATTTTTCAACTTTATATGTTTTAAATGATTGAAAATGTTTTTTTTTATATATAATCTGTATTTCTTGCTGAACATGAGTACTGGAGTGCAATTACGAATACTACAGTAATTGAGGAGTAATTATTATTTGAAAAGTATGATCAACATGAATAATTGAGGGCATAGGTTTCAAATCCATTAGTTCCAATGGATCAACACTGAAACTAGTCAGGTTGAGGCTTCAAGGCCAAGGAATGCTGGGAATAGATTCTTCAAAATGTAGACTCTTTGTTGGGTTGACTGGTTGTCAGAGCAATGCCTGACAAGAGAGCAATTAGCCGGTAACAGAAGAGAGACAGGAGAGACAGTGATGCAGAGAGCAAGAGGTTACAGAAACTCCACTGGGACTTCTTACTTTTAATTAATATAAAATAGTTCACACCTGAGCTGTCCTGAGAGGTAGTTCAGTGCTGAGGCTGATGTGATTAATAAGGTGGCATTGCAAGATCAGGAAAGTCACCATTCACAGGAAGATGTACATGAAATCTACAATCTGACAAGATAAGGCAAATCTATTTTCAGAAGCATATTTTTGTTAAGCCAATGTTGCTGCTCTGTTCAGTGTTGCACAAGGGGGAGAAAGCAGCACAGACCCATATTTATTGAACATGGCCTGCTGCTACTCTCATCCCCTGTGCTCTTGCACACTGTAAAGGCTACCACGCGCCATGCATAAACTTTGGACTGTACTGCAGAGAGAGAGGGTGTGTGTGTGCGTGTGTGTGTTGGAAGAATACACTTCCTGTACAAAAATTCTAGACCTCTACAAATTCCTAACCATTCCATAGATTGTATCAGTGCTATACAGTTCAGCACATATACTATGGGTGGAACGTTTGGAGAAATTAAAACATTTCTCCTTCATTGTCCCTGCTTCGAGGATTGTTATTTTTTTACACAAAGTCCAGTCTGGCTATTTTAGTAATTTGGATTCCTATAAAAAAGTATGAGTGCTTGTGCTGATTCACCCAAATTACATCGATGTAATGCCCCTTTGACATAAATTGGAGCAAGGCAGCAGAATGCCCAATTTGTGCTGAGAAAATGGCACCTTTCCTGCTTAAAATAGCTTTTGGTTGGAAAGCAAACACCCTTGCAAGAGATTGTGCTACTTTGCATAAGTTTGCATGACTTTGCATCAGCTCAAACTCTTAGAACATCTGCCACCAAGTCTGCCCCCCCCAGCGATTATTAGATTGGAGTGAGAATAGTAATTATGACCCCACTATTCTTTTTTTTATTGTTTTATTTTTAAACCTTTTAAAAATGTTTGTGGTTTACTAATTATATAGTTCATTTTTATTAAGAAATAATCATTATAATTTTTGCTTTCTACTATATAATATAAATAATTCTTTTTAGCACATTTATTTAAGCAACATATACTTAATACGTGTGTTTTAATAAATAACTTAAGTTTAATTAATACTTGAATAATTTTAAAATTATTTTACATTTACATGCATTTGTATGAATGTAATTTTTTTAAGGGTATTAAATAAATGTTCACATGATTTGAACATGTAATATACATATTACTTTCTTTTCAAAGTCATTTAACTTTGTTTAAAGTTACAATAATGTTAAATACATATTTACCTAGCAATGTAAATACTTAAGTCCAAGGTACTCTTATAGTCAATACACATGCACTTTACATTATAAGTGTGCACAGTAGATATTTTGTTCCTTGATATTATTTCCGCAATATTATTGTATCACACTATTTTTGGTTGATATTCTTTCAAACAACCATGCTGAGCAACCTGTATGTCAGGGCCAACCAATACCAATACAGCTCTTTACATAGGAGAATCCTTGGAATTGGCTGTCTGGCCTCTTTGTGTTGCGATGCTATACTCCGTCAGAGGCCTGGTGTCCAACTTTCAAACAGAGCACAGATTGAAAAACTGGAATTAAAGTTGGAGTTAAAGTGCAAATGGCCACACCAGGGCAAGCAGTACTGTCGCCCATCCACACATGCGCACTTTAAATTCACCTAGGTTGGTGACTGAGAGCTGTGAGCACAAGGCTGTCCTTCATAAGGAGGGAGGCCTTGCCTTCTTGCCCATGAGAAGCTGAAGAACAGGGGCATGCAAAGGGGTACTAAAAGATAGAAGTTTAAATCAGTTCGCCACAAGTGTTTCAAGAGATGATTCTGGGCAAATGCATATAAAACACACAAAGTACTGTGTTGGCTGTCACGGTGTTGGGCACTTCCTAAAACTTCTGCTAACTATCTGGAATTGACTCTTCCCCTAACCTTTTTAGAACCCATGCGACTTCTTTTTAAATGTTTAGTTGTTTGTCCCAATAACTAAAATACATTTTTCAAACTTCTTTTGCTATGGTAACCGTGAAATAAATCACCATAGAGGCTTTACATCGAAACGTATTATTTATTGAGAATTTTTAGATTTACGTTCGCCATGGTGTCAACCTGTCATAACTCTGTCCTAGCAAGATTCCTAAGGAATGCCTGCACTACTGGGTTTTAATCTATCTAGAAATCCCAAAACAGTCTTCAACAGGATTCAAACAGGGTAAAAACAGATGGCAAGATTCTGCCTCAACATTTTAAAACATGATCATTGCACACCCTCAGTTTAGCACTCCACTGGTCCCAATTACAGCTGAATATGAAGTTTGGAATATTATACACAGTGTAAAAGGCCGTCTGGATTAGCATTGAAGGACTGTTACAGAAACTGGTGTCCACCATATATCAAACTAGAACCTGAGGTTGTGCAACACACTGACAATCACTGACAATATGACAAAGTCGAAAGATAAAAGGAGACAGAAGATTGGAGTGAATGCCCACATCCATGCACACATTTTTTACATCATACCTGAATTCTATACCTTTGAAAATGTTATGGTTCGTGCATGCCTTTAACAAACATTAAGGGGCCGATTTCGATGTTGGACGGACCGGAGTCCATCTGACATCAATTCGGTTCTGGGACCAACCGACTTCCTGTCGGCGGCCCCAAACCAGTAATTAGGATGCGACCGAACACTGTTCGGTCGCACTTCTATACTTTACAATGGGAGCATGCATTCCAGCTGGAATGCATGCTCTCATTGTAAAAATGCGAGGGGCAGTTCATCCCTGCACCCCGTGGCAGGCACATTAAGGTGCCAGTCTGGGGTGCAGGTATCAACAGGGGTGCACCATAGGTGCCCCCTCGGCAGCCATCCGGAGGCCTTTCACCCATGGGTGCCTTGCTAAGGGCAAAGTCGACTTCCGATAGCCTTTCTGTGTCGAAAAGGCTGGCACAGAAAGGCTGTCGGAATCTGAAAACGTAATCCCTGGGGCGGAAAAATCCACTCTTGGGATTACTATAAACATTTCGACTGGCGGACGGGGTCTACGAGCCAGTCGGAATGTCTGGTTGCATTCCTTTGCGACTGACTCCATCCTAATGGGTCGATTGAAAAGGAATCCAACCGCCTGATTAGGATGCGGTTGGAACGGCTCCAACTGACAGTCGGAGCCGTTTTCGACTGCATCCTAATCAGCCCTTACTTACAATGGACCTGCATCACAAGACATCTGGGTAGGGACCTCACAACCAAGAGCCACTATCCTAAAGTTTTTATCTTTTTGAAAGGATTCCAAGATTTTAAAGCTGTATTAATGAGGTTTTATTCTGAAGGAGATTGTGCTTGTCAACAATTTTTTATTTTAGTTTTTGCCTCTTTTAGACATCTATATACTGCTCTTGCAGCTTCTAATGTATTTCACATAATGTAGTCACCATATAGTGTTTGCATATTTTGCGCCCACAGCACAAACTTTAAAGGGTAATATTTTGTTCTTATTCATAAATATTCCTCTTTCTGCTCTTGCTATTGTGTTTTTTATATAATGTATTTATTTTATAATTCTTTCGTATTCTGCACAACTGGCCATTAAGTGCAATAGCATTAAATGCACTACTTTGTAGTATACTGGGATATTGTATAATTCTATCTGTATTTTAGTGTATACATCTATTTTAAGACTTTATGGGGACCTCTTCAGAGTTCCGTAACATAAATAAAAATAAACTTGAAACTTACGGCTCTCACACGCCTTTAACAAACATTAAGTGGCAGTGGACCTACATCATTAGACGTCTGGGTAGGGACCTCGCAACCAAGATACATATTCCAATGTGTTTATCTTTTTAAAAGGCTTCCAAGCTAAATACATTATTTTGAAGAATTTGAAGTAGACATTTTAGAGCTAAATAAAACAAATAAATAAAGCCCTGTATTTGAGATTATTTTGTCTTAGCAACCCTGTTCTGTCAGCCACATATCCATCTCCAAAGTTCATCCATCCACACGGTACTGCAATGCTATTTGCTATTCAATTCTTCACAAAGTCTTCCATCACTCTGCACAAGTAGAGTTTTTTTTAGGTGTTCATTTGAACAGCAGTCCCTGAAATTTAGTAGATGGTAAATTGTGCTATCCATGCGCATCTCAGCTCTTCTGAAATATCCAAGCATCCTAAGGGATGTCCACTTTCACTCCGCCAAATCTCCTAGTACATTGGTGCAGATATCCTTTAATTATTTCTTTATTACTCCACGCATTGCCCGGTTTGTGTTCTTGAATAATATACTTTTCTGCACGTTTATAAACTTGTATAAAAGTCATTAGGTTTAATTCACTACAGGCAACTTATTCCCAACATGTGTTCCCTTCCATATGCCAGTGATTCGAGTCCTAATAGCTCAGAATGGATTTACTCATCCAACTACCTGAAATAGGGATGCAGCGCCTAAGAACCACACCCAAAACACCTCAAATTTAACCCTGTTGTCGCCCACTAAGGCCCACACCAAGTAGGATTATTACGATAGCGTACCATAGCCTATGGCTGCACTACTCATGAATTTTGTAAGTATCTTTGCAACTCTAACCAATGATTTCCAGATAGAAATTGTTGACAGGGTTTGACAGGGCAGAACAGCTTCTGCCCAACCCAATAATAACCTTTTTGACATGGTAGAACTGTTTTTGCCAACCCTAAAACTTACCCAACACATGTTGGTGGAAATGTGTCTTTTGTGCCGTCTTCAACAGTGAAGGCACATGAAGGTTACTGAAAAGGAGACAATTCAGTGGCAAGATGGATGACAATTCTGAAGAGACAAGTTGGTAGAAACAGGCTGTGCCTGGAGAGACAGAGTACACAGGACACGAGAGATGGTGTTCCATGCCACAAGCAATTTCACAACATATCTTTTTTCACCCATAACAGGTTGGCTCCACACAATGGTTGCCATAGTGCCTAGCATACGTGCTCTTTCAAGCTTGTTTATCTGAACTTGCTCTTTTTGTTTCCTTGTCCAGCCTGCCTTTTCGCCACGCTTTTCTACTGCCATACCCTCAGGGCCAAAGGCTGTCTTTTCCACCAGCTTGTCTCTTATCTAGGTATCATATTTTCATCCTTACAGGTTTTATCCTTCAATGCTTCCATGCTCGCCTCAACCAAAGAGTGTCTCCTTTTAAGATGGTCTCATTTTCCAAGCCAATTTCCTGTTATAATCCAGTTTTATCCCAAATCATATACTCTCATCAGTTTCTTACCATCATCCAGCTGGCCTGGCCTGGGCTGGCCTGCAAATATGGTTGCTGGAAGGCATATGAAACAAGCATTGGCATAGCCAATAGGTCTCGCCTTTAGGACCTTCTAAGGGTTTAGCCATGCAACAGTTGCATAACCAAATATTTATAAGGTCCCAAAAGCGAGACCTATTGGCTATGCCAAGTGGCCTTGCGGCCGCGAAAATGAAAGTAATCGCGGTCAAGCGCGGCGCGCGCGCCCACGCACATGCACTGTAGCTCTAGGCTGGCCTGGTAGCACTTTTTGGAGCCCTCTCAATAAGTCTCGCCAGACCAGCGCATGCGCTGGGTCAGGCGAGACCTAAAAAAGCAGACATATAAACGATGCCTATGTATGTGTAACTCCTTGTTGTCTCTTACCGTATTCTGAGAAGCCTGGGATGAAGCTGACGCAGCATCCCGGCCATGCTCAAGGAGTTCCTGCTCCAGCTCATCTTGTTCTTCTGCGGGGTCAAAGTTATACATGGGCATCAGCTGGTGACGGAGCTTCTCCAGCCTAAGCAGAAAACACAAGAACAGAATCATAAGAGGAAGTTACTTATCCTCTAGAAGAGACCAGCATTCAGAAGGAAAAGAAAAATTCATTTAAGGGAAGATAAAACAGTGCATTTTAAGACTTGACTACCAATACCATTACCAGCAACTGGGCCAAGTGAGGTACATGCTTGGAATATATTGGGGTGCTGAGATGCAGATATGAGGTTCATTTTTTCAGTTATTTCGGGGATAAGCAGAAGATTAGGCAAGAGTTTGCAGATAAAGATGCCTAGCCTACCATGAAAAGTTCCCATATTAAAGAAGTTATCCTTGGTCCTGTCGCAATTTAGAAGCATAAACCATGAATAGCATCTCTACAGCAGGCCTCACAGAGCCTAAAAGATGTATCCATGAACATCATTTATAAGTCACACAGCGGAGCTCTAGCATAGAACAAGCCATCACCTAGACCACTATATCATCCCAGTCTTGAGCTCCCTACAATCAGTGCATAGTTTGTAAAACAATAAGTGCCAGGGCCCTCGTCAGGAGGCAACCGCAGCTCACACAACCTATTGCCCCGGCCAGTGCTGTCAACATCAGTACCAACACAACTTCTAACAATCACACTCGTATAAGAGAGACAGTTCAGACTCTTTCAGGCCCCAAAGCTATGAGAATAGCTTGGACACAAGGTATTCATTGTTTGTAATGTATTTTGAATTAATAAACAACTGTTGCTGTGCCCATCTCTAAATCAGACACACAGCGCCTCCATGTGGCAGACAGCCCTAAGTGCCGGTGTTGACAGCTAAGTGCCAAGCACCGGAAACACCCTGCACAAATTAAGCACTGCCTACAATGCCTTCCCAATAAGGCCAGAGCCATATTCAAGCTGCCAGTCTGGCGCTCTACTTATCTTAGAAAATTACCATCCCTGGGGTCTGTGAGGTTTAACTGTTCCTAAGGACTGAAGACATATTTTAAACAATAAATAAATCATGAAAGCAGATGCTCTTTAATCGTCACTTTGCAGGAATGCTGTGATTAGACCTCTATATCTGAAAGCACTCAGCTCACATTTTGCCTGTTTCTCACTTACACTGCCTCTCAAGGGCCATGCTACGCCTACTTCTAGATTAACACTATGGCCCTGACTCCAAGTAGCACACTAATGGACCGTGTGGTCAGTTGGCACCAGATCCGTTCAATTAGAACGACACTCCATAGAATGGGGGTAATTTTTTGGGCGGGGTCGTAAAACCACATAAAATTCCCAAGCAGGCTAAAACAGCCTTGTATATGGATGACGTTTAGATGCTGTGAGCTAATCTTGTCTCGGTCCTTTTGCTAGCAAGCTTGTTTCAGATTGCGCCTGGGTTGGAACAGAATTTTTAACAGATGTATTTGTCAAAAAATGGTAGCTAGGACAACTTAAAATCTCCCGCTACAAATTACAGAAGATTCCACCAAAGTTTTGAAAGTATTGTTTTGAGAACAAGTACCGAAATGAAGAGTACGGTAAAGTTTGAAAAAAATTGCAAACAATGTTGACAACAAGAGTTGCGCTTAGAAGGGATGGCAACTATAATAAAAGCTGTTCTATGATTTTGCTATCCTTGGGGGAGACGTCGTTTACAATGAATGCGATACAACGCATTCCATTACAACACGGTCATTACAACGACCGCGTTGTTACATCACAAACCCATACAACGCAAGTCGTTACAACAACTTGCTGTAGGAGTCGTTACAACGACTTTCTGTAGGGGGCAGAAGGTGTTGGATTTATAATCCAACACCTTCCCTCCTGTTGCACAGACTATAGTTGGGAAAATAAATTATTCTATTCCAACATCCAGCGCCCCCTACAGCAACCTACGACTTGCGTTGTAATGGTATGCGATGGAACAAAGCGGTCGTTGTAACGACCGCGTTGTAATGGAATGTGTCGTATCGCATTTGTTGCAACGTGCATATTCATTCTTGGCTTTTGTACTCCTCCTACATACACTTCCCACACTAAAGTGATTTCAGAAGCTACTTTTCAGTAGTTTGTAGAACTCTAAGAGGTGAAATTAAAGAGTTCTTTGTGTAGAGAATGGTAAAACAGCGACTACTCTATGCCACACTGACATTCTCGTCCAAATTGCTGAATCGTACTGTAAAATATTTAGGCGATTATCTGTCTGTTAATGCTTGTTACACTTAATACTTTGCTGTGCACATGTTATGGAAATTCATACTGTGGGATTCTCCACGTACACTCCCCCCACCCCACCACTTCACCTAACCCCAAGCGGCCTCGCCACAGGTACCACTGCAGTTCTATTCTTGCCTTGTTGTTATCACCATGGCAACTGATGCAAAAAGGGACTCTGCGAGAGTGTCCAAAAAAACGAAAGACAAAATGTTTTCTTATGAGCAGCTGGTAATTTTGGGCACTTTTTCAGATGAAAAATCTGTAGCGTTATGGGAGAAGGTGGGAGACAGAAGTTTGGCTCACAAACATCGACATGTAGCATGAATGTCTATTTATGCCTATTAGCCTGCATGTTGTTTTCAAAATCTTGTGATCTGATCCGGTTACCGAGGTGTCCAGGAGATGGTTGTGCAGGGGAGGAAACTGTGATTTACCTTTTTTTGAAACTGTCAACATGCAAGCACAGAACCTTTGACAACTGAGGGAATATTTTTTTGAAAGACTTAAAGATCTGACCCATTTGTCATATGATGTATACTGTTGTATCAGGACACAAGCCTATGTATGGATCAAAACTTACTGACTTGGAAAATCATTAACTGTGGGAAAAAACGTACGTCTTGCAAGAAACATGCTGCTTTTTCACATAAAGCATGTAGGAGGAGCATTTGTTAAACAACCATAATGTATGTCTTTTCTGTCATTCAGGGGACGTATTGCATAAAGGGCCCTGGGCGCAACAGGCGTTTGCGCATCCCTGGGGCACTTTGGTATTACAGAAGAGGCTGCAGACACTTGTGTGGCCCCTTCTAGAATACAGATAGCGCTGGCGCACATAATGCGCGACCCATGCAAATGAGAGAATTCCTTTGCCTCCGCGCCCGCGTCGGATTACAGAAGTGGGTGCACACTGAGTGTGTGCCATCTAAAAGGTGGTGCACTGTCAGTGCGCCCCCCGATGGCAGCCCTCTGGAGGAGGGAAAGGGGATCCCATGGACGCACCCAGACACCCCTTTGGAGGTAGGTGCAGTCACTGACTACACTCGCCTACAAGGGGATCACTAATCCCCTTCAAAAGTGCAGGCAGGTTGCCGCCTGCACTGTGAAAACACAGAGCGGCTGTAAAGCAGCCGCTCTGTTTCCACAGGAATACGCTTCCCCCGGGGCAGCATGAGTCTGCGGCTGCCCCGTGGGCAGGGCATTCTTGGTAATAGGGTGCATTTTCACTGTTTGCGCCCGGCGCACTTTTTTACAGGTGTTCCCGGCGCAAACAATGAAAATGCGCATTTACCATAAAACAGCCCCTGTTCTCAGGAGTGCAGGGAGGGTTCCATGAGAGAAGAGTGGATATAGATAAACTCTATGCACACATGGCCACCAGGGGTGAATTGATTTACATTTCTGTGCTTTCCTTTCTCTATCTACTCAATTTGGAGGATTGTCTATTGTATAGGCCTAAATAAAGATGTTCCTTTTTGGAGGTAGGTGTTATGAATCGGATTCCCAAAGAATGTAATAAATCTGAACCCACAGCTATAGTGCATGATTCACAAAGATAAGCTTACATTTTCCTGTAAGATTACGATTGTTTGCTATTCACAAATGAAATTATCAGTGGTCATTTTTCTATCTTTTTATGTGCGGAGAGCCCGCCCTTTTGAAGATACTACTCGTACATCCCTATAGGAACAGCAAACAATCGTAAACTTACACGAAAATGTAAATTTACCTTTGCGAATCAGGCCCACGCACACATACATGCTTGCAGATTTCTACTTTCTGGAATTCACAAACATTCTCAGGCCATATGCATGAAAAGCTCTGTCAGGCACAGGCTTCCAGACATAGTCCTGAGAAGAATTGTGACATTCACAGCAGGATCCTGTTCCCACTGGGAGAGGCTCTCTGGACAAAAGCACATCACAGAAAGGGAAGTGGATCTCCTATGCAAAAGCACACTTTTTTCTTAGAAGGCAAAATGTTTTCCCCTTCCACTAAACCCCCGCCCCAAATCTGTGTGGGACCCTTTTTCTCTCACACCCTGGAAAAGGAGTTGCACCGTCATCAGCTAAAGTTAGAATCTGACTAGGAATGCCAAGAAACTGGCATGTTTTGGTGAGAGTTTACAAACCAGGCTTTAACACCTACTTTCCTACCAATTCAGTGGGAATTATGGCTGCGGAGCTCACCCAACTTGTGACAAAGATTTCTGCATCCATTAATGGGTTTCAGTGGTGTAGCTGGGGGGGGGGGGGGGGGAGTGGTCCGCCCTAGGTGACACTGTTTTTGGGGCAGCGGAAGTGAGCAAGTTGTGTCTGTTGACTATCTCCCCTCCCAGACAAGTCATCTGTCGGCCGCCACCCCCACCACCCCTGTTTACCTGCACCGGGTGGATAACTTAGGGTCTGCCCCGGGTGGCAGTAGGTCTAGCTTTGCCACTGATGGGTTTACGCCTGTCAGGAGTACCTTTTTAAATTCATGGTAGCTTTTAAAAAGGTAATTTCAGTCATAAACTTGTGTTCATGGCCAAATTTACTTTTGTGAATGTGGCTAATAATTGTCATGATTGTTTCTGACTAAAATAGTTCAATTTCCACCTAGAATCACTTGGTTGTTTTCTGATTTTCTATATATAAATTCCAGATTTAATTCCAAAATGGTAGCATGAAAAATAGATCTTGTTCAAAGTTGCACATGTTGAAAATTGCTTTTTGGATATAGCCTGTGCTATAGGAACGTTTATGATCCCAATTAAAAAGGTCATTTATGTGTAAAAAAGGTCATTTATGTGTAAATAAGATTAGTGTTTTAGGTAATTTATGATCATGAGCTAATACTCAGTAATAAGGTTTAGGTGCTAATATAACAGGGGATATTCTAAGATGTTTCGGTTTTAACTGGATTGCACGGGGTGAACTTTTTAAACAAATTAAATGATGTATGTAGATATGTGAATGTATATTTATAATGGGATTATATCTGCAATTGGTATGCTCTTTAAAGACCTATGGTCTAAATAAACATTTCCTTGACTGGCTGACTGCTTTAATCTAGATGTACAGCCGTCTGTCAATTGCTCGCGTGCTCTGATATGGCAAGGTTGTTGTACTCCACTCTAGGTATTCTGTAAAAGGCCTTTCAAATATCCTAAAAACATCTTTTTTTACAAAACAAAGTCGTGCAAGGCATATACAAGCCGAGCTGATAGTAGTATGTAGACCAATCATCAGTGGAATGTTTAAAGCATTTCGGATGCTGGAGCAAGTGAGGACGGATGGGGAGAAATATACGGGAGAGCAAGTGGGGACAGGGAGAGAGGGAGGGAGGTGGGGATGATGTGATGCAAGAGAGGAAGCGAGAAAAAGTGGAGGCGGTGGTGACCGATGGAGGCAGAGAAGAAGAGGTGAGATAGTGCTTAATTTGAGCCAGTGGTAGCAGGGGCGAGGAGGAATAGCACTGACTTTTGTGGACCGGGACAAGTTTTTATCATCACACTTTGACCCCAGTCCAAGTGAGAGAAGGGCAGAAAAGGCACAAAGAAGGACAAAGCCAGATAAGGATCTGTGCTCGAAAGACAAGGCCATGCTTACCATCCCTCGTGTCCGACGGACTCGATGTCGGGGCAGGTCTTTCTCTTACTTGGCCCCATACAATTGAATGGTTTGCCTTATTATTCCTGCATCTGCCCTTATTACATCAAATTCAGAAAATTGCGTAAATCAATAATTTTAATATCACGTGTTTGGTTTTTGCCTGTGGACTTTTAACGCTAGCCCTGAGATACCTCTTCAGAGGTGGTTTGTGCGCTATAGTAAGCTGTATTAACAATTAACAAAGGGAGAAAGAAAGGTTGAAACCCTGCTAGGATGAGAAAAGGGGGCAAAGAGTGTAAGGAAATGGATGAAAAAGGAATGAGTGGAATCAAAATGAGTCAATGACTGAACTACAGACACCTTATTTTGTGGGCTCCTGAGAAAACCTCTGGGCCCTGGTACTCATTCTTGTGCACATGAAGCACAGGGTCGGGACCGGGGAGTGAGGAAGGTAGACAGAGGGCAGTGGAACAGAACATGGGTCAGCAATACAGTGGGGAGAGATTGCAGTAGGAGGAAGGGATGAGAAGCATGGGAGACAAGAAAAAGTGCAGGACTACTTGAAGCACGTCATCAAAACAGGGAATGAATAGGAAGGGGACAATTTAAGCTTCTATGAAATGCCATGGACAGCCCATGGAAGCAAAGGCAAACCACGAAAAGCACAAGAAAACCAAAGGCTGAAATGGGGCTAGCCAAACCCCACATCCTCTTTTCAGTTCTCATTAGACTCTTTATGAAATGACAAAGGCTACAGCTTTTGTGGAAACCTAAACAGCAGGAGGAAGGTAGAAAAAAATCTCAAAATATACAAAGCAGCCCGAAAGCTTGATTCCAGGGTGGCGCTGTTTCCTACTCTGTCCACTTGAGGGCAGCAGGCTACCAAGATACGAAATATATGCTCCGATCAAAGTAACTGTAGGGGTCATGTGGTTCATTGGTTACACCTTCTGAAATTGCTTCCTCTTCAGCAAAATCGGACGATGAAATACAATAACTCCGTCTGACATCATGGAGGCCTCTAGCCCTCGCAGCGATCACTGCCGCAGCCCCATCACAGCATGAACAGACCCAAGCGGCACCACAATCTGCTCAGCTAGAGCTGTAAGCATGAAGCAGCAAGTCTGCTGTCAGTGTGCCCCAGAATCAAAACATGTTTACCCACTCAGGAACATCCTACCGAGTACTTACCGCTTTCTCTTCCTGATGTAAAGTACCTGGTGAAGAAAGAAAAAACAAAAGTTAAGAAAGCGTTAAATCCCTGGACACCTCTATAAACAGAAAAAAAGCTTTTTTGCAGGTGGATGACCAAAAGGGCAGAAATGGGTATCCAGTGAACGCGCTGTGTGAATGTGGGGAGCTTATACTACCCTGCCTGTACCTGCTGTATTTCAAGGGAAGCGTGCATTGCCTGTACTCTACGAAAACTGTATGGAGAGAGGATACGCTGCTTTTTCTGCCCCCCCCCCCCTACAAATAGTAGGTAACCCTACAGTTTATTCTTGCAGTACAAAGTTCTGATAAGGTAGATCTAGTGATGACAACGCCCATGCAGCAATTGCTATGTGTAAATGCATTAAGCAGAAAGCATAACCTTGGGGTAAGTAGGAGGGCAGAGGAGAGGGGGGGGGAATAAAGACATGCCCTGTATTTTTATGTGGGTCTGGATGATGAAAGAAGAGAAGATGAAAAATCCCTTAGGTGTGCCTGTCCGGAGGGTAAATAGAAGAGAAATAGAGAGTTTGTGAGTAGTGTAGAAAAGAGGATAGAAAACAGAAGGCATAATACCTGCTGCCTGTGTGAGGGGAATACAAAATGGAGTCCATGACTATATCAGAATTTACAACCAATCAATAACCTTGCTCGGAAATGGAGGCAGGCTCATGGAACTTGGAGGTCTATTCAGTCCCATATATGTGTAGGAGTGTGGACCCAATACCAGGGACTTCAGAATTTGGGATTTGCCCCAAATTCATATTTTTGTGCAAGGAAACAATGGCAGTTTGTCATCTGTTTGCACACATTCCACAGCAACAGAGCCACTTTGAACCCATTTGGTGCAAAATTATGTGCTCCTGTACTAACTTGTGGTACTATAAGTCTCTTGTCTCCAGTGGTCTCTATGTATCATCACCTTTGTACAAACGCGATACTTTCTCACCTCCACTACCACCAGCATCAAAGTGGAGAGGTTAGAAAACCAAACACTTAAGCATAGCAAGGATGATGTTCAAACAAAACAACACTGGTCCAACATTTGTCGGGAAACAAAGCTAAGAGGCTTGATCTGATCTAAGCTCTTGGGTCTGGTTATAGCCAGGTGTCTGGCACAACCTCAGACTAACCCCTTTCAAAGACAGGCCATAACCAACCAGAGTTGTACCTCCTCCGCCCCATCAGTTTTACAGTCTGGGGCAGAAAACAAGACAAGCACTCATGATAAATTAAAGAGTTGCAGTTTGAATGAAAAAATATAAGTTGTATTTCTAATGGATGCAGTCAAGTTGAACTTAACAAACCTGCCCCACTGACAGCCCGAAACTGGAAAGCTGGCTTAACTGGACCACCTCCATGGCCAAACCTGTTTGTTAATCTGGTGTATTGGCTCCCTTGAGGCTTGAGGTCTAGAACTTGTGAGGAAATACTTATATTTATGTCATGTCAGAGGAGTCAGTGACATTAGCATATACCTAGAGTTCTCCGCTTGCCACACATTTCCTGAAGAACAACACTTGTGTATTTTTAATCCAGGTAATTTTAAAGGTCACTAATTTAATCATTTTGTAAATGTTAATTTTCTTTTCTTCCCTTGTCCCCTTTGGTATTGAATTACGCTTGTCTTGCCTAATTTGTTTCAAGAAAACAAATCTTATATTGTGATAGGGTTAAGGAAAATCATTAGGAGTCTGAATTGTAGACAACGTTCCTGCGGAATGTTGGCCTAGATCTGAGCTTCCACTCGTGGTCAAACTAACCAAAATGTGTGATTTTGAGCAATTCATTTCATTTAGCTGTGTCATATTTGCCATATGTAGGAGCATCTAGAATCATTCAGTTCAGAATATGCACTATATAGTAAAACCCTCAATCATAAATAGTTTATTAAACTATTGTTTTGCCCCTATTATGATAAATGGGACAGAGTAACTTCCCTTTTATATTAGTAGGATATTGCAAGTAACAGCAAAATGTCCTATAGAAGAATGAGGCTAGAGGCTGTGTTCCTTTTTAAGGTCATGTATTTCAAAGGTAACTTGCAGTATCAATTTATTGAACGTCAGGATGTATTTTATTCCTTATAATACATAGATGTCACATCCCCCTCCCCTTATATATCTCACAAATCTGTGGCATTTGCTAATTCTGGTGAAGGAGTGTTTCTGGTTCCAGGTTTTCAGACTAAATGTGCAATCTCCACAGCAAAAGTAACCAATTTAAATGCAGTTCCAAATATGCACTGTGATAGTGCAGACAGATAATAGCAACCGAATGCAGATATCTATCTGTGTAACATAAAACACAATTGCCACAAAAGCTTCCTGGTCAGTCAGCAGGACTTAATTTTAATGAAAAAGAGAACTGAATATCTGAGTTTCCTTATAACTCCTTAAATGTTGCAGAGTTCGGCACAACGACTTGCCTTAGGGAAGTGCTGGACTTTGGAATAGCATATTTACTATTCCAACTCCAGTCTGTGCAACAGTAGGGAAGGTGTTGGATTTAAAATCCACCAATGCGTTCCCTAAAGCAAGTCGTTGTAATGACGTGTGTTGTAATGGAACGAGTGGTAATGATGCCTTCGCTGTAGTGCCTGCGCTGTAATGGCACTGCGTAGTTTGGTCTGTGTTGTAAACACTGTTTCCCTTCGGATTGCCCGGCTCGTGTTTTGGCACTTGAGGCAATGCCAAATACGGATTCAGCTTGCCGATGACTGTACATTTTCTGGCATGTCCACCTTAACAAAGGCTATGTACATCTCCGTGAATCTGGATTTTGCGCTGCATCACATCTAAAATCTACAGCCATAGCTGGTACATTTGTAAACATGGGGGACATAAATACCTTGCTTAAACTGCTGAGAACTAGCAGGCAAGGCACCAACCCTCAAACAGAGGCAACAAGTTATTTAGTTACTAGATATTTTGTAAAGCAAACTTAGTCAAACCAGATAGAGTTTGGCACAGTTATCTCCCAGAGAAAAGTGACTAGATTGTGAACTTCACAGCAAGTTTCCCAAATAAACTGTCTAAAATGTCAGTGGTTTTAAATCCCACTTCTTCCAAGCACATCTAATTACTAGTCACTCACATAATATGGCTTCTACTTTTCAGGTGAAACACAGAACCATGAAAAATGATACAGATTCCACAATCTCAGTGCTTTGAAAGCAGCACTGCCCCCCAGGTTTCTCTGATAATATAGGGTCATGGCTGAGACAATAGCAATAAGGTCATACAAATATTATTAAAAACTATGAAACGCTTCCATGTGTGTCTTTAAATAACAACTCCAGCAGTTAGTACATGCCCTCTGCAGCCATATAATAAAGCTGTAACTTAACAAATGTGTGCCAAAATCAGCATCAGTTATCACTCAACAATCATCTTGATAAGTGCTTTAAATGCACTAAATTTATCTAAAAATATATATCATGGCATCATTAAATAAACTAACTTTGGCTCCAGTCAAAACTTCTACTTGCTCATTTCCAAAAATGCACCTTTGTCCCCCAAGTGCTAGCTTTTCTTACGTACACTCGATTTGGCACTCAAATACCTCCTTCTTACTTTCAAGTACAGCAATTTGACACAAACATTTAGCCTCCGGTTTTCTGACAAATCAGCTATTTGTTCACAAATATTGGCTCCCGTTTTAAGCAGGTGCATATATTGTCCACAAATACCATACCATTCTTTAATTTTTAGTAAAGTCGTGCATGTCAATGTGATAGACCAATCTACCCTGGCACATGCTTGTCATTGCCATTATATTCTCAGGTACCATATACACTGGAACTCTTTTCTATCATATGTTTACCCAAAGACCAAATCGTCAACCATTTAGGCTGCTTGAAATGCCACAAAACAGAGAGTGGAGCGGTCACTCTGTTTTACAGTCCCCGCGCCGGCCCAGAACCGGCACGGAGGCCCACAGGGAGCTGCACCAATAAACATAGAAAAAAGACTGTGTATGTCTATGCCCAATATGAGGAACATAGAAAAAGAATTTAGGAATGAAAGGCCTTTTTGCTTTGGATGGAAATACAAACAGGAGGAAAGGGATAGAGAGAGATACCCAGGCCTTGATTCACAAAGGGCCTCCGCACTCGTGGCGGAGGCCCGGGAGTCGTGGCATAGGGCCCACACTAATGGTGGAGGCCCCGGAGATGTGGCATACGGCCCACACTAGTGGCAGAGGCCCTGAAGACATGGAGTAGGGCCTGCGCTCACAGCAGGACCTCTGCAATGAGAATCTGCAATGCCGAGCTCCCGCCACAACTGCAGGGCCCAGGCCACAAGTGTGGACGCCCTTTGTGATTCAGGCCCCCTGTGTCTTTTTGAGAGACAAGTCTCATAGAGATAGCTTGAAAAGGGGATGGAACATTGTGTCTCTTTGGTATACAGAGAACAGGTTACATACATGCTGTCTGGAAAGCAAACAAAGAGAAGAGGGAAAAAGCAATAATTAGCTTAAACACGTGTGAGAGAGTAGGAGATGAAGGGAAAGGAATACCTAGCTTCAGCGAGACAATACGGAAGGAGCACACACGCACACTATGCAACAGCTGGAGCATACATTATTATTATAATTCTTCTTAATGTTCCTGTTGCCACTATTGATTTTAGTTATTTTTAATTTCACACAATGAAATAGTTGTGCCAGTAAGGACCAATAAATAGTCTCTTTCAAAATGCCACTATTTAAGTTTTAATCGGCATTTACCCTCTATTTACATTGATAGTGTTTTTTAAAAACTATTATGTAGGAACTACAAGACAGCCAAACCAGGAAGAAGAGAAGTGAAAGAAATGCTATCTAGATAAAGAAAAGAAAAGAAGTATGATGGGAGTAATGTGGATAATGAAAGCACGAGAAGTATAGACAGAGGACCCTGGTGCTGAAACAGAGAGACACAAAAATAAAATTGAAATATCTAAGGTCTTTGTGATGGTGATCATGAGAACTGGAGGTGAAGACAGAATATTTAGCAAAATGTATGTGATGAAGGTAAAGAGAGGTAGAGGTAGAAGGAAAGAAATATCTGTTTTTGAAATCAGAACGTGTCAAAAAAAATGAGAGAAAATTAATAACTCGAGTATGATAGGAAAATGAGTGATTGTTTTATGGTAAATGTACCCTTTGCTTTATGTGCCTGGACCCAAGGCTGGCTTAGTGTTTGTGAATTGTGTTGGCTAGTTCTCCGTTCCTGCTATAGAGTAAGCTCAAGTCTAGTTAGATGTCTGCTCCCTTTGTTGCAGGAGTGAAGCTTTATGCAGTTAATATATCTGAAAAACCCAAATCTTTCACGCAATCCCATTTTTACCATAGCAACTGCCAGTACAATCAGGGCGATGCTACCAACGGACAGCAGCACTGACCCCATACTCGGCCCAGCACCTTCAGGGCCTGGAGTGCTAGTCGCGTTATGATTGTTTGTGTCGGTCATCACTGTGGTGCCCACAGGCCTGTCCGTGGAAGTCCAAGGGCTGGCACTCCGGCTGAGATCCGTCACCGAGGAGGTGGTATTGGAACTCATCCTTCACGCATGCGGCTGTTGGCCCTAGCATCAGTTCTTTGTTCTGTTGGAAGGCGTCACCAGTGGATCTGGCCACCTACATGTGTTAGATGATCTTCTCGATCTTGGTTCTTCCTTAGCACAATTCTTGTCACGATTGGTAATGGTGCAAAGTGTTGTCAAGTTATCGCTCCTGAAAGACAGACAAAAAACAGGAAATGAGTGACAAAGACAAAATCCTTCTTCCAAGACACACACTGCTCAAGTGTACCAGAGAGGAAGCTTGGGAAAGTGGAGGTGGTGTTTTTGAGAGCCTTAAGAAAATTGGAGGTCTAACCTACAGCAAGGTTAACAAGACTAGGTTAGCTGCCCCACAATATCTGACTGAACCAAAGGAAAATGTAAATTCAGATCAATGGTTTAGTAGTGCAACAATATTAGGGCACCTCTTCTCTACCTTGTGTAAATGCCACTATGAAATAAACAGCACAACTGAAAGCAGCAAAAGACAGATAAAGAAGGTCCAACATTTGCAATCCAAACGTAATTAACATCAGCTGTCCCCAATAATCAAAAGCAATCATTTAGATTAAGCTAAACGGGTATTTTCAAAATACTGGATGGGAGAGAAATATATTGGATTGAGACAGTCAAGAAATTTCTCATTGCAGCGTACAAATCAATTGCTTCCCAGTGAGTGATGGAGAATGATAGGAAGATACAACCAGTTAAGGTATCATCCCTGGACCCAATCACCCTCGGTCCCATTTGAGGTTTGCTTGTAATTTATGGTCCATGTCTGGTTGTTGGGAGCCTTCACAAGCTTCTTGATGGGATTAGTATTGTATGAACCCTTTTGTGGAGCTACACATTCTGTATTACTTTTTTTCTATTGTACTACTGAATATCAACACCAACAATATCGAGATTTAAGAATATCGAGGACAGAATGTGGAGATAAAATATTGAAAGGTAAGTGCACGTAGGAAGTACAGATTTTCTATTTCTAACTTCACATCTAGGTACCTTGCATGTATCGCGCAGGTACATATATGAGGAGTTAGGTACTGAAAATCTAGACTTACACGTTGATATTTTGTTTTCTTCCATATTTTTTCCTAGATATTCTGTGCCACCAATATTATGGGTTTGATGTTCAAGGTGCATACCATTATTTTGTATACATTCTTACAATGGTTCAGTTGGGCGACTTCTATTTAAGAAGCCCCTCCTGGGAACTCTTCCCACACCTCCTTCAAAGGGCTCTTTGGATCAGTAATGCAGCCATGCATATTCTGCAGCATCAATCCACCTCATGAAATCTCATGAGGCGACACCCCTGGAAGACTCTTGTTTTAGTTTGAAGACAAGCTTTTGAATAACATTTTATCAATTGTATTTTAACCGGTGCGTCTTTAAGCCTTATTAGAGGGGGGGGCATTGGGGTATGCCCACAATCCATCAAGGGGCAACAATCGCACTTTAGTTGCACTTTAAGGCACGAATTTTAGATACATGTATTTTTAGGCATATTGATCAATTTTGATTATATTGTTCTACAAATCACAATAGCTTTTACCCCCTGCCCAGGGCTCAGATCTCCATGGGCTCAGTAAATTACATTATGTAGCGGATGTGTATGAATGAACTATTGGTTTTATTGTAATGATTTTAAATAATCGAACAATAAAGAATTATTCTATTATTCTATTCCACCTCTTAACAAAGCGGTGGAGGCATTGACACATGTAGAAATGTAAAAGTTGCTCTGCAGTCGTTCTAGCCACAGAGGACAACTAGAAAGTTTCAAGAAGACATGTGGCTTTTTTCAGGGTTGTTTAGCATCAGGGATCGTCTACTATTCCATGACCAGAAGCAGGGCTAAAGGAGCAGCGCGCAATTTTCTTATAGACTCATTTTCATTCAAAATAATATAATTGGTTTACTAAATGTTTTGATTAGTAAGTGCATTCAAGCACCGCGTACAGTGGAGGTACCAAATCACATGACGGCTTTCACTCAGTTGGGGCCTCTTGAACACCTACAGCCCACTACACACATTTCTTACAGCTACATCCAAGCCATGCTGCACTGGAGAAATACAGTTGGCTTGTTTTGTACAGGATCCTGAAACATTGGAATAATTAAGTTTCTTTGCAAAATTGTCCGTAAAACGTGTAACTTTTGTAGGAACCTATTCACTAAAATAGAATAGCTGAGTGTAAGTTGAGCCATGGTCTCTAGTCTGGGTATGCCTATGAGAATGTAATGTTCTGCAAGCCCTGCCTTCCATAATTTATGTGCCATAAAAGGAAGTGACATTTTTGCCTCATGGAGAAACAAGGAGAATCTGCATTATGCATGTACAGAGCCGAGCATGGCTAATAACGTTTGCAGGAGTGGGGTTTGTGTGCATGCTGGCAGGAGAGGATGTGGTGAGCTTAATGTAGGACTACTGTAAAAACAAATCCAGAAACTGGGTAAGAATACGGAAGGACATTAGCAAAGCTGCTGTCTAGGGCAAACTCTATTGCCTTAACTTTATCCCTGCCCTATTGCGGGTTTGGGGGGGGGAGGGGGGGTTGGGAGGGGGAGAGAGAACGAGAGTTGAAATTCCTTCTGGTGGATGCTGACCAACAAGGTCCTTCTTGAGAGATAGGACGAAACTCCAAGGCATGGATACTCACAGAAATTTTTCCAGGGGCCAAAAAGTTTGGTCTGTGATGTGTCCGAGGGCTGCATTGAATCCAGAAGTGTCGCTGCCGAGGGAGCAGAAGAGATAAGGTGGATGTAGTGGAGGCGAAGCACGTACATCTAGTGGCTGAATTGCTCAATGAAAAACCGGATCAGCCCCGGCTTCCCCACCTTATCAAACTGTGTTATCATAGGCAATTGTTTTCATTTTCCCTCCTTTTACTGCATTATAACATATAAGAGGAACTCCAAATAGAAGACTTCAGGATTTGCGCTGTACAAAACCTTCTGTGTTTGATTTAATAGACTATAATATTGCTTCTGTATAATAGCAGCCCAGGCTGCCCAAAGGGTCACATGACTGACTTGCCTCTTAGTTCACTACTGGCATTGTTGTCAGAGTGGGTGAAGCATGAATGTTTCTAAATTCATGTTTGAAAACTATCACTTTTCAAAAATACTTCTCAAGGCACGATATAACCTGACGTACTAAGGTGAAACGGTTCTGAAAGTTAATGAAATACACTTTTTGAATTTACATTATCAAATTTTACACGTTTGCTGCAAGATTCAATTAACATTTAAAGAAATGCTTGACCGTTTGTTTAACATCTTTTATAAGTTTAGTGGAGTCGAGTAAACAGAATCCCAGTGATTCTTTGAACGAGGGGGGGCGCAGGGCCGCTCCTACCATTAGGCAAGACTAGGCGGCGGCCTAGGGCGGCAAAAAGGGGAGAGCGGCAAAAAACATGAGTTTGGGAATATCTAATGCATTAATTTCTTCTAGCCTGGATGACAGGGGGAGAGAGTGATGGTAGTAAAAGGGAGGGGGCGGCATTTTTCAATTCTTGCCTAGGGCGGCAAAACACCTAGAAACGGCCCTGGGGGGGCGCATGTAAGATCAGGAGGGCCGCATGCGGCCCAAGCCATACTTTGAGTATCACTGATCTAAGGGATTCAAGGACTGGACAGAGAAGAAGTAAGCTTGCTACCTTCGGGGTCTGTGTCCCCAGACAAACCCAGCGCAGGTAAGGTACCCCTCCCACGGTCTGGTCAAAGCCATGGAGGGCTAGGGGATAAACCTCCTTATAGTGGTGTTTATTCAGCAAATGCCAGGTTGAAGTTTAACTGCCCGGGGGAAGAAGGAACCCTGCAGACCGCCAGTGCAGGCTGATGGGCTGACCGCCACAATAAGTTAGTCCATGACTAAGGTCAACTTGAGCCAGAGGTAGGTATGAAGTAATCATTTGGTGTAACTTGTAACCCCAGGTCCAATTCACATATACAGAAAGAAAATAGACACTAACCTATTACTCCCGAGTCAGATATTGTAGGTGACAATCTAGGAAGGGATGTAGGGTGACCACTTCACTCCATGCCATCGCAGACAGCGTTTCCAGTCTTGAACTTTTCACCTACAAATCATTGGTGTCAGCTGTTTTAGTCTAATCAATTCAGTGGAAGCAAACTAAGACTACAGTGCCCAGAATTCAATATGCTGCACACACAAGCCCATGACTAGAACCTGTGTGTCTAATGACATGGCGTTAGATGGTCACCACAAGGGGTTGTGGACCACTTTAGAGAGACTATGACGTCTATTGGTGGGAGGTCTACTTCCCCCTCCATTTCTGGCTCAACAGACCTTGCAGTCACCCTGTAGATGTGAGGACCTATCAGCAACCAGCTGATAGGGCTATGGGCTCATCTGAGGGGGGCTTGATTTGGAGAAGTCCTGCGGCTCGGATGTTGTGCCTCTGAGGTCTCTACGGTTTACTACCATTGTGCTGGAGTGACAACTGCCATCGCTCAAGCTCTCTAACATGAGAGGCCATTGACCAGTCTGCCACTCCAACCCATCCTACATCTAAAATACCTGCCCCTTTACCTTTGTCCGTCCATCAGCTACTGCTTCATTTCAGATTGGAGGCGTGTAAGCTTTTGCATCTTTTTCAGTAGACCCAGTGGGGTGTAAAGAAGGACTCAGGGGTGGGGATCTTACAGGGGTTTGACCATCAGCCTTGCCAGAGGGCCTGAGCAGGACAGAATTGCCAGTAGTTTATAACTGGACCCGTTTACCTCCCTAGATGAGCCCTTTGCCCATGCCCCTGCAGAAGAGGTGAGGTTGCTACCTGCAGTGAGAACACAAGACAGCAGGAGAAATTGGTCTTCCCTTCCAATTCCCATAAATAAGATAAAGGGGTCTGCCCTTAGAATAGAATGCAGATGAATTAAGAGATGGTCTTTGAAAAGAAATTTCCTCTGAAGATTATTTCATAAAATTGTAGAAAATATAAAGATTTAAGGCAGAACTGTGGCATACCATGGGTGACTCTTGCTGTAAACAATCCTAAATTGAGGCAGCAAGTGTAATTCCAGGCATACTGGCCAGTCAGCTCCTGAATGACAGCCCTGAAAGGTATGGGACTTAAAACCCCTTCCAGTTTTACAAGGTACTTGAACAGTGGATCTGCATATAAACTATATGGGCATGCAATGGTGGCTGTGTTGGCTATGCAGGCGTACGATGTGTATGACATTGCCTGCGTTGGTGTATGATAGCGGGTGTGTTAGCTAATAATGGCTTTGTGGCCAGGATGATGAAGGCGTATGATAGAGACTGTGTTGCTGTTTGATGCTCAGTTTATGGTCCTATGACGATGGATGTGTAGCTGTGCGGCATTATGATGTGGTGTGTGGCCGTATATGATGGTGGGTTTGTGGATGTGTGAAAGGTAGGTTTGCGGGCGTATTATGTTGGTTGTGTGGAAATATGGTAGCAGTGTATTGGCCTATGATAGTGTGCGTTTGGGCGTATGTTGGTGGTGAGTATGTATTGATGTGTGGTGGTAAGTGTGTGGACATTGCATGGTGGGCGTTTGCTCACAAATGAGCAAAGGTATATGAACCATGATGTTTGTTTTTTTTCTTTTCTACTATTGAGTACAATTGGTGCTATTTTAGCAAGGGCTGCTGATGAAAGGTCATTGTAGTGATTTGTTAAACCTTAATCGTTTTTTATAAAAAGAATGAGAGGTGAGATTGTCTGCTGTGTTGTGGACTAGGGGTTTAGGATCTATCAAAAAACTTGGCTTTCTCAATATTGAGAGACAAGGTTTTAGTTTCCCTTTACAATAAGAAAGAAAGGGAAGTGTGCTAGGTTATAGTTTCGGATTTATGCAGTAATGAGTCATGGCTTTCATGGTCAGATTGAGGGGACATCGTGTGTGGGTCAGGAAATTGCTTGCAAATGTATTAATAATTTCCCTATCCGGGTCTCTGCTGTTTTGAATAAATTATTCTGGGGTAACATATTAATGGTTTGCGGTATGTGGCCTTTGCAGTATGATAGGATAGGGCATTTTTCTGGGGTTGAGTCCAGCATACTTTCCTTTATAGTGATTCTAATTGCTTGATGGTTGGTTGGTATAGGATGGTGGAAGTATAGAAATAAGATGGCTGTAGGGGGGGGGGGTGAATGGTGGAGGGTGTGTTGGTGCCTGATGTTGGGTATGTGGGTGTATGATAGTAGGCAGGCATGATGGTAGGCTTTTGGACATCTGTATGTGGGTGTGTGGGTGTGTGTGTCTGTGTGTCGGTCTGTGTGTGTGTGCATGAGATAGGGAGGGGAGGTGTTTAAACTTGGATGTGTAGCCATATGATGTTGGCTGTGTAGGCATCTGATGCTTGATGTATGATGCCACCATTTTCTCAAAATTTGCTTGTAAATGGTGATTCCCGAACACTCCTGAAGAGGGTAAGGCTTGGTTAACACTCGATGAAATTACTGAAATATTTCAGTAGTGGCCTTTTAAAACCTATGACTTTCAGCTAATTGATGTGGAATATGTGATTTAAAAAGAATTCTTTAGACCAATTTTTTAAGATTTTCACGGGATAAAATCCTACCGAAGCAGGTTAGCTGGAAGTTGGACTAGCTTGGTGCAACTTGAGCCAGGTATTTATAACCCATCACTTTCACATATCACCTGCAACTGCTGCTTTGTTGCCTAAAATGGCATAGGGGCGGCCAAAGTAAGTTCCAGCCTGCCCTTTTCCAGTGCTTAATTTGATACAGTGTGCAGATTAGACCCGCCAGCACACAGTTTTGGGCACCAGCACTTATTTTTCCTCATCAAACTTTGACCCAGTGCAAGAGAGTGAAAAGCACACAAGGGTGACAGAAGGAAAGTGAGAAACCGTGAAACAAATGTGACAACTGGAGAAAGCAGGAACCTGCAGGAGTGAGTTAAAGTGGACAGGTAGTGTCTAGTGGTGGATTTCAGCGGTGTGAGGTGGAATCAAGACTACACAGAAATTGTATTTGGCAACAAGATATACAATAGTACTGGCTTCCGAAAAAACTTCGGGCCATTGCACTTCCTCTTCTACAAATGCAGAACTGCCTGTTACCGGTATTCAGTCAGAATCTACTCTGGTGGAAAAATGGGTGTTTGCTTCCTTAAAATGCATCACCAGCTGATGAGACATCTCTTAGTTACTCTGTTCTCTATAATGCCACCGCTGTTTTTGAGGTATACTTCAGGTGTACTCTAGTCTTTGTTGTAGCATATGATCTAGTGAGATATTCTCCATAGGTGGAGTATGACGTAGTTCCATATTGATTTAAGCCAAGGGCAGATGAGGTAAAATGTATGCCTTCTCAATTCTCTGTATTAGACCGGGCTAAAGAGGTATATTTATGGGATGCTTTGTTCTCTCTTGAAGTGTAGGAGCACAGATGTTTAAGGGGCTGTGTTCGCTGTATTTGTGCAGGGGATGAGGAGATAAATACCAGGGGTGACCAGATCTCTAGACTAGGCCTAGGTGGAGTTCCACTCCGCAGAACTCCACGAAGTGACCAAAAACCTGCACTGCGCTACGAGGAGTTCCGCAAGCGGCGAAGTGTGTTAGGTTACGTTGTTTGCGCTCATTTTTAGTTCCAGCTGTTTGCCCCCCCACTGGAAAATCACTGCAAACAGCACCATGAGCAGCACAAGAGGGCGCTGCTTCTGCCTGCAGCTCGAGAAGAAGTTCTCCTCGAGCGGCGGCTTCCTCAATGCAAACAGTAGCGACCATCCGCAACCGCCCGTGTTGAGAAATCTTGCCAAGAGGTGGTCTGGAGTACGACTTTCTTTGCTTGCGCTCACCAACGTTAGTAAGCAAGAGCAAGCAAGGAAAAAACTCCTCTATGCAGAGTGGAGTTTTTGGGGAAAAATGTTCAGAAAAACACTGCAAAGTCCATGAGTAGAGCGGAATTTCATGCCCAGGCCTGCTCTAGACTTGTGCAGGGGGTAATGAGACCATAGCTGTAAACGGAACTCACGTCATGAGGGCAAATTTGAAGCAGTTTTTTTTCCCCCATCTTACGGTGATAAGTACTGCTTTACAGTGCTTTAAATAGGTCGCTACTCACCGGTTTTAAGTACCGGCTCTAACTAATATTTTTAGTCAGTGCCGGCACTTCTGTGTAGCCAGGGAGAGTACCGGTACCCTGACCCACAGCACGGCAGACGCAGGTTAGGTTTCTCCTCCAGTGCAGGACAGATTCCACTCTGCTTCCGAGGAGCATGTAATTATCCGAGCCGTGAAGTATCCTTTTGCAGAGTTGCTGGTGAAGATTCCAGCAGCGCCCATTTGAATGTCCTTAAACTGCAGGGGAGTGAGACGGCTTGTGTCACGCTGTGATTAACAGGACAGGCTCTCGAGACAGACCCTGAACTGTGAATCAGGTGCACAGCGACCATTCGGGTGAAAGTGCCATCATGGCTTTCAATATATGTAATGAGTTAATCTGTTTTATTGACTTCAACACATTTCTCGTGTGTTTTGATATGTGCTGCAACTGGTACAGAAGTCATTATGTATGATCATATCTTGCCCTCAGCCCCATCCCTATCCCCGCCCACTTGCCACACCTCCATTCAAATGAATACCTGCACTTACTTTTTCCCATTTAAAGCAGTATTAGCATATAGTTCCAAGCATGCTTAGCGTTCTTGAGTTCATGACTGGCTGAAGCCACGCTCGCTGAGCCGGATGGCAGCTATTGGTGCTCCGTATTGTGGAGCTGCTCGACACATGTTAGGCTGCCCTTTGCTCCTTGTATGGGTGGGCGAGGCAGACTGCACGGGTCTTCTAGTATCTACTGTAAGGTGCGAGGTGGAGATCGGAGCTGGCAGCTCTTGGGGTAAATTCCACGGGTGTTTTGCTCAGTGTGGTGGTTCAATAGCTGGTGAGGTATATTTTCTTGGGGCTTTAGTCGCAATGGCAGTTGGGAGTGGGGAAGCAAGTTTATCAGTGTATTCTATTTAAATGATATGAATTAACATTACCAGCTATCAGGAGCGAGTCAGCTTTGAGCAACATAAATGTGTGCTCTCCCGTGTTTTCACGAGGAGCTCGAATATTTCTAACACTGCACATTACCATGCCACAGTGGTTCTATTCGCTGGACAAGAGTGTGAGCATCTTTATCTAAATAAACAGATTCCAGTTTCTTGGCACCGTGTCGACTAACACGCCTCTTTCCAGCCTACGTACCCTGAAGCCCCCACCCTGCCAACAGGTGCAGCGGCCACACCAGTGCTGCCGTCCGCGAGGACATCCCTTACCTCCTCCTGCATGCGTCACCGGGGATCCCCTTGTCTGACCCCAACCTCTGATGTGCGAAAGGATGAAGTAGGCGGCGCCCGAGAAGCTTCCTAGGGCGTGAGGAATCCGCAGAGGAACCGCATCCTGACAGCTCCCAGGATTACGCTGCCTCTGGCGCTTCGGCTGCCAGCCTCTTCCCGGGACGCCCCCTCCCTGCGTGGGCCTCAGGATCGATGCCGGCCCCAGGATCGATGCCGGCCCCCCCGCCCGTGAAGGTGGTTTATCCCAGGGGAGCGGGCTGCCGTGAAAAAACAGCCCGGGACAGCGCACTGGAGGCTGCTGCCTGGGTGGGAGGTGCCGCCTCTGCTGCTGTCATTGTGTGTGTGCCTCCATTGTATTTTCCAGGATGCTCCGAGAGGCCCGCCCCCAGGCAGGCTACCCTCGATTGCTTCTGATTTCTCTCACCCTGCCATTGGCTAAGAAGGGCACAGGTTCCGGCTACCGGTTGGTCACGTGGCCTGTCGTTCTCCAAGTGCCTCTGGGGTCAGCCGGCTGGAGCTGGCAATTACAAGCCTGCTGCTGCCGCTCCATCTGTCAGAGGAGGGGTAAGGAGCAGTGAGGTTATCATGGAATAAAAGGGGGAAGGGTTTGACTGGTGAAACAGTAGCCCCCTCCTTCTTCAGTGCACCCCGGGCCCATTGTTTACACATTTCCAAACATAACAATTTGTGCACCCTCCATGGGGGCAGGGGCTGTCCGTCAGATGATGCCAGGGTTTGCATTAGCATTTTTGTTTTGTAATGCATGGTTAGTAAAGTACAAAAAAATATTTCAACCTCTCTTTGGAGGTCTATCGATACGATACCATTAATTGTATGGTATTTTTCAAATAAATTAGACTTTGTTATGCTTTGTGTGTCTTTTAACTATAGGACAGTAAATAACAACTTCAGTTTTGTGGTGTGTTATTCATTGCTTTACCTATTAGGCCCAGATTTGTCAAACCATTCTCAGTGCATCACTACAAGCAACTCAACAGTAAATGGGAAAAAGTTGTGCAGTGCCATATTTAGTAAGAGTCATGCACCCATGATGTAATCGATCGTGCTTGTGCTAAAACAGCCTTTTTAGAGTTGCGCTAAATGTTGCGTTGTAATGCTATGAGACCCAGTGATGCCTTGTGGGAGATTTATACTCCAGGTACACCTTCCAGTACCATTTTCAACGCATGGTTCCGGAGTAGCGTGCAACCTGATGTAAAGCGCTTCAACACCTCATCAGGGGTAGCAAGAGCTATATAAATGCAAAACCTTTCCTCTTCTATCCCTCCACTATCCTTTTCAATCCAAATAACAGACTAACATGTCCACAGCTCAAATTAATTTCGTGTTTTCTTACATCTATTCACCACTAATCCTGTTTGGGTTTCGAAGTAGCGTGCTACTCGCCGATAAAGCACTTTGACGCCTCGTCACGGGTAGTAAGCGCTATAGAAATGCAATTACAATTACAATCCAAAGAGTAAATTGTGTAAAACGTATAATGTCACAGGAATTACATATCGTATGGGCAGAAATATCACATGATATTCGACTTGCACCCAGTTTCACTAGGATTTCACACAAAACCAGGTAGTGCGATTTTCGTAGGTCAGACGTTATGTGAAAACATATAGATGTTTATGCTGCTCCCACTCAATACGGCTTCATTTGCATAGATAACAGCCGCAATCGGGACTCCACAACACAAAGCTATTTTATGCTGCATTCTCCTCAACTTTTTCATGTAAAGTATCATTTGCACTGCAAATTTGAACAGTGCTGTCATTTTCATCACTTTGCGCCACCTAGACCCTCGTTACGAGGGGCCTTTTAGTTCCAATGTGGCCAGGAACAGTTGTTACCAAACCCACCAGGATTACCGTATCTACAGAACATCAAAAATCTGTCTAACTCCGAGATTTTAATCAATGAAATTGCCCTGTGAAAGTCCAGTGGGAAAAGGTTGAAATACCAGAACATTTCACTTGGAATTGCTGATTCCTATATAATTCCGAATTTCTTATTGAACTTTCAGGGTCCAACTCATAATGGGATGGATCTTTCCCACCCCTGGAATTATTAGTACCTACATTATTGGTACCTCAGTGGGTGTGGGAATACCAGTCAATTTTACAGTCCGCTCATAATGAGGGCCCGAGCATCGTGCAAGTGACCCCACAACAACAATAGTAACCCACTGACTTTGTATGTGTTGAATCTATGGGCTTATTTACAAGCCCCTTGCGTGGCCAGTGTGTCACTTTTAACATAGGAAAACAGTGGGGCACCAGCAGCGCAAGGGGCTTGTAAAGATGCCCCTATGTGTATATGTTCAGGCAGTTCCACAAGCTCTTGTCCAAGGAGAACCTGGCTGAGCTGCAGTGTAGCTGCAGCCTGATTGATCTACCCTGCCCCTTTCCTTATATTCAAAGCATGGAATTCCAGGCACTTTAGCCATTTTATTATGGCATAAAGCCACAGGTATTGTACAGAGCAGCCCCAAAAAATGAATTTGTCTGAAATTATGAAGAAACACAAGGCCTTCTGTTTGTTGTGAAATAGGCTATTCAGACCAAACAAGACAGCTCTGATTATGAGGATAATACTTAATTCAAGTTTTGATAATGACATAAGTGCTCTAGAGGCAGGGCTTTAAGTGGACCGGGTCCTGCCGGTGCTCAGCGCCGGCAGTTCTAAAAGGCAGGTGCTGAGACGGGTCTATATTGAGCTCTCCCTTTTTGTCCTCACCATCAGGGTGAACAAAATTAATCTTAACTCAGCAAAAGTACCACCCTTCACTGCATGTAATGTAACTTCAAAGAGACTCATTATAGTTCTTGCATTCTCCTCATTTCAGAGCTGAAGCTTGCTCCATATTATATACAACGAAGCCATAGTTGTTGCTTGTATATCTTATGCAACTGACAACCATTGACAAAGCCAATAATCCTGGCTTGTTGTAACTGTAATGTTACCTGTTGTATTATATATCTGGATGCAATGACAGAAGCTGCAAAATACCAGTTAGAGGCACACTATGCTAAGCACAGATGGTTATTTTACGTGTTTTTAAGCCACGCCCTTAATTATATCGACCACACCCCTTTGAGAGACCCTCTAGTTTTTTCATACCACTTAAACCCCTGGTTAGAGGTAGTGAAAATTGATAATGCACTGACTATGCTATATAAAGAAGTGAAACTTCAGCGTTACTTGATCAAGCCAATGTGTCAATACAGTTAAATAGCCATTCTTTATATTATTGGCTCAGGGTTGAGTCTAGGTAAACTACTCACTTCTGTAATGTAATTTGGCACAAGATTAATTTTTTTTAAATTCCTTTTTTGGCCTTCCAATCTCTATAAGGTGATTTTTAAATCTTCATTTTGACAACGCAGCTGCCAAACTGATCTATTGCCAGCAGTGTGTATACGGTACTGTTGAATAGAGGCATTTTTTGATAATAGAATTAAGTCTATTACGGTTGCAATTCATTTCTTTGACCAGGCTTTAATTAATACATTGTGTGCTCGATTAGTACATTTTATTGAACTATATGGGAAATAATGATATATTATCAAGCAATTATTTAGACAGCATTTTGTATTTTGTATTTTTTGCCCACTATATTAAGTAAATGCTTCACCAACATATAACATAGTTTCAGAACTTGAAGGTATTGCATTGGAAATCAAACCGCTACATAGAATCATGCAAAGAGTCGGTTAATAAATGATGTATGAGTTTTTCTCATTTTTGTATTTAGGGCCTACTCACTCGACTCTGACCTTTATTTTATATAGTTGAACGTCTGGTGTTAAGTAAGCTAAGCTTTCCTGTTGCTTTTAATCAACGTAACCAGTCACTATTTCTACTATCCAAAAGATCTGTGCGTTTCATAATGTGATGTTACTTTTGGAACGATTAATACTGTTTGAGCTAATCCCAATAAAGATTATTTAATTTCAACAAGTTATTACTATTATTATTATTTATTATTTTATAGTTTTATAGAGCGCAAACCAGACCCGTGAGGGTATCAGAGCGCTTTACAGGATTTAAGGGGAGGAATACAAAACATAAGGATGGGAGGTGAGGAACTTTGATTTTCGATCATGATCGAATCGACCCGCCATTTTGTGGCCCACCGCCATTGCCATCACTCAGGCAGCACGGCGAACAAAGTCTATTCTGCTTTTTCTGTAGCCTGGTGTCGAAATACGCCCTCGGCCTCTATTTGCAAAGCTGGTGTTAGAACTAGCCGAGTACACTAATCCCTGTCTGGCTTTCCTAATACCTGTTTCAACTATCTGTTGGCTCACACTATTCTTTCCTGACTTTATCTTATCGACTGGCCTTCACTGTCTCCTGCTAGCATTCTCTTGTTTCACGACTGTCCTCCAATACACACAAACGTATCTCTCCACCTGCAAGTTAGTTATGAATCTGTTAATATATCAGCTTGAGGGTGGGGTGACAAACACAGTTGGAGGAGAGGTCTCTTCGAGTCAACTGATATTTCTGTTTTCGAACCTTTCCTATTGGTTCCACTTTGTTTTCCAACTTTCCTTATTGGCTCTTTCTTATGTGCTCTGGGAGTGTATCTCGTTAATAATTACATCGTTGTATAGTATTTAATCTGATGCGCCACAGAGTGAAGTGGCAGTCTCCTGAGAACCTACTTTGTGTACTTCTAGGATAACTGTACTAGCTGCAGCTAAATAAATCCAATCTTCTAACGCCGACAGAGTGTCCCGTGTCTCTGTGTAACGAAGCAGGAGAACTCCGGAGACATAGGGCGTACCCTGCACCGCCAGGCCCAAAAGGTTCTGGTTCTTCAACTGGCGCCCAACGTGGGGCGGCTTCAGTGGTACCGGTTCTGCTCGAAGGTCGTGAGGAACCCCGCAAGAAAATTCCGGAGGGTTCGCGAGCCACACTAAGCGACCCCTGTATGTCGAAAGTGGTCTGAAGGTCTTTTGCAGCGCGGTTACTCCTTCCTGACGGCTACTGATGACCGCTGCCCTGACTGCCGCCCTGCTTTGGCCCATTCCTTTGATGATGTATGGTAAGGCGAGACATTAGACGGGCCTCTGTTGGTGGAAGAAGACGTTCTTAGTTAAGTATCTTCGTGGGTCGCGCCCACAATTTTGTTCTTTGTTTTGATTTCCTTAGGTTTCTTAGATTTATATTTTGCAAAAAGATAAAGCCGAGGGTAAGTGCATTTGTGCTGCGTAAACTGAGTTTTACTCCCTTGAAGTTTGTGAACAGACAAGAGACATCTCGAGATGCCTGGTCTGACTAAGTTTGGAAGAATTTGTTGTTTTGGTTGTAATAGGGACTCCCGACTTGAGGACTCTTGTCCGATTCCTTCGGTTGGAACTCGCACATATGAGCTCTACTCGAAACATGGTATCGGCCCCATTGCCTTTAACGAGACATGGACTCGATACACGAAGAAAGATGGTGTTCTGAAATGGCCAGAAAACGGTAGTTTTGATCCTGATGTGCTAGATAATTTGGAAGCAGCTTTGTTCAAAAGAAAAGCCCGGCCGGAAATGTTTGACTCTTTCCGCCTTTGGCGTAAGGAAGCCAAACAGAAAGAAATTAAACAAGCAAAACGAGATAGGAAAGCACAGGGTATGACAATTATACAGGCTGCCCAACAGTTCAAAAATGATGAAATTGATAACGCAACTGAAATTTCAGAAAGACAACATTGTATGGCGATAGATAAATGCTATCCGGTGTTGCCTGTTTCTCCTTCTGATAATAAGAAAGATATAGAAGAAGATCCCCTAATGTCCCATTTATTAAGGTTGCCTCCGCCCTATGTGCAAAATGCCAATATACCTCAGCTGTTACAGCCTGATCAGCTGCCAGTGGTACCTCCGCCGGTTCCGGCTCCTCCGCATTTGCCTCCTCCAGTATTACCGCCCTTGCCGGTTTTACTGTTAGTCTCAACTTCTTTGCCTTCATCTCCTGATCTTAGCTCTCCTTTGCCTTCTGCTCCTCCTGCAATTACCGGTTCTTCTCCTGTCAGTTCCCCTAATACTCTGTCTCCAGTTCTAATGTCTAATCCACCGTCTATGCGTAAGCGTCTCACAGACACTGTCACTGATATGCTATCTCCTTTCTTTGAAGCTTTAAATATGTCACCGGCTTTTGCTCGAAGACAATCTCGTAGTCAGTTCCCAGATTTTGAGGAACGAGAGAAGCTAGACTCTCTTGCACGAAGATGGATCAAGAAGGGTCCACAATACAGTGTGCTTGATATTATGCCTACCTTTTTGCAATGGAATGCGCCAACGCAAAGATATGTTTTCAATGTAATGTGTGATATTCTCATTAAAGAATGGGAAGATATGAGTTCGAGTCCGATCTCACAAGATCTGTTAAATGTTCAGATTGATTTTGAAAAAGGACTTATTGTGGGTTCTAAAGTTGAGGAAGCTGTAAGGACGCTTATCTCTTATAGATCCTTATTGTTTTCTCAGATTTTTCTTGATTCCGATCCGTCGGTTAAACTGACGTCGAAAAATTACCCTATGAGAGAGGTTCCTCCAGTATGGAAGGAGGCAGTTGCGGCTGTAGGTGCTAATGCAGCTATTCCTGCTCATTTCCAACGTATATGGGTACATGTCCCTTGGAAAAGATGTGAAGTTTTGGCCCTTAAGCAGACTCTACCAGATCCTCGTAAGAACCCTGCAGGTTATTACAAAGAATTATCGCAGACAATTGATGCTTGTATCATGAATCTAGCAGATATTGATATGCTAATGGGTAATGTAGTCCCACAGACAATATGGGCTAAGATTCGTAGAGAGGATCACGCGCAGGAACTAGGTGCTACTTGGGATGTTATAACTAATACAGATAGAGATCAAGTGGGTGGCGCAAAGCCTGACGCTCTGATCTCGGAACTTCCTGGTAGAATTATTACGTTAATGAAAACTATTATGCCTGCATTGAGAGTTAACTGGGATTAACTAGCAGCATGCAAACAAAAGAAAGATGAAAGTGTCTCTGACTTCTTTACTCGTTTTGAGGAGACATTTATCGACCACAGTGGTCAGGACATGGCTACCGAAGGTGGACAGCGATTATTTGTCGACAAATTTGTATTCAATTTGCTTCCCGAGCTGTCACGTAAATTAAAGGATTCAGAAAGTTCATGGGCTGTTTCTTCTTCTGCCCAGATATTGGCTACTGCACAATATTATGAGAACAGAGATAAGGAAGAAAAAGAAAAGCAAGAGAAAAAGACGAAAGAATTAAAAACGAAGGTTCTCTTGCAACAAGCCTATCCACCACGTTATGCTCAGCCTCAAATTCAACAGCCTCCGCAGTTTCAGAGGTTGTATCAAAAGCCTGAGCCATACAATCCGCGATCTTTGTTAGGACCTAATCAATGTGCCTATTGTAGAGAGGAAGGTCATTTTAAGAATAGTTGTCCGGTTTTATTGCAGCGCAACGGAGCATTATCTGCTCCACGAGGTCGTGTTGGCCTCCAGTCAGCAAATAGAGGTAGAGGTCGGGGTATGTTGACTCAAGAACAGCGTGCCCTTCCTTCTCCCAATTCCACGAACTACTTTGATCAGCAAACTGTGAGGTCTGCACAATATTACAATGAAGACCATTATATTGAAGGCGAGAATGAGAGTCTTCATGCCAACTAGGACAGCCATGGACAAAGTAAGGGAGTTGTGCCAATCCCAGTAGATCAAAATGGTCCTTATGTTAACGTTACTACAATGGGTGTTTCAGAGCCATTTCTTCTGGATACTGGAGCAATGAGAAGTTCTATTATTCATTCCAAACTCCCTGGGGCACCTTTGTCTGGCTTAACAAATGTTTCTGTAGGATTTTCTGACACCCCTGTTCGCAATCCAGTTTCTTGCCCTTTGCCTATTTCGGTTGGTCCTTATGATTTGGAAGCTCCACTTCTGTTAACGAATGGTTGCGGTGAGAATCTGTTGGGTCTAGACCTATTGAAAAGAATGCATGCTACCATATACTGTTCTCCTTCTGGCGTACATCTTACTCTAGGACAGAAATTGGTCTCCCCAATGTACTTGTCCAAAGACCAGTTTCCACCTGAATTGCTTTCTCTTCCAACAGCACTTTGGGCCACGGGTCCGAACGATGTGGGTTGTCTTGAGATTCCACCTTATGTTGTCACTCTCAAGCCTAATGTTGAATTACCGCGCATCCCACAGTATAGAATTTCTGCCAAAGGTGAGAAAGCGCTTTTGGGAATCATTTATGACCTGATTCAGAAGGGTGTGGTTGAAGAAACAAGAGGTAACGCATGCAATAGTCCTATTCTTCCTGTTCTTAAACGCACTGATCCTTCTCAGCCTCCTGTGTACCGTTTTGTAATTGATCTGCGAGAAGTAAACAAAATTGTGATTCCACAATTCCCTGTTGCTCCAGATATCACTGCTTTGTTGACAATGATACCTTCCACAGCGACTTGGTTTTCTGTTATTGATCTAAAGAATGCCTTCTTCAGTATTCCTATTTCAGAAGAGAGTAGGGACATTTTTGGTTTCTCTCTTGGAGGTCGAAGTTTCCGGTTTAAGCGCACACCCCAAGGCTATTGTGAAAGTCCCTCCATTTACAGTCAAGCTTTAAAATGTCATATTGATACTTTTCATTTGCCGTCTGGTGTTGCTCTTATCCAATATATGGACGACTTGTTAGTCGCCGCTGATTCAGAAAATATCTGCAAAGATGTCACTGTTGCATTATTACGCCATTTGTTTAAGCTGAATCACAAGGTTTCACCTTCCAAACTACAATATGTTTGTCGAGAGGTTACCTACTTGGGTTATCTCCTATCAAAGTAGGGACGACGATTGACACCAGAACGAATTCAAGCGATTGCACGAATGTCTGTACCATCCACACAAAGGGAAGTACGTGCCTTTCTGGGTATTACTTCCTATTGTAGACAGTGGATCCCTAACTTCTCTCTAATAGCCAAACCTTTGTTGGCACTCACTTTAAAAGATACGCCTCAGCCCCTTCCATGAACTGATGAGTGCCAAAAGAGTTTCACTGAGTTACGTACCGCTCTCTGTTCTGCTCCTGTACTAGACACCCCAGATTACACTAAGCCTTTTACGCTCTATGTTCATGAGAGAGAAGGTTGTGCATTGTCAGTTTTGACACAGCAATTCGTAGACAAACAGCGGCCAAGCGCTTATTTTTCGGCTACACTGGATCCTGTAGCAAAAGCATTGCCCAGTTGTCTCAAAGCGACAGCAGCAGCAGCAATTTCTATCTGACAGTCTGCTGGAATGGTGTTAGATAACACTCTCATTGTCATGGTGCCACATGCAGTGGATACTTTGTTAAACAGAACGAAAACACAGCATCTTACAAGTGCTCTTTTAACTGGTTACGAGCTGACACTGTTGGCTAGTCACATACACATCAAACGATGTAATACCCTGAATCCAGCTACTTTGTTGCCCCTTCCAAATGAAGAGAGTGTTGAGGATCAGCATGATTGTTTCTTCCGTACTGAGGAAGAGACAAAAGGGAGAATTGACCTGAGAGATACACCGTTAGAGAATCCGGATGGGTCTCTATGGGTAGATGGTTCTTGTTTTAAAATGCCCAATGGAGATACGGTTTCAGCCTATGCTGTAACTACTTTACATACTATTGTGGAAACTGCACGCATTAGACAGAATTCAGCGCAAGCAGCAGAATTGATAGCATTAACGAGAGCTTGTATACTAACAAATGGGAAGAAAGTGAACGTGTACACTGACAGCCAATACGCTTTTGGTGTAGCGTTCAATTTTGGGCGTCTCTGGAAGGAAAGGGGATTCCTTACTTCACATGGCACCAAAATACAACATGGTCAGTTAGTGACTAATCTCCTTGAGTCACTTGCCTTACCCACCCAAATAGCGACAGTGAAATGTAGTGCACACAAGAAGATTACGGATGATGTTGGTCGAGGAAATGCGTTTGCAGACAAAATAGCAAAGAAGACAGCAAGAGATTCAACGAGTCGAATGTTTGTGGCAGGTCCTGCGAATTGGGTCAGAGAGAGAGGAATGTGTGAGAATACAGTAGAAAGCGTGAAAGCGATTCAGAAAGAGGCTTCAGAGAGCGAGATAAGCAAGTGGAAAGAAAGTACTGAAATGTTAGATGAGATGGGTTGTTGGGTAGAATTATCTGAATGCTACGTTCTCCCAGTGGTTACTATGGCACATGGTCCAGCCCACTTAAGTGCAAAAGGCATTTGTAAACTTCTAGCTCCAGTGTGGCAAAATGAGAATGTCCCAAAATGTGCAGACAATGTAGTAAAGCACTGCATTGTTTGTTTAATGTACAACCCGGGAAAGGGAACCCCAACTCCAGCAGGTCACTTTGCTCCTCCAACATATCCATTTGAGGTGTTGCAAATCGATTACATTCATATGGAGCGATGCAACTACCTCAAATATGTTCTGGTGGGAGTATGCGCCTTTTCAAGATGGATAGAAGCATATCCTCTAAATGACAACACAGCTTTATCCACAGCTAAAATCCTTCTAAAAGAATTCTTCCCCAGGTTTGGTTTGCCGCGCATTGTCTGGAGTGACAATGGGAGCGAATTTGTTGGCCAAGTCATGCAGAAAGTTTGTGCAGGTCTTGGGATCAAGCAAAAGTTCCACGCGGCAAATCACCCACAATCAGCGGGTTTAGTAGAGTGTTACAATGGAACCTTGAAATTAAAATTAGCAAAGGTTCAAGCAAGTACAGGACTCAATTGGCCCAATGCTTTGCCGTTAGCTCTGCTATCCACCAGAACTGCAGTACACTCTCGTTTGGGACTTAGCCCTTACGAAGTGGTATTTGGCCGTCCGGCCAACGTATGGGGAATACCTCGCCCTAAGAAATTCTCAGACTTGCCATATCCAATGTTGATTGATTATATGCATGACCTTACGACTAAATTGCGTGTTCTTCATCAACAGGTTCAGAGTGCTCTGCCGGAGGCTTCCACAGACCCAGGTCACTCCATCCAACCAGGTGACTGGGTGTGTATAAAGAATTTTCAAAGGTCCAATAATCTACAACCCAGGTGGCGGGAGCCTCGAATGGTCTTGTTGACTACAAGGACAGCAGTTAAAGTCGAAGGAAAGAAAAATTGGATTCACGGTGTGCATTGCAAGAAAGTGCCTTTGCCTTTTGATCGGTGGGTTCGCAGAGGTGTTGGTGACTGTGAAAGTGAAAAGACTCCACGATTCGTGCCATTTAGCGATGCACACCTGAATTGGACACTGTCTGAGAAAGAGGACGACGACATCTTACAGGAAGCAATTCCATAGCATTGTCGCTTGGATACGACTGAACCACAAACATTGTTCCAAAATCAGAGTGTTCCGGGGAAGGAACATTATAATCTAAGGCCCAGACCAAAGAACATTTAAGACTTTCTTCTCCCTTGTGTAGTATTCTATCCCGGTTGCAGGGTCACGGTAGGAGTCTAGGTCACGACCTGAGTAGTGGCAATAGGTCTGCAGGATCTTCAGTGTCATAGGACGGTAGAGCATCGTGACTTCAGTGATTGAGGAAGATTGCCGTGAGCATCCATTAGTAAGATGGAAACTACACTAAATAATGAAGAAAGAAGAAACGAAATGAAGAAAGCATCCTGTAAAATAATGTACAGTCGTTTTAGTATAACTTTATATGTTTTTTATATGTTTTTATATCATTATGTATTGCTTTGGCGATTATTGGTTGGATAATTTATGCTTTGCAGCCAAAAGATGCCTCCCCTTCTTCCTCTTCTTCTTTGCCTTCTTCTACTATCTCTCCACACCTTTTTCATACTCTTCCTTCACATGAACTCGTTAGAAGAACTGAGTATTATAACAATTCCTTTATCCAACTATTACATCATCATCAATTAGTGGTTAATACAACTGATTGTTGGGTGTGTGGTCTTATGCCACATACCACAGAGAAAGGAATGCCCTATCTAGTTCTTACTTTCTCTTATGAAGGTTCTGCTTGGGCTTACTTTGTCATTTTCTCCAATGCTTATCAAAGCAAATTCAGACGATCTGTTAGTATACAAATTAATTATCCAGATTTTTGTCATAGTTCTTTGATTAAGGGTATGGTAGTTATGGCTAAAATCATGGAAAACAGCAAAATTTCCATTGACGAAAGGAAAGCATACACTAATTGGAACGTCACCCAATATATGTCTAGTCTCAGTAGTAAGGTTGGAAAAAGAAAGTCGTCGCCAATCTGGACTATACCGCATCAGGGTAACTTCTGCTTACAGATCAACGATCGCCCTTCTGACACCACACAAAGGAATAACTGCTCCTATACGTACGTTTATTCCTCTCAGAACTCGCCTCCGCTAGTGCCTTCTCAAGAGCTTATACTTGGTTACCAACAGGTTTCTCTGGCACTTGTTATATAGCCTTCCTTCTTCCCCCTACTTACACTGCTTCCGCAAATCATCACCAAACCCGATATGGCAGAGGGATTATTGATTCAAAGGACACAGCAGGACAAGAGGGAGGAGATTTCCTTAAAGGTTTTCTTCCCTTCTGGGGTCCAATGGCTAACAGCAGAAATATAAGGCAATTGGTCCGTGTCGTAGAGACTACAATAGGCATCACTGTAGGGGCCTTAAGTAACATCACGGCAGAACTACAGGCAGATCGTCTTATGACCTTGCAAAAGCGAGTTGCCTTAGACTTTGTTCTTGCTGATCGTGGTGGAGTGTGCAAATTGATCGGGTCAAGTTGCTGTATTTTCATTCCTAATGACGCTCCGACAGTATACCAAGCTATCTCCAAGTTGCACATAATCGCCGAGTCTATTCATCAGGATGAAGGAGATTGGTCTTTAACGGAATGGTTTTGGGGACTACTGTCCAAATGGGGTTAGAAAGCATTGACATTCCTTGGTATAATCTTGACCATTATATTTTCCTGTTGCCTTTGCATGCACTGTGGTCCTGCTATCTGTGATCTTTGTGCTACCATGTGCATCCCAAACCCTAAGCCACAAGTAACAGAAAACATAAGAATGATGTTACAGCAACAGCTCGATGACCTCATGGCTATTGACGTGGACTCAGATTAACGTGAGTCTATCTTGCCTGAGTTCTGGCAAAAGGAGGGTCTGAGGAACTTTGATTTTCGATCACGATCGAATCGACCCGCCATTTTGTGGCCCGCCGCCATTTTGTGTTGCCATCACTCAGGCAGCACGGCGAACAAAGTCTATTCTGCTTTTTCTGTAGCCTGGAGTCGAAATACGCCCTCGGCCTCTATTTGCAAAGCTGGTGTTAGAACTAGCCGAGTACACTAATCCCTGTCTGGCTTTCCTAATCCCTGTTTCAACTATCTGTTGGCTCACACTATTCTTTCCTGACTTTATCTTATCAACTGGCCTTCACTGTCTCCTGCTAGAATTCTCTTGTTTCACGACTGTCCTCCAATACACACAAACGTATCTCTCCACCTGCAAGTTAGTTATGAATCTGTTAATATATCAGCTTGAGGGTGGGGGGACAAACACAGTTGGAGGAGAGGTCTCTTCGAGTCATCTGATATTTCTGTTTTCGAACCTTTCCTATTGGTTCGACTTTGTTTTCCAACTTTCCTTATTGGCTCTTTCTTATGTGCTCTGGGAGTGTATCTCGTTAATAATTACATTGTTGTATAGTATTTAATCTGATGCGCCACAGAGTGAAGTGGCAGTCTCCTGAGAACCTACTTTGTGTACTTCTAGGATAACTGTACTAGCTGCAGCTAAATAAATCCAATCTTCTAACGCCGACAGAGTGTCCCGTGTCTCTGTGTAACGAAGCAGGAGAACTCCGGAGACATAGGGCGTACCCTGCGCCGCCAGGCCCAAAAGGTTCTGGTTCTTCAGAGGGATCAGATTGGGAGAGATAGGGATACATTATACGGGAGGAGCACGCAGTCTAAAGTCCAAGCTACATGTGGGAGAAAATTAAAGCAGGTAGATAAAAAATACAAGAAGGCTACCTTATACAGGAGGTACATGCTGTCTAAGGTCCAAGCTACATGTGGAATAAAAATTAAAGCAGGTAGTTATAATATAGAAGAAGGCACGCAGTCTCAGCTCTTGGGGGGATGCCCAGGAGTGTAGAAAAATGTATCATCCGTGGAGGCCGTGGATAATGCCGTGGTGGAGGGTGGAACAAGTCTATGAGGTGAATGTAAAGTATTCATTAGATGAGGTATTTTCCCATTAAGAAAGTTTTGGTCTCCTTCTTAAAGTGTGCTAAGGACGGAAGTCTTCTCATGGAGGGTGGGAGAGAGTTCCAGATTCTATTACAGGACCGGAGGCTTCGTATTATGCTTCTCTTTTTTATTTATTGCTACTCACAGCAGCCAATGAAAAACTTGTATCATGTAAACAAAACTACATTTCCCATGATGCACATGTTACATCACATCCTGTAATGCTCCATAAGAGCCACCATCACCGTAACTTGTCCTCTTTCTTTGCTGCTCACGCAGGAAGTTAAGTGCTCAAGATCTTTTTATGTATATACTATGGATATGTGATGTTTATTCTCTGTTACAGCACGCGCTGCATTTCGTTTATATAATTAAGCGGTCTCCATTCCTCCGCTTTGCTGTTACTGTGCGAGTGTATCGCTAACTTTGGATTTAAGCCCTCGGGGGTGCTGGGAGACTCCCGCTGGGAGCGCTTTGCAATTTGCGAGCTGGCGGCCCGCTCGTGCTTTGTTGCATGTCCGTGTGGTGCGCGTGTTTCACGCTTATGTATTCAGGCTCTCCGGGCGCGCTGCCCAACTCTGACTGATAGCGCTACGAGCGCTTTACATATTCATGTCTTGTGAAGTGTCTGGTACCGCTCCGCCGACGGCAGTGATTTAATTAATTAATTAATTATACAGCGCGAAGGCTCCTCTTGTCAGCCGGTGCGCTTGGAGCCTTCACTTTCGTTTTTTCTTCAGGTTTCGACGTGCGTAGCCCAATTGGGCTATATTTGGTAGGATTGGGCTACGCACGTCGCTACTGCCCGTTGTTCTTTAGTTTTTGCTTATTCTCACTGGGAATTTCTCCACTGAGCATTACCCTACGCCTGGCTGGCTGTAAAAACGATCTGGGCCTGGAGGGAGCCCACCTCCTGTGGACAATCTTGCTCTTTGGCTCCACTACGCCCTGAGGGCTGAAACAACTGTGATACAGCTTATGCTGAGGAGCTAGGTACCATTTTTTCTGATCAGTGCTGTGGGTTGGCTCCCCCCTGTTACTCCTCTTTGCTACTTGCCTTATGAGCAAATATATTTACAAGTTTGGTTCAGCAATGGAGAATTGGGTCCATTAAGAGGAGGATGAGACTTTATATGAGGAGGAGGTGGATACCCCTTCCATTGAGGACAACATTGTTGAGGCCCTGGATGCCTTGGTCCAGGAGTCGGTCAACAAGGCCCTAGAAAAAGCAGTTCCGGGAACTGTGCAGCAAGCACTAGCTACTGCGTTAAAACCTATAACCAAACAAATTGAGAAGTTTGCAAAACGTCATGGCTTCACTGCTCTGGCAGCTGCTCCCACAGACGGTTCCCAACCTAAGCCTTGGCCTCACTCTGCCTAATATTCCTCGCTTCCTCGCCCCGATGCTGATAAAGACAAGGTTCAGGATACCGATCCCGATACTACGAGCTTTGACACCCCAGAGGAATCCCCTCCCAAGAAGAGAACGAAGAAATCGAAGAATGTGGAAACTCCACAGGCGATCCCCACTCCATTTACATTTAACCCCGCTGACATGGTTCACCCCAGGTCATCGGATTGGTTGCCCGCCCCTGAGGTGGCGGCGTACTTGCATGAAAATCTCTGCAAAAGTTTTGATAAAGAGGTGCGCAACAGACTACGCTCTGAATGCCCTAGACCAGACATCTCGGATAAAGTGGCCGAAACCCCTGAAATAGACTCTAGCCTCTTGACCTTCCTGAAAAAGTTTGCGAAGGACCCCAAGAAGGGTATCGACCGCGCCTGGCGTGGGTGCCAGGATAAGCTCTTGGATGTGGTCGGCCCTCTGGCCAAGATTCTGGAGATGGCCCTAGAAGCACAGGAATCGGGGACTGCAGTAGACTCCCATGTGTTGGCGGGCTGGACCCAACGGGCTATATGCCTTTTGGGTAATGCCAACTGCGCCATCTCCACAGAGCGGCGCAAATCCATACTGATGCGCATGGACTCTAATCTAACGGAATTGGCGGTGGCAGAACCTGGTCCCCTGGCGGACGGAAACCTTTTCGGGGACCGTTTCATCAAGGATGTGGCCAAGTATGTGGGCACATTCACGACCTTGGATAAGGCGCAGTCAGGAATTAAAAGGGTCTTTCAGGCTGGCGTTTTCAACAGGGCCGGACGAGGCCGGGGACGCTCGTTTGGCCGTCAGTTCTCACAAGGTCCTCAGCGAGGAGACTTCGGTCGAGGCAGGGGAGAGTGGGACTCTACCCGTGGAGGAACCTTTTATCCCACCAGGCAGCGCTTCAACAAGCGACGCTACAATAGAGGATCCTATCGGGGAGGCTTCCAGAACACTGAATCTACAGGTGAGTGCCCCGGACATATTCATTCTACCCCTGGGGGGACGTACTCAATTTTTCAATCACAATTGGGTTCAACTATCTCAGGATGCTTGGGTCTTACAGACAGTTCAGGGTTTCCAACTAGATTTCTTCCAAACTCCCTATCAGATCCGTCAACCCAGACAACTTTCTTTTTCCTGACTAGAGTGCGATTTTATAGATTCCGAAAGCGAAGGATTGCTGCAGAAATGCGCGATAGTGTCTTGCGACGAGGGCCCTCGCGGTTTCTGCAGCAATATTTTTCTGGTGCAGAAGAAAGGCAGAGGTTACAGGTTGGTATTCAATTTAAAGGACTTCAACCATTACATGACTTACAAACATTTCAAGATAGAAGGTATCCATCTTTTAGCGGATCTCCTGAAACAAGGAGACTGTCTGGTCCGTCTGGACCTGATAGACATCTGTCTATTGCCATTTGTTACCCTCATCGAAGATTCCTACAATTTCAATGGCGGAACCGGTGGTACAAATATTTGGTCCTTCCTTTCGGACTTTCCTCGGCACTGTGGTGCTTCACCAAGGTTCTGAAGCCAGTGATAGCTTATATCAGGGAGAAGGGGGTACGCATGATAGTCTATCTAGACGACATTCTCATCATGGCACAATCTCCAATTTTGGCAGCTCAGCAGTTGCGCATGACCATTCGTATCTTACAAAATCTGGGGTTCGTGATCAACGAGCCCAAGTCTGTTCTGTGTCCTACCCAGACGATAGATTTCCTGGGGTTTATCATAAATTCTCAAACGGCTCAGCTCAGTCTTCCACGCTCCAAACTTCGGGACATCAAGAAGGAGCTATGCTCCCTGTTATCCAAACAGATTGTCTCACTCAGAGTGATCGCCAGGATAGTGGGCCTTCTAGCGTCTTCCATTCAAGCAATTGTTCCAGGGCCCTTACATTACCGGGCCCATCAGAGGCTATAGATTCAACACTTGCAGAAAGGTCTCTCCTACACAGACCTAGTACCTCTTTCCCAAGAGGTACGGGAGGAGTTCCAGTGGTGGCTTGCCCATGTAGAGGCGTGGAACGGTAGGGCCATTTTCAGCTCTCTGCCAGAGGTCGTCATAGATTCCGACGCTAGTCGTTGGGGCTGGGGAGCTCGCTGCGGAAATATTTCCACAGGAGAGCGTTGGTCCCTACGCCAGCTGAATCTCCACATCAATTGCCTAGAACTCCTTGCAGGGTCGTTCGCGATCAGGACACTCTCACCCAAACAAGTCTCGTGTTGCATCCTTCTGCGGATGGACAACATCTCGGCGGTTCAATACATCAACAAGCTGGGGGGACGAGGTCCTCAATGTTGGTGGAAATAGCAATGGACTTTTGGCACTATTGCCTGAGTCATCAGATTTCGGTCATAGCCGAGTACATCCCGGGCCAGTCGAATGTAGTGGCAGACTGGAACTCACACCATCTCAAGGATTACAGCGATTGGCAGCTCCAACCCCAGATAGTGCAGTGGTTGCAGGAGATCTGGAGACTTTGCGAAATCGACCTGTTTGCCTCCAGACTGAATCGTTAAATGACCACGTTTTTCAGCTGGAGGCCGTATCCGCTAGCTCTGGCGACGGATGCCTTTTCACAGGATTGGACTCCGTATCTGAATTATGCGCTTCCTCCCTTCATTCTAATTCCCCGCGTGTTCACATAGGTGATGCGTCAGAAGGCGGAGGTGATTTTAGTAACTCCCTTGTGAAATTCGCAGCCTTGGTTTCTGATACTGTTGGAGGCGAGTTGTGACTTCCCCAGGAAGATCCCATGGTCCTCAACGATGCTCCAGTGCCCTCATGGAGAGATGCACCCGATGGTAATATCGGGGCAATTGTCCCTGATGGCCTGGAGACTTTCCGGCAACGTTGGCAAATGCCAGGATTTTCGGAACAAGCTTCAGACTTTATCAACCAAGCTTGGGCCCCCTCTACCAAGAAGCGGTATTCTTCAGCCTGGAAGTGTTGGGTTCGTTGGTGCGTGGAACAGCACGTGGATCCTACCCTATGTTGTGAATTTTTTGTCCAAAAAGGCTTCTGAGGGTTTGGCATATCGTTCCATCCACAATTTCCGTTCAGCCATTTCGGCGGGTCACTCTCAGATTGAAGGCAAACCAGTAGGGATGCACCCACTATTATGTAAACTCTTGAAAGGTATTAGAGTAGCTAATCCGCCCAAGCCGAAGTATTCTTCCTTGTGGGATGTCTCGTTAGTTCTTTCCTTATTCAATCAATGGCCCAGCAACGATATGTTAACAAGGAAACAACTCTCATCCAAATTGGCCACGTTCGTCGGACGGTAAAGCTCTAGATATTTCAGGTAGAGTATTTACTCCTGAAGGAGTTTCTTTTAATATCACTTCCAGGACTAAAACTATGTCACGCAATGTAGACTATCATGCTTTTCCTGATAATACCAAGCGCTGTGTGGTTCAATGTCTCAAGGCCTATGAAGAATGTACCAGGTCTTTTTGGCCTGATGGTGTGGTGCAATTATTGATTGCTTTGCAGAAACCTTACAAGCCTGTCACTGCGGCTACTATAGCCAGATGGTTAAAATATGTTATGCAGGAAGCAGGTATTAATACTCAAGTCTTTGGTGCAAATTCTGTCCGAGGCGCCATGGCCTCTAAGACGTTCATGTTGGGTTCTACGGTTCAGGATATCATGCATTCTGCAGATTGGTCTGCAGAAAATTTCTTGTCACCCCCGGCTTGAGAAAATGGCAAACATATTTGTTTAAAACATACACAAAAAAGTGTTTATACACACTATTTCCTATACAATGCTGTGTTGATGTTAACAGTTACTGTTGTTATTTCTTTTAAACTTTTATGCATTTAAAAAAAATAAACAGGTTTGTCATCCAGTCTTGTTTAGATTGTGCGCCGATGCGCGTTTCGGTGAAACACCCAAGGGATACAGTCACACCTTCTTCACGGCGCTTCGAGAATAAAAGTTAAGGGCAGCAGAAAAAGGGGGTATCTGAAAATAATACAATGTGTCCATACATATAATAACTTAAGGGACGCCACTCTGGACTGACTCCATCTACCTGAGCGCCCAACTGTCCACTGGGTCTCCTTCTATATGTTTCCCGCCCTGGTGGGACCGGATTCCCATGGCACGACAGGTGCTGTTTTTTTCTGCACCGCAGCACCAGCCAGCAGTAAAGGGGACTACAAGTCCCAGAGAGCAGTGTGCCACCCACAGCTGCCACTACTGAGGGGGAGGCATTTGACATTGCGCTTAAAGCGCTGCCTCTCCCCCCAAGGGCAGGCCCGTCCTTGCCCGTCATCGCCAGGAAGAGGCAGGGCAGGACCACCCCTCTTTCGTTTATCATCTGGTGTTGGAGCATGGTGAGACTCAATCCCGGACATAAGAGGTACTGTTTATTTGCCCCCCATACTTGTATCTACACACAGAGGAAAATCGGACTTTGCCTGAAATCTAGTGGAGCAAATCTGTGAAGTCAATTTTTTAATAAGGGTGCAATTTACCGACATGGGAAAGAGAAAGAACATGGAAGGTGTGTGGGGGGGGGGGGGGTGGCAATGTTGGCAGAATTCATAAACGGAAAAAGGCTAGAAAGGTAACTAAGTATGCTAGCAACAATTCTGTACATGATCGAATATACACACTAATTGAGGAATGTGAGGATATACTAGTATCTGAGCCAAGTTTGCATCTAGACAGGGACAAGGCCCCCCCGGCACAGTACAATTGTTGAGGGAAAGCCCGCCTTAGGGTCCCGCTGTTCCTGCTATGTTTCTAATGCATAAAAAAGGTTCGAAGGCCACTGGGGGGCGAGAGAGGAATGATTCCAGCGAGGGCGAGCGACCTGGCTGCTAGCATTGCTAGTTCCCCACTAACTGAAGGTAGTCATCCCCAAATCCACTAACCCATAGTATCCTGTTCAAATAGGTATGCCGTATTGTCAAACACCCAGGGGGAGAGAAACACACAGCTACCTGATTCACCACCAGATATAACTGTAGTGCCAGTTGTAAACCACACACCAGCTCTACAGGATGTAATTCAGGTGCTGTACTCACATTAGGATGAAATAGGAACCCTGAGGACATTGATCGATAATTTAACTTCCATGGTTAGGCTTATGTCACATAGCGGGGCTCAAAGTCAAGATAGTGTAATCCTTGGAGATAATAATTCCATTCTAGCTAGTCAATCTACTTCCCAAAACTTTGCTGGGCAGCATAATGTTACTCCTTTGTATAGCGAGCTGGCCAAACAGAAAAAATTGATAGCCCCGACATGTGGAAGCACCAAGAAAGTACTCATTGCTTGATAGGAGCAAGAATACTTGCATACCTGCAAACCAACAGTACAGTAACGCTGAAGGGAGGGGGGACATGAGCGTAGTAAAAATATTTAACACCCATAAAGTATATATGGTGAACGTTCCAAAGCTGGATCCTAGCAAAAGCATAGAAAGTGCAGGTTTTCTGACTAACAAGGCGATCCATTGGATACGTCATGTAAGGGGATGCCGATCTGTGATCAGGGAAGACATCATTAAGGCGCGTAGGCTTATCTCTCCCACCAACCGCTATGATTGTAATGAATTAACCTTACAGAGGGAGGAGTTGGCTGAAAATGTATTCGCCCTCGAGTTCAGAACATGCTTCCCCGATTATTCTTCCATCCAGCTAAGGAAGTGTTCGCCCGACAGCCGGTCTAGCCACCATCTTGGGCAGCTTGTGGCTAGCAGGATGGTGGCTCCACGTTAGAATGGAATGAATGACTGGTGGGAGAGCCTGGACTACGCCTTGGTGGAGTTGATGATCAAGAAACCCCTAGGGGTAGTCACAAATTCCAACTGTACTAATAGATTTGTAAAGTCCACCCAAATGCGAGTTTCACATACTCCCCATCTAGAGTACCAGAATGAGCTTAGTAATAATCCCCCACGACCCACTAATGGATCACTGCATACTTGTCATGCGCCCATAAGGGGCTCACTGATATCGTGGAAAATCGCAGGATTGAGTTCAAAATGTTTGTCTCCGGAATGGCTTGCTTTTATTAATAGTTTTGATATTTATCTTTTCCAAGAGACATGGCTCTTGACACCACAATATTGTGCAGGTATTTTAAACTATTATGTTCCAGCAGTAAAAGGAGCAAAAGGTCGGCCTGCAGGAGGTTAACTATATGGGAAATAGGTGTAAGTATTAGGGAACTTACTTCTAAAAGTAATGACATCCAGGTGCTAAGACTTAATCTAGGCCCCTCAAAGAACATTGACATTTATAACGTCTATGTGAGGGGAACTCGAGGGGGTAAGTCCAAAGTTTTAGCGGCTTTGGACAACCTTCTCGACCTTTTCTCAATGGACACCAACGTTATTATTGCGGGTGATCTAAACATAACTTTTGAACCACTTGCCACTCTAGATTGACACCTCACTGATGAAGAAGATGTTCAGTGGGGAATCCCAAAACTGGAACTCGATCCTGTAAAAAAATGGACAGAGGCGGTCATCCAGATTAATTCTATTTGTTTAGAAAAGCGGCTAAGGGCACTAAATGGTAGGACGCCCCAAGATAGACTAGAGGCAAATACATTTAATAATGGATACAGCAAGAGTAGGATAGATTATATTCTTGCGAGTACGACATTTTGGAATACAATCGATGATATGGTTGTAAGGGATCGGCCAGAAAGTGATCATAATGCTTTGTGTGTAACCCATGGATGGTGGAAGCACAAGTCATCGCATGGCGGGGAGGCAGAATTGCATTCCCCACCAATGATATGAGACGGCTCAAATGGTCACGAATAATTGAAAATCCTGAGTCCTTGGTCAGCATTAATAAAGATGTTGATAGGGCTATAATAGAGTTAGAGAATATTTTGTCTTCTACTGGGAAACTGGAGCTCCTCACTCAGTCTCACAATAGATTGTTTACGCATATGAGATCCCATTTTGTTAAGCACTGCAAACCAAAGAAACAAATAGATCAGAAGTCCTGCCACTGGCAGGCAGGCAAGAGTCTTTCTTGGGAACGCGATTAAGGGAGGAGAGACAGTTATAGTATGCACAGACAGGCAGGAATACAAAAGATCTATGCACAAAGCCAAACGCTCCTGGGATGAGCAAAGATTGCAGGACCTCAAAGAGGCTAGTACCCAGACTAACAGTAAATTATTCTGGAACACCATAAAATGGGGCAGAGGGGGTTAACCCGACCAACCGCAAAACCATGTCTTGCAGTAAGACTGGGTGAACCATTTTAAACCACAATACGCCCGTAGTCCAACTGAGAAATAACAAAGGAGACAAATCATTAATGGGGAATTACAGACCCATTAGCCTGATAGACACAATGCAAAAGATTGTGAGTAGGCTGATCCTCAACAAAATCCAGGATTGGATTGAAGACCAAAGTATACTGTTCCCTTTGCATGCAGGCTTTCGGGCGTATACCAGCACCATCGACCAGGTGTTTCATTGCATCCTTTTACACTGGAAGATAGTGATTCTGCGCAAAGGCAGTTTGTATGCTGCCTTCGTCGACTTAAGGTCAGCGTTCGATCTTGTTCCCAGCACCAGTTTGTGGGCGATATTGAATGAATTAGGGTTGCCCATAGAACTTCTTACACTCATAATGAGGTTACACGAGGATAATTATGCCAAAATTCGATGGGGCTCCTAGGGCATGGTCACCAGCCCGTTTCCAGTAGAAAGAGGGGTGCGCCAGGGCTGTGCTATGACACCCACATTATTTTCTTTGTGTATTAATGGAAAAGTTGATTGCATGTCACCAGTGAATACTGATGCCCCATCTTTAGCAGGCGTAAAAATCCCCATTTTAATTTTCGCGGACAACACATTATTAATCTCAAAGACCCCAAGTAGGCTTCAGAGAGCCCTGATAATTTTTGAAGAATTTTGCTCCGCTCAAGGTCTTCAAGTTAATGTGTCGAAAATGAAATTTGTGGCTTTTAATGCACATAGAGCTTTTAAAGGTAACATTTTAATGAATAATCGACCACTGGAACAATTTAGAGCGTTTACATACTTGGGGGTAAACATACAGAGTGACTTAAAGTGGAACCACCAAATTGACATGGCCACACTAAAGCACCGTCAACTCTCTGGAGCATTAAGCACGGAGCACAAAAAAACACTTACAAAACAAATTAGACCTGTGCTTCAAGTTTATGAAAAGAAAGTGGTCAGCTCAGCCCTTTACGGTGTAGAACTATGGGGGTTTGAGAATATGTCTAATCTGAGTATTTCAGAAAATAAGTTCCTACACAGTATCACCAATCTCCCCCAAAGAATACCATTATGTCCGTTACTATATTATCTTGGTAGAAAGCCTTTATCTGATGTTGCCGAATTGCGTCCAGTGTTATACTGGCGTAGGTTGTAGACTACACCAGAATTGATACCAGATGCAGCAGGCTTTATGGATATAATGAAGTCTGATAATTTTCATAAGCTCAGCTAGCTACGGGGAGTCAGAGAAGTTTTAGTAGATGTTGGCATGAACGTGCTCTGGGAGGACCTAACCAAGGCCCGCTTTCCCTCAAAAAAGATCCTAAAAGAAAAGTATTGGGAGATGGTTACTTATAACACTCTGAGAAATAGTGATTCAGCCTCCTTGACGGGATTTTTTTTGGAATTTAAACATATTCCGAGTCTCGAATCATATTGGGACATCATAATCAAACCACTGGATAGGAAATTGTATTTTCAGTTGAGGGCAGGTTCATTGCCGCTAAGATCTTTCACTTCTAGGTGGTCTAATTCAAGTGGTAATAAGTGTCCTGCTTGTGCGGCCTATAAAGAATCAGTCGCACATATGCTTTTTGCCTGTCCCGCCTATGTAGCCCCTCGCTGGGTTTGGCTGAGTCCTATATGTAATTGCTAGGTACTAGAAGGAGTGCGGAAGCTGAAAGGATTATACACATTAGTACTTCATCTACTATCTCAATAGCTGTTGCAGAATATCTGGGGTGGATGTGGGCAATAAGGCTGAAATCAATACCTGTGTGAAATGCTTATGCAAACTGTGGTTAGTCAGTATATTGAACCAGTATTGTAAATATCTACCACCCACCCAAATTCATCCAGCTTTTCTTTAGCTGAGGTCTAAACCACCAAAGATGAAGCTGTTCTTACTGGGTTCCTACGAACAAGAATTTTGTACAAGTTTTATCATTTGTAAATATGGAGTTTGTTTATGATAAGGTTTGCTCTATTGAAAATTCTATATGCAACCAATATTTAACTTATCTTCCCCAAACAGGATTGCTTTATAATCTGTGAACGACATTTTTAGGGCTCGCCTTGCTATCGCGTAAGCGATCGCAAAGCGAGACTATTGTAAAAGGGCATTTTAAAGTGCTCCCATAAAGCGGATTGCATTGCTAGCACGCGCACAATCACGCGCTTGGTGCCGCCATGCACTCCGCTTTTTGGGAGCACTTCAAAGGGTTTGCTCCCCCGCCCCCAAGCGCGCGCGCGCCAAGCTCCGCCGGGCTTGTCTTTTTTTTTTTTTTTTTAACTTTAAGCGCGAGGCGCGCGTGCGGCCAATGCTTGTTTTCAATGTATTCTACGTTCTTAGACACAAACATTAGACATGCCGATAAAATATTGGTCAGGTGTCTACATTAGCTGCAGCTTGCTTTAAAAATGTGTTTATTCTCGTCTTCGTATAAGTTTATTTGGGAGTTGCGGAGTTCTGAAGTCATGATACTTTGCATTCCAGTGAACAATTCATGTTAAACGTTCGCACTAAATGGCGCTATACATTTACCAAATAAAATAGGGAACTGGTAATTTCCCTACGTATGAAATGGACTGGCCTGTTAAAACCGCTGTACTCGCAGGGGCAGCCCCTTCCACCTATATTCCCTCCCCTTTCCTTTGCCCGCCATTTCACTACCGCCTCCTACTACCCGAGCTGCCTGCAATCTAAACAGAGAACAAGGAAAGAAAAGGACGAGGAAGGGTTCCAGACGGATAAGGTGCAGCGTCTACTTAGCCTGTAAGTAAAAGAAGACCTCACCGGATGCTGTGCTCACAACAGTAGACCATGTCCACTGGGCCAGATATAAATAACTTTGGTTCTTTACCAAAAACGAGCAAATGCTCTTCTTCAGAAACGAAAACTGGGGTATGTGTTTAGCCAATGAATGACATGCTTAGCTGCTTTGAGTACGTCGCTTCCTCCACAATAAGATGTGATTGTAAATGCGTGAACATGTGTGTGCTTTAATAGTTTTTGTCATATCGTTTCAAGGCCGTGATATTTTACGCACACATTAGCAGTATGTTGTGTTTGATGCAGAAGCGAGTTATGTGAACTGGCCTCCCCCAAGGAGGTCCGAATGGAGGGCACCATCTCCTCTGCTGCACACAAGTTGCTGTTCCCGCCTCTTAACGTAAAGGAAGGTACAGCCCGAGGCCCACTCTGCTGTAAGAACCGATTAAATAGAGACCAGCCCGAGGCCCACTCTGCTGTAAGAACCGATTAAATAGAGACGACCCGACCCCCTCCCCTCTTGCGAGCGACACCTTTTATTCTTTTACAGTATACCCCTTTTAATAGTTTCAGTTGTTTTCTTCACCCCTCCCGCTTTTCAACCCCGCCTCTTCCGTGGCCTAGCCGAACCTGCAGTTATTTTCATTTATAAAATAACGCGCCACGGGTGGGCTTGACGTATTAATTATTTTCGCTAATTATTTTGCATGGCGTTTCAAGCAGCCCCCTACAGTTATCTTAGTTTATTTTTCGTTGTAACCTCAAGCAATAAACAAGCACTCGATCCGCGCTCTAAATGCCGCACAGTTCTTTCAATTGGTATGTTTTTGTTTTCTTTCCCAAGATTGTTTGAATTAAACAACAAATCTGTTTCGTGGGTACCCCAAACCTGATTCGACCTCTTTTCTCCCCCTCCCTTTCCAACGGACTCCATTTTCGAGGTTATAGGCGGCGTGGAGAGGGGGAGGGGCACATTGGACGGACCCATGTTACCTCTATACAAACGAATTTAAAGTAAAAATACATTTTGCAAAGAACAATGCTGTGTGTTCCACGCGTACGGTGGGTATATAATACTTTGCCTACATCAATTTTCTAGTCATCTCGTTTAGTTACAAGCAGTATTTGTCAAAGCAAGTATGTATTTTCATGTACTGTGATAGTTCAAGCCAGCTCAGCTGGAACACTTAAGGCGCTCTTCCCGGCCTCAGGGGTCATTGCAGTAGCTGTCGTACACCCTTTGTGTCATGGCGGACTTCTTCCGGATTGCAGCGAGACTGGTGGTGTGATTGTGCACCAGAGTTGCACTTCCCGTTTCTGCTGATTGCATTATTAAATACTAGATCGTGTCTCGCTGGGTTGTGCTTTTTAACGCGTCATTGTCTCCGAGTTGTCCATTTAGTCACATTTAGAAAGGTGCTTTTCAAACTGCCTTAACAACTGTGTTAATTATTTTAAACAAGACTTTTGGGGAGTAAAATAGCTCATAATGATTTATAGTGTTTTAGGATTGTTTTTTCTAACATGATACCTTACTATAAGAGCATATTTTCGCTAAAGCGGACAACTGTCTCTGCCAATCGCAAATTAGCACTTTTAACAATTAACGGCGTTGTATTTATTATGTTATTAGCTAGTAGTGCCCTAGCACCCCGGACTTGAATACTGTGATAATGTAGAAAGCGAAACTGCAACCAACTGCAGGCACTTCGAGGGCGACTAGATGTTTTTAAAACCAAAACCGAGGACTTCTCACAAACATAGAAATAGGACTACTATTTGCATCCATGGGCGACATGGAAATGCTTAATTAACAGTGCAATAAACAGAAAATACAGGCAATGAGGTACTAAGGGGCCATTATATGCTCACAACATCATCTGTGATAATTAAATAGTTTTCTGTTAAGGGCAGCTAACCAATGAAGTAAGTATCGGAACACATGTAAACTTGCCTCCTGTGTTCAGTCGTCTGAAAACCGGACGTGTTAATATTCTGAAATCTGCTAGGACAGATGTTGAACAAAACGGACATGACCAGCAAATGAGGGTCGCCTGGTCCTCTATAAACTTTGGTATGCTGAGCATTTGAAAAACTTGAATGGTTGTGAAAGTAAATGGCATGAAAAATAACGTGGGCTAAAAGTTGGCATTCGTAACCCGTTCAGAAAAGCCTTTGTCCTTAAATTCTACCTAGGGCCACTGGAATTATGTGACGGGGAAGGAACAAATTATGTCGCATAATTTACTAAATTATGCTACAAGAAAAAAAAGTATAAGCATATTGTGCCCATTACATACATGCCAACATTTTAGGACAGGGACGTGGGAGATGTAAAATAAAAAATCGGGAGAATGAAAATTCCCCCTTGACTTCTATTATAGAAAATACAATTTCCGGCAGGAGACAGCTAAAATGAAGCCATTATTGGCTTGAAAAATCGGTAGTCTCCTGCTTGAATCGGGTCTATTGGCATGTATGCTATTACTTCTTCTTTTGTCATGTTTACTTACACAGGTTAAGTATGGGAAAAAGTGGACTAGTCAACCTTTACAGAGGGCCTTCCACGGTATGGCAACTTATGTTGCCACTTTTTCAGTAACTTTGATCCCTTTGAGCGAGTGTTAGACATGGGGTCTCTAGTTGGCAGTGGTTTTCACCCAGTCAAAGTAGGGACCCACAATCCTAGTCTGGGTCAGTTACAAAATAAGAATAACCTGTTCTGACTCCCTTGGTAGCTTGGCAAGAGCAGTCCGGCTTATCCACAGAGGCCATAGGTAAAGTATTTACACACACACACAGTAACACACTGAAAACACCATAAAAGTACTCCACACTTGTTTAGAAGGTTGTTGGAATGTCAGCACTTAAGGATAGTGCATTGCAGTAAGTCGGTGAGGCCGTACTGAAGCAAGTGATGCAGCGGTGCAGAGTCACTGATGCCTGGGAATGTTGCAGGGCGCAGAGGAGGTGATACAGCAGTTGCCGAGAAACACTCTGTTCCTTACTGCTGTGCGGCGTCGAGGTGTTGCTGGTCAAGCCGTGAGGCTTCGATTTCATGGCGTCTACGTCAAACCACTGGGCCACGGGGGAGTGGTACGTCAGACGTTGGTGGCACGGTGCTCAGGACTCCAGCAGTGGCAGTCATTTAAAAGCACTGCAGCGCTGTCAAAGCCTGTGTTGTAAGTTGCAGTCATTGCGTCGAGTGGGAACCACCGCTTTGGTGCAGACAGCGGCACGTGTCAGAGTTGCAGACAGGTGCAAGTTCTGAATCGCATGTTGTCTGGTTCTTCTGGCAGCACTGAAACACTTCCATGGGCCCAGGAACTGGATTTGACCCCACTTGGCAAGTAGGGCTCTGTTCTGCTTGGGTCTTTGGATCAGATGGAACCCGCTCAACAGAGCCTCACTAACCCAAATCAGAACGTTACCCCCTCCCTAGGGCCTGTTCTCACCTAAATAACCACGTATATGTACCACCTAAGGACAGGGAATTCCTATATATATATATATATCTATACTAGTGGCGGCCTCGCGGTCCCAGACGGACCCAGGTACTCCTGCCCAGACGGCAGCCTGCAAAGTTCTCGCGGTCCCAGACGGACCCAGATACTCCTACCTCAGCGGCAGCTACAAAGTTCTCGCGGTCCCAGACGGACCCAGATACTCCTACCTAGGCGGCAGCCTGCAAAGCTCTCGCGGTCCCAGACGGACCCAGATACTCCTACCTCGGCGGCAGCTACAAAGTCCTCGCGGTCCCAGACGGACCCAGATACTCCTACCTCGGTGGCAGCCTGCAAAGTTCTCGCGGTCCCAGACGGACCCAGATACTCCTACCTCGGCGGCAGCCTGCAAAGTTCTCGCGGTCCCAGATGGACCCAGATACTCCTACCTCGGCGGCAGCTACAAAGTCCTCGCGGTCCCAGACGGACCCAGGTACTCCTGCCTAGACAGCAGCCTCACACGAGCTCATCCTATGGTTACCACGACATGCAACAGGGGAATCGGTACCACTATGTATCAGATCACACAAGGACTGTTAGTTGAGCACAACCTGTTCTCCAGTTTGAGGAGCTCCCTTCTCCCTTGTTCAGTTACCACTTACCTGTCCAGGATCGTCCTCTGTACAGATCAAACTACAACTGACTAGAAGAATAGGCCATCCTCTCATACAAGAACACGCAGCACATGTTGGTTCATTACAATCGGGACACTTTATTAGTCATTACATACGCAGTCACATAACATTGCATCATAGCACACGACCTACAAAGAAAAGTGAAAGGTTAAGTTGTACACTTTAATAAGAAAGGGTCGACATCACCTTGGTAATATGTAGCCTGCACTCCGTGGTCATCTAGGTTCCCTTCTCGTCTGTGCCTCAGCTCGCCTGGAAGTCACCCCTCCACAATCACGGGTCTACTCCCTTCTCCCTCTCCGAGTCACTGGGACCTCTTCCTCATCGGCTACTCTCTCTCTCTGGAATCTCTTCACCTCCAAGTTTGTCATCTGTCTTCCCTGGAATAAGTATTGGCTGTATCGCTCACGGCCAGGTGCCGTCTACGAACTAGAAGCAAGTGCCAGTATCTGCCTCAGACTTTCACTAATATAGATGTGCATTCTCTCATGGAAAATTCCAGCCAGTAACCTGCCGCCCACCAAATTCTTGTACCTCCCCGTGCCAAGGACACGTTCCCAGCCGGCCGGCCTGATGTAGTGTCTTCGGCATGAAGAAAAATACAATCCTTCGATAAGGGCCGGCCTGAACCAGTTCTCTCCAAGCGAATAACACCTCCTAACTAAAACACTGCCTTTGACCTAGAAGCATCTCAAGCTGCCAGAGCAGGAGGAAAGATGGAGTCTCTCCCGTTTAAGGCCTACCAGGCCTGAATTCAGCACGGCTCCATGAAATACCCTCACTAGAGGACAGATTATCCCTAATACTAACGGATCTATCCCCTAGGCTATATGTGCAAGCCCTAATCTATGGGGAAGGGCACAGGATCATGTCGAAGTGCCGGGTAACTAGGCTCTATACCCTACTCTAACCCTTTAGGCTTGAATGGAAAGAGGCTGAAGTCACATTAATCACCCTACAACACAATAAGGCCGGAAAAATCAAGCAGTACAGGCTCTCAGCAGAGGAGCCCAGGTGTTACAGGTGAAGTCTTTGATGGCCCTGAGACTTCCAACAGGAGGTAAGCTCAACTGAAGTCCTTGGAGAAACTTTAGAAAGCAGGATGTTCAGGTGCAGCCGTCGGCCACTCTCACCACTTTAGCTCAGGGAGGCTTATCAGCCTGGTGATGGGCAATCAGGATATGCAAAGCACACCTCAGCTCCCTTTATGTGTGACTGTCTAGAGAGAATTCACGAAGCCCAATTGTCATCCAACCCAGACGTGTATTCTTGGGACATGCAGAGGTACAGATTGGTTAAGTTAAAAAATGCCAACTTTCTAAAAGTGTCATTTTCAGACCTGAAATTTAACAAGCATTTGCAATGCAATAGGTCTCGCATTATAAAAGTGTGAGCAGCTGGCATTGCTAATAATAATGCAACACTAGCTATTGGCTTTGTAAATGATAAATAAATGCCATTATGTGTTTGTTTTATAAAATTGCTTTAAAAAGGCATTGTCATGAACAATGCCAACAGCTTAAACTTTTGCAAATGCGAGACCTATTGCATTGCAAATGCTTGTTATATATATATTGAATAGTTTTTGTAATGTGCTTTTATGACTATATGTTGAATAATGCTTGTTTGGATTGGATTGGATTGGATTGGATTGGATAACTTAAATGATAAAACCAAATTCTAAGAAGCACACTGAAGCTCGAATAGGTGAGAGCACAATCATCAAAAGATATTTATTCATTAAAGAAAGGGCGGTGGAGTCGTGCATTGTGCACCATATAAAAACAGGTATCAGAAAGTGTGATAGCCAAAAAACAAGAACAAATAACACTACTCAAGAAAGGTCCCAAAGAAAATCCATAAGACTAAGAAATTGAAAAGTCTATAACAAGACAAAATAGACAGATGGTTAATCCAAGTGTACCAGCAAGAGTGTCTAATATGCCCCATAGTGGTGAATCAAACATCAAGATGTTATTTCACTAGAGCAGACAGGTACCTGAACACAACTCCATGTGGATCCAAAGCATATAGATGCGTAGCCTCATTCATGCATCTGCCCGGCTGAAGATGTGGCATCCTGATGAAAAATAGGGGCACTACATAAGGGATAAGATGTACATAGTAGTGGTAGTAAAAAATCAATGGCGGATAGAAAGAATACCTCGAATAGAGGGGATGCGGCTCTGGATCAACAGAACAGCGGATGAAGAGCCCTAAGGTATCCAGACGTTGTTTATTTGAAAATATATATGCAGAGGGACCAATGCTCCAGCATACCGTCATGGGCGAGAGTTACACTCTAAAACAAGCATTTGCAATGCAATAGGTCTCGCATTACAAGCGTTTGAGCTATTGGCATTGTAAATTACAACTTAAATTCTTGCAAATGCGAGACCTATTACATTGCAAATATTTGTTGTTGTTTACAAGTGCCCCATGCCGACCTTTCACGTTAAAAGAGGCCGTGCCCCTTTCTTTAGTTGAGCCGCGTCTAAAGAAAGGTCAGCAGCTGCCATTAAAGTGAAACCGCCGCAAACTTGACAAACAAATGCTTTTTTATGCAACAGCGCCCCATACTGTGCTTTCACTTTAATGGCAGGCGCGCCCCTTTCTTTAGACGTAGCTCATCTAATGAAAGGGGCAGGACCTCTAGTAACGTGAAAGCGCAGCATGGGGCGCTTCTAAACAAAACAGTGAATAAATAGGATAAAAAACATGCGGCTGCGTTCGGCGTCGCAAATAAACCAAAGGGGCGGTTGCCACTGTAGTGTGCCGTGATATCTTTTAAAAAAGAAGCGTTAGAAAAGAACGTGTCTTGCCTGCAACAGCAGGCAGGTGAACAAATTGAAGTAAATAGTGCTCGGAGGCTGTAATTAAAGCCTACTGAGTAACAACACATGTAAGAGGGCCAGTCCTTATGGGAGGTTACAAGATGAGGTACTAAGGAGGGACTACTAAGCCTATTGACCAATGAAAAGCTACAGTTTACAAAGGACAATGATACAAGCCAATGAAAAATATGGGCGGGGAGTGGGCGGAGCTTCAAGTCCCAACCTTATACAGCATGCCTCACAGAGCAGCACATGCGCTGCCCAGGCTCGACCTAAAAATTATTGTTTTTTTAAAAGCAATCACTGACATGGTGGTCTGCTGACCCTAGGAGGCCGCCATTTCTGTGATTTTAGCGATTCCTAGGGGGTCGCAAATTGTGAACTACCTCATTAATATTAAAGAGGTAGGTCGATTTGCAACCCCCTAAGAATCACTAAATTAAATTCTTGGAGTTTCATACATTAGGAATAGCGATTGGCTAATTGCGAATCGCTGAAAACCGCTATTAGGTAATCGCTGTTCCTAATGTTGATACATGTGGCCCCTAATCCACCAACCTGGGAGTGGTGCCTAAAGGGCAAAGCTGAAAGGATGCTAGTGCCCTCACTGAAGGCACTAACATTCATCTACCTCTCTACTGGACATTTGTCCCATGTTTATCTTAAATCGGTTTACAGAAGTTGCTACCTAGTATTTTTCAGGCTATTTGGCAATTTCAAATATAATTGTAAACATTTTGGTTTGTAGAGCTAATTGTCAGTGCCTAGATCTGTTAATATTTCTTGTTTAGAAGTGCTTTGTCCGAGATCTGACCAGGCTTGATAGTCTATAGGAAGATATTTAACAAGCAAAGACACACAGAAATGTAAAAGCACAAAAAACATGAACAATATCAGAGTTAATGCGATATTAAATGTGGAATGCTCTAAAGGAGTACAGATTGAACTGTGGATGGACCAACAGATATGATGCAACACATAGGCTAACACCAATGAAAGGTATTTGACAGTGCACAGAATACTAAAATATTTCTCTGGCTTAGACATGTAGGAGATAGCTTGTCAGGCTGGTTCTTGGAAATATGTCCCTTTCACTTCCAGGATGACCAGAAAAGGATAATACAATACCCCTTTTTAGGTCTCGGCTCGAAGGCTGCACTTGCGCAGTCTCGATCCGAGATTTAATGACTTGGAGAAGAGAGGCTTGAACCCGCCCCTCTTCTCCCCTGTTCTCCATTGGCTGGCCTCTTGAATGCTGGCCAGCCATTGGAGAAGAGGTCCGTCATTCCGATTAGGCCCCGTCCTTTTCGGATCGGGGGGCGTGTTTTTTTCAGAAAGTCTAATTATCTCCTCCAGCCAATGGCAAGAGGAGATAAAAGCAAAACACGTCCCCGAATTCGAAACCGCCACTGCGTTTCTCCGAGGCATTTCTGCTCTGCCTCGGAGAAAGGCAGTGGTGTGTTTGTTAGCAGGATGTCTCCTTTCCTATGTGATTTTTTTTGGGGGGGCTTGGTGTGTGCACGATTGTGGCTCCGTGTTTGTGCACGTAGACCATGCTGCCTCCCACTTGTCCATGCTGCTGTCCTGTTGGTGACTTGCCTTTGTTACCTGCGCTATAGATGTCTGCTTTACTTGCTGTGTGACCTTCTCGTATCTCTTCGCTGTCTATTGTTTCCGTTCTTCCTCCTGTGTAATTGTCGCATGTCTCTGCCCTTTGCGCTCTATGACTCTCTCCCTGTCACTAGGTCTCTGTGTTATTACTGCCTCTTACTTTGTCTATAACGTTTCTTATGAGTAATTGTAACGCCCGATATTTCAAGTCAATGCCGTGAAATGGCATCAGTAGTAGCAGGGTCACCGCCCCAATAGAAACAGACAACGGACTAGCCCGTAGCATGGCAGACACGCTCAGGTGCCGCCCTACCCTTCTGATGGCAGGCGCATTGCCTCTCCATGACACACACCATCCACGGGTGTACCACGCTTAAAACTGTTTTCTGTGGTGTCAAATTTGTTTTGTGGTAATTGCACGCCGGTTTAGAAATGCCGTTTCTACAGATGCAAACGTGTATGTTTCCACTTTTTAATTCAAAAGCAGCCTTTGTAATTAGTTGACTAATACTTGGCGAGCATGGACCACGGATTGATAGTGTTGAATAACTAAGACTGGGGCGGTAACCCCCCCCCCCCCCCCCCCACCCCCTCCGATGCTTTGGTAATTTTAAAACATTTGTTCCATGTCAGAAAGGGCTTCCGTTTTAAAAGGGTCCCGCCGTTTAACATCATCCAGAGACGAGGATTCTAAGCGCAAAGTCTGCGGCAACTTGTAACTCTTTCCTGGTCTGCACTCGCTCCCCGCAGATACCGTCCGGTAATCTTTGCGCAAAGTCTGCACCAGCATTACCGTCCGCGGCCCTCGTGCCGTTTATCTGACCGCTCCGTACTTCCTTTCGTTTGGAGCCTCTTTCTGTTGTGTACTTTCTTTCACTTGGATCTTCTTTCGGTTCAGTACTTCCTTTCGTTTGGAGCCTCTTTCTGTTGTGTACTTTCTTTCACTTGGAGCCTCTTTCTGTTCCGTACTTTCTTTCGTTTGGAACTCTAGGCCTGCCCCCCTCTCCCCCTCCCCCTCCGCAGCCCCCCTTTCACCCGCTTCAATACACCGCGCTTCTTTGCAGCGCTTCTGAAAAAGTGAAGTCTGATTCGGATCTTACTTGAAAACAGGACCGCGGAAGAGAGCCCCAAAGCCCTCCGTCAGAGGCCGACTTGTCCCAGAGGACGGGTCCTTTACTCGGGTTGTCTCTCCAGAGACGCAGGGGGTTCTGAGGGGTGACACTGCGGGTATTTCAATCCCCCGAAGGTGCTGTGACCGAGCCCGGAGCACGCTCGTGACGGAATTCGTGGTGGGAATTAGAGATATAGCTGTTAATAGTGCAGAAGGTGCAGCGACATTGGGGCCACATATAGCTACATGTTTCTACCAGAGCGGGGTTGGAGAGGTGGTGGTGTTGTGGGGTTAGGGGCAAGATTTTTTTTTAGTTCTGGCTTGAAAGTCAGCTGTCAGTTTACCTATTCTTCAAAATATATAGTCTGGCCTTTGGTTCCTCCCAGAGTAGCAACTATCCCACCATATGCGAGTGGCTGATGAGTGTATCATTCTACCTTCTAGAAAGTTCTTCTTTTGGAATGCACGAAGGACTATTGTGCATCTGAAAGGTGCCCTGAATCGTCACATTCGTTGCTTAACAAACTTCTCTCTGTGTTTTTTTCCCTTTATTTTCTTTGTTGTCTGTTTTTGTAGGAAGGACTTCTGCACAAAGTAACAAAACCAAATAATACCAGATACGTAGAAACTGGACCTCATCCCCTCACATGTAGGCAGCGCGCACAGATTTTGTATTTCATGTATAGATTTAGTACGTGTGCGTTTTTAGGCACCCTGAACGGAAATGTTGTTCAAAGGTCACATGTAGCGGTGCAGAGGCCATGGATTGGATGGGAAGCAAGAACGAGTGTGCGCGCTTTGGGAAAATCGTGATATAACGTGACTTGACGGATCTGTTGGAGTACAACGGGGTCTCCTGGTGAGGGCACAGGGAAGGGGCGGTGGAAGACGGGCTCTGTGGTGTCACGGAGGTGAAGTACTGCTTGTGGGGGCTGGTACCGGCTGCGTAAACTGGGCCTCACAGGCTCCCATCCGGCACGCAGCCCAGCAGTTCGTTCTTCTGATGTCTAAAATGGGTGCTATTGATTTGGGTAATAACTCGTATCATCGATCGGACGTGTACATGCATAGGAGTGTGGGAGGGGCGGGTGTATGTGTGAATACGAAAGGCAGGAAGTGGTGCTCTGAATGTTTGGCTCAGGGTGCAGTGGGGGAAGCCATCTATTTGCAATTGTGCATTTTCGCCCTTCTCAGCAGAACCGTGGCCTTTAACGGAATAGACTAAAGTGCAGCTCCGGCGGAATTCACCCCACCCCCACTTGCGCATTCTGCTGAGCTTGTATTTTTTTTTTTTTTACACACTTATCTAATGAAGTCTTATGTCTTCGTGGGCGAATGCATCCACCGGGAATTGAAATCCTGACGGGGCCTCTCAGCCGCCCATCCTTCCGGGCTCTGGGTAGCAATGAAGTTCTATAGCGCCGTGAGGTCCCAGCGCTCTTTATATGGTTTACACATACACCAATTGGGTAGTAAGTAGTGGCGTGGAACAGTTTTTTTTTTTTTTTGAGTATTTTTATTAAGTTTATAAACAAAAGCGAAAGTAAACACCGCTCATTCAGTACAAGGCTTAGCATACAAAGGCTCCAAATGTATCTAAACAATCCAGCACAGGTATCACAGAGACATAAAGGCAGGATAAGGGCATAATACAATCGTTCCCGTCCCCAACCACTGTTGGCGATAGAGCAACTAGTCCTGATCACTGAGGTCAGATTCTGATGTATCGGGTGGGGGCTCACAGATGTTCCCTCTATACACATTCCAGCCACCCCACACCAGGGACCATTTCTTGGGGCATCCTCTATGTACATATACAGTTTTCTCAGTCACCATTACAAGGTCCATGTCTCGAATCCACTGCACCAGGGTCGGTGCCTGCCCCGATCCCCATCGCTGGGCTATATTACGTTTTGCGAGCATGAGCCCTAGTGTCACCCACAGCTGGGCCACTCTATTGTGGTCCGTCTGCTCCCAGATATTGAGGAGACACAGCCGAGGTTCCGGCAGCGTGGGGACTTTGGTTACCTGGGAAAGAACATGCAACACCGCCTTCCAATAAAGCACTATGACAGGGCACTCCCAAAAGGTATGAAGGAAGGTTCCCTCGAGACCACAGTTCCTGAGACACAGCGGGGACTCAGCCCGTTGCAATTTGAATAGGAGTGTACGGGTATAGTATGTGCGGTGCAGAATTTTAAGTTGGACCAGCCGTAATTTGGACGATATGCCCACCTTCCTGGGGGACGATAGCGCGGACTGCCACTCCGTCTCATCAAAGTCTCCAAGTTCTGTCTCCCATTTCCCTTTAAGGGTCGAGAAAGGGTCAGGGCGATTATTTATTATTTTCCGGTACGTTAGGGACGTCGCTTTTTGAATCAGATGTTCCGTGAGGAGCCAATCCTCCAAGGGCGATGACTCAGGGAGCCGAGTCCCATGTGGAATCGCCGTCCGAAGTGCGTGATGGATTTGTAAATATCGGAAATGTTCGGTGTACGCCAAGTCATAATCTGCCTGCAATTTGGCAAAAGGGATCACCTCTCCCCGCTGCCAGAGATCCCCAACCCTAGAAATGCCAATAAGATCCCACTGGTGGAATCCCTTGGTAGTGCGGAGTACCCCAAGCTGTTTAGTGTCCCAAAGCGGCGTTGCCTGGGTAATCTTCCCCACCCAGCCCATCGTCCGCTGTGCCGCGAACCATATCTGGAGGGTATGTGCTGCGGGCCCCGCCGGGACGCGACCTCTTTTGGGGTTATAAAGGGCTCCCATCACCCCTCCGGGACTGAGCAGTTGTCTATCCATACGGTATGCAGGGTCATCCCCCGGCGCATGGAGCCACTGATTTATAATCATGAGGTGCGACGCCCAGTAATAGGTTTTAATGTCTGGGAGGGCTATACCTCCATCATACCAGCCACTGGTAAGCTTGTGGAGAGCAATCCGAGGCGCCTTATCCTCCCAGAGGAGACGAGTGATCTCCGCATTCACTGCCGTGAAATAAGAGGGCGCAACCGGGAAGGGGGTATTTTGCAACGCATAGAGGAATGTAGGGAGGGCGAGCATCTTAAAGAGCGAAGCCCTTCCAAGCAAAGTCAGGGGCAAGGCGCGCCAGTGTTTGACGTCGGTACGAAGCCGCTGGAGGGGCTTCATTAGATTTTCAGCCACAAATTTGTCCCGATCCGCAGTGATGTACACGCCCAGATATTTGAATCCGTCATGGGCCACTAGGATATTACAGCCCCTCGGAAGCCGAGGCGGGGAGCCGTGGAGCATATACAAAATGGATTTCTCCCAATTGATTTCATATCCTGACCTTCGCCCGTACGACTCACATATGTTTAGGAGACAGGCGATAGAGCGCGCAGGCGAGGCAAGGTAGAGGAGAACATCGTCCGCATAGAGGGAGATCCGATCTTCCCACTCCGGCGTCCATTTGAGGCCACGGATCACTGGGTCCTGTCGCACCCACGCCGCCAAGGGCTCCAGTGCCATAGCAAAGAGGAGCGGGGAGAGGGGGCAGCCCTGCCTCGTCCCACGGCCCAGCGGAAAGGCGTCAGCGATGTGGCCGTTGACCACCACCTGAGCAAGCGGCTGGGTGTACAGTAGCCGAATCCACGTGCAAATCTTGGGGCCAAGCCCCATGTGGCGGAGAACGGCGAACAGGAAAGGCCACTCCACCCTATCAAACGCCATTCGCGCATCCAATGACAGTATAGCCGCGTCTTCCTCTATCGAGGAGCGGCCCGCAATGATTCCATGGAGACGTCGTATATTTAGAGCGGTGTTACGGTGAGGCATAAATCCTGACTGGTCCGGGTGTATTAGGGTCGAGAGGTATGGCTGCAGTCTTGTTGCCAGTACCTTGGCTAGAATCTTCGCCTCCGCATTAAGTAGCGAAATCGGGCGGTAAGAGGAGCACTCGTGCGTCGGTTTGTCAGGTTTCGGGATCACCACTATAGTAGCCATCCTTTGATCGCGGGGGAGGATCCCGGTCGACAGACCGTCCTTATACATGGCCAGTAGGTGCGGGACCACTAGAGAGGAGTTTTGCTTATAGTATTCGATAGGGATTCCATTAGGCCCCATCGCCTTCCCAGTGCGAAGGGCCAGAATCGCCAGCATTAGCTCCTCCGCGGTCAGATCCGCCTCCAGGGCCTCAGCTCCCGAGGATGTCAGCCTCGGCATTGCGATGTCCCGAAGGAAGAGCTCGTTGTCTGCACCGGTAGAGGAGGCCTCCGGTGTGTAGAGGCTTTGGTAGTGGGCCGCGAAAGCCCCCGCTATTTGCCGAGGCTCTGAGGTAAATTCCCCATCGCCTAGCCGAATCCGAGCCACCCATCGCGCCGCTCGGTCCCCCTTCTCCAGCCACGCCAGCAGTTTGCCCGCCTTGTCCCCAAGTTCGTAGATCGTGCGCTGGGTCGCTACCTGTCTAACACGCGCTCCCTCCCAAAGATGGGACCTATACTCCTGCTGTGCCATGCGGAGTGTATGCGCCGAATCTTCATCCCCTTGTGTTGCATGGGAAGCTTCCGCCTCATCTACCGCCTGCTCCAGTTCCAGCACCGCGAGGCGCTGGGTTTTCTTGTGGTCAGTGATAATGGAGATGGCCTGTCCGCGGAGGACGGTTTTAAAGGCTTCCCAGAGGGTTGCAGAGCTCCTGACGGAGTCCGTATTATCAGTGAAATAGTTCTTGGTCGCAGTTTTAAGGGCCTTACTGATTTTAGGGATTTTGAGATATCCGGGATGGACCGGGAACAAAGTGCGTTTACACGGGTCGTTGGTCGCAAATGTAATGACCACAGGCGAGTGGTCCGAGATGCCCCTCAGGAGGTGCGACACTTCAGTCACCCCTTTGAACCCGGCTGGTGAGGTGAATATATAATCTATGCGTGAAAGGGTATTGTGTACCCCGGAAAGAAAGGTGTACTGTCTCTCGTCTGGCCTATACGCCCTCCATGCATCCACTAGGCCAAGCGCAGCAGTGAATTCTGTAAGAATGGAGGTGTCTCCCCCGTGAGCCCTGTGTGATGACCTGTCAAGTGTAGAGTCCATGGTGGTGTTGAAGTCCCCACCCATGATAAGCTCCCCATGCGGAAGTGCCAACAGGAATTCGCCCAGCGCCCTGAAGGAGATGTGGTGCAGTGTCGGGGGGATGTAAACTGTTACGAAATTGTATACCTTCCCCTCCCATTGGCAGGTGAGTGCCGCAAAGCGGCCCTGCTCGTCCCTGCGGGAGTAAAGAAGAATCAGGGGACATCGCTTGTTGACCAGAATGCCCACCCCTCGGGACCCTGTCGTAAACTCTGAATGTGTCGCCATCTTAAACCCCCACCGATCTAGGGCCTTAGTGGTTGTACCCACTAGGTGTGTTTCTTGCAAGAGTGCCACCGCGGGCCCCCTGCGCTTGAGGTATTGCAGCACTAGCCCCCGCTTGATCTTGTCTCCTAAACCATTAACGTTCCAGGAGAGAACTACTAAGGAAGGACATCGCTGCTGTGTAGGGACGCTTGGTATTGTGTCAGTGGTAGCCTGGGTCATATTACGTGATGCCATCTTCAAGGAAGGGTGTGTGAAATGTCCACTGCAGTGTGCCACTCCTATGCACCTGTACCTGCCTAGTGAGCCTAATGCACCTTTGAGCGGTTGGTGAACCTGAAACAAAACACAAACCAACTTTCCGACAACATCCCCATCCCCCCACCCCCCTCCCTGCCTCCCTGCCCTGCGGGTTTACAACTACCCGCCACCCCAACTCAGCAGAGTGCTTAGTTCCCATAAACTTGTTACGTGCGTATGGGGGGAAGCCGCTCACTGTTCAGCCGCCAATCCCCACACCATAGGCTTGTCCCTTCAAACGGCCGACTGCCCAAAAAGTGAAAATGTCCCAGAATCTGCAGCCTCCTGCAGTCTCAAGGCCCAACAGGGCCGCTCGGCACTTCGAGGGGCGTGGAACAGTTTTATTACGTGTATGTGAAGTTGCATTTCGGAAGAGTTGACTGTGGCCCTTTTTAGGTCTCGGCTAGCGTAGGTGGCTCTGTGTGGGTGGCTCTGTGTGTGTGGGTGGCTTTGTGTGTGGCTCTGTGTGTGGGTGCAAATGCAATAGGTCTCTCATTTGAGAGAGATTAAGCTATTGACATTGTAAATAACAATGCCGTTTCTTTAAATGTTTTAAAAACAAAAACATAAACAAAAATAATGTCATGAGCAATGCCAATAGCTCTAACTTTAACAATGCCGAGACCATTGCATTCTAAATGCTTGTTTTGGGTAGGAGGGAGAGGGGAATGGACTTTGCATTGAAGTTTAGTCATAGGTTGGCTGGCTCTTGTCCCACCTTTGAATGGTGAGAAGGAGCGTATAAGCACTCACAGAATGCTTCATTCCCACATAGTTAAGTTACACAAAATAACAAGCATTAAAAATGCAATAGGTCTCGCTTTTGATTAAGTTAAAGCCATTTGCTTTGCTATACAATACCATTAGCAAAGCAACTGGCTTTAACTTAATCAAAGGCGAAACCTATTGCATTTTCAATGCTTGTTTCAAGTGTCTCCCTGCACATGGCATGGATCGTTCATCATCAGTACCCGTCCTTGATGGTTGGTGCGGTTTCCACTTTGCAAACTGCAAAACTAGAAAGGAGAAAGAAGACTTGAGTGAAATGTTCGAAGGTGCTTTCAGACTGCTGGGTACAAGAAGCAGCTCTAGACCCCAGAAAGGGGGCTGGGGTGGGGGCTGGGGGTCAGGGGCCAGTCTCCACTTGGATCGGAACACCACTAGAAGAGGTAGTGAGCATATTACAATCTGCAGCGGGCTGACTAAAGCTCTATGGTGTGGAAGGCATCTCCAATGGGGGCTTGCCGTTTGGGGATGATAGAAACCACTTTCAGAACAGGGGGGGGGGGGGGGGGGGGGTAGCAGCGTCTAGCTTGAGAACGACTGAGTGCTGAAAGGGTGTCCTCGGCTTCTAAGGGAGAGATTCCACATCTATAAGGGAGGAAACACTCCCAACCTGCACAGCAATGCCTGCTCAAGAGCTGCGAGGTAAAAGGTACCCAAGTTTGCAGTGAACTGACAGTACTTCTAGAATTCGGGGGCAAGAGTAGAGAAATGGCACACACACCCCATTCAGACTCCCCACCCATCTTTCTAGAGGTTAGAAACCACCACTGGAACCGGAGGCGGGGGTGTGCTTCCGAGCTTGTGGAGGCCGCACACCAGTCCTACAATTCAGTGATAAGCAAGTTCACTGGAATAATGTCCTTTTGCGGCCTCTGCTTTTTTTCACATAATGTTGTATTTGCCACATAATCCGTTATCTGCTGCATGATCTGCAGGTTAAAGCAAATAAAATCTAGTTTCTACCTCAAACGGATCATGGGTTACTAAAGAGGCAGGGACATGTGTTCACACACAGTAGAAGGCCTTCGCAAAGGTTAGCTGGTCATTTTTCATTTGCTTATTTCTATATTTAGTTGTGCACCTGACACTAATAAATTGAAATATTTGCCGAGACAGTATTACCATGTGTAAAAATTACCAATTAATAAACTAAACCTATTAAAAGAAGCATTTGCAATGCAATAGGTCGCGCATTTACGCAAGTTTGAGCTATTGACATTGTAAATGAAAATGCCTTTTGTAATTGTTTTAGTTTCTAAAACAGATAAATAAAAGGCCAATAGCTTAAAGTCGCGTACATGTGAGACCTACTGCATTGCAAATGCTTGAAAGAAATATATAAAAAAAAAATGCACGTGAAAAATCACTTACCTCCGGGTCAGCTATATATATATTCCAGGAATTTTAAGAGTATGATTTAGTTGACCATGTCATCATTCAGATCCCATTCATACAACTATAGAACAGAGCAACTCGTCATGGCGACTCGAAGTTGGAATGTTGAATTCGAGAAAGTGCAAGCCGTTGCTCAACGTATTCTGCAGACTCTTACTGGCATTTCTCAATGGAGCCAAAGCGATGACGAAACGCGACAACAACAAATGGAGTTGTAGATTGCTCAAATTCGGAACAGGAAGTGACGAGTTTAGTTTGGAGCTGGGAGTGACGAGTTTAGCAGATAAAGCTAACCACCAATAATTTAGTAAAACCGTTATCTAACTGAAAAAATATGCACACGTTCAAAATACGCTTTGTAAATCAAATGTTGAAATGCCTACTGGCAGCTGGAGATCGGCAGGTCTGAATATGTGAAACTGCGATAAGGAGGCTTGACATCCCAGCTGCAGTTCAAACTCGGCTATTTACTAGGCGTTTCATTGAATAAATGTCATTCGCACTGCAAGATAATACAAAAACAAGCATTTGCAATGCAATAGGTCTCGCAGTTACGAGAGTTTAACCTATTGGTATTGTAAATAACAAATCCTTTTATTTATGTTTCTAAAAACTATTAAAAAATAAAAGGCATTGTTATGTGCAATGCCAATAGCTCAAACTCGTGTCAATGCGAGACCTATAGCATTGCAAATGCAAAATAGTCCCTCGAGCATTTTAATGGAATCACTTTAAAGAAAATAGAATGATACACCTGAGGACCATTAATCACTACAGGTATCTGAGTTGTGTGGTGCCTTGAATATGTGTGTGGGGAGTTTGAATGGTGTGTATTAGTGTATCAGTAGTTAGTGTAGTTCCCTGAGATGTGGTGTAATGTGAATTCTGTTTAGTAGATTGAGGATGATTCTGGCTGCTGAGTTCTGGATTGCTTCCAGTCTTTTAGAAAGCTGATTGGTGATCCTGGCATAGAGGGTGTTCCCATAGTGCAATTTACTGGTGACTCACCGGGACTGTAGTTTTTTTTTTGCCTCAAAACTCGTACAGCAAACAATCAAAATGTCATACATCATGACCAACACCGAATTACTGTAATGTGGGCCGAGCCAAAATGCAAATTAAACTAGGAACAAACTCTCTCTGAAAGGAGGTGACACATTGCCCCTCTCAGTGTCCTATCACTCAGTGACCTGTCTCTCCTAAAACTGATCATTTGGTTGCAATCTGTACCAGTCAGGAAATAAAGATCCATGGTTCAGGTATTTTTATTTTTGCCACCCCTCCCAAATGACATGAGCATGTCGGCCTGGTTCCTTCTGGGAAAGCAGGCGGTGTAAGCTGCTTCTGGAAGACAAGCCCAATTCTGTTTTCTAGACCAGCAGATGGTCCCCCTGAAGGATGCGTGCTTGTTCTCATTCAATCACCTTGAGAGCAGTAACAGCTGTCTCCGTGTCACTTGGAGCAAAAGCGATACTCAAGTGCAGAGGGGCCTGAACTGAGAACCAAGTCTAGATGATATTTGGCTTTCAGTTGCCACCATTTACTGTAAGGTCATTTATTCCAGCTAGAGAAATAAAAACGTAATAGTCTCTATAACAACAAATAAAGCTAAGGAGCAGAGAGCTTCATCTCCGTCGAGCTATTCCAAGAGCACCGAACATAACGCAGGGCACATGCTATGTAAGTGATTCATTACAATGGAAGGCACAGGTAACAAAGTCACTACAAAAATGAAGAGAAAAAAAAGGAATGACAGGCAACGTTAAAGTACCCTCCGCAGTATACCGCACAATGACCGGCCAGGTAGCTGAGGGGGTTATACGTTTGCAAGTAACTTCGGCGACCTGCTTTTCACTAGTTTGAACCTCGACAAGCATAACTCAGTATTCCATCCTGCGGTTTGAAAACTGTGTACCATAAACTTGTAAAATTGTAAAATCTATTACTACCAGCACTCAGGAATGACAGCAGTGCAGTACGAGGCGTGCATACAAATACATTATTACTGCCAATATATAAAATATTTAAATATGTACATTGAGAACACTTTACGTGCTTTTATATTAAAAACAAGTCTCGGCAAGTTTTACATTAGCTTAGGATAACGTCCATCTGTCCAAATTTCATGAAGATGCAAGCAGCTGCCATGTTACACTTCACAATAAAGCATACAACATCAGTATCATATCGAGGCATATTATAACGAATTGCCTAATCTGTTTAAAAACACTCAATGCCTAAGCAGCAAATCACATTATTACACTAAAGACTGGCTTCTCGGCTTTCCCCAAAACAACAAATTATAATTAAGACATAATAATTGCGGTAACAAAAACTGCCCAAGAAGAACGACGGGGCTGAGGAAGTGATCTGCTGAAATATGACAGCTAAAAGATGTGCTCTCTCTGCACTCCTTGAAAAGACGCTCCGAGCAAGATCAGTGGCAAAAGTGGACAGCTCCAAGACGGTTGGTTGAACTGACCGCTCACAGATGTGCCGCCATATGGAAGCCAGTGCCAGTGCGCCACAACCTGTTGTACAGTGTCAGCAGTATAATGACAGAACAGGTTGAACTCCTGTTAACGGCCACAAGAAGTGAAGGGCAAATATGACGGGCATGTGCGCGAGACGGCATACCCTCCCCCAACATGCTTCTTGCTGCTCTGGTGCTCCAAAAACCGATCTACCATTCGAAATACTAAGTGGCACTGTCATATGCTCGCCGATCATGCAACCTGCCCGAGCTAGTGCCAGAACAGGCAGACTGCGACATGTTTATTTTTAAGCTCGACCTTTAATAAAGACGGCAAAAGTGAAAGCAGAGGAGCGAGCGCTGCATTTCATTAAAGTGATCGCAGACACGGCAAAAGTGAAAGCAGGGGCGCGAGCGCTGCATTTGGTGAAAGTGATCGCGGACACGGCAAAAGTGAAAGCAGGGGTGCGCGCGCTGCATTTGAAGTAGTTAAAGTGATCGGAGACGCTATCAAGCGAGCCAAAAGGAAACTGATTAGAAGGGAGGGGGTAGTGTGAAAACAGCGGGGAGAGAAGGGAGGGTGTAATAAAAAACAAAGGAGCCAAAGCTATAGAGAAGGGAGGGGGGAGTGGGAGCAGCTGTGCACGTGCATGTGATCGTGCACTCAAGGTTTAGGCCAGCCAAAAGACTGTGGGTAGCACTTCGAAAATCTCACATACAAAATGTCTCTTCGAGCCTTTGGCTCAGCGAGACCTAAAAATGAATGTGTCCTCATGTAACGCAACTGGTGCTATGTAAAGCGCTCGGATACCCGATACCTTCAGGTCAAGTTCGCACTATATAAAACTCCAACTGCAAACTGCACCAGAAAGAAATGCTTCACTGTATTGGACAAACACTAAAAGAAGTAATATCACTTGGATAATACACACATGAGGGAATGGAGAGGGCGGATGCAATATTAAAATATTACAATTTAGAGCAAAGTAAGAGCTCTGTTATTAATCCTACAGCATCTTGTCAGCTCTACCATGCTGCTGTAACAAACTGCAAGGAACTTGCAAAGATTAGAAGTGGTTTGTCTAATGAATTATTAGCAGAGACCACAAATATGTCAATAATACTAATGCAGGTTCCAGTACCTCCTGGTGCTTATCCTTCACACCGCGTTATTGTATTAAGGGTTGATTTTGGGTCTCTAAAGTCAACGCTCTGCATTCAAAACCTGGAATAAGTCGATGTCGCCTTTAAACTAGGGGAAAGCACCACACATGGGATAAACTGAACAATATAACATGATATGTTACTTTGAGGGACGCAGCCGACACAGCCACTGAGCTAATTTAAGAGAAGTCAAGATAAGTTTATTCAACACATGCATTTACTGCATGTTATGTAACATGTTAAAGTAGACACGTTACAGTATTAAAATCAACACTGAGTGATAAAAACGAACGAGTTTACAAGAAAAAGCTATCAATCAAATTATTTTACTCAGAAAGAGGAAACAGGTTTGGGGTTCCCTGACAGAGAAAAGGGAAAGGGTTGTCTACGTGTATACTTGCTAGGACGGCTGTGCACGGAAGCAGGGGTTGACGAGTCAAAGCTTTCCTGCTAGATGCCAAGATAGGAAGAGACATAACAGAGAAGGTGCGAGGATAACAAAGAAGGTATTGCAGAATTTCGAAACTAAGGAACATTCCATTTGGTCCTAACAAAGTAAAGAACCTTGGATGAGAATGTAGAATTGAAAGGGAAAATCATTTTCTCTAGTCTGGTCACTGTTGGTTTAGAAAGGAGAGGAGAGGGAAAGACATCAGCATACAGTAAACTAGCATGTAAATCTAATACTTCACCTCGGAAAATGTGGCACGGTGCTTGCTTCACAAACTATCACTTTAGAGCCTGTAATTGAATACTAGTACTAAGCCTGAATTCTCTCCAGAGACTTTAGGAAACTTTTGATATTTAATCATTCATCTTATTATGTAGAACATTTTACGTTTCATGGTGCCCAGTTTTTGGAACATTTGTAAGCACAATACGGATAGTTTCCAAGACTGAGGCCTAATACTGTTGCAGCTCACCGGTGCCTTTACAATTTGGATCTTGTTGTTTTTGCTCTACCATTACGTCCGTTGTCTGGACTGCAGGCTGGACTGGACACCAGTTGTAAAAGTTCGCTTTTTTCTTCATGCCATTGTCATTGCAGTTGAATGAACTCGGAAGGTTGGACGATTGGCATGGGAGGAGTTTGATTTGTACGTGTAAATGGCCTGCTAGGTAATGGTGCCTCGATTCAATCTATCATATGCCTGGCGCACGGTGTAACGTTCACCACACCAATTCAGAAATATTTGGTTTCTTTGCCAAAGGCGGCATCAATGTTTTGACGGCTTCTAGTAGCGGTAGAAGTTAAGTAATTTGGTGAATTAGTTGCAATACTGCGATTTCAAGATGCAGTACTGTGGATGAGATCCTTCTAGATCTAGCTCGCAAGTACTGCTAGAGTTTCTGCAATGTTTCTAACTTACCAATTTATGGTAGCTGTTAAAGTAATTTTTGCCAGAGGCTTTTACTTGATCGCGGACATGGCAAAAGTGAAAGCAGGGGTGCGCGCGCTGCATTTGAAGTAGTTAAAGTGATCTGAGACGCGATCAAGCGAGCAGAAAGGAAACTGATTAGAAGGGAGGGGGTAGTGTGAAAACAGCGGGGAGAGAAGGGAGGGTGTAATAAAAAACAAAGGAGCCAAAGCTATAGAGAAGGGAGGGGGGAGTGGGAGCAGCTGTGCACGTGCATGTGATCGTGCACTCAAGGTTTAGGCCAGCCAAAAGACTGTGGGTAGCACTTCGAAAATCCCACATACAAAATGTCTCTTCGAGCCTTTGGCTCAGCGAGACCTAAACAACTGGGAATGCAACAGGGTAGGCAGGCACAGGAAGCAACCACGAGAAGAATACAAATCTAACACTGACGTGCCCTAGGAGGAAAGTCTCCAAGGGGCAAAATGCTTGTTGTATATGGCACTAAAGAGCAGACTCCAGTCTCTTTCATATTGCTACAACGTTGGCTGAACATGGAGCAAGGCTACTTATTAAGACTACTTATGGTTACTTTCACAGGTTGTGTTCCTTCGCCAAAGATCACACTTGTTGGTCAACTGAGGTAGTCAGGATTGGAAACGGAAAGTCCTGAACCAATACTGATTTAACCACAGGGCCATGCCTATGATCTTAGGCAATTCAATGTACCTCCATGCTCCAGGTCTAAAGTATCTGGTAAACATTAGGGGGCATATTATCAAGGACGGCGTTAAAATTATCGCTGCTTTAGTGGCAGGAAACTGCCGCTAAAAGCGGCGTAAATGGGCTTGATAATATGCGCAGAGAATTCCAATAAAAGTCCATGTTCTGGTGTGAACATGGGCTTCTATTGGAATTCTCTGCGGCATATTATCAAGCCCATTATCGCCGCTTAAGCGGCAGTTTCCTGCCGCTAAAGCGGCGATAATTTTAACGCCGTCCTTGATAATGATAATATGCCCCTAGGAGTGCTTTGAAGCGGGTTGTAAGACACTATAAACCCAAAGCGAAACATCGCATCGGATAAGAGCATGCAGCTTTGCCTGAAGAAGGCTCGCATTGAAGTTCGCAGAGGGTCACCGTGCTGTAGCATAAAGCTCGGAACACAGCACTGAATTGCTTGTAGCGTCTTGAAAAGTTTTGACTCTGGAATTGTGGCAGGTGAAATGAGACAGACAAGGGTTAGTTTGTTGAAGATTTGTAAAGTTTCAGTTTGTCACACGCAGCACTATTGTGCCTCAAAGCAGCTCGGATACGTTAGCCACCAGTTTAGATGGTATGCCCATTCATTTTTGGCCCCTCCCTAGAGAATCCCGATAATAATGTTGTTTTGTTGGAAACCTACTGGTCAAAATAGGCGTATTCCTTTTAATAAAACATGAAAGGTTTTTCACATATAAATTACTGTGCAACCAAGGAAGATGTACGCATTCATCTCAAAATATTTATCAGTGTGTTATCTCGGTGTTGCCACGGCCAGCAAGTGCTTTGAAGTGTCTTCCAGTCCCATTTAGCTCTAATCAAAAGAAATAACGTAAATCATTTACTTTACTCATGTAGCGGCTAGAAACTGCAAAGTGCACAGCAGTCTCTATAAATCACCAAAACAATCCTTTGCAGCACGCGAGTTGGTCAGAGCAAACTGCCTAACAGATAAACTGTTGATGTGGAACCAGATTACTTGGGCTGTAATCCAGGCTGTGCCCCGTGTGATCCTGGGCAAATCGCTTTATCACACTGAGCTTTAGCCCCCACATCCGCAAAAAAAGGGAGATAGTCAAAGCAGGTTGCAACACTAGTATTAAGCACTTTATATATATATCCCAGGCAGGCGGGCAATTAGAGCCAAATTTGGGGGGGGGGGCTGAAAAAGATTTCGGGGGGGGCTAAGTCTTCCAGCCATAGGCAGAGTGGCTGTAAGAAGGGGTGAAAACACAACAAAAGCCTCATGAATGAGTAAATGGTCTTTTAAAGACCTGTGAAGTACTCGGGTGCGGCTGCAATTAGCCGGACGCCAGCCTGCGAGGCTATCTCAGCCGGGCTGACACACATGACGGGGGGGCTGAAGCCCGGTGAGCCCAACGGGTGTTGCGCGCCTGATCTCAGGTACATTGCCCAGGTTACGTTACCTTTAGGGACGGAGCCGGTGCCCGGTAGCTGGAGGCAGGCGAGCAGCAGCAGGGCCCACACAACCTGGTCCATGCTGCCAGTACAGAAGTGAGTCACGCACAGGTAGCAGCAAGCCTTCCTCCGTCAATGCCAGGCTGAATGGGGCTCAGATTTCAGACATCAGCCAGACCTCAATCCTCGGGAAGAGGTTCAGCTTGACTATATACAAATGGTTTTAAAAAATCTTTAAACACTAACGTAGAATCTCTTAATTCGCCATTTAGGGTCAAGTTAACCCATTGTAGTTTCCATCAGTCGGAGCTCTGCAGAGGATGGGGATTCCGCTCTCATGTTGGTTAACAGCAGTAGAGCAGACCATGATTGGCTTGGGAGCCTGCCTCAAGGAGGCAAGACAATTGATGACGCCACGCTTGCAGGAAGGATAAGTGTGTTTTATTAATTTAATGTATATATATTTTTTTGTGTCACCCGCTTCACCACCCTCGGGAAATGCCAGCCGCCACTGAAATGATCGCTTCTTGAGGATAACCCTGGAAATATGAATTTGCAGAGCCAGACAAGCCCATGTTCCACGAGAACCTGCTTGAAAGGCTTGTCGCAGGACTGGAGCTAAAAGGCCGGGCCCCAGAGATGCCGGCACGTGGCTGTCTGCCACATTGCACGCTCGCGGCAACCTTAAGAGTTAATGCTACAGAAGCGTACTAATTAGAGATCGCCTGCAGTTCCATGCAGAGAGTTCACCGCGAGTCTTTCAAATCTGGGTTAAGTTGCCTCGCGATGCTGTTGTGAGCTGCATGTAAAACCACTCGCGGTCGGTGCTAATTACAGTGTGTTTTAGTTTAATTATGTATTCTCCTGATTCTACACACATCATTGAAATGCCTCTGTGATTTGGTTTTAAAATTGAAAAGCCTGAAGTTTGATTTCACTCTCGGGAAACTGAACGAGACGAGTTCCACAGGTAGCCCCATTGTGTTTGATAAAAATCCTGCCCGCACCTCCACAAACATGCTGCATGCCGCATTAAATTCTCGTACAGCAAGGCGTGAAATAGACTAGAAACACTGGCAATAGACAGACAGTAAAGACACTGGCAATAGACACACAGTAAAGAAGCAAAAACACAGAAGTGGATGCCTGCTTGTGCCCCGGGGGAACTGCAGGTGGAACAAAAACACAGAAGTGGATGCCTGCTTGTGCCCCGGGGGAACTGACATTAAAAAAAATAATAAAAAGTACACACAAAGCGGCATTTTCGTTGCTATGGCAACAAAATGGTGTGGGACTGTCCACTGTCCCATGGACACGCGCATGCTGTCTGCATTGGACAGATGGCGAGAGAAGCCATCTTTGTCCATGCAGACGTGTGCATGAGCCCACGGCGGAGAATGAATATTAAAAGGTCTCTCTGATGAGCGCAGCACATGTGCTGCTTTCACCAGGCGAGACCTAAAAAATGTGACTTTTCTGCAGACGTTGACCTTGACAGAATGTTGTAAACAAGGTATGCCAGTTCCATCCACCCTTCTTAATTTTTGCCTGATTTTGAGATTAAAACGAGGGAATAATACATATCTCTAAATAGTGTTCTGTACGACAAGTCTATGTAAAAGGCATGAAGGTTACCTCTGTTGGAAAAATAAATTCCAAATGTGTTACACCCCCAGCCATGCGCTCCATCAGGTCATTTTAACGAATCAAGCAACTGATGGAAAATTTATCATTGCATATCATGAAGATATTTGGCAGTACATGGTCAATTGTTATATCACTGTTATTGCCAGTAGGATTAAAACATTATATCATCTCCTTACACACACCACTGTCTTTAAAATTTCACTGCTAGGACACTGGTTCAGTCCAAATCAAGTTCATTAGTGTCCAGAATGTTTCGGGTGATCAATGTACAATATGTAAAAAATTGTTTTAGTTTTTAGTGACTAGGTTACCAATGTGCTGAAAACACAACCACACTAAACACAGCTATTTGCAGGCTCAGCAAAGGGGTATTAAGAGTAACGAATGCAACAGTGTGGATGACAGTTTACAAGGCGCGCCCAGCCTGCAGGCAGCAAGCTTGTCTCAATACCTAGGGGTATTGCATGGGAGAAGGTGTATGTGAGATAAGCAACAAAGGTTGCTGAGCCTGACAGAGAGGGATGACAAGTGGACAGAGTAGGATGAATGGTTTGACAGGTGAGGGTTGCAGGGCAGGAAGGACTATGGATAGGAATCCAGATGAGATGGGGAGTGCAGTTTGAAAAAGCGGGTGTTTGCTATGCTCTTTTCCTAAGTCTATATTAAGCAAATAGTTGAGGACTAGGAATGCTAATTTGTCCTTTCCCAGGGGATTATGGGAACAGTATTTGCACACATACGTCACATTGCCTTATTTGCCATCTAGGGCCCGGCTTTATTTTGACCTGAATTGGTCAGGAGGATGCCAAGACCCATAGGAGGGGAATTAAAGTTTGTTAACATCCAAGACACCCATTGAGCACCTACACCATTCATGCAAGAGTAGGTTTGAAGCTTGGTAATTTTAGAGACATTGGCACCACTTCTGTACAAAATTTCCATGTGATGGATACATTGGTGCTCACCCTTGCCAAGGAGACTCATTCAATTGTCTTCCTCGAGTATTACATTTAACGAGACAAATACAGACCAAACATTAGGTAAAAAGACACCATGCCAAATGATCAAAAGTAGTTCTACTCTGTGGTGAAATATTATAAACGGACACCCTCGACTGTATGAGCTATGCTGGATAGCATATCATTGACAATAAGGGATCCTACTTAATCAGATGCTCAACTGAACACAAGCGAAACTGCCCGATATTCTTTTTTTTGGGAAGCAAAACAATATTAAATCACTATAGCAAAATATTACTGAAAATCTGGTGATCAGACACAATGTTGGCATCATCCTGATCGCAAAAAAATGCTCGAAACACGTGCAAATCAATTAAATGTATACAAATCTGATAAAAACCTAACATTTGATTCCGGCAGCTCCTCAGAGAGGGTGCAGGATGGCAGGCGGACCCACAGCGGCCACAGTTCCTGGGAGGTGGCGATCCGCAGCGTGCACTCACGATAATCCTGGGATGGGCGTGAAAGCGGCACCCAGTGGCACACGCAGAAGTTGACAAGGCTCTCAATGTGGGGCTAGCGTGGGCACTCAGCGGTGCAGCTCTTCAGCTGCAGCGGCCCACGATAGCGATAGCAATGATTCTTGTGGCAAAGTAAGGATGGGCACTCAGCGGCACAGCTTTTCAGTGGCGTCGGCCCAAAGCAGTGATAGTAAGGACTCTCGTAGCAAAGCCAATGCGGGCCTGCAGCGACACAGCTCCTCAGCTGCAGCGGACCACAGTGGTGGTTGTACTGATTCTCGTAGTAGGGCAAATGCGGGCACCCAGCGGCACAGCTTCTCAGGGGCAGCGGCCCACAATAGCGACTGTTAGACGGCGACCTCAGAGGAGCCCGGAAAGGGGTCCTGACTACCCTGAGACCCACCCTCGAAGTATCGTAGCCGGGCACTGGCGGGAGACTCCTCAGGGGGAGGAACCTCGTATCTAGGATCGTACCCCTGGCACCACACGACACAGAGACGCCACACCGTGCGTTCTTAGGAATCAATCTTTATCAATCAGATTAGCACTGCAAAGATGTACAAGGAGAGCGTGGGCTCAATGAGTCTCGGAAGGGATAGGGGGTAGCGGGACAGTCTTTGACAAGGGTTCAAGGCAGGGGCGTACCCGGCGCACAGTTCACAATCCTCGAGCTGGGGGATACGCTTGTTGTAGTTGGGGTCCGACGGGACCGTGAGAGTCTGTGGGAGCCGCGAGTCACTCAGCAGGGCTCAGGTACAAGTTCGGAGGTCTTACGATCTTCAGGGAGCCGCGAGTCACTCAGCAGGGCTCAGGTGCAAGTTCGGAGTTCTTACGATTTTCAGGGAGCCGCGAGTCACTCAGCAGGGCTCAGGTACAAGTTCGGAGGTTTTACGATCTTCAGGGAGCCGCGAGTCACTCAGCAGGGCTCAGGGGGTTCCAAGGTCCAGGAGCCGCGACCACGTCAGCAGGGCTCTCGTTGTTCCAGCGTCGAATCTGTCGGACAGTCCCAGAGCACCCCTTGTTATAGGTCGACCCCTCTTTGATGTCCGGAGTCGGTGCAGGCAGGGGTCTTGTCACCTGGGGGTCGCTTGTCGGGGTTTCCTGCCATTGTCTTTTGATCCCTTCAGGGCCGGGTCGGGAGGAGTCCCAGACACCCAGCAGGCGTGGAGCCAGCCCTCAGGGAGGCCGGAGGGCCGATCGAAACCCATCGTCCCAGGGGAGTTCAGAGGTGCGACAGAAACTGCTCCTCCCTCTCTCATCCCCTGGAAGCGTGATGTCCTCCAGCCGGAGTGGCGCCTCTAGGCCAGGGTCGCGCTGGGGCCGGGCAGCCATCTTGGTGCATGAAGTGTGCACGCGGGCCCGGGGTGGCCGAAAGGAGAGAGGCCATGGATGAGGATGTCCGGGTCGGGTGCGTGTGTTTTGGTGGGAAGGACCGGCTAGGCCGTGTGCTTGGGGCTGCAGGTACCAGGTTAGGTGGTGCGGGGACAAGTAGAGCCATGCTACGAGGCCGGGTCCAACACGCGTCCCCCCCAGCTGAAAGCCGGAGAGAACTGCCCATCATCTTGGGGGGTTCTCTTCGCTGAGGCGGAAGAACCGGGAGAGGCCGTCAGCGTTGGCGTGGTCCGTACCAGGGCGATGCTCTACGGTGAAATCCATCCCCTGGAGGGAGATTGACCACCGCAGTAGCTTAGGGTTTTCTCCTCGCATCTGCATGAGCCATCGCAAGGGCCGATGGCCAGTTTGGACTTTGAAATGGGTGCCGAACAGGTAGGGGCGTAGCTTCTTGAGTGCCCAGACCACGGCAAAGGCTTCGCGCTCAATGGTGCTCCATCTCTGTTCTCTGGGCAACAGCCGCCGGCTGAGGAAGGCGATGGGCTGGTCTAGGCCTTGGTCATTCACCTGGGACAGGACGGCCCCAATGCCATGCTCGGAGGCATCGGTTTGGACTACAAACTCCTTGGAGTAGTCGGGAGCCTGGAGGACGGGGGCAGTACACATGGCCTTCTTCAGGGCATCGAACGCCTCCTGGCAGGCAGTTGTCCACTGCACCTTCTTTGGCTGTTTTTTGGACGTGAGTTCTGTGAGGGGGCCGACCAGGCTGCCATACCCCCGGATGAATCTTCGGTAGTAGCCAGTGAGGCCCAGAAAGGCTCGGACCTCCGCTTGGGTGGTGGGTGGTTCCCAGGCTAAAATGGCGTCGATCTTCGGCTGTAGAGGGGCGACCTGGCCGCTCCCGACCTGGTGCCCCAGGTAGACTACTGATCCTTGCCCAATCTGGCACTTGCTGGCTTTTACTGTGAGGCCTGCCTGGCGCAGGGCGGTTAGCACCCTCCGGAGGTGCTGGAGGTGCTCACTCCATTCGGAACTGAAAACGGCGATGTCGTCTAGATAGGCCGCGCTGAACTGTTCCAGCCCGGCCAGGACTCTATTCACCAGTCGCTGGAAGGTGGCCGGGGCATTTTTCATTCCGAAGAGCATTACGCGGAAGCGGTAGTGCCCATCTGGGGTGGAGAAGGCGGACCGCTCCTTGGCTCCCTCGGTGAGTGCAATCTGCCAGTATCCGCAGGTGAGGTCGAATGTGCTGAGGAACCGGGCTGCCCCGAGTCGGTCAATGAGCTCGTCGGCTCGCGGAATGGGGTGGGCATCGGCTCGAGTGACGTCATTGAGCCCCCGGTAGTCCACGCAGAATCGGAGCTCGGGGGCGACACCGGGGGCCGCGGCCTTCGGGACGAGGACCACGGGGCTGGCCCAGGGACTGTCAGATGGCTCGATCACCCCCAGGGTCAGCATCTTCGAGACTTCCGCTTGAATGCAGAACCGGACCTGGTCAGGGACTCGGTATGCTCGGTGTCTCACCGGCGGGCTGTCCCCGGTGTCCACGTCATGGACACACCAGTCGGTGACTCGGGGGATCAGGGAGAAGAGGTCGGAAAATTCTCCTAGGAGCTGGCGGCAGTCCCCTTGTTGCTGGGCAGTGAGGGCTGGGGAGAGGTTCACTCCTTCCACGGAGCCATCCTGCTCCTTGACACACAGGAGGTCCGGGAGGGGATCGGACTCATCTTCGGCCCCGTCATCGGTGGCCAGCAGGAGGCTCAGTTCTGTCCGCACGAAGTGAGGCTTGAGGCGGTTCACGTGAAGGACCCGAAGGGGATCCCGAGGCGACTGGACGTCCACCAAGTATGTGACTTGACTCTTCCGCTCAATCACTTTGTAGGGCCCGGTCCACCTGTCCTGGAGGGCGCCAGGCTTCACGGGGGCCATGACCCATACCTGCTGGCCCGGCTGGAACTCGACCAGAGTGGCATTCTGGTCGTACCAGCGCTTCATCTCTTCTTGGCTTGCCTCCAGGTTGGCCTCGGCCAGTTCTCGGAAATTCCTGGTCTGGTTCCGGAGGGTCAGAACGTATTGGAACACATCTCGTGGGGTGGTCTGGGGTGCCGCCTCCCACCCTTCCTTGACCAAACTGAGGGGACCTCTGACGGGGTGTCCATAGAGTAATTCAAACGGGCTGAACCCTAGGGACTTCTGGGGGACTTCCCGGTAAGCGAACAAGAGGCAGGGGAGCAGGACGTCCCACTTACGCCGGAGGGGCTCTTCTAGGCCGGTGATCATCCCTTTCAGAGTCCTGTTAAACCTCTCTACTAGGCCGTTCCCTTGGGGATGGTACGGGGTGGTGAACTTATAGGACACTCCACATTGTTGCCACAGGGACGTCATGTATTTCGAGATAAAATTAGTTCCGCGATCGCTCACGACTTTGCGGGGAAACCCCACCCAGGAAAAGATCCCCATCAGGGCCCGGCCCACCACGGGGGCCGTGACGGTGCGTAGGGGGATAGCCTCAGGGTATCGGGTGGCGTGATCCACTAGGACCAGGATAAAACGGTGACCTTGGGAGGTGGGGGGATCCAGGGGCCCCACGATGTCGATCCCGACTCGTTCGAATGGGGTACTGACGACCGGGAAGGGTTGGAGGGGAGCCTTGCGCTTCCCCCCACTCTTCCCACTAGCTTGGCACGTGGGACAGGACTTGCAGTGGGCTTCTACAGCTGCTCTCATTCTAGGCCAGTAAAAGTGGGTCACGAGACGGCTGTAGGTCTTGTCCTGACCCAGGTGGCCGGCGAGGGGGACTTCGTGGGCTAAGCCCAGGAGGAAGTCTCGGAAGCGTAGAGGTACTACCAGCACCCGGCCGGATCCCAGCTCCACCGACTTCTGCTCACTGTACAAAATGTTATTCTCCCAATAAACTCGGTGCGTTCCGGTTTGGTCGCCTGCGGCTTGGCCCTCGGCCTGGCGCCGCAGTCCGACCAGGGAAGGACAGGTGGCTTGCTCCCGGCAAAATTCCTCCCGGGTGGGCCCGCCCTCGTGGCGCCATTGGGCCAATTCGGGTAGATCGCCTAACTCGGGGACCGGGGCGGTGTCGGACGGTGAGGGTTCATCGCTGGCGACTGACCCTTCCGATGGGGGGACGGGAGGACCCTCGGCGGGGACTGTTCTGACTTCTTCGGTCGGGGCGTCTTCGACTTCTCCCAGGGGGGTGAGTCGGGCGGACATAGATCGGGTGGTGGCGCACACCCACTCGGGGAGTCCCATCATTCCTAGGTGGGCCTTGCGCTCGACGTGCTTCCAGGGAGAACTCTCCAGGTCGTTCCCTAAGAGGCAGTCGACCGGCTGGGAGGTTCTTACGGCAACCCTTAGTTTACCTATCACCCCTCCCCACTCAAACGGCACCAGGGCTACCTGAAACATACTCTCTCTATTATCTGCGGAAATTACCGGGCAAAAGACGTTGGGGAGGATCTGTTCCTCGGGGACTAAGTGCCTGAGGACACCGGTGATGCTGGCCCCGGTGTCCCGCAGGGCCTCTATTTGGTGGCCATTGATCTTGACGAGCTGCCCGTATTTCTTCGTGTTGGAGGGCAGGAGGCTACCAGGGACCATCTCTCTATCTCCCAGGGATACTAGGGCCATAGCTGCGGGTTCCCACTCCCCTGTTTCCTCAACCTCCTCCCCCAGGGCTACGTTGGCTATCTGTCTCGCAGGGGTTGCCGCAGGGGGGACTTGGGTGGCCATGGGGCACTCCGGGTCATTGGCGTAGTGCCCGGGCCTCTGGCAACGGAAACAAGTGACGGTTACCCGGTGTCCCCGTCTCCCGGGGGGTCCGGTTACTGGTGGGGGGGGGCTGGGAAAGGTGGAGGTTGGGTCTTTGGGGGGCTAGGCTGGGACTCTCTCTGCCCTCCCTGGTTCCCCCCTCCTCTCTGGTGGGGTGGTCCCTGACTGGCTCGGGGGTATTCTCCTACCAGGCCCCGGGGGACCCGGGTGTTGGTCCAGTGGTCTGCTTCCACAGCCAGCTTCCTGGGATCGGTGAGTTTGCTGTCGAGCAGATGCTGGCGTAGTTCCACAAAGCAGTTCGCCGCCAGGTGTTCCCACAACATGAGGTCGGTGAGTTCCTCAAGGGTGGTGACCTTGCTGCCCTTGATCCACCCATCGAAGGCCCGACTGAAAAAGTTTACATACTCCACCCAGGTGGTGCCCGGGATTTTCCTGCAGTCCCGGAATCGCTGACGGTACATCTCGGGGGTGAGGCCGTACCTTGTGAGTAGAGCCTCTTTCATGTGGCTGTAGGAGGTCTGCAGGGAGATGGGTAGGTCGAGCAGGGTGTCTCTCTCTTCGCTCAGAAATCGTCCCCACAACCCTGCCCCCCAGTCCTTCTGCGGGACCCGATGGGAGGTCATGGCGACCTCGTAGGCCCTGAACCATTGTTGAATGTCATCGTTTTTATAATATTCTTTGACCACGTCCTTGGGGATGTGGACCTTCTGCTCCGCTGGGGAGGCCGCCTCTCGGTTTCCCGGGGGCCTCCCTTCCTCGTTTCTGGCCTTGAGCTCGAGTTCCTTCAAGCTGCGTTCGTGCTCTAGTTGGAGCTTCCTTCCTTCGTGCTCCCGTTGGAGCTTCTTCTCTTCCAGTTCGCCTTGTACGCGCATTTGCTCTACTGCTAGCTTTTTTTCCGCTAACTTCAATTCGCCCTCGATTTTGAGTTTGGCTAACTCGAGTTCGTGATTGCGACTTCTCTCTCTGTCCGCGAGTTCTTCCGGGGATAGGCCCCCGTCTGGTACGATGCCTCGCACCTGATTGCTGCTGCTTTCGCCTTGGGGGGGTTCGGCTTCGTCGGGGCGCTCCCCCGTGCCTTCTGGGCGGGAGGCCCCGGCATCCACCCAGGCTTTCAGTGCTTTCTGCAAATCTTCTTTGGTGTTGAGACCGGTGGTAGCGATTTTAAGTTCTTTGCAGAATTGCTTTAGTTCTTTATGCGTGTATTCTTCTAGTTGTTCCACCTGGAACACCCTGTTGGCGTTGGTTTCTGCGGGGCTCATGGCGCTTCCTTCTGCCATCTTTGTCGGTAGTGCGTCCGTCGTTCACGGTACGATCTCTAGGTTATGGGCCCGAATCCCGTCGCTTGCCACCAATGTTAGACGGCGACCTCAGAGGAGCCCGGAAAGAGGTCCTGACTACCCTGAGACCCACCCTCGAAGTATCGTAGCCGGGCACTGGCGGGAGACTCCTCAGGGGGAGGAACCTCGTATCTAGGATCGTACCCCTGGCACCACACGACACAGAGACGCCACACCGTGCGTTCTTAGGAATCAATCTTTATCAATCAGATTAGCACTGCAAAGATGTACAAGGAGAGCATGGGCTCAATGAGTCTCGGAAGGGATAGGGGGTAGCGGGACAGTCTTTGACAAGGGTTCAAGGCAGGGGCGTACCCGGCGCACAGTTCACAATCCTCGAGCTGGGGGATACGCTTGTTGTAGTTGGGGTCCGGCGGGACCGTGAGAGTCTGTGGGAGCCGCGAGTCACTCAGCAGGGCTCAGGTACAAGTTTGGAGGTCTTACGATCTTCAGGGAGCCGCGAGTCACTCAGCAGGGCTCAGGTGCAAGTTCGGAGTTCTTACGATCTTCAGGGAGCCGCGAGTCACTCAGCAGGGCTCAGGTACAAGTTCGGAGGTTTTACGATCTTCAGGGAGCCGCGAGTCACTCAGCAGGGCTCAGGGGGTTCCAAGGTCCAGGAGCCGCGACCACGTCAGCAGGGCTCTCGTTGTTCCAGCGTCGAATCTGTCGGACAGTCCCAGAGCACCCCTTGTTATAGGTCGACCCCTCTTTGATGTCCGGAGTCGGTGCAGGCAGGGGTCTTGTCACCTGGGGGTCGCTTGTCGGGGTTTCCTGCCATTGTCTTTTGATCCCTTCAGGGCCGGGTCGGGAGGAGTCCCAGACACCCAGCAGGCGTGGAGCCAGCCCTCAGGGAGGCCGGAGGGCCGATCGAAACCCATCGTCCCAGGGGAGTTCAGAGGTGCGACAGAAACTGCTCCTCCCTCTCTCATCCCCTGGAAGCGTGATGTCCTCCAGCCGGAGTGGCGCCTCTAGGCCAGGGTCGCGCTGGGGCCGGGCAGCCATCTTGGTGCATGAAGTGGGCACGCGGGCCCGGGGTGGCCGAAAGGAGAGAGGCCATGGATGAGGATGTCCGGGTCGGGTGCGTGTGTTTTGGTGGGAAGGACCGGCTAGGCCGTGTGCTTGGGGCTGCAGGTACCAGGTTAGGTGGTGCGGGGACAAGTAGAGCCATGCTACGAGGCCGGGTCCAACAGCGACAACAAGGTTTTTCGTAGCAAGGCCAAGGTAGGCACTCAGCGGCACAGCTCCTCGGCTGCAGCAGCCCACAATGGCAATAGCAATCGTTTCCGTAGGCAAGGCAAATGCGGGCACTCAGCGGCACAGACCTCAGCTGTAGCGGCCCACAATGGCGATAGCAATAGTTTCCGTAGACAAGGCAAATGCGGGCACTCAGCGGCACAGCTCCTCAGCTGCAGCGCCCCACAATGGCGATAGCAATAGTTTCCGTAGGCAAGGCAAATGCAGGCACTGAGCGGCACAGCTCCTCAGCTGTAGAGGCCCACAATGGCGATAGCAATAGTTTCCGTAGACGAGGCAAATGTGGGCACTCAGCGGCACAGCTCTTCAGCTGCAGCAGCCCACAATGGCGATGGCAATAGTTTCCGTAAACAAAGAAGAAAAGTGGCGTTCCCCACAGTAGATCCAGAGGCCCTGGATTTCTCGACAGAGGCCTCACCTGTGAGTAGGATTTCTCTCAATAGGAATCCGGGCTGCTGATGGATGAAGTCTAATCTCCCTGAGACTTCAGCAGGAGGCAAGATTAATTCAGGTCCTTGGGTAGTTGCTTCAGTGGATGGATGAAAGTTTCAAAGTCCTTTCCCTCTCGTTTACATGGGCAGAAGTTTGTCTTGGCATCCCGAAGTTACACACCACAAACGGGTTTCAACTCAGATCTTTATACCCCAAAAGTCTTTGTTCTTGAGAAAGTCACAAATCACTCAACCCGGCCAGAACCAGTTTGGTGTCGACTTGGGTCACTTAATTTACAAGGCTGCATCCTCCCTTTTAGGGAGAGGGGGCCCACCACCAGACACCCTGCGGGAGGTGGAGCCATCATTCACCTTGCCAGGTACAGCCCTGCTCAGATCAAAGGGGTCACCTCTCCCCATACCTCAATGGCAGATTGCTCCATTCGACCCAGGTTGGCCCCAGCCTGCCCTGGCCTTTTAAACCAGACAACCAATACACATACCAGTGAAACACACAGAAAGACTTAGACAAAAAGATACCTTCTTTCCAAAAGCAATATTTATAACAAACAAGAGCAACCCATATGTCCCTGTGAACTGGGTATTACTATTAAGTAAGAACAGTGTCCACAAGGAACTTATTCACAAAGATCCATTAACAATTTGGAGTAAAAGTTATACTCCCAGCTGATTTAATCCCCAAGCCAAAGAAAACGTACTTAATCAGTCTGGAGTACTTATTTACTTCAACAAAAGCAAGAATAATTTATTGCACAATTCACAATTATATCAAAAACATTTTAGTTTTCAGGCACAAAGAGAAATGGTGAAAAAGGTGAGAATAGAATAGAGCCCAGTGAGAATAATCGTAGCCTACAAAGTGAAATAAGTGTATAAGAGGTCTATTTAAAAAACAATGAGGAGCATATAAGAGTGTAACGAGTCTTTTTTGCTCTCCCTTTGTTGGAGTCGACGACGTTTCAACCCTCTCTGGGTATGGGGTCATGTATGGACCCACTAATTACCCTAGAGACTATCAGATAAAATTGTTTTTGATATAATTGTTAATGGATCTTTGTGAATAAGTTCCTTGTGGACACTGTTCTTACTTAATTCTTTCCAAAAGCGGCAGTTGCACACGCAGAATATAAAGACAACCACTAATACCAGATGCACGTTAATATTTGGAGCGGAAGCATACCAAATTCGACTTCCCTAACATGTTCCTTGGTACTACTAGGAATACACCAGTTCATCAGTTATTTTATAATAAGGAGCATTCGCGCTGTGTCACTGAATGGCAGTGGCACAGCACCCAGAACATCTAACGCCAGCAACCGTGAAGGAGACCTAAATGACAAAAATGGAAGGGAGTCCTACGCCAATGGTGCCAGGTCTAACAGGCGTCCCCTCCAGCTGAAATGTAGGGAGAACTACACACCCCCTGGGAGTTCTCATCACTGAGGCGGAAAAATCTGGACAGGCCGTCAGCGTTGGCGTGTTCTGTACCAGGGCGGTGTTCCACCGTAAAGTCCAAACCCTGTAGAGAAATGGACCACCTCAACAACTTTGGATTTTCCCCCATCATCTGCATCAACCATCTGAGGGGCTTGTGGTCTGTCTGAACCCGGAAGTGAGTCCCAAACAGGTATGGTCTCAGCTTCTTCAATGCCCATACCACAGCAAATGCCTCATGTTCAATTGCACTCCACCTCTGTTCCCGGGGGAGCAACCTTCTACTAATGAAAGCCACAGGTTGGTCTAGGCCCTCCTCATTGATCTGTGACAGAACGGCCCCCACACCATGCTCGGAAGCGTCTGTCTGGACAACAAATTCCTTTGAAATGTTGGGCGCCTGGAGTACTGGTGCGGAGCACATGGCAGTCTTCAGGGCATCGAAAGCTTTCTGACAGGTGTCAGTCCAGTTCACAATCTTTGGCTGCTTTTTAGAAGTCAGCTCAGTCAAGGGTGCACCAATGTTGCCATACCCCTTGACAAACCTCCTGTAATAACCTGTGAGTCCTAAAAAGGCTCTCACCTGTGGGGGCACCCAAGCCAGGATGCTTTCAATCTTGGGTTGCAGGGGTGCCACCTGGCCGCTCCCCACCGGATGTCCTAAGTACACCACGGAACCCTGCCCAATTTGGCACTTGCTTGCCTTGATTGTGAGGCCTGCCTTTTGCAGTGCCATCAACACTTCCCAGAGGTGGCGCAGGTGGTCCTCCCAGGAGGAACTAAACACTGCAATGTCATCCAGGTAGGCGGCGCTGAAATCTTCCAGCCCAACCAACACTCTGTTGACCAACCTCTGAAAAGTGGCAGGGGCATTTTTCATTCCAAAGGGAATCACCCGGAACTGGTAGTGCCCGTCAGGTGTGGAGAACGCCGACCTCTCCTTTGCCCCATAGGTCAAGGCGATCTGCCAGAACCCAGACGTCAAATCAAATGTGCTGAGGTACCGTGCAGCCCCTAGCCGATCTATGAGCTCATCAGCTCTGGGGATGGGGTGCGCGTCAGTCTTGGTGACTGAATTGAGACCTCTGTAGTCCACGCAGAACCGAAGTTCCGGGATGGCACCAGGCATCGCAGCCTTGGGTACCAGGACCACTGGGCTGGACCAAGGGCTGCTAGAGGACTCAATCACCCCTAAAGCAAACATTTTGGAGACCTCCTCCTTAATGTACGCTCTGACATGGTCAGTCATTCGGTAAGCCTTATGCTTCACAGGAGGACTATCCCCAGTGTCCACGTCATGAACACACCAATCAGTGACACTAGGCACCAGGAAGAACAGATCACTGAATTGCCCCAACAGTTGGCGACAGATACTCTGCTGCTCGGGGGTCAGTGTGGTGGAGAGGGCCACGCCCTCCCCTGACCCATCTTTCTCCTCTGCCCACAGGAGGTCAGGAAGAGGCTCACTCTCCTCTTCCGTTCCAGCATCTGTAGCTAGAAGCATGCCCACTTCAGACCTCTCAAAGTGGGGCTTCAGGCGGTTGACATGCAGGACCCGCACAGAGTTCCTGGGAGACTGCAAGTCCACCAAGTAGGTAATAGGACTCTTGCGCTCCACCACCTCAAAGGGGCCGGTCCACTTATCTTGGAGCGCACAGGGCTCCACTGGAGCCATGACCCAAACCTTTTGACCAGGCTGAAACTCGATCAGAGTGGCATTCTGATCATGCCAGCGTTTCATCTCTTCCTAGCTGGCTTCCAGTTTTGCCTCTGCAAGTTTTCTGAAACGCCGAGTTTGGTTCCTGAAGGCCAGCATGTAGCTAAACACATCCTGGGGAAGCTTCCTGGGAGATTGCTCCCAGCCTTCCTTGACCAAACTCAGAGGCCCTCTTACCGGGTGACCATAGAGCAGTTCAAAGGGACTGAACCCTAGAGACTTCTTTGGCACCTCACGGTAAGCAAACAACAAGCATGGCAAGAGAACGTCCCACTTACGCCTCATGGGCTCCTCTAGGCCCATAATCATGCCCTTAAGGGTCCGGTTGAATCTCTCAACCAGCCCGTTACCTTGGGGGTGGTAAGGAGTCGTGAACTTGTACGTTACTCCGCACTCCTCCCACAGAGACTTCATATATTTGGAAATGAAGTTAGTACCCCTATCGGACACCACCTCTCTGGGGAATCCCACACGGGAGAAAATACCCATCAGTGCACGTCCCACCACGGGGGCCATCACTGTCCTGAGGGGGATGGCTTCAGGGTACTGGTTGCCATGGTCCACCAAGACCAGGATGAACATGTTGCCCATGGCTGTATCGGGGTCCAGAGGCCCCACAATGTCAATGCCCACTCGCTCAAATGGAGTACTGACAACCGGGAAGGGCTGGAGCGGGGCCTTTATCTTCCCCCGCTCTTTCCACTTGCCTGGCAAGTCTCACATGTCCTGCAGTGAGTATCTGAGCTCTTGCACATCTGGGGCCAATAAAAGTGGGTGACCAGCCTCTTAAAGGTCTTGGTCTGCCCCAGATGTCCGGCCAACAGCACATCGTGAGCCAACCTCAGTAGGAAGGCTCTGAAGCGCTGAGGTACCACCAGCACACGGGCTGACCGAGGCTCAGCAGCCTTAGGCTCGCTGTAAAGGAGGTCATTCTCCCAATAGATCAGATGTGATCCTTACTGATCACCTGCTGCCTGGGCTGTGGCCTGTCGCCGCAGTCCCTCAAGAGAAGGGCACGTTCTCTGCTGTTCACAAAATTCCTCCCTGGTGGACCCTCCTTCCTGCTGCCAAAGGGTCAGCTCCGGTAGGTCCCCCAGTTCGACTATTTGTTACCCTGTAGGTTCCAGAGCATCCCCCTCAAGGTCTGCTCCTTCCTGGACCGTGGGAACCATGGGAGGCGGTTTCCCGCGCCCCCTACCCGTTCTCTTTAAGGCAGGGGCCTGGGCCTTACTTTCAGGCTCCAGGTCCTTCTGAACATCCTTACTGGCTGCCATGGACCGAGTGGTCACACATGCCCACTCAGGTAGACCCAACATTTCCAAATGAGTCTTCCTCTCCACCGAAGCCCACAGGGAGTTCTCTAAATCGTTGCCCAACAGACAGTCTACCAGCATGGCCTCACAGCTACTTGGAGAGTTACTGAGACCGACCCCCCCCCCCACTCAAAAGGAACTTGAGCCACTTCACACTGGCTCTCAGAGTTGTCTGCTGACACTACTGGGCAGAATGCATGGGGGACAATCTGCTCCTTGGACACCAACCAGGAGCTGACAGCAGTCACACTAGCGCCTGTGTCCCTCAGATCCTCCACCCTATGGCCATTGATGGTTACCCACTGCCTGTACTTCTTAGTGTTAGCAGGCAGTGCGGGGTTAGGGACCTTCTCAAAGTCTCCTAGCGAGACAAGGGTCAATTCTACGGGATCCCACCCACTTTGGACACCCATCTCTTCCCCTCCCAAGGCTACACTGGCAATCTGGCGGGGGGTGCACAGGGTGGTACATTGGTGTCCCTCAGGGGACACTGAGGATCATAATACCTGTGGCCCACTTGACCACACTTAAAGCAAGTAAGGGGCCCCCTCTGAACAGGCCTACCTGTCGGGGGCACTGGCTTCTTTTCCAGGGGAGGCTGGGACACCACTACTTGGTTCCCTGGGGAATTTATTTTGGGGCCCTCTCTGGTACTCTCTCTGTTTACCCCTGTCCCCCCCACTTCTCTGCTGGGGACCCTGCCCACCTTTGGCGTAGTCTCCCACAGGACCCTTGCGAACCCGGGTGCTCACCCAGCGGTCCGCCTCCTCAGCAAGCTTCCTAGGGTTGGTGAGCTTGCTATCAACAAGGTGCTGGCGTAGCTCTGGAAAACAGTTACTAGATAAATGCTCCCATGCGAACAAATCATACAATTGCTCAAAGGTTTCCACTTTGCTAACTTTTACCCAGTGATCCATTGCTCTGCAAAAAAAGACACATATTCAACCCAAGTGGTACCCTCCAACTTCTTGCAGGTCCTAAATCTCTGCCTGTACATTTCTTGGGTCAAACCATAACGTGTCATCAAAGCCTCTTTCATATGGGCATATACCATCCTGCTCTGCTCAGGCAGGTCCAACAGGGTATCCCTCCCATCACTCACAAAGCGTCCCCACAACCTCGCTCCCCAATCCTTCTCAGGGACCCGGTGGGACACCATGGCTATCTCATATGCCGCAAACCATTGCCCAATATCCTCACTCTTATGGAAATCCTTGATGACATCCTTGGGTATGTACACTCTACTCTCGGTAGGTACTAAAGGTATGCTGCCACCAGAGGGGGAGATCTCCAAATTCTTAGCCTTGATCTCCAACTCCCTCAATACTCTCTGATGCTCAAGTTTCATTTTCTCAAGTTCAAATGCCAACCTATGATTCTCAATATCCAATTCTTTGCTCTTCAGGTCCTTCTGACCTTCCAATTTGGCCATCTCCAAACTATGCCTCCTATCTCTCTCTCTGTCCTCCATCTCTTCTGAAGACAGACCCTTTGAGGACACACCTGGGTTGGAAAGTGCCTTACCTCCCACTAAACCCACTTCCTTATCCTGCTGCCCTCCAGCGTCCTCTTCCTCATTCCTGGCGGACTCTCTTGCCTCCATCCAGGCCCTAAGGGCCTTCTGATATACCTCCTTCCTAGAGAGGCCCGCAACAGGGACAGTGAATCGCTTGCAAAAAGACTTTAGCTGTTTGGCAGTATATGTTTCTAACCTATCCTCTTCAAAGAGGAGATCCTCCGAAGCATTGGAGGTTGGCCTACCCAGTGTAGGCATGACTGGTAACTACAGTCAACAATAGAACAGAGAAAAAAATACCTGGCTGACAATCACAGTCCGCACTAGAACAGCGAAAAAAATACTTGGCTGGCAATCACAGTCAGCAATAGAACCAAAATCACCTGGCTGGAAATCACAGTCAGCACAGAACAACAAAAAATACTTGGCTGGCAATCACAGTCAGCAATAGAACCAAAATCACCTGGCTGGTACTCACAGTCAGCACAGAACAACAAAAATAATTGGCTGGCAATCACAGTCAGCAATAGAACAAAAATTAAACTGTACGTGGTTTACCCTCACTAGTAGCATACACTGGTTATTGTATGTGGATCATAAATGCAATTCCTGATCCTTCCGCTGCCACCAATGCTAGAAATGGGGGTCTCTAGTTGAAAGTGGCTGGCGCCGATGTCAAATAGTGACCCTTCTTCCTAAGTCAGAGTAAGGGGGCTATACCCTTTGATAACCCCTGCTCAACCCTGTGGTAACGTAGCACGAGCAGACAGGCCTATCTCAGAGGCAGTGCGTGAAGCATTTAGGACCATACACAATAACGCAGGAAAGACGCTACAAAATAGACACCACGAGCAATTATAAAAAAATTGTTATCTCTATATAGATTAAACACGAAATTGAGAAATGCTCAAAGGACCACAATACACGTAATTAGATTTGTCTCAGGAGCGAGGAAATCACTTGTGCATGTGGGTGGAATGAACTTGGTTCAGGGACCGGGCCCATGCGACCCGGTGATGCACAATGTACAAGGTACCTAGGATATAAAGGGGCACGGTGCACAGCTCCTCAGAGAGGGTGCGGGATGGCAAGTGGACCAACAGCGCCCAGAACATCCAACGCCAGCAACCGTGAAGGAGACATAAACGACAAAAATGGAAGGGAGACCTACGCCAATGGTGCCAGGTCTAACAACTATATTCACATTAAAAAAAAGTCTGAGCTGTTTTGCGGTTTCTTCTGCATCTTCATTCTGGGCCCGTGCAGCAGTAAACCAGACTGGTCCACGACGGCTGCACAATCAGCATCACTTGACCAGAGAGATATGTAAAATATCAACCTGCACCACCTGACCAGCGAATACATTTGCTGCGGCTGCTTGACTGCCAAAGACGGTAGTATATGGCAGAGAAAAAATGAGCGCACCAAATAAAATGACAGATACGAAATTCAGATCCGCTTCCGAGGCTCCAAGTTCTATTTTGTAAGCACAATTCATCTACGTTGAAATCATTTTGTTGGCTTCCAGCTTATCAGTTGATAGGCAAATTAAAATGCTCCTTCTCCCCTTGGAGGATTGAAGCCTGGAAATGTTAGGAGTTGCAAATGGAGTTGTGTGCCAGAGGGCACTGGGCTGCATAGCACAGCTCTGCTGTTGCCGGGGTTCAATCACTGTTCCCCCCCGATAGATATGCGAGCTCCAGCTGCTGTGTGCCCCAGAGCAGTGCAGTGTCATATAACAAGGGGTGGGGATTGTCCCGGCAGCTTGGAAAGTGAAAAAAAAAGAAAAAGTGGTAACTTTCCTGTTCGTCCAACCATGTTGTCTCCGCCAAGATTTTTACTAGTTGCTGTGTAGTAAATTTCAGTGAGATGTGGGTAAATACATTCCTGAGAGAACTGGCGGATATCTTTTCTAAGTTTCTCGGTTTTTCTCTTAAGAAGGTAATCACCAAAGGAGTCAAGTTCTATATTGATTTCCTCCATTTTACTCTTACTGTCCTCAATTCTTTTGGTTTGTTTGAGTTTTTCCTTTAGGTCTTGAATTTCTTTATTAAGTAAGGCTTCCACTTCTCTGGCTGTTTCAATAATGAGGATCATCCAATCCCTTGAGCATCAGTTGGAAATAAGGCCCACTTTTCCAGAATTTTTTTTATTTCTATTTCCACCTTAGAGACCTGTCACTACATAATGTTCTGTTTTCTAGTCCCTTTGTTTTTCGGGATCTCTTGGGCACCATGCCCTCTACTTATTTTAGGGATATTTGGCTTTTATCCCCAAACATACACAGATTGGTTAATACTTCCTGTATGACTGTGTGACGGTTGATTCTTTCATTGTTTTTTTCCACTTTGAGATGGCTGCCGTTTTTGTCCAGGTCTTATATATCGAGGCACTGCACGATTGAATATTTTCCAGATGTTTGAGTCACCTCTTTCTCGACCATATTCGAGAGGCAGTTGTGTTTTTTATCTGTAAACGTATGCAGATTTGTTTGTATTATCTGGTTGTATGTGTGATGGGTCATTTTTCCATTGTCTTTTCCATTCCAAGATAGCCGCTGTTTTTGAGTGCTGATATTGCAGCATTGTATGCCTTCCTGAGCTCCTCCCCTTCCGAGTTGTGTGTTTATTTGCCTCGCGTATCCGTGTTTGAGCCAACTCACCTGGGACCCTTTTATCACGGTAGCGACTACATCACGGTGAAATGGGTTTGATACTGTGAGGATCGCCTAAACTCTTTCTCGGTTAAGGATCCTGAGCTGTGTGGCGCTCTCGCTTTTCTCTCTCAGTCTTCACTACGTCGTTAGTGGATCTATTTGCTCTTTATCCATGAGCTTGATCTTGTTTAATCCCTCATGTTTTATAGTTGATCTGGTGTCACAGCACTTCCTGTTCGACCGCCCATTCACCCTGTACCATCGTGTTAGTTGTTATATATCTGGGGGCGGGCTCAGATTGTCTCTGTGTTTTACTTAGGGAATTCCATTTCCATCAGCTCGGGCCCTCCTGCTTCGCCTGTACTATATGTCGGATAAGTGCCCTCTAATGAACATAAACAGTTTTGTTTCCCATGGACAGGGTAATTTGGTAACTCTTGTCCATTTCTGCCTGATACCTCAGACTGAGTAGTGTCCATTCTTGACACAATTTATACTCTTTAACTGTCGCAAGACTTTTATGAGCTTTTCAACTCCCTATTAAGTCTTTGGCGCCAGTATACGTATTCGATGCTAGATCGAATATATACATAAGACATGTTTTCTTTTCTTTCTTTTTTTAGATTGTAACTCTCACCCATGACAGTATTTATATAAACCCTGCTAGAACCTGGATCCCTCTACATATATATTTTCAAATAAACAATGTCTGGATACCTTAGGACTCTTTATCCACTGTGCTGTTGGTCCAGAGTCGCATCCCCTCTATTCAAGGTATTCTTTCTATCCTCCATTGATTTTTTTACCACCACTATTATATACATCTTATCCCTTACGTAGTGCCCCTATTTTTCATCAGATTGCCACATCTTCAGCTGGGCAGATGTGTGAATAAGACAACGCATCTATATGCTTTGGGCCCACATGGAGTTGTGCTCAAGTACCTGCCTGCCCTAGTGAAATAATATATTGCTGTTTAATTCACCACTATGGGACATATTAAACATTCTTGCTGGTACACTTGGATTAACCATCTGCCTATTTTTTCTCGTTATAAACTTTTAAATTTCTCAGTCTTATGGCATTTCTTTGGGACTTTACTTGAGGAGTGTTATTTGTTTTTGTTTTTTTGGCTATCATACTTTCTTACACCTTCTACACAGGGCTATAAGGTTTAAAGTGAATGTTTTTATATGGTGCACGATGCACGACTCCACCTCCCTTTTTTAATATATAAATATATTTTGAGGATTGTTCACTCACCTATTGGAGCTTCAGTGTGCATCTTAGAATTCAGTTTGATAATTTAAGTTACTATATTTATAGACATATTGTATTATTTTCAGATACTCCCTTTCTCTGCTGCCCCTAACTTCTATTCTCGAAGCGCCCTGAAGAAGGTGTGACCTTATCCCTTGGCTCTTTCACTGAAACGCGCGTCAGTGCACGATCTGAACAAGACTGGGCGACAAACATGTTATTAAAAAAAATGCATAAACTTTTAAAAGAAATAACAACAGTAACTGTCAACATCAACACAGCATTGTATGGGAACTAGTGTGTATAAACACTTTTTTGTGTGTATTTAGGATATTTATGGTTAATTGTTAGTGTTTTGTATTTGATCAGTTGGTTTGTCATGTCTTTGTCCTGTTCATGTGTTTGAGTGAGAGTGTGAATGTAAGAGGTTGTGCTGAATGACTTTATGATAGCTTGGGGCTGATTATGGTCAACAACTATGAAGCACGATTTTGATTTGTAGGGGCCTGTGTCATTATATATATATTCTTCTTCTGTGTATGAATTTTATTGACTATTTATGATTAGGACTCCCGGTATTCCATTTAAATGGATTTTTACATATAAATACAGTCGGAAAACAAGTTTCGCTCTGTCTGTATTTATATTTAAAAACTGGAAAAGACTAGCACATGTTGCGGCACTGCTATGCTCCAACAGAGAGTTGCCTCGCCATGCCCTCTTTCTGACTGGCAGAAAACTGTGACTGTTCTTTCCTCTCCTTTCCGTCATTCGTTCCCCTGTGAAATGGATCCAAAACAGAGGAAACACTTTTGCTGCAAATGTCTTTTTCTGATTTTTCTATTCCAAACTGCTGCCTAAGGATGAGAGAAAAAAAGGTTTTGAAATACGAACAATAAATACATAATTGAATAAAACAAGACAGAGTAGTCGCAAAGTGGCCAGATTGGTTTTATTCACACCCAAACACATTAGCGCCACCTTACAGAGTTTGCCTGGAAAGCACTACTTTTCTTCTCTTGTCCTTAGCCTTTCAAGCAAAAACACTCATCGATTTCTGAATAATGAGTGTAAAAGCTTTAAGTTGTATTCCCTATGAATGTTTGCTGTTTCCAGAATGTTGTTACTTTTTTTTCAGGAAGCATATTACTTTTGTCTTGTGCATAATTTGAATTGAGTTGCTTCCAGGTGTTTATAGCGGGAAACAATTGGGTTGTAGCTGAAGGCAGTGTGTTTCTCTCAGTGGGGCAGTATGGTGTTCAGTGTTGGAGAGGAAGTGGCACTCTGTGCCGATGGCAGAAACTGCAAGGCTCTGAAACAAATGGCTTGTGATAGCACTTTTAAGGGTATTTGGGACATTCTGCGAATGGCAAAGATTTCAGATGAATGTATTGTGTTGACCAATAAAAACCGAGTGCATGTGTGCATTGTCAATTTAAATAAATGTGGAAAAATTCTAGCTGTCTAGTGTTGTCTTTTACTTGTGGCAAAAATAAATATGGATAAATACAGATAAAGTGCCCCAAAAATAAATATGGATAAATACAGTCAGAAATGGCAAAAAAATAAATACCATAAAACCGGGAACCCTATTTTTGATTAACTGATGTACGCTGACATATACACATTTTGTATGATGGACATGTACAATAAACTGATGATATAAACCTTGATAACATGGAAGTTGATATTCACTACTCTATATATAAGTGTCCTTAACTGCACATTATTCTTAGCCCCTTGTGGATGAGGCGATATACATATCCCTTTCCTATGGTTGAGATTTTCCCCCACATTAAAGAAATAGCTTTAAGGCAGTTGGGTTTGTTCTGTTGATTTTGTAGTCTCATTCCCCTGCCTAGGTATCAGTTCAGGGACTCCTTTAGTGTGACTTATTTAAGTAACTATCATTGTGACCTTCTTGCAAGGAGGATTGAATTGGAAGTCACAGAAAGACAACTGTTGGCATTTACTCTTTAGTGCTACTTCTCAATCATTGAGTTGGCTAACTGCACCACAAGGCTACCACATGCATACAGAAGAACGTTGTTAGGGCTTACGCAGACCCAGTTCTAATTTCTTACTGGTGTGTACTTTTAGTTGAACTCCTGTATTACTAGACTGCTACAGGAAATTAGTAATACATGTTCAAATCTTACTTCAGCTGCCAAATGTTTTAGGGACCTGATGGTGATGCCACAAGAGGAGGTTTCCTTAGAGCACAAGTCTCTTGGCACGAGGCATATGAATTGTGAAATTGCATTCTCATAAATAAATTTGCACCAGCTGTATAGCTATAATAATCACGAATAAGATAAAACTTATTAGAAAACGGCATGGTGAAAGGGGAGTCAGTGGTAACAATGCAGTTAAATATTCTGAAAATACCAGGCATAAAAAACAATTTGATTAAAAAAAATTAGGAAATACAAGATGATGAAATAAAGCAATTAAGAAGCACTTGCTGACAGCAGCAAGAGTGTACAAGACATGCTTAGAGATTGCTGTGCTTTATTATATAAAGATGGTCCTCATTGGTGCTGTGGTAATTGGCAGCTGTGACTAGGTGTGCAAACTAAATATGAAAGTCAGAATATCAATGGTACTAAATATGAAGGACAAAATACATCAAAAATAATAATATCTACAGGTAAATAAGTCTACACATTCTCTGTACCTGACCACATATATGTACCTATGCGGTACATATATCTTCAGAGTATGTAGATGTGGAGTTAGCAGTAGTAAATCTATACTTCCCTATATGACCTTACTTTTTCATATTTTGTCCTTGATATTCTTGTAAGATGATTCTCATAATATCGATATTCAGTACTACAATCCCGTGGCTACAACATCTTGCCTACACAAATTATCTCATCTCTTCTTTTGAGTCCCTGTAAATAACAGGTGCTGTTCTGTTGCTCGTCTTTGGCCCTCATTCTAAGTAGGGCTCGAATTCCAATTCAGGAGCAAACCTCTGAATGTGACAAACTGGGAATTCTAACTCGGGCACTAATTTACCACCTTGAGGATTTTTTTTCACGATTTGCACCAGATAAATCCTGGTGCAAACTGTGCAGGCAAACAGTGTCCTCTAATAGGAAATCAATTAAATACACAAACTCATGTAAAGGTAAACACTTTATCTGATAGAGATTTCTGGTCACAGATTCCTCACCTTAGAATATTCCCTAGGCATCACATTGGATCCGTAAATGTTTTAGCCGTCCCCATGCAGGCCGGTAGCTGGTGCCATTCAGCTGCACATGGCATCATTGGCGTCATCTGCCCTTTAAGTGACATGAACAGTGCCTATGTAGGTGCCACCCCAGCATGCTGACCTCAGTTCCTTCTTTTCCACACTGAAAAGGTTCAATGCTCCGTCCATCACCGCCTGGTGTTTGCTTTGTTTGCCCTAAGTTGGCAAGGTATGCCAAGACGTGGTTCCCTTGTTCACTTTCCCACTGGATTCAAGCTAGCCTGGCTGATGAGGGGTGTTACCCCGAAACCGGTCCCAGGATGCTTGTTTCCGGTCCAGGGAAGACCAGGCTTGGCAGTTCAAGCTGGACTGTTCCCAAGAGGAGCAGGGTCAAGACTGATTTGCATATGGCTGGGTTTCAAATGGAGTGGCGAAGTGAGCTAAAGAACGATGATGGATTCAACCCAGATTTGTCACTGGGGGTGAGTGTCTGAAATGTTTAAGCGCTCCGTCCATCATTTCCTTGTGTTTGCCACATGACAAGCTCTGTTCAAATTAGCATGCCATGAGAAGGAACCTGGTCCTAATGGTATTCATTCCAGCATTTTTAGTAATGATGCCTCATTCTGGCAATTTGACAGCTTCTGCTCTTGAAGTATGCTTTGTGAGGTGGTGACCGGCCCGATTTCTGGAGAGAAATTCCATCCTAAACAAGAAATGACAAAGTCAATAGGTCTTTACTTGGCAATCTGGTGCAACTGTTAAATGTGTTTTTATTTTTTGTTGTAAGAATATGTCACAAAAATAAAAAGAAAGGATGATTTCTAAATAAGACAGCCATGTGTTTGCAATAAAAATGCAAAATTTTAAATACATCAATTATTGCATATAATATTAATATAGAGTGCATGTGATTCCTAGCAGGCAGGTGTACTTAAGAGGTAAATAAGTGAATCACTTTTTAGTTTTAACGTACGTCAAAGATAAATATGATTCTTATTGGCACAATTTACTGTCATCTGAACATATAATTTAAGCACACGATTCGATTTCGATTCTAAAACTTTATTCGGTACAAGACCTTAAAAGAATAAATATCAAACATACATGTTACAATGAATAGAACATTACAGTGGAATCTCAAGCCATTCATAGTAATACCGTTATCAAATTCCATGAGCAATACAAAGTGAATAAACAGAGCATTAGTCAATAAAAGAGGTCACAGTCTTCCTTATTTCAAGTGCTGGTTGAATATCACCTAATACTGAGGCACTACATAATTCAGACTCTAACAGTTGGAGATAGGGCAAACAGACAGAAAAAGAACTAGAACCAAAATAGCGCAGTAATGGGCATAAAAAAATACCCTTGGTCTAAAATAAAAACTGCAAAAGTACACAAGACGGACTAAAAAATAAACATGCATTGGCAAATCCAATAGGTCTTGCCTATGCATGGCATATTGGCTTTGCCAATGTGTTTTTGTCATGTTATACACCAGAGTGGCTTCTGTTCAGCATGGCTAAAAGTTAGTGGCATAGAGGAGTTCATAGAGTGGAGTAGAGTGGCAAAGAGGGAAATGGAGTGTCAAGGAGTGTCATGGACTGGAGTGTCATGGAGTGGAGTAGAGTGGAGGGGCGTAGAGTGGAATAAAGTTTCCTAAGGTGTGTAGTGTCATGAACCTATGTGTGTTACGACCTCTGTGGTTCTGGGTGGACTTAACAGAGGAAGTCCATAACTTGCTGGGAGGTGTAGTTATTAATGTTTATGATGTAGTCTGAGGACAGAGTATGATTGTATTTTGAGGAATAAAGACGTACAATCCAGAGTTCCATGTGTGGCATATTCATTTGCCTGCTCCCGGGCTGGTGAGGATGCTGCAAATGCTGGTGAGTGCAGGATCTGTGCCCCGAAGAAATAAGACTGCTCTCCCTACAAATTTGCAACATTACAGCAAACTCCTCGTGTGTGCCACATGCCCCCAATTTCAATGAGAAGCAGTTCGAAGTTGGCATGTGTGAAATCGAAGCCCCACTCCAGCCCATTTACGGGCCTTAAAGAAATTGAAGGCCCTGCAGAGGAGCACATTTGAAAGCCCACAAGAAACCCACTCGAAAAGCCAAAAGAAGAGATACTGCGCCACAGTCTAACAAAGAGTCATCATCAATATAAACCAAAGCACTAAAGGCAGCCAGGGATGATGCAAAAAGCTGAAAGAGATGATGGACAAGTACGAGAGACGAAACCGTCACTTACCATAAAAAAAGAAGGTGGAACCTTATGACCTCCGATCTGGCACGACTACCCAAGTACAAGCACATGGCCAGTGCTTGCAGGAGGTACCGGCTCAAACAGACAGCTGTCATCACCTGAACAGCATATACTCTCAACGTCAGCATAAACAAGCAAGAAGTATGTGGCCGCTGTGTTTCTGAAACCACCACCATCATTCAACACTGCGAAGAAGCAGAATATTGGCGTCAAATGGACTGCATGAATTGAGTCGTTCAATGATTTTATAGATGCCTTAGAAGAAGTAGATGATAAGAAAATCCTTTAGTACCTTGAGAACCTTGTCGGTGACAGAGTAAAAGAAAAGCTGAAGAGAATATCACAGGTTGACAAATGATACTACCGTCAAGGAAGTGTTGAAAGCCAAGTTCAATCAGATTCCGAACGTCGAGTATGAAAGGTACATTTTCAATCAAGCATGATAGCAAGCTGGAGGATGAGTTTGTTGAAAGACTTGAAGTGCTTATCAAACACTGCAAGTTTAGTGAAATTAATGATGATGAAGGCATACATGTCAGAGTTATAGATGACTGTCTTTAAGAATCCTTTAGAAGATGCATATTGAGAGAGACGCTCAGCTTAGCAAAAGTACTAATCACTGCCAGGGCCGAAGAAAGAGCAGACCGACAAGCTACTGACATGGAAGCTGTAACAAAAAAAGGGAATCATCTTTTGCCATAAAGAATAAGAACAAACACCGAGTAGATGCATACAAGTCGCCGTCTACAAAGAGGGAATGATGCGTTTCCAATGTGGGCTTAATTTCCACAAGAAGACAAATGTCTAGCCATAGGCCAAACGTGCAAATGCTTTGGTAAGAAGAACCACTCCATAATAGTTTGCATAGCGAAAGAGAAACTATGTCACAGCGAGAAGAGAAAATGGACACCAGAAAGTTCCAGAAGCATTCTCGCCACCCCCATAAAGCAGAAAGTGACATTAGTTATGACAAGAAGAAACCAGACAAAGTCGATTGTTGTCAAGTTCATCCTACAGAGGCTCGTCAATGTTATTATCGAGCGCTGGTGAAGGAGATGAATGTGCACTGATGGAATCGACCAACAAACGACATGCACATGTAAATCTGGATGTTTACAAGGAAGAATGAACAAAGACAAACCACCAAATGAAATATCAAACCTCATTTGGACATTGCCCCAAGATTACAATAAAGGTCAACAGTTGCCCCATAACCTTTATTATAGACAGTCAGGGGTGCATGGTTGCTTAAGGCAAAAGGATGCGACCCCTGTCTTAATTCTTACCTCTTACTTTTTAACATAAATTGAGCAAGAACTTAACTATTTGGAGCTTCTAACCCTCGCTCTGCGCGAGGGTCAGGCAAAAGCAAGAACTTTCAAAAGGCATGTGCACTAGTCTGTATGTGCCTGCCATAGAAGGTTTCACAGGGCTTACCTCATTTCAGCCCTGCTCCTCTGTGCCCTGCAAGGCCGTAACACCACTGTCTCTTTTTACACAGTGCAGCCTCGCTGATTGAAAACAACCTGGGTGCTTTAAGCTTAAGCCCTGGATTTTCTAGTGGCTGTCTGTCAATCAGCAAGGCTGCACTGTGTACCAGCGCAATCCCACTCTTTTCCGAACTCGTCAAAGGGTGTGATCAGATTATCAAGCCTCCATGGCCACACCTCATCCTGAAAGGAGTTGGGAAATATGTGATGTGCACAAAAGAGTGCGGACAGGAGGAGAATGGAGCCTAGAGCTGCTGTCAGTGTTTGAGGCAAGTGTGGTCATTCAACGGTACGAGGGGAGGCCGATGTAGAGGGGGATTTTAAAGTAATGGATTGTACAGACCGCCATTAAGCAAAAGAAATATCAAACAAACAAAAATTCAAAATAACTGGCCTTGAAATGGGTCCCTAATGGGTCTTGTTTTATTGTCGTTCATGACTCACCTTATAAGGTTTTGTGTAGCATTGCTGGTGCATGAAGTCCTGTCCTGGTCTTGTTGATGAGGGTAGTTCTGTGATATTGATGTTGGTGTACACAGTAGGAACTTTTATAGTACTGGTGGTTTCTGCAGTTCTATTGCAGTGCTAATGGCCGATACTTGTTGTAATAGATCTCAGTCAGTCAGTCAAAAAAACTTTATTTTGGCCACTCGAGCCATAAAAGTACATTAACCCCTTCGCCGCAGCAGGAATTCCGCCGCGGCGCTGGGGGGGGGGGTTTGGGGGCAGGTGCGGTGGCGCTGTGCTCGTGACGGAACCGCTCCGTCACGAGCCACGGGTGAGCTGTGCTCATGACAGAGTGGTTCTGTCACGTCTCCGCCCACTGCGCTAATCGCCCGCACAGGCGGGGAATTAGCGCCGCGTGGGCGGAGCAGCCGCCAACAACCGCAGCATGACGGAACCACTCCGTCATGAGCACACGGCACCCGTGGCTCATGACGGAGTGGTTCCGTCATGAGCAGGGAAGGGGTTAATAGATAAAAAACTTCAGACATTTACACAAACTAATCAATATTTACATCCCATACATTTGTGCAAGATTAAAAAGACTGACAACTACACAAAGATTTAAAATTCATAAAAACAGTCATTAAAATACAATGAACAGACTTTACAAGAGTTGTTGTGGTTTGTTTTGGAAGCACACAGAATATAACGTGTAATGGTTTTATCCTCCCCTGTAATTACTTTAAAAACCCTCTCCTAATGTGCCACATAGCATTTAAAAAGCGAGATACGGCAAACACAATTGGAGGATCAGTATCATATTTTAATACTGGGCCTCTAGACAACGAACAAACCCTAAGTTTTTACATAGTTGGATTATCCAACGATTATGGGGCAGAGCATATGCAGGGCAGAAGAACAATACATGGATTTCAGACTCAGCCATTAAATTACATGCAGGACACACACTCGAGTTCTCTGGGGCCCATAAGCTACTGTGCGCTGCCAGTGGTAGATTCCCCAATCTAAACTGCAGATATAATTTCCTAGCCATAAGAGGGTAGATTACATCCAGAAAGAGTTCTTTTTTGTATACCTCTTTAATTTGTAGGAACTCCATCGTCAGCCTGCCCTCTTTGGCACTTTCTTGGAGGGACAGTAGGTTGGATTGCCTATAGTGTTTTACAAGGTCCGACCTAGATATCAAGGCACAGGAAAACTCTGGGGATGACCATAGCTCTGGCCTGCCAAGCCTAGTGGAGAGATTCCTTATGTGGGCCAGCCATGGTATTTTACTGGGATTTAATCTTGGAAGGAACTCCTTTAGCTTTGTAGGAGGACAGCTTTGGAGTTACGCATACGCGGTGCCAAAAGGTCAGAGACCTAAGGGCAATCTCTTCATCAATTGGCCTCATGCCCAGATCCAAACGGAGGGGAACTAATGAGGTGCTGCGTGGAAGTCCTATAAGCTGTCTCATAAAGTTGTTTTCCAGCTTGACGAGATCAGAGGTAGAACAGTGCCCCCAAAGCTCTGCCCCATATAGTGTCGCCCACATTGCTTGGGCCTTGAATATCTCCACCACAGGCGCTGCTGGTTTATATACAGATTTTCTGAACAATTTCATAATCCCGCCCACTGTCTGGGTTAGCCTAAGTCTTGCTTTAGCCATCTGGGGGCCCCACCCAAGTCGCTCAGATAATTTAATGCCCAGATAATCGAATGTCCTCACTTTTTCATGGAGGATACCGTTGAGAGAGGGGTTTGGGCGCGTACTCTTCGGGGGATTAAAGACCATAAATATGGTCTTGGATAAATTAATCTCCAGACCTCTCATATTGCAAAACTGTGCAAACCCATCCAGGATGCGTTGAATGCCTAGAGATGACTTGGACAATAGCAGGGTATCATCCGCGAACATCAACACCGGTATCTTCCCTGTGGCTAACTTTGGGGCATCAGTGTCTTTTATGTTATTGAGAAAATCAATAAGCCCATTAATGTAGAGACAAAATAGGGTGGGGGCTAAAACGCATCCTTGTCTCACCCCCTTTTTAACAGGAAAGTGTGTGGAGAGTTCCCCATATTTTCCGCATCTTACCTGTGCGTAATTGCCAGTATGTAACCTCACTAACACATTAAGGAGATAAGGAGGAATCCCAAGGTCGCTAAGCACTTCCCAGAGCTTCTTCCTGGGTACGAGATCAAAGGCCGACTTCAGATCAACAAATATAAGATAGAGGCTGCCACCCTCCATCTTCACAGTTTTCCAGAAAAGTAGCTGTAATCTAAAAATCTGGTCCACGGTTGACATATTTGATCTGAAGCCGGCCTGGTAGGGACTCAAAATCTCCTCTTCCTCAATCCACCCCTGTATCCGGGCCAAAAGGACCCTGCCCATCAGTTTTTGGGAGATGTCAATTAAGCTGATAGGTCTGTAGTTAGAGGGTAGCAGAGGGCAGCCTTTTTTGAATATGGGTACTATCTCAGCGCCATTCCAAGTATCGGGGGGATTCATGCCCTTCAGAATAGCATTAAATAGAGCACACAAATATGGGACCCATATGCTGGGTTCTTCCCGAAAGAGGTCCCCCGGGAGTTTGTCTAGACCAGGGACTTTGTTGGGGTGCAAGCTGTTAATAGCATTTCCAACTTCCGTCATGGATATATCCCAGCCCCCCTCCTGGCAAAGCTCCGGAGTTGTACTCCTCACAGTTGTACAGAGACCCAAAATGTGACTCCCACACTTCGGGCGCTATGTTGGGCTCTATTGCCAAACGTCCTTCCTGGCCTCCAGTGCTCACTATCCCCCAAAACAGTTTCAGATCGTTATCCTTCAAAGCAATCCAGAGGGCATCCCACCTCTCTGTTTCCCATCCTTTCTTTTCCTGCAACATAATCCTCCTATACCTAACTCTTGCTAGTTTGATGTTTGGCCTATCTTTAGCCTTCACCGCATGCACTAGCTCCTGTTTTGCTTTGCGGCACTTGTTGTTAAACCATGAGTGTTTCGATCGGTTGGTTTCCCTCTTTAGTGTCACCGGATAGAATACAACGGTCAGTTTTACAATTAGCTCCTCATGAATTTTCTTAATCTAGTCTCTATCCCCTGCAGGGGCCTCCACCTGTCCCACCTCCCACATTCTGGCTATCATAGGTATTACTAGCTGATCAACTTTAGCCAATTTAGGGGGAGAGTGTTGGATACAGCTCCATCTAACTTTCCTTCTGTTGTTAGTAGTCTTTAAAGCACAAAACCCGGTTGCTGGATGGGGACAAATGGTGGACGCGCCAAGATTCCCCAGCTTCAAAATTGCAATCAAGGCATTATGGTCACTATCCTGCCTCTGCTGAACGTAGAAATCTAGAACTTTTTCCCAGGTTCTAGTTTCCACCATGATGTAATCAATTAGCGAGGCCTGGCCTTCTCTATTGAATGTAAATTGACCGGGGCTGTCAGACTTGTTCCTCCCATTGCATGCCCTCAGAGAGTGGGACAACATAAGTGAGTGGAGTTGCATGGCCAGAGGGGACCATACTTTGATTGGGGTGATCTGTAGATCAGGAATTGACCAGTATAGGTCTTCTTCTGAGGGGGCCTCTTGGGTGTGGTCGGTTAGTGGCTCAAATTGGCAATTAAAATCACCTCCTAAGATCAGCAAGGACGCTGGATCCAGGGTTGGACTAAAGCACCCTAAATGGACTATGGTGGCGGATTCTTGTCTGTTGGTCACAGGTCGTGAATAGACGTTTATTAGGGCTATTTTCATCTTAGCAGGGAATGACAGCAGAACACATTGGATATCGTTGGTGGAAGTTGTCATCTGCTCAGCTCTGCACCCAAGATGCGTGCCTACCCAGATCGAGAGTCCGCCGAATGGGCGCCTCCTCCCCCCCTTGGTAGCCAGAATGTTGAATGTCGCAAAGCAGACCCTTTGGTGTTCTTCCCAGGCCCAGGTCTCTTGGAATAAACAAATGTCCTGGTTGTCCACAAAAGACCCCCAATCTGGACATGCTAGTTTGCTTTTTAGTCCTGCTAAATTCTATGATAGAATTCGCAGTTCTTTGCTCTTGGGTCCTATCCCTCTAGGTGACTCCAGAGAGATAGTATGGGGGAAAGGGTGAGCATCCTGGTGTACCCTAGGTAATCTAGCGGGAGCTCCACTTGATTCTCCCACAGAATTACGGCCCTGCTGTACAACAAGGGGAATGGGGGCAGCATCCTTGCTCAGTTGTAATAGATCTGCTGGTGTCTTTACTCTTGGTATTTGAGGGTATGTCGAGTTCCTTTATAATATTGTGCATGAGTGAAAGCCTTATATATTTGTGTGGGGGCGTGCATAGTACTTGATGGTGCTGATTGTTTTGCAGTTCTCTTATAGTACTAGTGGTGTGTACCCTATTCTAGTGTAAACTATTTGAGGTCTAATGGTATGTTCATTCCTTTTAGTTATGTTGATGAGTGCAGGCTTTTTTTTATTGCTCCTTAAAAATTAAAAAGCAGTGGAAGGCCTGTTGGAGTTGGGAAGATTTTCAAGTGGCGTAATTTCTGCTCCTCTTGGATGCATTGCTGTCCCACGGTTACTCAAAGACAAGGAGATGATGGACGGAGCACTGAAACTTTTCAGACACTCACCCTCAGTCACAGATCTTGGTTGAATCCACCATCGTTCTTTAGCTCACTGTCCCACCCCAGTTCAGAGCCAGCTATATTCAAATAAGTCTTGACCCTGTGCCTCATGTGAACAGTCCATCCCGAACTGCCAAGTCAGGTCTTTCCGGGACCAAAACCAAGTATCCTGGGACCGGTTTCATGTTAACACCCCTCATCAGCAAGGCTAGCTTGAATCCAGTGGCAAAGTGAGCAAAGGACCCATGTCTGGGCAAACCCTGCCAACTTACTCAGCACAAAGTTAATTTATTTAGAAAAAAGTTAAGTAGAAATTATCACACTGTACAAATGAGCTGCGGCTTTAACAAACATTTGTACAGTCTGAAGATTGTTCATGTCTGTATACCATTTTTTTAAAACTATTTACCGTTATGGTGAATGAACATGGTGTTGTGAGCTAATGCGCCTTTCTTCAAATGCCTTGCAGTCTGCAGTTTGTTGCTTAGCAGGAATAGGTGGAATAGGTTGACAGTTAATGGGTATGCACAATGCACCATACCATGACTTTGTACCCCACAGGAGTGTTAGTGGTGGGTGCAGAGCTACGTTTCTATTGCCTCTCTAAGGCTGAGAGTGATGTGACATTGAAGCGAGGGTTGGGGAGGAGACAGGAGCAATGTGCGTGACAAGAAAAAGTGCTGCCATCCCAGCCAGTGCAGGACCTTACATTTGTGTGGTGCTGCATGTGGTGCTATGGTCCCCAATTACATCTCCAAGCAGTCATAAGGATGTACCGAATGCAGAACTCTACAGTTTCCAATGCCCATGACTGAGCAGCTCATCGAGTTCCTGTGTTTTACTTGCATTCTTGAACTTTTAGTCTTCTAAGTTAGTCTATTATAAAATTGGGACTACAAATCTCAGAATGCTATGCAAATGTATGGTCTGTATAAGCTACTCATGCATGGGGCAACTGTGCTCACTCGTGAAGGCACATTTAGTATTTAGTCTTACGCCCTACTATCTTTGAAGTTCACCAGCCGCCACTGTAGACAGTGGTGTGTCGATTAACATCACGCCAGTCGAAACATTCAACAGCCTGTCTCCTATGCCTCACCTTAACCTTCAAACACGAAAGTATACATGTGGGTCACTTCAAAACCAGTCAAGGGTCATTCACAGCAACTTGGAAACATAAAGCAGTATCAATGCAGGCACCAATTCATGTTCTTCAAGGAACTTTGATCAGTGCTTGCCTATTCAGCTTTGCCACCGCTGCTGACATGGGACTGATATATATTAATTACAATCTATCTGCATACTCATTCTGAAGTTGTGAGTCAGTTCTCTTCGTTATTTCACGGCCTGGACAGGCTCAAGACAATGAAAGTGCGGCTTCACTTCTATGAGGACGTCTGCCCTGTTGCTCAGCAGCACCACAGAGTCTTTTTCCATTTGCAAGAAACAGTTGAGAAAGAACTAGAAATGCAGTGGAAGCATGACATCATTGAGATCGCCCTATGGTTCCTACGCCATGGGTGTCGCCCATAGTGGTGGTGGTGCCAATAAAGGACAGTGAGGGTGCCGTGCGCATGATCAGTGGAGGCTGGTGAAGTTTGAGAGTGGTGTGGCAGGGATTGGCTGAAGGGGTGGGGGGGCTCATTTAGGGGGACATGATATTTTTTGGTAGGCCGGCCACCATTTCCCAAAGACAATGTACGTGCAAAGCTTGCCATACACAGTCCACACACAATCTACATAATATACAGGCAAGGCATCAAAATAAAACATTATTATGCACATATTATACTGTGCTCATGCATAGCTCTCACACAAATATATACCATACACAGCATGTGCGTGCAGACTAAACTAAGTTTATACACTTATTATTCTGAGCACGAATAGCATTGTCATAATACATACTCTGGGAAAATTATCTACAAACTAATACTGCACATAATGTGCTGAACAAGCGGGGCATGTGAACATACAGCATGCTTACACAACCGGCCGGGTAAACACTGAGTACAATTAGACAATAGTGTAAACTGAAAGCTTGCCTGTCACTTAGACTCGGCAAAAATACAGCAAGCACAGTTAAGTAACAAGCATTGGCATAGCCAATTGGTCTCGCCTTTGGGACCTTATAAGTGTTTGCCATGCAACAGTTTATGTTGTTGCACCAAGGATATTGTTCTGGATAACTAAACACTTATAAGGTCCCAAAGGCGAGACCTATTGGCTATGCCAATGCTTGTTCCTAGATGCACTTGTATACTGGGCTCAGGTTCCTGTTTGTGAGTGGAGTGCTTTATGACAGGCCTGGTACTCGGCGGTGAAGATTACCCATCAGCTACGGGAACTATATAATCTTCAGTTTCAAGGAAAGGGGACAGTAGCAAATTCCAGTTTCTAGCCCGAAAAGAAAACAGTGGTCTGGTGATCAAAACATAGCGAGTTCTAAAAGGCAGACGGGACACATAGGTTTTTTTGAGCCCCAAGAGCGTTTATACTGCTTAAACAATATTTAACTAAGATCGCTGTAAATTATTTGTTTTGATGAGGTGCGAATATAAGAATACGTATTCAAATACAATTGTACAGGTTAATGGTTCCTTCTCAGCAGAAATAGTTCATAAAACGTGATGTGTTTGAGAGAGCATCACTGGTGTTAAGATTTGTAGGGGTGCACCATATTCACTGTTAGTCAGCACTCATATATAATTCAAGAGTGTTTAGAATTATCATAGAAATATATTCGTTGATATAGAGATGTAGGAATGTAATCAAGCCTTGAAAGAAATAAAGGCCATCAGTTATTATGAAATGTATTTGTATTGCGTTTAATGTTTTAGTTCTGCAATGATGTGATGTATTAAGTAATTATAGGTCATGTTAAAAAGTTAGTATGTAGGTTTCTTACGTATAGGTATGCTGAAATAATGATTGTAATGCGTTTTAGTTTGCAAGGCCTAATTGTTTATGTAAAAGAGAAGGCCTCTTCGTTCCTTATTTTAGCTATGCTTATTAGGCTGACAGGGCTTTTAGTGAAGCATAAATTGCAGTGATGTGTGGGTTTTTCCGTTCCCTGTTTCTGTTGCAGGTGCAAGGACATTTAGCTCGTTAGTTAGAATAAGTCTTTGTTGTAGGAGTTGAGACAGAAGGAGCAGACTGGAGGGGAGTGAATTGGAATGTGAAATCGCAACTCCTAGTACGGAAGGAGCCTGGGACCCAAGGTCGAATTAATGAACAAAGGAAGATGGAAAAGTCTGGATGGAAAATCACAGAAGGAAGACCTGCCTGAAGGGGTGTGCTGAAGGGCGTGTACAAGGATTTTGGGGTTTCGTATTAGGGACAGTGCCCCGTGGGTTGAGCAGACGAGACTTAGGAGGGAGGCTAGAAGGAGCACCATAGATCGAGCTCTCATTAAGTGAAGACTTCTTAGGAAGTTTCACTGCTGACACCTTTTATGCTTTTCTCACCTGAAAGGGAATGTTGTGTAGGGATGTCACTTTAGAATAGAGTAGGGACAGAAATGCTTTAATTAATGACTTTGAAATTTGACATCACAATAGCTATTTTGTACCTGATGCTTTTAGAAGCTGTAATCCTTTTTATCTTTAGTCGAATGCGGATACTTCGTAGAGTAGCATTTGTGTTAGTTCCCATTTATCTTTTGTGCCTTGTATTGAGGTGCCTATATATTCAGATGTTTTTTGCTGATAATAAAAGGACAACTTCCCAGACTTTGAGTCATCCTTTACGAATAATGTCAAATTGCGATAAATACGTTCTGATAATTGTGTTTCTTCCCTCTACGCTATTAAGCAAGTAAAAAGATCCTGGCGACCGGAGTGGGTTCCTGTAGATAATTGGGTAGAAACGAGAATCCGGCTTTCTCAGTTGGTAGCAGAAACAGATGGTTTATTTCTGGTAGCGAGGGAAGATTTAGACTAGGATAAGTGATCCTCGAGGCCCATAAATGTTAAGTGACGGTGAATCATCAGAAGGTGGGCAGCAGACGACCTGGCGGACGGACATTGATGGCTAGTAGCAGTGCGGCAGAAAGCAGCAGTTCGAGGAGTGAGTACGAATAGGATGCGATGTTGTAGATTGCGGTGTTGATTTGTGTGAGATGTCTTGCGGAGTTGGTGTGAATGTTGAGTGATTGTGAGATCAGGCTGTGAGCGCGCGCGGACCGGGAAAGTCTTAGGCGATAAGAAGCCTAAGCGATTGGGTGTAGAATACACCCGTGGTAGATTTTGTTGACCACCCAAAGGGGATCGTGAGGTACCATCGATCACCTGGACCGAGATAGGGGGAGCGAAAGTGTGAGCGTATGATAACCTGACGCTGGTCGTGGGTTGCTGTATGTGGATTTGAGTATTTGTAAACTATCAGAGGTGATCTGTCTGCCCGGACAGGGACAGATAGTTGCCAACCGAGGTCGACAATTTCGAGAGACTGTGGACGGACAGTCAGAGGCTGTGGACGGACAGCCAGAGAAGTAACTTGTTTCGGTTATTTCAGTGTATGGATGGACGAATGCAAGAGTAAGAAGTGAGTTGGGAATAGGGAGAACGGCTGCGAGTGGAGAGAGAAGTGACGTCAAGAGGTGTCACGCTGCAATAGGTTGGTTGGTGTGTGAGACGTTGTCATTGGTGGACAGTTACCAGGAAGTAAACAGAAAATTGTACACGTTCCGAATTTGGCCATTATGAACTGTTTTAAAGTTTTTCGAGAATTGTGCAGAGGTGATGAACATGTGGTTACTCGTGAGGGAGAAGAAGCCCCTCCCGAGGTTACGCCAGCACACTACATGGCAAGAAATGTGGGGTTGCATACTACAATTTGGCTTGAGAATTGGCACAAATTGACCCAAAGTGAAGGAGAGTTAGCTTTCCCGAGGTATGGCTCATTCAGGCTAGAAGTGTTATACCAGTTGAAGTCTGTGATGGCTGCTTTAAGACCTTTGCCGAGGCCAACACAATTTGAAGCATTACATGCGTGAATTAGAGCAGCGCATGATAAGCATAGAGATAGAAACCAAGAAAGAGTGAAAAAGTCGATTAAGGCATTCCAGGATGCTAGATGGGATGCGCAAGAGAAAAGATGGAGAGTACAGGCAATAGAGGGTCACAGACTGTACCCCTTGTTAGTACAAGCTGACAACATAAAAGAAAAGTCGAAAGAGGAGGAAGAGGGCAGTGATACGGATGACAGCTTATTGGAAAGGTTGTTATCCGAGAGACCACCTCCGTATAACCCGGATGCCTCAGAGGGAAATGAGACAAAGGAAGAAGAGAGTAGGGGAGTACTACCCCGTTCAGAAGTGAGGGTGGAAGGAAAGATCTCGATAGGAACCGAGAATACGAGGAATAAGTCTGTAACTAGCTTAGAGGTTGAGAGAGGTGTGAGGTTACCGGATGCTTTGAAAATATTATTGGACCTATTGAGTCGATGTATGAACTTGAGCCAGAGAAAGTGGAAGGCTCAGAGCAGTCAGAGGTAGGGGTGAGGAGTGTGGTCGAAGGAAGGGGGTCGGTGAGGAGAATGGAGCAGACCCCAAAGCCTATTGAATGGAGTACGCCGCTGCCAGCTACAGCCGACTCCTCGGGAGGACAAGGAGAGTCGAGACCTGGTAGACCAACGTCGTTAGCTGAGTCAAGATCAGACTTAAGAATGTGGACACCACCAGTGAGAACCCAAAGTCAGGGCGTGTTGCAAGCAGAGAGGGAATGAGGGACGATTGTAAATCGTTCTGTTCCTATGGGTATGTCAGGAGAGAGTAGGCCACAGGAACGAGAATGTGGGTACGACGAAAGAGATGGTGCAGGTTGTCGAGAAGTCCTGAGGGTAGCCCTGAGAGGGAGGATGCTGGATGTCGTAAGACTAAAGGCAGAATTGGACGAGATAATATGTGGAAATTTACCCCTTGAGAGAATGTTAACGTACGAACAGGATGAATTACTCTTTGTAGCGAAGGATGTGACTCGCAAAGCGCGGACAGCACATGAGAAATTGTCAGAGCTGGCAAAGAGATATGGGGTGGATTTGTCGAAGACTAAAGCATTGCAAGGAAATCATAGGTTACAGTACAGTGATCAGGAATTGGAAGAGAAAAGAGTCATGGGATTGAGAACCCATGTCAAAGATCTAATCATAGCAATGCGGGCATGGATCATGCTTGATAAATGAGAAGAAAGCTGGTCAAAGAAGAAAAGCTCCAGGGGTGTAGTGGGAGAGACGCCACCTCCGGGTGGAGGCATGATGGAGATAGGGAACTTCCCTTTACGGGAGGTACAGAATGGAGGGTACGTTCATGTACCTTGGAGTAGGGGTGATTTGGCTGCCTTTACGAATGATTTTCCCCGTTTGAGGGAAAAGCCTGTGGAGTGGTATAAGCAAGTTGATCGCTTTTGTTAAAATCTCGAAAGTACTGTGGATTGATTTGAATACTTTGTTTGACATAGTGGTTCCGGGTGATCTGTGGTCGGCATGTAAAATTGCGGTTGAGTGGCCGGCCTCGGAGCCTGACAGGAACCCGATTACAAATGGTCCGTCGCCGATAGTGATGAAAAAGTTCGAACAGGTAATCACATGGTTGAAGTCGAAAATCTCACCTCAAGACATTGACTGGGTGAAGATAGATAGGACAGTGCAAGAGCCTAAGGAGACAGTGCATGAGTTTTACGAGAGGCTTTTGCAAGCTTTTAAACAGTATAGGGGCCTGGATGCGTTGGATACTAAAGACATGGGACAGTTTGTTTCTAAATTTGTGTTGGGACTGAGGCCAGAGGTTAGCCTCATGATACAGCAGCATTTGATTTGTTGGCAGAACAAGCCAGTGGATGAGATTCTACGGTATGCTAGATATTGTAGCGATGAGATAGAATCTAAGCACAGGAAATTGAAAGACAATTTGCTATTGGTACAGATGCAGACAGCCCAGGGACAGCCTAACGGAGGAACCTTGGGAAGGAGACAGGGAAATTATCAAGGAGGAGCACAGAATGCCCAGGGACAGGGAAGGCCAAGGGGAATAGACCCTAGGACAGGAATAGATGTGGCGGTATTGAAAAAGACCACAGCTTGTCATCTTTGTCATCAGATTGGACACTGGAGACGCGAGTGTCCTTTGAACCCGTTGAACCAAATGCAGAAAGAAGAGGAGATAGCTCAGGTTCCGGTGGCGGACACAGTCCCTACAGTGACACGACCTAGGATGACAAAAGGGGGGACGGGTGCTCCGCAGGTGCAGGTTCCCCAAACGCCCAGGATACCGAATATGCAGCAGGGAGCTCGGACCTATGTGCAGATGCCCCTGTTCGAAGTGAATGGGGAAGATGACCCAGATCCAGTGGCGAGACCCCGCTGGGAAAGAGAGGATGATTGTACGATTGGAGCTGTCCTAGAGGTAGATCAGAAGGGGCCCTTTGTGGAAGCTGAGATTGATGGTCAACCTACGACCTTTTTGGTTGATACGGGAGCTACGCGATCGACTGTAAGGTCTGCAGCGGTTCCGGATCTACCCCTTTCTGGACAAATGATCCAAGTTATTGGTGTGGCAAATAAGAAACTGACTAGCCCACTGACGGAACCCATACCCATCAGGATAGGGAATTTCAGGGATCGACACCAGTTTGTGGTGTGCGATTCTAGCCCAGTCTGCTTGTTAGGAAGAGACCTATTCTGCAAGCTTAACTGTACTATCTACTGTACCCCGAAGGGAGTGGAAGTGCAGACGAGGGACGATGATGCGACCTTTAAGGTTGCGAATCAACATTGGTGTGTGGAAATGTATCCAGCGCTAACGGTGGAAGAACTCCCATTCGACTTGAGGGATTCCGTGTCAGTTGATGTATGGGACCTCAGTGGTGAAGAGATCGGACTAGTTAAAGGTGTAGATCCAGTGAAAATTCAGGTCAAACCAAACACAGAGTACCCGAGAACACCCCAGTATAAGTTATCACCTGAAACTATTGAGGGAATTAGACCTGTAATCGAGTCTATGATAAAGCAGGGAATTTTGAGAGAGATCATGGGTAGCCCATGTAATTCGCCCATTATGGGATTACAGAAACCGAGTGGAAAGTTCAGGATAGTGCAAGATTTGCGAAAAATCAATGAGATAGTTGTCCCATGTTGTCCCGTGGTACCGAATCCATCTGTGATCCTGTTCCAAATCCCATGTGAAGCGGAATGGTTCACAGTGGTTGATCTGTGTCAAGCCTTTTTCTCGATCCCTCTGCATGAGAAGAGCCAATTTCTTTTTGCATTTCGGCTGGAAAATCGTGTGTTAACATGGTGTTGTATCCCACAGGGATATACTGAGAGCCCGTCTATTTTCATTCAGATTTTGAAAAGGAACCTTGAAGGTCTGGTGCTTCCACAGGAGTCTGTCCTTGTGCAATACATTGATGATCTGCTCGTGGCGTCAAAAACTGAAGACGCCTGCAGGATTGATATGGTAGCGTTGTTGAACTACCTGGCGGAGAATGGGCATAAGGTGTCTCCGAATAAATTACAGTACTGCCTGAGTGAAGTACAGTATTTGGGTCACCGGATTGAAAAAGGTAAAAGGAAGGTGTCACCAGATCGTATAGAGGCTATTTTGAAAATGCCTGTTCCGACTACCCAGAGGGCAGTTCGAATGTTTTTGGGAATGGTTAGTTATTGTCGCCAATGGATCCCAAACTTTTCCTTTGAAGCGAAGCCCTTACAGTGGCTGACGCGCAAGGATGTGAGTGATCCGGTACCATGGGATGAAGACAGTTTAAGGTAATTTTTGAGACTGAGAGAGGGCTTGTGTTGCGCCCCTGCTTTGGGGATGCCGGACTATAACAAGGCGTTCGCGCTATTCTGTTGTGAAAAGGAAGGTTGCGAATTGGCAGTGTTAACTCAAGTTCATGGGAATGTCCGTAGACCAGTTGACTACTTTTCGGCTACTTTAGATCCAGTAGCCTCTGCGTTGCCCGGATGTCTCAGATCCGTTGCTGCAACCGGTGTCAGTATCGAAACATGTGCGAGCATTGTAATGGGTCACCCGCTTACTGTGCATGTGCCACATTCTGTTGAACTATTGATGACTAGGACTAAAACACAGCACCTCACGAACAATAGGTTGACGCGTTATGAACAAGTCATCCTTGCAGCAGAGAATGTAACTTTGAAGAGGTGTTCTGTTTTAAATCCTGCCACATTGTTACCTACCCCGAATGTAGATGATGAAGATTGTGAGGATAATGACTGTCTCTATGTGACTGAATTGTGCACCAAACCTAGACCTGATATTGTCGATGAACCACTTCCAGAGTCAGACGAAATATTCTTTGTGGACGGTTCATGTTTGAGAGACAGTGTTGGTTAGTTGAGAGCAGCGTTTGCTGTATGTACCATCACTGGAGTGGTTGAAGCCGCTTGCCTAGAAGGGGTATACTCCGCGCAGGTGGCTGAGCTTATTGCCTTGACTCGTGCCTGTTTGGCCGCTGACAAGATCCGTATAACGATTTATACGGATAGGCAGTATGGGTTTGGTGTCATTCACGACTTCGGACAGCTATGGTCCCAGAGAGGGTTCATGACATCATCTGGATCACCCATCAGAAATGGGGATTACGTGAGACAATTGTTGGAAGCGTTGCAATGTCCAGATGAAATTGCGGTTGTAAAATGTTCTGCTCACACGAAGGGAAATGATTTTGTGTCAGTAGGCAATAATTATGCCGATGAAGTTGCTCGATTTTGTGCAAAACAGGGATGTAATTTCACGGAAAGACTTATAGAGGGAAGCCAAGAGAGAACAGACTTCAGTGTGATGTTAGCCATGGCTGATACATGGGAAGAGCTAAAACAGCTGCAGGACGAAGTGTCTGACCAGGAACGGGATAGCTGGGTGCGAGCTGGATGTGAGAAAGGAGATGTGGATGTTTGGGTTTCCAAAGATGGGAGAGCTGTGTTACCGGAATGTCTGTTGAACCCAATGGCAAGATTAATACATGGTGCTGTACATATTGGTAGAGATGCGATGGTACGAGTGTTTCGCCAAACATGGTATAATACGAAGTTTAGAGCAGTGGCCGAAGCTGTGTGCCAGAGGTGTGTCACTGGTCAACAAATGAATGTAGGGAAGAGAACAGCTGTGACAATGAGTCATATAGGGAGGTCAGGTGGGCCTTTCAACAGGATGCAGTTGGATTTCATTGAGATGCCGAAGTGTAATGGGTTGAGGTACATATTAGTCATAGTATGTGTCTTTTCGAGATGGGTGGAGGCTTACCCAACACGTAGATGTGACACACTAACTGTAGCTAAGTTACTGCTGAGGGAGCTTATTCCGAGGTTCGGTTTCCCGACCTCTCTTGAATCGGACAGAGAAACGCATTTCCACAGCGAAATCATGAAATTGCTTTGTGCTGCCTTAAATGTAGATCAAAGGTTGCACTGCAGTTACCGACCTGAGGCTTCTGGGATTGTGGAACAAGTTAATGGGACATTGAAGGCCCGGATGGCAAAAGTGTGCTCTTCGACTTCTCTGAAGTGGACAGACGCATTGCCTTTGGTTCTCATGAGTCTCCGGAGTGTGCCTGATAGGAGAACTGGATTGTCACCCCATGAGATCCTCATGGGGAGAGCGATACGTGTGCCAGCAATACCTGCCTCTGCTTTGATTAATATCACTGATGATGTAATTCTCGACTGCTGTAAAGGCCTGGCTGATGTGGTCCGTTCTGTGTCCCAGCAGGTGCAGGCAGTAGCTGTTCCAGCCGCAAGTGACCTGTGCCACGACTTGTGCCCAGTCGATTGGGTATTGGTGCGCAAACACGTGAGGAAGAGTTGCTTGGATGTTCGTTGGCGTGGGCCATACCAAGTCATCCTGGTCACAAACACGGCAGTGAAGTGTGGGGGATTGCCGAACTGGGTGCATGCCTCCCATACCCGTAGAGTCCCAGCACCCTTGGAAGATACAGCCCCTCTCGTGAACGAAAACCCAGCTGAGGTGGCAGAGCCATCTGAGAGGGCAAGTCAAGCTTTAGGGGTGGCTGACGCAGCTGGTTGTGCACTGGACCAAGCCAAAAGGGGATGTGAGAGTAACCCTGAATCGGAAACGGAGGAAGGAGAAGTTGCAGTGGGCGGCATTGAGTCAAATTCTGCCGAAGAAGAGAGCAGTGCACAGGGTACCAGAAGGGAGAGCAGTGGTGTCACAGAAGCAGAAAGAGTTTGGCCCGCGAGCCAGAAATGGGTAAACTTGAGATTGGCACCAAGAAGCGATCTTGCCCCAGTGTCTGAAGTGACAGAGTCAGAACAGAGTGACGAAGATCAAGCCCCAGATGCTCTGAGAAGATCGAGGAGAGAAAGGGTGCCGTGTCAAAAGTATGCCTCGCCAGAGTGGACATACGTAGTGACAGATGCCAGGTTTGCAGAGTACGGGGAGGCTGAGATCGATCACACTGGTCAGCAGTTATCCGACTCCGAAAGTGGAAGTGCTGCTGAAGATTCCAGGATTGGAGATCGAGGGGATATTGACCATCAATATTCCGGATCCATCGCTTCTGAGTAACGTCCGTGGTCTGATCTTGGATACGTTGGCTTTCCCGACCTTTGCTGTTATTCCCGCTCCCCAAGAACTGAAAAATCTCAAACTTGAAATCTTACAGGGGGTCCTAGAGCTGTTGGGACCAGCAGTTATTTTGGACTAATGATGAACTTTGTTGAGTATAACCTCGAAAAGAAGATAACCTAGACCCGAGTGGAAGAAGAATACATTTAGGGACTTTCCGTGGGAGATATCGAAAGGGGTTATGGAAGCCTTTTTCTGAACTGAGTAAATAAGGAACTGAAATTCTGTTAGGGAACACTAGCTACAGAGGACGATTGCCTTGGGTTAAGACGCAAGTCTGGATGAGGAGGAGACTCTTGCCCATTGTCATTGAACTGGACTTTGAGCACAGTGGGAAGATGGCTGAAGCTGGAAATTCTCATCGTAGAGCCAAATTAGTGATAGGTACACTTTTAGGGGTAGTGATAGTTGCTATATTTGCAGTAGTTATAGCGTCTTATGTGGTGGCACACAAGCAGGAGGGGGAGCTTCAGGGGACACCTACACCTACAACTTCCAGTAACAAGGGGGATACCATAGGGGACCGAAGAGCTTCGATGCTAGAAGAAAGTCGTATGTTTCATATAGATCTGTCTAGAGGCGATTTCAAACTTAACGCTTATGCAAAGCTGTTGTATGAGTATGTTGATGCGATGGATGCGAAGGATTGCTATGTGTGTATGCAGCTGCCTGCTTCTGTAGATGAGGGTATTACGTACCATCACCTTCCATTGACATATGGGATTTCTTGCAGTTTATTGCTTAGCCTGTTTTATGAAAGGAAACAGTTCGAGTATTATTTTTCTAACTACGACACAGTAATTCCTGACGTACCGGCATTTAAGCATTTGAATAAGTATGATTATTATAAGTCAGAAGAAAGACTTCGGACTTATTTCATACCGACTACAAATTTAGATACAGCTTATGCGCATAGACATAATCTGACGTGCTCGTTATCAGAGACTGAAAAGAAATGTATTGGTCAAGTTGAGGACAGGTATAGAAAATTAACCCAGAACCAAGATGAAGGAAAGAAGTCGGTAGACTGGACTGATGAGGAAAAACTACATAAGTCAAAAGGAAGTTATGGACCCATAGCTTTAGACCATGTACAGAAGGGGAATTTGTGTGTTGCTCGTCCTCAGTCTGATAAGGATAAAACCTGGGTTGGACATAGTACGTGTGATCATACCTTCACTATGGAAGACTCAGCTAGGAATTTCTTGCAAGGTCCGGTACAAGTGATTCCGACAGTGTATTATGTATGCGGAAGGAATGCGTACGTGAGATTGCCTGTGCAGTGGTATGGTACTTGTTATCTGGCTGTTATTTTCCCGAAGATATATCATGCAGAAGATTTGAATCTGCTGGAGACCGGACAGCATTCTAGAGTGCGGAGAGCTGCAAGTGCAGGAGCAGTGATTGGTGATATTTTTGGAGCAATGATACCCAGTTTGGGCGTGGTCTTGAATGATGTGAAAATACGAAAGTTAGCAACCGTGGTTGATGAGTTGTCAATGAACACGGCGAAATCATTGCTGTTGGTGGATGGAGAGATGTTATCGATAAGAACAATGGTTTTGCAAAATCGTCTTGCATTAGACGTATTATTGGCAAAAGAGGGCGGAGTCTGTAAATTGTTGAAAGTTCAGGAATGTTGCACGTATATTCCAGACAATAGCAAGGAGTTGAGGAAATATATAGTTAACATTACTACGATTCACCAAGAGATTGCAAGTTTGGTGGAGGAGAATGTGTGGGAAAAGATTGGCAAGGGATTTGGGCACGTAGGAAACTGGTTTGCAGATTTGGGGAAAGGAGTTCTCGGATACGTGCTGAAGCCAATAGTCATTGTGGTGGTTTGCGTGATCTGTTTGTGGGGACTTGTAAGAGCGTTTAAGTGGTACAGAGGAAATAGGGCTGAGAGGACTCTCAGAGCGCATGAAAGATGAATGGCGCATATACAGGATAGCCAATATCAGGACCTTAAAAGAATGGAGGGTTTCCGACAGAGCAGGATGGCTACCACTTCTGTTTAGGTGGATTTCTTCAGGATGAAATAAGATTGAGATGATGTGATGACAGTTGTCATCAAAGGGGGGAACTGAGAGAGCGTCACTGGTGTTAAGATTTGTAGGGGTGCACCATATTCACTGTTAGTCAGCACTCATATAAAATTCAAGAGTGTTTAGAATTATCATAGAATTATATACATTGATATAGAGATGTAGGAATGTAATCAGGCCTTGAAAGAAATAAAGGCCATCAGTTATTATGAAATGTATTTGTATTACGTTTAATGTTTTAGTTCTGCAATGATGTGATGTATTAAGTAATTATAGGTCATGTTAAAAAGTTAGTATGTAGGTTACTTACGTATAGGTATGCTGAAATAATGATTGTAATGCGTTTTAGTTTGCAAGGCCTAATTGTTTATGTAAAAGAGAAGGCCTCTTCGTTCCTTATTTTAGCTATGCTTATTAGGTTGACAGGGCTTTTAGTGAAGCATAAATTGCAGTGATGTGTGGGTTTTTTCGTTCCCTGTTTCTGTTGCAGGTGCAAGGACATTTAGCTCGTTAGTTAGATTAAGTCTTTGTTGTAGGAGTTGAGACAGAAGGAGCAGACTGGAGGGGAGTGAATTGGAATGTGAAATTGCAACTCCTAGTACGGAAGGAGCCTGGGACCCAAGGTCGAATTAATGAACAAAGGAAGATGGAAAAGTCTGGATGGAAAATCACAGAAGGAAGACCTGCCTGAAGGGGTGTGCTGAAGGGCGTGTACAAGGATTCTGGGGTTTCGTATTAGGGACAGTGCCCCGTGGGTTGAGCAGACGAGACTTAGGAGGGAGGCTAGAAGGAGCACCATAGATCGAGCTCTCATTAAGTGAAGTTTCACTGCTGACACCTTTTATGCTTTTCTCACCTGAAAGGGAATGTTGTGTAGGGATGTCACTTTAGAATAGAGTAGGGACAGAAATGCTTTGATTAATGACTTTGAAATTTGACATCACGATAGCTATTTTGTACCTGATGCTTTTAGAAGCTGTTATCCTTTTTATCTTTAGTCGAATGCGGATACTTCGTAGAGTAGCATTTGTGTTAGTTCCCATTTATCTTTTGTGCCTTGTATTGAGGTGCCTATATATTCAGATGTTTTTTGCTGATAATAAAAGGACAACTTCCCAGACTTTGAGTCATCCTTTACGAATAATATCAAATTGCGATAAATACGTTCTGATAATTGTGTTTCTTCCCTCTACGCTATTAAGCAAGTAAAAAGATCCTGGCGACCGGAGTGGGTTCTTGTAGATAATTGGGTAGAAATGAGAATCCGGCTTTCTCATATTCAAGGGCTGTAAATTGAGCATTTTGTTATTGGTATATGTAACCATCATCGTGTTAAAGATGGCGGGCGGCTGCAGCATTTCATATTCGTGACTTTTCGCTTCATATTCCAGAGCCCGTTGAAGAAAATATTATTTAAGATTTGTGAAGACTTGGGGGAAAGGGTCCCTTCCCCCTTTTCTGTTCATATTGATGGAGCACTTGAAGGTGGCTCCATCTCTTTGTGTGCCCATACACAATGCGGTTTATTGTGCTCGCAAACATGAAGTTCATTGAAATGTGTCTTTCTTAGATACCGGTGAAACGCCCGCTACTACTGAAATACTGGTATTTGGACATCGGCCCTCCTTTTATCCTAAAGCAGATGGCGAACATTGGCCTAACCAGTCTTATTGCTAATTCTTGATCTCCCTCAATGGTCGAGTGGCTTGGATTTTGCTACAAGAGTAATGTCACCGAGCTGGGGTGCCTCGAAGTGCGGCCATTCATTGTCAACACTATACCTAGAATTTGTTTCAAACAGGAAGAGCTGAGCGCAATAAAGCAATTGAGATGGCTAGACGTCTGGGCCTAATGAGTTTATGATACAGAGAGGAGCCTTTCTCTGAAACCACTCTCATTTTAAGGTTTCTGTCTGTTCAGAGGAAAACAAAAAAATATAGACAAACCTCCTCCTCAGGAATCTGGCCTGACCATAAAACCTAATGTTTACACCAGGTCTGAGAAACAAATCAATGGGAGCCGTTTAGAATGGAAGAATAATGGTTGGTCTAGTGAAACCGGTCCTAGGATGCTTGTTTCCGGTCCAGGGAGGACCTGGCTTCGCAGTTCGGGCTGGACTGTTCCCATGAGGCACAGGGTCAAGACTGATTTGCATATGGCCAGGTCTAAACTGGGGTGGCATGGTGAGCAAAAGAATGATGGATTTAACCCAGATCTCTTGACTGGGGGTGAATGTTTTGATTTGTTCTGCATTCCGTCCATCAATTGTATGTTTTTTGCTTTCTCACCCTAAGTGCGCCAGGTATGCCCAGACGTGGGTCCTGGGCTCACTGTGTCACTGGAATCAAGCTATCCTGGCTGAAGAGCGGTGAAACCCCGAAACCGGTCCTAGGATGCTTGTTTCCAGTCCAGGGAGGACCTGGCTTGGTAGTTCAGGCTGGACTGTTCCCATGAGGCACAGGGTCAAGACTGATTTGCATATGGCCAGGTCTAAACTGGAGTGGCATGGTGAGCAAAAGAATAATGGATTTAACCCAGATCTCTTGACTGGGGGTGCATGTTTTGATTTGTTCTGCATTCCGTCCATCAATTGTGTGTCTTTTGCTTTCTCGCCCTACGTGCGCCAGGTATGCCCAGACGTGGGTCCTGGGCTCACTCTGCCACTGGAATCAAGCTATCCTGGCTGAAGAGGGGTGAAACCCCAAAACCTGTCCTAGGATGCTTGTTACCGGTCCAGGGAGGACCTGGCTTGGCAGTCCGGGCTGGACTGTTCCCATGAGGCACAGAGTCGAGACTGATTTGCATATGGCCAGGTCTAAACTGGGGTGGCATGGTGAGCAAAAGAATGATGGATTTAACCCGGATCTCTTGACTGGGGGTGCATGTTTTGATTTGTTCTGCATTCCGTCCATCAATTGTATGTCTTTTGATTTCTCACCCAAAGTGCGCCAGGTATGCCCAGATGTGGGTCCTGGGCTCACTGTGCCACTGGAATCAAGCTATCCTGGCTGAAGAGGGGTGAAACCCCGAAACCGGTCCTAGCATGCTTGTTTCCGGTCCAGGGAGGACCTGGCTTGGAAGTTCGGGCTGGACTGTTCCCATGAGGCACAGGGTCAAGACTGATTTGCATATGGCCAGGTCTAAACTGGGGTGGCATGGTGAGCAAAAGAATGATTGATTTAACCCATATCTCTTGACTGGGGGGTGAATTTTTGATTTGTTCTGCATGCCATCAATCAATTGTGTGTCTTTTGCTAGTATTTATTTCGCCGCTAGAGGGCAATGTTGTTCCATTTTTATTATGTGCTAGTTCGGTGTGTTGGCGATCGGAGCAGTTTCTTTTCATTCTCGTGTCTACGTTAAAAAAACAAGATCAAAGATCATGTAAGAAAAGAAAGAAACTAATTTCACGGAGTTAATAAAAAATGAAATCAAAGTTGGCCAAAGAAAATCGGCCTCCGCCTTCCGTGTAATTGTATTGAACAATTGTTGCATGAGAGCCATGCGACTGGCACTAACTGACCACATCGCATTTGCCAACAAGCACGGCCACGTGGCTGCGAAAGGAATGTGAGGTATGCAGCTATTTTAAAGCACTCATGCTTGTGCTGACATCCACCATGCGGGAGCGAGCAGCGGCGGCGCGAGAGCCATATGTTTTCAATTACCACGCGCGCCGCTGCTCGCTCCTGCAAGGTGGATGCCAGCACAAGCACGAGTGTGCATGAAAAGGAGAAGACCGATTTCAAAAGGTCATCTCCTAAGGTAGCGCATGCGCGCTGCCTAGGCGAGACCTAAAAAGGAGTGCAGGGATGTGTGTTTTTAAAGACCTTAAGGGCTTTCACCATGATGGATTTGACATCCTGGGATTGTCATTAGTTTGGGGGAAAAATATACGAAAGGGGTGTATGAAGAAAGGTTCTTCACAACGGGTTTTCATAAGTAGTTTTTAACCAGAATCTGATACAACTGCTAGTGATGCACTTTCAAACTCAGTGAAGTCTGACTAACCATGCCCATCAGCATCTTGAAAATGTGTGTGGGTGTGTAGACTGTGAAGACCTGTAATTAATAAATCTCTTCCCTCCAAGACCATACTTAACTGGTGAAGATCGAAAATACAGTTTTTGTCCCTGTAACTGTGCCACGCAGGTACCACAAGGGTCAAACCTTCCTCAGCTTCTGTTCAACATCTACCCGTAGCATCTGGGACGAGGCATAGGTTAAACTTGCCACCATCATGCTAATATTACACAGAAAGTATTGATAGAATATTACATCACTAATTCAGCACTCATACTTGCACTCTGCCTCAAAATAAAAATTGGAATAGCTCATCACCACCAACAGCTGACCCCATCCTAATACGGGAGTTCTTTCACTTAGTCCCCATCCCATCCAAACCTGGATGACAGCACTCGCTTCAAGCCCGGTCTCTCCTACTCGACATATTTTTAACCTTCAATATACACAAGATCGATATTTTGATCTGCACATTAAAAAAGTGTCCTACAAGGAGCTCAATACACACTTTGGCTGCTGAGATAGGTGAACCCTCCCATCAGTTGGCAAGGTTCTCGTGATATCCATGCTGAAGATGGAAACTGACATCCAACACACCCACCAAAAACCTGGCTTACCCCTTTATAAGCAGGAGAACGTGCTATTTCCCCAACGATCTCTTGTGGCACCCCTTTATTTACATAATTCCAGTTTTAGATTTCCTTAACTAGCTTTCCATTGACGCCAGTCGTCTCTGTAAATCAGCATTCTGATCCACCAAGTCCTCACCTCAATCACCAAAGTAACAATTCAAACATTAAACTTTGGATATTTCAAATATTTTTGCAGCAAAGAGGTGATCTGCCTGCCAATCAAAAGAAACAAAGATGGCTTCAACAATCTCTTGACGGGTGCTTTGTAAAAGTGATTGTCCTTGCCTTGGAACTGCACTATGCCTCGGGTATGAAACTGGACTTTTCCCCACACAGAGGTTTTCCGATTAAAATCAATGACTTCTGTCTGACATTGCTCAACACCTATCCAACTTCAGTGAGACCTTCCAAGATTCAGCCTGCTGTCTTGCCCCACTGAGATTTTGAATTGCATTTTGTAGCTCAATTCCGAAGGTAAAATCTTTGATTGGGCCATCCTGCTTGGTGCATCCAATTTCAGTATCCATAGCAATCGACTTCAAAGTGTACCCAGGTCCCAGCCTACTGTGACCATAGACTATCATTGGTGCTTAGCACTTTTTTAGCACCATTTTCACGTAAAAATTTAAAGACTGATATCTCTGGTCGCCTTTATTGGATTTGTTTGTCATTTTGGTGTCAAGTTTGTTATTAAAACTCTAAAATCCTAAACTGAATTAGAAAAATAATCATTTGGTGTTTTGACTTTAATGCTGTTATGGAAGTGCAGATATATTTTACATGTTGCCTTAAATCATGCCCATCTGCCCTGCGCCAAAGCTGCCAAGGGTTTGAGCACTTTTGGGGTTCACCCTAAAATGATAAAGTTGTTATTCCTTGAGGTGGGTGTCCTCTGACCCACAAAAATAATCCGCTTTGATACACAGTCCTTTCGTCTATTATACGTATATGCTTACCCTGACCTGCAACATCTCATTTAATTATGTCTTAACTTAACCAGTCAGTGTTCTAACGTCTCATACTCCCAACTTCCTTAGCCAAAGTTAAATATTCCTCTTCATTGTATCTCGTATTCTTATTTTATTTTCTCTTTATGGAGGTGCATTCCCTGCTTCATCAGTAATTTACAGCTTACTGATAACGTGTGTCAGAGTGTTTACAGCCAACGTTATTCGTTTTTGCACCAAAAATGCAATGTACAGTGCTTTAAACTCATGCCGGAAGCATAGAGCTTGCACTATATCAAGCAATACCAGCATAAACTAAGAGACACTGAATTAATAAAAGAAATATCCTACAGAACTTAACCACTTGGTGGCGGCACCAGCTGGTTAATAACCTTTTGAACATTTATGCAGTTTGCGAACAGTGGAATGCTGCTGCCCACGAAGCGACAACCATGACCGCACTGAGGTCGGCCTCGGTGGGTTCCTGCGCTGTGAGCTGCACTGCGTAGCTCCAGCGGTGTACTTGTAAACAACATGAAGGAACAAGTCGAGAATGAAGGGGGAAGGAGGCGGCTTGGATTGGGAAACTCCCCACGGGGTCAATTTATCGGATTTGGTACCGAGCAACTGTAATATCTATGGAAAAAATGAGGTGGATGAAGGGGAATAAAAGAAGTGCACAGAGGGACGAAACCAAACAAAAATAGCACGGCGTAGCACACACCCCACAACCGGTGAAAACGTCGGCGGAGCGAGTGGCGTGCGCGTGAGAGCGAGCACCAGGCCATATGTTTTGAATTATCGAGCCCGTGTCTGGGCACGATAATTCAAAACATATGGCGCCCGTGCGGGTAACCGCAAGCAATAGGCCACACACGCACGAGCGTGTGGTGAGCTTTTGAAAGCCCCTTACTAAAAGTCTCGCCAGGGCAGCGCATGTGTGCTGCTACAGGCTCGACCTAAAAAGAAAAGGGAGAGAGGGAACAGGAGAAGGGAGGGAAGGAGAGGAGAGGAGAGGGGGAAGGGGAAGGGAAGGGAAGAGAAGAGAAGAGAAGAGAAGGGAAGGGACGGGATGGGAAGCATAGGGTAGGGTGAAATGGAAATAGAGGCAGTGGGAGGGAAGAGAAAGGAGAAAACAGCAGGAAGGGGTGTAGGGAAGAGGTGGGAAGGGAATTGAAGAATAGGGAAGGGAAGAGGCGATGAAGAGGGTAGAGAGCAGGGAAGAGGAGGAAGGGAGGGGAAGGGTGAAGAGAAGGGGAGGGGCAGGGAGAAGAAAAGGGAGCGAGACAGGGAGAGGGAGATGAAGAAGATAAGGGTGAGGAAGAAGGCAAGGGAAAGGGAGAAAGAGAGGGAGGTGAGGGAAGGAAGTAAGGGAAGGGAAGAGAGAGGTAGACGGTGAGGGAAGGAAGGGTGAGGGAAGGAAGGGAGAGGAAGCGAAAGGGCTTGAGGGAAAGAAAGACATACGGAAAGGGAGGGAAGAGAGAGGAGAGGGAAGCAGAGACCGAAGGGATGGGAAGGGAGGAGAAGGGGAAGGAAGGAAAGGAGTTTGGAACAGTAAAGCGTAGGGTAGGGTGAATAGAGAAAATGAAGAGGGTTTGAAGGCTAGAGGGAGGGGAAAGGAAGGAAAGGGAAACAAGGAAGGGAAGGAAAGGAAAGGAAGGGAGACAGCAACCAAGATGGGTAGAGGGGGGAAGGGAGAAGGAGAGGGAAGAGAGGTGGTAAGGGAAGGGAAAACAAGAAAGGAGAATAACTTATCACGGTAGTGGGAAGGGAATGATAGAGAAGGAAGGAAAGAGAAGGGAGCTAGAGAGCGAGATGGGAAGGAAAGGAGAATAGGAGAGGAACAGAGAGGAGAGGGGATGTGACGGTGGGATGGGGGAAGGGGCAGGGAGGGAAGGGAATGGAGAGGGTGGGGAGAGGGAGAAGGAGGGGAGAACAGGAAAGGAGGGAGGAGAGGGTATGTGACCAAGGGACAGAGAGAGAAAGGATGTAAGGTAAAAAGAAAGAGGGAAAAGGAGGGAGAGGTGAAAAAGCAGGAAGGGAAGAGGAGGGGAGGGAAGGAAAGGGAATGGAGATGAAGATGGAGAGGGACCGGGAGAAGGAGCGGGATTGGGATAGGGAGAAGAAGGCAAATGAGAAAGAGAAGGAGGAGGATGAGAAACAGGAAGAGAAGGAGAGAAAAAGAGAAAAGGGGAAGGAGCAAGGGAAGGGAGGGAGGGAAGAGAAAAGAGAAGGAGAGGAGAGGAAAGGAAAGTAGAGGAAAGGAAAGTAGAGGAGAGGAGAGGAGAGGAGAGGAGAGGAGAGGAGAGGAGAGGAGAGGAGAGGAAAGGAAAGGAAAGGACATGTGACAGAGGGACAGGGATGGGAGGTAAAAAGAAAGAGGAGAAGGACAGGAGAAAACAGCTGGAGGGGAGAGAAGATACGGAATGGAAACAATGAAGGGGAGGTGTGGGAAGGGAACGGAAGGGAGAGGGAGAGGTAGAGGGAGGGAAGAGGAGGGGTGGGAAGGAGAGGAAAGGGGAGGGGATGAGGAGGTGAAGGAGGGACAGGAAAGGGAAGAAGTAAATAGAAGGAAAGAAAGGGAGGAAGGGGAAGGGAAAGGAAAGGAAGGGGAGACAGCAACCAAGATGGGTAGAGGGGGGAAGGGAGAAGGAGAGGGAAGAGAGGTGGTAAGGGAAGGGAAAACAAGAAAGGAGAAGAACTTATAACGGTAGTGGGAAGGGAATGATAGAGAAGGAAGGGAAGAGAAGGGAGCTAGAGAGCGAGATGGGAAGGAAAGGAGAATAGGAGAGAAAAAGAGAGGAGAGGAGAGGGGATGTGACGGTGGGATGGGGGAAGGGGCAGGGAGGTAAGGGAATGGAGAGGGTGGGGAGAGGGAGAAGGAGGGGAGAACGGGAAAGGAGGGAAGAGAAGGGGAGTGGAGGGGATTGAGGTTCTGTAATTCTCGAGACTGACTCCATTTTATTGTGCCACCATTTTGTGTTGCCCTCACGTAGGCCTGTGAAGGTAGCCTGGTGAACAAAGTGGCCTGGCCTTCTTAGTCTATGTATACATTAACTAGGTTTCTTTCTGACTCTGGAATGAACTGTAAGAAACTGACCTCTTCACCTGAAACTGACCTCGCAAAGCCAATTTCCCTGATCGATCTTTGTCTGAGATTGCCAATCAAGATACTGTACATGTAATCATGCCATGCCCTGCAGTGCCATCTAAATCAGATTAAACTTTGTGAACTATGTAATTATAATGTTTTTCCCATATCTTGCTAAAACCCCAAAGGCTACTCACCTGCTGACCCTCCAGATTTTCCATTTGTTTAGGAATGTAATTGGTACAACTCCCTTACATGCCTGGGGCAGGATAAAGAGTATATAGGACGTGAAGTAAGACCATTCTATGGACTACCTCATTCAGTTGCTACGGCTTCTGTGTGACGTAGTCACACTCATTTGAGTTTAATAAAAATGTTCTTTTATATTTCAGCTTCTGTGCCAAATTCTTTATTATTGGTTTGAATGCACTAAGTATCAGTGAGACCCCTGAGAAGGAAATCATATTTCTTCAAATGGCGCGGCCAACGTGGGCCTCATCAGAGAAGTGGCTATCTGTGGGAGTGATCTTGTCAGAAGACGGAAATCTACTGAGGAGGACAGGACAGGACTCTACTAAGGAGGTACTCTGTGCACGGAGATTCTGGGGATTCTTTGTCTCTGCAGCCCAGTATATTTCTGATCTTCCTGATTTTGATCCTCCACATGATGTCACCTCTGACTGAGAACATTTTTGGCGTGAGTATTTTAGAAAAAGACCGTTAGGTCATTTAGAACTTGGCAGTTAGAATTTGGACAACCATTTGCTTGGTAAAAGTCGTTATGCGGCTCTTACTGTTGGTTTTTGCCTTGGATTGGTAAGGTAGTTTAGTAACACTTACTGTAGCTTTGGAATTTTGGAATTTGTGTTGGCCAACTTTGGATCTGTATAGGTTTGTATATGCGAATTGCAATTTGTGTAGGCAGGTAATGAGGAGATTTTTCTCTATCTGGTTTTGTTGAACGGTGCAACGTACGAAGAGTACCTTAAGCACTACTTTGATTATAATATTGCATGTTCTGCAGTATTTTTGGCATGCCTGTTTTCAAAGCGCACATTGAAGAATGTGTTGCTTTTTCTTGGTGTGATGTGAAGTAAATTAGCTGGCTCCCCTAGAGGGAATACCTAAATAGGTTTAGGTATAAAAACATATTTCTTCCTTGGTGATTCTGTATCCCCAGGGAATTAAAATATGGACATAATACATACAAGGATCCTTTGTTCTGCGCAATCTTATGAATGGAGATTTACAGAGCGATTTTTGGTGTTCTGCCAGCCAAAGCTAGTGAATTGAGTGTATCTTGGCTTCTTGGAAATAAAGGTCTGTGGGGCTGTTTTTGCAGTCTTTTGGAACACCATTGAGAAGCACTTCTTGTAAATATGACTTACAACTAGTATTTACAAATGGTTTGGTTTAAGTACAGTCTGTGGGCTGTCCTTTGTTTCTGTCTTGAGTATTGATCTGTGGGTTAAATGTGTGTTTAAATGTCTATGTGGTTTTCCCATTAGTGCAACTTCTGTAAGTAAATAGCGATGGCGCTATTTATGAAATAAATTACTAAAACGCGCTGTATTGTGTGTCCTGAGTGTTTGACCCCTTTCTGTTTATGTCTGAAATGAGCTCAATGTGTGTTTGTGGTTTTTTCTTGATGTTTTCAGTCTGTTAAGCAAAATGTCAGTTAATTAATTAAGTAGAAATTAAATAAAAATCCGGAAATGAACCATATGATATGCTACAATAGCTATATGTTGCTATTTATTTTATAGAGTAAGCAATTATGCATATGTACAAACTGTTAAATGCTTAAAAGATAAAATTAAAATTCACATTCACTAGGAATAAAAAGGCATCAAAAACGAAATTGTGTGTTTTGTAGAAAAATAAACTTATAGTATTTTTTTACTTACATACATTGTATTAGATATTAACAGGCAAACACTTCAGCTGAAGTAAATCCTTGCTGAACTCAAACGCAACACGCATTGATATGTCAGAGTTTGAAAAAGACTGACACCGTGCTCATGTTATAACACTGAGAGACAAGCTTTTACTGCCGCGGAGCAAATAGCAGGTCACGAATAGACAGGAATGTTTACTCAAGCCAGGACTTCGCCCTCAGTTAAACACGGGTGGAACTTTGCATTTCAGGCTGTTGTTTTAAAAAAGGTTCCAAAACTACGGTTCATTATTTTGTATTACAAGAAGACATTTTAATTAAGGGTTTCCTCTCTTTAAGCATTTTTATAAGCATATTCTTGGTTCTAATGTTAGAATAATTGTTCTTTTAAAAAAAAAAAAAAAAAGTCGCGCAAGAATTTGTCATGTTTCAAGTTAAGCTTCTGTGTTTAGGCTTATAAATAAATGCGTCTAAAATGATAGGCAAGGGATGCAGCTTGCTTTTATATATGGACCTATCAAAAATGATTGGGTTTATTAAAAATAATTATTAATTATGAAAAATAATTATTAAAAATAAGTGCTTCTAAATTCGTTTTTTAATATTTATAAAGCTTAATACTCATACTGTGACCTCCTAGCATTAAAATTTAATTTAAGTTGTGTTGAACCGCAAAAATGAGAACATTTGCATATGGAATTTCACTTGGCGCAGGCGTAAAAAAATCATTTTTCTAAGGATTTACATGAGATATGTCTAATGCCCAATCTCTGCAATTTGTAAAGAACATTCTGAGGATGATTAATATGTAGCACAATTATAGGATATTTATTTTTAAGTGCCCCAGGTGTCAAAGTCGAAATTGGGTGAGGGCACTATTTAGGCAGCATTTCTTTTCATTTAGAGTAGCTTTTAAAGTGCCTTAGGCTTCAGTTAATGCATACATTTAGGTATAATACAAATTTGCAGGTTGTTTTCATTTGGGGTTGCTTTTACTGGCTCAGTGAGCCAATGTGCCCGGTGCAGAGGTTTGATTTTAATATCAGGGTTGAAGGTTTTAACTCTAGCTGGACCTACTGAGACGTTCATCCATTTAAGGTCGATGAAATGAGTACCATTGCATAGGGTGGTAATAAGCATTTGTTCTAAAGCTGGTATGTTGTGTCGTTTTGTTCTGTGAATTATTCACAGTAGATGTTTTTGAGTCTGGGAATAGGAGTGGATTGTGGCCCCTAAAGGGAGTAATATATATGGTATGTGGTTTTGGATAGGGTTGGTTATTGCAAGTTAGAAATAGTTAGGTAGGTTTTTTGTCTTTGACAGCTTCAGGGTGAAGAGAGAGAGGGCTGAGGAGAGGCAGATTTTGACCTTGAGGTCAGTAAGATGGGGGTTAGCAGTATGTTGAAACAAGATGAGTTTTTGTATGACTCCTTTGAAGAAAAAATGTTCGTGTGTTTTTCACGTTTTTGCATTTTGTCCTTCTATGAATTGTTCCTGCTGGTCCTGTGTGTCAGAAGCGACACAGTAAGTTGTATTTGACAGCTGATCACCACTAACTGGTGACCAGTTGTTAAAAAGAGGGTGAGGAAAGTAAAAAAAAGTGTACTTTTAATTTTAAGCCTGACAAATTAAGCAGGCCCGAATATTGGGTTTTAGGCTGCATGAAGTGCGTGCGTCACGCTCATTTACATGTGCAATTGTAATTTGTCTATGAAGTGCGTGCGTCACCGCTCATTTACATGTGCTATTGTAATTTGTCTATGCTTTCTGTGCTTGGCATACAGCAAGTATACCTGATGGCTTGGCATGTGTGTTTTTATTTTATGCACGTTTTTTTGTTTTTGCGTTGTGTTTACGCTTTTGCTTTTAATACTGTTACAAGCTCCCCTGTGTTGTGAGGGGATGGTCATGACGATGCCCATCGCTACGCAACAGTTGGTTGGACTTGTTCTGGTTACTAAATTTCACAGATATGATATTTCATGCTGTGAATATGACAGACAACACTTCACCAGTGCATGTCTATTTGGCTATAATGGTATTGAAAAAAAAACAACAACAAAAAAGAGATATACAGGATTAAAAGTGTGTCACCTGCAGTTAGTCATGTTACTACTCCTTCCTTTAAGGGACGAGCAGCCTAGATTGATGTTCCCTGATTAGACCCTAAAGATGAACTATAAATCTGTGGCTCTTGCTAAAGGTGACCTAACTTTCCTTATGATATTGCACTTCTACATGTAGTCATAAGAGACACCAAGAGTTTCTTATTTGCTGTACTGAGTAGCAGGATTGTGATTTTAAGTGGGTATAGTGCCCCCTCCGGACAGGTGACTAGGGAAAGGAAAAATTGTAGATCAGACACCAGAGACCTGAGAATTATTAGACTAGGGTGACAGGTATTCTCAGTGATCACGAGGAGATATTGTTTAGCCTGTGTATTGCATGGTGCACTTGCTGCACAATTATTAAAGGGAGGTATCTGCATGCCCCTGATAATTTGTATCATGCGTTTCCCCTTTTGAGGTGTTCTAGATAAGGAATGAAGGAACACACAGATGTAGTAATTTAAGAGATGTTTATCCCATTAGAAAATCATGAAATGAATATTTGTAAATCCATAAGGGACTGGCCTATCTGTAAAACTGGTGCCACTATGAACCACGTCCAATTTTACTAATGATACCAGAATGTTTAATTTATTGGTTATTGAATTTGCCTTTTGGAGTCCCCTCCTTTATATCTGTCCTACCTCATGAGCACTTTCTTTTTTTTCACACTCCCCTTGGAGTAACCTCTTTCTCTATTAGGAGCGTTTAATATGGTGATCTGTTCTAAAAGTATCTTAGTTTTCTCTGGTCTGTATCATACCCTGTTCTCAGGTTTTGAGCTGATCATGCATCTAAACTGACACATTTTCACTCTGACTCCTGCAGTCCCGCATTTTGGTGGGTCAGCACTGATTACAGCTCAGGCTACTGCTGCCATACCTTTTTGATGGTGCACTGTTCACACACATGTTGTGACTGATAAAGGAGAGACTGCAACATGGTCAATCTCCTTGTGGCTTAATTATATTGAGATTGGATACAGACTGTCATGTAGCAGATCCTATAGGCTGGCACACTGTGTGTTTGAGTGTTGGTATGAGTTACTGTGATACGTTTGGCTGGCTGTCACTCTTAGGGTCTTGAGATGATCAGTGCTGCCTTCTTTAATAGGCACCTACTCTGAAATTGATTCTGGGCTTAACTTCACCTCAGAGAGCTACTTTGAAGGTACTGGCGAGCTACCAGTGGCTCCTGAGCTACTCGTTGGAGACCCCTGGACTAGAAGTACTGCCTTTGCCTTTGCATCTTATGAGAGTGACAGTGCATTCTAAACCAGAGTTGTCCCATGGCTTCTGGCCACTCCCTTGAAGATTGCAGGCCACCTGCCTGCAGTCCTATTGTTAAATACAATGAACTGTTTTTAAACTAAACTGAAGGAAACTAACAACTGTGTCACATTTCCTACGTCACTAGATTCTGCGGGAATTAAGTCATAATAACCTGCAGAACATTGATTTAAGCCTAATTCCCATCAGTGACAGCTACAGATGAAAGGCGGACGTCTTGGCCCTACAGTCCCAGCACCCAGAAAGTAGCAAGGCTGGACAGCGATCGCCAGCGCGCCATCAATGGTATCGTACTTGCTCCATCAGACGGCATTGGACATCACAAAACCAGAGTTTCAGTGTAAAAGAGCGAAAGAGAAGGATCCCTGTTGTTGATAGCAGGGCTGGTTTGAGGCTTCAGTTTTCTACCTGTCATGTGCTGGTAACCTCTGACAGTGTGCAGTCCCTTGAACCCCTTGGCCTGAGTTTTGGCCACACAGCCCCCCTTTTTCTTTGCTCCAATGGAAGGGCAGTGCACCGGAGAATCTAAGATTGACAAAAGGCACTACATTATGGTGCCCATGAAAGAGCAGCCTGAGCGTCCTTTGACACTGAATAATGAGTGTTGGAGCCTGAGAATGTAGACCCGGGTCTGCACAAGATGATCTGTGCCCATGACCAATGAAGAGCACATTATTTGTTGTGTCTGCCGCATAGGAGAGACACTGGTGCACTGCCTTGAGACATTGAGACTTTCAAGTGAGCTGTGAGTGTTTGCCAGGAGGGCACTCCAACTAAGCAGTACTATTTTCATGAAGAGGCCTGAATCGAGAGGCCCAATGCGGAAGAAGACAATGGAAGCAGATTTGATGGACGATAGAAGCCTGCCAGAGAGGCTGGGAACGGACTTTGGACACAGTTGCACAAGCGATTCCAGTGCAATTGTATAAATGTATAAATTAAATGTTAATTAAGTTCTCATTTGACTGAATTGCCATGGAAGAGGAAGTGGCTCCGCCTCTAGCATCCAAAAATGGTCCACCAGAAGTGAGTCTTTTTGCTACTATGTGTGTTCGGAGACCTGTCCCGAGAGAAGTAGAGAATAATAAGATGATGTTACAGCAACACCTTGACGACCTAATGAATATCGATATAGACCTAGATTCAGATTAACATGAGTCTTAGGTTATTGCCTACGTAATGGCAAAAGGAGGGTCTGAGGTTCTGTAATTCTCGAGACTGATTCCATTTTATTGTGCCACCATTTTGTGTTGCCCTCACAAAGGCCTGTGAAGGTAGCCTGGCGAACAAAGTGGCCTGGCCTTCTTAGTCTATGTATACATTAACTAGGTTTCTTTCTGACTCTGGAATGAACTGTAAGAAACTGACCTCTTCACCTGAAACTGACCTCGCAAAGCCAATTTCCCTGATCGATCTTTGTCTGAGATTGCCAATCAAGATGCTGTACATGTAATCACGCCATGCCCTGCAGTGCCATCTAAATCAGATTAACCTTTGTGAACTATGTAATTATAATGTTTTGCCCATATCCTGCTAAAACCCTAAAGGCTACTCACCTGCTGACCCTCCAGATTTTCCATTTGTTTAGGAATGTAATTGGTACAACTCCCTTACATGCCTGGGGCAGGATAAAGAGTATATAGGACGTGAAGTAAGACCATTCTATGGACTACCTCATTCAGTTGCTACGGCTTCTGTGTGACGTAGTTACACTCATTTGAGTTTAATAAAAATGTTCTTTTATATTTCAGCTTCTGTGCCAAATTCTTTATTATTGGTTTGAATGGACTAAGTATCAGTGAGACCCCTGAGAAGGAAATCATATTCCTTCAGGATGAGAGGAAAGGAGAGGAGAGGGTATGTGACCAAGGGACAGAGAGAGAAAGGATGTATGGTAAAAAGAAAGTGGGAAAAGGAGGGAGAGGTGAAAAAGCAGGAAGGGAAGAGGAGGGGAGGGAAGGAAAGGAAAGGGAATGGAGATGAAGATGAAGATGGAGGGGGACCGGGAGAAGGAGAGGGATTGGGATAGGGAGAAGAAGGAAAATGAGAAGGAGGAGGATGAGAAACAGGAAGAGGAGAGAAAAAGAGAAAAGGGGAAGGAGAAAGGGAAGGGAAGGGAGGGAGGGAAGAGAAAAGAGAAGGAGAGGAGAGGAAAGGAAAGTAGAGGAGAGGAGAGGAAAGGAAAGGAAAGGACATGTGACAGAGGGACAGGGATGGGAGGTAAAAAGAAAGAGGAGAAGGACAGGAGAAAACAGCTGGAAGGGAGAGAAGAAAGGGAATGGAAACAATGAAGGGGGGTTGTGGGAAGGGAACGGAAGGGAGATGGAGAGGGAGAGGTCGAGGGAGGGAAGAGGAGGGGTGGGGAGAAGAGGAAAGGGGAGGGGATGAAGAGGTGAAGGAGGGACAGGAAAGGGAGGAAGTAAATAGAAGGAAAGAAAGAGGGGAAGGGGAAGGGAAAGAGAGGGGAAGGGGAAAGGGAAGGTTAAGGTTAAGGAGAAGGTTAAGGGGAGGTGAAGGAGGGACAGGGAAGGAAAGGGTGGGATGTACATAGAAAGAGGGAAAGGGAGGGATAGGATAGGAGAAAACAACAGCAAGGGAAGGGGAGAGTAAGGGAGAAGGAGAAGAAGAAGGAAGAGTAGGACGAGGAGGGGGAGAAAGGGGAAGAGGAAGGGGAAACGGGAAAAGGAGGAGGAAGAGTGTAGGAAGGTGGATATCTGACTATGGTTACCCCCAACTTTTTGCCTAGTGTCTAGCTGGTTTTTCGACTTAGTTGGCCTGAGATCCTGCCATTCAGGGTCTCAGGCTGTCTGCTCTCTCTTTAAAATGGACTCCATGTACCCTAGGTACATAACCAATTGGTAAGGATCACCTTATTGGACCCTGTACAGTGTACCCTAGGTACCCAGGGCATAGGTGTACCCTAGGCCTCCCAGGGGCTGCAGCATGTATTATGCCACCCCTGGTCTGGCCTTCCAATCAGACACAACTGGCTGATCACTCAGCTGGGGCAAGGTTGTGTAATCACCCCTTGCTTAGATATAGTATGCCTATATCTACCCTTATATATAGACACATGTGTACCTATCAGTCACTCCTATGGCAGGCCTTAACAATCCTGGAGGCAGAGTGCTTGGTAACATGTGAGATGGTGCTCTAGCATGAGCTGAGCCTGTCTGCAGCTTTCGGAACCATGTCCTTATAGCTGTTCTATGATATAGCCTACCATATACTCTTAAAGTGCCTTATAATCTTAAACGGTTATGGTAACTATGGTTTGGCTTTATCAAAACATGTCGTGTAAGGTGTCTAACACTTTGGAATAATACCCCCATACCATTTCTGGTGATGAGGATATTATTCCTCCCTTCTAGAGGGAGAGACATGTTAACATCCCACTTTGCTGTTTATCTCTAACCAAAGCCTCAGCATCACAAAATGGATGCTGCTGCCACGACACAAGTCTGACCTCCTGCTGCTGGGAGTGATCCCAGCCAGGGAGGCCTGGACAATAGGTTTCCTGCTTGGGGAGGTGCTAGCACCTCCCCAGACAGCCTTTAGTGTATTGGGGCAGGGTGGGCTGAGAGGAACAAGACATGCCTGGGGCACACAAGGTGTTCCTTGCATAGTCCAGTTCAAACCGGCGCTGGGGCACTCCAGCCCCAGCTCTGGCGCGAAACTGGACAAAGGGAAGTGGGTGTAACCACCCCCTCCCAGGTCCCACCCATAGGGCGTGACCTAGCAGGTATCCCAGCCCCCCAGATTAGTATAAGAGTGGGAGTTGGGCCTCAAGACTTTAGATTATCCTGAACCTGCAAAACTGAACAGAAACTCTGGACCTTCGACATTCGACGAAAGAAGAAGACTGAAGAATCTCCCTTGTAGCCAAGGAGTGGCTACCCTGTGCAAACAGGCACCATCAAGAGACTACCCTTTGCTTTGTGAAACGTTCGACGAGGAACCGACTGCAGAGCCCGACCAGAGCCTTGATTACCAGACTTCTCCGACCCTCATCCACATCTGCAGCAGAGCTGAGATCCGTGGAGGCGACGAGCGACGTGGGACCGGCTACCTGGGAAAAGTGGCTAGTAACTTACAGCGCAGCTTCTGAGGTACCCTCGAAGTTGTGCACCGGGGATTGAGAAGCCCCAACCCCAAGCACCATCTGCACCGAAGACCAGCCCCCCACACTCCACGAGTCCTGCGTGGGGCCCTTCAGCATTTTCCTGCTTGCCGCGTCTGTCCGGTTGCTTGCCCGCTGGCTAGTGGCCTTTGTGACGACGCTCCCTGAAATCTTCTGTGCTGGTTTGGCTCCTCCAGACTGGCTCCCGCTTCTCTGCAAAGAAGAAGCACCCCAGACCTTCCTGGTCTGCACCAGAAGCAAGTCCTTTGTTCTTCGTGGGTTCCGCTTGCCAAGGCTTGGTGAGTCCTAGTCCAACTTCGACGCCGCCGACAGCAAGAGCCTTCGTGGGACAGCTCGCCTCCTGGTCCTGGTCGTCCTCGACGCTTCCTGGTCCTCCTGGCTGCAGCGACAAGCTTCACCTTCACCTGCAACTCTTCACGACATCGCCTGGTTCCTTCCTGGTTCCACGTGGTCACTGGCTAGTGACCTTGACTCTGTCCCCTCTGCTTGCAGGTTTCTTCTCTTCTCGATCCCAGCCTTGGGATCCACCGGACACTCTCCCCTGACTGCCTGTCAGCATCTTTCTTCAGGCATCCATAGGAGTCGACGACGAAAACGACGCATCTTCACCCCTATGCACCCGCAGCCTGTGGGCTAGGTAACTTGGGTACTCCGGTGCTCATCAGGATAGTGACTATCCTAGTGTCTAGTTTTCAAGTCTCAACTTCCTAGCTACTCCGGAAGTGTCCTAAATCTATCTATTTCTAAACTGTAACATTGCTATTGACTTTTACGCATTACGCGTGAGTGTTTCCACTCTGCACACGAATCCCGTGGGCCTCCCACTTCCTAACTAACGCTAGTGTAGTGTAGCCCCAGCGATTCCCTAGGCCTAGGCCTATTCTATTTCCGTGACAGTGGTTCTTATACCACTTATTTAGTATATGGTTTGCGTGGCCCCTAGGGCCTAACTGTATTACTTACCTGTGTGACTTACTGTATGCATTAATAAGACTGTGTTGTACTTACCTCTAAACTCATAAAGAGTGCTGAGGGTTTGCTTAGAATAAATACACTTTATTTTATATATATATCTGTTGTGGTGTCCTTTCATTTGGTATTCAAGGGATTATATATGGTATCACAGCTGGCTTCACATGCCATTCAGAGTTTAGCCTAAGACTGCTCTTGTCCATGCTACCACTAGGATAGCTGGTCTATAAGGTTGACTTTACAACCAATCACCATAAGGGTATTTGGACTGATATAAGGTGTACACTATAACTAGTGACATCATACATCAGGCCAACTTCTCACATTGGTGAGCAGCGGTTGGGATCTGAGCTTGCTGTTGTAATACCATTGTAATCTTGAGATACTAAATTGAAAGATCACACAGATATTGTCTAGGTACATATAACATAGTTTAAAATACTTAAGTCCTACTGGACTTAGTAGTTGTAGGTTGAAGGGAGTAACACACCCTGACTACAACTACTAGAGAGGTTTAGTAGAAACAACTAGTGTAGGTAGGTGCACACACCACACCCTCACTAGATCATGCCTCTGGGAGGAGATCAAGTAGATGCTCTCTCAGGAGGGGCAGGTCTGCAGAAGACCCCCTCTAGGTATGATACCTTAACATTCCAGGAGATGAGACATTTGTGTACCTCCAGAGGAATAAAACAGGGTTCCAACCCTACCCTTAGACAGCTAGTGGAGCTTCTGGAGGCCTATGATGCTGAAAGAGCTGCCAGGGATGGTGCCATAGCTGTAGATAAGGGTCTACCCACCACAGATGAGTCAGATGGGACTTCAGAGGAAGAGGTAGACAGCCAGAGCCAAGTAAGGAGACTTAGCCAGGCTAACCTAAGTTTACATGGGAGTTTGCATGGGGTCCCCCCATACAGACCCCCAAGTAGGCTTACACAGAGAAGCAGGAGGGACAGATCCCCTTCAAGGGAATCCATCCACTCCCATGTTTCTAGCATCTCTAATGCTTCCTCTCACAGGGGAATGACTTCACCTGAGAGAAAGGAGCATAAAGCCAGAATGAGGGAAGCTAATCTGAGGATTCAGAGGGAAGAAATTGCCCTTGCCAAAGAGAAGCTTGCTCTGGCTAGAGAGCAAAAATTGTGTGGGTCAGAACCCACTGGTGGCAGCAACATTCCTAGAGATAGGGATAGGTCTTATGACCATAGAAACCTAAGCAAGATAGTCCCCCCATATCAGAATGGGGATGACATCCACAAATGGATGACTGCTTTGGAGAGGGCCTGCAAAGTACAGCAGGTACCCCAAAGTCAGTGGGCAGCTATCTTGTGGCTCTCCTTTTCTGACAAAGGTAGAGACAAGCTCCTCACAGTCAGTGATGAGGATGCAAACAATTACAAAGTCCTGAAGAGTGCTCTGATAGATGGGTTTGGCTTAACCACTGAGCAATATAGGTTGTTGTTCAGAGACACCCAGAAGACACAGACACAGGACTGGTCTGATTTTGTGGATTGTGCCACTAAGGCTTTGGAAGGTTGGTTAAATGGCAGCAAGGTGCAGGACTATACAGGATTGTACAACTTGATTATGAGGGAGCAGATCCTTAGTAATTGTCAGAACCAGCTTCTCCATCAACACCTGGTAGACTCAGATTTGACCTCTCCCCAAGAATTGGGAAAGAGGGCAGATAAATGGGTCAGGACCAGGATTAGGCCTAAAAATCAGGGTGGTGACCAAAAGAAAGATACCACCAAGCCTCAAGAGAAGGGTGGGGATAAAGCAAAAGAGAAATCTTCCTCAGGTCCCCAAAACTCCACACAGGGTGGTGGGTCCCAAGCTCCCTCCTCTACCACAGTTAAAAAGCCTTACTGCCATGTGTGTAAAACACCTGGGCATTGGAAAACTGACAGCAGTTGTCCACAGGCTAAAAACAAAACTGTTCCTCCAACTACTCCTGTCACACCACCTATTACTGTCAGCAGTAATCCCCCAGGTGGTGGGAGTGCCCCCAAAAATTTGGTTGGGTTTTCTTGGGGAACACAGGGGGATCCTGGCTTAGCCAATTCCCCTACAGCAGCTACTCTTGTCTGTGATGGTGGCATGGGGTTTGCCAACTTCACTGCCTGTCCCAACACTTTGGGTAGGTACAGACAGGAACCCTACATCAATGGTAGAAAAGCTGAGGCCTACAGAGACACTGGAGCTAGCATCACTATGGTGGCCCATAGGCTAGTTCCCTCTGAGCAGCTTTTGCCTGGTTTCTCATACCAGGTAACTAACATTGATGGCAAACAGAACAGTCATCCCATGGCAGAGGTATGTCTCAGCTGGGGAGGTGTCACTGGCCCTAAAAGGGTGGCAGTGTCTCCAACCTTGCCTGTGGACTGCTTGCTGGGGAATGACTTAGAACTCTCAGCTTGGGCTGGAGTTGAACAAGACACCCATTCTAAAATGGTAGGCCTTTCCAAAAAGGGTAGTGGGGTTGTGCCAGTCACAACCCCTGTCCAAGTAGCTTTCCTCCCTGAAAAGGTTGGAAGGGCAGTGGTAGCCACAGCCCAGGCACAGACAGACTTCCCTGTAGAAATTGGCAGAGCTGTGACAGTCACAGCTCAAACCCAAACTGAGTGCCTTCCTGCAAAGGTTGGCAAGGCTGCAATGGTCTCAGCCCACACTCAGACTGATATAGGTGTAGTGAAGCCTGAAACTATGGATCACTCCACACAAACAGAGAGTAGTGGGGAGGAAGAAAAGTCTCCCTCTCCCCAGACATTAGGAAAAGGTCAGCCTCCTCAGGGATCTGACCTCACCCCTTGTGAAGGAACTGCCCCAGAGGTAGCCAGGCCTGGCCTGGCAGAGCCTCTGATGTCAGTGGCTCCCAGTCTGGTGCAGGTAGCCTGCCTCTCTCTACCCTGCCTCAGTCAGCCCAGGGCTGCAGAGGTCAGGGAGGCCAGTGGACCCCAAGAGGGCCCCTGTCCACAAGAACCCCCCCTTCAAAAGAATGAGGATTGCCTGGTTAGTTGCCCTAGCCAGGTGATGGGTAAAAACATTCCTGAGGGATCCCCTTCACAGGTAGTTAGGGACCTCCCCCAGAGGGATTCTGTTGGGCACAGGCAAACATGGGACCTTAGGGCCCCAAACCTGACCTGTCCCCCCAGTAAGCCCACAAAAGGGACCCAGCCTCCAGCTTTAGGTAGCCAGAGGCTGACCCTGAGAGCACAGTGCAACTCAGTTAGAGAAAGAAAGGCATCCATGGTGGAGGATGATTGGAGGAAGCTGAGGCCTCACTTTGGGGACACTCACTTCAGTACTCCATCTCAACACCAGCCGTTTACTTTGCAAAGACACACCAAAGGTAGAGATTCCCTATGGTGGAGACCCTATGATATCTTTAGGATGAGGGATTGCTTAGTGGACCATGAGACAGGGGGTAACCATGCCAGTGCTGGTTCTTCCTTATATGGCCACTCAGGCAATAGAGGCTTACCTTGTCAAGGCCAGCCTTATCTCCTTTCGTTTGGGGGGGGGTTGTGTAGGAAGGTGGATATCTGACTATGGTTACCCCCAACTTTTTGCCTAGTGTCTAGCTGGTTTTTCGACTTAGTTGGCCTGAGATCCTGCCATTCAGGGTCTCAGGCTGTCTGCTCTCTCTTTAAAATGGACTCCATGTACCCTAGGTACATAACCAATTGGTAAGGATCACCTTATTGGACCCTGTACAGTGTACCCTAGGTACCCAGGGCATAGGTGTACCCTAGGCCTCCCAGGGGCTGCAGCATGTATTATGCCACCCCTGGTCTGGCCTTCCAATCAGACACAACTGGCTGATCACTCAGCTGGGGCAAGGTTGTGTAATCACCCCTTGCTTAGATATAGTATGCCTATATCTACCCTTATATATAGACACATGTGTACCTATCAGTCACTCCTATGGCAGGCCTTAACAATCCTGGAGGCAGAGTGCTTGGTAACATGTGAGATGGTGCTCTAGCATGAGCTGAGCCTGTCTGCAGCTTTCGGAACCATGTCCTTATAGCTGTTCTATGATATAGCCTACCATATACTCTTAAAGTGCCTTATAATCTTAAACGGTTATGGTAACTATGGTTTGGCTTTATCAAAACATGTTGTGTAAGGTGTCTAACACTTTGGAATAATACCCCCATACCATTTCTGGTGATGAGGATATTATTCCTCCCTTCTAGAGGGAGAGACATGTTAACATCCCACTTTGCTGTTTATCTCTAACCAAAGCCTCAGCATCACAAAATGGATGCTGCTGCCACGACACAAGTCTGACCTCCTGCTGCTGGGAGTGATCCCAGCCAGGGAGGCCTGGACAATAGGTTTCCTGCTTGGGGAGGTGCTAGCACCTCCCCAGACAGCCTTTAGTGTATTGGGGCAGGGTGGGCTGAGAGGAATGAGACATGCCTGGGGCACACAAGGTGTTCCTTGCATAGTCCAGTTCAAACCGGCGCTGGGGCACTCCAGCCCCAGCTCTGGCGCGAAACTGGACAAAGGGAAGTGGGTGTAACCACCCCCTCCCAGGTCCCACCCATAGGGCGTGACCTAGCAGGTATCCCAGCCCCCCAGATTAGTATAAGAGTGGGAGTTGGGCCTCAAGACTTTAGATTATCCTGAACCTGCAAAACTGAACAGAAACTCTGGACCTTCGACATTCGACGAAAGAAGAAGACTGAAGAATCTCCCTTGTAGCCAAGGAGTGGCTACCCTGTGCAAACAGGCACCATCAAGAGACTACCCTTTGCTTTGTGAAACGTTCGACGAGGAACCGACTGCAGAGCCCGACCAGAGCCTTGATTACCAGACTTCTCCGACCCTCATCCACATCTGCAGCAGAGCTGAGATCCGTGGAGGCGACGAGCGACGTGGGACCGGCTACCTGGGAAAAGTGGCTAGTAACTTACAGCGCAGCTTCTGAGGTACCCTCGAAGTTGTGCACTGGGGATTGAGAAGCCCCAACCCCAAGCACCATCTGCACCGAAGACCAGCCCCCCACACTCCACGAGTCCTGCGTGGGGCCCTTCAGCATTTTCCTGCTTGCCGCGTCTGTCCGGTTGCTTGCCCGCTGGCTAGTGGCCTTTGTGACGACGCTCCCTGAAATCTTCTGCGCTGGTTTGGCTCCTCCAGACTGGCTCCCGCTTCTCTGCAAAGAAGAAGCACCCCAGACCTTCCTGGTCTGCACCAGAAGCAAGTCCTTTGTTCTTCGTGGGTTCCGCTTGCCAAGGCTTGGTGAGTCCTAGTCCAACTTCGACGCCGCCGACAGCAAGAGCCTTCGTGGGACAGCTCGCCTCCTGGTCCTGGTCGTCCTCGACGCTTCCTGGTCCTCCTGGCTGCAGCGACAAGCTTCACCTTCACCTGCAACTCTTCACGACATCGCCTGGTTCCTTCCTGGTTCCACGTGGTCACTGGCTAGTGACCTTGACTCTGTCCCCTCTGCTTGCAGGTTTCTTCTCTTCTCGATCTCAGCCTTGGGATCCACCGGACACTCTCCCCTGACTGCCTGTCAGCATCTTTCTTCAGGCATCCATAGGAGTCGACGACGAAAACGACGCATCTTCACCCCTATGCACCCGCAGCCTGTGGGCTAGGTAACTTGGGTACTCCGGTGCTCATCAGGATAGTGACTATCCTAGTGTCTAGTTTTCAAGTCTCAACTTCCTAGCTACTCCGGAAGTGTCCTAAATCTATCTATTTCTAAACTGTAACATTGCTATTGACTTTTACGCATTACGCGTGAGTGTTTCCACTCTGCACACGAATCCCGTGGGCCTCCCACTTCCTAACTAACGCTAGTGTAGTGTAGCCCCAGCGATTCCCTAGGCCTAGGCCTATTCTATTTCCGTGACAGTGGTTCTTATACCACTTATTTAGTATATGGTTTGCGTGGCCCCTAGGGCCTAACTGTATTACTTACCTGTGTGACTTACTGTATGCATTAATAAGACTGTGTTGTACTTACCTCTAAACTCATAAAGAGTGCTGAGGGTTTGCTTAGAATAAATACACTTTATTTTATATATATATCTGTTGTGGTGTCCTTTCATTTGGTATTCAAGGGATTATATATGGTATCACAGCTGGCTTCACATGCCATTCAGAGTTTAGCCTAAGACTGCTCTTGTCCATGCTACCACTAGGATAGCTGGTCTATAAGGTTGACTTTACAACCAATCACCATAAGGGTATTTGGACTGATATAAGGTGTACACTATAACTAGTGACATCATACATCAGGCCAACTTCTCACAAAGAGGAGGAGAGAGGGAAGGGAAGGATGGGAAGAGGAAGGGATGGGAGGAGAGGAGAGGAAAGGTTAGGGAAAGTGATGGAGGGACAGGTAAAGAAAAGATGGGAGTTAAAAAGAAAGAGGGAGGGGGTAGAGGAGAAAACAGTAGGAGGGAAGGGAAGGCATGAGAAGAGATGAGGGAAGGGAAGAGGAGGGAGACAACGAAAGAGAGATGTGGGAAGAGGGGAAAAGGAATGGAAGGGATAATGAGGGGAGATTGAGGGAGAGTTGGAGGGAGAATGGAGGAGGGAGGATGAAGGAGAGTGGGAAGGAGAAGGAGAGGAGACGGAGAGGGAGATGAGGGAGAGAGGGGTGAGGTGAGGTGGGGGAAGGGAAGGGGAAATAGGGGCAGGGAAGGAAAGGGTATGAGGAACAAAGGAGGGAAAGTGGGGGAGGGAGGGAAAGGAGAAGAGAAAACAGCAGGAAGGGAATGGAGATAGAGAGCAAGATGGGGAGGGATAGGGAATGCAAGAGAGGCGATGAGGTGAGGTGAGGTGAGTGAAGGTAAGAAAAGGGAAGGGAGACAATGAGGGAGAGTTTAAGGAAGGAACGGGAAGGGGGAAGGGAAATTAATAGAAAGGAAGGAAGATAAGGTGGGGCAAGGGAGGGACAGGGAGAAGGAAAGGGGACGGGCAGAAGGAGAAGAAGGGAGAGGAAGAAAAAGAGAGAGATGAGGAGAAGGAGAAGGAGCAAGAGAAGAAGGCAAAGAAGATGGAGAAGGCAAAGGAAGAGAAGGAAGAGGTGGAGTAGGAGGAGGAAGAGAACGAGAAGGAGAGGGAAAAGGATAAAAAGGAGGGAAGAGAAGAGGAGGGGAGGGGAGGGGAGGAGAGGAGAGAAAGAGATGGGGAGGTGAAAGCAGCAGGAAGGGAGAGGAGAGATAGTGAGGGGAACGAAGCAATAAAGGGTAGGTTTGGGAAGGGAAAGGATGGAGAGGGGGATGGAGAGGGAGAGAGAGGGGCGAGCAGAAGGAGAAGAGAAGGGGAAGGCAAGGAAGAGGAGGGGGAGAAGAAAGGAGAGGGGATGTGATGGAGGGACAGTGAAAGAAAGATGGGAAGAAAAATTAAAGAAGGAAAGGGAAGGGAGAAGGGAAAACAGCAGGAAGGGCAGGGGGAGGGGGAGGGATGGAAGGCAAACAGGGAAGGGAGTGGGAGGGAAGGAAAGGGAAGGGAGAGGGAGGAGAAAGAAAAGGAGAGGAGAGGGGAAAGGGAATGGAGGGAGGAGAGGAATGGATAGGGGAATGTGATGGAGGGAAAGTAAGGATAGGTGGTAAAAAGAAAGAGGGAAAGGGAGAGAGAGAGAGAGAAGAAAACAGCTGAAATGGAAGGGGAAGGGAGGGGATGGAATGAGAGGAATGGAAACGAGAAGAAAGGAAAGGAAAGGGGAAGGGGAGGGTAGGGAAGCACGAAGGAGATGAGATGGAGGAGAAAGAAGGGGCAGAGGAAAGGGAAAATGGAAGGAGATGAGAAAGGGAAGGGAAAGGAAGAGGAAGGAAGGGAAGGAGAAGAGAGGAAAGGAGACAAAAGGAAAGGAGCGGGGATGTGACAGAGGGGTAGGGAAAGAAAAGATGGGAGGTTAAAAGAAAGGGAAAGGGGAGATAAATAAACAGCAGGGAGGGAAGGGAAGGGCGCTAGAAAGTGAGATGGGGAGGAAGGGAGGAGAAAGAGATGGAAGAGAAGGGGAGAGGAGTGGAGTGGGAGTGGGAGAGAGAGAAAGGAAGAGGAAGGGAAGGGAATGGAAAGAGTGAGGAAAGGGAAGGGAAGGGAAAGGAAGAAGAGGAGAGTTGAGGGAAGGGAGACAACGAATGGGAGGTGCAGGAAGGGAGAAGGAGAAGAGAAAAGGAAGGGAGGGAAGAGGAGAGGAGGAGAGCAAAGGAGAGGCGATGTGACAGAGGGACAGGGAAAGAAAGGATTGGTGGTAAAAAGAAAGAAGGAAAGGGAGGGAGAAGAGAAAACAACAGGAAGGGAAGGGCGGGGAGGGGTGGGAAGCGAAGGGAAGGGAAACAATGATGGGGAGGTGTAGAAAGGGAAGGGAAAAGAGAGGGAGAAGAAAGAGAAGTAGAGGGAAAGAGAGCAGTAGGAGATGGAGAAGGAGGAGAGGAGAAAGGGAAGGGAGAGAAGGGAGGCAAAAAGAAAAGCAAAGGATAGGGGATGTGATGGAGGAAGAGGTAAAGAAAGGATGGGAGGTAAAACAAAAGAATGAGATGGAGGGAGAGGAGAACACATGAGGAAGGGAGGGGAGGTGTGAGACGGGGAGGGGAGGGGAGGGGCGGGAAGGAAGGGAAACGAATGGAAGAAAAGGGAGAGGGAGGAGAGTGATCAGGACAGTGAGAAGGAGAATGCGAAGAAGTAGGAGTGGGAGTAGGAATAGAAGCAGGAAGAGGAAGAGGAGGAGAAAGAGAAAGAGAAAAAGAGAAGGAAAATGAAGAGGAAGAGGAGAAAGGGAAGGGAAAGTAAGGGAAGGCGAGAAGAGGAAAGGCGAGGGGATGTGATGTAGGGACAGGGAAAAAAGGATTGGAGCTCAAAAGAAAAAGGGAAAAGGAGGGAGCTGAGAAAACTGCAGGGAAGAGGTGGGGACAGGAGGAGAGGGGAGAGGTGGGGAGGGGAGAGGTGGGGAGGGGAGGGACGGGGAGAAGAGAGGAGGAAAGGAAAGGAAACGGGGAGGAAGATGGGGAAGGGAAGGGTATGGAGATGGAGATGGGGAGGGACAGGCAGAAGGAGGAGAGGTATCGGGACAGTGAGAAGGATGAGTACGAGTAGGAATAGGAGGAGGGAGAGGAAGAGGAGGAGGAAGAGAGAGGAAAAGAGAAAGTGAGAAAAAGGGAAGGAAAAGGGGAAAGGGGAGGAGAGGAAAAGAAAGAAGAGGAAAAGAGAGGGGATGTGAGGAGGGACAGGGAAAGAAAGGATGGGAGGTAAAAAGAAAGAGGGAAAGGGAGGGAGGGGAGAAAACAGGAAAAGAAGGGAAGGGAAACAAAGAAGGGAATGTGTGGGCAGGAAAGGGACGGGAGATGGAGAGGGAAGGGGAAGGGATGGAAGAGGAAGGAGTAGGATGAGAGGAGAAGAAATTAGAGGGAATGGGGTGGTAAAGGAGGGACAACGAAGGAAAGGGTGGGAGTTAAATAGGAGGAGGGAAAGGGAGGAAGGAGAGGAGAATAGGAGAGAAGAAAAGAAAAGAAAGGTAGGGGAAGGGAGAGTAAAGGAGGAGGAGAAGTAAAAGGAGAAAGGAGAGAAGGAGAAAAAGAGGAGGAGGAGGAGAGGGAGAAGGAGAGGAGAAAGGGAAGGGAAAAAAGTAGAAGGGAGTCGAGGAGATGAGAGGAGGGAGATGAGAGGAGAGGAGAGGAGAGGAGAGGAGGGGTGGGAAAGGGAGGGGAGGGAATGGAAGGGAAGGGAGAATGAGGGAGATGAAGAGATGGAGGGACAGTTGGGAGGAGGAAGGAGAAGAGAGGGGGAAGGAGAGGGAGACGTAGAGGGAGATGGATGTGGGGAGGGAGAGAGAGATGAGGTAGAAGAAGGAAAGGGAAAACAGCAGTAATGTAATGGAAGAGAAGGGAGATAGAGAGCAAGATGGGGCGGGAGAGGGAAGGGAAGAGAGGGGATGAGGTGAGGTGAGTGAAGGGAATGGAAGGTACGGGAGACAATGATGGGGAGTTGAGGGAAGAGAAGGGAAGGGAGATGGAGAAGGAAAAGGAGAAGAAGGAAGAGAAACAGAAAGAGAGAGAAAGAAAGAATGAAGGAGAAGGAGGAGAAGGAAGAGAAGGAGGAGAAGGAGAAAGGGATGGGAGGGAAGGGAAGGGAAAAGGAGGGGAGAGAAGGAGAAGAAAGGAGAGGGAATATGACAGAGGGACAGGGAAATAAAGGATGGAAGGTAAAAAGAAAGAGGGAATGGGAGGGAGAGAACAGCAGGAATGGAAGGGAGGGGCTGGGAGGGGTGGGAAGGGAAGGGTAACAATGAAGTGGAGGTGTGGGAAGGGAAGGGAAGAGAAGGGAGAATGGAGGGGAAGGGAATTGATGAATAGAGAAGGGAAGGCAAAAGAAGGGAGGGGGCGATGAGGAGGGCAGAGGACAGGGAAGAGAAAGAAGGAAAGGTGAAGGGAGAGGGAGGAAAGAGGGGGAGGGGAGGGACAGGGACAAGAAGGAGAAGGAAAGGGAGAGAGACAGGCAGAGAAAGGGAGATAAAGAAGATAAGGGAGAGGAAGAAGGCGAGGGAGAGAGAGACATAGAGAGGGAGAAAGAGAGGGGAGAGGGAGAGGCAGAAGGAGAGGGAGGAGAGGAAAAAGGGAACGGATGAAGAGGAGAGAAGAAGAGTAAAGGAGAGGGATGTGACGGAGGGAGAAGGAGAAAACAGCAGGAAAGGAGGGAAAGGGTGGGTGAAGGGGAGGGGTGGGGGGCAGGGAGGGGAAGAAAGGGAAGGGGGAGGGAGGGAGAAGGAGTTGGAGGGGAGGAGAGAGGATGTGACGGAGGGACAGGGAAAGAAAAGATGGGCGGTAAAAAGGAAGAGGGAAAAGGAGGGAGAGGAGAAAACAGCAGGAAGGGAAGAGAAGGTATGGGGTGGGTACCAGAGGTGAGGAGAGGAGCGGAGAGGGGAGGGAAGGGACGGGAAGGCAAGGCATGGAAAAGGAAAGGAAAGGAAGGCAAGGGAATGGAAAGGAAACGAAACGAAAGGAAAGGAAAGGGGAAGGGGATGGGGAAAGAAGGGAAGTGAGATGGAGAAGGGGAGGGACAGGGACAAGGGAGAAAGAGAAGAAGAAGGAGAAGTAGAAGTAGAAGGAAGAGGAAGACAGAAAAACGGAAAAAGGGAAGGTGAAAGGGAAGGGTGAGGAGGGAAGAAAAGGGGGGGAGAGGAAAGGAAAGGAGAGGAAGAGAGGGAGGGAAGGAAGGGAACAAATGAAGGGGAGGTGTGGGAAGGGAAGGAAAGGGAGAATAAGGATGAGGGAGAGGGACAAGGAGAGGGAGGGGAGAGGCGAACGGGAAGGGAGGGAAGAGGAAGGGAGGGGAGGAGAGGAAAGCAGAGTCGATGGGGAGGTGAAGGAGGGACAGGGAAGGAAAGGTGGGATTTAATAGAAGTAGGGAAAGGGAGGGAGGGGAGGTCAGAGGAAAGGAAGAAGAGGGGAAGGGAAAGGAAAGGAAAAAGAGAAGGTGAAGGAAGAGGAGGAGGAAGGGGAAGGGGAAACGGGAAATTGACAAAAGGGGAGAAGGAAGAGACGGTGGAGAAGAGCAAGGAGAGGAGAGGAAAGGAGAAAGGAAGGGAAGAGGAAGGGAGAAGAAAGGAAAGGAGAGGGGAAGAAAAGAAAGGAGATAAAAAGAGGGAGGGAGTAGAGGAAAAGACTGCAGGAGGGGAAGGGAAATGAAGGGAAGGGATGGGATGGTATGAGAAGGGAAGGGGAGGGAGAGGGTAGAGGTGACAGTGGGGGAAGGGAAGGGGTGAGAGGAGAATGAGGAGGAGAAAGGAAAGAGAGGGAAGAAGAGGGGAGAAGAAAGGAGAGGAGTTGTGATGTGGGACAGGAAAAGAAAGGATGGGAGGTAAAAAGAAAGAGGGAAAGGGAGGTAAAGGAGAAAACAGCAGGAAGGGGAGGGGATTGGAGGAAAGGAAAGAAAAGGAAAGGTGGGGTGAGCTGAGGGGATCGGAGGGAAGGTGAGGGGATCGGAGGGAAGGCGAGGGGATAGGAGGGGAGGGGAGGGAGAGTGGGAGGGGGAGAGAAGGGGAGGAGAGGAAATGTGAGGAAAGGAGAGGGGATGTGACAGAGGGACAGACAAAGAAAGGAGGGGAGGTAAAAAGAAAGAGGGAAAGGAAAAAAACAGCAGGAAGGGAAGGGGAAAATGAAGGGGAGGTGTGGGAAGGGAAGGGAGAATGAGGAGGAAGGAAAGGGACTAGGAGGCGGGAGGGGGAGAGGGAGAGTCAAAAGGGAAGGGACGGAAGAGAAGGGGAGGAGAGGAGAGGAAAGGAGAGGGGATGGGGCTGTGATGGAGGGACAAGGAAGGAAAGGGTGGGATGTGATAAAAGGAGGGTTAGGGGAGAAGGGAGGAGAGGAGAGGAGTGGAGAGGAGGGGAGGGGAGGGAAGGGAAGGAAGGGAATGGAAGGGAAGGGAGAGGAAGAGGAAGAGGAGGAAGGGGAAGAGGAAGGGGAAAGGGGAAAATTGGGAAAAGAGGAGGAGAAAGGGAAGGGAAGGAAGAGGAAGGGAGGGAAGGAAAGGAAAGGAAAGGAGAGGAAAGGGAGGGGTGTGACGGAGGGTCAGGGAAAGAAAAGATGGGTGGTAAATAGAAAGAGGGAGAGAGAGAAAACCTGTGTGAGGGGAAGGGAAGGAAGGAGTGTGGGGGTGGCAGTGGGGGAACGGAGTGAGAGGGAGAGCGAGTGGGAGAGGTAGAGGTAGAGGTAGAGGAGAAGGAGGGGGAGGAGGAGGAGAAGGGGAATGAGAAGGAGGAGAAGAAGGAGGAGGAGAAGGAGAAGGAGAAGAAGGAGCAGGAGCAGGAGGAGAAGGAGAAGGAGAAGGAGGAGCAGGTGGAGAAGGAGGGGGAAGGGAGGGAAGAGGAGGGGAGGAGAGGAAATGAGAGGAGAGGGGATGGCATGTGAAGGAGGGACAGGGAAGGAGAGGGTGGGATGTGATAGAAGGGGGAAAGGGAGGAAGATGAGGGGAGGAGAGAGGGAGGTGAGGGGAAAGGAGAGGAGAGGAGAGAAGGGAAGGGGAGGGGAGGGAAGGAGAGGGAAAGGAAGGAGAGGGGGAAGGAAAGGGGAAGAAGGGGAGAAGGAGGAGAAGGAAGAGGAGGAAGACGGGTAAAGGGGAAATTGGGAAAAGGAGAGGAGGAGAGGGAGAAGGAGAGGAAAGGAGAAAGGGAAGGGAGGGAAGAGGAAGGGAGGGAAAGAAAGAAAGGAGAGGAAAGGGAGGGAATGTGACAGAGGGACAGGGAGAGAAAAGATGGGAGGTAAAACGAAAGAGGGAGAGGAAAAAACTGCAGAAGGGGAGGGGCATGGAAGGGACGGAAGAGAGAGAGGGTGGGAGTGGCAGTAGGGGAAGGGAAGGGAGTGAGAGAGGTAGGGAGGAGAAGGAGGAGAGGGAGAAGGAGATTAGGTGGCAGTGGGGAAAGGGAAAGGAGAGGGAGAGGGAGAAGGAGGAGGAGATGGAGAAGGAGAGGGAGGAGAGGGAGAAGGAGGAGGAGGAGGAGGAGGGGAGGTGTAGAAAGGAGAGGAGATGTAATGGAGGGACAGGGAAAGAAAGGAAGGGAGTAAAAAGAAAGAGGGAAAGGGAGGGAGAGGAGAAAACAACAGGAAGGGAAGCGGACGGAAGCAAATGAGAGGAAAGGAAAGAAAAGAAATGGAAGGGAAGGGAGGGCAAGGGAAGGTAAGGGAAGGGAGAGTGGGAGGGAAGGGGAAGGGATGGGGAAGGGGTAAGGTGAAGGGAAAGGGAAGAGGAGGGGAGGGCAGTGTGGGATGTAAATAGAAAGAGGGAAAGGGAGGTGAGGGGAAGGGTAGGGAAGAGAAAATGGAATGTAAAAAGGAAGGGGAGGGGAGGGAAGGGGAGGGAATGGAAGAGGAAGGGGACAGGGAGGTAAGGGGATGGGAGGGGCAGTGAAGGGAAGGGGAGAGGAGAGAAGAGAAGAAAACAGCAGGAAGGGGAGGGGTTGGAGGGAAAGGAAGGGAAACAATGAAGGGAAGTGAGTGGGAGTGGGTAGGGCAGGGAAGGGAAGGAAACGAAACGAAACGAAAGGAAAGGGAGAAAGGGGGAGATGGAGGTAGAGTTGGTGGCAGAAAGGAGGAGGAAGGAGAGGGAGCTGGAGATGGAGAGGGATGGGTAGTGAAGGGAAGTAAAGGTGGGAAGAGGAGAGGGAAGTGCGACAGAGAAGGAAGTGGTGGAAGGGAAATTGAGAGAGGAAACGGGAGAGAGAGAAAAAAACAGCAGGAAGGGAGGGGAGGGAGAGAAGTGGAGGGAAAAAATGAAGGGAAGAGAAGGGAAGGGAAAGGAAAGGCCTAGAGATAGGAAACAATAACGAGGCTGGTTCTCAAAGGATTGAAAAGGAAATGAGAGGAGAAAGAAAACTGAAGTAAAGGCAGGGTGATCGGAAACGATTGAAGAGGAACAAAGTGAAGGAATTGCAGGGAAGGTAAGAACATTGAAGCGAAATTAAGGGAAGGTAATAGGAATTTCAAGTCAGTATCAAGTTAGTTTCAAGTTCGTTTTCAGTTTGGTTTCAAGTTCAGTTTTCAGTTCACTTGTCGTTTGGTTTATTTACTCACCGTGTCCACTTACACCCACCCATATCCCTTTCCTTTTTGGAGCCTGCGAAGCCCCTGTAGCTTCGTCCTCTCCTTGCCTCCAGCTCGAAGCGCCGGCAGTGGTACTCCCCGTCTGGTGTCCCCGAGTGCAATGCTGCATCTGCCTGGTTACCAGACTTTTATACTAAGACACGTCACAATGTAGACTTTTCAAGTGACATCATGCATCATTGTTTTATGGGCGATACCATGGGCTACAGTTTAACCGGGGTGGGATGGACACGCAAACTACAGCTTTATTCCAGTTTCTTGGATTTGAGAAAATCTAACAAAAAGTAACCAGCAATGAACCTGAAAGACGAACCTCTCCTACCCAACATTCTTGCCCACTCCCCTTTTGTCTATGCCACGGCAGAGGCCTCCCCTCTCTGCACTTACGCTGGACCTCGTGACGTCACACTGCCGTGCCTGTCATATGTGTTCCATTCACAGGATTCTGCTCTGGTGCTGCTGGGAAGGCACAAGCCTTACACGTGAATTTAAAATGTGGGGTTTTCTGTTTAAAATAAGTTGTTATTTTATCATATGATTCTGTATATTTGGTATAACATATTTATCGTTCATTGTGCTATTTAAAACGTGCGGTATTTACTTATCTGTAGGACTGAACGTGTGACCTACAAGTTAAGTTACACACACGCTTGAATGGCGCTTACGTCAGTACATCATTTAAATCTTGCGGAGGGTCAAACATTTAGCAGGTCCTGCTCTGACGCTTTGGTCGCGGTGATGGAGGTAAGGAATGATATTTTGGGTGGTGCGAAGAGGGATGCCCATCCATCATGTGTGCATCATGTCACCTTAATAATTTCATTAAACATACGCCCCAGAAATCCAAAGCCTGTTACGTGCGCCCCCCTGGCATATTAAAAGCTAACAAGCATTTGCAATGCAATAGGTCTCGCAGTTACACGAGTTAAAGCTATTGGCATTGTAAATGACAATGCCAATAGGCATTGTTATTTGCAATGTCAATAGCTCAAACTCGCGTAAATGCGAGACCTAATGCATTGCAAATGCTTGTTCTGGGAGATATCATGCAGCTGAAAGCAGACCCGTCCTGTTAATGTTTTCCAGAGGTGTCAGAAGCAGACCTGCTGGCTGAGACCCTCTTGGTTACTCAGCGAGTCTGTTTCATTTTTGAAACATTTCTTCCGCCAGCCTGTTAATTTGTAAATGTATGAAGACATGGAAGGTAAGATTCTTTCTGTTTCTCTTGTAAGCCATGGGCCGGACATTGGAGGAGAGGGAGGGGGTAGAGCCGGCCATAGCATTAGAAACAAGAAGAATCTTACCTCCCCCCTTGTCTTCATGCATTTACAAATTAACATGCTGGCGGAAAGACTGTTGCAAAATTAAACATACTTGCAGAGTAACCAAGAGGGTCTCAGCCAGCATGTCTGCTACTGACGCCTCTGGAAACTTTTAAGGCAGCTCTAATCACTGTGCCTCCTGCAGAGCCCGGAACTTGCACAGTAATGATCTGCCGAGTGCTGTTAGCGCTTTGAAAGAGAAGGGGGGAGCCAGAAAGGGGGGGTGGGTGGGAGATAACTCTCAGTCAATTTATTTGTGGTTTGGGAAGCACATCTCGTAGGCATGCTGCTTGTTCAGCAGACACGTCCTGCACTCACGCTAAGGACTCCTAATGCACCCCCAGGGACACCGGGGCCTCAACAGAAAGAGATCCTCCCCCGAGACTTGTAGGAATGTATGTGCAAGTGACTGCTGTAGTCCTGTCATTGTTGATGTCTTGCATATGAATTTTATTATTTTGTATGATAGAATTAATTTATTTCTTTAAAAAACCGACACACAACTGCTGTGAGCCTGCAGGCACACCAAAGAATTGTAGCAATTCGTTTTGGTGAAATGTTACTGTATGATGTTTGCAGAAACAAAAGCCTCCCCAATACACATCATTTTTTTCCTGAATGGACAGCATCGGATGAAAGGGAAATATACCTTATTAATTTCTGCGCTCCTTAGTGTTTGAATACTGCATTTTTATCTAAAAATCGATATCTGAGTAAATATTCATATTTAAAGGGTTTGGGGCCCGTAAGGCATGCGCACATTGTAGTAAGCAGTGCTCAAGGGGGTGCCCAGCTTGACCTGAGCAGAGAGATGGGTGCCAATTTTCAGTGTCTACTAAACTATACATCGTTTGTTTTACTTGATTCAAAACATCTGAATAAAAAAGAGACTCCTGTAAATTCCATACGTTTCTGGCAATAATTAATGCATCGGCTAAGATTGTGTTCTCACCAGTAAGGCATGGACGTTGTTCAACATTTTATTGTCACTGCCTTGTCGTATATTTACTTCCTGCCTGTTTTCTCCCTGGTAGCAATAAGGTATGAATGCTTTACAAGCCAGAATTAGGCCATATGGGTTTACACGTGACGGCTTTTTTATTTAAAGGATTTGTACAAATAAGTCAGGCCAGTGACTCGAGTTTCAGAAATGCATGTTGTTTTTATATCCACTGGTGCAGGCATTGTTTCTGCACGTGGGCACAAGGGATCCTGAAAGGTTCCCACACACAGAACCCGGGACAGCTTTTTTGAACGTTGTTATGGGGCTCTAAACAGACGCAAGAATCAAACCGTTTCCAGTGCAAGGCTCTCAACAACAAGTGACGAAAAGGGAGGAGGGAGGAGCAGAGCATATGGTGTGCACTTTCGCGGCCGCTTTGATGTCCTCAGTGGCCGCGCGGCTCACTGAGGACATCAAAGCGGCCGCTGCCAAATGGTGCGCGCGCCCGGCGCACATGCACTGTATTTGGAGGCCTGAAAAGCACTAGTTTGCACTTCCAGATCCCCCTTTTACAAAAGCTCTCGCAAGAGCAGCGCTAAAGCGCTGGCTCAGGCGAGACCTAAAAACGGTTGGGTCTTCTTTGAAATCCCGTGTACAGATTATGTTTTTATGAGAGCCTAAAGAAGAAACAACAATACATAAAGGAACACACAATCAGACGTGTTCCTCCTAGAAGCCCGCGGCTAAAGACACCAGCTCTTCAAGCAGAAAAGGACGTCATCAGCGCACCTTCTCCCAGCTCCTACTGTATGTTCAAGTGAAATGGATCTGTAGCGCTGAGCGTTATTTATCCAGCTTCTAAACACGTCCAACATGGGCGACTGATCCCGCACCAACAAAGGGGTCAGGAGAAGTTGATGGGATTTGACCCCACGTTTTATTGCTTCACACTCGCAGTGAATTAATTATATGACCACCTGCCCTTAACCACCATGTGTCACTTATTCCTGCGCTGCACTATCACTACTGCATTCTACAGCTCCTTTAAAACATCACCCCTTCTCTGGACAAAGCACCCTGCTCGTTCATTCACCACCTGAGAGAAAACAAGCATTTGCAATGCAATAGGTCTCGCCTTTGGGAGATTTTGAGCTATTGGCATTGTAAATGACAATCCCTTCTAATTATGTTTTTCAAAAAACCTTCAATAATAAAAAGAATTGTCATTTATAATACCAACAGGTCAAAGTTTTGAAAATGTGAGACCTATTGCATTGGAAATATCCTAGACGGAATCTATGTAAAAAAATATATTTTAAACCTGTGCGTGTTTGGGGGGGGATGGAGGAAGTGGTAAGGGGCAGGGAGTTAGCACAAACCGCATAGATAGAGGGAGTAAAAGAGGCAGAGCTAAGAGACAGCAAAACGCAGAGGGGTGTTTGAGATGGTAAGAACTAGGGGGTAAGAGAGAGTAGAGAAAGAGGGAGAGGAGGAAAGAAAGGTGGGAGGTAAAAGTGACAGAAAAAAGGAGGAAGGCGAGACAGATTAGGAAAAACACAAAAGACCACAAGTATCTAGGAGAGACAGCTGAGACAGGGAACGGGCGTTGGAGCATGGGCTAAAGGAGACATTAGCGAGTGGAGGCAGAAGGGGTAGGAGAAAGGGAGAGGTGAGAAGAATAAGAGACAGGGGCAGAGACCGGGGAGCTCGAGGGGCAGCAGGGAGAGGAAGGGGAGAGAACATATGTCACTCACAAGGGAATGGGGGTCACATGTGTGAGCCTTTCTGTTGTGTGCAGGGAGTTTAGGTGTATATAATCAGACATCCTGTAAGCTGCGGGAAAGCAGAGTCCGTGGCAGTGGACGGATCAGGCCAAGATGTGCAGCAATGACAACAGTAGAGGGCAGGAGATAAAGTGATTTATGTGAGGTACACAAGTGCATGCGCGAAGAGAGAGGGCGGAAGAGAAAGAAATGACGTCACAATACAGAGAGGAGACCCTGCAAGGGCAGCGGCTTAATTAAACAAGTGCTTGTGTTTTCAGCTGATCCTAGTTTGTTTGCAAGCGACTAAAGAGGATCAGCTGAAAACACAAGTGTTTGCAAAGTACACTAGGATCGGATGAAAAGACACATGGTTGTTTAAAAACTGCTTTCTACCCAAATCTGGTTCAATATGCCCACTAACTTGCTGCTTTCCTTACCTGTGTCCCGGGGGAGTTCACGGTTCCTGCCTCTGCCTCTGCCTCTGCCTCTGCCTCGTCCATAGCCTGCATGCGAGGGGGGAAGCTCATGGGTCCTGCCTCTGTCTCGTCCATAGCCTGCCTGCGTGGGGGAAAGCTCATGGGTCCTGCCTCTGACTCGTACATGGCCTGCCTGCGATGGGGGAAGCTCACGGCTCACGGGTCCTGCCTCTGCCTCGTCCATGGCCTGCCTGCAAGGGGGGAAGTTCGCGGGTTCTGCCTCTGCCTGCAACTGGCTCAGAGTGGAAGAAGGTGGCGCTTGGGCAGCAGCGGAGCACTGACTAAACCCGAAGGAGAGGCAGTGCCGTGTGTGCTGGAGAGGAGGGGGGCGGAGTAATGGAGGGTGAGGGTTGGCACTATACAACAAGTATTTCTTAGTGGATTGAACGTGTGTTCTGTGTGTACTCACGTGCCTTCTATCTGTGTGCCCTGTGTTTGTATGGATATAGGGCTGTGTTTTACGTATAACTGTGTGTGTACACAAAGTATGCAGGGGAGGGGCGCCATGTCTCCTGCTTAAGGTTGCCCAAAGGTGGCGGTGGCGAGGTGTGTGCGCGCGTGTTAGGCAGCCGGGGATGCGGGGAGGGGGGTCGGCAGCGGCGGAGTGTGTGCGCGCGCGCGTGTGTCTGTGCGTGTGCGTCTGCGCAAGCGCCTCTCAGAAGCGCGGCCACAGACCCCGATGGCTGCGCGTGCCCTGGTTTGTCTCCCTTGGGAGCAAACACGGCAACAATAAGTCTCGTTGGCGGCAGCGCTTCGCGCTGCAACGCCAGCGAGACCTAAAAAAGGAGGTCTAATTCTCAACTATAGCCAGGGCCACAGGAATTATGCGGCAGGGGAGGGTCAAATTATGTGGTAGGGTTGCACAAATGATGCTGCAAAAAAAGGCAAATTATGCAGCACATTGTCATAGTATTACCTAATTTTTTTCATTTTTAAGATTAACACGCCTTAGTTGTACCTCATTATTACGAGTTTAACACCAAGTATAGCAATAAGCTACAGAAAGGTGGCAGTCAACCTTTGCAAAGGGCCTTACACTGCACAGCAACACATGTCTGCATTTTTCCAACTTTTGAACCGCTGGAACTAGAAACAAAATTGTATTTGCTAAAAACATACAAATTATGTGGCAAATGTATGATGTGCAAAATGCGTCAATTATGCAAAAATTGCTGCAGCTGCATAATTCTAGTGGCCCGACTATAGCTGAGCCAAAGCAAGAAGGGGAATGGACTTGTAGTGCTTTCAGTATCAATCTGAACTACGTTCCTAATTCTTGTCACAAAACGTGACCAGTGTTGGTGATGCCTCTCTGATGGTGCGACCGTTCATGTCTTCAGAATCACATAGATGTAAAGGTTACCACGACAAGCGTCAGCAGATTAAAAAAATTATTTAAAAAGAAAAAAAAAGTCTGCCGTCGTTGTAATCTTCATCCCATTTTCCATGCGTCTGCGAGTTTTTACAAAAAGCCTACCATGTACACAGATGGGTAAGCCGATCATATAGTCACTGCAATCAGGGCTGCTCCTATTCTATTGCTGGTGAAATGGGGTTACAACCGAGTAGATGAGCCACAAGTTACATGTGCATTACTTGGGGGGGTGGGGGGACTACGTTGGTGTAACGGAATATGCAGCAAACCCGACAATTAACCACGTATACCAAACAAACGGGAATAAAAAATTAAAAATAAAAGAAGAAGAAACAAAAGGAATTGTTTTATGGGAACACTGAATATTATGTTAGTTTTCTGCTCCTAACCTTCACGAATACACTTGGTACTGCAGACCACTCGCACAGGAGATAAGAAATGCAGTCAGGTTGAGTCTAGTAAAAATCCTTAAAAGGAAACATCACACGAGCATCGTGCATCAGATTATCAGAATATATTAGCATCTGGAAACTGGTAGCTTTATTTCGCAATAACTGCGTGGCTGTTACGTGTTTTGCATATAAATACTATTCATCTCCATCTAGGTCACCATCTCTCAACTGGTCCAAAGAACTGGTGCTCATTCTTTCCGCATGGTTTTCATGGAGTCCGCGACGCCAGATACAGAGAGCAATAAAGATTATGATGTGAAATGGTAACCCATAACCACTAGTGTATCATCTGTTCACTTCAAAATGACTCCGTGGTTAATGACTGGTGGAGGGAGCAGGGCTATGAAGGATGGCTAAATTGGGTTAATGTTAAGACGGAATTCCGGTCTAAAGTTTCTTCTTTTCAGTACTTAAATTCAACAAAGACAATAACAAGGATTAAATACTCAAGAGGACTATGGGGAACTTAGTGTATTGCAGTACCTTGACCCGAAACTGAGAAAACAGTAGAGCACCCGCAGAATCTTTTTCATTGCGGACCGACTCTGTCCCGATTAAAGTCGACAAGGATGTATCCGGTAGTATTTTCAACACCAACCACACGACAAACACGCTGTCATTTTAGAGGGCTTTTTCCTTCAATTTTCGGACCTTTAGGATCTCGCGAGTCATGGAGTCACTGCGGAGGGAGATGGTCCTCCCCGTCCTCGAGTGCGGGTACAATGCCTTGCAAGAAGAGGGTTTTCTCCAGGGTGATCTTTCCTAAGGGGATAGACTTTTAATGAGAGCATCTAACTCAACTGTTAAATTACATCATGGGTTGGCCTAGTAATGTACTCCCGGGGGGGGGGGTGAAGATTCAGCCTTACGGCCTGCTGCACTATTTGTGATAAACGCCACTCGGTATCTGAACCCTGTTCCCCGATTCCGCGTCTACCACTCGGTGACATACTCTCTTTGTCCTCTCCATCCCTGGGTTAAAGCCCCTCTAAGGCGTAGCGCGTGCGTAAACAAATGGTTTCCCTTGGTCCATACCTATTCATAAGGCTCTCTGTCCCGAGTGGCGGCCGCCGCCACTTGATACCATCGCCGGCAGTTTACAGGCCTGATCTTTCACAACAATCTTATTTTTTTGTTTAGGAAGCATCGCGACTCTTCCCTGCGGCACTGTATTTAACAAGTTGGTGTGCAGCTTTGCTAATAAGCAATTAAACTGCACTTTAAAATGCACAACATTATCGACAACATGACTTAATCCATTCTCCGGCGAGTCCTCAACACACATCAGCTGCCGGGCTGGTCGACACCCCTCTGCAGTGCAGTAGTGACCCTGGCATCCCTTACTGCAGAACGGACGTGCCGTTCACTACTCGAATCAAGGCCCCGCAGCCCTTCGAGAATAAACCCGGTAGACCTAACAATATGACCAATTTATCTACAGAGGTTACAAACGCAGCAGGTGAACGAGTGCAAGTAAACGACATTATTTAAGTCAAAACGTCTCTTGTGACGAAAATATAGACTGATAAAAGGGTGCACGGCATTCAAAACACCCCTTTCAGGACTTAAGGTGGTGGCTCAGTCCGACACAATGCCTGTGACGCCGGAAGCCCGCGCGTACTGCGATCTGTATTCCCTCCGTAGCTATCGTTGACGAACTTTTTCATTGACTGGGTGTGGCTGCGCCTTTGGGAATGTTGCACTCGCGACACTATTGCTAGAATGTCTAACACTTAACCTGAGAATTCAAAAAAGAAACAAGCGCCCCACAATGCTAAATAATAGCACATCTCCGGAAAGGACCTATAATTAACTCAGCAGGTCTTCCGGAGAGGAGCACTCCAATAGAATGAACGCGCAAAAGCTGGTCATGTAAAGCACGTTCACAGACCACAATCTGCTCGTGGGAAGCGCGTTCACAGACCCCGATGGCTGCGCGTGCCCTGGTCTGTCTCCCTTGGGAGCAAACACGGCAACAATAAGTCTCGTTGGCGGCAGCGCTTCGCGCTGCAACGCCAGCGAGGCCTAAAAAGGGAGAGTAAAGGTAACCGGCTTACTGAGTCTTTCTTTAAAAGTTATGTAACGCTGCCCTCTAGTGGTATCCGAGAACAGCTTGTTCAATACTGCATTTACTCTGACAGTTTTACATTTTTCACAGTCTTCGAGTCATTCTGGAGTAAAGGTCGGCAAGCCCAGTGCTTTAAATGGGCCGGTACCAGGGCACAAGTCCTAAAAAGCGCTCGCTATGACGTATACTTTTCTCTTTTTCTGCCGTCCCACTTGGACGGCCTCGCCTGCTAAAAGGTTTCTTATCTTTATGGGGCCATGTGTTTGGCCCCATAAAGATAAGAAACCTTTTACTTCAGCCGTAAAGCGTACGAGCCCGTCCAAGTTGGACGGCTCAAAAAGCCGAAGGAAAACGTCATGAACAGCTCTTTTCCAATGGCTGCCGACCGTTTAGAATAAACGGTGACGCCGGCCTATGAGAAAGAGGGGCGGGGCTTAAAGCCCTTTACAAAAATACCACAAAACGTTAAATCTCACCAGCGAGACTCCACATGTGCACAGCCCACGCCAGGCGAGACCTAAACACAAGTCCTTTTTCTTTGAACTTATACACACACAACTTGTATCCACAAACTTTAGTGCAGATCTGCCCACACAGAAAGTGCATAAGGCATCCAAGGAGACTAACTATGTGTCTTGATGCAAAGCGGAGCGTCAGAAATGTACAGGAACTGTATATTCCAAAGAGCAACAGGCTCTTGCGCCCTTTTCAAGAGTCAACAGTGAATGTTAATTATGGGGAACAAAGAAAAATATATTGAACAACACTTTCTAAGCCTACAGATTAGCTAAAATTCCTGTCTGTGTGGACACAGCTGAGATTTCCCCAGAAAACCGACAATTACAATACTAACAGCTTTGGGTCTTCCAAAGTTTCATCAAAGAGGCCACGTATTGAATGGGCATGGTGCCTCAACCTCAACCTTTTCGGTGGGGAGTGTGCGAAGCCTCTCTTTTAACTCCTTGATGAATTATTAGAGAGTGCAATTTGAATTCACCAAGAAACTGCCTAGGTGAGGGCAGCTTTATGTAAGTCTGACTTGTGGGATATTCCCAGACTAGTGCATTCTCCTCGCGCTGGTGCCAGTGGCCCCTCCAGGACACTCTCGGTGATGGCCAAGGGTCCCTCCACCTCCCCTACACACACTTGCAGAAATTATGCTCATTTAAATGTTGTTTTAAAACCTTTTTTTTACACAATAGTTGTTTGAGAAATTTACACAGAGGGAGACTATTAGCCTCTTCCCACGAGTTAACGCTAGGTACCATTTATTTCATCTTTATTCTGCTTCTTTGAGCCTCCCAATGTTATTTTATGTCCTGGGGCTTACTGACATCATTTTTCTGTGAAGTTCAACACATGCGCTCATTGAACTTTTTCACAAAGTCCACACAGACAGTCCAATAAAAATAGCTGCTGTCTTGCAAAACCCATCCGGTCCTCTGAAGGAGATGAAAAACAATCAAGGAATGGAACAGGCATTCATTTTTATGGGCCTCACGCCACATTTATTACTAATAACTAAATAGACTGGGCCCAGATGCTTATGTGTTTTTGTCACGTACATCACCTGGTGATCCACTCACAGGGTTGGAGGCTGCGAGGCACCGTTTGGACTGGAGGGAAGCTTCAAGCGAGGCAACGCCGACTCCTTTACACAGACACACTGTGAGAAGCTGGGTTGGTATATAATTCACACTTATGTAAGTGGGCACCCTGTACCAACCCAGACAACCCTTATGGTGATTTTAGTAGTCTTAGACAACCTTAGAAAGCTCTCTAAGTGGTAGCTGTGGAGAGCAGCCTTCAGGCTTAGTCCAGAAGGAGTGTAAAGGAGCCAGGGGTGGCCGGCATGACTCGCGGGTGGGTGTGCGGGCCTGAGGGAAGAGGGGGGAGATCGGCTCGCGGGATGCTCTAAAATAAAATTATAATAATAAAATAAAACTTACCTTGCCGCCACCGGGTCCCGCGTCTTCTCTCCTGCTGCCTTTGTCCGGCTCCAATTAGGAACAGGAAGGAGGCAGCCAGGCTCCTACCCCTAAGCCAATTACAACTCTCCAATGGAGCGTAGTGATTGATCTGAGCGCTGTAACACGGTGCACAGCCAGGGACTATAGGGGTGGGCATGTTCTCCATGCAGGCTGTAATGCAGCCTGCATGGAGAACAGAGGAGTGTGCATGACTGTGGGCCAACCAAACAGTCATTGCGCACAGGAATGTCTACCACTCCTACCCTGCAGCTCCATCCCCTCACGCACTGCAGCAGCAGGAGGGAAAAATAAAATGATAACAACATTCCGTTATTCTCATTTTATTTTTTCCTTTCTTTGCTGCGCCTGGCAGTGGAGTGATGTGCCTCCGCCTTAGCAAAGGAGCCAACATTGAAACCAGCTTGTTTTACCAGGACATCATCTTATTGCTATAGATTAAGTGAAAAAGAACCACACAGTGTATTTATAAAAATATGTATTTATTATAAGACACTCACTAACAGATACAGATCTCTCCTAGCCGGAGATATACACAATGCACACAATACTTTTCAATAGAAACAGGCAAGTAGCACGAATAAACAGTGGTCACTGGGGGAGACTAAATAATATACTAAAATAGTGGTATGCAAACCACGACTCGAGTCAAGACTATACTCAGAAGATGTAGAAGTGCCGGGAATAGAAGGAACCACCCGAGGTAAGTGACCAGGAACCCCACGGAGGCAGTGTGCAGAGTGGGAGCACGCGGGTTCAATACAAGTCAATGGGTAAGTCGCGACTGCAGACCCTTCCAAGTCGACCATGGAGAAACCCTGTGGAAGACAGAAGGTTGGAGATCCACCCCACCATTAGATACCATAGAAACAGGATAGCTACACCAGGGAAGCCGGGTGCATTAGTCTGAAGTGGCATCGGAAACCGCCGTCAAACTCAATGGGAGACTTCATGAAGGTTCCACTGCTGGAGAAGGTGAAAGTGTCCAGTGGAACCCGAATGCGGATTCAAGGTGAGAAGTACCTGCAAGCAGAGGGGACAGAGTCTAGTCTATGCTACTCAGGAGTAACCAGGAGGCACGGAAGACAAATGCCCACCGATGTCGAGTGTTGCAGGCGAGATGACGTTGACCTTGGAGCTGCAGCTGTGAGGACTAGGCAATGCTGTTGAAGACCAGGAGCTATCCACGAGCTGTCCCATATCGGATGTTGAGAGTTGAGGGGTCGGTGTCCATCCGGAGCACCACAAGCCTTGGCAACTGCAAACAACGTGGAAAGCGAAGAAGTTGCAGTGTTGGGACCAGCAAGGTCCAGGTGACTCACCACAAACAGGGGAGTCAGGGCAGGCCCTGAGCAATCAGGAGAGCCCACAGAAATCAAGAAGACCCTCAAGAGGATCCACAGGCCAGAGGCACTGGAGTGGCAAGAGGACTTCGAGCAGCTCACCAAAGATGCAGGCCCACAGTACAAGTGATGTGGTGAGGATGAAGATCTTGGTTGCAGGAGATGTTTGAGGTTGAGGCTACTTGGACTCTGAAGATCTTGGAGGAATGAAGCCAACAAGCCTTTACAACAACAAGTTGAAATGGTGCACAGGGGTTCGGTTCTTGCGGCTCCGACGAGGGATACTGGCCTAAAACTTGGTGAGAGGACAGGGCAGACCTCAGGGATGTGAAGAACCACCACCTGTGTTGCTGAGCCTTTCAGAGTCCATGGGGGCTTGGGATCAGCAGACCGGTCAGCTTTGTTGCGATGCCTGTAGATGCAGGGAAGTGACTCCTTCACTTCAAAGGAGAATCCTTCAGGTGTCTTGGATTTCCACAGGCCTTGGAATGTTCCTGTATGGAACAAAGGCATGGACGCTGCAGCAGACGAGCAGGGCGACGAGACCAGGGGCAGCAGGAGTCTTCCTAGTTGCAGTCTTAATGCCCAGAGGAAGTCCAGTGTAGTGCAGAATGCCCAGACGGTCGAAGAAGTGGTGTCTTGAAATTAAGCTTATCCCATGATGAATCTTGGGACCCACCTACAGGTAAGCCCTTAAGTACCCTAAGGAAATGGTTTGGACCATTCAAGGTTCCCTCCCAGGGGAGGGGTCGGACAGTGGGGCAGATACTCCCATGCCCTTCATCCAGTTTCGCATCAGAGCATGAGCCAATGGCTCCCTGAGCTGGTTTGAACTGGACTATGCAAGGAGGGCACCAAATGTGCCCCTTAAGCTGACTGAGTGGCACTGTCAAGCGCTCCCACCCGGCCCCAATGCACTAAACCCTGTCTGGGAGGTGGTCACAACTCCCAATGACCGGATACCTATTGTTCTGCCTTCCCCTGCTCGAGCTGGGCTCAGCAGCAGGAGTGCAGAATTAAGTCTCTGGTCGGCAGCAGCCATGTTATGCTGTCCAGATCTGGAATACTGGTACTGGGAGCACTGAGGGCCTCCCAGAGGAGCTTTACAGTGCATTGAATCATAACTCCCACACCCTTTACAGTGTGTCCCACACCATTTATGGTATGGGGGTATGATTCCAACATGTTTGATACCAAACATGATAGGGTTTGTTACAGCCAGTTTAGAGATGGTCATCGCGTAATGACGCATGGCCACTCTATGTATCGTAATGGCTGATGCACTTACAACCTGGGAGAATGGACTCCAAAGGTTATAGGGGTGTCCTGCTCATGCAGGGGCACCTCACACTTAGAACCGAGCACCCTGCCTTTAGCATTGAAAGGCTTGCTTTAGGGGTGGCTTATAGGTTATAAGTGCAGTGACCTCAGATATAGTTAAACCTTTATCTGCCGTAAGTGGTGCTAGCACCAGCTTACACAGGCTGCAATGGCAAGCCTGTAGTTACAGTTTGAGGGATCCCCTATGGTTGGCATAATGCTGCTTCAGCCCATGGGGGACCCCTGGTGTACCTATGCCCTGGGTACCTTCGTACCATATACTAGGGACTGATAAGGTTACACCAGTATCCAATCTGGGATGAACCTAAATACTTACCATACCAATTTAGGGGAGAAAGCACAAAGACTGGGGTCCTAATTAGCAGGATCTCAGTCAGACTAGTCAGAAACAGCATAGCGCCAGGCAAAAAGTGGGGTTTACCATGCAGAAGGACCCTACCTTCCTATACACACGCACCGCAGTGTGCTACATCTTTGCCACAAGTCTGCTGCCCAAAATGACGTCCTGCATTAACTGCAGCACAGGAAGTAGACATCTTGAGACTGTGCAGTGTTTCTTTCAAAGCCTGACAACAAACTGCGCAGACTTGAATTCTCGGGTTCCCGTCTGCCTACAGCCTCTACCCCAACCTTTCCCAACTCGTCCCGTGATGAGATGGGAAAGGGTGGCGTGACCATCCTCTCCACTCCCTGACTGATGTGAAGCCCCTGGCGCCAAAAGGCTTCAGCCTGAAGGGCCCATGGCTAACTTTACCCCAACGTGATTATGGGGTGGAGACTGGTCCTCAAGTCTATGTCTTTGCTGAGCTGATGACCTTACAGGCCTCAGGGCTGTGAAATAGCCAACCTTACATATACTCTTTACTTTGGGCCCGCCCAGGGGCAGGAAGTTAATAGAAACGTCACTACCATCACAGCAACAATTACAGTGAGTGGAAATGTGCAACAGCCGCTCGGCAAGATAGTTTAAGCGTGTTAACTGGGTTTTTTTTAAAACAAAGAAGTTTTAATATTGCTTTTATTTTGACCCTGAAAGTAAAGGGGGCGGAGACTCTACACCTTCAAACAGAAACTGCACATGGTGTTGATTTGCGCCAGGCCAACAAAGCAATTGAGAGAGAAAGACATCCTGGTTCACACACAGCAAACATGATCAAGCAACTGAATGGTGTCAATGTTTTCTCCTGTTGTAACCTGAAGAAGGGATATCCTCAACTTGAGTTGGAAGAGAAATGCAGGTACATCTCTACTTCGACTCATATTGCTTTTTTTAGATACAAAATGTTGAACGTTGGAGGTTGTCAGCTGCAGAAATATTTCAGGATGCTATACATCGAATAACTCAAGCTGACACATATGCTTTTAATTACAGTGATGACTTACTGGTATTTAGAGCAACGCAAAGAACCATGACAAGGGCCTTACATGAGTGTGCCAATTACTTGCTGATGCAGGTCACACTTTGAACACAGCAAAGTGTGAGTTTCACAAGACCAAACTCAAATTTCTTGGACACATTTTCTATGATTTGGGAATGACTCCTCACCCTGATAAAGTGAAAGCACTATTAGCTACTTGCCCACCGCAAGATGTCACCATGCTGCTTTGACCAGTTATTGCTCAAGGTACATTTGTGAATTTGCTATTGTATGTGCCCCACTGAGAAAGTTGACAAAACAAAATGTCCCGGTCCAATAGTCTGTTGAATGTGATCAAAGCTTCAAAAGAATAAAACATGCAATTGAGAATACAACTGAGATGGCCTACTTTGAGCCCACCCAAGGTGCCCAGTGCACCCCGGGTGTGCTACAACGCCTGTGTTGCAGCGGAGCTGGTTTTTCAGTGCGGTGATAGTGCCGTGAAGTGGACTGAAGTGTGTTAACAAACTGTCCACAGGGTCCCTTAAAGTGAAGTTTATTTATTTGATACTGGGCCCTCTGGCAGTGCTTAAAAATCGGTGGATATGTGTAGAGGTAAATTATGTCTCTAATATCCATGCGTATAAAATCAGGTCTACATGTTTCAGCCAGAGTACACCGTATGCTGGCTTTCGTCAGGACCTATGTGTGAGTAATAAAATGGTGAATGTGAAGGTCAACGGAAATTGTCATGACCTATGGTGATATCGCACTCGCTAAGGTGCGCGTTAAGTCGGAATCCCGTCTGTGAGAAGTTGGCCTGGTATATGCTGTCCACTAGTTATAGTGGGCACCTTGCACCAGTCCAAACAACCCCTTATTGATGATAGGTTAAAGACAACCTTTATTGAAAGCTATCCTAGTGGTAGCTATGGAGAGCAGCCTTCAGACTAAGTCTTGAAGGAATGTAAAGCAGCTTGTTTTGCCAGTCTATAATCTCTTGAATGGCTAAATGAAAGGAGACCACACCAGGTACATATATATAAAATATATGTATTTATTCCTAAACACACCCCTCTAGTCTCTTTATGAGGATAGAGGCAAAAGCACCTAAGTTACACTTCAAATAGACAGTAAAGAAGCACAAATACACTTTAGGCCCTAGGGGCGAGCCAAACCATATACTAAAAAAGTGGTATAAGAACCACGACTTAACTAGACACAAGGCCTAGAGTCTGTAGAATCGCTGGGACCCCAAGGAACCACCCAAGGTAGTGACACAGGGGACCCACGGGGGCCGTGTGCAGTGTGAGAACACAGCTGCTAGCTCCCGTTAGATTCTATGGGGAAAGTCGCGGTTAGATTTTTTGAGTTTAAGGACACTTAGAATTGGACTAGGACCAAACCCTCTTGGACTAGTTCTAGGGTCAACACCCACGGGAGTACCAGAGTACTCGAGTTACCTCACCCAGGGAAGCCGGGTGCATAGTTGTCAAATGGTGTCGGGTCGCTTCGTCGTTTTCAATGGAAGCCTGCAAAGAAGTGCTGCTACCGGGAAGATGCGAGGTGTCCGAAGAGATCCAAGCCTGGATCGGAGATGTGAACAACCTGAAAGCAGAGGTGACAGAGTCTGGGTCACTTGCCAGTGACCAGGGGCACGATAGACGAATGCCCACCGATGTCGGGTGTTTCAGGTGAAGAAGGTGAAGCTTGACTCTACAGCCACGAGGACCAGGAGGCATCAAGGACAATCAGAAGCTGGATTCGAGCTGTCCCACAAAGGATGTCGAGGGTTGCAGCGTCGGTGCCCGGATTGGACACAACAAGCCTTGGCAACAGCAACCCATGCAGAAAGGAGAAACATGCTTTGGTGCGGACCAGCAAGGTCCGAGGGACTCCACCATCAAGGAGGAGTGAGGGTCCATCTGGAGCAACCAGGGAAGCCCAAGGAAAGTCAAAGTTACCTTCACAGGGACCCACCAGTCGACGGACCAGGGATCGTGAAGGGACCTCAAGAGGAATCACAAAATGGCGGCCCACGGGTCACTCGGAGAGGCCAAGCCAACAATCTTCGGTGGATTCTCTGCTTGAGTTCTGGGCTATAAGTAACTCAATGCACAGCCTCAGGAGACTTCGAGAAGCTGATGCACTTGCAAATGTGCACGTGTCCAGGGGTTCAGGTTCCACGTTACCCATGAGGGCTGCGGGTCTCAGCATTGCTGGGGATGCGGTTCGGCCTCTGGGAAGTCTGGAAACCCACCTCTTGTGTTGCAAAGACTTTGGCGTCCGGCGGGAGCTTCGGAGATGCAGACCGGACAGATGCGTCTTTGGTGCCTGCCAAGCAGGGAAGTAACTCCTTTACCCCAAGGGAGATTCTTCAGTCATCTGGCGTTGAACAGATCGTCGAAGGTCCAGGATTCAGTTTCAGAGTTTCGTCCAAGAATATCTAAAGTCCTGTTGCCAGGGGTTCCTATCTTATACCCAAGGAAGGGGTTGGACTAAAGCAGGGGACCCACCTATGGGAGGGTTTGGAAAGAGGGGTGGCTACACCCATTTCCTTTGTCCAGTTTCGTGCCAGAGCAGGGACTGGTAGCCCCTAAACCGGTTTGAGCTGGACAATGCACAGGGACACCAAATGTGCCCCCAGTGCAGGACTTCAAAGCACTCTAAGACTGCACCCACCAAGCCACAATACACTAAAGCCTGTCTGGGAGGTGGTGACACCTCCCTGTGACAGGAAACCTATTGTCCAGGCCTCCCCTGCTGGAGTTTCGGTCAGCAGCAGGAGGCCGGACTCGTGTCTGTGGCTGCAGCATCGATTTTGTGATGCCGGGTTGTCAAGGCCTTGAATCCTCAGAGACATACGATGCTCAATGGGGTCCACCTGCTGATAGCCCCATGGTCTGAGTGTAACAACAGACTCAATAGATTGATCAGGCGAGTGAAGGAAAGGATGGGATCAGTAGGGAGGGAGATCTGGAACAAGAGTATAACAAAGATGAGACACTACACCTAAACCACTAAGCAACAGAATACCTCTTCACTATATGTTTCTGGCTTCAATACTGTGTAAAGGAAAATAACAGCTCGAATTCCTGAAATGGGTATTCCTGACGAATTTGCGCCACTAACGAACCTATGGAAGAACAACAGTATCAATACAGGAATCCGATGAGCGGCTTCTTATTGTAGGCAAGATTCAAACCCAGTGCAACATACCCAATCTGGTCATCAGTTGCTTTAAACAGGGGGTGCAGAGCTGCTGTCAGTTTGTGCTCGACATGCTCCTGCTGTGGAAGATTGAAACAGACAAGCCAATACAAAGGCCAAGTTACCGAAAACACTCGGGAGGAGGGTTCCACTAAATCTCACAGGAACTCCTTACATAAAAAACATTAGTAGGCACCAATACTTCCTGGACCTATCTCCATGATCAAACACTGTCAATCCTTGCACATAGTCCATGAACAAACGAAAACAATATCAATCTTTTGTGGCCAATGAAATGAAAAGAATAAGTTACATAGCCAGCTTGTAGTAACCCCACATCCAGCTGGCTTGCAGTCTCATCACCATCTCGGAAAAACAACAGGATGATGGAACAAAGTTTGTATATGAAACTTGCAGATAGCAGCGCAGCCACGCTCTGTCTTAATTCAATGAAACCCTTCCAGTTGAAAGGAGCACAAGAGGTGTCACTCACTTAGCCCCGCAAGAGCCAAACAAGCGGCTTGTCCAACAGGGCTAACAATGACCGGGACTTGCTTTCGGTGCGTTGGGAAACACCGCGGAGCAAGTTCAATGTTAACTCACAAAATAAGGAGAGTTTGGTGCTGCAGGCACCCCTACCAGTTCTCCTTCCGTCCATCTTCACGGGGGGCTGAATCCAGAATCAACGGCACCCGACTGGTGCCCCGGAAGCCTTCTTCAATCGGCTTCCTTGAACGTCGTGACGTTACGAGCGTCACGCACGCAGTGCCTCACGGGAACTGTAGTTCTCGGACTACACTTGTCCGACCCGATGAGAGGCTTGAGGCGTCAGTGTTCTACGCTGACCACCGTGGTGCGCCGCGACACGGGTATACTGGTGCTGTCATGTCTCTCCCTCTAGAAGGGTGGTATCATACTTCCACACCAGACACCAAACACGACATGTTTCTGTGCAGCCAGTCCAAAGTTAGCATTTACCGTTTGGTTATAATGCACTTAAGAGTATATGGTCAGGCTGCATCACAGACAACCCCGGAGAAGAGATTCCGAAGGCTGCAGAGGGGTTCTGCTCATGCATGGGCACTCTCTCACACAAAACCATGCACCCTGCCTTTGGGATTGATAAGGCCTGCCATAGGGGTGGCTGATAGGTTTATATGTGCAGTGATAGGTGAGATGTAGTGAACCTATATCTCAGTAAGGGGTGCATACACCACCTAACCCAGGCTGCAGTAGCAGACCTGTGGTGTAATTTGGAGGGCTTCCCAGGGGTGGCATAATACATGCTGCAGCCCCTGGTAGGCCTCTGGGGTACCTATGCCGTGGGTACATAGTATACCATATACTAGGGACTTATAAGGGCACCTCAGAATCCAATCTGTGGTGTACCTAAGGTACTGGGAATCAATTTATAAGAGAAAGCAGATAGGCTGGGGACCTGAATAGCAGGTTTCCAGCCAAACTAAGTCAAAAACCACCAAAACACCAGGAAAAAAGTGGGGGCAACCATGTAGTCAGATTCCACCTTCCTACACCATCCAGCAGGCCGCAGTAGGTACGGGAAGCGGGCAGATGGCTTTGATGAAAGTGTGACTACAGGTCCTGCCCTCCCTGTGGGATTCATGTTGCCACCGATGAAAAACTAATCGTTTTAGCAACAACGGAAGAATATTTCCCTCCTTAGCGCGCACCTTATTGGTTTCGTCAATGTTTTGTTAACCATATTGCACAGCCAAAATGGCTGAAAGTGAACAAAATCAAATTGTTATCATGCAGTCTGCACTGGCCATGTCATAGCGCTTTCTAAAAAACTTTCAGCCATGTTGCACCGAGGCCCCGCTGCAATGCAACATGGCTAAAAAACATTGATAAAGCCAATTAATCTCTTATATGTGAGCCCTACTGGCTGTGCTAATGCTCGTTTTGACCTGCAACAACATTTTAAGTGGAATTTAGTGCTTAACCAGCCTGTTCCTTTCCCTGTAGCATAAGACTTAATAAGCACATACTGCTTTAAATTGTGGTTTTAGTGGTCAGATATTCGTAATTACAAATAAATCTTCCTTTGCTACTGGTGTTCTTTGCTATAACACAACAAACAAAGCATTGTTCTGAGGATTTTAAATATTTAATCCAGATAAAACTGATAAAACTGATATTTTTTCCTTATACCTCTTGCCCTGCATTTTGATAGAGTGGTAAAGCCCGGAGTAGATGTCAAATCCACTAGTTCCACACAATGATTTTGTCCCTGGACGACGATGAACTTGTTTTTCGCGTGAGCTCTTTTTTAAAGACTGTGGTTCGTGCTCGGCTAACAATGTCTTAAAGTTTATATGGACTATTCCTCATGTGTAAATAGCATTTTATTGTATAATTGTATGACTTTTATTTTTGCGCTTTTATGGATTGTTAATGATCCGAATAAAGTTCCATTGACATGACTTGACTAGTTCCACACAGTATCATAGAAGGGTTGCCATGACCGAAATGCAAGCAAGGAAAACAATTCTATTCCTGGGCTTGGTAGTAAAGAAACAGTTATAATTGGGGTGCAGTTCTCCCCCTGGACACCTGGGCCTCGGTGTCACTGCACCTTATGACTACTAATAGCTATTCCCTTTGTTCCACGTTAACATCTTACTCACTGGCTCACATCTTGTACTGGAACTGATGCCTTTCTACCTGTAGTATTGGGCTTTCATAGTTACTTCTTGCATTGTGCACTCTACTCAGGGACGTTTTATGGCATGGGCGAATTGGGCTCTAGCCCAAGGCCACAGGCTTTCAGGGGGCCCCCTGATAGTGCCAGCTCTGTTCTGCAGAAAGTCTTGTCCTGATGACCTTGAATATTATATGTTTTTCCTTTAGGTTATTTTTAATGTGGGTGATGTGTGAGAGCCTATTACAGACATTTAGCAGAGAAATGTTGTGTTTATATTTCATGCAACTTCCATAAAACAGGACCCGACATATGAGAAATGTGTGTCACAGAATATTTGCAGTAATATTAGTGAGCTGCTGTGTTACAATATTGAAAACACACGTCGCTATCCCTGAATATTAGATGTAAGCACATTTAGAATCTGGACGAGGATGCTTGTGCACTGTCAGTGACTTGCCCAAACAGGGCATGAAAGTGCTGAAATTGAATCATAAATTCAAAGCTGTTCTGAATAGGGGGCCCCAAAATACATTTGGCCCAAGACCCCCAAAATCCTTAAGATGTGCCTGACTATACTCAATGATCTAGCATGTCATGTTATGCATATTCTGGAAGGGGAATGTTGTGAAGGCTCAGATCCTTCAGAGTTGTTTCCCTGCTCTCGCTTGGATCGGATGTCCTTCGCTGCATTCTCCTTCATCATGGGTCTTTGGCTGCGACTAAGAAGAATAAAAAAACACCTTATTGATCAATTGGTGTCTTGGTGTTATCTATTCCCCCATACCACATTTTTGGTACCAGGAGTGGGATGGCTTTGCAGAAGACCCACAGACATCGTGGTGAGATAGATTCGCAAAAATAAGGAGGATATTGGCTGTTTTTACTGGGGGTTTAAGTGCGCGCTTCCCTGAAGGATAAATCGGAGTTTGTGAGGCATATTGTAATGTCGTTCTTCTCTTCTTCTCTTTCCTCTATTTCTACTCTTTGCCCTTTATCTCTTTCTACTCCTTCTTCGCTTGTGCTATATTCTAGATTCCGTCTTGGATTCATTCCTCTCTCGGAGCTCCTGCGTGATCAACCTGTTACGCTGTGGTTCCTGTTACTTTATAGCTCAATCTCTTTGCGTATGCTAAATAAAGAAGCTACACTCTACGGACAGACTGCGCTGCAATTCTTTTATCGCTACACATATCTACAAACTGAATTGACTGTTGCCGAACTTGTGTGTTTTCAAAAGCCAATGGTCAGCGCAGGTGCAGCTGTTTCTCGAGATGGAATGCTTTTATTAATGCATTCATTGTGCCATGGCTGGAATTTCAGAGGTACGGAGAGCCAGAGACCAGCATTGTGAGGTTGACGCTCCGGTCAGTCTGTTACGGCTGTTGCATGCCTTATGCGACACATCCTGCGTGTGAAATCATATGCCATTGTGCCGTAGCTGGAATTTTTAAAGTACGGAGAGCCAGAGACCAGCATTGTGAGGTTGATAATCCATATATTATGGCTGTAGCATGCCTTTTTTTTTTTTTTTTTTTTTTTTTTTTTAAAGACCTTTATTGGGCAAAGAAATGGTTACAGTGCGTCACGCCAACAACCCGGAGGCAGGCCGCAATATCAACAGACAGTTCCAATTAGGGCGTACCAGATCAGGAGTCTTAAACAATGTCAGCATCCTAACAGTAAGGGAGAAGCACCCCCTAGGCCCTGGTGAGGAGGACAAAGGCGTACCCAGTGCATAGTGGATGGTCTTACATTTTTGGGAGTCGTGAACTGAAATCGAATCCAGGGCACACGGTCTCGTCCAGACACTCCGGCGAGTACTGGGACCGCCGCTCATGGAAAAGGTAAAGTACAGGTAAATCGTCCACTACCACCTTTTCACCCAACCCCCCCGCAACAATCGGAGGGAAACAACAAACTTCCGGTGCAGAGCTATGATAAAGAAAACCAAAGATATCTCATCTCATTCACGCAGGGGCACACGTACAAGTACCCTACCGTCATAGAGGGACGACCACGAGCAGCAGCCGTGGCCGCAGGAGGGCCGCAAGACAGCAGCCGCGGGGCGGGGGCGGGGAGGGGACGCAGCAGAACAAAGCAGCAGGACGCCTGGTTGGGAAGAGGGGCAACACGGCAAACCCGACAGACATGCAGCAGGCACGGGGTCCGGCAAGCGCAACACACCTCACAGCCCACAGGCACCTCAACCAAACACGTGTCCTTCCAACCGTCACAAGGCGCGCAGGGCGCAAAGGGCTCACCCCATGTCATCCGAAACACCCGTCCCAGGGGAGTCTACAGAGGCAGCCGAACCCGCCCGTTCTCTTGTCCACTGCAGGAAGGGTTCCCAGATGTCATTGGGCCTAGATGCGGTGGGCATCGTCTCCCAGTAGATCGTGAGCTGTGTCTGACCATATGTGATGGCTGTAGCATGCCTTTAATTGACACTTCCTGCATGTGACATCATATGTCAGCGGCCATTTTAGGAGTGCTATTTTACTCAATGCCGAATAACTTGTAAAGGATCATCCTGGAAGGTGTTTGGTTTCAGTTGTGTGCAATTTTCTGTGATTCACACACCCCTTCCACCTTGTGGCGATTAACTAGAAGGTTTTGGTGCAACACTTAATTTGGTGATTCGCACACCTCTTGCATGTAAATTATCATCTTTTGAAAAGGTAACTGTGTCTCTCCCTGATATACACCTGTCCCTGGAGGGTTAGCTTTTGTTTTGCAAATGGCATCCAGCAACAATGTTGTGCAGCCACCACCTTTCCTGCAGATTCCTGGTAAGCCTGCTGTGAAGTGGAAGCAATGGCTGTGCATTTTCGAGAATTATCTAGTGGCAATAGACACAGCAAAATATAGTGCAGAGCGTAAGACAGTGCTTTTATTCAATCACCTGAGAATTGCACACAGCGGGACACACACTAGACGCCGTCTTCAACAGAGGAAACAGCATCTCCTACAGCCACACAATGGAAATCCTTGGGACAGATCACCACTGCATCCACTTCTCCTTAAAAAACAAACACAGTACACAAGCACGCCCACCGACTCCCCCGCAGAAGCTGGAACAAAGTTACTGTAGACCAGCTCACCTCCACCCTCGTCAGCACCCAACCACCGACTACGTCAGATGCAAACACTGCAGCACGCAACCTCCACCGCTGGATCACGAACTGCACCAGCACACTCACTCTCCTCAAGAAAGCCACCGGGAGACACATCAAGAAAGCAAGTTTGATCACATCTGCACTCCACAAATCCAGATGACCCTGCAGATGACTCGAAAACACATGGAGGAACAACAAAACACCAGAAACACGCGCCCCCTACAAAGCACCCACCTCTGCACACTATCAACTCATCAAACTCAAAAGGAAGAAATCAGGGGCGGCTCTAGGCTCATGGTGGCCCTGTGCAGGGAGCATAGGTAGGGGGCCCCGGAAGAGGGTGTCTGGGCGGGGCAGAGCTCAGGAAGGTGTTTTAATAAAACGTCCAGAAAAGGCGTTAGATGACCAGTACCTGCGGCTGCTCCTACCCTTCCGAATTCGTCTCGGAACGATAACATTTAGGAGGAGGAGGAGCAGGAGGGCATTGTGACACACGACGTGAGGGACTGGCACAGATGGCTGCAGGGCCATGACAGGACCTGTGTCCTCTGGATACGCGTGCAGCGATGTAGTAAATAAGGGTTAGTTTTCACCCAGGCATACCAGGAAAACTGCAAAAGAAACGAATTTCCGCAACCACAGCACGTGACGCACTACTCATGTTTACCTACTGTTTACCAAAAACCTATCATGCTTCCCTCTCGTTTGAGGGTGGGGTTTTTTTTTTCTGGGTTTATAGGCTTGTTTGGAAAAGCAGATGACGGACAGTGGATCATCCGGACCAGCCTCGCCATCCTTCTGAGCCCCCATTGAATTTCGCCGCCCGACCCCAGGGGTGTGGGCTGAATGGCTGTGTAAGAAACTTACGGCGGGGGGACGGAGGGTTGTGTCTCATTGATCTTGCTTGTTATATAATGCTGGTCGATTATGTAACGATTTACTGATTCCTGCAATAAAAATATATTTAAAAAAAAAAAAAAAAATGCTTCCCTCTCGTCCCTTTTTCACCTAAAATGTTTTTTTTCTTTGTATTTAAAAAATTGTAAGACTCACTGAGACACACCTTCCTACCACAGTTTGGCCATGTGTGACAGCTAGATGGCGCCGCACGCGTCGTAACGTTCCGAGTCCGACCACCAGAAAGAATGCAGACTGATGACACACGCCACGCCGCACGCGGGAAGCAGTTTGAGGAGGTTGAGTCTGCGCAGATCACTCTATCCTCCGCTTCCGACGTCTGCCAGCCGCAACGCCCGCCTTGGTGAGATTGAAACACCCCGGCGCCACTTACTGCCAAAGTCGGACGGTGTGTTGCTGGACGCTACACCCAGCCTGCAACTGCGCATCCTCACTGCCTGGGCTGTACTGACGGTCAGTGATCGCGTTCAGCCAGAAAGGTGTATGTAGTGTGGGAGGTAAATGCTTTAGTCTGCGCAGGCCGCAGTGGAGCAGCCGGCAAAGGATTTCTAACTTGGTCTTATTTGAGTGTTTAGTCAAGGTCATAATTCTGAGGAAGGAGGCAAGGCCATGCTTATAAAGTACCCTTTCCAAGGGTGTGGTTTGTCCAGAGAACTCGAATAGAGGTTCCTATTCCAAGATAAAGCAGAAATCTTTCCTGTGAAGCATTCACAAGAGGAAGATGAGTTGAAACACATTTTTTCCCTATTTTTCGTCCTGTTCATTGTACAATGTTTTCTCTATTTTTGCGTCATGCAGTTGAATTCCATTAGATTCTTTGGTCTGGCTCTTCTCTGTTCCATGTGCTTCGGAAAGTTTGGTTCCTGACTTATCTACTACAACAATATCTCCATCTTCACTCAAGGATTATCAAATTGCCACTTTATTGACCTTTGTGTTTTTTCATCTTAACTAGGAGAGCATGTGATTACTTTAACATGTTACACTGTGCAAAGCTATATTGTGGATACTGGGAGGAGTCGCCTTATCCTCAAGAAATTAAGAGAGAAACTGGACAGACATTCACTACGTCCAGTCTTTGACATAGGGCTGGAGAGATCCATATTTACTTCTTACCAGGACAAACCTCTGCTAGAAAAAAATAACTGATCCTATATGACAATCAGGCTGGACATCTTTGTTTCTAGATTTGTCCCCGATAGCTTAGCCCTAAGTGGAATTACTTCCACTGCACACCCTCAAATTCACATGCCCTGTAGCCACCTGCAACTTTCCTTTTGTGTTGGAACAAGAGCCGGCTATAAGAGACAATGCTCCAATCAGGTAGACTCCACAGACTCTCTCTAATCCGTGACCCCTTTGAACATCTGATACTGCCCAGCTCCGTTCTTGCAAAGAATGCTTGATATGCTTTAGAGTGTTAGGAACTATATTTTTTGAAAGTGGCGCACCTTAAGAAGGGCCTTTGGCTTACCATCGGTACATACACCTATAACGTGCATAAGAACTAGCCCGCAAGTGCCAATTGCTTGAATTAGTCTGGACTTCGGATGAAGCAGTGTAGCAACAGTAGGAAAGCACACTTGATCGGGAAAGGGTTTCAGAAGCTGCAATATTACTGCAAAGCTGTAACTAAGACGGATACTGCCATTTGTTGCATGCAACTCAAACGTGGTTTTAGCCCAGACCACAGAACTGTTAGCGCTGCTACTGTAGAAGTACAGAGGGGGCGGGGGTAACAAAAGGCAGTATATTCAACTATACTTCCTAACCACTGAGCTTCTGGGACAGATATGAAAAAGGGAATGTCATCAGAGTTGTGGGCAGTGCCAATGTGGTGCATCTGTAGTAGCAAATCTGGTCCCAGAAAAGCAGGGCTTAAAAGTTTATTGATCCAATTTGACACCTGAGATTATTTCTGTATACAAGAAACATGCAGAAGAAGCATCCGTTAGAAATACTATCAGTGAACTCTGTGGCAAACACCAGGAGACAGCATTATTGACAACAAAGAGACCCTAGCAAAAACTGATGATGTAATACACAATGATCCCATCCAAAGGGAAGGGCAGCTTAACTCACATAGTGGTTTCAGTGACACATGAGAGAAGAAATGGCACCTCTCTCACCCGTGCAAGAAATTAAAAACCAAAATCAGTGACACACTGGCCTTGAGAGAAGATTTTGAACCCTAAAATTCACCACACAACCACCACCCCTGCCTATCTGGCTGACAAGCTCACCAGGTCTGTTGACTCTCTACAAAACCACCAACCGGAAGGAACACATTCAGATGGGAAATGAAGAAATGGAAAAACCAAGACAACAAGCCTGCTCTGTCCATGCAGCAAGAATCTGAAACAGCATACCCGTAACCATCGGGGCTGACAAGACCAATTCTGCTCTAAGAACACAAGTGCCCCTGCAATCACTTTTCGACTGAAATTTACCCCTTGATCTTATATAGGGCTCCACTACCTTCCTGATCGGCTATATTTGTGCTGTACAAATAACACATAAAAAACACTGAAAGACGATATTTACTAACACCAAAGGCAGATTCCATGAAAGACCACACAAAGAGAGCCCAACTGTCAGTTACATCAAACAACCACATTGAGAAACACACCATCAATGACTGATGCACAAGCCCAAACATTGAACAGAGAAAAGAGGTACACCAAGCTGAAGAAAAAAAAACAGAGGAAGAGACAACATCGCTATCACATCAGTTTGAGAGACAGGCACACCAACAGTCTGATAACTGGACCACAGACAAAAGCACGATGCAGAGTAAGTCATCACTGACACACCACATACTGAAATTTTAAGCGCATACTTATCGTGATAATTAAACTACAACTTCCAAAATGCGAAGTACTACTGGCTTAAAAAAACTCACAACCCCCTTGAGGGCATCACACATCACACTGTGCTTTCCACTTGGCAGGTACAACAGCAATCGTACGCATGGAAATAGAGAGAATCAGTGGCGCACACAAGTTTGCCATGGTTAAAGACAGACTTAGCTGAACAGTTACGGCAACATCGGAAGTGACAGCATTACTGACACGAGAGGGAGACTGCCAGAGAGCCAATGGCATTGATACCAAATACATTATAGGAGACCACATCGCTGGCATAAAAATAAATCGTTGGGGGCGGGGGGTGGTCGTGACTCAGCACTGACACAAGACACAGACACTAAAAGAGGGACACCGTATGCGAAAGTGGGAGACTGATACTAATGAGAGGGACATCGAGGGAAAGCCGAGTAAAAATGAGAAACAGCAGCAAAGCACCCAAACAAATAAAGGCGCACTGACTTTAGAAACAAACACTAAAGTGACAGTATTGCTGCTACCAAAGAGACAGCGGCACTGAGACAGACACCAGGAGTGACACTATCAAAACCGAAGAAAAACACTGGGAAATGAACAATAATTAAAAGAAGAGCATTACCGATAACGAACAAAGACAACTGGGGAGAAAGTGACTGAAACTTAATAGATCAATTTGGAGGTACCGAGGGTGCCATGAGATGCGGGAGATTTTAATGTAAATCATCTCAGAAACAACTAGCCAAGCAGGGGCGCCAGAGGCAGCGTAGAAACAACTAGCCAAGCAGGGGCGCCAGAGGCAGCGTATACTGACTCTGGTGCCGCAATAATCAAGACACTGGTGTCTAGGTTCAACTAAGAGATTGTAGAGACAAGCAGTGGGACACACCAAAAGCAATCACTAACATGGTCCCTAAGGGGCGACAGGGTTTCAGACACTAGAACACAGCATTGCTGATGCTAGACAGTAGAGTAGGCTTTCTGACACCGGAGGTGCAGACGCCAGGAGATGCAGCAGCTGATTCCCCGAGGACCACCTGTGGCGGTATTAGACACCCCAGCTAAACACCAGAAGAAACTGCATTATTCTCATCAGGATCAGAGGCAAACACTGAGAGGGGTGTCAGAAGAACCAGTCTCTGCTGATTGGGTACCGGAAAACTCGGTGGGATATGCAAGGAAAAACAGAAACTGGCGCAGGAAGAGGACGTAGCATCAATACAGACGAAATAACACCATGACAGCCAGCATTCCGATCCCCATAGAGACAGAAACACTAATAGGCAGCGTTACTGACCCAAAAAGAAAGACAAAATGACAGACAGCACTGACACATCCAGAAAAATACAGGGAGTAAAGGAACCCTGCATTCAGAGACACACATGCCTGTTGCCCGCTTCATCCGCCTGAAATGCAGATGTCTCACCTGCATCCAGTCACCGCTGTCCCGAGTGGACAGACAGACGGACGTGGTCCGGTATGCGGCCCTCAGGCCGATAAGAGCTTGTGACAGGGCTCGGCCGGACGTGGAGGATCTCAGATCTCGCGTACGCCACCAGCTCAGCAGTAAAAGGCTTCATCCCGAGCCATGGACGGACAATAGAAGACCAGACAGACAGACAGAGAAAGATGGCGGCGTCCGCGCCGCACGACCGTTGCGGGGGAGGCGCGAATCAGGAACGAGGAACACAGGTGCGGGAAGGGGGGGGTGACAGTCAGGGTGTTTGCAAGTTAGTGGAATCCGGAGGCCGCCAAATCCCTGCCAGGGGCCGCCACGAATATGTATTGTATGATAGTGATTGATCTGGAGAAACACAAACTCAGAATTTAAAACTTAATACCATGATTTGAGGTTCCCTTTAATAATCATTATTGATTTCTATCCAAATGAACACTTTTTGCAACATTAGGATAATCAAAGGCTTAGGGAAAAAAACATAAAGCTCTAGTTTATACCTTGCAGTTTGTATACAGCTCTAAGATGAAAGCTAATAGCTCACTGTTCTTTGTTCGGATTTTAACCTATAAACTGCAAGTAGCAAAAGGATCTTACTGTCAAAAGCAGTAACCCACTAACCTATTTACAATATGTGCACTTTGTGATGGGCATGGTACATGTTCTTAGCAGCAGTCACATTAACCCTCTGCGCTATCTTTCCATGATTCAAAACTTCCACTAGACAAAATTCCGATCTCGCTCTAGTAAGACGTTTATTCACCGGAGTTATCATGACATTTTTATTATTGCCGAAAATTGCTGTAGGCCAGGAAGGAGGCAGCAAGTGCTTTTAAAACCATAATATACAATACCCCCACTCAAAGTCAGCACCCGTTGCGGTCACACCGGTCGCATCACCCTAGTGCCAGCTCTTCTCAGGGGTCCTGTTGCTCTAGGGTCTGCTACTTCTTAGTCCTGCCAGCAAGACTGGAGGTGAACTTCAGTATGGATTGTGGTGGGCAAGCCTTCAAGGTGAACCCACACGCCACACGCCACTGCTAGGGTCCACCTGCTGGTGTTAAGACACCAGGGCTTTTTTCTGGATTTGCAGGGTCTTCAAAGGTCTAGCATGGGTCTAGCGTGGGAATGTGCTCCCTCAGGAGAGTGGTCTGGGGGACTGCTCATGAAGACTGAACCTGGTTCCTCAGTTCTAAATTCGGCAGCTCTGCCCCCAGTGCTACATCCGCTCCCTCACTGAACACCATACTGCCCCACTGAGAGAAATTCACATTGCCTTCATCTACAATCCAATTTGACCTGCTATAAACAACTGGATGCGACTCAATTCAAATTAAGCACTGGCAAGAGCAATATGCTCCCTAAAGGAAAAAGTAACAACATCCAGGAAAAAGCAAACACTCATTGGAAATGAAAGATGAAATAAAGCTTGTGAAATGTAAGCAGGAACAGCATGGTGAACTTAACGCTTTTACACTCACTATTCAGAAATCAGTGAGTGCTTCTGCCTGAAAACTACAGGGCCCAGAAAGGACCCATTTCAATGTCCACTGCTTATATGCTTACAAAACGTAAGCAGTATGGTTTAAAAAGACCACATTCGTGAACACAAAGCCGCCGTACACATTTTGTTTTCCAATCCACCCATCAACCAGGTATCGCAGTACCTCCAGGTTTGGCGCACTTCCCCACCGGGGGAAAACAGCGCTTCACTGGTAAACTGAGTAAAGTGACGCTAATGTTTTTGGGGTTTAAATAAAACCGATCTGGGCACTTTAAGAACATTCCGTCTTGCTTTATTTATTGATTTTTCATATTTTGAACCTTTTATTTCCGTGGCTGCACTTTGGCATAGAAAAATGTCAAAACGGCATTTCCAGCAAAAGTGGTTTTATTTTTGGAAATCCCTTTCACATTGGAACAAATGAACGACAGGAAGAAAGAGAGGGTGAGAACCATTTCTTGAGTCACGGTTTTCGGTAAGTGAGGAGGAGTTAGACAGACAGAGAGGGAATAGGAGTAAGAAAGAGAGGGGGGGCAGCTGCCAATGGCAGAGCAGAAGCGGACACCTTCCTTGTCTTGTCTGGGCAGGAAGCAAGAGACGGAGACCTTTTCCTTCTCTGCTCCCTGCCCGTCCCCGCCCGTCCCCAAACAGCCACTAATGCCGAGCCCTCTCTGCAGTGCTTGGATATTTCTTACGTCCAGGGACGCATGTTCCAAATAAAAAAGTAGGGGCACGGAATCTATAGAATTAAAGAAGTAGGGGCACGCCATGCCCTGCCGTTCCCGCCCACTTCGACCACTGATTGTATCCGATTCCTCGTGGCGGCCCCTGGGGTTTGGCGGCCATGTGCAGGTGCACAGCTTGCACATGCCTAAGGACGCCCCTGGAAGAAATCCCTCCAGACAGAATCCTCACCAATGCACACAACACTAAAGAACTCTTCTCCATCATCAAGGAATTTGCAAAACCCTGCTGTGAAACAACAGATGTCCCACCCTCCCAAGACCTCTGCAACAGACTCAGCACCTTCTTCCACCACAAGATCAAGAGGATCTACAACAACTTCGACAACTAAGAACACCTCACCGCTCCAGCTCTCCTCTCATGTGACACCACCCAACAGACCCTGCTCCAGTGGATCCCGCAAACGACAGAAAACACCTTGAAGACCATGAAAAGCATCCACTCCGGAGCTACCTCAGAACCCTGCTCACACCACATCTTCCACAGAGCCACCTCTGCCATCGTCCCGAACTACGTTGGATGATCAACTGCTCCTTCAAGATCGCCACCTTCCCCAACTAGAAACACGCCGTCAAACCCCCCCTGAAGAACCATTGACAGCACTTTTCTTCATTTTTAGACTGTATTTTATCTGTGTGACATACCCTGATTTTAAATTGAATTTTACTTACGCGCTGCACGCTCCGACTCCGGTCCACCGCAGCTGTTGCTGATTGCGTGGAGGGCGGAACTGCAGAGCAAAACACACCCCCTGCGCCATCACTTGCTTAGGCGCCAGGTGGGGAAGTACGTAAGGACCGATGCCACGGATGCGCAGCGGATGTATGTAAGTCGTGTTGAGAACCATTGGCAGCGCTTTTCTGAAAACTAACTTTAGCTTCATTTTTAGACTGTATTTTATCTGTGTGATATACCCTGATTTTAAATTGAATTTTACTTACGCGCTGCACGCTCCAACCCAGGTCCACCGCAGCTGTTGCTGATTGCGTGGAGGGCGGATCTGCAGAGCGCGACACACCCCCTGCATCGTCACTCACTTAGGCGGCAGGTGGGGAAGTACTTAAGGGCCGATGCCACGGACGCGCAGCGGACACACGCAGCGGGCGCGCCGCTGACGCGCCTAAGGCAAGCCCGTCTGCGCCCGTCCACTCCTGGCCCGGGCCTAGGGCCAGAAGTTCTGGTGCTCCCCCCAAATACCACCAACACCCAACCGAAGAGCAGCTCAGAGACAGTGACCAGGAGACCATGCTCTTATGCTCCACGAGAGCCCCTAGGCCCCAATATTCATCTGACCAATTAAAGGCCTATTGCACATCTTCGTCCCCCAAGTGTGCCCGACTATACATTGACGACAAGGTGGAAACATGCTCTAACTGTGGCTTCTCCCTAAAGACGACTCAAAGCCACGCAAATACCATTAAAAGCGATAAAACTTACAACACTAATGAGGCAACCCTGCTCAATAAGAACTTTTCCTTTCTTAACACAAATTGCCGCTCCCTCCCTAAGCACAAATCGGATATGTTCGACCTATTGGTCAACGAACAACCTGACGCCATCTTTCTTATGGAGACTTGGCTCCATGAGAGCGCTGGCCCTGATGTCGCTGCCGCCCTACCATCTAATTATGCAATAGTTAGGAAAGATAGAGTCGCTAAGACTGGAGGGGGCATTGCCATTATTTTCATAAAGGACTACCAGTGCAAATTTGAACACCTTGTGTCCCTGAACTGTGAGGCAGCACTATTTAAGCTGACCCTGACCCCAAATTTTACCTTCTCTGGTGTGCACTTATATCGTCCTCCTAGACCGTCTGCACCCTGGGCCTCTTCCTTCCCTGACCTAATAACTCCTCTGATTATGAAAACAGCTCTTACTAAAAGCTATCTGAAACTCCTGGAGAACTCTGCACCCACTATCTCGGTCCCAGGAACACTAACTAGGGACTGGAAAAAATTAGATGTCACTGTTTTAAACTGGATTTTATGCTCCCACATGCCCATTTCCAAACAAACGGTGAACTTGCTTTCTACCTCGGTGAAGAAATGGCTGCTTAATGCCATTGACACCTGCTTAACTCTCTCGAAAAAAAGGGCTAACAATCACCAGTCCCCTGCACCTTGGTTCACCGAAACTCTGAAAACAGAGAAGGCCAAATGCAAAGCAATGGAACGCAGGTGGAGAAGGAATTATAACCCCTGAATCCAAAATTAGTTACAAAGCAACCAAAAAAATGTATCACAACCTTTGCAAAACTGCCTGGGCGGACTATGTTTCATCCAAAACCCAATCCAGGCCCCCTGTACTCAATAAAAAGCAATGTGAGGATCTTGCTACCTTCTTTGTTCAGAAGGTCGAGAAAATATACCTGGACATAGTGCACGCGCAGTATGATAACCACTCCTCCCCTCCAGTAATATATGAACCATTCTCCATGGATAATACGCCTCCTAACCAGGATAGGACGACCAACTTACCCGCCAATCATTTGGACACATGGCCCCTGTTAAACGCAACTACCCTAAAAAAACTTTTACATAGTATTAAATCAGGATCACCCGGGGATCCTCTGCCCATTTCCGTGCTCCAGCAGCTGGAACCGCCATCTTTGCTCGTAGTCATGGACCTCCTAAATGTCTCCTTGCAGGAAACCACTGTCCCGCCTGACTGGAAACATGCCATGATACTCCCTCTCCTCAAAAAGGCTAATGCTAACCCCGATTTACCCTCTAACTATCGGCCCATCTCACTGCTACCGGCCTTCTCAAAGATCTTAGAGAAACATGTCCATGCACAGCTCTCTCTGTTCGTTGAAACACAAAGGTTTCTCCATCCCTCCAAATCGGGCTTCAGAGCTGGCTTCTCAAAGACCTGTTGGGGGTAACGGAAAGACTGCGTCACCATCTAGATGCAGGAGACACTGTTGCCCTCATTTTGCTGGATTTAAGTGCAGCATTTGACACGGTGTCTCACGTCGTGTTAATTAAAACCTTAAGATCGCTGGGCATATGCGGTTCAGCTCTGAAATGGCTCATCTCTTTTCTCACAAATCGCACCTTTCAAGTTTTCCCCCCCACAGCCAGCTGCGATATCTACTCATTTGCCCATGGGGTACCTCAAGGCTCCATTCTTAGACCTCTACTTTTTAATTTATAGGTAAGACCCTTAGCCGATGTTGCAGAAGAGTCCGGGCTGACCCTGTTTTTCTATGCGGACGACTCCCAAATCATTTTCTCTCTCTCCATGAAGAGCACAGCCTGGTTTTCTCCCCTCCAGTTGGGGCTGAGCAAAATCGCATCATGGATGCAATCAAATTACCTCAAACTCAACGGTGAGAAAACCAAGGTCCTCATACTTGGGAAGAACAAGGAACTTTGGGGCCCTCAACACTGGCCCTGTGAGATGGGTGCTCTTCCTTTACCCTCCTGCCAAGTTCGCAACTTGGGCGTCACCATTGATGATTCACTCAGTATGCACTCCCAAGCTGCCAAAGAAGCTACCACATGTTTTACAATCCTGAAATGGCTAAAAAAGGTCATCTGGATGCTACCAGAGCCCACTCAGAAAACTGTTGTCCATGCATTGATCACTTCAAGGCTGGACTACGGCAATGTTCTCTATTTAGGCTCAAATAAGGAGGTGACTCGCAGGCTGCAAATGGTCCAGAACTCCGCGGCAAGGCTTTTGTGCCGGGTCCCTAGAGCCACCTCTATCTCCAGCCATCTACGAGACCTGCACTGGCCCAGGGCGGAGAACCGAATATAGTTCAAAGCCCTGAGCTACATGTTTAAAATCAAAACAGGAGTTGCCCCTCAATACCTCCAATCACTGGTCCGTCCATACGTCCCTCCTCGCAATCTCCGCTCATCCACTCAGGGGAAGTTTTTTGTTCCTAAAATTAAACTATCTCAGATGGGTGGAAGGTCATTCACACACCTAGGCCCCTCACTTTGGAATGCCCTGCCCATAGCTCTCCGAAACGAAACTGAATACGTCCAATTTCGCAAATCATTGAAGACGTGGCTTTTCAACCAATAGCCTGTAGCCTTTTTAAACACAGTCTCTGGTCTGATTTTGCGCCGGGAAACCCTTTTTGGGTAGCTTTCACGCATTATAAATTTAATAAATAAATAAATAAATAAGAAACCATCCGCGGACCTGAAGGACCTCAAGAACTTCAGGCCCATCTCCCTGCTTTCCTTCGCAGCCAAGGTCTTTGAAAAGGGCATCAATACCCAGCTAGCAAACTTAATTGAAGCTAAAAATGTCCTGGATATCTCCCAATCCAGATTCCAAAGCAATTACAGCACCAAGACCGCCCTAATCACTGCCACCGGCGACATCTGCTCCTTCCTCAACCAGGGCGAAATGGTAGCCCTCATCCTATTGGTCCTCTCGGCTGCATTCAACACCGTCTCCCAATGCACACTTGCCACCAGACTCCCTGACATCGGCATCCATGGCAAGGCCCTCGACTGGTCCGCTGCTTCCTCACCGGCAGCACTCAGCAGGTCAGACTCCCTCCCTACTTCTTGGGACCGACTGTGACCAACTGTGGAGTGTCCCAGGGCTCCTCCCTCAGCCCCACCCTCTTCAACGTCTACATGGCCCCCCTCGCAACCATCGTCAGGAACCACAGGCTCAACATCATCTCATACGCCGACGACACCCATCTGATCCTCTCCCTCACCAACAAACCCAACATCACCAGGCACAACTTCCAAGAAGGAATGAAAGCCGTCACCACCTGGATAAAGAACAGCTGCCTGAAACTCAACTCAGAAAAGACAGAAGTCCTCATCCTTGGCTCCACCTCCTCTGCATGGAATGACTCCTGGTGGCCCTTTTCCCTCGGTAATCCCCACCCTGACGGACAATGTACAAAACCTCTGCATCACACTAGACGCATCGCTCACAATGAACCGTCACATAAACGCCATCTCTTCGACCTGCATCAACACCCTCCGCATGCTTCGAAAGACCTTCAGATGGATCCCAACTGAATCCAGAAAAACTGTCACACATGCACTCTTCAGCAGCAGACTGGATTACGGCAACTCTCTCTATGCTGGAATCAACATGAAATTCCTTCGCAAACTCCAGACTGTCCAGAAAGCCGTAGCCAGGCTGATCCTCGACATCCCCCTTTGCAGTCACATCCTCCAACACCTCCGCGATCTCCACTGGATTCCACTCGAAAGAAGAATAGCCTTCAAACCCCTCACCCATGCATACAAGGTTCTTCACAACACCGCACCTACATACCTGAACAGCCCCCTCTACTTCCACACACCCAAAAGACACCTCCAATCAGCCCAGCTCTCACTGGCCAACGTCCCACATATCAGCAGGACTAGAATGGGAGGAAAGTCTTTCTCCTACCTCGAAGCCATAGCCTGGAACACCCTCCACCTCCACCTCCAGCAATCTTCCACATTGCCCCAGTTCAGGAAGGACCTCAAGACCTGCCTTTTGAGGTGACCCCAGCACTCAACGGAGCCACCCTTCCTCTCCCCTGGTGCCTTGGGACCCTCACGGTGAGTAGTTGCGCTTTACCAACCCTGATTGATTGATTGATTAATTGATTGATTCTTTGATAACTTACCTGTAGCTCCTGCTCCCACTGGTATTAGTGATGGTTGGAAAGTTATTAACTTGTAGAAATCCAACACTAACGGAGGTAATAGACGTAGCAAAGAGCATAGAGGTGTCTATAGTGCCCTTTCAGGCCATAGCAGGTAATGAATGGCATTCTCCTGTATATTGTATAATGGAAAAGTCTAGCATTTGTGCAGTGAATTACAAGCCAAACAAAAAAGGGCAGTTGGTTTGTTTTCGATGTGGTTCATATACCCATTTAAGTAATTTAAAGTAATTTAAAGGGTTGTCCATCTGTAGGCAAATGATGTAGTGCCTGTAGGAAATTTGTTCATTTGCAAGAGTGGAGGGCAGGCGCAGAGAGGAAATGTCAGTAATATCAGTAAAGTTGAGATTAGCAACATTGATGCCAGTGAGGTGGATGAGTACGTAATAAAGTTTGATAATGTGTTGCTCTCTTTGAGTGCCTGTTTGAGTGTTACAACAAAAATAAAAGGACCATTAACGTATGCTAGTGTTGAAGGAATAAGTTTATGTGTTATGGCAAATTCAGGGGCTCCTGTTACCATTTTAGCGGATGTCACCATTTATAAAAGGTGGGCAAGTATCAATCAATCAATCAAAATAGCTTTATTCGATTCTATGTCATAAAATCATAAAAGCACAATGATAAAAAACTATTAAAAGAAGAAGAAACTGCAATTCTCCAAGTTCAAATACAATCAACGAAATAATATAAAATACAGTTAGTATAAAAACATAAATACATAATATAATCCATATATATATATATATATATAAATATACAAAGAAAAAAAAAAGAAAGTGCAGGGACACCGGTTATTCACGATTTCTTCACATGGTGTTCCGAGACCTTATGACAGCTTTTAAAAAGGAAGAGGTAGCCACGATAATAAATCTTAAAAAAGCTATTCTACATTGTTTTAACTTCCATCTTCTAAGAATGGGCCATAAAAAAATATTCCTCGGTGCAACATAATATTTACAGAATAAGGTGCAATGCATTGTGGTCAATCTAGAAATATCATCGCATGGGCATATAGGATGGTGTTTAGTCCAATCATTAATATCAGGAAATGTAACCATCCTAAAGAAAGACCCACTGCGGAAACGGGCCAAAAGCATACGAGAAAAACTGCTTTGTACCACTATTAAGTAGGGTTGTAGACCTATACAAGTGGACATCAAATGATTTGCCATGACCGATTTCTTTTCTCTCTCAATGAGCCAGCGTTTGTTCTCTAGGTAGTTCAAGCAGTGTGTCTTAAGGGATTTTCTGGAAACGGATTCCAAACTACTGGGATTATAAAAATATTCAGGGTGGCCTATGTCATGTGTCATATTTTTTATATAGCTAGTCCAAGACAAATTTGCCACCCCGTCCAACTTAAGACAGTCCATAATTACATCCCTATTGAAGCTCGTCTCAACCGATACCCATATCTTGTGCCATAAAAGGAGAGGGGTAATCTTTATAGTGTCAGAGATATGTGCTAGACCAAGTTCCCTGTGACAGCAATAAGTGGCGGTCGAGCTAGGGACCGCCAATAAATAACGCAAAAAAGTATTTTCACAGCGTTGTATTTGGTCCGAGCATTCAATACCCCATATGCCTGCCCCATATGTGCCTATTGAAATACATTTAGATTTATAGATGGCCAACAACTCTGGGACAGGTCTTCCACCTAGTTTTTTTGCAAAGTTACTAACGGCTCCTCTGGCTCTCGTCAGGGTCAACTTTCTGCTGTTCGTGGCTGCTGCCCAAGAGCCCCTCCTATCCACGGTCAGGCCTAGGTATGAGAATTTATCCGTGCTTGCAATTTTTTTATTATCAATAAAAATATCACGTCTTTCTCAGTTTTGTCCCACAGCTCATAGTAAATGTCTTAGCGATATTTACCTTTAAATCCCTCTCAGACATATAGGCGACAAAATTTGAGACAGACCTTTGCAAGCCCAGCTGTGTTCGCGACATTATAACCGCATCGTCTGCGTATAATAGAATAGGAACAGGGGTACCCTAGATGGTTGGATATTCATGATGGAACTCGCTCAAGTACTGCCCCAAGTAATTTTATATAGAGGGAGAAAAGCAAAGGGGCAAGAATGCACCCCTGCCTTACCCCTCTTTTTATGGGGAACCTGGTTGAACATTCTCCCTGTTTCCCATACCGTACCATCGCACCTGCCTCCCTATATAATTCTTTTATGAACAACAGCAAAGAAGGATCCAACTCTAGGTCTTTAAGAGTGTCCCACAGCATGACATGTTTAACGCAATCAAAAGCAGAACTTAAGTCCACAAAAGTGAGGAAAAGTTTGCCCTTCTTCGCTTTTGTATATTTGTCAATTATCAGGGACAAATTGAGTCCCTGCCCATATTGAAAGACTGATAAAACACCTGTCTCTTGGATCCAGATCTCCAGCTTGTTTAAAATAACCCTTCCTGCTATTTTCATAAAAGCATCCAATAAAGATATCGGGCGGTAACACTTAGGCTCATTTCTATTCCCTTTCTTGAATATAGGTATAACAATGGCATCGGCCCAGGTAGGGATTAACCCATAGTGGGTACAACTAATTAATACATTAGTTAAAAGCGGAGCCCATAGACCTATATTAGATTTATAGGCATCCACCGGGATGCCATCCGGTCCTGGCGCTTTACTTGAGGCACTATCAGTTATAGCCTTAATGACTTCCTCAAGGGTAATATTTTTTTTTTTTTTTTTTTTAAAAACCTTTATTAGCATTTCAACCAATAACAAGTATGGGCCTACAACCCCCCGGGGCCGGCCGCTAAGCAGTCAAAGCAACAGAGATCCAATGTTGACACAGGCAGAACCTCAGGGAGCCGAATCTCCATGCTAATATATTCTCGGCCAGTGAATGGCGCAAGTAGGACACCAGGATTAAGAAGGCTTTCATTTTATAATAGGGAAAGACGAAAGGATCAGGTGCCAAACAATTTCCCAGCAGCGATAAATGGCAGGCAGAATAACAAACGTAAACATTAAACGGCAATCTATCGAGTCAATGGCGCTAAAACAGGAAGTGCAGGATGTAGAGAAGTATCATGACCAGTTGCGCCTGCAGTCCCATGCCCTAAAGCCCAGAAAACACCCCGGAAATTGTGGCACACATGAAAAAGCAGTGATTCACAACAAAGGAGTTGTACCACGCTGATCCCAGAAAAGAAAAACAAAGAAGAATCAGAGAAGAAAAAGGAGGCCATGGAAAAAAAGGGTAAAGACTAAAGAATCCCCTTCCCCAACCCCCCACCCTGCACCTCTGCAGATGAGTACGGCCCCCCCCCCCAGCAGTGTGCCTGTCGCCCTGGAACCAGACCCGAAATATAGAAGAACAGAGAAAAGGGAGTAAGAAAAGAACCCCACCAGACGGGGGGTAGAGAGAGTATTAATAAACTGGAGGAGGGCCTTCAAAACATGCCCCCGGCTTCTCCCTCCCGCACGGTAAGTTTTCCCCAAGGCAAACAGTAAGCAGCACAAAATCGACCATGTCAAAGAAAGATGGGGAGCATTATGCACCAATTATACTAATAGCTATGCCATGAGAGCACGCAACCCCTGAGCCCGCCCGTCTACTAGATGACCACCCCTGAAGGATCAGCCTTATCCTTGACCACTCTTTGCAAATCTGCCCACGCATACCCCTCGACCCAGCGCCATGTCCAATGTTACAAGGTAAAGGAGTGTCTAAAAACGACCGGGAAGCGACGCACACAGGTGGGGTGGAAGTCTCTGAGTACCAACACAGTCCGCATCATGGAGGGACGTCTTTCCCAGTGTTGCCCCAGGATCTGCACTGCACACAAGGTCCAGGAAGTCAGAATCAGCCAAAGTAGACAACTGTTGCTTGAATTTTCCCTGGGTCGCCGGAGGCCGTGCACGGGACGAGGCCACCACCTCCCACTCAGGTCCAATACCTCCGGAACAGATCAGACCCACAGCCAGCCGATCACACGGAAGCATACTGTCCGGAGTTTCCAGCTGTTCACTAATCTCAGGGGTGGCCGCGGCATTGTCCTCCTGTGTGCAGTGTGGGAAGTCCCTGTGTACCTGAGGACAGGCCGGCCGCAACTGTCCCGACGCTGATGCCACACCATCGAGCTTACTCCCCAAGACCCCGATGCCATGAACCAAGGTGGAATGAAGGGCACCGAGAGCCTCGAGGAGGTCGCCGTACCCCAGCACAGCTCTCTGCGATCGCTCCGCCACACTCCCAAAAGTCACACACTCCCAATCCTGCTGTGACCCGGTGGACAGGATGGTAGGCTTCATCATAACAAGATGGCCGCCGGGTAGGCCCGACCCGTATTGGGACCGGGACCCAGGGACAAGCGCCTCAAGGTCCACGTCACTGGAAACAGGGTTCCGGGGGCAGGCAAAAATTATCCGTTGTGTGGTCACGGGCAACAGTCGTCCCCACCACGGACCAGCGCCCGCGAAAATCCGGGAGCAGCCCGCAAGAATCAGGGCGAGTTACGGGCGGCGTCCGGGCAGCTCACCGTCAAAGGCAGGGGCAATCACCGGAGAATCTCAGAATTGCCACCCCGGGCATGCACTCGGTCCGCTACGCTTAGCGGTAGGAACGACCACGGCGAAATGTAGGCCGAGGTGTGCACCGCTCCGGTGGTCCGACTCCACCCAGTCACCACAGGCCGCTGTTGTTGAACTGCCACCCGGCCAAGGCGTCCACTCGAGGTCCTGGCTCCAGGGCTGCACGGGCCACAAATTTCAAAGGCACATTTCTCCGGCGGTACAGCCGCCAGAAACTTCGGAGTCACACGGTCGGTTGCCACTCTCCTTCACAAATACGAGCGCGTAGCGCAGGCTGAGGATCTCAGGCAGGATATCCGTTCGGGATGCGGAGGTTCACGGAGCCGGGAGTCTACGCTGCCGTCCCGGTCGCCATCTTGGCTCCTCCCCCCCTCAAGGGTAATATTGATCTTTAGTGGGAACGGTCCACGGTCAATGTTTTCATCTACTCTCAGTGCAACTATATCTGTCACATTACCATCTATGGTCTCGTTTCTATAGAGCCCTGAGAAGAAATCTACCCACATATCACCATTAATAGCCATGTCTATAATATCTGTCTCAATGTTATTAAAAAAAGGGGCATTAACTGCCTTCCAGAAGCCAGTGTTGTCTTTGTTTATGCAAGCCTCATGTAAGGCGTCCCATGCTTCCTTTTTAGGTCTCGCGAGATTTTATGTTTTTCAGAAGTGGGGCTTGAACCCGCCCCTCTTCTCCCCTCTTCTCCATTGGCTGGCTTCTTAAATGCTGGTCAGCCATTGGAGAAGAGCTTTGTCTCTCCAAACAAGCCCCGTCTTTTTCGGATTCGGGGGCGTGTTTTTTCGCTTCTTTCTCTTTTTGAAGGCCATCCCTTTTACACTGGTGGGCGTGTTTGTATTTTTTTTTTTTATGGACGTTCGCGTGTTTATTCGTGTCTGTTGCTGGGATGTACAGAGCGCTTTCCGAAGCTCTAAGGTAGGCGATCTTTGTTTATGTGCATTTGTTGTTTGCTTTTTTTTCTAATTTTGCCATCTTGTTTCTGTTTTTTTACAGGTCTTCCCCGGCTTATTTTCTGTTTTTCTTACAGGGCTTCCCTAGCTTGTTTTCTGTTTTTTCACAGGGCTTCCCCGACCCGTGTCGTCCCCGTGCAGCGTCGTTCATGGAGTGCTTTGCCCGGTATGTATGATGCTGTTTGCGGTTCTTAGGTAAGCCATCTTGTCTATGTTTCTCATCTAACGCTTTTTTTCTGTTTTTTTACAGGGCTTTCCCGGCCCGTGCCGTACCCGTGCAGCGTCGTGCATGGAGTGCTTTGCCCGGTATGTATCATGCTGTTTGCGGTTCTTAGGTAAGCCATCTTGTCTATGTTTCTCAAATAAACACTTTTTTTCTGTTTTTTTACATGGCTTCCCCGGCCTGTGCCGTCCCCGTGCAGCGTCGTGCATGGAGTGCTTTGCCCGGTATGTATCATGCTGTTTACGGTTCTTAGGTAAGCCATCTTGTCTATGTTTCTCAAATAAACACTTTTTTTCTGTTTTTTTACATGGCTTCCCCGGCCCGTGCCGTCCCCGTGCAGCGTCGTGCATGGAGTGCTTTGCCCGGTATGTATCATTATGTTTGCGGTTCTTAGGTAAGCCATCTTGTCTATGTTTCTCATCTAACGCTTTTTTTCTGTTTTTTTACAGGGCTTCCCCGGCCCGTGCCGTTCCCGTACTGCGTCGTGCATGGAGTGCTTTGCCCGGTATCTATGATGCTGTTTGCGGGTCTTAGGTAAGCCATCTTGTCTATGTTTCTCATCTAACGCTTTTTTTCTGGTTTTTTACAGGGCTTCCCCGGCCCGTGCTGTCCCCGTGCAGCATCGTGCATGGAGTGCTTTGCCCGGTATATATGATGCTGTTTGCGGTTCTTAGGTAAGCCATCTTGTCTATGTTTCTCATCTAACGCTTTTTTTCTGTTTTTTTACAGGGCTTCCCGGCCCGTGCCGTCCCCGTGCAGCTTCATGCATGGAGTGCTTTGCCCGGTATGTATCATGCTGTTTGCGGTTCTTAGGTAAGCCATCTTGTCTATGTTTCTCATCTAATGGTTTTTTTCAGTTTTTTTACAGGGCTTTCCCGGCCCATGCCGTCCCCGTGCAGCGTCGTGCATGGAGTGCTTTGCCCGGTATGTATCATGCTGTTTGCGGTTCTTAGGTAAGCCATCTTGTCTATGTTTCTCATCTAACGCTTTTTTTCTGTTTTTTTACAGGGCTTCCCCGGCCCGTGCCGTCCCCGTGCAACGTCGTGCATGGAGTACTTTGCCCAGTATGCATGATGCTGTTTGCGGTTCTTAGGTAAGCCATCTTGTCTATGTTTCTCATCTAACGTTTTTTTTCTGTTTTTTTTACAGGGCTTCCCCAGCCCGTGCCGTCCCCGTGCAGCGTCGTGCATGGAGTGCTTTGCCCGGTATGTATCATGCTGTTTGCGGTTCTTAGGTAAGCCATCTTGTCTATACTTCTCATCTAACGCTTTTTTTCTGTTTTTTTACAGGGCTTCCCCGGCCCGTGCCGTCCCCGTGCAGCATCGTGCATGGAGTGCTTTGCCCGGTATGTATGATGCTGTTTGCGGGTCTTAGGTAAGCCATATTGTCTATGTTTCTCATCTAACGCTTTTTTTCTGTTTTTTTACAGGGCTTCCCCGGCCCGTGCCGTCCCCGTGCAGCGTCGTGCATGGAGTGGTTTGCCAGGTATGCATCATGCTGTTTGCGGTTCTTAGGTAAGCCATCTTGTCTATGTTTCTCAAATAAACGCTTTTTTTCTGTTTTTTTACAGGGCTTCCCCGGCCCGTGCCATCCCCGTGCAGCGTCGTGCATGGAGTCCTTTGCCCGGTATATATGATGCTGTTTGCGGGTCTTAGGTAAGCCATCTTGTCTATGTTTCTCATCTAACGCTTTTTTCTGTTTTTTTACAGGGCTTCCCCGGCCCCGTGCCGTCCCCGTGCAGCCTCGTGCATGGAGTGCTTTGCCCGGTATGTATGATGCTGTTTGCGGTTCTTAGGTAAGCCATCTTGTTTATGTTTCTCATCTAACGTTTTTTTCTGTTTTTTTTACAGGGCTTTCCCGGCCCGTGCCGTCCCCATGCAGCGTCGTGCATGGAGTGCTTTGCCCGGTATGTATGATGCTGTTTGCGGTCCTTAGGTAAGCCATCTTGTCTATGTTTCTCATCTAACGCTTATTTTCAGTTTTTTTACAGGGCTTCCCGGCCCGTGCCGTCCCAAGTGCAGCTTCATGCATGGAGTGCTTTGCCCGGTATGTATCATGCGGTTTGCGGTTCTTAGGTAAGCCATCTTGTCTATGTTTCTCATCTAATGCTTTTTTTCAGTTTTTTCACAGGGCTTCCCCGGCCCGTGTCGTCCCCGTGCAGCGTCGTGCATGGAGTGCTTTGCCCGGTATGTATGATGCTCTTTGCGGGTGTTAGGTAAGCCATCTTGTCTATGTTTCTCATCTAACTCTTTTTTTCTGTTTTTTTACAGGGCTTCCCCGGCCCATGCCGTCCCCGTGCAGCGTCGTGCATGGAGTGCTTTGCCCGGTATGTATGATGCTGTTTGCGGGTCTTAGGTAAGCCATCTTTTCTTTGCTTCTCATCTAACTCTTTTTTCTGTTTATTTTACAGGTTAGGCCCGGCTCGTGTCCTCCCCGTGCTGCGTTGTGCATGGAGTGCTTTGCCCGGTATGTATGATGCTGTTTGCGGGTGTTAGGTAAGCCATCTTTTCTTTGTGTCTCATCTAACTCTTTTTTCTGTTTTTTTTACAGGGCTTCCCCGGCCCGTGCCGTCCCCGTGCAGCGTCGTGGATGGAGTGCTTTGCCCGGTATGTATGATGCTGTTTGCGGTTCTTAGGTAAGCCATCTTGTCTATGTTTCTCATCTAAAGCTTTTTTCTTTTTTTTTTACAGGGCTTCCTTGGCCCGTGCCGCGTCGTACAAGCTTCTTTAAGGTAAGTCTAAGAGTTATTGTTATTTATTAATTTATTTTATAGGTTTTGATTAATTCTTATGTTATTTTTGTATTTTTTGCATTACTTTGTACAGTCTTTAATTTGCAGAGTTTATTTAATTATATATCTAATGCTTTTTGGGTGATGCTAATAGACGTGGTTTTTGACGAAAGTGCTGTTATGTGTATTTTGTGGGGAATTCCTTATTTGACTACGACAGGGCGGGGCACGTTTTTCATTGAATCTGCTGTTGTCGGTATGTCCTGTTGGTTTCCAGATGTAACGTAGGCGGGACGCAGCTACAATCAGGTAAGTGCAATCTTTGTCTAATTTTTATGTTATTTTTGATTATTTTTAATGTAAACATTATGCATCTATTGTTTATGTATTTGGTCTTTTGCTAAATGACTGTCATTGATCGATGCTGTTTGTGTTTCTTGTACTGTTTTCTTATTGTGTATAGCGTCGTCTCAAGGTAAGTTACAGGTCTACCCCGGCCCTTGTCGTATTTGTGTAGCGTTGTACATGGAGTGCTTTGCCCGGTATGTATGTTGGTGGTTGCGGGCCACAGGTAAGCCATCTTTCCTATGTCTCTCATCTAATGTTTTTTTCTTTTTCTTTTTCAGCTCTTCCCCGGCCCGTGTCGTCTTCGTGCAGCGTCGAGCATGGGGTGCTTGCCCGGTATGTATGATGCTGTTTGCAGGTCTTAGGTAAGCCATCATGTCTATGTCTCTTATCTAACTCTTTTTTCTGTTTATTTTACAGGTTTGCCACGGCTCGTGTCCTCCTCGTGCAGTGTCGTGCATGGAGTGCTTTGCCCGGTATGTATGATGCTGTTTGCGGGTGTTAGGAAAGCCATCTTTTCTTTGTTTCTCATCTAACTCTTTTTTCAGTTTATTTTACAGGTTTGGCCCGGCTCGTGTCCTCCCCGTGCAGCGTCGTGCATGGAGTGCTTTGCCCTGTATGTATGATGCTGTTTGCGGGTGTTAGGTAAGCCATCTTTTCTTTGTGTCTCATCTAAATCTTTTTTCTGTTTATTTTACAGGTTTGCCACGGCTCGTGTCCTCCCCGTGCAGCGTCGAGCATGGAGCGCTTTGCCCGGTATGTATGTGAGATGCTGTTTGCAGGTCTTAGGTAAGCCATTTTGTCTATGTCTCTCATCTAATGCATTTTCTCTTTTTTTTTTTACAGGTCTTCCCCGGCTCGTGACGTCTCCGTACAGCATCGTGCATGGAGTGCTTTGCCCAGTATGTAAAATGCTGTTTGCAGGTCTTAGGTAAGCTATCTTGTCTATGTCTCTCATCTAAAACTTTTTTCTGTTTATTGCTGTTATATGCTGTTTCTTTCAATCTTTTTAAGGCAAAAATAAAAGCAATGTCATGAGCAATACCAATACCTATAACTTTAACAATGCCGAGACCGTTGTATTGTAAATGCTTGTTTAATGTTGCCCTGCGTTTTTTTTGCGCCAACTGGTACAAGGATCTTGCCTGCCTTATTTTTTCCCTGCATCTCGGTACGTTATGCAGGGCCTTTTTTAAGTGGGTGTGGGCCTTCGTGCATTTTTTATCAAACCAGCCCTGGGGGGAATGCTGGCCATGTCGTTTTTGTCTTGTTAATAGCTTCCTGGCCTCAACTGAGATCTTAAGGAAAGCGTTAATTATATCTTTATCCTGTCCTGTGAAAGGCATGTCGCTATATCCTCTGTGCTATTATTAATCAGGCCTAGGAGGAATGCCCCGGGATCCACTTTTGTCCAATTTAGCGTGTACCCGTTTATGCTGGCTGTAGGAGAGTAGGGTCTGCAATCCTATGATCACCCAGATTTTTTGCTTTTGCTTCATTGGTTTACGACTTTCTCCGGCTGTGGGCCTGCCAATCAGACCCACAGCCTAGCTGTTCTCTCTCGAAATTAACACACATGTACGTTAGGTGCATCCACTAATTGGAACTGGGCCACCTTGTCAGTCCCTGTCTCAGCATACCACAGGTATCCAGGGCATCGGTGTACCCAGGGCCTACCAGGGGCTGAAGCATGTATTATGCCACCCCTGGAATGGCCGCCCAAATATGACACAACTGGCTGCACGACAGCTGGGGCCACGTGGTGTAATCACCCGTTGCTGTAGGTGTAGTATTCCTACACCTAAACCCTAAAATGGACACATGGATTCCTATCAGTCACTCCTATAGCAGGCCTTATCAATCCTGAAGGCAGAGTGCAGGGAATCATGTGGGACGGTGCTCTGGCACGAGCTGAGCCCGTCGACGGCTTGCGGAACCAAGCCCTAATAGCCGTTCCATGGTGACGCGGGCCAACTACTTTTAATGCATTATAATCCTTGCGGTTATTTGCTAACTTTGGCATCGCATCACCTATACATGTCGAGTAAGGTGTCATACGAATGGGAATACGAACCCCTCGCCAGTCCTGGTGACGGGGTTAGCATTCCCCCCTTTTAGAGGGACACGACATGGAAGTAACCTTGAACCACGGTTAAAGTTGACTCAAGCCTCAGCATCACAAAATGGATGCTGCCACCAGACACAAGTCTGACCTCCTGCTGCTGGGGGACCTTCCAGCAAGGGGAGCTTGGACAAAGGGTTTCCTGTCGAGGGCGGTGTTAGCACCGTCCCAGACAGGGTTTGTGTATCCCAGGTAGGCAGGGCTGAAAGGAAGGTGACTGCAAGTGGCACCCCGGTGCTCACTGTGCATAGCCCGGCTCAAACCAGTTTCGGGGGCACACCAGCCCCTGAGCTGGCGCGAAGCCGGACAAAGGATAGGGGTGTAACCACCCCCCCTCCTGGCTCCACCCATAGGTAGAACCTAGTCACGGGCCAGCCCCTTTTCTTAGAATAAAGGTAGGAGCGAGTCCCCTTCCCAAATTGGATAATCAGATAACTCCGAATCACGAACTACTTTCCACGAAAGGAACTCTTGACTATTTCTGAAGACTCTCCCTTGTGGCTAAGGAGTAGCCACCCTGCACCAGCAGGCACCATCTAAGCGCTTGCGGTTTGCTGTAAGTCTCTCCTACGGATCAAGACTGCCCAGCTCGACGAGACCCGAGTTCCCTGCCATCTCTGACCTTTTACCTCCCTCATCAGCTCAGCTGAGAGTCGTAGGTGTGACGAGACCTGCGGGACCGGCTATCTTCAGAACCTGCACGACGCTTATCTAGCACGCCCACCGAGGGACCCTCGAGTGAGTGCACCTAGGGTTTGAGAAGCCCTAACCCTGAGCAGCTCCAGCATCGAAGTCTGCCTCCCCAGCATCCCCGAGATCTGCGTGGGGGCCCTTCCGCTCCTTGTTGTTCACCGCGTTGTTCGACCACTTGCCGACCGGCTTGTGGCCCTCTTCACGACGCACCACGATTGTTTCATCACTAGTCTGGTTGCTCCAGACTGGCTCTTGCTCCCCTTCAACAGAGGAGTACCACGGACCCTCCTGGTCCACTCCCGACGCCATCTTGACTCCCCCGCTTGGGTGGCCACTGCCAAGATCCGCTGCCCCTTCCTGGGCCCAGCATCATCGACAGCAGACACCTTCGTGGGACAGCTCGCCCTCCATCCTGGTCGCCGCCGCGCCTCCTGGTCCGAGGAACAGCCGAGTCCGACGTCACCCACTCACCTGGTCGAGGTGACTTCAGCCGGTACCCTCCTGGTACCCACACGATCGCTGGCTAGCGGTTGAGAACTGAGTCCCCTCTGCTTTCAGGTTTTCCTTCACCACCGATCCAGGCTTGGATCGCTCTGAACATCGTCACTGGTCGCCTGCCAGCAACTTCTTCTTTCAGGCTCCTGAGACTACACGAGGACTCCCGACATCTTGACGAACTTCACGCAGCCGCAGCCTCCGGACTAGGTAACTCGAGCATCTCGGTGCTCCATCGCAGGTTCGCTCTACAAGTGTCCAGTTCCTTTTTCGTTTAGTCCCACTGATCGGATCACTCCGGGATCAGTATCTCCAGACTCTAACCACTCGCATTTCACTGTTAGTGTAGATGGTTTCTCGTGCCCCCCGGGCATTTGTGTAAATTGTGCAACTGAAGTATTTTCCTAAGAGTTTTGTAGTGTGCTTAGCTCCCTGACTCATAAAGAGCCAGGGTAGTCTTGCTATAAATAAATATCCTTTTATTTTCATAACAACTTGTGTGGTGTCCTTTCACTTGGTGTTCAAAGGGTATATGTGATGGTAAACAGCTGGCTTAACACGCCCTCTAGAGTTTAGCCTGAGACTGCTCGTATCCACGCTACTAGGATAGCTGGTCAAAAAGGTTGACTTACAACCAATCATCAATAAGGGTCGTTTGGAATGATACACAGTGATCACTAGAATAGTGAGCACTACATATCAGGCCAACTTCTCACATTGGTGAGCAGCGGTTGGGATTTGAGCTTGCTGTTGTTTTACCACACACGTATCCTAAGAATATCGCAGTGAAAGATCACATAAGTACCCAGGTACATATAACTTAACTTAGAATACTCCGAGTTCTACTGAACCGGCTGTTGTAGTGTAACAGGGCTTAGCACACCCTGACTACAACTCTTAGCAAGGGATCAGTAGGTAAACCCATAGTGTAGGTAGGTGCAACACTTACACCTCACTAGAAAAGCATGTCGGTCCACGGAGAGTCTGCAGGGACTCCCCTAGTGGTCAGTGACCCTCCACAGGTCGTGTCACGGTATGCAACTCTTAGCTTCAAGGAGATGAGACAACTGTGTGCCTCCAGGAAGCTAAACCAGGGTTCTAACCCTACCATCGCAATACTGATAGGTCTCTTAGAGGCGTACGATGCTAGGAGGTCCTCTAACCCAGGTCCCCCCAGTGCAGATGGGAACATGCCCCCCTTAGAGGGAACCCTCGGTGACCCGGACCTCGACCCTCACACAGAGGAGGAGGACGAGGACGAGTTATCGGGAGACGAGGCAGACAAAGGTCCAGCGGTAGTCGGCAGGCTTACAAGGACCAACTTAAGCAGGCATGAGAATGGAACTGGGGGAGCCCCGGGCCCACGCTCAAGCAGGCTTAACCTTGGGAACGGACGAGCTAGGTCTCTCTCCAGAGGCTCTGGCAGATCGGTTCATACACATGTCTCTCAGGCACCTTCTCAGAGAGGAATGACTTCCCCTCAGAGGAGGGAGCATGAAGCGAAGATGCGGGAGGTCAATCTGAGGATCGAGCGGGAAGAACTTGCCCTCGCCAAAGAAAGACTTGCCTTAGCCCGAGAGCAGAAATTAAGTGGGTTAGATCCCACTGGTGGCAGCATTCTCAATAGAGAGAAAGACAGGGGTATAGACACTAGACACCTGAGTAAAATCGTGCCCCCCTTTAAACAAGGGGACGACATCCACAAGTGGATAACTGCCTTGGAGAGGGCCTGCACTGTCCAGTGCGTCCCCCCAAGTCAGTGGGCAGCTATACTGTGGCTTTCCTTTGAAGGTAAAGGAAGGGACAAGCTCCTCACTACAAGAGCTGAGGATGCTAACAACTACCAAGTCCTGAAGAACACACTGATTGATGGGTTCGGCTTAACCACGGAACAGTACCGGGTGCTGTTCCGGGACACCCAGAAAATTCAGTCTCAGGATTGGGCTGACTTTGTCGATTGTGCCACTAAGGCTTTGGAAGGCTGGTTGCTGGGTAGCAAGGTTACTGATTACACAGGATTGTACAATCTTATCATGCGAGAACAGATTTTAAACAACTGTCAGAACCAATTGTTGCATCAGCACCTTGTCGACTCGGATCTGACCTCTCCCCAAGAATTGGGAAAGAAGGCAGACAGATGGGTCAGAACAAGGGTCAAGCAGAACCAGAATCAGAACCAGGGTGGTCAGAAGAAAGCAGACCAAAAGGGTAACAAGAACGAACAAAATGACCAGAAGTCTTCGACAGGTCCCCAACAAACCAAAGAGGGTGGGGGTCAGGCTTCACAGAAGAAGAAGACTCAAGAAGGCCAGTCAAAAAGGTGGTGCCAATACTGTAAAAGTAAGACTCACTGGTTTAGTGAGTGCACCAAGAAAGGAGGGCAAACTCCTACCACTGCAGCCCCTAAGGCACCTGCGCCCCCTAGTACAGTCAGCAGTGGTAGTGCGCCTCCCAAGGCATTAGTTGGGTTAACCTTGGGAACCGAGGGGAGTGACGACTTAGTCGGCACGCTCACTCAGGCCGTCCTTGTCTGTACAGGGGATATGGATATGTCCCCTGACGCCAGTCCCAATACTTTGGGCAAATACAGGCAGACACCTTTGATAAATGGAAAAGTGGCTCAGGCCTACAGGGACACGTGTGCCAGTGTCACCATGGTGACGCCTAACTTCGTGGACCCTGGACAGATCATGCTAGGTACCAGTTACCTAGTGACCAATGCCAGCAACGTCACTACCAATCACGGTATGGCAGTTGTTGATTTCTCCTGGGGAGGGGTAAGTGGCCCGAAAAAGGTTGTGGTTAGTTCAGACCTCCCCGTAGAATGTCTGTTGGGCAATGATTTGGAAACGTCACAATGGTCAGAAGTGGAGCAGAGGACTCACATGGAAATGTTAGGTTTGCCAGCACATGTCCTTGCTGTGACCAGGTCACAGGCCAAAAGGTGCCCCACTGAACAGGTGCTGGATCCTGGAAGAACGGACCAGACACCTTCCAAGAAAAGGAGCAGTAAGGGTAAGGCTTCGCCTTCCCCCTTGCCCCAGGTCGTGGATCAAGTCTCCGAGGAGGCTGACCTTAAAGAACTGAGGGAAACTGAGCCGCAAGAGCTTGAACCTGGTCAGGTTGAGTTTCTGGGCTCAGGGGGACCCTCCAGGGAAGACCTGGGGAAGGCACAGTTAGACTGCCCCTCACTTGAACCCCTCAGACAGCAGGCCGCTGCTGAGGCTGCAGGGAACGCCACAGGTACCCACAAAGTGTACTGGGACGATGGACTCCTGTACTCCGAGGCAAGAGACCCCAAACCTGGTGCGACCAGGAGGTTGGTCATCCCCTTGTCTCTGAGAGGTTTCCTTCTCACCTTGGCCCACGAGATTCCCCTTGCAGGTCACTTAGGCCAGAATAAGACTTGGGACAGAATTGTTCCACACTTTCACTGGCCCCACATGTCCGAAGATACGAAGGAGTTTTGCCGCTCCTGTGTCACTTGCCAAGCCAGTGGTAAGTCAGGTGGCACGACAAAGGCCCCCCTCATACCACTACCAGTGGTGGGGGTACCCTTTGAACGAGTGGGGATCGACATTGTCAGACCAATGGAACCCCAGACAGCATCAGGGCACAAGTTTATACTGGTGGTGGTGGACCACGCCACTAGGTATCCTGAAGCTATTCCCCTTAGGACCACTACGGCACCTGTGGTGGCACGGGCCCTACTTGGAGTGTTCTCCAGAGTGGGCTTCCCTAAGGAGGTCGTCTCAGACAGAGGTGCAAACTTCATGTCGGGATATCTGACTGCTATGTGGAAGGAATGTGGTGTCAACTACAAGTTCACCACACCCTATCACCCACAATGCAATGGGCTTGTTGAGAGATTCAACAGGACCCTAAAAGGGATGATTCACGGACTACCTGAAAAGCTTCGGCGGAGATGGGATGTCCTGATACCCTGCCTCTTGTTCGCCTACAGAGAGGTCCCGCAGAAGGGGGTTGGCTACAGCCCTTTCGAGCTTCTGTTCGGACATCCTGTAAGGGGACCCCTTTGTTTGGTAAAGGAAGGATGGGAGAGACCTCTCAGAAAGCCGGCATCAAACATTGTGGACTATGTGCTCGGTCTCCGCTCGCGGATGGCGGAGTACATGGAAAAGGCGTCTAAAAACCTTGAGGCGAGCCAAGAATTACAGAAAGCTTGGCACGACCAAAAGGCTGTCCTGACTGTGTACCAGCCTGGACAGAAGGTGTGGGTGCTGGAGCCAGTGGCCCCAGCAGCACTCAAAGACAAATGGTCTGGGCCCCACACGATCATTGAGCAAAAGGGAGAGGTCACCTACCTGGTAGACCTGGGAACTCCCCGGAGCCCCCACAGGGTGCTCCATGTAAACAGGCTCAAGGCATATGTCGACAGGGAGGGCATGGGCTTGCTCATGGCCACAGATGAGGGACAGGAGGAGGAGAGTGACCCTCTCCCAGACCTGCTCTCTCAGAACCCTGACGATGGATCAGTAGATGGTGTTGTCTTTTGTGGCAGCCTCTCTGGACATCAACAAGAGGATTGTAAACAGGTTCTTCAATCCTTTCGACATATGTTCTCTCTGATACCCAGTCAGACCAAGTGGTGTACCCACGAGGTCGACACTGGGGACAGTCTGCCCGTAAAGAGTAAAATCTATCGGCAACCTGATCATGTCAGAGACTGCATCAAGACAGAGGTGCAGAAAATGTTGGAGCTGGGAGTCATTGAACCCTCGGACAGCCCCTGGGCTAGCCCCGTAGTGCTCGTGCCGAAACCTCACACCCAGGGCGGTAAGAAAGAGATGAGGTTTTGCGTGGACTACAGAGGTCTCAATGCGGTCACTAAGACCGACGCCCACCCGATACCAAGAGCAGACGAACTTATCGACCGGTTGGCCTCGGCCAACTACTTAAGTACGTTTGACCTGACAGCTGGGTATTGGCAAATCAGGTTAGCTGAGGAGGCCAAGCCCAAAACAGCATTTTCTACCCCGGGTGGGCATTATCAGTTCGTGGTAATGCCCTTTGGTTTGAAAAATGCGCCTGCCACCTTCCAAAGGCTGGTGAATCGAGTTCTCACTGGGTTGGACGACTTCTGTGCGGCGTATCTGGACGATATCGCTGTCTTTAGCTCCACCTGGGAGGATCACCTGGTCCACCTGAGGAAAGTGTTAGAGGCCCTGCAGAAGGCAGGCCTCACTATCAAGGCCACCAAGTGCCAGATAGGGCAGACACAGGTTGTATACCTGGGCCACCTTGTAGGTGGAGGCCAGGTTCAACCATTGGAGAGCAAAATACAGGCCATCCAGGACTGGGCTCCTCCAACCACCCAGACTCAGGTTCGAGCTTTCTTGGGCCTGACTGGTTATTACCGGAAATTTGTCAGAAATTATGGATCCATTGTGACCCCGCTAAACGACCTGACAAGTAAAAAGATGCCAAAAAAAGTTCAGTGGACAGCAAGCTGTCAGAAGGCATTCGATGACCTAAAGCAGGCCATGTGCACAGCACCTATCCTAAAGAGTCCAGACTACTCCAAACCATTCATTGTCCAAACAGACGCTTCGGAGCTGGGTGTGGGAGCTGTTCTATCGCAACTGAATTTTGATGGTCATGACCAGCCCATAGCTTTTATTAGCAGGAGGCTGACCCCCAGAGAGAAGAATTGGTCAGCTATTGAGAGGGAGGCCTTTGCTGTGGTTTGGGCCCTGAAGAAGTTGAGGCCATACTTGTTTGGCACTCACTTCAAGATTCAGACCGACCATAAGCCCCTCTTGTGGCTAAATCAAATGAAGGGTGAAAACCCCAAACTACTTAGGTGGTCCATTTCCCTACAGGGTATGGACTTCACAGTGGAGCATAGACCTGGCACTGATCATGGCAATGCAGATGGGCTCTCCAGGTATTTCCACTTAGAGCAAGAAGACTCACCTGGTCAAGGTTAGCTTATTGTCCCAAAGTTTGGGGGGGGGTCATGTAGGAGAGTAGGGTCTGCAATCCTATGATCACCCAGATTTTTTGCTTTTGCTTCATTGGTTTACGACTTTCTCCGGCTGTGGGCCTGCCAATCAGACCCACAGCCTAGCTGTTCTCTCTCGAAATTAACACACATGTACGTTAGGTGCATCCACTAATTGGAACTGGGCCACCTTGTCAGTCCCTGTCTCAGCATACCACAGGTAACCAGGGCATCGGTGTACCCAGGGCCTACCAGGGGCTGAAGCATGTATTATGCCACCCCTGGAATGGCCGCCCAAATCTGACACAACTGGCTGCACGACAGCTGGGGCCACGTGGTGTAATCACCCGTTGCTGTAGGTGTAGTATTCCTACACCTAAACCCTAAAATGGACACATGGATTCCTATCAGTCACTCCTATAGCAGGCCTTATCAATCCTGAAGGCAGAGTGCAGGGAATCATGTGGGACGGTGCTCTGGCACGAGCTGAGCCCGTCGACGGCTTGCGGAACCAAGCCCTAATAGCCGTTCCATGGTGACGCGGGCCAACTACTTTTAATGCATTATAATCCTTGCGGTTATTTGCTAACTTTGGCATCGCATCACCTATACATGTCGAGTAAGGTGTCATACGAATGGGAATACGAACCCCTCGCCAGTCCTGGTGACGGGGTTAGCATTCCCCCCTTTTAGAGGGACACGACATGGAAGTAACCTTGAACCCCGGTTAAAGTTGACTCAAGCCTCAGCATCACAAAATGGATGCTGCCACCAGACACAAGTCTGACCTCCTGCTGCTGGGGGACCTTCCAGCAAGGGGAGCTTGGACAAAGGGTTTCCTGTCGAGGGCGGTGTTAGCACCGTCCCAGACAGGGTTTGTGTATCCCAGGTAGGCAGGGCTGAAAGGAAGGTGACTGCAAGTGGCACCCCGGTGCTCACTGTGCATAGCCCGGCTCAAACCAGTTTCGGGGGCACACCAGCCCCTGAGCTGGCGCGAAGCCGGACAAAGGATAGGGGTGTAACCACCCCCCTCCTGGCTCCACCCATAGGTAGAACCTAGTCACGGGCCAGCCCCTTTTCTTAGAATAAAGGTAGGAGCGAGTCCCCTTCCCAAATTGGATAATCAGATAATCGGATAACTCCGAATCACGAACTACTTTCCACGAAAGGAACTCTTGACTATTTCTGAAGACTCTCCCTTGTGGCTAAGGAGTAGCCACCCTGCACCAGCAGGCACCATCTAAGCGCTTGCGGTTTGCTGTAAGTCTCTCCTACGGATCAAGACTGCCCAGCTCGACGAGACCCGAGTTCCCTGCCATCTCTGACCTTTTACCTCCCTCATCAGCTCAGCTGAGAGTCGTAGGTGTGACGAGACCTGCGGGACCGGCTATCTTCAGAACCTGCACGACGCTTATCTAGCACGCCCACCGAGGGACCCTCGAGTGAGTGCACCTAGGGTTTGAGAAGCCCTAACCCTGAGCAGCTCCAGCATCGAAGTCTGCCTCCCCAGCATCCCCGAGATCTGCGTGGGGGCCCTTCCGCTCCTTGTTGTTCACCGCGTTGTTCGACCACTTGCCGACCGGCTTGTGGCCCTCTTCACGACGCACCACGATTGTTTCATCACTAGTCTGGTTGCTCCAGACTGGCTCTTGCTCCCCTTCAACAGAGGAGTACCACGGACCCTCCTGGTCCACTCCCGACGCCATCTTGACTCCCCCGCTTGGGTGGCCACTGCCAAGATCCGCTGCCCCTTCCTGGGCCCAGCATCATCGACAGCAGACACCTTCGTGGGACAGCTCGCCCTCCATCCTGGTCGCCGCCGCGCCTCCTGGTCCGAGGAACAGCCGAGTCCGACGTCACCCACTCACCTGGTCGAGGTGACTTCAGCCGGTACCCTCCTGGTACCCACACGATCGCTGGCTAGCGGTTGAGAACTGAGTCCCCTCTGCTTTCAGGTTTTCCTTCACCACCGATCCAGGCTTGGATCGCTCTGAACATCGTCACTGGTCGCCTGCCAGCAACTTCTTCTTTCAGGCTCCTGAGACTACACGAGGACTCCCGACATCTTGACGAACTTCACGCAGCCGCAGCCTCCGGACTAGGTAACTCGAGCATCTCGGTGCTCCATCGCAGGTTCGCTCTACAAGTGTCCAGTTCCTTTTTCGTTTAGTCCCACTGATCGGATCACTCCGGGATCAGTATCTCCAGACTCTAACCACTCGCATTTCACTGTTAGTGTAGATGGTTTCTCGTGCCCCCCGGGCATTTGTGTAAATTGTGCAACTGAAGTATTTTCCTAAGAGTTTTGTAGTGTGCTTAGCTCCCTGACTCATAAAGAGCCAGGGTAGTCTTGCTATAAATAAATATCCTTTTATTTTCATAACAACTTGTGTGGTGTCCTTTCACTTGGTGTTCAAAGGGTATATGTGATGGTAAACAGCTGGCTTAACACGCCCTCTAGAGTTTAGCCTGAGACTGCTCGTATCCACGCTACTAGGATAGCTGGTCAAAAAGGTTGACTTACAACCAATCATCAATAAGGGTCGTTTGGAATGATACACAGTGATCACTAGAATAGTGAGCACTACATATCAGGCCAACTTCTCACACTGGCAAGATAAATATCGCTATTATATTGCGAATTCCTATCAAGTTTTTTCTCCTGCCCTTTTAGAGCGAGATCTAGGCAAATAGGGTAATGATCACTCATAAAAAAGTCAAGAGTCTTGCCATAGAGTACATTACGGGAGTACCTGTTGGATATTAGGACAAAATCAATGGTAGAATTACATCCCCTTTCATTGTAAGTTGGTTGAAACAAAGTGGGAGACAAACATAATTCATTCGCATAGCCAAGATCAAATTGGAAGGCTATGTCGTTCAACAGATCTCCCAAAGAAGTATGTGAAAAATGTGAGAGTATATCTTCATTTTCGTTACCCAGGCCACAAATACCTTGTTCGCTAAATTGGCACAACGAGCAGTTTAAATCACCCATCCAAATAGTAAACATGGTCTCCCTTTAGTTTTCCTTCAAGATTTTTTAAGGATGTGCCCTATATCGATAAGACATTCGTTTGCTGGGCTTTAGGAATGTTATTATATAAGTTTATTAAAACGACATCCCTTTGCCCACATAAATTCATAGACAGGATCTGATAGTAGATGCTGACCTCTCTAACTTTCGCATGAGAGACCCCTGCCGAGTTGGAGACATAAGTACATAGTCCTCCTTTGTTATGGCCCTGTTTACTAATGCACGCTGCGGTGTTAAATGTTTGAAAGCCAATTATATGCAACTCCTCTATTGCCCATGTTTCCTGTAAACAAACTATGGCATAGTCATTAATGTAGGTTAGCCACTGAGGGTCTTTTACTTTGGTCGCTAGCCCAGCGATATTCCAGGTTAGTATTTTACAAGTTTTACCAGGTTTTCGACTGATCACTTCTCCTTCATTTATCCGTTGGGTGACTGTTATGGTAGGGTCGTTTTGGCCATTTATGCTTGAGCATTTTGCAGGAACTATGCCTCTGTCCTCCACGTTGCTTGTATTTTTGGGCGAGGTTTGCTCCAATGCATTCATGCATTTAGTTTTGAGTCCCTTATTAGATACATGTCTCCCCCTTTTCATAGTTGTATCCATTTTCCCTTGATTCTCCTCCCTCTCTGCCATGGCAAAGGGTCAATCTAATTCTTCCATTCCTGTTAAGGGCTCAAAGCGATTGTAGAGTGGAATGCTCGCGCCTCCAGCGTATCCCTTATGGGGATCCCCTATGGGTTTTCTAACATCAGGGCCCACAACAGGATGTTTACCATTTAGCCTATATGGGCCTGGGAATGGTGGGTAGAAGGCTCCTAATGGCAACACATTAATTACATTATTGATAAAGAAAGCATTTCCTAGCCTATTTAATATTGCATGCACTAATCTCGGATCACTAAACGTCAGGACGACACAGTCACCCTGTAGCTCTTTTCTTTCTTTGCCCACCCACGCAATCCGTCTTGCCATTTTGAAATGCTTGAATAACACATCCGTGAGGCCAGTATGCCTTCCCAACCAGTTAAGGGACTTATTGCGGAGTTCTATCCATGTTTCTGGTTCAGGTAACCTTAGTACTGGAGCATTAGCCAAGATTACCACATATGGTGTAGCTTCCGGTGGCAAGTCAAGGCGAATATGTGTTTGGGGTTCCTGAAATGGCCTCAAATCCCTATCATTATGCCCTAGTCTATTTTTATATCTATACTTCTTCCCCGCCAATTTATTTGTCTCAATGATAATGTTTTGGTCACCCATGTCAGCGTTATTTCCAGGGATGGGGGGTCCAGAGATACTGCCCCTGGTCACTAGGTTAGGGATAGCCATATTGGTTGTGCTTGTCGGCCCACTCAAAAGAGTCTTTTCCTGGACATGTATTAGATTCTCCTGGTTTTTTGTACAAAGCTTGCCCATTATATTCCCCTCCAGGTTTACCACTCTCTCAATTAATTTCCCCAGTGCATTCCCTATGTACCTGTGCAAATCGTCTATGCTTTTTGATATTTTTTTTAATGCCAAAGATTGGTTCGCTAGCTGGGCGTGCGTAGTAGGTTTTCTTAGGCCCCCTGTGTTATTACGTGCAGATGGTAGTTGAGATGGCACTTTGCTCTGGGTTGCCCTTTTCTTGCCTTGGGCACTCTTTTTACACCTCCCTAGACCTTGCCCTTTAGATATTTGTATAAGTATGCTCTCTGGGCTGCCAGGATGTTTACTATGCTTCAGTGGTGGTTGAATATCCTCTGCCTAATCACTCAGGTCACTCTGAGCTATGTGGGCCGAGATGTTCTGTATGGAACCATTTTGGGGGCCCAGAGCAGAATTGTTTTCACATTGTACTAAGGGGTTATTGGAGTTAAGGCCTCCCTCTTCCCTTGCTGGGCCCCTCCTTCCCTTCGATAACGATTCCTCCACCGTACTAATTTGCTCCTCTATAGCCCCCATAGCCCCTGTGAGATATGACAATAATGATGTCTGGCCCACTGCCTTAGCCTCTACATTTGCAGTAATTACTGCATTATTCATTTTCCTTTTTGGCATAATTAAATATTAAACAATCGCAGGACAGCAGTACAAATAAAGCAAGTGCTTTCAACAAGCTTACTTCTGTGGATAAGAATCCTTAGTCCATTGTCCGATCACCACATCGTCCACCAGGGCGCTCGTATTGCGAAGCGGTAGCCGCGCTGGAATTTATGCGCCTCCGGGCGCGTTAGAATGGCGTCAGCGTCAGCACAGGGCAGGGCAGTGTGGGAGCAGTAGTCTCCCTCCACGTGTCAGCACAGCACAACACCAGCTGGCAGCGGTTCCCGCGAAGTGGGAGCCGCGCCGGAAATTATGCACCTCCGGGCGCGTTAGGATGGCGTCAGCGTCAGCACAGGGCAGGGCAGTGTGGGAGCAGTAGTCCCCCTCCACGCGTCAGCACAGCACAACACCAGGTGGCAGCGGTTCCCGCGAAGCGGGAGCCGCGCTGGAATTTATGCGCCTCCGGGCGCGTTAGGATGGCGTCAGCGTCAGCACAGGGCAGGGCAGTGTGGGAGCAGTAGTCCCCCTCCAAGCGTCAGCACAGCACAACACCAGGTGGCAGCGGTTCCCACGATGCGGGAGCCGCGCTGGAATTTATGCGCCTCCGGGCGCGTTAGGATGGCAGCAGCGGCAGCACAGGGCAGGGCAGTGTGGGAGCAGTAGTCCCCCTCCACGTGTCAGCACAGCACAACACCAGGTGGCACCGGTTCCCGGGATTTGTGTTGAAAAGTTTACTCCGTGTTCAGCATTGCGTGGTTGGGGGTTCGTTATACATGCTTTCACTGGTTTTAGGTTTTACTCTTTTGCACAGACACTTCTGTTAGCAAAGGAAGACCTGAGGAAGAGTAATGCCAGGGCCAGGCGTCAACCTGCAGCACCCACAACTAAAACGAAATCAAATTCTGCGCACTACGGAAGCCGAGCAGGTACAGGTGCAAGTAATTTTGAGCTGCTAAAGCCAGATATAAATCCTAATGCATTTGGGGAGTTTGATAAGACCTTTTGGGGTTTTTTGAGAGAAACCTGAGTGCTTGGCTAGATCTATTGAAACCAATGTTTAAGTGGCATTTAAAGGACGGAACATTTTAGGGTGGAAAAATTTAGCCAAAATAGGTATTATTTTGCAGCCAGGTCACAAATTACCTATTGTGCTTGGAGACATTTCTGTTTGCTCCATTGATGTCTCAGAGGATGGCTTGCTCAATTTGGTGAAAGCAGTTTCCTGAAGTATTCTCGAACAAAATTGGCAATGTATTGGGGTTTGAGCATTGCATTAGCCTTAAAAAGGTGAATGCCCTGTAATACACAAAGTCAGACCTATTCCTTTGAGTGTGCACGATGAACTTAAGACTTTTTTGAATAATTTATGGGAGGATAGGGTTATTGAGCCTGCAGAGGCCTCCAAGTGGGTTTCTCCGGTCGTTCGACTTAAGGTAACTATATCAAAACATGCCACCCCTTACCACATAGTCAGGAAATGTTGGCAAATTTAGCTAAAGCAAAATATTTCTCAGCTACAGAACTCCACTCAGATTATCATCAAGTTGCCCTGAGTACAAGTTCACAGGATGTGACAACCTTTGTCACACCTCATGGTGCTTTTAATTATCTAAAACTACCTTTTGGATTGGCGTCAGCCACCAGTGTTTTACAGCGAATGATGGACAGTTTGTTTGGTGACCTAAAATGTGTGCGAGCTTTTCAGGATGATATCCTGATTTTCACAAAGGAGAGTGTTATACCCTACTTAGTTGTACAACATGTACTCCAGCCCTGCTGCCTCTAGCTGCTCAGCCAGAGTGAGAGATGGTAGCGGAATGTTGGTGTGACTGTGATGCGTGGAATGCCTGTGAATGAGTGGTGACAGTTGGAGATGGGCTGAGCAGCTAGGCAGGCTGCTCCTGGTGGGGCTGGTGTAGGGGCTGGTACCACACTAGGCTGTCTGGGGTCAAGACAGATGTGACCTGTACTGGGGTCTGAATAAAGAAGACTTAATAATACCTCTGGCTCCAGGTGTCTATCTTCATAGATCACAACATTATTTTGGCGACGAGCGGACTTGGACCCTTGAGACTCTTGGTAAAGCACAGAAACAAAGGAACTACAAAAAAACTACAAGAGAAACCAAGAGATCCTACAAGCTACTACATCTACAAAGAAAGTATTTCCAGGCAAGCCAGCGCCAGCCCCGCCAGTGTCTTTACCAACGGACAGCCCCACCGGACAATGTCATCACCTAATGACACTTCAGCCTGGAAATACTCAATTGGTTTTACAAAGCTACAGTGAGTTGGAGGAGTAGTTCAACTACAACCGTATTTGGTGTTCCAGCCACAACGTTTGCTACATTAAAGATTACAGTGAGTTGGAAGAGTAGTTGCACTACAGCCATTGGGTGTTCCAGCCACATCAATTTACTGTGCCTTCAAGACCACAGTGACTTCGATTAAAAGGTACATTTTTGGGGATATTTGTATCCTGTCATTATGTTCTGCGTGCAGTTGTAGCACAGATGGACAATGTATGAGGCCTGACAAGAATTTTAAACAAAGTGAGTGACCAGTATTTCAACCAAAGTCAGTACATCTCTTGATACTACGTGCTACTGTGCAGCAGCCTTTTTAAAGAAATGAGGAACCTGCCCCAAGTTTGTCAATCTCTGGATGTCTACTCTAGAGGCGAGGTGCTAGCTCAATGTCTGTGGGCACTCCTTAGCGGCTACACGATGGTTCCTGTCTACATTGAAGCAGAGCTCCCCACACATTGGGTCTTTCACAGGAATTTGCAACCACATGGTCAGTAGCATATAGCAGTGGGTGCACAGATTGAGAAACAAGGTGTCTACGCACAACTATTAACATTTACAGAGCTATTTGGATTACTGAAACATTCGCCAGCTTTTTACTTGGCCCTTTTCTACATGTTATGCGGTAGGATGCGGAGGCAATTGCACAAATGCAGACTTTGAAGCACCTTTGAGGTGAGCCATTATTTTGTTTTAAACCGTTCTGGCCGCGCTTTACTCTTGTCAGTTTAACTAATGTCTTTGCAATTCAAAACTGGAGGCGCGAGCTACATACAGCGTGTGGACTCTTACCTGTAATGGCTCTGGAATTTCCTCCATGTCGCATAGTTCTACGAGGGTCCCTCTGTGACGCTTGACTATTGCACAGGAGCGTTTTGGTGCATTTACGCGACATGAGCCACCCGGCGCAACGTCACAAGCGTGCCGCCATCTTAAGGTTCGTGGAGGCACATAGTCACATAGCATGTCAAAGTGCCCTCTGTTCTTCTTGCCAACCAAGGTGTTCGTGCTTCATCTAATAAAGTTTGGTGAAAGTCGACATGGAGTCTGGGGACAACACAGTGTTTCTTTGTCTGGAAGCAGTTGAGGAATCGTCGTCACCTAAGCAGTTTCTTTTGAAGGTCCAGTGCCGCATGGTACAGCTGAGGACTGTGAGCTTACACCATCTTCGGCGGCGCTTTATCAGTACTTTGCAGATACAGTTGTTTCTTTGGAGTTTTCAAAATCATTACGCGTTTCAGCTGAGTATCATTTCGTCGGAAGGTTTTTGTCTATTTAATCTCACAGCTGAGTGGCATTTTATCTAGAATATCATTTTGTTTTTCTTCACAACCGAGTGGCATTTTCCCTGGTAAATTTCACGTTTCAGCTACCACTGTCTTTGAACATATATCTTATTGACTGTGTCACATTGTAATTAGGACTTTCATAATAAGTATGCCAGTCAGTAACTATGCTTAGATCTTATGTGTGCCACGATGTTATAAGCAATGAGGTTGGGTGTTACGTTTCGTTTAAAAATATTCTCCACTGTAATAGTTTGGAAGATATTTAATAATGTCGTCATCTAAGTAAAAGATTTTTCTGTCAAGGCTTTGAAGAAATTTCCATGCTACGTTTAGAATATGTGTTTGTCATTGCTCTGGTTTTTTTTTAAGCTTCAAAAACTGTATATTCATGTGCATTGCAACGTGGGGGAATATCCTTTTGTGTCTTTTCTGATATTGCCGTGTCTCTGCGCACAACTCAGGTAAGAGATCGCTCACCGGCGTGTCGCATGAATGTATCCAAGTTATATTTTAGGGGCATGACTAGATGTTTTGCCTAGAGTGTAGTTTATTAAAGCTACAGTGTCCTCATTTCTTAGAGTTTAAGATATTGAGATTATCTTCTTTAGCACATCTTTTGTCGTGATGCCACAGATTTTCGCTTTATTATGGATGGGGCGTCCATAAGTTCTTGTGGGTGGTCATAACATTGTTCCCATACATGAGGGATGGTTGTGGGTTTAATTCCCCATCACATTTCACATTTCGTTACTCCTACATGGGGGTATGTAACCTCTACAAGGGGATTGGACCATGGGTTAGTTCCCATATTTACACTGCACCTAGGTTAACCCTTACACTGGGTTGGGATATGGACTATACCCCATTTACAGTTGCGCGCAGTACAATTGTACATTCCTTCACGGGCGTTTCTATGGGTGACGACCCATTTGTTTTTTGTTTTCCTTATTCTTGGGATTGAGGTTGTAGGGTATTCTGTCTTTTTCGCTACTCTACGTTATGCTTTTTGGCATTTGTGTTGTGGGGTCTTTTACCCTTTGTGTTATAGAACATTACGTCACAGTGTATGATACAAAATGCTACAAAATGTATTTCTTGTAATGTTACGCTTTTGCTTACGCTTCAAAATGTTTTATAATCTCTTTTTAGGGGGTATGGGGGATATTGCTGTTCAAATGTATGTATCTTATCCATCCTTTCTTGCTTTAATGGTTCTTTCTCCTGCGATGTTTAGTCTTTATTGCTGCATCCGAGACACTTGTACCATTATTCATTTTTCTTGTTTATAGTTCTTGCTTGATGTTATATTACTTTTATTTTTCGTTTTCTTTGAAGAAAAAGGGATAATGTTATACCCTACTTAGTTGTACAACATGTACTCCAGCCCTGCTGCCTCTAGCTGCTCAGCCAGAGTGAGAGATGGTAGCGGAATGTTGGTGTGACTGTGATGCGTGGAATGCCTGGGTGCCTGTGTGAATGAGTGGTGACAGTTGGAGATGGGCTGAGCAGCTAGGCAGGCTGCTCCTGGTGGGGCTGGTGTAGGGGCTGGTACCACTCTAGGCTGGCTGGGGTCAAGACAGATGTGACCTGTACCGGGGACTGAATAAAGAAGACTTAATAATACCTCCTGGCTCCAGATGTCTATCTTCATAGATCACAACAGAGAGGGAGAAACATCTTAGTGTATTGGAAAAGGTCTTCAGTATTCTCAAAGATAGAGGCATGACTGTCCGTATCGAAAAATGCAAAATGATGGTTCATGAGGTTGAATATCTTGGGCACAATATATCTGTGGAAGGCGTTAAACTCAAATTTAGCAATTTGGCAGTGATTTAGAGTGTGCCCTTACCCTATGATAAGTAATCCTAACTCAATGAATGTTATGTGTTTTTTAGATAAAATATTTGTGGGAGCAGGTATGCCTAAAGAGGTAGTTACTGATAATGGATCACATTTTATCTCTAGTGAGTTAAGATCATTCTTTCAGTCACAAGGAGTGAAACATTTACAAGCTGCTTTGTATAGTCCAGCTGCCAGTGGCCTTGTGGAAATGGCCAACCGGTTTCTTAAGGAGGGGGTCCTGCCAGACTGCTATATCTTCAGGTATGAATGTCATTGGTTACCTCAAAGAGAAAGTTTGGGCTTATCATACCATGCCTCACTCGACCACTGGTGCTGGTCCATTTAAGTTGTTAAAGGGCAGGGATCCTAAAGTGGAATTTGTTCCTAGTTGGTTGAGTCAGTACAAAACACGGGAAAGTCTGTAGGCAGTAGTAAAGTGAAGGAAATAGTAACTTTGAAACAGCGGTTTGGCCAGGGAGTGTGGATGAATAATTTAGGTAAAACGCACATGGGCCCATTGAATGATTGAGTGTAAGGTATCCATCCTTGGCCTCCCGCGCTGGATCAGTTTCGCATCACCTCAAGTTCCCAAAATTGAACAAACTTGTACCAACCCCTACAATTCAGCCTACTGATTATTGTATTTTGTCTTTAGTAGCTTTAGAGGCTGGAAAAACTGAAAATAAAATGGGAATGGAAATGGATGAATGTGGTTTATTTACAGAAATCGGAAAGACCAAAATGGAAATGGATATGGACTTGGATGATGACAAGGTAAAGCATGAGGCAAAGGAGGCAAATGTTGATGTCGGTGTTAAGCCGCTGTCTGAACCTGTGGTTACCCAGGAACATACGATCTTGGCTCTTATAACTAGCCCCTTGAAAGTTATAGTGCCACTAACAGGTCCCTTACCAGTTAAAGTGAGCCCATGAGTGACCCAGATTGATAATTGCAGTTTTGATCATCGGGATTTGGAGGATTTTACACTCCCGGACATTGCCCTACACATGGAAAAAAATCAAGAAATTGAGGCCAAACTAAAAATGCAGTGTGTGCCAGGTGCCCCAGAATTAGCTTTAAGTCTGTCGTCGGACTATCCTGTTAGTTGTCCTCATATGCTAACCCTGTACAGTAGCACTCCTTCAAGTGCTTCAATTGTGCGATCATTGAAATTATTGAATTTGGAAGTGATCACAAACGAAAGGGTACGAGATGTTTAGGAGACACACTGAATGAGGGTGTTAATGAAAATAGTGAAGGGAGGCTAAATTTAGATGTATTTTATGCATTAGAGAGGATTCTCTCGTGAATTTTAACCTTGCTTGAGAAATCCACTGCCCATTCTGTTCATGTGCTGGGTGTACTATCTCTGCAGCAGCTTAATTCTGCCAGTTCTTCTTTGGGAAAGCCAGGAAAGTGTAATGATGTGAATTCTCAAACAAGTCAGACTAGTATAGGTGGGTTAGAAATGGGAATCCAGTTAGGGAATTGGGAAGATCTGGGAGCTACTTCCTCAGTGCTGCCCTGGGATAGCCCTATGTTTGAAAATGTGTCTTGTATCAACCCACAAGATCACGAAACAGAGTTTATGAGACATTATAGAGGAAAACATAAATGCATTAATACCTAAGAACACCCCACCGGTTTATCATATTTTAAAAAATGGGAACACTAACACTAGGATATCGTGTGATACAATTTTGACACCTGATGCTTCAGTTGCTAAACAATCCACAGTCGAGTTAGATGTTGTTGCCCCCTGTAGAGGGAGTCACTCAGGCAGAAACCAATGGCCCAAAAACACGGAGGGAAAAGAAGAAGAGGACCCGGCGTATAATAAAAATAAGCCAAAAAATATGCGGTTTCCGACACTATTTGAGGAGCCAGTTGATTCCCTCTTGCACCTGAAAGGTAGTGAGTCTAATCCCGCCGGGTTCCTGGTTGGTCAGAATCCTGGGTACCCGGAGATAAATCCTCTCCCTCCACCTATCATGAAATATAAACTTGTGGGGAAGGGTTTAGGACCAGAAGAGGCACAAGGTGTTGCGGGTACCTGGACATAATGGGGGAGATTGTGCTGTAAATGGCAGAATCATAAAACAATGATAAATCAGGTTTCTGAGCCTCATAAGATAAAGATAAAACCAGACTTGGAGCATAGAGTAGTAAAGACAAATGATGCTCTGTCAGAGGTAGGGCAGGTTGGGGGATAGCCTTCTCTCATACCTCACTGATAGGGATACTCTCCCTGCACGGTTCGATCCCAACCATGGGAGGTTTTATGAAGGAGGGTCTATCTTTACTTCGCCTATAGGACAAATGCCAGGGCCAGGGGCTGAGTCAAGGCAGAGTGATAGGGTACGTGTTGGACATGGGCCAGGACAAGTACTGAACACCTTGGTTTGTGCTTCATTATTTGATAGAGAACTGGGCACACTTAATAGAAGTTTCCTTCTGCAGCTAATATCTGAAATCAAAGATTTTAGACTGGTAACAAGTAAAGATATTGAGCAGGGTATTTTTAGAACATAGACGTGAACTCCCACTTTCCAGAATAACTTTTAGCTCTGGAATAATCTCAATGCTAGTATTGGTTAATGTAGATCTTTTTAGAAAAATGGGATTTACATTTTTCGTTTAAGGAGCCAGTTTTTGCTCCATGTGCGTCCCATTGGAAGGATTACCAGGACATTGGTGGAGTGTTATCCAACACTAAGGGGGCTGTTAATTTGAAAGACATTAAAATCTCGGTCGGTAGTTCTTCCGGGAAAAGAGTGATTAACATTGTGGGACCCGTGGCTCAAAGTACCATTAAACATAGAAGGGGGGGAGGAGGTGGCCCAGTGTAGTTGGGTAGCTGGCTCGTTGAATGCGTCCAAAGAAGATTACAAAATCCCCATGTTGCAGAGGTGACCCTCCGAAAAAGTTTTGTTCAGGAACATGTCTGGGTTAGGAAATCCGAGCTCTAAGCTGGACACCCTAATGAAACATGATCCAATGATAATCTACCTACATGAAACATGTAGTTGTGCAGATTTTAATTTTCAGAATTTCTTTGTATTCAGTTGTGCAGCAAAACATTCAGCAAAAGGTCATGTAAGTAAGTGGTGGTTAAGCTATTTTACTTAGTTGCAGGATAGATTGGAATCCCCTGTTTTTCTCCCATCCTTCTAATCTTTGTATGGCCAAAAAACTTAGGCTGGGTAATGGGAGGCTTGGTCAGCACCCGTCCTTTTACTGATAAATGTATACATTCCTCCTGGGAGGGTGTTTGATTCTCTGGTTGAATCCATTGTTTCTTTTATCCATAACATTTGTATTTCAGAAGAATGTACAATGGTATTGGTGGTGGGAGATTTCAATGCAAAAATTTCAAATTGTTCCTCCTTGGTCTTTCGTAACCAGGAGTTGGAGGATGCATGGACCTTCCCTGAGCCAATGTTGACCGGCCATGTTATGTCAGATAAACAAGGGCTGAATTTTTGGCATTGTTTGAGAATTAATGATCTTGTTATCTTAAATGGGAGATTCCCAGAGGATTCCCCAGCCTCCCTTACTTTCCACATTTCTTGGGGGCAGTCACTTATTGACTACATGGTGGCATCTTACCCGCTCTTTGGTGCATGCACACAATTTAATGTATTGGGGACAAACTTGGGTGATCACAGTATTTTATCAGTGGATGTCAGTTTGGAGCTCAAGCACTTGGAGCACTGGAATTCTAGAGATGATAGTATTGCGTATAATGAAGCAAATGAGCACCCTTTTTGGTCCAATAAAAGTATTATAAGCTTGGGAGGCTGGTTGAAAACTTGTGTTGTGGTCCTATACAGGGAAATACCATATCCTGGTTTGCAAAAAATCTGCTCTTATTTAGATCTTGAGGAAGGAAAAAATGGCTCAGAGGCACTAAGCAACCTGTGGCTCGTTCGAGGGATGTAAATGTTAAATCAGGAGAAAAATGCCATAGTAAGAGAACAATTCAAGCAATCTTTTTTGATTAGACGAGGGAAATTAGTAGATTAAAGCAGATAAGAAAGAGAATGCAGGCCTCTGAACGTAGAAAGGTGGAGGATTCAAACTGGATTAAACTAAGAGTGGTTGCACAGTCTGGTTACTTGCGCAAATATTGGGCTTTAATAGCAAAATACTGCGACAGTAGAGTTAAGGCAAAGGCCATTTTAATATCGGGTGCAGGATGGACCCAATATATCTCACATTTATATGCTCCAAACATAATGACCGGGTCCAAGTTAGAGGTATTTTAGGAGTTTCCTGTGGGGAGTGACTACGGCCCCCCTTCTTGTAAAGAAATAGATAGTTTCATTAAAGGGGCAAGGTATTCAGGTGCGATGGGCTGATGATCTTCCGATAGCTGTAATCAAACAAAATAGCTCTGCGTGGGCTCAATTCCTTTGTCCGGTATTCTCCTATTGCTATGCACATGGGATTATTCCATCTTCTTGGAGAGGAAGTATTGTGGTCCCATTATATAAAAGGGTCCCAGAACGTCCCCTGCCAGCTTTAGGCATCTCGCACTGTCGAATGCGACCGGAAAACTGTTTGCTAAAAGCATCCTTCTTCATTTACAAGACTGGGCCTTTGTAAATAACTTTGTCCCTGCAGAGCAAGCAGGGTTTCGTAAGCATAGTGGCACATTAGATAATATTGCCGCCCTGAAAACCCTGATTGAAAAATGTAAGTGAATGGCCCTGTACACTGCATTTATAGATTTCTTCATGGCTTTTTACCGGGTAGACTGTGAGATGCTGTGGAGGAAACTGGTCACAATGGGGATTCCTATCCATTGATTTAATTGATTGATTATAGCATTGCACTCCTCAAGCTGGACTCAGGTTTTGATGGGAGGTAATCAGGGCCTGTCAAATAATGATTTAGAGACTCATAATGGGTTGAAGCAAGTGTGCCTGTTAGACCCTCTCCTCTTTTATCTTTATATTAATGGCTTGCTGAGTAGGGTGGGCTGTTAAATGGGATTCACCAAAATTAGGAACAATGAAATTGAGTTGTCTGCTTTATGCGGATGACACCATCCTGATGGACCTAACACCAATAGGACTTCAAAGGCGCCTTAATGAGATAGCACGCTATGAGAATGATCATTTTCTAAAAATAACTACAGCAAAAAGTAAAATTATGATTTTTAGATATTGGGGGTGTAGACTTAGGAAAAATGTGCTTTGATTCCTGGGGAAAGACAAAATTGATGTAGTGAAATTGTATCCGTACCTAGGAAGAATTTTTTTTACAAGCAGATGCTCTAGCAGTGAGCACACTGACCAATGTAGAAGTAAGGCAATATCTCAGGGATGTGCAATTGGTAGATTTTACAAATGTTGCGGGCAAAGACACTTTGCACACGTTTTAGCAGTATACAAAATTAAAATCCCACCCATTCTGAGTTACACTTATAAACTAGTAGACGAAGAGCAGTGGATTTATTTTGAGAAGGTAGCGGGGCGTATTTGGTGCCAAATCTGTAATTTGAAATGAGCAGCCCCCATAGCGGTGAATCATCTTATGTGTTCGCCACAGCTGCATGTTTGAGATGGAGTAATGCCTTACTAAACAGCGCTGAAAACCCTTTACGCGCAGCCCTATGACAGGAAATATTTGCAAGCCTGAAGGGGAAAAGCATTGTTTTTAGGAATTATGTGAAAGCGGCAGACTTATTTGGAATTGGGCTTAGTAGAGTAGGCTCTTTACCAAAACAAGCCTTGAAAATGCTAATTAAAAAGACCATTTAAAGATGTCTGTCGCAAAAGAGATACTGCTTTGTGCTTAGTTCATCCCAGCAATCATATAATACTTGGGAGCTGTGTGTATAAACAATCTCAACCGTATGTTGAATGGAATCTCCCTCATGGAGTGCGCAGAACTATCCTGTAGCTGGCTATGGGATTTAAATCATGCTTTATTTGTCTGCCCCCTATTACAGCCATTACGACGTCGATTGCTGAGGCCATTGTATTTAAAATATAACATTGCCACAGCTGAGGAGGCCCTAAATATCCTCTTGCCCCCCCCCCCGTGAACAAGTGTGTCTTAAAATGTATATTGTTTTTAAAACAATTTTTAAATATATTTTAGAGAACAACTAATGTGATTAAGTTGGCTGTGGTATGTTGAAGAGGGTCATTCGTGGACAATATTCATTGCATATTAAAATTATAATTGCAGGGTCCTTGTATTACATATTCTATGATGTTATAGAAACTAATAGTACAATCTGAATTATCTCCCTAGATGGTTGGCTCCCTATAGGATCAAAGTATTAAGCACTTATGCACTTGCACTTTTGACATGTATGCTGCTATGTAGACTGCATCGCATAATTAATGTATTTTGCATCATTAGGGCCATTGCTTGTACCTCTGCTTGGGGTCCGTCTGAGCAAAATTACTTTTTACTTTAAATAGAATTTGTTATAGGTTGAGTGATATTGGTACTATACTCGCATTTGCACTTTTAATTATCTTCTACATTCTTAAGAATTTAGTATGTACAATGATATCTGTAACCGTTAGATCTCTGCATATATCTCGTACTTACATTATATACAGATTTTAAGATGTTGTATAATGAAGTTTACGTTTTTAGACTATTTTAACGGTACAGCTCGATCCGCACTGTCTTGTCAGTATTTCAATAGAATGGAGAAATGAGTCTAATATTTGCGTAATCGCACAATTAGTTTTAGCATGCTGCTTGTATCTTGCACTGCTCAACAAAACTGATGAATTAATGGTTGTGTATGTATTTTATTTTGTTATGGTTATTATAGCTCTGGTTGATTTAATATAACAGAGCCCAGTGGCGGCTCGCAGAGGGAGTGCTGCGGGGTGGTAGGGTGAGGCAGAGGGGGTAGTGGAGGCGGACATACGACGGACAGGAGTAAAGTAAGTAAACAAATAAATAAAACTATTTACCTTGCACTCGCTGCATCGCCAACGAGGGAGGGGCAGGGTGGAGGGTAGTGGAGTCAGACATACGACCGGCAGGAGTATAGTAAGTAAATAAATAAATAAATCTATTTACCTTGCACTCGCTGCATCGCCAACTCGGCGATGCAGCAAGCGCAAGGTAAATAGTTTTATTTATTTACTTACTTTACTCCTGCCCGTCGTATGTCCGACTCCACTACCCACCGACCCTGACCCTCCCCCGCCTTGCCTCACCGCACTCCCTCTGCAAGCCACCACTGTCAGAGCCTTTTATTTGTTTACTTTTATGTGGAACTCTTTGGAGCTTCAAATCATAATAAAAATTGATTGATTGATTGTAGATAATAGAATAGTGGCAGGAGATTTCGAGACCTTTTCTCGTTCCCATTAGGGATTTGATGCAACAACGTTTTTCGCACAATAACTCACGAACCACGACTTCTTTGTTTAGCAAAAAAGGCCACTTTATTAAGACAGGTGCCAGTATATATACAGTATATTTTTCTGCAACACATTTTGCCATTATATAATGAAATAAATTCCCCACGTTTATCTTAACCTATCTACAAAAACATAACCCCCAATGTAAACCCCAATCAGAACCAGAATAACTGACCCCTGTAGATAGCTCCCCCTCATTCTCATTTCCTGACCACGTGACTGAGTCCCCCACCTCCCCTGTTGGAGGATGGACAATCCCGCTCAAGGCTGCCCACCCCCCCGGCAAAAACCCGCCAACCAGGAAAACCCAAAAGAGTTTTCCTGCCCCACCCATGAGAAACTTTTGGAAGACCCTTCTCAGGAGCACCAGATACTTTCTTTCCAGACTTGCGTAATCAAGTCCCTTAACTCAAGTAAATAGTACGCGTGCCCCATCTTAGACAAATGTACCCCATCTTCCCTAAAAAGATAGCCTTCAGTGCTCCGTATGTTAGAGTGAGCGAGAACCTTTACACCAATGCCCGCACAATACAGTCTCCTGGCTCGGTTATCCTTCCTTCTCGCCTTCTCCATTGCTGTGTGGTGTCATGCTCCTCTCCAATGCAGCCGCGTTATGAACTCTGTCCATATCACCTGGGTGCCCTCCCAAGTAGACGTGAGGACCTCCAGATCACGTTTCATCAACTTTATTAGAGTCAAGCCAGATAAGTCAACAAGATCATTCTCCCCCAAATGAATAATGAGCAGATACGGTGCCCCCCCCCCCCCCCGGAACACATCATGGCCGACAGGGGAAACAATCCCCCCCAGTGCATTCCCCCTTTCCCCTTTCCCCTTCCATACAACCTCATGGCGAGCACTTTGAAGTCCAAGCGATCTCCCACAAATCTGTTGCTCAGCATACACAGCGGCCCATTTTACGAAGGAATGTCCTATTATCCATGTTGTCTTTTTCAAATTTACATGCCCCGGAATCTTACCTAGGTAGAAAAACAAACGTTAACCAAGGGACATAGGATCCATGAAGATTATTTCCTAACATATTTTTCGCAACATTTGGACTTCCATCTCCCAATACGCCGTATGTCTGCCCAAGACCACCCCAACCGAGCCGCCTCTGTGGCTGCCCCAATACGGAAAGAATGCGTTCCAAAACAGAAAGGATTCTCACCCAAACGAAGGAGCACCTTTCTCATCACGGCCAACAACTGGGCAACTGAAATCGGACGCCCCTGGGCCTGCAAAATATGCCTCCTGGAGAAAAGAAACTAGAAACTTTGAAAACCTCCCATTCCCCAAAAGGATAGCATTGGCCCACCCCACTCCTGTGTAAGAAAACCCATTTACCCCTGCCTAACTGATCAGTCTGGAAACCCTCAACCAAAGGCGCAACCTGTGATCTTCTAGAAAAACCTCATCACTGTGAATACCTGACCTATGTCGCAAACCGAGGAGCTCAGATGCTCTGAACGCCCCAAAAAACAACCATAGAAAACATAACCTAAACAGACCACATTCAGACTCATCGTAACAGCAAAAAGGCAGCTGCAAAAGCATCCTTTGTAACAACTCAAACGTCACCGCCCGACGCAACTGCTTGGACCCCGCCTGTAACCTACATAAACCTCTAAGGACCCTCTTCACAAAAACCCCCTTTACCGGATCCCTCCCCCACCTCAACTGCCCGTAAAAAGAAATCCCAGCCAATTTGCCATAAATGGTAGTGTGGGAAAACCTTTGTCTATCAGGTGTAACACAAAACCTAATAAAAACTGTTCATCATTCATCCTCCTCTTATTCTCAGCACACATGTTACCATAGCATAAGAACTCACTCCATGCTTGCTGATAACTCCGTCTCGTAGATGCCGCTACTGAGTTCTCTACTAAGGCAACAATTCTCAGTCCCCCCACTCCCAGACACACTGCGGGATTTGAGTCTTGGTGGGTTCTGCCCCAGGGGCCAGCCTGCGAAATTTCGCCCACTGTAAACGAGACAGAGAGTCTGCTATACCGGTACTGACTCCTGGAATATGTCTTGCCTTAAAAACAATGTTAAGCTGTAAACATTTGAGCATAAAGGCCCGCAACAAACGTAAAACTCTCAAATCCCTGGCCTTTTGTTTATTGATCAGTTCAAACACAGCTAGATTATCAACATTAAACAGCACTGAGCGATTCTGAAATTCCTCACCCCAAACATACAAGGCAACTAGGAGAGGAAAGAACTCTAAGAAGGCGATACTGCGACCCTGCAATAGCCAATGCCTTTGCCAACTTTCAGTGCACCAACTCCCCTCCCAGAATATGCCAAAACCTTTTCGCTCCAGACGCATCCGAGTAAATCTGAACTTGCCAAATCATGTCTTCATCTGCAAAAAACAAAGACACGCCATTAAAATCTGCCAGAAAAGTCAACCATATGGACAAATCAGCCCTAGTAGCTGCTGAAATACGCACTCTGTGGTGAGGGAGAAATGCCCCAGACATGGACATCCCCAGCCTCCTACAGAAGGTTCTCCCAGCCCGGACCACCCTACACGCAAAGTTGAGGTAGCCCAACAGTTTTTGCACCTTCCTGAGCTCCAATTTGCGCTCCTGCATCACGGAGGACAAAAATGCTGAAATCTCCTGCACTTTCGCCGCCGGCAACCGTGCTACCATCTGCACCGTATCAATTTCAATTCCCAAGAAAACCATCGTTGTACTAGGCCCCTCCGTCTTATCCGTTGCCAACGGCACACCCAGCTCCTGAGCCATTATCTGGAAAGAATGCAACGCCCATTGACATTGCCCTGTGTTCTGAACGCCAATTAACAAAAAATCATCCAAATAATGACAAATGAGGGCATGACCAATAACGCGAGTAAAGCGCCACTGCAAGAACGTGCTGAAAGTTTCAAAGAGGGCACACGATATAGAACACCACATGGGAAGCATTTTATCCACATAAAACGCCCCTGCACGTGCATTCCCAAGAGTTCAAAGTCAGAGGGATGAATGGGTAGCAGCTGAAACGCAGATTGGAAATCACTCTTAGCCAATTGCGCAGCTCTCCCTGACGATCTAACCAAACGCAGAGCATCATCCACAGAAGCGTAAGACATGCAGGAATCTGCAGGCGATATAAAATCATTAATCGATGAACCCTCAGGCCACGACAAGTGGTGTATCAAACGGAACTTCCCTGCTTTCTTTTTAGGCACTACCCCCAGAGGAGAGACAATCAAGTTGGGCATTGAACATTGAACAAAAGGACCAGCAACTCTGCCCGCTTCCACTTCGGACCGCAACTTCTGCTGAACAACCTGCGGGAACTCCTTAGCTGACTTCAAATTATCAGACCACCTGCTCTGACGTGGGCCCTGGTAACCAATCTTGAACCCATCCTTGAAACTCCAAAATAATCTGTTGGCAGCCGCAGTGTCCGGATATTCCTCCAGCCAACTCACCAAAATCTCTAACTTAATTGGGGTAGGAGCCTTTTGATGCAAACTGAAAAGCCTGTCCTCTTCGCCGCTGCCCCCTTCCCTGGTCACCAAACCTCTGGCCCGCGAAGCATTGCGTGAGGGGATGTTTGCAGCCACATTGGGAGCACTCATGTTTGTACCTGCAAAACTGCCTACTGCAAAAACCCCTGTTGAAGTTCCAACAGGCCCCAAAATTAGTTGTCTGACCCCTGCCACCAGACCCCGCCCGAGACTGGGCGGGACGAGATTGAAAGGGCCGATAAGAGACCGGTAACCCACTGGCAGTATGAGTGGTAGCAGGTGGCTGAGAAGACGCCATCCAGTTTAACCACAGCTCGGAATCCACATCACCCCAGGGTCTGTCATTGGCAACACTCAGTCGAGCTCGAAACTCCTCGTCATATGACAACCATGCATAACCCCCAAAATAACTCTGAGCCTTCCTTATAATATCCATGTATTTAAACAACGCTACCGCACTATCCGGATATTTTTCACAATAGATGCTAGCGTAAATAAGAAAGGCAGAAGTCCAGTTCTCAATAGTTTGAGGGACCCTAGGACGTCTGGCCAGCTCCCATTCCTCCTCCTTGGAGCCTTCTTTAGCCTGAATATTGCGATGTAACAATTTAAAAACATCGACAAACTCATGACGCCAAATTCTGCTTTTTGTCCTATCCGATAAATGGGAGCCCAATGGCATAGCAATCCCCATATAAGGCAATTTTTTGTGTATATTTTTATCTTCCTCCACGGAAACTGTGATCTCCTTACCCGTGGCTGGGAGTGCCGGAGCACCAGTAATGGCTTCGACCCCCACCCGCACCTCCCCCAGCAAGGAACCGTTTTGTACCGCCCCAGAAGGCACCTTTTCCCCCAAGGTCTCCCCCCCAACTCCAATGGACCTGGTGGATTTCTGAGGTTGACCCCCCTGCTGCCAAACTGACCACCAACCCGCCGTACCTGTTGGTAACAGAGCTGCTCTTTGGTTGAAGACTTGACGGACCTCCTGTGGGCGACTGACAGTTGCAGGTTCCCGCACCTTTGCTTGGTCCGCACTAGACGTCTGCAAAAGACTAAGTACACTGTGTTGCCCCGAAAAACCCCTCTCACCCCTCAAAGATGTCATAAAATGTTCCCCGTCATCACCATCCCCATCCCTCAATTCACCTTCTTCCAAATCATGATTGTCAAAATCCAATATCAAAGCATCGCCACATCCACCATAAGGTGCCCCACTGTCCCCAGTCATCTCCAAATCACCCCTACCTCCAATACCCAATTTCCAATTAACAGTTGTCTTATCTAAGGGGTGGCCTGTATGGGAAGGGAAACCTGCTCCAGATCGCCCTCCCTCAATTGGCCCCCCAGACGGAGCCGCAGCGTGCTCCATCCGCAATGTGCGCTTGCCGGCCGCACTCCTTGTGGATAAAACCTGCATTTTGTCACGCAAGCCGCTCTGACAGTATTGTTCCTTTCCGCCTGCTATACCCCCATGCCCCCAAACCGGCCACCCTGTGCCCTGACAGCTGCACCATCACTACCCACCCATACCCACTGACCCGCCAGGGGCTCCCGAACCACCGACGGAGATGACCCACCCAAGCGCGCTCCCTGGGCCCCCGGCACTAATGTGGGGCTGATTAACTGCAGAGCCGCCGTACCGCCACCCTCTGCATGTGAAACAAGGGGGCCCGCATCGCAGAATAGCTGTGACCAGGCAGGCAACTGCACAGTCCCCGCAGCTCCCAGTGCACTCTCTTGCACCAACATATCTCCACCTACGGGGGCTGTACCTGGCATAAAGGCACCCTGGCCCAAACCGACACTTCCACTGGGCAATACACCCGATGGCCCCCCCAAGGGGGACTCCCTGGGCAAAGCATGGGGGAATACACCTGGCAATGACGGTACTGGGCTCAAAACATACTGCTGCCCATTGAATTGCACCAACTGAGCACTCCCCTGCAACACCAAACCAGCAGACACTGAGGCTGGGGGAGGAGCGCGCTCCTGCACTGGACCATAAACCACAGCTGCCTCTACACTCTTTGCCCGCCTCCCCCTCCTGCCACTCACAACAGGCAAACCTGACCGGCCGATGGAGCTTCTCCCCCGCATCGCAGCCGAGCATAGGGACCGCCCCCTCCTTCCTCTCACTGTAGCGTGCCGCCTGCCCACAGCGAGACGGGCGGACGCACGTACCTACACCGCTTCTGGGGCCACCACGTTAGGGCCAGCCTGCTCCTCCAGGCCCGCAGACCCGACCTGCTGAGGTCCCACCGGCACTTCCAACGAGCATTCGACATCTGCCGCGGGCTGCGGGGACAGACAGGCCGCCACCGCTCGTGCGACTCCGCTCGCCGACTTCCTTGGAGCGCGGTCGAGGCCCACCCATGCCTGGCCTGGAACGCCCGGTTGCAGTAAATCAATTCGGCCGGCCGCGCAGAGCCCCCGGACGGCCTCCTGCACCTCCTTCTGTGACGTCATCCCGACTTCGCAAAACTACGGTGAGCGAACCCGGACAAAATTGAATGAAAAAAACCCTCCTCCCAGCTCCCACGGGCACACTCCTTTTCCCGCCCCTCCAGCCTTCTATTTATCACCGCGCCTCCCGCCTCCCTGATTGTCCCTACTTAGACCTGTGTGGCCGCTCCATTGTGCGAAACCACCCAGGGGGAGACCGGCTCGCGCCCCGCACCCCCTGGGTCCCCCCAAAGAAGGTTCGAAGTGTTACATTTCTAAAGAGTTCACATTTGTAATTTACCTCTTGCCTTTGGATCAACGCGGAACTGCACCGGGACTTTCCTCGCCCCATCGACGCCAGCATTTTGCCCCATCGACGCCAGCATCTCGCCGGACCCGCTGCGCGGGTCCCGCAGCGCCCATCAGGCTTTGTGGGAGCGGTGTGGAGCAGGACTGACCTAAGCCGGGTGAGCGTCAGCTGACAGGGCTGCGAGCAGCAGGGGACTCCATTGTCCAGGAGCCCCTGCGTGCCCAATAGCCTACACCTAGGCAGCTCTCCCTGGAAGACACGCCCCCCTGCAGATTTGTAAGTTAAAACTGTCTATCTACTTTGCGTCCTTGGGATTTACCTCTTGCCTTTGGACCAACGCGGAACTGCACCGGGACTTTCCTCGCCCGATCGACGCCAGCATTTCGCCCCATCGACGCCAGCATCTCGCCGGACCCGCTGCGCGGGTACCGCAGCGCCCATCAGGCTTTGTGGGAGCGGTGTGGAGCAGGACTGACCTAAGCCGGGTGAGCGTCAGCTGACAGGGCTGCGAGCAGCAGGGGACTCCATTGTCCAGGAGCCCCTGCGTGCCCAATAGCCTACACCTAGGCAGCTCTCCCTGGAAGACACGCCCCCCACGCCCACATACGTATTTCATTTAGGGCTTGCTTCCCCGCAGCACGGGAGCGCGCGGGAGTGCCCGGAGCGAAGCCCGGGCAAAGGGCGGGCCGTCTGAGGCCGTCAGAGGCAGGAGGAGGCAGGGCTGGGCCCACTCCCTAAGACCTGTTTCCCATTTCTCCATCCTCTGAGGTACTGTTCGTTTATACATGCTTGTTCAGTGGCACACACTCACTTACTATTTAATGCAGTCGCTGTTTGTGGACCACATTATATAATACCCACGCATGCTCTTATATTTGTGGTGTGCTACTGCCATTTGTAATCATCGGTCTTGGTCATCTGCCCGTCCACTAATATGGCTACTTGTACCCCATCACGAAAATCATCTACGCTGGGAGGCTCAGTCAGAGGCACGTTAGATAATTTTATTACAAGAGCAGCCTCTGTTCTGGAAAAGGAGATAGCTATGGTGGAGCGACGTCTATCGGCCGAATATTTACAATCCAAAAGATCTTCGCTCGGTCCTATTCAGCTGGTCGTTTCACCGCCGCTGGCTCCACCTATCTCTCGTGTACCGGACAGCCCCATTGTCTGCACATCTTCTTCGATTGCTTGTGCTGGCAAACTAATGTCACATTCTCATAAACACCCAACTTCGTCAGTTCCTACCCACTTTAATAATCATTCTGGGGTCCCCACACCACTGACCTCACTTGTTCCTGGGGCCATGTCTAATTCTAATGCTGCCAGCCCACAAAAGCTGAGAGGGAGAAGTAACATCGTAGCCCCCCCCTTCTAAGAAAAGGAAGAAGGGAGGAATAAAACCAAACAAAACGAATCAGCTGGGCAATATTAAACACATTGCGACGGAAAATATTGCAAACAGTTCTATTCCAGTAGCCAAGCAGTTAGTAGAGCAAGTTACGGAGTCAGATCTCTGTAAATTCAAACTTTTATCAAACGATATGATGTCCCAAATTGAGAAAGTACTTAAATCACTTCTTCTTCCTTTAATAGAAAGGATGAAGAGTGTGTCAAACCAACTAGGGCTAATAGAACAGATGATCCAGAAAAATACCGACAAACTAAATGAGAAATTGCCGAAGGTTTTGGCACCATTAAATAGTACCTCTGCTGCCAACCTATGTCCAGTGCCAGATTATAGGCTAAGCAGATCAGAATTAACTAATATTAAAACTGTTCCACCCCCAACAAATGTACTTAACCCATTACCCACCCGAAAGACAACTGCTACCTCCCCCTCCTCTAGAGGCCCCCACCCTTCCATAAACAATGCACTCACCTGCACCCTCTTAAACAAAATACATGGTGGCAGTCTCGACCACATAGACCTCCCGCCAGAGGCAACTCCTTATGTTGTACTTATGACAGGAGTCCCTGCATTAGAGGGAGGTAAGAAAGAAGGTTATTATGACCTAAAAAACAAGGTCCTGCACTGGCTGGGGAAGAATAGGCCGTTACCCCTTAATATAAATGGTGAACTTTTGAATGTTCGCAGGCTTGGTTGGGTGGGTCCACGGCCTAAGGACATGGAAGGCGACGTAATTGTTGTCAATTTTAGAGATGTTAGAGCTACTAGACACATAGTGAACTGGTCCCAAGCTCCATACCAGAGTTCCATCAGAACCTATGATTTAACCTACTTTTACCCGCAGTCACTAATTAGGAATCCTACTCATTCCAACACTTCAACCCGGCCACCGGCAGGGTTATCCTCTTTTAATTTGCCTACTTTTAATCGCTTTTCCTCACTCAGAGGATTAGAGGATGTTGATTGACGCCCCCTAGGTCATCACACCCATCATCCCTCATGTGGTTCAACGAAGAGACATTTACATAAAGACTACTCACCTCTATCTCTGACTAATGTTACATCAGATAGTGGGAGGGTCAACCCTGGAACAATCCAAATACTCTCGTGGAATATCGCAGGCCTTAAGAAACATCTGGCTAACCCGGACTGGTTTGACTTTGTCAACCAATATGATATTTGCATGTTTCAGGAGACCTGGAGCTTAGACCCTCTCTACATGTCCGGCTACTCTACTTTTCATATTCCGGCAGTGCACCAGGGCGTGGGCCGACCTTCGGGAGGCCTACACATTTGGATTAAGGTCGCATTGAATTTGGACATTAAAGTCCACAATGCCAAGTCAGTAGATCTTCTTCATCTATCCTTCAAACGGCCCTGGAATGGTTCTAGAGTCGACCTTCTCAATATATATGCTAGAGGAGGCCCGCCTACTCAAAACTCTACCACCATTTCCATTCTGGAAAACGTCTTGTCAGGTATCCCACCACTCTCCAATATTATTTTAGGTGGTGATCTAAATTGTACGTATGAACCACTAAGAGATGCATATCTTTTAGGGCTCACCGAGGAAGATAGCAAAAACGGTATCCCCCCTCTAAATTTGAGTTCTACTATGAGATGGTCAAAGAGGGCACTTCAGATGACCGGTCTCATTCTGGAATTCAACCTCCGAGCCCTAAATGGAAGAACCCTCTCTGATCCACATGGGGCTATGACCTTTAATAGACTAAATGGGCCATCGCGCATCGATTACACTATTATAGATGCAAAATCCTGGGAGCACGTGGTTGACATGAAGGTAGAACAGATGCCAGATAGTGACCATAACCCCCTCTGTGCAGTTTTTAAATGGAACACAAGGTTAAATTCTTTAAATTTGAATTTAGCCTCAAAAGTAGTAACCCCTACAAACTGCAATAGAAGGTTGAAATGGCACAAAGTATCATGCCACGAGGACATCTTAACCTCCATAAACCTCCAAGTGGCCTCTAAGGCTACAGAATTTGCTCTCCTCAATGCCGTGTCGCTTGAGACAAATCATGCTGACCTTAATAATTCCTATAAAACACTTATTGAGGACATAGGCTCTTATTTTATAATAAAAAGACCAAAAGCTGGTATAAATCTTCCAGCCAAGAGAGGCAACCCATGGTTTACCAATGAATGCAGAATTCAGAGACAGGAGATTACACTTGCACTTCGCAAAAAAGATCTGGCAGCTGTTAGGTTGGCTAGACAAGCTTATAAAAAATCTATAGTAGCTGCTAAACGGGCTTGGGAGGAGGAACATTGGCAAGCATTAAAGAGCGCAGCGTTTTTAAAAGATTCCAAAACCTTCTGGACTTTAATAACTCAATTAACCAGAAGAGACTTTGATCCAATCCCCAACAATATAACTAAACAGCAGTGGTCTGCGCACTTTTCAAAACTATATTGTAATGAAGTAGAGCCCGACTACCTCCCGTCTGATAGCCCAGACCCTAACCCAATCTTCTCACAGCCTGATCCATCAGATCTGTTTACATTTGCGGAGGTTCAGATTGCCATTAAAAGTATAGCTTCCGGGAAGGCAGCGGGCCCTGATGGCCTACCAGGCGATTTGATCCTCCATGACCCTCTAATATGGGCAGAACTTATCTTTAACGTGATGAACTTACTGCTAAGAGGCCATGCTATCCCTGACTCATGGAAGGGTGCCGAGGTGGTCACAATCTATAAGAAGGGGGCGAGAGAGGACCCTGCCAACTATAGGACGATAAGTCTAATTGATGTCCTCCAAAAGGTGGTTGGCAGGGTTCTCAACTCACGAATGTGGACCTGGCTTGAAGAGGGAAATGTTGTAACACATTTACAAGCAGGGTTTAGGAAGAAAGTGGGTACTATGGACCAGGTGTTTAGATTTCTAGCCACATATTGGAAGACCGTCCTTATTGGCGGGGGATCTTTATACCTGGCCTTTATCGACCTCAAAACTGCATTTGATCTCGTTCCCCGGGCCAAACTTTGGCAGGTCCTACATGAAATGGGGCTACCACGATACCTTTTGGAGTTTATTAAAAGACTGCATGAAGGTACATATGCAAGAATTAGATGGGGGAGTGAAGGCCAATTGACTGACCGTATCCCTGTTCAGAGGGGGGTTCGCCAGGGATGTGTGATGGCTCCGACATTGTTCTCCCTCTTTATTAATGGGGTGGTAGACCATTTGAGGGAGGACCCAGCGGATGCCCCTGCCCTGGCGGGGGAAAAAACACCTACCCTCCTCTTTGCAGACGATACACTCCTCATGTCCAAAACTCCTATGGGTCTTCAGAAACTGCTCGATAGGTTTTGTGCCTTTTGCGACAATCGTGGACTTACCATCAATACCGCTAAGACCAAATTGATGGTATTATCCAGAAATAAAAAACACAAGAAAATCACTGTCGCATTAAGTGGCACCCCATTAGAAGAAGTGGACGCCTTTGACTATCTGGGGGTTAGGATAAACTCTAAAATGAAATGGGATTCACACATTGTCAAAATGTCTTTAAATTTAAAGAGAGTGACAGGAGCAATCCTCAGAGACCATCGTTTATCCTCTTCCAAGCCTACTAGTCCTGCTTTATTAGTATATGAGGGTAAGGCACTGTCTGCTGCTACCTACGGGTCCGAATTGTGGGGATCGGAAAGACTTGCCGACTTAGTCTCTGTTGAACACAAATTTATGAGAGATTTAGTGGGTCTTCCAGTCTCCACCCCTACTAAGCCGCTACTTTATGATTTGGGACGTCGTTCCATCAAAGACATTGTTGGTCTCCGCCCCGTTTTATTTTGGGTCCGGCTTAGGAGGACCCCAGAACTGAGCAATTATGCAGAAGTCCTTGACGAACTTATTGCTTTAAATGGTTCCAGGCTGATCCCATGGTTGAACAATTTGAGGGATATGGTAATCAAGCTAGGGCTAAAAGAAGAATGGCTCCTGCAGCAGCCCCCGCCGAAAGATATTATTAAAAAATTATACTGGTCAAGCGTAGAGGGAATGGCTCTGACAAACCCAAAGTTGGGCACTTTGACCGACGCATTTTTAACCTGCAAGCCAGTACCGAAGCTGGAACCGTTTTTAGATTTCATCTCTTCACCAAGGGACAGAGCTTTGTTCCTCAAAATGAGGTTTGGTACGCTACCCCTTAATGTTTTTACAAACAGCTGGAAAAATTTTAAACCTAATTGCACAGCTTGCCCGGGATGTTCCAATCCTACTGAGTCACTGGGGCATTTCCTGTTTGCCTGTAAGGCATACAGGGCACCTAGAAAACGCTGGTTATCCCCAGTTTGTAGTAATCTGGGAACCAGGCAATCATCAGTGGCCCTCCGCATCCTAACAACGGATACCACATCCATTTTTTTTTTTTTTTTGAGGTACTGCTTTTTATTGAAATGTGTTAGATGCAATGGCATACTTTGGAGGTTCATGGAACAAAATCAATACTTTTTGGATGAAAAAATGAAGCTGTTAGGTTCGGAAATATTTGTTTGGACTTTTTAAGACATTCCTAGTGTTAGCTTCACCCATCATGTACCGTAACAACCAAGGTTTGCATGTAAAGAAATCTAGAAATGTTTGCCCCTCTAATATGCTACAAGACATCACCAAGTGGAAGCGTTTGAAAATTCTGAGCAGTGGCATAGCATTGGAGCAAAGCAACTGCTCATCTCCTCATTTTTTTTTTTTTTTTTTTAAAACCTTTATTGTGCACAGTTACATCATCCTACAATGTACATTCACCATCCAAGGTGTCAAAGCAGTTAGACAAGAAACCCATGCTTCCAGACAGTAGGACACAGCCATTCAGCCGGCAACCCGGGGGTCCGGCGGCGTTGTGCAGGTTGACATTGTTACAGGAATTAGGTGTGTACTTTGTGAAACGGTAGGTCTATGTTGCTTTTTGGTGTTTTGTTGTGGTGTTCCTTATGCGTGTTATCAGCGACAATGGATGGCGCTGAGTTCCAGCCCACACCGCGGCTATCTCGGTCGACCCCCCAGGCCCCTAACTGGAGTCGTGTGGGATACCGTGGCTGACCCCAAGTGTAAAGGCCTCCGGTCAGCTCAGTGTCAGTATCGCGCTCGCAATGCGGGCCGGAGCGCGGCAAGGATGTGTCGGTATAGCTCACTGAGACTTAGGTGTTAACGTGTAGATCCGGCGAATCCAGTCTGCAGCTTCGCAATTCGAGTCCATGCGTGAGCTATGTGGCGCGTATCCGTCCCTCCAGCGCCACCCCCTCTAGCAGCCGACTGTCGGGGTGCATCTGGTGTTCAATACAGTGTGCCCTGGGCAAGATCTTTCCGCATTCTCTGGGCGTGCCCGTCCCTGGTAGGGTGTGTGTGTGTCAGCATTGCTTCGCTGTCAGCGAGCGGGGCACGCTAGGTATGGTAGCGCTTCGGGGACGCCCGACGGCACATCCACCGTCTGGCACCTGTGATTAGGTAGGAATCCGGTCAGGGAGCTTAACCAGTAAGCAAACTGCTCCCTGTTTGTGTGTGGCGGTAGGGGGAATCAAGGTTAGGGTCATAAACTCAAACTAGATCGAGGGGAAGGGGGGGGAGGAGATCATCCTGCGTTTGAGCGGGAGGGCTTGCAGCTGTCGAGTGGGGCACAGCGGGACTGCGCGGCGCGTGCGGGAAGCAGCAGGCTGAGGGAGGGAGGGGAGGGGGTTGCCAGGCAGGCTGGAATCCTAAAGCACCGACGCCCACACCCATTTTCTCGATGCATAGGGCGCTCCACCTTGCCAGAGAGGGAACGGCAGGGTGGGGTGGAGTGGTCATGCCCTCCCGCCTGGGCCCCCAGCCAGGCACTGTGCGCGCTGTTGCAGATTGTGGCGGCAGCATTCACTGATTGTGCGCCATAGCTGTACGGCGGTCAATCCCCGGCAGCAGTCCCAGGTAGGGCGGAAGTAGAGGCCACCAGGGGCAAGCAGAGGGGGGCGGGAGCTAGCTTCATCGCATCAGGTTATCCCCCGGTCTTGGCAGGCCACCTGAAACGCTTTGAGGAGGTCATCCCAAAGCTGGACGATGGGGAACTTCCGAAGCCCCGCAGTTTCCTCACGAAGAAGCGCCGCACTCTCCGCTTGCGCCCAATTAACGAAGGAGGCTTTCCAGTGTCTGATGTGTGGGGGGACCGTAGCCTTCCAGTGTTTAGTAAGCAAGCGTTTGGCCGTTATAAGACCCATGTCCCAGAAGCGTGCCTGCACTTTGTTATCCTTTGTGCGCTTATACAGCCCTAGTATGCATGCTTCCCATGTGTGCGGCAGTTGCCCGTCAGTGTCGCGCGCGAGCAGTGTCAGGACGTCGTCCCAATATGTCTGAATATCAGGGCAGTGCCATAGCATGTGTAGTAGGTCTGCGCCCGGTAGCGAACACCGCTGGCAAGCTGCGTCTGCCCGCAAGAAGTATCTGTTAATCTTATCGGGCGTGAGGTACGCGCGCTGCAGTATGTAGTATTGTATAATTTTAAAGCGGGGGTTACGTGGGATGTTGGTTGGGCCGGCCAGTATCAGTGCCCATTCTTTGTCTGTCCAGTCTCGTCCCCTGTCTGTCGCCCAGCGCCCCCTCAGTGGCAATGCGGATGATTGCGAGTGTGCCTGCAGCGCCTGTGCTAGCCAGTGTATGATGTGCGAGCCATTACCCATAACATGCAAGTATTGTATGAAGGTGTGTGTCGGAGGTTCTACTGTGATGTCGCCCCATGAAGTAGTGAGCGTGCGCAAGAGGGAGGCATGCAGTAGGAACTGCCCCGCCGGGAGAGCCGTGTCATCAGCCAGAGTGGCGAACGTGAGTAAGTCGCCATCTGCGTATAGGCCACTCAGCGTGTCCACCCCTGCGTGTTCCCAGTTAGCCAAGCGGACCTCTGTGAGCGGCCCTGTCGGGCCAGGCATGCCCAAGAGCGGCAAACTCGGGGCATAAGGCGTGGTCGCGCGTGTGAGACGAAGGCACCGCAGGAAACATCTGCGCGCCACCGCCAGGTAGATCTGGGAGGGGCATAGCGCACGGGTTATCGGGTGAAACAGCGTATTTATTTGTGTGCATGTCCAGGCACCCGCGTGCGAGGCAGTGTCCTCGAGGTGCTTGCCACTCAGCCACCCCGCCACCCATTGCATCTGCGCCGCAAGGTAGTATAATTCCATATTAGGAACCGCCAAGCCCCCCGAATCCGCGGGCATGTATAGTTTGGTCAGTGCCACTCGCGGTCTCCCCTTATTCCAGATGAGGCTACGCAGCAGTACCTCTAATTCGCTGAATAGTTTGGTGGGGACATACATAGGCATGTTCGCAAAATAATAGAGTAGTCGGGGCAGTACAATCATCTTGGTCAATGCTGCGCGGCTAGGCACGTTAAGGGGTAAGGTGTTCCAGAAGCCAATTTGTGCTCGGATAGAAGCGATCGCTTGAAGGAGGTTTCCCTCCAAAACGTCCGCTGGGGTTCTGTATATCCTTATCCCCAAGTAGCGGAAGGCGGTGGGGTGCCACTGCAGCCTGTCCCCTCCCAAACGGATGTCGCATTCAGGCGTGTCCGGGCCAAAGGGATAGGCCCCCGACTTGGACCAATTGACTCTCAGGCCCGACACCTCCCCAAAGGTGCGGAAGATGTCAGTGAGGGAGGCGGGGATGGCAGATATATCCCTGACATACAGCAGTAAGTCATCCGCGTACAGTGATTCCCCACTCTAGCCCGTGCGTCCTGAGAGTCGCGGCCAGAGGTTCCATGGCCAGAGAAAACAGCAGTGGCGACAGTGGGCAGCCTTGGCGAGTGCCCCTGCGGACCCGGATGGCGGCTGAGAGGAGGTGGCCCGTGCGGACTCGGACTGTCGGTCTGCCATAAAGCAGGTCGACCATGGCTCTGTATCCCCCCCCCAGCTGGTACTTCTCCGTGACCGCACTCAGGTACGGCCACTCGACTGAGTCCAAGGCCTTCTCCAGGTCCAGTATCAGGCATCCCGCTCTGGGCCATTGCTGTGTGGCGTATTCCTGCACCCGAAAGAGGCGGCGGATGTTGTAGGAAGTGTGGCGTGTGGGGACAAAGCCGTTTTGGTCTCGGTGCACCAGGGTGGGTACATGAGGGGCCAGTCTCCTGGCTAATGTAGAAGCCAGGATCTTGTAATCCGTGTTTAGCAATGCCAGCGGGCGGTAGGAGCCCATCTGTGTGCCATCCTTGCCAGGTTTAAGAATAGAGACCAGCGTGGCCTCATTTAGCGTCGGGGGTAAAGTGGCGGCTTCCGCTGCCGCATTATACATTCTCAGTAGTTCCGGAACGAGGATGTCCGAGCCGGCCTTGTAAAGCTCAGCCGGTAGACCGTCCGGGCCCTGGGCTTTGCCATTTGACAGATTAAAGATGGTTTTTCGGAGCTCGTCCGACGCGAGCGGGGCTCCCAACTCGTCCTGTTGCGCAATAGTCAGTTGTGGCAATTGCAAGGGGGAGAGATAACCAGCTATATCAGGATGAGGGACTGATAGGCGGGAGCGATACAATGCGTCATAGTGGGCGGTAAAGGCGTCGTGTATGCTAAGTTGCGTGTATACTAGGTCCCCCCGCCTCCGTCCGTATGGCCGCCACCGGGGCCGAGCGGGCCGCCTGAGAGATCAGCCACGCTAAAAGTTTGCCAGGTCTATCGCCGAGGTGATGCGTTCTCGCCGAGTGCGCAGCATAGTTGACATTTCGGAGGCGCTCTAATAGGCGCGCATGTTCCGTGTGGGCGTCGTGTAGCGGGCCCTCGTCGCCATCCATAGCCCCCTCCTCTCTTGTGAGTAAGTCAGACTCTAGCCTAGTTAGGTCCCTCTCCAGTTGGTGTCTCACGTGGCCTTGTGTATGCAAACAGTGTCCCCGGAGCACTACCTTGAAAGCATCCCACTCCACCTGTGGCGTGGATGCCGTACCTGTGTTATCCTCAAAATACTGCGCGCGCGAGCAAGGAATCGCGGAAAGCCGCGTCTAGTAGCAGCGCACCCTGCAGACGCCATGTGGGCACAGGAGGGTGCGGGCAGGCCCAGGTGATGGACATGAAGTGTGGGTTGTGGTCCGAGTGCGTGCGGCCCATGTAGTGCGTGTCTGTCACGTGGGGTAGGAGGTCAGTGGATGCCATGAACCGGTCCAGGCGAACATATAAGTCGTGAGCGCCAGAGTAGTAGGAATATGCCCGCGTCCCCGGGTTGCGTGTTCGCCAAACGTCATGAAGATCTCACCGCGCGGCCCACTCCAGTAATGCTTTCGTGGCTCCCCGTGTAGAGGCGTTAGCTGGGGGTGGGGAGGAGCGATCCAGTGTTATGTCTAGAGTGGAATTATAGTCACCCCCCACTATCCACGAGGTTGCATGCCAAGGTGCCATGGTCGCAGAGAGCCGCGCCAGGAAGCTGCCCTGATCGATGTTGGGGGAGTAGAGGGACACTAGTGCAATATGCTGGCCATCCAGCCTGCCCTGCGCAGCGGCATATCTGCCCTCCCGATCCACTACGACCTCTGTGGCTTCCCAGGGAGTCCCAGGACGGATCCATATCAGTGTTCCGCGAGCGTATGAGGAGTATTCCGTGGCATACAGTTGCCCTCGCCATCTGCGGTGCAGCGCCCGCACCTCAGCTCCGTTCAAGTGAGTTTCTTGGAGCAGTGCTATGTTAATTTTGTGTCGCTTTAGGTATGAGTAGATATGATATCGTCTAGCCGGTGTGTGCATTCCCCTGACGTTCCAGGTGCATATTTGGACATTAGCCATAGTAGTTGTGTGTGCGTGCGCCTCCCGCTCCCCCCCAAGGATCGGCCCCCAGTCCAATGGCCCCCCAGCTCCAGCAGTCGGCTCCCAGTGTGTGGGTAGGATTAGCGCCGTGTACGCGGCGCCATGATCTCCAGCAAGGCAGGGGGATAGGGAAGAAAGGGAAAACATAGAGCCTCAACATGGCAACAAAGTCAAAAATACCAAAAGGTCGGCTGCGCAACGGTTCGCCGTCCAAACACTCAAATGAGCTCGCAAACTATACAGTCTTAGGGGGATCTTGTGGTTGAGATTGTATCAGTAAACAAAACAGTGTAGTCCTGGAAGAGCCCGGCATCGCCCCCGGGTGAGGTGCTGAAGCCGCTGCCGTCTGGCGGACGCCTAGTGTCTGCCGCTCAGTGCCGCAGCAGCTGTGCACCCAGATGTCAGTCAAGTGCGGGCAAGGGTGCCGGGGGGGGGCATGCCTCTCTCCAAGTAGTTCATGTGGCAGTGCACCGGCAGGAGAGCACCGCGGGTCACATGCGCGGATCTGCGATGTGGGTGAATGAGTCACGAATCTATGATTAGAAAATGTACTTACAGTGTCTAGGTCCGTGCTCGAGTCCCCCTGAGCAGCGATGGTGTGGGCGCAGGTAGGCCCGAGGCAGGTCCATTGGAGGGCGGGGCAGCGAAGCAGGAACCCAGGTAGGTCCGCGCCATGCGGCAGGTGGCTGTCCGCTACCAGGTTCCCATCAGCCAAAAAGATCCACCGTTTGCGGCGTGACCTCCGGGGGTCCCCCAGAGCTCTGGGTATCCGGGATGCCATAGATCGCCTCATCATCCGTGGAGGACACAGCCGGGCTAGCGCTTGGATGGAGTGACGGCGCCGGGGAATTGCTGATTGCCGCCACCTTGCGCAGGGCATCGCGCTGTTCTTGCTGAATGAGGTCCGCCGGTGGGGAGTGAACCATCGTTTCTCCGACCAGCGGTGGCGTGGGCGGCCTACGGCGGCATCGGCGCTGTGATCCTCGGGCCCGCTCTGCGGTGGTAGTTCCCGGCGTTCTCCGCGGCGCTTCGGGCATTCCTCCATCCAGCCAGGTCTCCGCTTCCTCCGGGGTCGTGAAGAAATGCGTCTTGTCTCGCGCTACCACTCTCAGTTTGGCAGGGAAAAGTAGCGGGTACTTAAGGTCTGCTTCGCGCAGTCGTCTTTTTACTGCCAGGAAAGAATGCCTCTGCCTCTGTACTCGCACCGTGTAGTCCGGAAAGAACATCACCGCGGCGTTGTCTATGGTGATTTCCCCTAGGTTCCTGGCTTCACGCAGTATGGCATCTCGGTCCCTATAGTTGAGAACCCGAAGGAGAAACGGTCTAGGATTAGAGCCAGGGGGGAGCGGTCTCGTGGGTACTCGGTGGGCTCTCTCCACCACGAAGTAGGGGGAGAGCGCGCTTTCCGGCAGCAAGTCTCTTAGCCATTCCTCTACCCTGCGAGCCGGATCCGCTCCTTCCCATTTCTCTGGAATGCCTACTAGGCGGATGTTGTTCCGTCGTGCCCGTCCCTCCGCGTCCTCGGCTCGGTCTTCCAAGAATTCCACTCTGTGCAGGAGATCTTGCACGTTTTTTGTCTGTCTGCGCCGCCTTTTGTTCGATGACTGCCATTGTGTCCTCCAGCGTCTTAGTGCGAGCTTGCAGCTTCTTATGATCGGCCCGGAGGTGGGTTAAGTCTATCGCCACGCCATCGATTCTGGTTTCCAGGGAGGTGCGTGTCTGCTGGAGGGATTCTTCCATCCGTTCCATGGCTGCCAGGACGCTGTCCAGCTTCGACGCCACCAGCTAGGTATCCATCTTGGACGCTGTTTTCGCTTGTTTTCCCCTCGCCGGTGCAGTCCCCGATCCGGTGCGCGTTCGCACCCCTCCAAGCATGGGGCTGGCGGCGCTTGCAAGGTAGGCTCTCCTGCCGCAGGGGGGTAGAGGCCCGTCGTGCGTGTCAAACCACCCCTGTGGCGTCGAGGCTGTCGGTGCGAGCTGTGGATCACCTCCAGGGAAAGGGGCGGCTCGCACATCTATCCCAGTGCAGCGCCGGATTCCGCTGTTCCAAGCCACCGGGCCCCGCGCAATGCGCTCCGTTCGTCGCGGGTCCAGAGGCTCCAAGCAGTGAAGGGCCCACCAGCAGCTAGACGGACGACAGAGGGCTCCCTCCAATGGGTATGGTCACGTCCACGCCTCTCGTCCACCCCGCGTTCGCGCTCTCCTCCGCAGTGTCCGGGGGCGCAGGGTTTGCGTTTCGCGGGTCCATGGGGTCCAGCCAGGCGCCCCAGCAGCTCCCTTGGCGCCGGCAGGCAGCGGCGGCGTGGGCAGCTATGCGCAGCAGCGGTGTAGCCCCTGTCCGGAGCGAGTCCGTCCTCAGTGCCCAACGTCGTGCATGCAAAGAACGGGAGGGGGGAGAAGGCAGTCCCAGCTCAGAAGAAATCAGGTCAGAGCGGGGGGAGGGGGAAGCCTCAGTGTCCCCTCGTGCGTCCTGGGATCCCTATCGCCGCTGGAGTATCTCGCCCCTCCAGAAGGCCATCCAATCCCGGCAGCGGCCGGAGGGCATCTACCCACGTGCGGCAGCGGCCAGGCATCGTCGCCTCTCCGGTTCCATCCCGCCGCTCTCAGGGCCCCAGCTGAGCAGCTCACTTGTAGGCCAGGCGCTGTGGGCTCCGTCCACGTGTTTGCCCCAGGCCGTCCCCAGTCCGTCACCGCTTCCAGCTAGTTCGCCGTGGGGGAGGGGGGGTCCGCAGGCGCCTCCGGTCGCGCGGGGGGCCCCTCCACAAGGGTTGCGGGCCTCCGCGCGTCGCCGTGATGGCTCTCTCGCAGGCCGCAACTCAAGGCCCAGGGGTCCGTCCGAAGCCGCGGACTCACGTAGGCAGTGTCCCCGGAGTCGCCGCCACCAGGGCGGCCTCAGTCGCGCCCTCGGGGTCGGTGCAGAGTCCCACGTCCGATTCGCCCCAAAGTCAGCCAGGGCAGGCCGCAGGTCCCGGGGCAGGTCCGCCGGCAGCAGTGGGCTGTGCAGTATAAGTTTTGGCGGAGAAACGACCCGGGGCAGGGAGGCTCAGGCGGGAGCTCTACCCGGGCACCTCCATCCGCATCGCGTGGTAAGCCACGCCCCCCAACGGATACCACATCCATGGCGGTAATTTGTGGGGTAGCTAAATACCTTGGGAAAGCATGGCAATTACGCTCTAAGCTGGTTGAAGCAAGCATCGCTTAGATTGCCATTTTTGTCTTTTTATGCCATCTATATGAAATAACTTTCTATTATTGGATTTGCATGTCTTGTCTACATCCTCTTACCACTCTGTTTTATTCAATCTCCCTCTTTTAAAAGTTTTGTATTTTTTTGAAATTTCTAAAGTATACTTTTATATGTTTTTTACTTCTTGTGGTTTTATCTATGTTGAATTGTAACTACTTTTATGATACTTTGTTATCGAATAAAGTATAAATCAATCATTTGTAAAAGCGCAACTGTTGAATTGTGTGGCTTTCACAATGTGCAAACTAAATGAACCCGTGTGTCCAAAACGTGGGTGAAATGGATATTTTACTAAACATACGCAGAACCAGTAAAGCGAAATGTTGTGTCTCAGAAAACATGTTGCAACAAATCTGGAATTATTATAAATTTGCTTGGTTATTTACGGCAACACTGCCGCCTAAAGTTTTCGCAAAGAAACGCAGGCACTCGTCCTCCATCCTTTCCAAGTGGCCAGTTTAGATTCACAACGCGCCTTTTTACAGGCATCACATTTTAATTATTAAAAAATCTTTGACAACGACAGTATGGTTAATCCAGACTTCTGTTTTTGTGCAGTCACTGCTTGTTCGCCTCGCGCATCCTTATTCTACACACGTGCTCCAATTGCACTGCGATTGTCCTGGAAACAAATTCTCAAATTACTAGAACATTTTGTCTTTCCAATTGTGTGCATGGAATTAAGGGAAAGGAAAGACGGACATCCGTCGTCTAACCCGTGTGTTTGTGTCTGTTTTTTATTTCTACTGTTGTAAAGTGTCGGCCATCTTAAAACTAGAAGATGTCATTGAAGCGCAGCCGGAATACGTTCTTAATGGGACACGAAATTCGCTGATCAGAGTTTAGATTGGAGATTTGTTGGTGGATTGAGAAATCTCATTAAGGTAAAGTAATGCCAAACAAGGCATGTAAAGGGTACTGAAGAGATTTAACTCGTGACCCATGTGCCTCAGTTATACATCAAATAATGTCCTGTGTCCTCATTCAGTCTGTTTAAACTCAGCCTGCTCCCGCTAGTTTCCCGCAGTTAAGGACCATCGAAGAAGTCACGTGAGCTTTACTTAACTAACTGCGTGGCAGACTTGAGAGGTATAAGTGCAGCAGCTTTTTGCTGCAGATCGAAGTTGGAAATTGAAAACCTTTTCTCCCTCGAGTGTTTCGGCAGAAAGGAGGCGGGGTCAAGAGGTGAGAGGTCACGAGGAACTGCCCAGTGAAATACATATACATGCCAACATTTTAGGACGGGCCTGGGAGAGTTGAAATAAAAAATCGGGAGTGAAAATTCCCCATTGACTTCTATTGTACAAAATGCAATTTCAGGCGGGAGACAGTTAAAATAAAGCTATTTTTGGCTTGAAAAATCGGTAGTCTCCCGCCTGAATCGGGTCTATTGGCATGAATGATATTATGTATTATTTGTCACGAACTGTAATTCCAAAGAAACGAGAAGTTTGAATAGTGATAGTAAAATTATCCTGTAATTGGTTACAAATAGACTGCCTTTTAAGAGTGCTTAATGGTTGAATACACTTGCTACAGAGATTCATGTTTAATTATATGATACTGGTAAGATAACACCAGTAGTTAAGACACTTGGGTGAGAGCTCTTCAAGTAATCTCTTGTCATATGTTTGAATAACAACATAGCTCAGAAGATTGATGTATGTGTTGCTGATAATTGCATGTAATGTGTAGGTTGCACATTTCTGTTGTATGTTGATATGTTTAAGCCCTGTCTGCCTGGGCCAGATTGTTTACTTAGTGTCTGGTGCTGTGTTACATAATAACAGAAGAGGCTGCCATATCGCAGCACTCAGTTACACTCTTTCACTGCTGCAAATAAGGGCAGGTCAGAGACTCCTGTTAAATGGAGTTAAAAGTCGAAACCTCCTAGTGGAACTGCAGCACTCAGAAAATTGCTTTTGTGTGTTGCAGAAGAGGCCTGTCCATAGCCAGAACATCACGCACCGCTCATCCCAGGCTTTACGCAGTTATTGACAAGTAGAAGGTCCCTGGCTTGCTTTCATCCTCCAAAGTTAATTCAGCCAGTCAAGTGACTTTGACCAGGAGCATTCTGCAGTGCACATCAGAGCTGTACAGATCAGTTCAACCAGGACAGCAGTTGAAGGTACACTTGGGTAGATAGTGTCTACCCACTTTTTTCACAGGGTGGGCGCCGTCTATCCTGCCAAGAAGTTGGTCCCCACAGAAATATGCTGAACTCATCCTGGTGTCATTTCCGAACACCGGGACACATTCAGTGGTGCCTGCACGTTGTCTGTTTTTGTTCCAAGCAGCACGTGCAGGCAGGAAGGCGGCGTATTATCAGATTCCAGCTGGGCCCATAACAAAGGCTGAAATTCAGAGCCATCAGGCCTCCTTTTGTTGGGCTATCCTGATTGAGAGCTATCTGGAGCCTCACACCTAAATGCAAACACAGTGGAGGGGAAGCAAAGGCACACCGCTTGTTATTACTTCAAAAAGTACTTAAGAGACTTTTGACTTTATACAGTCCTTGTATATAAGAGACATGCATCCATTATAAGAATATCAGATGTACTGGTGTGTCTCCGTACGTACACAAATACCGATTTAAATACCATTATGTTGTTTTATTTTTATTAAAGTGCTACTCATCTGCCTGCAGGGTGTCAGATTGCTTTATATCACATACACATTATATATTGACCATAAATCATGTAAATGTTTGAATAAATGTACAGGATGTGTTACATAAAACTGAGAGGATTACAAAGTGTGGCATTTGCATGTCCTTTATTGCACACTTTCCTGTATTAGAAGCATTAGGATTTATGAGCTGTAAGTAACAAAAGGATCTCAAAGCTACAATCAGTAACCCACTTACCTAGCTACATAAAATAAAACTCTCTCATCTGCATATTACATGATGTGCTTTGCAGGAGACATATTAACCCTTTGTGCTGCTTTGATTCGAAACTGGGACTAGATAAAACAGAGATCTTTCAAGCAAACGTGGGAACCTCAGGAGTTATCTTTCCATTAGTCACAGAGATTTTCTGGGCACAAAAAGATCTCTACAGCAGGTGCCTTAACCGCATAATATATTTTAAAATATAGACTTTGCAAACAATTGAGCCTAATAGATTTCATGCAATGTTTCTCCTTGTTGCCAATTTCTTTGAGGCAGTGTTTAAAAAACATTAGATGTACAATAGATGTCCAGATTTTGCATTGGAGTTGCATTACTTTTTTGGCACAACACTGACGCGAATTCTTCTTTGTTAAATCTCATAATGTACTCGAATGTACTTATGATAGATGTGCTAAACATATGTGTGAGTTCTTAAAAGCTAATGTCAGTTACTGTGAGGTCATTGGTTGTGATGCCACTTTCTGTGATGTCACATCCTGCGAAACCATGTGCGATTTCACATGCTATGATGTCACGTAACATTGGTCACTTGCATATTGCCTAACTTGGTTTGTCACCCAACTTCTGTTTTTTAGGATTTGTTAGCATTGCATTTCTAGGGCCTAAGGGATAGTCTCGGAATGGCAGGTGGTGCCTGGTTAGGGAAGCACTAGATGACAAGTCATTCAACACAGAGTAAAACTGCAGCACTTCGAGAACAACTTTTGTGCGTTGCAGTCGAGGCCAGTCCTCTGCCTCTATATCACTCAGCGCCACCAGTCTCGTGCCCAACACACTCAGTGGCAAGTTGAAGGTCTCTGGCCTTCCTTCATCTTCCTGAGCTCTCAGCTGATTCAGGGCATCACATAGCTTGGAGCAGCAGCATTCTGTGTTGCATTTCAGGCTAGTCCAGCACCGAGGGAAGATTAAGTTTGCACCATAAGATTCTATTTCAGATGTTTTGCAGCAGTTTCAAGGCCTTTTAAAATTTTACATTGCTCAAAAGGGAGTCATTACAGATATTTATCTCTTTAAATGGGCTTCGTTGCTTGATTTTATTGGTAGAAAAGTGTCACCCAAAGTGTCACACATTTGGCAGTAGAATGTCTCTCATACATACACTGAAACCATGGAAATGTTGCATTTAAGAAATCTGATAATGTGGCAGCTTTGTATACTAGTGTATTAATATGTAATTATTAAGTGGTTAAAATGTTCACTTTGCATTGTGTGTTATATAAATGATAGCTAGTGTAATTACACGCAATGACGGACATTCTGACAAATCACAAATTCAGAGATATAGAGAGATTAGGGAAAAATCGCTTTAAAAATTCAGAATTTATCTGACAGAAGTGAGTGATGTAGCACTCAATTTACCATTGTTTGTTTGCTGAATCTAGAGGCAAGGTTCCAGCGGTGCCACTCCATTTGTTGTTCAAACGCTCCCAACAAGATGCTCAACTTGGGCAAAAGAAATAAGTCATTTTCTGTGAAATGAGAAATTTACTGAAGTGAACCATTTACTGCTGGAATGCACCTAATTGCAGGCTGCAGGCCCACATAGTGAAGTAAACCGAAAGAGCTTGAATCACTTGAATGTGTTCCAGTGTCCGCACACTGCACCAGGACACATTTTGGAAGATTCACAGGGATGGGCCCTTATCCAGGTCCTGACTTAGTAATAGCTGCCAGAATCACAATCTGGCCAGTTCTCACATTTTTCCTGCTCTGTTGAAGAAGCTGCACATTATGGTCTTTGCACATCCCTCTTACAGAGAGGGTGGTGCATAGCTAATTTTTCTAAATTATTCCCAAAAACCAGAGGTATTATGCCACTTTCTTGGCATTCATGCCACAGTAATTATGCGGGTTTCGCTCTAGCCAGGACACATCTTGAATTTCTGGAACTCGTTCCATTTCAGCCCAATGCAACTAAAGTTAATTCCTCTGAATGATGCTTCAAGTTAAGCAGTGCACTTGGATTCACGAAAAATGTTAGAGGGAGCGGGTAATCTAAGGAGCTGTACAGGGGAACATGCAGGGAGAGGAGAGAGAGCTGGCTCTCACTAATCCCTTGGAACAGTTTACAGCTTAGGGGCTATGTACATATAACAGGGGGCCCCAGCATGTGTACCCCACCCCACATGTACTCAAGCTCATAAGTACACTCTTCACATAATACTGGAGAACTAAAGGGCCCAGCCATGGCATACTATATAGTTGTTTTTTTTGGGACGAGCTGGTAAACTGCCTCCCCGCAGAAGTTCAGATAACAAGGCATGCACACTACTCCGATAGTGTATGAATGCCTATGAGATTAAATACATAATCAATAAAAAAAGAATATGCCATAGTGGATCACATTTTGCTTTCTGGCCCGCATATGTACCTTATTGAGGAATTGTTGAGTAGTTCATGTGATTGGATAGGTTGCTGGGGGGAGTTTTTAACAATGTAACAAAAATACTATATTGAAAATTCAAGAAACCTCTTATATTTCTTGCCAACATTGTGCAAACAGTAAAAAACACATTGTTACAATATCCTTTCATTTGGCTCACACCTATGAGAACTGTACTAGTTCATTATATAAAATCTCATACCTAATGCATATGGCCTCAACATTCCAATCGGTCAATCATATATTCCTTCATTCATACCCAAACATCATATTGACACTCATAAACTGCATCACAACAATAAAAAGAGAGATAGACACGGGTCTTCAAAACAGCACTCGAGCTGCATATTAATTTGCACACCATATCATACAGACATGAGTCATCACCAGTATCACCGTTGATTTACAATTCTCATGTCCTATCGAAGATCTCTTATCAACATAACATATAAACTTCTTGTTTATTGATATAATTTCATTACTGTCATAGTTTTGTATACATCCAATAGATTGCGTGACTTTTGCATAAATTATAATCAAATTAGACTCCAGGCATCAAAGGCACTGTGCATGGTTCCGACCACCAGGCCTCGGCAATCAGAGCTCTGTGATGGGAATGGGGTGCGGGAATCAGCAATAGACCCACCCCTTCATATGGGGGAGTTCTTGGCCTCTGGCCTGTATCTTCTGACCCACCCACAGGCAGAGATGAGGAAACTGTGTCACACAAGAACCATACCTCAGTTCTTTAGGAATGAGTCTTACTTCCCGTGCTTAGACAATATGAAAAGAAGAAATTCTGTACAGTCAACCAGCATTTAGTGTTCGTAAGTCTCTTACACCACAGAGTGATTACATTGCTCCCAATGGGAGCTCAAATAACTATCATCTGGCACGGAGGTGAACATTTTCTAGGGTTGTTGCTGTGGCCATACTAGGATAATTGCTGAGCTTTTGCATTGTTAGCTTTTTGAATCCTCCATCTTTAAGCAACCCTTAAAAGTAGCAGGTTCCACAGGTCTAGCACTTGTCCTCTTCTGGCAGCCATGATTCCCAAAAAGATAGAAAGCTGCATGGACGTATGAGATATATGCAGACCAGCCTGGGACACCTCTGTTTCTCTCAGTGGAAACACCTTTGAAGGGATGTCTTCTGCCATAGCGCCTCCTCTGCTGGCACCTTCTGCTTTTTGTTATCATAACGTCCACTGGGTCCTAATCCATAATGTCCCACTTCCCCTTACCCCCACACCACTACCCCACCAAGTAGGCAATCAATGCTGAGGTCCTCCCTTAGCCCAACCAGGACCCCTTAATTAGCTCTACTTGTTTGTTGTATATTGGTTGGAGAGTGCTTACAACTCTCACCTGCCATAGCGACCCTTGGCAGTTGACTCTAGGGATAACCTTAGTCGGCTCTACCACACTTGTTATAACCATAGTCTGGCTAGCTTCTCAGTTCTGCATGCCATCCATCATTGGGTCATCCACCCATATAAGGTCCAGATAGTCCAGGCTTTTGGGTATCCTTTCTTTTGCTCGTAGCAATCCACAGATACAAACACTATTCTGAGTGACCTCTCTGGCAACCATAACTACACTTAAAAGTAGTTCAGACACCAGCAGCATTGGAGGTGTTTGGGCAGTTACCTTTGGTATGGCCTAGGGCCCCACTATTCTATTACTGATCCCTGTGTTTAGTCTCGTTTAGTGCACCTCTCTTCTTCCTCAACCATTCCCACTCTCATGACCCTTCTTAAAGGATCAACCCCCCTTCAGTGTTTACTCTAGTACAGTCACCTGGGATCTGCTTTGATTAATTTTGAAAGTTTGAGCCAGCTGCGGGGTACTCTTTTTCACTGTGGCCTTTCTGATACTGACTGCAATGCTTCTGACTAGCCTGGTTCACCACCCTTTTGTGAGTATGAAATTCAGACCCTTCGGTTCACTAATCTTTGAATGAGCCAACTACTGTTGCAGCCTTACTGGACAATTGGAAGCAAAATAACCACTCCTCAAGGGATGATACCTTCTGCACCTTCGCATACCCACTGAAATGTATGTGAAAGCATGTTTTGTGATGCTTCTTGAAGCTATCATACCTAAAACGTACTTCCCTAAATGTGAGAAGATGAAGGATACACATCATTCCACCAATGGAATAGCAAAGAAGCTATGCTTCAGGGGAGGTACAAACACAAGAAGAGGAAGGAATGCCATCAAATAAGATGCTCGCAAATGAAATAGGTAAGAAAAAAAATCAAATTATAAGCAATGGGCTGACTCAAAGACCTCTGTAATTATTGATACTGCCCACTGTATGTCTTTACATAACAGACCACTAAAGTGGTCTGTAGACAAGATTTAATAGTTGGCCTGAACTAAATGTGTGGTTTGCAATGGATTTTGAGGTCTAGGTTGTAGATCTGTCATTGCTTTCCATGAATGCCAGTCTCCTGTTTTTCAAGCCTAAGTGAGTCAACAGCAATTGGACATTTCCAGTAGCAAGTATTGCTTTTGTCCTTGAAAATACTGGAACCGTAAACTATATACTACACAAGCTCACTTTAGGTTTTAGGCCGAATAGTCCAGGCTTACTCATATGGGACAGAAAGACTAATTCAGGCAGCGCATGTATCACTCACATTTAATATAATGCCCAAGCAGTGTTCCTCTTTGAAAAATATATATAAGACTTTTTCCTCATTATTTAGTCAACATGCTCAGTAACCAGAAGGCATTAATACTTTGTGGAACCGCAGTTTACACTGCCAACTTTCTGTGCCTAGTAAGGGGGCAGAGTGCACTTTCAGACTGGGGAGAGGAGTTGGCCTAACTGCTAGGGTGGCCGGCCTCGAATCTTGGGAACCGGGTTCGAGTGTCAGCAATGACGCTTAACATCCTGTGATTCTGGGCAAATCACTTAATCTCCCCGTGCCTAACAAAAATGAATGTGTCCTCATGTAACACAACTGGTGCTATGTAAAGCGCTCTGATACCCAATACCTTCGGATCAAGTTTGCTCTATATGAAACTCAGTTAAAAAAAAAGTACACAAATTAGCAAAGTTCTGCATCTGCTCTGGGGTTTTAAGTGTGCCTGCATCTTATAGTGCACCAGTCTGGTGAGTAGTTATGGTCAAGCATTTGGTTTCTCTGTGGTGGAGCGGTTTGTTCACATGTAGGTGAAGCAGTGGCCATACCGTTGTGGGCTGTTTAAATGCCTGTGCTGCTTAGGGCTGCTCCACTGCAGTCATTCTTTCGTTGATGATGGTCGTGGTAATGCTGAGGGGGTGTGAACACTTCTATTTATTGCCATTGGCCGAGGGAGCCAATTTGCGGCTAGTGATTGGTTGCAGAGTCTCACAGCAGTGATTGGCGTGCACATAAAGTGTCACTTGTAGTTTCACACTTCTGCCTCAGGCCTATTGTGGATGTGATTGTGGAGCCTTCATTTTCAGGTGCAGGGGCTCACAGTAGTGATGGACCAGCTCATTTGCATGTCACTTTGATAATTATCCAAACCATAGGGAATCCTCTTCTAGCAAAATGTAACATATTCAGTCAAAGAACTTTATTTCTGCCACTCGTGCCATAAAAGTACATTAAAAGATACAAAACCACAAATATTTGCACAAGCTAGTCAATATTTACATCCCATGCATTTGTATAAAAAGACTGACAACTACACAGGTATTTAAAATTAATAAAAGCAGTCATTAAAACGCATTTACCAAATTTTACAAAAGTTGTTAAAGGTTATTTTGAAGACACACAAAATATAGCTCGTAATGATTTTGGCCATTTGATCCTCCCCTATGATTGCTTTAAAAGCCCTCTCCTAATGTGCCACATAGCATTTAAAAAACGCGATACGGCAAATACATTTGGAGGATCAGTATCATATTTTAGCGCTCTGTGGGCCTCTTGACAGCGGACAAACCCTAGGTTTTTGCATAATTGGATAATCCAACGTTTGCGGGGCAAAACATATGCAGGGCAGAAAAACAGTACATGTGTTTAAGTCTCAGCCGTTGATTTACATACAGGACACACACTCAAGTTCTCGGGGGCCCATAGGCTGGTGTGCACTGCCAGTGGTAAATTCCCCAATCTAAACTGTAAGTAAAATTTCCTAGCCAATGGGGAGTAGATTACATCCAAAAAGAGTTCTTTTTATATACCTCTTTGATTTGTAAGAACTCCATCGTCAGCCTGCCCTCTTTGGCACTTTACGAGGTCTGACCTAGATGTCAAGGCACAGGAAAACTCTGGAGATGACCATAGCTCTGGCCTACCAAGCCTAGCGGAAAGGTTCCTAATGTGGGCCAGCCACGGTAATTTACTAGGATTTAATCTTGGCAGAAGCTCCTTTAGCTCGGCTCTGTAGGAGGACAACTCTGGGGTTACCCATACCCGGTGCCAAAAGGTCAGAGGCCTAAGGGCAATCTCTTCATCAATTGGCCTCATGCCCAAATCCAAACGGAGGGGAACTAATGGTGTGCTGCGTGGAAGGCCTATAAGCTGTCTCATTAAATTATTTTCCACCTTGACGAGATCGGAGGTAGAACAGTGCCCCCAAAGCTCTGCCCCATATAGTGTAGCCCCCCCTTGCTTGGGCCTTAAATATCTTCACCACAGGAGCTGCTGGCTTATGTACAGATGTTCTAAACAATTTCATAATCCCGCCCACTGTTTGAGTTAGCCTAAGTCTAGCTTTGGCCATCTGGGGGCCCCACCCAAATTGCTTGGTTAGTGTGATACCCAGATAAACGAATATCCTCACTTTTTCAAGGAAGGTACTATTGAGAGAGGGGTTTGGGCGCGTGCTCGTCGGGCGAGTAAAGACCATAAATTTGGTCTTGGCTAAGTTGATCTCCAAGCCTCTCTTGTTGCAAAACTGTGCAAACCCATCCAGGATACGTTGAATGCCAAGGGGTGACTTGGACAATAACAGAGTATCGTCAGCGAACATCAGTGCGGGTATCTTCCCAGTGGCTAACTTTGGGGCATCAGTGTCTTTTATATTGTTAAGAAAGTCAATAAGCCCATTGATGTAGAGACAAAATAGTGTGGGGGCTAGAACGCATCCTTGTCTCACCCCCTTTTTGACAGGGAAGTGTGTAGAGTTCCCCATGTTTTCCACATCTCACCTGTGCGTAGTTGCCAGTATGTAACCTCACTAACACATTGAGTAGAAAAAGGAGGGATCCCGAGATCGCTAAGCACTTCCCAGAGTTTCTTCAAAGGCCGACTTCAGATCAACAAATATGAGATAGAGGCTGCCACCCTCCATCTTCACCGTTTTCCAGAAAAGTAGCTGTAAACTGAAAATCTGTTCCACGGTTGACACATTTGATCTGAAGCCGGCCTGGTAGGGACTCAGAATCTCCTCTTCCTCAAACCACCCCTGTATCCGGGCCAAAAAGACCCTGCCCATCAGTTTTTGAGAGATGTCGATTAGGCTGATGGGCCTGTAGTTAGAGGGTAGCAGAGGGCAACCTTTTTTAAATATGGGTACTATCTCAGCGCCATTTCAAGTATCGGGGGGGGGGTGTTCGTGCCCTTCAGGATAGCATTAAATAGAGCACACAGATAAGGGACCCATATACTAGGTTCCTCCCGAAAGAGGTCCCCCAGGAGTTTATGTAGACCTGGGGCTTTATTGGGGTTCAGACTGTTAATAGCATTTCCAACTTCCAGCATGGTTCTATCCCAGCCCCCCTCCTGGCAAAACTCCGGAGTTAAACTCCGCTATCTGGGCCGATGGAACCATCATCCTCACAGTCATACAGAGACTCAAAGTGAGACTCCCACACTTCGGGTGCTATGTTGGGTTCTATTGCCGAACGTCCTTCCCCATCTCCAGTACTCACTATCCCCCCAAAAATTTCAAATCATTATCCCTCAAAGCAGACCTGAGGGTTTTCCCACCTCTCTGTTTCCCATCCTTTCTTTTCCTGCAGTATAATCCTCCTGTACCTGAGTCTGGCTAGTTTGATATTAGGCCTATCTTTAGCCTTCACAGCATGCACTAGCTCCCGTTTTGCTGTGCGGCACTTGTTGTTGAACCATGAGAGTTTCGGTCGGTTAGTTACTCTCTTTGAAATCACCGAATGGAAAACATCAGTCAATTTTGCAATTAGCTCCTCATGGATTTTCTTGATCTTGTCTCTATCCTCTGCAACTGCCTCCACCTGTCCAACCTCCCACATTCTGGATATCATAGGTGTTACTAACTGATAAACTTTAGCCAGTTTAAGGGGAGATTGTTGGATGTGGCTCCATCTAACTTTCCTTCTATTATTAGTGATCTTTAAAGCGCTAGACCCGGTTGATGGGAGGGGACAAATGGTGGACCCACCGAAATTCCCCGGCTTCAAAATTGCAGTCAAGTCGTTGTGATCACTATCCTGCCTCTGCTGAATGTAGAAATCCAGGACTTTTTCCCAGGTTCTGGTTTCCACCAAGATGTAATCTATTAGCGAGGCCTGGCCTTCTCTATTAAACATAAATTGACCGGGAGTGTCGGACTTGGTCCTCCCATTGCAAGCCCTCAGAGAGTGGGACAACATAAGTGAGTGGACTTGCATGGCCAAGGGGGACCATAGTTTGATTGGGGTGATCTGCGGAACAGGAATTGACCAGTATAGGTCTTCTTCTGAGGGGGCCTCTTGGGTTAGGTGGGTAAGTGGCTCAAATTGACAGTTGAAATCACCTCCTAAAATCAGCAAGGACGCTGGGTCCAGGGTTGGAATAAAGTGCCCTAGGTGATCTATAGTAGCGGATTCTTGTCTGTTGGTCACAGGTCTTGAGTAGACGTTTATTAGGGCTAATTTCATCTTAGCAGGAAATGACAGCAGAACACATTGAATGTCGTTGGTGGGAGTTATCAACTGCTCAGCTCTGCACCCAAGATGTGTGCCTACCCAGATCGTGAGTCCGCCAAACGGGCGCCCCCTCCCCCCCCCCCCCCTTGGTAGCCAAATTGTCAAATGTCGCAAAGCCGACCCTATGATGTTCTTCCCAGGCCCAGGTCTCTTGGAATAGGCAAATGGCCTGATTGTCCACAAAAGCCCCCCAGTCTGGGCAAGCTAGTTTGCTTTTTAATCCTGCTAAATTCCATGATAGAATTCGTAGATCCTTACTCTTGGGTCCTGTCCTTCTAGATGCCTCCAGGGAGATAGTACTGGGGGGGGGGGGCGGTGAACATCCTGATGTACCCTCGGTAATCTTGCGGAGACTTCACTTGGTTCTCCTACGGCATTGCAGCCCTGTTGTGCAACACGGAAAATGGGGGCATCATCCTTGCTCAAATGGCGGTCGACTGTTTGAATGTTGGGCCATTGACCAAAGGTCATGCCACAACCCCCACCCCTCCCACCACACACTTCCTCATTCATTTGAACAGGGCACTGCTTATCACAATTGTCGCCAATAAAGGATCCCACCCCCAGTCAATCAACCTCCTCCAAACTTTCAGATCTATTGCTCACTGCAATGATGAGCAGAGGGCGCCTACTATGGGTTCCCCACCTGCATTCCATAAGGGGACCAGGGCCCGTGGGCTGGGTTGGGACATATGCATTGCCTCTTAGATTAGTGTGTTGTTGGGGGTAGAAGAAATCCAGCGGGCGGAGGCTTATTCCTGTGGGTGCATAGTGGCAAGAAGTGGATGAATTCAGCAAGCTGCTAACAGTGTTGGGATTTTTTAAATTGATAACGCATTCCCCCACTTCAGTTCTTCGGCCATTACCCAACCATCCTACTCTGCGGACCATGATTATCTCCCCAGCTCTGGCATACTCAAAGTGCTTATATCTTGCAAGCCGGAATAAGCATTTATTCCTAAGGTCAAGCTGGGATTCCTTAGCATTATGGGCAGTTGGGGAATACCTGTCATTATGGCAACGTAGGGGGCACAGGCTGGGAGAAGGTTTATATTAGGCAAGGGGGACGCATTACTCTCATTGTTATAGTCCTGGGCTGATAATGAACTTTGTTTGCTATTGTCCTCCCGGGTTAGAGGATTGACCTTAACACATCCCTTCACTGCGGAGGTGCTCCTCATAGAACTAGGCTCTTGGCTGTCTATCCGGTTTGTGGGCTCCATGTTGGTACTTATTTCCCTAGGTTTACCACTGGCTGGGGGGACCTCATTAGGGCTTCTCCCCACCCCATGCGTGTAAATTAGACCTGGAATAGCCTCCTGACAGCCATTGTCGATCCTTCCCCTTGCAATGCTGCTGACGGAGTCGTGACATGCTATAGCTCTCCCACCTGCCCATGCTTTCTCCAGACTATCTAGATGGCTGACGAGAGGGGCTATTTCTTCTTTAATCGTAGCTCTCAGTTTATTTAAAAGGTCCGCCAACAAACTAGATACCCACAAAGGTTGTTCTACAGTTATATTGTCAGTTTGGGATTTGCCCTTGCTAAAGTCTGGCTCGTCACCTCCCACAAGGTCGATCTCATTGCTCACGCAGGGTCTCTTATTTTTTGACCCAACTGCAAGTGGTTGTTTAGGTTTCCCCTTCTTAGGGACAGTTGTTTGTGAGTTATCCTTGTGCGGGGGTTTCTTGGGTGGAACGGCCCGAGGGAGGGGCGTCTTGGTATGTATTTGTTGTTCTTGGACCGGAGATAGCAATGTAAGGGACTGGCTTAGGGTGGATGTCAGCATTTGTACATGTTGCTGAGTGTGAGTGGTGATTAGAGGAGGGATCGTCTCAGGCTCTTATGGGAATATATCCGGGGTGGGGGATAGCCTTCTTTCCGTTCGCTCTATTTCCGTTGACAGCACCCCGATAGCCCTCTATAGCATTTTATCTATGGAGGTTGTGAGAGGCTCTCCTATAGTTTTGTTTCTGCTAGCAACTGCCCTTTTCCCCATTCTCCCAACTGTTGCCGGTACAGATCTCCTTCAAAATATGCTGCGTCCCGCTGCAGCCTAGGTTGCGGGTACACACCCTTGGGCCTCAAAAAAAGGGCCAAGAGCAGAGGACAAACCATCCAAAGGAACGATTCGTGCAGTAATGTAGGGCAGGTAGACACCAAATTTGTTTACAAACCTATCCTACCCTCCATAGTGGTATCCAAAAAGTCACACAGCAATGTGGCGGGTAGCAAACATACAGTTATTTTTGTCCCTTATATCAGTCTCACCGGGTTGCTGAAAGTCTTACCCCATCAGTTGTCAACAAGATGAGAGGCAGTATCAGCAGCTCAGAGGGGTGGCCCTGCCCTGCCTCTTCCAGGCGCTGACGGGCTCAGGACGGGCCCGCCCTTTGCCCGGGCTTCGCCCAGGCACAGCCCGCGTGCGTCCCGCGCCACGGGGTATGTGCAGCGCTTTTGAAGCCTGGGGTTGCGCCTCCCTCGCAGCTGAGATCGATGATGACCGTGTCCCATATTAATACCTCAAGATATGGTGGAGATGGAGCTGACCCTGAACAAAAGTAAAAGCCATTGGATTTTCCATCTGACGATTTTGAGAGCAAGCCTCAACAAAGATGCCGAACAAGATACATCACTGGTATAATATTGCTTTACTATAACACAGCAGTGGTTTTGCTGAGTGTTAAACTGAACATTGTGACAGAGCTACAGATTATTTTGCAAAAATGTAAGTTTTTTTTTTATACATTCTCTTTTCTCCACATGATTATATAGTTTCCAAATTGTATCAAACCTATCTACATACTTCTGTCAGACTGCTTCTCTTCCTTTTTTCTCCGACATTACATCTAGGCCTTTTTTTGATTTATCTAAATCACTCCTTTGACTTCACTTTGATTTACATACAATATAATTGCAGAAGTAAAGTATGATGAACTAGTAACATACTAATGGTCTCTTCCGTTCTTGGACAGTTTATACTGTGGTTGCCTTCCTTTATATCTCAGCCATTAATTACATTCTGAACACCGTTTATTTCAACTACTTAGTGACTATTGACACATTTGCAACCTCATTACCTCTCGGTGGCACTTTGCTTATTACCTTGATCAACGTGGCTTTTGACATAAGTTTTTAGTGATGGTCTTCATAATTGCAATTTTCCAGTTTTTCTATCTTTACAACATGGGGCATAATACAAGGGTGTTCTTTGACATATAACATGTCACATTCTCTTATCACTGCCGGAGGGCTATATTAGTTCAAGCTCAGACTTTTCTTCTACTCTTAACATGGCTGAGATCTACTCTTATGTACTTGCATGTGTTAATATGCATGCTCTCTGAACTCATGACAGTCCAGCCAGAATTTGCCATAGAGCGTCCACTACTAGTTTACTAGATCCTGATATTTTCCCCTATTCACATGCCTCTTCATAAAACTAGATTCAACTGCTGTGATCAGTTGGTTTCAGTATGGCATAAGATTCACCAGACTGTTGGTATTTGATTTTTACAAATAATTTTGCTTATTAAGAACCATAATTTTTGTTTGTGCTTTAAGAAAGCTCATTGGCCAACCAGCCTGATAGAAATCACTTTTCACACCAATGTCCAGTACAATACTTACAGGGGCTACAATTTATCATGGCTTGCTGGGCTCCTATAGTCTATCACTATTATTGATCTGGGAGTGGGACCACACCCTGGAAAATCTATTCCTCACATTGCCCTATACATCTGAAGTGTTGTCAGCACGCAATGGTCAACTTTTGACCTTTGTCTCACAGTGTAAATGCAATCCCAGTTCAACTACCTAAAATAGCCATATACATATTCTGACTATTAATGCCACAATGGCTTAATAAAATGTAAGGATCCAACCGACCTCTGCACTTCTATAGGAATTGTTTTTTGTTAGGACAGATTAGTTAGGTTATATATCCTATCCTCTGAGACAGTTTTGTGTCCTTTCAGATATTAGCAACTTTTAGTACTGATATCACAAAATATTTTCAACCCTGCAGTTAGAGCTTTCGCATCATCCGTGTAACGGAAGAGAACCTTTTGATAGAAGAAATCTGCCCACACACCAATCAAAGTCTAGAAGAGTTTATTAAAACAATTTGTTACCCATGAATCATAGAATCCGTCAACCAGGGGTTCCCACACAAATTGTATTGAAACGAGCTTCTCATGCAAATGCAAGCAACAAATTAATACTATTCTACATATAGGCTTCCGGAGAAGTTTGCATGACTTTGTAAAAGAAAGGGAGCACTTAGGTGCCTGAGATCATGAGAAAGGAAGAAAATGACCTTCGAGGTAACACGAGTGTAAACTTTTTTGACTTTGGGAGCTAAGTAATGCTTTCCCTTCTTGGGAACCAAGATGTTAAAGAGAGGCTCTGAACATCATAGACGAGCAGTTCCTTTAGGCACATTACACACAAGCAAGACAATATAGCTGTAGAAGTTACAGTTATGCTAGGTTTATAACTCATATTGGGAGAGGTTTGAATTGAATGGAGTGTCAAAGGTAGGACATTGGTCCACTCAAGCCTATTCTTACAACAAATCTTAGTTATTTTTTTGTTGTTCTGTTTATTTTGAATTTTACATAATATTGTTACAACATGTGAATAGGTAGTATAATAATACAGGGGTATCTGTATATGATTCTGAAATAAAAGCATTAGAAACAATAGAGTAGCCCAGCCCTTCATATCGCATTTGCAGTGCCATGGTGTACTAGTTCCTTAGCTTATTCAACCGGTATTGGTCATATAGTACACTTCGGAAATCTCATGCTCCTGGAAGAATAGAAATAGTATTACCTTGTTATCTGCTGTACACTGTCAGTAACATCAAACATACATATTAGTTCCACGATTTCAAATGACCAAGTCACTCAGGAGGGAACATAAGGAAATAGTTCCAACTCTGATCAAGCAAAAGGAAGAGTTAAGGGTAGAAACAAGGGAGTAAACAAAGATAGGTTCGCTATCACTCAATGCATTATCTTCGCATCAGTTGTTAAGTGCCAATATTGCACTGCAGAACTGTTTTTTCATCTGCATATAAATCTCAGTACATTGATTCATAAGCATTGCATCTAATGAGATTATGGTCTGGACATTGATTCTTGTTCAGGTTCTGGTTCCCCATTAGAAGAATTATCTGTTTCCACTTGGCACATAATGCTATTTGGAGGGCTGTTTGGACCGCATCCCAAATGGATGAAATAGGAAATTTGCGCAAACCAAGAGTGTCCTCTCTGCGAAGAGACACTCCCGCCGCTCTTTTGAATATAGAGTGTGATCCGGTCAGTAAGGACGGCGTTTCGCTACATTTTTAGTGTCTCATAATGAGACGCTTGGCCACTATAAGACCAAGATCTATGAGTCGGTTTGTGGCTCTGTGTTTTTTGTCTCTTGTAAATAACCCTAGTATGCAGACTTCCCATTAATTGGGAAGTTGTCTGTCAGTGCATTCGAACAAGTGATGTGTTACTCCTTTCCAATAGTGCATAGTTTGGTACACGACTATAACATATGTATAATGTCAGCATCACGATGGGCACATGGGGGACAACCCATATTCTGCCTTCAGCAGTAGCGGCTAATTTTTTGGGGGAGTCAGGTATCCTTATGTTTTATGTCATACTGAATTAATCGAAGTCTGGCATTACGAGGGACATGTGTAGGACTCGCCAGAATCCTATTCCATTCTACAGTTGTGCATGGGCGATCTAGGTCTGTCTCCCTTGGAGATCGCAAAGGACTCCAATCTGTTGTAGTGTGCAAACGAAATGCATCCACAAAGCAACAAGTAAGATGACGGTCCTCACCCATATCATGTTTGTATTGAAGTATGAGATGTGTTTGCAGTTCTTGCGCGATGTCCCCCTGCTGGCGCTGCATCACGCCAACCCAAGAGGCGTGACTAAGAAAATGCTCCGGCGGTACTCCTTCCTCATGAATTATGATTTCGTAGGTCATAAGTGTGCTGTCCTGATAGAGGTGGCCTAATGTATGAATGCCCGCTGTATGCCAAGCTCTAAATTCATATGGCAGCGTTTTCCTGTTACCTCTAGGCAACCCCAACAATGGGATTGCTGGAGCATATGGCTTAATATTTCTGTTGATAAGTAGACAGCGGCGAAATCAGCGATTGGCCACCTGCAACAATAAAGGAAGGGGCTTAGACATTTTAGTGCAGGGGTGGAACAGGTGGAGAACAGTGTCAAGTGTATAGAGAGGACCATCCTCTACTGTGTCCTATAAATGTGCCCCCGCCACCCAACGGGCTGCCCACTGTAGTTGAGATGCAAAGTAGTAATGTTCTAAGTTTAGCACCGCTAATCCTCCTTGGTCCAACGGTAAATATAACTTCATGAGCGCCACTCTGCAGCGTGATGCATTCCATATTAAATCATGGAGAATACGCTCGATAGGGCGGAAAAAAAGGGTGGCAAATACAACTGTAAATTAGTGAAATAATATAGAAGCCACAGGAGTACCACAATCTTGATAAGCGATACCCTTCCCGTCATCGAAAGGGCAGGTGTCTCCCAGAATGCTATCAGCGATGCCAAGAGGTAAGTGCCCTAGTGAGGTTGCCATATGATAAATCCTGCCACCCGGGTACCTAAACATGGTCGATTGCCAAGTGACTGGGACATTGTCAACCGTAAGTGAGAGGCATGGGGGGCTCAAAATAAAACAAACATGATTTCCCACAGTTAACACGTAATCCAGACAGCATGCAAAGAGAGTGAATATGTTAGATATACTGTCCAACATCTTTTTTTTTTTTTTTTTTTTTTGAAAACCTTTATTGACAGTTCAATAAGAACAAGTATGGGCCTACAACCCCCCAGGGCCGGCCGCTAAGCAATCAGAGCAATAACGACAAGTATAAACACAGGCAGCACTACGGGGAGCAAAATCGTACTGCTAATACTGTGAACAGCGTAAGTAGGGCACCAGGAGAAAGAGGTTTTCATTTTATGATGAAACAAGGCAGAAGGATCAGGCGACAAGCAATTTTAAAACAACGATCACGGATATGCAGAGTAATGAACGTTAGCGATTTACAGCAATCTATTCGATCAATGGCGCAAACACAAGAACATCAGGATGGGGAAAAACATAGTATACAGTTGCGCCCGCAGTCCCCCGCCAGAACTCCCCAAGAACACCCCGGAAGTTGTGAACACATGGAACGGCAACGAGGCATAGCAAAAGGAGGTGTATCACGCTGATCCCAGAAAAAGAAAAACAAAAAGAATCAGAGAGGAAAAAGGAGGCCATGGAAAAAAAAGATGAAAGAATACAGAATCCCCTCCCCCAACCCCCCACCCTGCACCTCTGCAGATGAGTACGGCCCCCCCCCCCCCAGCAGTGTGCCTGTCGCCCTGGAACCAGACCCGAAATGTAGGAGAATAGGGAAAAAGAAGTAGGAATGGACCCCCACCAGACGGGGGGGTAGAGAAAGTATTTATAAACTGGAGGAGGGCCTTCATAACAGACCCCCGGCTTCTCCCTCCCGCACGGTAAGGTTCCCCTAAAGTGAACAAGGAACAGCACAAAAACAATCTTCTCAAACCACGATGGGGAGCATTATGCACCTATTGTGCCAGTAGCCATGTCAGGAGAGCACACCACCCCAAGCCCGCCCGTCCACTAGGCGACCACCCCCGAGGGGCCAGCCTCATCCCTGACCACTCTGTGGAATTCTGCCCATGCCAGCCCCTCGACCCAGCACCATACCCAATGTTCCTAGGCAGAGGAATGTCCAACAACGACAGAGAAGCGACGCACACAGGTGGGGTGGAAGTCTCTGAGCATCAACACAGTCCGCCGCGTGAGGAAACAGGCTTCCCAGTGCTGCCCTAGGATCTGCACTGCACGCAAGGTTCAGGAAGGCAGAAGCAGCCAAAGCAGACATTAGTTGCTGGAGTTGTCTCTGGGTCGCAGGAGGGCATGCACGGGATGAGGCCACCACATCCCACTCAGGTCCAACGCCTCCGGGACAGATCAGGCCCTCAGAAGGTCGAACACACTGTAGCATACTGGCCGGGGCGTCCAGTCGTGTACTAACCTCAGGGGTGGCCGCCACAGCGTCCTCCTGCGCGCAGTGTGGGTAGACTCTGTGTTCGTGCGGACAGGCGGGCCGCCACTGCCCCAACTCCGACGCCACACCATCGAGCTTACTCCCCAAGATCACGAAACCATGAACCAAGGAGGAGTGAAGAGTACCAAGAGCCTCGAGGAGGTCGCCGTACCCCAGCTCAGCTCTCTGTGATCTCGCCGCCACACTCCCAAAAATCGTACGCTCACAGGCCCGCTGCGGCCCAACGGACAGGATGGTAGGCTTCATCGACCCAAGATGGCCGCCAAGTATGCCCGACCCTCACCGGGGCCGGGACCCCGGGACAAGCGTCGCGATGTCCACGTCGCGGGTGACCGGGTTCCGGGGGCAGGCAAAAAACTATCCGTGGTCACGGGCAACAGTCGTCCCCACCACGGACCAGCTCCCGTAGAAATCCGGGGGCGGCCCGCAATGATCGGGGCAGGATACGGACGGCGGCCGGGCAGCTCACCAGCAAGGCAGGGGCAGTCACCGGAGGATCTAAGATTTGCACCCCCGGTCATGCACTCGGTCAGCTACACTGGGCAGTAGAAGTGACCACGCCGAAATGTAGGCCGAGTTTGGCACCGCTCCGGTGGGCCGACTCCACCCAGTCACCACCGGCCGCTGTTGTCGCACTGCCACCCGGCCACGGCGTCCACTCGATGTCCCGGCTCCAGGGCCGCACAGGCCGCAAAGTTCAGATGCAGTTTTCTCCGGCGATAGCACGGCTAGAAACCTCGGAGTCACACAGTCGGGAGCCCCTCTCCTTCAGAAACACGACCACGTAGCACAGGTTAAGGATCTCAGGCAGGATATCCGTGCGGGATGCGGAGGTTCACGGAGCCGGGAGTCTACGCTGCCGTCCCGGTCGCCATCTTGGCTCCTCCTCCCCTGTCCAACATCTTTGATGTACAACAGCAGATCATCCGCGTACAGCAATATTTCGTGTGTGTCCTCACCTAATGGTATACCTCAACATCCTGCAGAGGCTCTCATGGCTACAGCTAATGGCTCAATGGCCAATGAGAAAAGAAGGGGAGAAAAAGGGCAAGACTGTTTGGTGCCCCTATCCACTTTCTATGGGTTTCAATACAAAGCTGCCAATCTGACCCTGTGTGGTTGGTTTGTTGTATAAGAGCTTGACGAGATGGATAAAGTGGGGTCCAATGCCATACCTTGATAAAACATTCAAGAGGGAGGACCATTCAATAGTGTCAAACGCTTTTTCCAAATCAAGTACTAGACATCCAGATTGTGGCCAGGCACAAGGAGCGTATCACATGACACAGAAAAGTCAGTGCTAATTGAGAGAGGTTGTGCGTTCCGGAACAAACCCATTCTGATACTATGTATCAAATAGGACACCAGTGGGGCCAGTCGCCCCGCCAATATCCTAGCCAGAATCTTATAATCTGTGTTTAGCAATGCAAATTGACTGTAAGACCCTAGTTGGGTGGAGTCCCTGTTGGGCTTTGGTAGAGCGACCAGTGTGGCCTCACATAGGGAGTCTGGCAGGTGAGAAGAGTGCAGTGCCTTATCATACACCTGCTACAACTGTGGGGCTAGAAGGTACGCATGTGCTTTATAAAATCCTGATGGAAATGCATCTTGGCTCAGCACCTTCCCAGAGGGGAAAGCTCGTATTGCGCCCTGAACTGGAGCAGCAGTGATGGGAGTGTCTAATTCCAAGCGTTGATCTAGGATCAGTTTAGGAAAAGGAAGGTCTCCTATGAAGCTGCTTATTTCTGAGACGGACGCCTCCAGGGTTGATTGATAAATCGTCATATAATGGAGAACCATCTCCTTGTGTATTTCATGTTGTATCGCATTTCACAGCCAGGGGACAGTAATGCAGTAACAGGATGTTTCGGTTGTTCCTGTCGGATCAAGCAGGCGAGGAGGTTTCTGGAATTATCAGCTGCCGCGTGTGTCCTGGCTGAGTGTGTCGTTTAGTTCAGGCATCTCAGCCACTTGAGCAACGCCGTGTGTTTTGTCCTCGCTCTCACTAATTCCAAAACACATGAAGGATGTCTCTTTTAGTGCATCCCATTCCACCAAGGTAGACGCTGCAGTTCCTGTGTTATGTTCAAAATATTCTGTAATGGCAGTGAGAAGAAACGTGCAGAAGTGAGGATCTTCCAACATGGCAGGCTGCAGATGCCAAGTGGGAACCGGGGAGCGTCGCGTGTCCCAGGCATTTGATATGTATTGTGGATTATGGTCTGAATGGGTGCAACCTAAATAATCAGCATACATTATAGTGTAACAAATTAGATGTGCTCAAAATCCTATCTAAACTAACATGTAGAGCATGCGGGGAAGAGCAGAAGGAATACACTTGTGTCGTAGGGTTGCGATGCATCCACATGTCCACCAGTCTTCACTGATGAGCCCATTCCCTTAGTGTCATTGCATTAATAGATGCTGCTGTACATCTCAGTGGTGGGAAGGAAAGATCTAAGCCTGTATCCAAAACACTGTTAAAGTCTCCACCTATCAACCATAGTAGGCCACACCATTTAGAGAGTGTCTGCGATAATGATCGCCAGAAGGACCCTTGTTCAGTATTGGGCGCATATATATTACCTTGTAAGAGGTGATGGCCATCAAGTCTTCCCTTGAGAAAGATGTATCTACCCTCTTCGTCTGTCACCGCGTCCTCTATCAGGAGAGGCGTGCCCGTGCAGACCCAAATCAGCACTCCACAAGCATATGATGAGTAATTTGTAGCAAATGCTTGCCCCCTCCTTCTGAGTTGTAACTTAGATGCTTCTAGATGTGTTAATTGTGATTCTTGCAGGAGACATATTTGTGCGTTTTGTTGTTTGAGGGATGAGTATACTGCATATCGGCTGGAGGAAGTACGTAGGCCCTGATCGTTCCAGGTGATAATGCATTGCGTTGTCATTTTATGTCTGTGTGTAAAAATGTGGAGTGCCAGAGGCCAGAAACGTACATTCAGTTATGGTTAAAAATGGCGCCTAGAGTCTTCAGAGAGTATATACAGCAGAACCTAATTAACCTTAACTTAAAACTGAGCACCAACAGGGCGATTTAGCAATACCAAAAGAGCGGTTCTTACTAAAGTAAGAGCTGCCAAAACTAAGATTCAAACTTTATCAATCGAGATTAACCCCTACAATATGTGAGTAGGAGGGCACCTAGCTCTGCAGAGCACTCAGAGGCAACAGCCCCACTCATTAGCAAGTAAATAGTATACCAAGAGAGACACTCCAACCATGGATCAACATGCCAACTCCCCACCCTCTATTCTGCTCAGGAAACCTAGTAATAACACATTCCCTCCCCTCAGCGCCGATCCAACCCAAGCATGTTAACAGTATACTACTGCCAAGTTACTTGTAGATAGGTAAATAGGGACGTAACCTTAAGCAAATAACAATAAGAGATAAGCTATGTGTCAGATGATCTGACATCTGGGGTGTAATGTCTGGCAGAGTAAGCGAGTTAGTGTCTGATGTGCCGGCCACTGGAGTGCTTCATCTCCGGGTGATCGAGCTGATGCGTCTTTATCAGAGTCTTTAGCGGGATCAGAAATCCGTTCTGCCTCCCAGACAGTCTGCTGCCTCTCTTTAATGATTTGTTCTAGGTTTGGAACTGCGGTCATTTTAGGTGAACTTCTTCTTCTTCGCCGCCTGCGTTGCACAAGTGCTTTCACCTCAGTGCCTCGCTCTCCTCCCCTGCCACTCGGCCAGGAACCAGAGAATTTTCTGGAGGCCTCTAGCCAGTCTCATATATCTTCGGCCAGCACACGCAATCTCGCAGGAAAAAGCAGTGAGTATTAGATATTAACTGTCGAGGTTGCTTCTTCACTGCTAAAAAGAAGCCACGTTGGCGCTGTACTCCAAGGGTGTAATCCGGGAAAAACATCACTCATACTTTCTCCAGCCTGACCTCTTGCAGCTTTCTTGTTTCACATAATATTGAGTCTCTGTCATGGAAGTGGAATACCTTCCTGGAGGGAAACTCGACAGAGAAGTAGGATGACAGGGATGACGTCTGCAGCAACTTCCTGAGCCATCTCTTAATGAATGCCACTGCATCCTGGCCCTCCATCCTCTCTGGAAGACCTATTGAGCGGACATTATTGCTTCTTGAGTGCCCCTCTGCATCCTCCAACCTATTCTCTAGGTGGCGAATTCTGGCCTCATAGTCCCGCATCTGCTTTTCCATTATTTCAATAGCCGGTTGTACCACTGATAGAGTTTGTTCTGCAACTGTAACTCGGTCAGATAGTTTTCTGTGACCGGCATGGAGTAGTGTTAGATCCTCCACCGCATTATTGATTGTAGACTCCAATGAGATGCAAGAGTGTTCAATAGCATTTAGCACAGCATCAAATCTGTCCCCAGACAGAGGGGGGGTGTTGATCTTGGGAGTCCAGCTGTTCAGATTCCATTATGGAGGAGGATCTTGAGGAAGTTCTGGAGCCAACATCTCAGGTGCGACCCATTCTTGTGGCCCCCACAACGCACTGGCTTCCGTGGAAGAGCAGCCTCTTTATTTCTCCCCTCTTTTTTCTTCTTCACACACCTATAGTGTGGGTAATGGAGTCTAAAATCTCCTGCGCATCAAGCATTTATGTGTCAGTACAGTTAATAATCCTATGGACTATGCATGAGCTAATGGTGGTGCACCATGTGTATACTGCGCTGTATCTGCAATCTGATTTAGAGGTGTCCGGCAATACAAAGCGGAGCATCCTGTGAATTAAAGACATAATATGCAACTTGAAGGAGTCTCTTGCCATGTAGTAAATGCTTCAAGGTAAGGGGATGCCAGCCCATTGCAGGATATCCTTCCAGAGACTGCCACCAAAATCTGAGTGAAATTAGTTTCTCCACCAGTCTTGCCTCTCCTGCGGGAGTCCCACCAACAACAGCAATCACTGTAACTTCTACTTACAGGACAGCTCTATCGACCAGGCAGCCTGTGATAAGCGCTTTGTGCATTTCAGCAATTTCTGTTGGTTTCTTAGTTGTGCGCTTCTTAGGTCCACATTCATCGGGGAGGAGGCATGGGGCCTCTTAGTCCAGTCCAATGCCCGTCCCTAAGTGTGCCCAGGCCGCAGCCACGGGGTCCTGCTGAGTGGCTGCTCCACCTCCAGGCCAGCCTCAGGAACGTGTGGGTCAGCGACCTCGCCCTTGACCCCAGCCTCCACCGTCCACAGAGTCGGCCGGCGGGCAATCCTTAAAGAGAGAGATCACCTCCAATCCCAGCAATTGTATGCAGCCTACGAAGGGAGCAAGAGAGCAGCCAACGCCCAGTCCAGGATCTCATTGCTCCTCAGCCAGGCCTCATCCACAGCCCCCTCGTTTCGTCTTGGACTCCGTTACTCTGTGGACCGTCAGACTACCCTCTACAGCCGGAGCTCAGGAACTCTCGCAGCATTCACGGTTCCCATAACTTATTTTACGTCCACAGCTCCCCGCATCATTTCAAATCACCACTCGATATCGCTCACCCCTGGTTGCTGCTTTCAAACTCTTTGCACCTCCAGTCTCAGGCCGCCAGTCGATGCCAGTGGTAATTCAGGCGCTGCAGCCCAGCTCTCGTCACAGGGGTAGCCTGGGGTGTTCAGGTGGCATGTGCTGCACATCCGGATGGTGCTCTGTAGTTAAGTAATTTTAATGTATAATATGGGTGTGTTGCGGAGTGGAGCTAGAATGCTTCTGCCATCTTGCCCCTGTAGGCCACGCCTCACAACATACCTTAGTTATATTGTACTGCATAGTCCCACAAAAACTTTCTACCCTTCCTGAAGACCAAGGGTGGGAAAAACATTGAAAATGTTCTTTGATTGCAATTGCATTTCTTAATTCCTTAACCTCAGGGGGCACAAATGGGTATCCTTGCCACAATCAATCCCACTCTCTAAGCTGTTTATTTTCTATTGTTATTGCACCAGCCAGAGGACATTCAATATATGCTAGAACCAAAACAAAACATAAGAACAGCATTGAAGCTTTTGAATAAGATCTATTTGCATGTGAATGAAGAGCCACCCATGACATGGGTGGGCAATGGTTTTGGCACTCTTGCCAATGTTGTGGGCTTGGCAAGTAGCATATGAATAGCAATACTATTGGACAAAAGAAGGGAAGGAGAGAGTAAAGCAGTGCATACTTGCGGCACTCTGCTAACTTGGGCAACATCATAGTACAGTTAAGCAAGGTTTGAGAGTATTATTTCTGGGACATTTATGCTCCCTAGCATATTCTCCTACTTCATCTGGGTCTCTTTTACAGTCCAGTTTTAACCAACTACTCTTTTCAATATAGGGTGCACATTTTAGGTGGCATCAGTGCATCTACTGACAGCTTCTTTGCATCTGCGCCCATGTCTGTAATACTGCGCGGGCACAGAGGCACAAGGATACCCTAATTTGCATGGGGCCACGCCCCCATGCTAATGAGGGAACTCCATCTTAAGAAAGAGCTGGCACTGTATGTATTACATAAGGAGCTGCACAAGCATCTGCGGCCCCTTCTGTAATATCAAACTGCCCCAGGGGCGCGCAAAGCGGGCGCAAACGCCCGTTGATCCCTGAGGCACTTTGTGTAATACCGCCTCCTGAATGTTAAAGAAATCTAAGTACACATCTGAAAACGTTTACCAACTAAAGAAAAATGAATTATCTGTGAACAACCGATTTGGTTGACCAGGGCAACCCCCCAGCAAACTGTATTGATGTGAGATCTGCAACAAATGACTCAGCTCATTAATAGCATTCTACACGTAGTATTCCAATGAAGATCACATGACTTTGTAAATTATGTGCTAGTCTAAGAGCATGAGAAAGGAAGAAGACAAAATTAAGTTGTAACAAATATGTGTACTGTTTTGGAAAGCAAGCTGATCAACACGTTTTCATCTCTGGAGCCAAAAATCTGAAAGAGAGAGCCTAAGCGTCATAGACAAGCCCTCCTGTAGCATGAGTAAGACAACATGGCTGCAGCAGCTACACTTACAATAAGCAAATAACTTGCATTTTACACTTCTTTTTAATATCATATCTCCACTAATAAGTTAGACCTGATTCGTTTAATGACAAGACGGGTTAAATTTCAACATCACACTTGTGCATTGTGTTTTATTATTTATTTCAAACACCAATACTTCTATCCGAGTGCTCGTAGGACCAGTAGAGCATCACTTAGTCTGACATAATCCAGTTAAAATAAAATGTTAAGCAAGTCATTTATAATCAGTTTGCACTAATTCCTATTATTCATAATTCTTAATATTTTATACCAGTTTATTAGTAGGGCTCCCTGTTTTCCTCCGTTTTTACTGATTTTTACAGATAAATACAGACAAACCCATTTATTTTCCTGTCTGTATTTATTTTTAAATGTGGATAAAAACGGAAATTGGGTTGTTTTTTAAGTGATTCTAAATGCTGTCAGTCATGCCTGCCAAGCATATAGCTCTGCAGATTGACAGGCAAGGGTGTTAAAAAATTAAAAGAATTTTTGTAAAGTTGCTTAAACAGCAGTAGTTATGCACAAGGTTGATGCTGATATGCATATGTTTTGACATAAGTGCATTGATTTGTCATCTCTCGGTTTTCATATAATTGAAATCTGTCAGGCATTTAGGCATGAGTGAACATTTATCGGTTAAATACATGTGGAAATATACTAGTTTCAGCTCCATTTTTTCACAAAACCCCAAATAAATATGGATAGATACAGATAAAACTGGCAAAAAAGAAATATGGATAAATACAGACGGAAAAGTCAAAAAAATAAATACCATAAAACTGGGAGCCCTATTTAATAGTAAGGTTCTTGATATCACAATAGGTGGAAAGTTGGGTTGAATACACGGGCACAGTACTCTCTTTCTTCTGTCGCATTATATTTATTATGAAACTTGGATGAACACCTTAGTGCATAGTATTGTTATTTTTTTCACATACATTCTTAAAGCGATCCAGCTTCATCATTGTTGTCCTACATCAAAAAAGGAGGAGAGGAGGATTTTAATAATAATAATACAGCCCTGGTTACACCAGTACTTGGTCAGTTTCACAATTATCGTGTTGATTTCTGATTTAACCATTCCTGCAGGACATAGTCCTGAACTCTCATAAAAATTAGGGGTGGGCGGAATTTGCGTAATCGCGTTACGCAAATCTCCGGGAAACGGTAAAAAATCTCCGGGAACACGCAGAAATTCCGCGAACACGCGGAATTGCTTGTTCGCGATACTTTTTTCCTGTTCGCGATCGCTGTTTGCGTGCTCGGGGTGAAATATCTCGCGAACACGCATATTGAGACCGCGAACAAGCAAAAATTACGCGAAGTCGCGGAACGCAGATTTTTGGGCAATTTTGCGTTCTCCACGGAACGCAAAATTACCCAAATTCCGCAAATTCCGCGAACGGAACGGAATTTACCGCCCAGGCCTAATAAAAATTACAAAGTTCGCTACAGGCTGTTTCGGAATACAGATATATTCCTTATTAGCCTTTAAATTCACATCACTTTTTTTTTAAGCATCCGTGGCATTTCATATCCCAAACTGATGGTTTTCCAAATTGTTGCTCTTAGAGGCTATTTTGAATTTTCCACTTCACTGATCTAATCAGGGGATGACTTTCACATACCAGTGGAGTCTCTATCATTTTCTGTCGCTGCTCATGCCCCCATCAAGTTTTCGACACTTTAGATCTAGCAGCCAATGAGTAGCGGGGAATAGTGCCCCCTGATGGTGGAATGAAGTTTAAGAAGTTAAAGAATCCTTCCCCGTGACATCCCCTTGGGTTATTATGTGCCCAGTGAGGGTTAAGCAGCCTAAACTCTTCAGAAGTGGGATGAAAAGGATTTACTGTGACTTCAAGCAAGCTTTGAACACGAATCTCCACACTGGGGTGTAAATGTATTCCCGAGAGTATGCTCTTTACGTGAAGTGTATAAGGAACAACATGTTGAGTGAGCTAAAAAAAAACAAGCATTTGCAATGCAATAGGTGTCGCATTTATAAGAGTTTGAGCTATTGGCATTGTAAAATTACAATGCCTTTTATTTCTGTTTTTGTTTTAAAACAAATAAAAGGCATTGTCATTTACAATGTCAGTAGCATAAACTCGCATAAAAGCAGTGTGTGGCGTGCAACAGTGTGAGGCATGCAGCAGTGTGAGGCGTGCAGCAGTGTGTGGCGTGCAGCAGTGTGTGGCGTGCAGCAGTGTGCGGCGTGCAGCAGTGTTCGGCGTGCAGCCGTGTGAGGCATGCAGCGGCGTGCGGCGCGCAGCAGTGTGAGGCGTGCAGCGGCGTGCAGCCGTGCGCGGCGTGTAGCCGTGTGCGGCGTGCAGCCGTGTGCGGCGTGCGGCAGTGTCGTGCAGCAGTGTGCGACGTGCAGCAGTGTGCGACGTGCAGCAGTGCGGCGTGCAGCAGTGTGCGACGTGCAGCAGTGTGCGGCATGCAGCAGTGTGCGGCATGCAGCAGTGTGTAATGCAGCAGTGTGAGGCATGCAGCACTGTGGCGTGCAGCGGCGTGCAGCAGTGTGCGGCGTGCAGCAGTGTGTGGCGTGCAGCATGCAGCAGTGAGTAATGCAGCAGTGTGCAGCAGTGTGCGGCGTGCAGCAGTGCGAGGCGTGCAGCAGTGCGAGGCGTGCAGCAGTGCGAGGCGTGCAGCAGTGCGAGGCGTGCAGCAGTGTGTAATGCAGGGGTGAGGCGTGCAGCAGTGTGAGGCGTGCAGCAGTGTGTGGCGGGCAGCAGTGTGCGGCGTGTAGCAGTGTGAGGCATGCAGCACTGTGTGGTGGGCAGCAGCGTGCAGCAGTGTGCGGCGTGCAGCAGTGTGCGGCGTGCAGCAATGTGCGGTGTGCAGCATTGTGCGGCGTGCAGCAGTGTGCGGCGTGCAGCAGTGTCGTGCAGCATGAAGCAGTGAGTAATGCAGCAGTGTGAGGCGTGCAGCAGTGTGTGGCGTGCGGCGGCGTGCAGCAGTGTGCGGCGTGCAGCAGTGTTTGGTGTAGCAGTGTGAGGCATGCAGCACTGTGCAGCATGCAGCAGTGTGCGGCGTGCAGCAGTGTGCGGTGTGCGGCGTGCAGCGGCATGCAGCAGTGTGCAGCGTGCAGCCGCGTGCGGCGTGCAGCAGTGTGCTGCGTACAGCAGTGTCGTGCAGCATGCAGCAGTAATGCAGCAGTATGCAGAAGTGTGCGGCGTGCAGCAGTGTGCGGCGTGCAGCGGTGTGCGGCGTGCAGCAACATGCAGCAGTGTGCGGCGTGCAGCAGTGTGCGGCGTGCAGCAGTGTCGTGCAGCATGCAGCAGTGAGTAGTGCAGCAGTGTGTGGTGTGCAGCAGTGTGCGGCATGCAGCAGTGTGCGCAGCGTGCAGCGGCGTGCGGCGTGCAACAGTGTGCGGTGTGCGGCGTGCAGCGGTGTGCGGCGTGCAGCGGTGTGCGGCGTGCAGCGGTGTGAGGCGTGCAGCAGTGTGCGGCGTGCAGCGGTGTGAGGCGTGCAGCAGTGTGTAATGCAGCAGTGTGTAATGCAGCAGTGTGTAATGCAGCAGTGCATGGCGTGCGGTAGTGTGCGGCGTGCAGCAGTGTGTGGCGTGCAGCAGTGTGTGGCGTGCAGCAGTGTGTGGCGTGCAGCAGTGCGTGGCGTGGTTTGTAAACAACAAGAAAAGCGGACATCAAAGGAAGGGTGGGAGGGAACGAGCATATGGGGTGTGAGTTATAACGAAAGGTCTGGCGAAAGCAGTCTGCTGCTTTCAAGTCCGATGCCAGATGCCAGCTTCACGCTTGAATGCCTCACATGCACTGGCCATAAACCGCATTCCTAAAGTCTTGTGCCCCTTACTAAATCTCTCTGAATGCATGAGGCGGCGCACGCGCAGGAAGTAGCTGGTGGCAATTGGAATGCGCGTGGTTGTGCGCGTAACCGCCACCCGATCCGCCTGGGAAGCCTTTAGGAGCATTTTCGGAAGCCCCTACATAAGTCTCGCTGAGCGATCGCTTATGCGATAGCTTACGCGATAGCCAGGCGAGACCTAAAAAGCGCACATATTTAGGGAAAACATGAAAGCCTGAGTGGGACGTTCAAAAACTATGCAAGTAATAAGTATTATTATCCTTTTTTACGCATTAAGGAAATCTCAGTATGCATGATAATTTAATGGTTCATGGCGCTTTCAATTTTCTACGTTTCGATCACCATGCCCCTCATTTCAGCTTTCTGAGTATGGAATAACTATTCAATTGAGTGTTTCTTTCAGCTCCATACAGAGCTATGCACCATTTTACGCCCAATCACAATTCGCCATTCATTTGCATGGATTGTAATGGTGACTAGCCACCCTCTTACAGTCATCACAGGCTTTGTAAAATACACTCCTGAAGGCTGTCTCGGACTTGACCATGTTGGGACAGGATGTCCCTGTGATAGTGCCCGCTCTGAAGATGCTGAGCCTCGGTTTTGCAATATGTTTGTTGAACACGTACACTGCAAAAGCGCACGGCTTGTGGTTTGTATGTGAACAGTTGTTGTCGATATGTCCATCCGCTCCCAAGCTTGACTTGTTGGCAGCTAGCTTCTTTGTATCCTTCGTGGGGCCCACTCAGGGTTTCTGATCTCCAGTTAGGTCATTTTGTTTTGTTCCTAGATTACTTGGAACTTTGTCAATGTGCAGAATGTACTTTCAAACCCACTCTCTTGGTTGTCATGTAACAACGTGTAAAAACCAAAAAAAAAATTAAAAAGATTTTGTTTATGTGAGAGGCCAACAGTAATCGTCTTCACGAATGGCAAATAATAAAGAGATTGTGAACAATGAGCAATAAATGGAACAAAGCAAGTGTGCTCATGTGTTATGTTTTCTGACACAATGTCCGCAATCCATCAAGGTGTTTACAATACAGTCACTGAATCATAGGCCGCTGTGTGTCTGTGTGAAGGAAGGCTGTGGATTGCTGTTTAGGAGGGGTATATGTCTGCCAAGATCTGACTCTGCCCCGGTCACCGCTGGATGTGTTTTTAAGGGCACATTGTGGATTGTAGGAGGGGTATGTGTCTGCTAAGATGTGACTGAGCCCCGGTTATGAAAGTGCGTAACACGCGATTGCCATAGCTTTGCAGCTGGTCGCAGAGGGAGGGGGCAGCGGTGTATAAGGACGTATAATACAACAAAACCCAATTACGTAAAGGTAAAATTATAGTGGACAACAACCACATTAAGCATACTAAATTAAATACATTTTCTATTGCGATCCGCTCTGAAAGCGCCTACACGCGATTACGTTTCTTTAAAGCTAACTTTTGATAAAATGCATTCTGTATTGCGATCTGCTGGAAGGTGGCTGTAAAAAAAAAATGCACATATGTACAAACACGTGCAGTCCTGGCATGTTTATATTTTTCTTCAATTAAGCCCTGAAAACCGGATCTAATCAGCCCAGATAAGCGTGTGTTTTGTGGAAAAAAAACACACACAAAAGGCTGCTTGAAAGTCTGCTGTAGTGTGACCTTCTGAAACACTGCAGACACTTGCGAAACATTTTCAGGTTGATCTTCAAAGGTAGTAAAAATGAAGTATTCGCATTCCTCTCCTCTGCTTCACAGTCCTCTGAAGACTTTTCTTATCTGCTTGTTAAATAAACAAGCAGATAAGAAAAGTCTTCACAACAGCCCTGAAGCACAAAGAAAAAAAGTAATCGCGATCACATCAAAGCGGCAGTGCGGCCCACGAAAGTGAAAGCAAACGAGTGCTTTCAGGCCTCCAAATGGTGCGCGCGCCCGGCCGACGCACATGCACTGTATTTGGAGGCCTGAAAAGCCACTGTTTGCACTTCCAAAACTCGCTTACTATAAGTCTCGCCAGAGCAGCGCTAAAGCTCTGTCTCAGGCGAGACCTAAAAAACAAGTGTGCTTTATGACAGGGGCACACTTAAAGAGTGACTGAAACCTGTTCCTCCCACAATGTACTGAAACCATAAAACAACAATGTGGAGTAAAATAAACATTGCATACAAAAGTGAAAAGCTAGCAAAATATTTATTCACTGCACCCCTGAACGTAAATAGGGTAGGCATGGATGAATAAAACATAATTGCACTTTGAACTGTGGCTGGTTTTCCAGTCTGATGGGCAGCACCTCAGTCAACAATAATGGAAACCATTTACGCAAACATATAATGAGGATCCAGGTTATATGAGCAGCTCTATTGAGGCAGTGTGATATGCACGGGCAGCAGAGGAGGCACGGCACAGTGCCTGACATCTGAAGACATTGACCAGGTAAGGACCACAGGCCTGAGTCCTGAGCCCTTCACTAACATACCAGTGCTTTTACTCCCTTGTACATGATCCTGTCTCCTTGCCTTTCTCTTGCTTTCCGTTCCCTCTTTGGTTCTATTTCTTACTTCTTTTCTTGCTCTGTTACCTCAGTTGTGCTCCCTATACACACCTTATACCCTTCCCACTCCCCTTCTCACTGCTGTTCTCCTATTCTATCTTTCTTCACTTAAAGCTTACGTTTATTTCTATTTCCATTATTATTGTTCCCCTCTTTCATTTAATGATCACTCTTTCTCGGTCTGTCCTGCTGTCTCCGCACTCAATCCTCTTATACATTTTGTCTTTCTATAAAATGTTCCTCATCATTTTACTATAGTATTATTTTTCACTCTTTCCATCATCTCCTCTTTATACTACTTCATGTTCCACCATTGTCACTTTTATTACATTTCTCTGTCTTTATTATGTTCGTCTCTTTTTTCACTTCCAAAACATCTTCCTGTTTTTCCATCTTGCTCTCAATCCATCCTTTAGCCTCTTCTCCAGCAGAAGATGGCATTTGGATGGATTCGCTGTAATATGTTTTTTTCTTTCCTCTAGTTATTTTAATTGAAGGCTCAGATTGTTTGATTAGCAATTTAGCTCCATGTGAAGTTAGACATAGCCAGGTGTGAAGATACTAGTCGGGCAGTATTTACGTTGCTAGTTACATCGTTATGCCTATGGATTGGCCTGGGTAGTAATTGTGGGGATCTGGTTTTCTGTGCAGTATTCTGCCCAGAATTTCCAAGTCGGTAGGGAGTGATGCTCACATTTGCCAGGGGACCGGTGAAGAGGGAGAATGAGTAAGGCGGTAATACTTCCACCTGCTATGTCACTTGGGGATAACGCTACTCCCAACTTGTAATCTAGGACTGTGAGGGCAATGGAGGCCATTTTGAAGGAGACCGATTCCCTCTTGGTCATGGATTTTTGGGTGTGATGGGCGCCTGACAAAACTACGACCTACTTTACATTGGTTTCAACTGAACCTCGAAAAAGGCATGTCACAGCAAGGGAGGGATTTAACGTTTCATGGGGCAGTAGTTGGAGTTCATGGTACCACCCATGAACCAATAGAAAGTTAGAATTAGACTCCTTCTACCTCATCACTCAGGCAAGAGCCAATCAGGGATCTTGATCCAATCCACCCTGACTCAAAACTCTATGAAGGACAGACTCGAGTAAAGAGAGTTCACCACTTCAGGGCCAACACAGGGAGGAGTTATGATGTATTTTTTTGTGCCAAAAACTGGAGTAGATAGTGAACACTGAATACAATTTCCACATCAATTCATGGATGTTGCTCAGTATTGCATAAGTTTCTGAGGAAACAGCCTGCCTCTAGTTTATAAAAATAAACAAAATTCAAAGTATTGGACACAGGCCTACAGAAATTTTCTGTGGCTCCTTGTGGGTCGCTTACAGGTCTAATTAATCAAAAGTAAGGTGGGCCTGCACACCTAATTCAAATGTTTAAACAGTGATAAATATAATGTAAGTAGTGTGTCAATAGTTTTGTGTGCTATCACGTTGAAGGAGTATGAGCCCTAACCCCTTGACTATGATGCAGATAAATTTGAGGTTTGGAAAAATCCAAGCCTGCGTGATGCACAACTGGAGACCCGAAGGTTTCAAAAGGTTTACTGCTAGTAAAAATACATCAACCAGAATATAAATGTGAAAGAAAAAGCGGCTTGTATTCAACGTAAAAAGCAATAATATAGTACAAGCTTTGTTCAAACCACAGTAATATTCATATTTATCATGAGATACAAAGTAGAAAAAACAATCAAATTTGCATCTAGAAATGTAAATACAATGAAAACAAAGTCACAATCTTAAACAGGATTCCAATGCATTTCGGGTTAAACAAAACCCTTCTTCAGGGGAGAGTCAACATCAAGGAGAATTGACTTTGTAGAAATCCCCCAAAAAGGAACTACAACAAAAGGTCAAAAATCGATGTCAGTTATTGAATTGTACATTCATAGTGTTAGAATTTGCACTCTCAGCATAAAGTGAAAACAAAGGTGTCGCGACGGTGCTCTTGGCCTTAAAGGTGTACAAAGTAAATGTGGGCGAGCGTCAAAACGTGAAAGTGCTGTCCAGAATCGTTAATTCCTAGTGTGTATGCAACATCAGCCAACAGAGAGTGTTTATATTTAAACCCAGAGGAGTGAGACACAGAAGCACAAAAAGAAGTGGCATTAGTGAGTGCTCAATGGGTGCGTTTACCAAATGGAATCAAAACTAATAGTGAGGAAACCAACATGAATAAATGAGCTCCACAGTTTTATAGGCATGCGTTACAGCGAATCAGCTTACCCGACTGTAACTGCAATACTAGTGGGCAAAAGTGTTCATCTAAATAAATTGTTCATCTGAAAAGGTAAAGCGCAAGGATACAATCAGGAAACTTGATACTGAAAGTGTCCCGAAACCGATAGAGAACCAGGGTGACCCATGTATAAACAATGGAGCTTACCCAAACTTGAATATGTGTGGTAATCGTTCTGATAGGAGAACAAGCTAAAAACAATAAACATTGTCAGCGAACCACTTCTCACACAAGGCAACCTGGTCTACCGATATAAAAGTTTGATAACCTGCACACCTCTGTGGTACTGTTGTAGCGTCCTTAGTATTGCCGCCGGATGTGTCCGCAATAACGTGTGCAAACGCCTCACATATTTAAACGAATGTCGGGCTCTATCAAGCGGCTCCGTCGACGTCAGCGTGTACGTGCGTCTGACGTGTGTTAAAAAAAGTGAGTCTAGAAACGAAACGTAAATGTACCGTACGAGAAAAAAAATAATTTGGTGAATGAAACAACTTTATTGGGATCAATGCTGGTGTACTACCAACTATTGTAGTGCGATCCTTATTGAAGTCAATGTGAAACGCGAAGTGGGATCACACGAAAAAGTGTGAAGTAAATTGACAAGTGCGCAGATACTGTATCCAAGAAAGGTGAATGTATGCCAGACGAATTAAGAGTGTGCTTAAGTCGTGAGCGGAACTACTGTTTTGCAATTTGGAACTTTAAGCATGAGGAGTGCAAATCCTGTACAAAGAGCAAATGAGATGATGTTGTATTGCAACATAAAAAATTGAAGAACATGCATGTAGCTTTTGAAAAAGCATATTAATTCATAATGATGATTAAGACCCCCTGGGCTTACTGTGCCTAAGTATTTTATCCAAAATGTTTCTTTGCGAGCTAGGGCTGTATGTAAGTCTACCCCAGATGTTGTGTCTACTTTTTCCAAAATAGTGAACCTTAATTGGGGTATTGTGTGTGTGGAGTGAACCCAGTGTGCTGCTAAACATGACTTCAGATTTTTATTGCGAATTGTGCTTTTGTGTTCAACTATACGCGTTTTGATTTTTCTAGACGTCCTGCCTACATAGACTATCCCGCATGGGCATTTTATAGCGTAAATGACGAACTCGGTATTACAATCAGCTGTGTATCTAAGTACGATGTTTTTACCAGTCTGTGGATGTGTAAAGGTATTACCAAGGATAACATTGCCACATTGTCCACAGTTGTGACATTTTCTCATTCCCTTATAACTTGGTTTAATTGGACTAGATTTGGACTTCAGTAATTCTCTTAAGTTCTTTGATCTGTTGTATGCGAACAACGAAGGGTCCTGAAACAGATTTCTGAAGTCAACTTCTTGTGCAATGATCTCCCAACGTTTTTTTATAATGGTTTTGATGCGTGATGATTGCGTTGAGTGTTTGAATACAAATACTTCACGTTTTCCAGATACTTTCTTGGACTGAAGCAGGAGGTCCTCACGTTTTTTTTGAGCAACAGTGGTTGAAGCTTGTATCAACACTTCTTCAGGATAACCTCGTTCCTTGTATCTGTGTTTTTGTTCCTCAATAAGAGTTGTGCTCAACTAGGGATCAGAAGTGATGCGTTTTATCCGAATTGAATTGAGATACTGGGAGATGCTTCTTAAGGTAATGGGGATGTGCACTGGTGTAATGTAACGCGTTGTTTACGTCTGTAGGTTTTCTATACACTGCTGTGTGGAGGCCAGTATTCCTTTTTTGAATTTCGATGTCTAAAAAATGTATAGTTTCAGATTGAATGTTATGTGTAAATTGGATCCTGGGATTACACGAGTTCAATTCTTGAATGCATGTTTCCAATGTTGCTCTGGATCCCCTCCAAATCACTAGTATGTCATCGATATAGCGTAGAAAAACAATAGCATTTGCTCGCCACGTAGGATGATGTAAAATGTGTTCTTAATCAAAGTGAGCCATGAACGTATTGGCATACACGGGTTCTCCCGGAAAGCCCATGGATGTGCCTGTTTTCTGCAAATAATAACAATTCTTCCAGAGAAAATAACTATGATATAATGAGAAATGTAATAACTCCAATAAAAAGGTACCCATGTCTTGTGCGATGGATGATTGTAGAAGTCTCCACTCCACTGCCTCAATGCCTTCGTTATGGGCGATAGATGTGTAACTACATCTATAGTGCATAATAGAACATCTTCTGTGATCTGATGGCGAATGGTTTCTAATTTCACCAGACAGTCTGTTGTGTCTTTAACGTAGGTTTCCCATGATTGTACCAATGGTTGTAGATAATGGTCCAGGAATTGTCCTATCGGTCATATATGGAACCGCAACCTGCCACTATTGGTCGAAAAGGTGGATTGGTCGCATGCTTATGTACCTTAGGCAACATGTATATATGAGGTGTTTTAGGTGTATCAACTTGTAAAAACGTCCGGGTATTCTCAGTGATTAGGCCATTGTCAACACCTTTCTGCAGTAGCATCCCGATTAGACCCTTAAGTTCTCTAGTAGGGTCCATGTCCACCAAATGTATATTTCTGTGTCATTTACATGAATGTCAACGCTGTGCTCATAGAATTCCGTGTCAAGAATGACCAAGGCTCCCCCTTTATCGGCGGGTTGAAATTTGATGGTTTTTATCTTGTCTTAAATTGTTCAAAATACGTAATTCCTGCTTAGACAAGTTGGTGTATTTGGGTTTTGTGTATTTAATGCTTTCCAGATCCTTTTTAACCAGCAGCTCAAAGCTGTCTAGGGTCTTGTGTGACAGTGGTGACATGAATTTGCTTTTGGGGCGGAAGTGTTCTATGGGTTTCTCATGTACCTCAGTTGTGGTGTTGACGAAAAAGAACCATTTCAATCTGAGTTTGCGCATAAATTTAAATAAGGATATTTCAGTCTCAAGTTGGTTTGAAGTGTAAGTTGGGACAAATGAGGTTCCCTTATTGAGTACCCGTGTTTCTTCGAGACTTAATCTTCTCTTTGAGATGTTCATTACGAGAGAGTTGGTTTCTTTGGATGTCTCTGCGGTCTGCCTGTCTCTAAAGGTTGTTTTTTTAGTCTTTCCCCGGCGGATACGTTGTCTGGTGGTATGTTTTTGTCTGGTGGAAGGTTTGAAGAGTGACCCTCAGCTAAAAAAGATGATTTAGATGATGAGGTGGTAGCTTCAACTGTAGTTTGCCTCGTGGTTGGTTCAGTGGTGGTATGAACCGGAGGTCGTTGTAATGACATATCTTGATCATTAACAACACTTTCTTCTGATGAAGTGGTACCTGGTTTTCTGAAGAAACGTTTTTGAGCATAGGTCTCGGCCCAAGTATAAACTTCATCTAATTTGTAATCAATGGTATCACGTTTGAATTTCCGAATCTTCCGTTCATGGACTTCTCTGGCGTGGGTATCAAGTCTACCATTGATTTCTTCTAGAACCTTTTCCCAATCCTCCTGTTCCATACGTTCAGTGATTTCTTCTTTGAGTTTATTTATTTCCTGTGAAAGCTCTGTAAGTATGGCTGATATTTCTTCAATGATTAGAAGGATAAGATCCAGGGAACATTTATTGAGTACGGCGTACCATCTTGTCATGAAAGTCTTATTGTATTTGAAAAGCATGGGTTTTAAGGCGATCCTCAATCCACGGGGGATGCGTTTAACCTTGTGATATTGGATGAGAGTGGTGGCGTGGAGACGTTGGTTAATTGCTGGGGGTCGCGTAACTAGCAACACGGGAAACCTCACCCAGCCCGGACACGGAAAGGATTGACAGATTGGTAGCTCTTTCTCGATTCTGTGGGTGGTGGTGCATGGCCATTCTTAGTTGGTGGAGCGATTTGTCTGGTTAATTCCGATAACTAACGAGACTCCTCCATACTAACAAGTTACGCGACCCCCAGCAATTAACCAACGTCTCCACGCCACTAGTGGCAGGTTGCTGTTCCATATATGAACCGATAGGACAATTCCTGGACAATTATCTACAACCATTGGTACAATCATGGGAAACCTAAGTAAAAGACACAACAGACTGTCTGGTGAAATTAGAAACCATTCGCCATCAGATCACGGAAGATGTTCTATTATGCACTATAGATGTAGTTGCCTTATACACATCTATCGCCCATAACGAAGGCATTGAGGCAGTGGAGTGGAGACTTCTACAATCATCCATCGCACAAGACATGGGTACCTTTTTATTGGAGTTATCACATTTCTCATTATATCATAGTTATTTTCTCTGGAAGAATTGTTATTATTTGCAGAAAATAGGCACATCCATGGGCTCTCCGGGAGCACCCGTGTATGCCAATACGCTCATGGCTCACTTTGAACAAGAACACATTTTACATCATCCTACGTGGCGAGCAAATGCTATTGTTTTTCTACGCTATATCGATGACATACTAGTGATTTGGGGGGGATCCAGAGCAACATTGGAAACATGCATTCAAGAATTGAACTCGTGTAATCCCAGGATCCAATTTACACATAACATTAAATCTGAAACGATACATTTTTTAGACATCGAAATTCAAAAAAGGAATACTGGCCTCTACACAGCAGTGTATAGAAAACCTACAGACGTAAACAACGCGTTACATTACACCAGCGCACATCCCCATTCCCTTAAGAAGCATCTCCCAGTATCTCAATTCATCCGGATAAAACGCATCACTTCTGATCCCTTGTTGAGCACAACTCTTATTGAGGAACAAAAACACAGGTACAAGGAACAAGGTTATCCTGAAGAAGTGTTGATATAAGCTTCAACCACTGTTGCTCAAAAAAAACGTGAGGACCTCCTGCTTCAGTCCAAGAAAGTATCTGGAAAACGTGAAGTATTTGTATTCAAACACTCAACGCAATCATCACGCATCAAAACCATTATAAAAAAACGTTGAGAGATCATTGCACAATAAGTTGACTTCAGAAATCTGATCCAGGACCCTCTGTTGTTCGCATACAACAGATCAAAGAACTTAAGAGAATTACTGAAGTCCAAATTTAGTCCGATTAAACCAAGTTATAAGGGAATGAGAAAATGTCACAACTGTGGACAATGTGGCAATGTTATCCTTGGTAATACCTTTACACAGCCACAGACTGGTAAAAACATCGTACTTAGATACACAGCTGATTGCAATACCAAGTGCGTCATTTACGCTATAAAATACCCATGCGGGCTAGTCTATGTAGGCAGGACGTCTAGAAAAATCAAAACGCGTATAGTTGAACCCAAAAGCACAATTCGCAATAAAAATCTGAAGTCATGTTTAGCAACACACTGGGTTCATTCCGCACACACGATACCCCAATTAAGGTTCACTATTTTGGAAAAAGTAGACACAACATCTGGGGTAGACTTACATACAGCCCTAGCTTGCAAAGAAACTTTTTGGATAAAATACTTAGGCACAGTAGCCCCAGGGGGCCTTAATGATCATTATGAATTAATATGCTTTTTGTAAAGCTACATGCATGTTCTTCAATTTTTTATTTTGCAATACAACGTCATCTCATTTACTCTTTGTACAGGATTTGCACTCCTCATGCTTAAAGTTGCAAATTGCAAAACAGTAGTTCCACTCACAACTTAAGCATACTCTTAATTTGTCTGGCATACTTTCACCTTTCTTGGATATAGTATCTGCGCACTTGTCAATTTACTTCACACTTTTTCGTGTGATCCCACTTCGCGTTTCACATTGACTTTAATTAGGATCGCACTACAATAGTTGGTAGTACACCAGCATTGATCCCAATAAAGTTGTTTCATTCACCAACATTTTTATTTTCTCGTACGGTTCATTTACGTTTAGTTTCTAGACTCACTTTTTTTAACACACGTCAGACGCACGTACACGCTGACGTCGACGGAGCCGCTTGATAGATAGAGCCCGACATTCGTTTAAATATGTGAGGCGTTTGCACACGTTATCGCGGCAAAACTAAGGACGCTACAACAGTACCACAGAGGTGAGCAGGTTATCAAACTTTTATATCTGTAGACCAGGTCGCCTTGTGTGAGAAATGGTTCGCTGACAATGTTTATTGTTTTTAGCTTGTTCTCTTATCGGAACGATTACCACACATATTCAAGTTCGGGTAAGCTCCATTGTTTATACATGGGTCACCCTGGTTCTCTATCGGTTTCGGGACACTTTCAGTATCAAGTTTCCTGATTGTATCCTTGCGCTTTACCTTTTCAGATGAACACTTTATTTAGATGAACACTTCTGCCCGCTTGTATTGCAGTTACAGTCGGGTAAGCGTCCGGCTTCTCTGATTCGCTGTAACGCATGCCTATAAAACTGTGGAGCTCATTTATTCATGTTGGTTTCCTCACTATTAGTTTTGATTCCATTTGGTAAACGCACCCATTGAGCACTCACTAATGCCACTTCTTTTTGTGCTTCTGTGTCTCACTCCTCTGGGTATAAATATAAACACTCTCTGTTGGGTTATGTTTCATACACAATAGGAATTAACGATTCTCGACAGCACTTTCACGTTTTGACACTCGCCCACATTTACTTTGTACACCTTTAAGGCCAAGAGCACCGTTGCGACACCTTTGTTTTCACTTTATGCTGAGAGTGCAAATCCTAACACTATGAATGTACAATTCAATAACTGACATCGATTTTTGACCTTTTTGTTGTAGTTCCTTTTTGGGGGATTTCTACAAAGTCAATTCTCCTTGATGTTGACTCTCCCCTGAAGAAGGGTTTTGTTTAAACCGAAATGCATTGGGATCTTGTTTAAGATTGTGACTTTGTTTTCATTGTATTTACATTTCTAGATGCGAATTTGATTGTTTTTTCTACTTTGTATCTCATGATAAATATGAATATTACTGTGGTTTGAACAAAGCTTGTACTATATTATTGCTTTTTATGTTGAATACAAGCCGCTTTTTCTTTCACATTTATATTCTGGTTGATGTATTTTTACTAGCAGTAAACCTTTTGAAACCTTCGGGTCTCCAGTTGTGCATCACGCAGGCTTGGATTTTTCCAAACCTCGAATTTATCTCGCTTACAGGTCTCCCATGTGCATTTGTTTTGTAAGCACATTATCATTTCTAAATGGGAGATTATCAATATTCCCTAAAAACTTCTCCATAGTTCCGACAATAATCTGTGTTCATATTGAGTCTCACCTCAAAACCAATGTGGTAATAAAAAAAAAACTATTGATGGACAGAATGCAGAACAATGTCATACATTCACCCCAGTACAGAGATCTGGGCCTAAATCCATCGTTTTTTTGCTCACCATGCCATTCCAGTTTGGACCCAGCCATATGCTAATCAGTTTTGACCCTGTGCCCAATGGGAACAGTCCAGCCCGAACTGCCAGGCCAGGTCCTCCCTGGACTGAAAACAAGCAACCTAGGACCGGTTTCGGGGTTTCACCCCTCTTCAGCCAGGATAGCTTGATTCCAGTGGCATGGAGAGCACAGGACTCATGTCTGAGCATACCCGTCCTACTCAGGGTGACAAATGCAAAAAGAACTATTGATGGACAGAATGCAGAACAATGTCATACATTCACCCCAGTACAGAGATCTGGGCCTAAATCCATCTTTTTTTTGCTCACCATGCCATTCCAGTTTGGACCCAGTCATATGCAAATCAGTCTTGACCCTGTGCTTTCTCGCAATGTGGTAATACTGCACATCCAAATACCGATACCATGTAGTTGGGTAATTACCAGGTAATTACCAGGTGAGGTATTACTCCACCATTACAAGTTGTGGGCCTCTGAATGATTAAAACCGCAATTTCTCCATGTTTCCCTCATCCTGTGGTCTTTTCCCTTCATACGTTCTGCCTGTTGCACGCTGGAGAGGTGGTGTTCTGAACAAATCGACCCATAACCAGCCCCATAGCGTTGAAGTGCACGTCAGAAGCTAATGTTCCACTTGCAAGAGTAGTTTATTTTCCTACGTAAGTGTTTCTTTTTTTCAAAGAACGCCAAATGTATTTTCAGTTTACACCCTGTCCTTGGGTGGTTTACTGCCAGTAAATAGGTAAAGCAGTTCTTTCCTTCGTGATCTTATCTCCTGTCAGCAGCTTGTGTGTTTTTTCCAGCATTCTGCAGTAACTGCATTTATTCGTAGAAGTCAACTTCGGGGAAGAAATCCTAACAAGCCACGTAATTAAACTGTTCTGTGAATCGCTGATTGAATCGTTTCCTAAAAAGTACACACTGTGGGCTCTCACTGTGTGCTTCACTACAGCAGTTGACCTTTCTTGGAAGCTGAGCTGCTTGAATCTGAACAAATAAATAGACTGTTCATGTTTAACTCTTTTTACTTTTCAGTGGTTTAGTAAATCGAGGCCAGGATTAACCGGTTGAAATTAAAAGCTGACACTGAAAGGGCTTTCTATATTCAGGTCTTTAACTCTAGTGGCAAAAACAAGGATCCTGAACAATTTAAAAACGTTAAGGTAATTTATGTTAGCTATTTAGTTCCTGTTTATATGCCACATTTCACTTAATCATGAAAGTGTTAGCTGTTTCCAAGGTGTTGTGATTTCGTATATTTCTGTTTGTGCATCATATTCCCCCTCTGTAGTGCTTCGTTGGAACTGAGTGGCCTCCAGGAGTTTATAAGGGGCCACGATTGACAGCTCTGGAGCTGAGGCTGCAGGCAGTCAGTTTCTCTCTTAGCATGTCAGTAGGTCAAAAAGGTGTTGAGAATACACACATTGTCATCCAGTCCTTTACCTCTTTGCTGAGCAATAGTCATGTATTCTAATTGCAATTTGTAATTATGTATTAAGTAGGTACATTGTTGTCAAAATATTGACAAAGTGAAAATAAAAAGCAGTACTTACAGGTGAGTGGGTGCATTGTGTATTTGGGGGTTGTTGAAGTGACCAAGATTAGAAGTGATGCATTCATGAGACAGTGAAAAGAGGGTGCTGAGGAGGAAAGAGATGAAGTGTAAGATATGCAGATGCAGCAGATGTGGAGAGATAAAAGGCTTACATGATCCAACATAGAGTGAACATAATGGGGGTGATTGAGGCGCTCTGTAAAACAGTACCCCATTCCACAGGCCTCAGTAATGTTTAATTCAGCATCACAATTTCCCAATTCAAACATTTTCAATACTATTTGCAACAAAATCTTTGTTGTTACTCATGTATCTGAAACAGCTAAGAGCCGTTGACATAGCCAAGTCCTGGCTGGCTTTAGGTATGTGTCAGTTGCTGTGTTATATATGTGGACAACAGAAAGCTCAGCAAGGAACCAAAATACTGGTTGGATGAAACCCAATGAGAATCACAGAAATTTAATTTAGGGTGAAGTCGCGCCCTTAATTACATAGGCCACACCCCTTTTATAGACCAGCCCTCTTTTTTCATCCCACTTTTTTCATCCCACTTATAGCCCTGCGTAGTTTATAACATCAGTTTCTGAAATGCCCCATTTAACAAGGAGAGCACGCACTACCTCCTCTCCTGTTAATCCTGCCTTGGCACAGAATGGTGCTGTCCCACACAGGGATATCCTCTGCTTTGCTGGTGGCACCCTCATTCCAGGACAATAAAGTCTAGAAACAGAGGAATACACTGGTCATTTGCACAATGTACATAAAATATAACACTGGGGAAAAAAGTACAAACCATCTATTGACTGCACCTGTGCACTAAAAACAGTGTTCAGCGTATCTGAATGCATAATATGTACACACTGCTCTAAACCCCACTTTGATTGAGAGGCTGGCACCTTTTTTGCAATGTTGGCGTGCTGCCCATGTAGACAAGCGCTTCAGCGTCCCACATGTGAGTAGTAAGCACTATATAAATGTTGCAATACAATACAGCGTTCAATTATTCCACTAGTGCTCTTCTTGCCACCTAACATGTTTGGTTTTTCTTGGGGAGTATAAGTATTGTGAGGTGCTGATGGCGGTCGCGTACAGCAGATTGACCCTGAGGTGGCAGAAGGTGCAGATCTTGGGATGGTGGAAATAAGGATAAGAGGTGTAGCACAGAAGTGTGTAGGCTGCATGTCGGCTGCAAGATAGGAGGTGCTGCCTGTGCGGGGATCTTGATCTGCAGTAACAAAATTTGACCAATCTCGATATAAATATAGACCCCCCCCAGAAGCAATTTTGGAGGAAATTCTGTACAGTTGACTGGTGCAAGTCAAACGTCTCTTGGAGAAACTATATTTTCTGGGTAAAACTGCTAGGCCATCATAGTGGTACAAAAGGGGGTGGTGATAGACGGAGCATCAGAACCAATCAAACACTCACACCCAGTCAGCAGATCTGGGTTTGATCCATCACCGTTCTTTGGCCCACTCTGCCACCCCAGTTCAGACATGGCCATATGCAAATCAGTCTGACCCTGTGCCTCATGGGAACAGTCCAGCCCGAACTGCCAAGCCATGCCTTCCCTGGACCGGAAACAAGCTTCCTAGGACGGGTTTCTGGCATTTCAGCCGTCGTCAGCCAGGCTTGCTTGAATCCAGTGGCAAAGTGAGCAAGGGACTCACGTCTGAGCATACCCTGCCAACTTATGGCGAACAAAGCGGTACAAAAGGGGGTGGTGATGGACGGAGCATCAGAACCAATCAAACACTCACACCCAGTCAGCAGATCTGGGTTTGATCCATCACCGTTCTTTGGCCCACTCTGCCACCCCAGTTCAGACATGGCCATATGCAAATCAGTCTGACCCTGTGCCTCATGGGAACAGTCCAGCCCGAACTGCCAAGCCATGCCTTCCCTGGACCGGAAACAAGCTTCCTAGGACGGGTTTCTGGCATTTCAGCCGTCGTCAGCCAGGCTTGCTTGAATCCAGTGGCAAAGTGAGCAAGGGACTCACGTCTGAGCATACCCTGCCAACTTATGGCGAACAAAGCGGTACAAAAGGGGGTGGTGATGGACGGAGCATCAGAACCAATCAAACACTCACACCCAGTCAGCAGATCTGGGTTTGATCCATCACCGTTCTTCGGCCCACTCTGCCACCCCAGTTCAGACATGGCCATATGCAAATCAGTCTGACCCTGTGCCTCATGGGAACAGTCCAGCCCGAACTGCCAAGCCATGCCTTCCCTGGACCGGAAACAAGCTTCCTAGGACCGGTTTCTGGCATTTCAGCCGTCGTCAGCCAGGCTTGCTTGAATCCAGTGGCAAAGTGAGCAAGGGACTCACGTCTGAGCATACCCTGCGAACTTATGGCGAACAAAGGGGTACAAAAGGGGGTGGTGATGGACGGAGCATCAGAACCAATCAAACACTCACACCCAGTCAGCAGATCTGGGTTTGATCCATCACCGTTCTTTGGCCCACTCTGCCACCCCAGTTCAGACATGGCCATATGCAAATCAGTCTGACCCTGTGCCTCATGGGAACAGTCCAGCCCGAACTGCCAAGCCATGCCTTCCCTGGACCGGAAACAAGCTTCCTAGGACCGGTTTCTGGCATTTCAGCCGTCGTCAGCCAGGCTTGCTTGAATCCAGTGGCAAAGTGAGCAAGGGACTCACGTCTGAGCATACCCTGCCAACTTATGGCAAACAAAGCGGTACAAAAGGGGGTGGTGATGGACGGAGCATCAGAACCAATCAAACACTCACACCCAGTCAGCAGATCTGGGTTTGATCCATCACCGTTCTTTGGCCCACTCTGCCACCCCAGTTCAGACATGGCCATATGCAAATCAGTCTGACCCTGTGCCTCATAGGAACAGTCCAGCCCGAACTGCCAAGCCATGCCTTCCCTGGACCGGAAACAAGCTTCCTAGGACCGGTTTCTGGCATTTCAGCCGTCGTCAGCCAGGCTTGCTTGAATCCAGTGGCAAAGTGAGCAAGGGACTCACGTCTGAGCATACCCTGCCAACTTATGGCGAACAAAGCGGTACAAAAGGGGGTGGTGATGGACGGAGCATCAGAACCAATCAAACACTCACACCCAGTCAGCAGATCTGGGTTTGATCCATCACCGTTCTTTGGCCCACTCTGCCACCCCAGTTCAGACATGGCCATATGCAAATCAGTCTGACCCTGTGCCTCATGGGAACAGTCCAGCCCGAACTGCCAAACCATGCCTTCCCTGGACCGGAAACAAGATTCCTAGGACCGGTTTCTGGCATTTCAGCCGTCGTCAGCCAGGCTTGCTTGAATCCAATGGCAAAGTGAGCAAGGGACTCACGTCTGAGCATACCCTGCCAACTTATGGCGAACAAAGCGGTACAAAAGGGGGTGGTGATGGACGGAGCATCAGAACCAATCAAACACTCACACCCAGTCAGCAGATCTGGGTTTGATCCATCACCGTTCTTTGGCCCACTCTGCCACCCCAGTTCAGACATGGGCATATGCAAATCAGTCTGACCCTGTGCCTCATGGGAACAGTCCAGCCCGAACTGCCAAGCCATGCCTTCCCTGGACCGGAAACAAGCTTCCTAGGACCGGTTTCTGGCATTTCAGCCGTCGTCAGCCAGGCTTGCTTGAATCCAGTGGCAAAGTGAGCAAGGGACTCACGTCTGAGCATACCCTGCCAACTTATGGCGAACAAAGCGGTACAAAAGGGGGTGGTGATGGACGTAGCATCAGAACCAATCAAACACTCACACCCAGTCAGCAGATCTGGGTTTGATCCATCACCGTTCTTTGGCCCACTCTGCCACCCCAGTTCAGACATGGCCATATGCAAATCAGTCTGACCCTGTGCCTCATGGGAACAGTCCAGCCCGAACTGCCAAGCCATGCCTTCCCTGGACCGGAAACAAGCTTCCCATGAGGCACAGGGTCAGACTGATTTGCATATGGACATGTCTGAACTGGGGTGACAGAGTGGGCTAAAGAACGGTGATGGATCAAACCCAGATCTGTTGACTGGGTGTGAGTGTTTGATTGGTTCTGATGCTCCATCCATCACCACCCCCTTTTGTACCGCTTTGTTCGCCATAAGTTGGCAGGGTATGCTCAGACGTGAGTCCCTTGCTCACTTTGCCACTGGATTCAAGCAAGCCTGGCTGAAGACGGCTGAAATGCCAGAAACTGGTCCTAGGAAGCTTGTTTCCGGTCCAGGGAAGGCATGGCTTGGCAGTTCGGGCTGGACTGTTCTCATGAGGCACAGGGTCAGACTGATTTGCATATGGACATGTCTGAACTGGGGTGACAGAGTAGGCTAAAGAACGGTGATGGATCAAACCCAGATCTGTTGACTGGGTGTGAGTGTTTGATTGGTTCTGATGCTCCATCCATCACCACCCCCTTTTGTACCGCTTTGTTCGCCATAAGTTGGCAGGGTATGCTCAGACGTGAGTCCCTTGCTCACTTTGCCACTGGATTCAAGCAAGCCTGGCTGAAGACGGCTGAAATGCCATAAAACGGTCCTAGGAAGCTTGTTTCCGGTCCAGGGAAGGCATGGCTTGGCAGTTCGGGCTGGACTGTTCCCATGAGGCACAGGGTCAGACTGATTTGCATATGGACATGTCTGAACTGGGGTGACAGAGTGGGCTAAAGAACGGTGATGGATCAAACCCAGATCTGTTGACTGGGTGTGAGTGTTTGATTGGTTCTGATGCTCCATCCATCACCACCCCCTTTTGTACAGGCCATCATAGTAGCTGCTCTGGTGTCGGATGCTATAGCTTGGCGCGATAAAATCCAACACCAACGTGATAGGAATATTTATTGTGTTCTAATTATCGCCTCTTCCAAGTTTTTCCCAGAAAATGCTGTATTATTTGCAGATTTGTATGCCTAATCGGCACCAAACTCTGCATACTCTGGTGTATACTGTGCATTCGATAAATTTAAGCAGGTTTAACCAGTCGAAATTTATCTGAAGAATTTGCGTGAATGTAATTTTTGCTGCAAAACTCATAATTTTGATATGTACTGTAAAATCAGTTATGCACATACCAGAAATTAAGAAGGCACTCGGAATAAGGGCCTATTTGTTCTTTTAGAAAGCAGGTTTTGGCAAAGTTAGTCAGCCTCACTTTACCAATAATTGTGAGTTCTCGCTATTGGCTTGCCAATGCTTGTAGAATTGCAGAACAAGCACTAGCAAAGCCAATAGTGGCTGGTAGTCATCTTGGATGGTTATTTTTTATACTTCCAAAATGGTGTCTCGTTGCTTTTAGAGGCAACATGGCGGTCATCATGAAAGTATAGAAATACCTTTCCAAAATGGCCACCATTGTTGCTTCTGGCTTTGCCAGTGCTTATAATATTGCATTACAGCGCTGTGTAGCCATCTTGGAATGTTATGTTCTAAACTTCCAAGACGTCTGACACTTTACATCCTCAGTGGATGCTCTTTAGCTACTAAGTAGGATGTTAGGCCCCTGTGACCTATGAGGACTTAGTGCCAATGTGACTGTACCTCACATGATACTTTACGCTTAGGCTCTTCCATGCCTGAACTAATCCTAAACAACGAGATAAAGTAGTAAGACTCGTTTTTAATTGGCAAATACGAGATTCAGGCTGGAGTGATGCACCCACTATGTATTTCTGCTTCGTGTGGCTGGTTATATGGCCATCAATATATTCCAAAAAGCAAGGTGCACAGTTCAGTACTATTTTCAGTATTCCTTAATGTTGCGATACAAACTGAAGCAGGCCAACACATGTTTTGCAACTTCTCATTGCTCGTTCAGGGTCACATAATTTGTATTATTTTGCTTACAGTCAAAGCTGTGTGAGTTCCTCCAAATATCTTTGTCAACCCATCCAAAGTTCATTGCTTATCACTCCAATGTATAAATGATATTATTTCTGATACTGGATTGGCTTAATGCTTTAGGCTCCATTCTTTATTTAATTTTTTATGTGGTCTCTCGGCACCTCCCCCCACACAAGATAAAAACAGCCTGCCGCAACGCACCTGACTTTGGCCTCTCCATTGGGAAGTGTCTGCAGAAGTATGCTGGCGGCAGTGCTGCTGTGCTACTTGCATGCTCCCACCACAGAGCTTGGCAGAGGTGTTGCTTACCCACTCAGCTCAATCAGAAGACCACGCTTCTCCAACTTGTGTGAATAGTACAGGAGGAGCACTGCTCCAAGCAGCAAAGATCCATACAGGAGCTGGGCTGCTGAAGTGTATGGAGCTCCCCCAGCAGTGGCGTAACACCAAATGATTGTTCCCCCCGGCACAATGTGAAGAGAGGCCCCTTAGTCTCCCATATCTCACAGATATGCATTTCCCTTTGACTTAAATGAGCCACCTGAAAGGTTATAAGTTCCCTAAAAATTAGAGGGCCCCGTGCACCGCATGGGCTGAAGTGGCTTGCGTTACACCCCTTACCCAGTACGGAAAAGACACAATTCTAAAAAGCAAATATAATAAAGATATGTATAATGCAGCACATAAGTGCAGAAATAATGGCATTGGTTAATTAACTATTTTAAATCCCTTTCATATTCCACTTTAATCATATCGTTATGGTGCTGTCTTTTAGTGAACTCTGTCGTGCATGCTTTTGATATGCTCTTTCCATATTGTCTCTCTTGCACCATGGTAATGGGGTGGTACCTTCTAGGTTTCTCCATTGCAGTGTAGAGGAACTGTGTGGTTTGTTGCTGGTTATTGTTCCAAGAGAAGATTTTGTAATTTCTCTTTATAGCCTAATTTCACCATTTACTACCAAATACTTGTCCTCCCCGTCCATATTCTCACCTGCTTTCCTCCCATTCATCTCTCCATTACTCAGTCACTCACATTGAAGGAATATGATTCATTCCTTTTGTCTTTTTCCCTCCACCACTCACGGATTTTGTGGACCTTTTCTAAATTGCGGAGGTCTCCAAAAAGAGCTGTTTTTGTGAGAAATCAACTGTATCAAATGGAGGTTCCACTAGCTGTAAATGACTATGACTTTTTGTACTCCTTTGATCATCCTCCTCTACACAGAAAATGCACCTCATGCCTCCCACAGAAACGTTTTTTTGTTGGAAAGGCTGGGAGTGTCAGATCTGCTTCCTTATAGAAGAGATGCAAATCAGGAATGCATGATCTCCCCTTGCTACTCGTCCTCTGTGTGGAGTCCAGCACTCTGGTGGTAGTCCTCATCAACTTATAAGCAGATGCAAAGCCCTTGTTATTTTTTTGGTTTCACTACAGACCATCTATTGCAGACAGCAATTACAACCTATACTTCGACATATACTTTGAATGGCTTTTGGGTCTGCCCATTTCTCGTGATTGGAGGGTTTTCTTGCCTATTTCAATTCTCTGCTACTAATTTGACGGCTTTACTCCCTATTGTGTTTGTCTTACTCCTGAAGTGTTTAGGGTTAACTCCATTTTTTTACTTCACTGTAACCTTCCACTACTAGTGTCAGAGAACTCATTTTTCTTTGTTGATTTTCTTTCACATTTGTGAAAGAGCACTACATGGGAGTGAATGTACTGCTCCTTTTTTAGCTTCCTGTCAAGGGTCCTTGCATTATGCACCGTCTCTCTCACTCTCTCTCTCTCTCTCTCTCCCACCACTCACCGTTCTCTGCTCACCGCTATTATTGGCTTGGCCAGTGCACTTGTAAAATGTATCCAGCTTTGAAAAAGCCAATAGTGGTGACCATCCATGTTGGAATGCTATTTTCTGTACTTCCAAGACACCATAATTTCAATCTTGAAAGGACAGAAAATAATGTTTGGCTATCTTGGAATATTCTATCTATACTTCCAAGTTAGGTACACCTTACATGTAGACTCAATGAGGTGCCTGTTTTGGAGCTATATTTCTTATAGTTTCCAGATGGCTGAAAAATATGTTCTGCACTCTCAATATGGCAACCGCATTGTGTTTACTCTTACTGTGGCAGCATTTTGGAACTATGGAGAGCACCATTCCAAAATGGCCGTCAGACACTATCGGCTTTTCCTTTATTGGAGCAATTTAACAAGCACTGACAAACCCAGTAGTGACATACAACAAGCCTTAGCAAAGTGAGGCCAACTGGCTTTGCCAGTGCTTCCTTCAGTAGCTTTTTTCCACAGCACTTTCAGTAATGAAAACGTCAGCATTCAAATTCAGGAAAATGTCATGGTACAGGTTAAGACTTAGGAAGTGGGAGGGTTTTCCAGCACTAGGGATAACATTTATACATTTGATGCTCGTTCTCGCTGCACAACAATATACTTACCTATCTTTTGCATTGCTGCACAAACAGAAATGCTCCTTTAAGGGACAGAGTTTATCTTCTTGCCAATATACTCCAACTTCTTTGTGGCAGGTTCAAAGACTTTACTGTTTTTCACAACCTCCCTGCTGCCTCGGGGTTCGTGTAAGTGACATCCTAAGGCCCTCCGACCACCAGTGATTTATTTCCTCTCGTCGGCATGCTTACCACCATCCACGGCTGCTCCCACTTTAACAGTGGGCTTCATGATGCGGGTAGCGAATGCAGAGATTGGTTCAAGTTGTTCATGATGTCACAGGTCATTAATGTCCCCAGTAGTTGCAGCTACAAGCCAGAGCTTTACAAACCTAAATTACACATTGTCGACAAAAACACACACAAGAACACCCGTATACCTGATACCTGACCCCCGCTCTTACTAGCACTTGATCTGTGACATTTTTCCTTGCAGGAGAAAGCCTAGAACATGCCTCTCTTCAGATGCATGCTGCAGTGATCCATAACTGAGCTTATTTTAAAAGTATACATCCCATTTCAATATGGAATGTTTTGTAGTGGATACTCATTTTTCCATTGCACACTCCTGTGCCAGGACAAGTGGTTAAGCAACTCTACTTTAGGTGCAAAGATTACAAGGACTCTTGGCATTTCAAAGGTTGTGTGCACTTCAGAAGTGTTTGGGGGTGGGATGTTGGGGATGGGAGTTACTTAGGGGAGGCGGGCTCGTTAGAACCTTGTGTCAGCTCAGTTGACAGGGTAGGTTGTGTGGCGCTACCAAAAGGGCTAGGTACTGTGCTTGCCGGTTGTAAAAAAATAGCAGCCTTTTGCACTTGTAGCAAGCAGAGTAATATCATCATTTTCTCCCAATCTAGGCCCGAATGCAGGCAGCATAGCTCGCTCTGCTTTTGGGGAGGTTTAGGAGGAAAGAGCGGAATAACGCAGTTATGTGGTGACTGTGGGACAGCCCACATAGTGTCAGTGCATACAGCAGCAAGTGCACTTTCTGTTGCACCTGCCACTGAGTGGAAGCTTACCGACCACCCTGGAACATATGGTTGGGGGACTGGTTAGGGTGATTTGTTGTTGGAGAGCTGTTATTGCTGTGCATTGATGTCGCTGAAGGGCAAGCAGAAGAAGGCAAACTGTTGAGCTGATTGGGGGAAGAATGGGAGGGTTGTAAAAATGTGCAAAGGACAATGGAGCCAAGATTTGGGGCAAGGAAGAGGGTCTGGTCCAATGAGAAGGCAGGCTCGACAAGATGGTTAATGTGGGTTCCGGTGCGAGGACCACAAAGTGGTTAATGAGGTTCTGGGACACGACCACAAGGACTCATGGCATTTCAAAGGTTTGTGTAGTTCAGAAGTGTTGGGAGGAGGATGTTGCGGATGGGAGTTCCTTAGGGGAGGTAGGCTGGGTAGAACCTGGTGTTAGCCCAATTGACCGGGTAGATTGTGCAGCTCAGCAGAAGGGCTAGGTACTCTGCTTGGCAGTTGTAAATAAAGTGGCCATTTGCACTCAAATCAAACGTAATGGTGTAATCATTTCCTCCCATTTGAGTTTATTTTAAAAGTATACTCCACAACTCCGTATTGAATGCTTTGTGGTGTACACTTATTTCTCTGTTGTATACTCCTACGCCAAGACAATGAAAAGGAATTTCTAAAGCACTTCTGTTACTCCAAGGAGTGTCCTGGCGGTAAGAGGCGTGAACATTGTACATGCAAAACCCACACTTCATGCTCCAAAGGAACAAGGGCATCGTGTACGTAGCTATGGTAACTGTGCACACAAGCACATACTTACTGCAGACAGGTAGGGTTGGTCACAGCAAATCAAGCATACCACAACAGGCATCTTGGAACTCAGAAGACATAATCTTGGACATCATAGCACAGTCACCTAAAAGACTGCATCTGCACCAGCAGAGAGCAGCTCTTAGATAGGGGAAGTCCCAGTACTCGTCGAGACTCTCAGAACTTTATACAAGCCCAGGCTGCAGATAAACACACCCGCCAACTGTACTGCCGTTCTGGACAACATGAAAACGAATCTGTTATAATCTTGTAATACTTATAGTGAGTTGGTATGTTCCAAACCCCCCCCTCCCCTTCCAGTATATGGTATGACCCTAGGGAGCTCACCTTAGAATGTTCAGGTGAAGTCTTTCATTGTTGTGAGAGCGGATGGTCAGTGAATAAAGGCTGCATCAACTTACCTGCTGTGTAGCGTATTCTTCAATATAACACTGGCGACGAACTGCGAAGGGGGCAGCTGACTATCTCCCCTCTGTTTATTCTCTCGAAGCAGCAGGAGTTTAGTACCTTTGAAGAGTGCAAGGGCACCTTTTGTGAGGACGGCGCATCTGTAGAGCATTATCTGGTGGTCATCAAGTGACTCAAGATTTCATGCAGTCCAAGGAGGTCGGGGCTCGTAGGTCGTTTTGACCAATTGTGTACTCCGTATGCATCACTGTGGGGTGCCAGTACATTACTATATGCCAAGTGGATTTCGGGTGTAGCAGTGGTGAGGAGGAAGGAGGCGTCTCGTTCTGTGACCCGCAGTAAACTTCCAGCGGCGTGGATAACGAAGAATTCACCCAAGTCCCTGCGTTCGTCACAGATACAAGAATACTTGTGAGACAGCAAGGGCAGGTTGTGCTTGTGGTGACGATCGACTTACAGGCGTTCCTGTGAGGCAGAGAAGCGAGTCAGCCCCAGTCTGTGACGGAAGATATCTCAGGCTGAGATTGTGTAATAGCGGATTTGTGTGGGAAGAGCGCACTCTATCAGCCGCAGTGAAATTTCTGCAACTTGTGGACGTCCGGTGAAGCAGTTCTTGTTTATTCTACCGCGCAGCCCGGGAAGTTCAGTCAGCGGGTGAAGCAGTTCCTCTTCGAAGAATCGGCGCTCCAGCCTTTGAGGACCGCACAGCCCAGGAAGTTCAGTCAGGTGAAGCAGTTCCTCTCTGAAGACACGGCGCTCCAGCCTCTGAGGACCGCTCAGCCCAGGGTGTTCAGTCAGCTTGTTCGGCGCGTCAGCCGCCTGCGAGCCAGTGTCGATTCCCTGGAGATCTTCGTGTGAGCCTGGTGAGTCTATTCAGCGCTCCACCTTTGCGTTCTTCTGGCAGTGTGTGGGAGGACTTTTCCGTCCTGTAACCCAGGGAGGGGGAACCACCGCATTTTGTGATAACTACGCTAAGGCCAGTCAGGAGCGGTATCGGGCGCCTTTTACATTGTGACTGGGGTTAGTCCAGCGAAATCATCTGATCTGCGTGGGGGGAGGGAGAAAGGTCTGGGCAGTGTCGCAAGGAGGTGACTGCTATACGTGTGCCACCCATTTTCGAACCCGTGAAGCACATGAACCAGGCAGTTTCCTCACTGACTGTCACACTGGTCTCATGAGCGGGAACTAAGTGTGCAAGGTGGTACCCACCGTAAAGCCTTCCATGGAACTTTAAGTGTCACTAACTTACCTCCAAAAGGCGTTCCTTGTCCTACCGTTTCTGCTGGCGGTGTAAGAAGTTTTTAGTCAGTCCTCATGGGCACACCAGGCATGAGCCAACCCCCGTCCTTTTTGAATGACTGTGGGGACCCAGAGATCCACTGGAAAGATTGGGCAAAACTGTTCGAATCCTACCTGATTGCCATGGGAGGTGAAAGGTTTTCAGCATTGAGGAAACAGCACATTCTTCTGCATAATTTAGGCGTGCATGGTCGCAAGGTTTATGAAACTCTTCCGGAACCAGAGTTGGAGGAGGAGGATGACATTGATGTTTTTGATGTGACATTGATGAAATTGGAGTCACATTTTGGGGATAAGGTCAACGTGGTGTTGGAGAGATACAAATTTTTCAGCAGAGTTCAAGGGAAGTGTGAATCTATCTCTAATTACATTGCAGCTTTAAGGGGGCTAACGCAGTTGTGTGAGTTTGGGGAGCTGAATGACTCACTCATACGTGACCAATTAGTTAGGTGCACAAATAGTAGTAGGATCCAAGAGAAACTGTTGGCGAAGAATCCCACCTTGAAAGACGCTGTGGCCATTGCTCAGTCCGTGGAGCATACTGCGAAATGTGTAAAAGAAATGAAAGTTAGAGAGGATGTAGTAGCGTCTGTACAGGTGGAAGAGCAGAGTAAAGAGGTGTTAAAAGTGTCAGATAAATGGGGCACGAAGGAGGCTCAAACCCATAAAGTTAGTAATTTAAAATGCTATAGGTGTGGCAGCAGTAACCATCAAGCCAATAATCCAGTGTGTACAGCCAGAAGTGTCATGTGCAAAAAATGCAATAGGAGGGGACATCTAGCAAGGGTGTGCAGAGAGGGGATAAGTAACACTGTGAGTGTGGTGAGTAATGGGGAGGAATCTCATGCCAAGTACATTTTCCAGGTGAGGAGCATGGCTGTGGGGGCCAAACAGAACTACCCCAAATGTATTGTACTGTTTAATAACAAACCTCTGGAGGTGTTTGCAGATTCCTGTTCCCCTTTCACGTTGATAAATGTACAAGATTTTGTGGAATCACTGGGCGGCTCGAGAGAAGTATTAGAAACTCCTGACATCACACCTGAAGGGTACACGAGAGATCCCATTCCCCTAGTAGGCATGTTGAACAGCCACATAGATTTTAATGGGAGGACCACAAAGGGTAATGTGTACATTGTAGAACGTGGGGCCAATCTCCTGGGGTGGCAACACCAAAGGGAATTAGGCATTATACTAGATCCCAGTAAAGAAAATCAGGTGATCATGATCGACAGAGTTAGCAAAGAGGAGGGTTTACAGATGATGTTCCCCAAGCTCTTCAATGAGGAGTTGGGTAAACTACGTGATTTCCAGCACAAAATTAAAATTAGAGCTGGAGCAAAACCTGTGGTTCACAAAGCACGATCAGTACCTTTCCACCTGAGGGAGACGCTCAAGGAAGAACTTGATAAACTATGTGAAATAGGGGTCATACAACCTATTTAGGCCACGGAGTGGCTTGCGCCTTTGGTTTTGGCATCTAAGGGCAATGGGAAGGGCATTCGTTTGTGTGTGGACCTACGCTCTTTAAATGAGAATATTTGAGTGGAGAGGTTTCCTCTCCCCAACATCAATGAGATGATAAGCACCATGGGTAAGGCATGTTATTTTTCTGTAATTGATCTGTCCAGAGCGTACCACCAAGTGGAACTGCATCCAGAGTCGAGACCGCTGACAGCGTTCACCTCGCCTTTTGGGGCATTTATGTTTGTAAGAATGCCTTTCGGTCTCGCCTCAGCAGCCTCGGTATTTCAGAAAATAATGCAGCAGGTATTAAAAGGAGTCAAGAACACACTCTGCTTCCAAGATGACATCCTGATGTATGGGGAAACGGAGGAAGCACATGATACCACCCTCCATACAGTGTGTCGCAGACTATCTGATAAAGGTTTGACGGTACAGCTGGACAAGTGTAGAATAAAGGTAACGTCAGTGGACTATTTAGGGCACACCATCACCAAAGATGGCTTCAGACCCAAGCACAGCTTAGTCCAGGCCGTAAGGGATGCCCCACACCCAACGAACAAGGAGGAACTTAAGTCATTTTTGGGCTTAGTGGAGTATATGTCTAAATTTGTCAGAAATTTTGCGGAATTGTGTGTGGATTTACGTGAGCTTCTTAAGAAGAATACTGCATTTGTGTGGGAGGAAGAACACAGTGGCATGGTTGAGATGATAAAGAAGCGCATACTGGAGTCACCAGCACTGGGTTCTTTCGATCCCAAAAAGAGAACCATTTTAACCACGGATGCCTCAAGCAAGGGATTGGGGGCCATGTTGTCCCAAAAAGGTGAAGGCGAGGAGAGGGTAATAGCGTTTGCATCACGCACCTTGAGCGAGGCAGAACGCAATTACTCTGTCATCGAGAGGGAGGCATTGGCGTGTTTTTGGGCGGTACACCATTTTAAGTTTTTTTGTAGGGAACCAAGTTTACCATACACACGGACCACAAGCCTCTTACCTTCATGTTTTCGCCGAAGCAGGCGCAGAACATGTCTCCAAGAATAAGTAAGTGGGTGCTGGGTTTGGAGAACTTTTGTTTCAAAGTTGAGTACCTACCGGGACCTGAAAATGTGATTGCAGATTACTTGTCAAGGTTACCGATCAAAGGAAAATTGAGTGAGGAGGTACTCGATGTGCCCATTTGCGCGGTACATTTACCCTCGCTGACAGATGTGGAATGGGAAAAGAGCATGAAGGAAGATAAGACAATGGACATGTTGAAAGAGCTCATTGTCAAGGGGTGGCCGGAGAAGATTTCAGAGGTTCCTGACAAAGTCAGAGACTACTGGGAAGTCAGATTTGAACTCTCGATTATAGCGGGTCGCTTACACAGGGGGGAGAGAATTGTTCCACCGGAAGGGTTGAGGGAAAGGATCATAGACCTGGCCCATGAAGGGCATTTGGGCAGGAGCCTAACTAAAAACAAGGTGAGAAGCTGTTTTTGGTTCCCCAGAATGGATTCGATGGTGGAACACTCAGTAAAGGAATGTGTCAGCTGTGCGAGAAGCGACAAGAGCAAAATCATTCACAGGGCTCCTTTGGCCCCAGTCAATGTGCCGATGATTCCGTGGACCAAGCTGGCCATGGACATAGTGGGTCCCATGGACATCCTTGGGCCACAGAAGAGATTCTTGTTTGTGTTGGTGGATTACACCTCCCACTGGGTGAATTTTAAGTTCACAGCGTCCACCACGACCAGCAATCTTATTGCATTTCCTAAAAACGTTTTTGTGTATGAAGGGATACCAGCCACTTTGGTAACGGACAATGGAGTGCAGTTCGTCTCTGAGACTATGAGAGAGTTTTTGGAGGAACACAATATAAAACATGAAAGGACTGCTCTCTATTGCCCAAAGGCCAATGGATTGGTGGAAAGGGCAAATCGCATGATCAAGGAACACATACAACTAGCCATAGCTAATGGGTTGAATGTGGAGGAAGCATTGAGAGAATCCATGTGGGCATATCACACCACGCCCAATGGGGTTACAGGGCTGTCTCCGTTTGTGTTTCTTAGAGGAAGGGAGCCCAGCACCAAAATGAACCCGAGGTGGTTGGGTGGGGGAAGGAGTGTTGTGCCTGACTTAGATCTTGCCGAGGAACGGGTAGGATCTCATCAACAGAAGTACAAGTCATGGTATGATGTAAAACATGGAGCAAGGGAAGTGGAGGTGAAACCTCACACCAAAGTGTGCGTTAGGAAACCTGGTAGGGTGCAACCTGGAACGAGCAAATTTGGAGCTCCACAAAGGGTGGGAAGAACAAGTAAGAGTGTAGTTCGTTTGGAGAACGGACAAACTTGGAGCAAAGACAGAGTTGTAAACACTGTGTGAAATAATGTCCTTTTATATCCTGTCAAAGGGAGATGTGTTATAATCTTGTAATACTTATAGTGAGTTGGTATGTTCCAAACCCCCCCCTCCCCTTCCAGTATATGGTATGACCCTAGGGAGCTCACCTTAGAATGTTCAGGTGAAGTCTTTCATTGTTGTGAGAGCGGATGGTCAGTGAATAAAGGCTGCATCAACTTACCTGCTGTGTAGCGTATTCTTCAATATAACAGAATCCATATGTCCTTCATTGTGCAGTGCACAACAGATAAACCCCCCTAAGTAAAAGTACTGTTTTAACAACAGAGCCTCTAGCGCTAGATCAGATGGTACACTGTCCTAGCTGTTAGAAAGGCATGAATTTGGGTCCTCCTAAAGATCTAGAGCTAGCTTCTCTGCGTCTTCCCCACTTTATTAGACATTAGCGATATTCTGAGCACATACATTCTCCCGCCATCGCAGAAGGCTAAGTTGTTTTTAGTACAGTCGATCTGTATTATGTTGCGAGTGGCAGGAGACTATGAATGTTACATCATCTGGGAAATGCTGCTATTTGTTGGATTGACTATTAGAAGCTGAATTCTTTCCTCCTCACTTGTATCATTGAGAATGTTCAAAATAGGTGTTAATTAAACTATTTCCTCATCCTTCTAAACCACCGTCCTTTTCTTCGTCCCCAAAGATTTGAGGTCGCCATTTATTGCCACACGAAAGGTCAAAATGAAGAATTTAAAGCCCATGAGGATCTTGAAAATAAATTGTAGTATTCACCCCTTTGTGTGGGATTTGCTTTATCTTGATAAATTTGACACTCTCTGTCCTTCTCTTTCTAGGCAATGGTGATCCAGTGAGCTGCCGACTGTGCGACTTTGTACTACCTTCGCTGCAATTCTTCTGGTGCACTGGATCCAAGAACAAGGTGGAGAAGCCCTTTCCGGCACTTGCTGCAGCCTGATTGAATTCAATCTAAATTAATGTCTCTTTTGAAACTATGGGGTTTCCACTCATCCAGAAGATGGTGGGCTTGCTGTTTGAGTGTCGACCGCTTGGAGCCATCGCTTCTTCTAGATTCAGGCAGTCACTAATCTTTTATCGATTTAGGAGTGATGGAATTGGGCAGGTGGCTCCACGGGACTTGGTCAAGCATTGGCAGCGAGTTTTCGAGGCTCATGGAATCCCAGAAGCCCAAGAGTCCAGCGAGTACATTGTATCATTTGTCCTTGGAGCCAAAACAGTTAAGTGAGAGTTTTGAGGGAGATGGGGCAAGGTGGTCTGTAAAGCAGGAAGTCATTTTAGGGGTAGGTTTTCTGTATTTCTTTGGTCTCTGCCTCTTTCTTTCTGTCTCTCTCTAACTATCCCCTTTCTTTCTTTCTTTCTTTCTTTCTTTCTTTCTTTCTTTCTTTCTTTCTTTCTGTCTCTCTCTCTCTTCCTGTCCCTCTCTCTCTCACTCTCTCTTTATCTTTGTCTGTCACTCACTCTCTCTGCAGTCAGTACTACAACAATAATAAACTGTGCCTTATTGAAATGCATCTCCTTCACCAGTAACACAAATAATTGGTCTTGTGTGTTTTCTGTATGGCACTGGTATCTAAAGTGATTTACTTACCACAATTTATATACAATTATTGTTCATGTATGTTCATTGCAAGTCGATTTATCTAGCTTGCAATTATGAAAGGGTGTGCTGCTTCTGCTAGTATTCAGACCAATTACAGATCGCTCTAGTGGTAACACATTTTACTGCTAATTTTCACTGCCTTGCCTCTTTGATTGAGACATTAGATTATCCTTTTAAGGGACCTGTAGGTCAGAGCTCCCCTACTACTGATGCTTGGAGTACATCTGCTCCTCTTTAGAGACGTGTAGCCCTCTTGGCCCCTTTTACTAGAATTATTAATCCGGCCACTTCCTGGTTATTTTTCTTTATGCTTTCTCCCCAAAGCAGTGCTAAATGGGTCTCCCAGTCATGGTAGGTACTGCTATGCTCTCCTGGCTTCATTGCCAGGCTTGGACTGACTTTGCCCCACTGAAGTATGAATCTCTGACTCAACATCTTTAGTAACAGATCTGTCCTTTATAGCATTTCCCCCCTATTGCCACTAATGTCGCGGTGTTCCTATATGTAGCTGTCTGGATCAGAATGTTCCTGGCGTGCTTTGGCAATGAACACCCCTACCCTTTGATAACCCGGACTGGACATTTATGCACGAAATAGTCTGCAGCCCTTATTGGCCCATGCAGTGTGGTTCCACTTCTGCAGCACTGAGGTGTCATTTCCATTTTTTAAGATTAACCCCTTCCCCACTCATGACGGAACCGCTCCGTCATGAGCCACGGTCGCCGTGTGCTCATGACGGAGCCGTTCCGTCATGCTGCGGCCATTGGCGGCCGCGCCGCCCACGCGGCGCTAATTCCCCGCCTGTGCGGGCGATTAGCGCAGTGGGCGGAGTCATGACGGAACCGCTCCGTCATGAGCACAGCTCAACCGCGGCTCATGACGGAGCGGTTCCGTCATGAGCACCACGCCACCGCGCTGCCCCCCCGCACCCCCCAGCGCTGCGGTGGAATTCCCGCCGCAGTGAAAGGGTTAAAAACATAGCTTTTTGTTTACAAAAAAAAAGGGAGAAATTGCTAATATCTGGTGTAAAAGTGCCAGGAGCCTTTTCATTGTATCTTGAATAGACTACAAATGTTTGTGTGTAAAATACATTTTAATATTTTGAGTGAATCTGATTGTCCATAGTGTTATATGCCTCAGTTTGTTTACATCTAATGACAACACTGTAGCAGTCTGGTTTGCAGATCTGTAGCTAACTGTAATCCTTCCTACCCCTTGCAGTACTGGGTGGGATTTGTTTGTCCTTTGGAACTGTTGATTTGAAGTGTCCCGCCTAGGGTGGATTGGGCTGCTTAGTCGGTTGTAGATTTGTGTTTCCTTTGAATTGCACAGGAATACTGTCCAGAACTATCCTTGTTGACCTGAAGCTTCAAGCTTCTATAGATTCAGTAACATGAAGGATTTAGCTTATTGTAGTAAATTGTAACTTTGTTCTTTTTGTTTTTTTATCGGTGCTGGGCCGGTCCATATGTAGTTACTTGTAGCTCTGAGTTTCCAAATCCTTCAGTGCTAGAACTAGACTAGCTGGACTGCTCAGTCTCTGCTGACTCTAAGCTATCTTGCTTTATAAGCCATTACTTAACAAGCCTGTCTACACCAGAGAAGCCATTTTGCCTTTAATAACAATTCTGAACAGCTGTAAATCTGAGCATTTTACTTGTATCTATAAATTTCCCGGTTATGGATAGTACCATATGTAAGGTTAAGAGCCATTCGAGCAGAATCAATAGTGTTTATCATGTTCTGAATAAGACAGGGATAACCTTTGATCATGCAGATACAGATAGCAGACTATGCCTGAAATGTAAGACTGATTAGAATACTTTGCCTGTCACCATAAGGGTAGGGTGGGATGTAATGGCAGGAAATTCAGAATCTTTCCTGAGAAAGGAAGAAAAGGATACTTCAGTGGCCATTTTTGTGAATGCGTACCCGAGGTAGTGTGAGTCTGCAGCTTGTCACAACAGGAAAAGTGGAGAAAGTCATCAGTACTTTTTGATTTAAGGAAGTAGAAACAGTTAACACAGTAATGGTGGTTGGATGGAAATGAGAGCGAAATATAACAGTGAGTAAATTGGGAATGACTCGCCCTAAGTGGCCAGGGTATGCCCAGACATGGGTCCTGTGCTCGCTAAATTTGAAATTCGAAATTGAAATTTATTGCATGATTAATAAAAATCTTTGCAATGAAATAAAATACATTGAAAAGCACCTGTGCAAAAATGCATGAAACAGCTCATTTCATTGCAGTGAGATTAATTTAAGACTGTTAAAAATTAACAGTGTGTTTATACTATTGTGTTTATACAGTTTATAAAAAAAATAAAAAATGTAAAATTGCTTAAGCTGTGCAAAGATTAAAATACATTGATAGATCTATGGTTTTCAATTGGCAAATGTTTGACTTATACATTTTCTACCTACTATACCCTGAAATTTGTAACAAATCTAACAATGAAGACTAATATAATCTTCATAGTAAATGAAAAGTTTTTAAAATTGGGACAATGATTGGCAGATAAAGATTGTGCAACTAGTTCTAAATTTTGAGTTGAGGCATTTATAATTAATTCATGTGCTAGCAGATGGGTTTAACGTGATTTTTGCCATATTCATAAAGCGTACCAGTCTGCATGCTAATTGAATGTCTCCTCCTTCAAAACAGGCTTTTAATGCTTGTCTACGTGTTCGAATCCGTCTTTGGTTCCAAAATGGTTTTAGTAATAGTCTTCGCTCTTTCTCTAGACCTTTGCAACTGCACAGTAAATGCAAAACTTACTCTTTTTGGTTGCCACAGAGTCTACAGTTCATTGTTGTTTCTAAATGTTTCCATGGGGGGAGGTGTTGTTTTGCCGGTAAGACTCCCATCCTCAGTTGCAGGTAAGATTCCTTCACGGTCCTTGAAAACCCTATTCCCAAATAAGCTTGTGGCAAAGACCTGGTATAACTCTGGATGACAAACCACCCATGGGCCCTCCTGGTAGGTGTAGCTTTATCTTCTTCCAGAGATAATATCTTCAATGTTTTATTCATGAGCTGCTTGAAGCGTTTGTGGGTCCCGTTGGTTTCCCAGAGGTCTTGTAATGCAAGAGAGCTTATTGCTGTCTGAAGATAGACCATTGCTGGGCTGTCTTTGTTCCTTTCCAGCTCTTTTCATAAATATGAATTCAGGGTACCTGTCTCAGCTCCTTTTATTTTGTGCCAACATTTGGTATAGGCACCCTTACGTGCTATTTGTCTGTTTTTGATGACCGAACTCAAGCCTTAATTGTGCTGGCGAGATGTACTGTCGGAGGTTGAATATTATTCGCATTCCTTTGGACACCACATGCTCGCTACGCCACGAGATTCAAGCTAGCCTGGCTGATATGAGGTGAAACCCCGAAACCGGTCCCAGGATGCTTGTTTCTGGTCCAGGGAGGAAGTGGCCTGACAGTTGGGGCTGCACTGTTCCCATGGGCAGCAGGGTCAAGACTGATTTGCATATGGCTGGGTCTAAACTGAAATGGTGTGGCATGCAAAAAAACAATGGATTTAACCCAGACCTCTGACTGTGGGTGAATGTCTGATTAGTTAGCATTCTGTTCATTTTGCACAATAAACTGTGGCAGAGGACTGGGAGATCACAGTATATTGATTTGAGGTGTGGGAAGGAGGGGCAGTTTTGTGAGTCAACATTGTGCCATAGAAGCATTGAGGGACCATTGAGCATGCAGTAGATGCCTTTGTAAATGCTGTTTTTTTTTTACCCAGAATAAACTACTTTAATTACTTACCCTGCATAGATGCCAGCACAGAGAACCTCTTGCCGCTGTCAGCGAGTCTTGTATGCCCTTGCTGTGTATGCACCCCCTTCTATTGTGTTGTACTTAGCTGCTCTGTGGCTAGGTTTGGAGTACATAAACACCACTATATACATATGCATGTTTTCTTGTTCATTTGTTGGTTAGGTGGTTTTAGAGTGCTTGATATGACATAGCATACTACAAAGATTATAAGCAAGCAAATGGTGAACTCTTGAGCTCCGAATCTAGGTTTGCAATACGTAAATATAGTTTTATAAGTGCTTATGTGTTCTCATTCATAGCTCGGTAAGGTGATATAGTAGGATACAGCATACTATGCAGACTGTAAGCAAGCAAATAGCAAACTCCTGGGGGCATGCAAGGGGCTAACAAGGATTCAAAACATATAGTTGTAGCTGGAAAAGACTACAAGACCTTCACTGGCATGAAATAGAAAGTGCGGCTAGAGCCCAGCTGGGAAGCACTGGTGGAGATAAAGTAAAGTAAAGAATTGAAGAGCTTATGGAAAGTGATTTTTCCGATGGGTTACCAGGAGATTTAGCTGAGCCCTTTATAGCTATTCCTGTATCACAATGGCATGAATCACATTCGTTTAACTATAAGGGAGCAGTTGCAAACACTAGTGGATTGAAAGTGATTATATTGAACATCTGATAGGGACTTCTAGCCACAGATCCCTTACCTTAGAATATTCCCAAGGCATCAGACTTTATCTGGAAACATTTGACTAGCAGTATCCCTGCGACATAATTTGGGTCTGCGTGGCATTGTTCGTGCCAGAAATAGTATGCGCAGTGCCTATAAAGGTGCCACCCCAGCCCGCTGATGTCAGTTCTCTCCTTTCCGCGCCTGTCAGTGCAGATTCAGAGAGAGCTACCCCCAGTCACTTTTTGACTGGTATTTTCTTGACCTTGCTCAGTTATTATTCCAAGACTTTGTCTCCTGGTGGGAGGATGTCCCCCAAAAAGGCAGGTTTCAAATCATGCGGCGCCAGTCACCGCCAGATGTCAGTAAATGACCCGCATTTGATTTTCACAATGCCAAGACATGCGAGTATTGCTGCGCCATGCATCCAAAGGTGCTGAGGAAACAGTTCCTCAACCTCCTCACCGCCCAACACCAACCCACCCTGCAAAGTTCCAGATCTCAGTCGGGAGAAGGTCCGGAGATCGTTCATGGAGCCGAACCCAGCAATTATCGTCTCACTCCAAGTCATCGGTAAAATCAAGCAAGTTCCACAAGAAAAAGAAGTTGAAGAGGTCTTCAATTTTGCAGCAAAATTCTTGAGATGAGTGTGGGGCCGTCGGCCATTCGAGGTCTAGCTCTGTGATGGAGCCTGCATCTGAGCCATAACTGCGTCTTCCTGAGTCTCCGTGAGCTAGAGCACCCCCACCCAGCTAAAAGAATCTGTGAGGCCATACACCTCATTTTTTAAGAGTCCAACGCCTCTGGAGTGCCAGGGGCCCACAAGTCAGGGAAGGAACCCTATAGGTTTTTTGCTGCAGACTTGCCCTCAGCGCTAGTTGGGCCCTAGCGATCCAGTGACTGATCCAGAGTGGCACTGGTCGAGCGACCTTGACCTTCTCCAGTGTCCACTCCCGTGCCGACACCCCCGGCACCACCGATGCCCAGCAGTGACCCCACCCACATCATCATTTCCAACTCTGAAACTAAGTTGGACGGACGTTGTCCATCGCTAGTTCCGGCGTTGACTGGAGGCAGACTCCCCATGTCAGAGCCAGTGCCTTTTTTTCTATGATAGGTCTGGGTTGTGTGATGAATGGGAGGGGTCTGTCAGGGCTCAAAAAATCATAAAAAGTTCACTAGACCTGCAGATCTAGTAGCTTGAAACATCTACTCGACCTAACTGTAATGCACTTGGCCTCTGTCTCTGAAAGCTGAGCAAATGTTACAAGTAAAAAGATTTAAAGGCATTTTTACTGCTTATTCACTTTGTGACATTTGCTGTCAAAAGTCAGTTTGTCTTCCTACTCGAGCAGGACGCAAAAATAGCAGTACACACAGGGGGTGTGATGGGTGAAAGAAACCCCACCAAAAATGTACTACTCCCTAACGTAAAGGGAAGTGGGACAGGGAAATAAGGACAGCGGTCATCCGTTGGAGAATGCTTTCTTCAGGAAAAGAACGCTCACTCACCCGTAAGTGACATGCTTCATCATTGGGTCCCCTCCTCACACCTGCACCACAAGGTGCTTGGTGTGGGCTACAACTCTTCAATGAAGAGGGGCAGAGATGTTTTAGGGTAGGTGAGCAATAGATGTGGGTGAAGGGCAGAGTGCAAAACAAAACTAATGTGGATAAAACTATCTCCTGGTAGGTTGAATCTGAATTTTATTCTGTAGCCCCCAGGGGATAAGGTTAAAAAGGCAAAGAAAAAAGGGAGTTTGAAAAAAATACTCCCTTTACATGGTCAACATGTTTCTGCCCTATGCGGACCCTGCAAGGGGTTCTGGGGCATTTGTCAGAACCAAAGCATTAATGTCACTCTGCAATGATGATGATAATAAAACCTGATACCAGTGTCAAGGAAGTAAGCCAGCTTATGCAGAAAATGGCCCACTATATAAATCACTGGGGTCCACTGTCACACTGAATAGCAAAACAAAAAATATATAGTTGAAAGCATTCAAATACAGGACAACACAACTCCAAGTCTACTATTAAACTATTTGAGTACGACATTACTGGTGCCCAACATCAGTGTGCACACTCATGATAGAGAATACGTGGAGGGATAGTCTTACCCGTAGTGTCAAAAGTTGAGCTCACTGTCAAGCCTAAAAAGACCACCTGAACCGCAGAGCTGTGTGATGCAACAATAAACAAATTAGTAGTTTGGAAAAGGGTCATTGCCACCACATCATATGGAACAAGGAAGGCCACACAATAGCTATGATGCTAAGGGTTCTGTACATGAGGATCACTGTGGATCTTGCCAATGGGATTATAGTTATTAAAACAACATTAAGCGAGTCCTTTTAGTGAGTGTGTATTGTCAAGACTCAGCATTACATAAAAGGATAAAAATCAGAACAATTTGTGTAAGCAACTAAATACCTCATTTGTATAAAAAATGCAGCAGAAACTAAACTAGGCCGGGCTGGGGCCAATTGACAAGGCACCCAATATGTATTGTAAAAAGCAAGTGCCATGCACGTCGACACCCGCCTGAAAGCCAAGTATCGCAAAGAATTATCGAGCATACAAGTCGGAAATAACAAACTCTGCATCGACTGGTATACAGTCATGGATACCCTCTATTATCCTCAATAGTGAAAGCAATATATTGGGGAGAGAGGCCACATACCTTGTTTGTATCTACTTTCTTGTTAAGCGGCGTGCCCAGCGAGAGTGAAAACATGCAGCCGGATGTGTCTTTTTAACAAGACACAAACACTGATTGGGTGCAAACATGCAGCCGGGTGTGTCCTTTTAACGAGACACAAACACTGATTGGGTGCAGGTGGGCATTAGGCATGGGAATAAAAAATTTGATAGCATTCGCGCCAAGAATTTTCAATTATATTAAGGACACGGAGGCGAGGATTATTGCTTCTCTTTCTCTACTGTAAAATTCACAGCAGCCAATGAAAACGTTTCAACAGAAAAATAAACTACATTCTCCATGATGCTCTTGCAACCAATCGTGTCCCATCAGACCCTATAGGAGTAACCATCTCCTTTCCATGAGCCTCTTTCTTTGTTCGAGTCTTTTAGTCCAAGTGCGAACATTAATTAGAAAATCCAATAGTGTTATTCTCCAACGTGTAATAACTTTAACCAAGAACTGGGACGTTGTCCAACCTCTTCAACAAGAAGAACGATTATTCTGCTTTCTTTTCTGAACCTGGAATAAATTAAACATAACAACCCGCAATCTCTGTTGAACAGAATACATATTACATACGGGTGGGTACTGTATTACAAGAATCATTGAAATACAACCGAGTGGGATAATCCTCGCCTCCGTGTCCTTAATAGAATTGAAAATTATTGGTGCGAATGCTAGCAATTTTTTTTATTCTTTCCAGGACCGGAGGCTTCAGATTATTGCTCGTTTAAGGCTTATCAAATACCATGGTGGTTATATTACCCACAGGTTTATAATAACATTGTTTAAACGTAGACTCTAATGACCAATCTGCAGATTTCATAATGTCTTGAATAGTTGAACCCAACATAAAAGTTTTGGATGCCATGGCACCACGCACAGAATGTGCCCCAATTTTCTCGGTATCAATACCAGCTTCTTTCATGACTGGCTTCTGGCTATCGTAGCTGCTAGTCCTGGCTTGAACGGTTTTTGCAAAGCAATCAATAGTTGTGTCAAATCCTCTGGTCGCAAGGACCGTGTGCATTCTTCAAAGGCTTTAAGGCACTGCACTACACACAACTTAACATTACTGTAAAAAGCTTTATATTCTATACTACGTGACAATGTTTTCGTCCTGCCTGTAATGTTAAAGGAAACACCTTCCGGAGTGAATACTCTAACTGGAAGGTCTAGAGCTCTCGCATGTGAAGAACGTCTGCAGGCAGATAAGCACAAAAGCATAGCTAGTTTAGCTGATAATTGTTTCCTGCATAACAGAGCATTATTTGGCCATTTGTCACATAGGGATATGACCAGGGATAATTCCCACAAACAAGAATATTTCGGTTTAGGAGGATTAGCTACTCTAATTCCTTTAAGTAACTTACACACCAGCGGGTGCATACCTACTGGTTTTCCGTCCACCTGTGTATGACCTGCAGATATGACTGATCTGAAATTATTTACTGACCAATATTCCAAACCTTCTGAAGCTTTATCGGACAAGAAATTCACAATATTGGATAACTCTGCCCCCACAGGATCCACGTGCCGTTCCTTGCACCAACGTACCCAGCATTTCCAAGCTGCTGAATATCTCTTCCGTGTGGAAGGGGCCCAGGCTGGCTTAATGAATTCGGAAGCTTTATCTGAATTGCCTGGCATTTGCCATTGTTGCCGGAAAGCCTTCATGCCATCAGGGACAACTGCCCCGATGTCACCATGGGATGCAGTTCTCCGTGAGGGCCCTGGAGCATCATGCGAGACCAAGGGAGCATCCTGGGGAAGTCGCAACTCATCTCCAATACTATCGGGAACCAGGGTTGCGACTGCCACAGGGAGGTCACAAAATCACTTCTGCCTGCTGTTGGGCTATCTTGGTCGTCACTCTGGGAATTGGAATGAATGGAAGGATGGCATAATTTTGGTTCATTGACCAATTCTGGGAGAAGGCGTCTGTTGCTTTTGCTAATGGGCCCGGCCTCCAGCTGAAGAACGTCTGTAGTTGTCAGTTCAGTCTGGATGCAAAAAGATCTATTTTGCAAGGCCCTCACACTGTCTGTAACCATTGGAACAGTTGAGGTTGGAGTTGCCAATCGCTGTAATCCTTTAGATACCTGGAATTCCAATCTGCGACAGTGTTCGACTGTCCATGGATTGTATTCCGCTAACACTGATATTTGGTGACTCAGGCAATAATGCCAAAAATCCTTTGCTATCTCCACTAGCAGGGACGACCTTGTACCTCTTAACTTGTTGATATATCTCACTGCCGAGATATTGTCCATCCTGAGTAGATTGCAACAAGAGAACTGTTTGGGGGAAAGCCTCCGTATTGCGAATGACCCTGCAAACAACTCCAAACAGTTGATGTGGAGGGATAGTGGTTGTGTGGGATAAAAGGTGCCGCCTCTGGTATAGTCCCAATCACCTCTACCTTGTCTGTGCTCTTCTCTGGGAGGACCTTGGTAATATTGACGGCCTGCCTCGCCCGGCCCTGTTAAAAAGGCCAGCCTGAAACACTCTCTTTATCCCTGATTGGGCCTTGCCCAAAGACGTAAAAGTACCCACGTGCTTCGAGACATCCTTAATAAATCTCTCACCAAAGAGATTACCCTCTGCAAGGGGACCTGGTTCGGCCGAGGCTAATTCTGTAAGGTTTGAGTCCATCCTCATCAGTAGGGATTTGCGTCTCTCTGTAGAGATGGCACAATTTGTATTTCCTAGGAGGTATATCGCTCTCGGTGTCTAGCCTGCTAAAATGTCTGGGTCCACGGGGCTGGCTGATTCCTTCGCCACAAGGGCCATCTCCAGGATCTTGGCCACATCCAGGAATTTGTCCTGGTAGCCCCACCAGGCACGGTCAATACCCTTTTTGGGGTCCTTTGCGAACTTCTTGAGGAAGGTCAAAAGACTGGCATCGATATCAGTTGTGTCTGCCACCTTGTCTGGGATATCTGGCCGAGGAAACTTGGACCGCAACCTGTTTAGCACTTCTTTGTCAAAACCTTGTGTAAGGTTGTCATGGAGGTAATCTGCCACCTCAGGGGCCAGAGCCCAATCTGAGGAACGGGGATGAACAATGTCCGCCGGGTGGAAGGTGAAAGGGGTGTTGGGATTTTGAGGTGTCATATCGGGCACTAGGATGACTGCCTTCCTAGACAATTTCTTAGGGGGCCCTTATTGTCAGTGCAGTCCGTTGCAGTAGTGTTGATGTCTACGTATACCTTTTGCTTACGTTTCACTTTTCCACCTTCGTTGGTAGATGGTGTGGAATAGCCATGTTCGGCCCTGGTCGCCTGTGGCAAGCTAGATAATGTGCCTGCATGGGGTCATGGCCCTGACTTCAATTTACTTTTGCCTGTGGAGGTGTCTTTTTGGGGTTCAACAGGGTTCTGAAACCCGTGGCGCTTTGCGAAGCTTTCCAGCTGCCTGGTAATAGGTTTTAACGCTGCTGCCAAGGCTTGCTGGACAGTGTTAGGTACCGTATTCTCAATTGCCTAGTTGACAGACTGCTGGACCGATGCATCCAGAGCGGCAACAATATTATCTTCCAAAACAGTCTCCTGTTGTCCATCATACTAGTGTCCATCCTCCTCCTTCTCATATCTTAACCCACTCTTCCATTTTAAAATCATTTACCTCACTCTTGGCCAATATGTACATAGGGATCTAAAGACAAGGTGAGTATAGAGTAGTCAGGGGGGAGCCAACCCACATGCACACAATACAGTTAACAAATCAATTAGCTCCTCAGTAAAGCTGTATTCAACTATTGTTCTAGTCCCAGGGCGTTAAGAGCCAAATGTTACGTTTTCTGGAGTGTGCACTCACTCCCTGGGCCGACTATTTTTGCAGCCGGTCATGCGTTCACTTCACGCTGTTGATCTCAGTGAAAATCCTGGCTTTCTGAGCCTCGGTGCGAGCGTGGGTAAGCGTTCAACATGCGTAGCCCAAGTCCGCCCAAATGTAGCACAATTGGGCTACGCAAGCCGTGCGACGTCAGGCTCTATTGATTTCGTAGGGCCCCATGAGGGAAGGCTTCCGACTGTCAGCGCGGGAGACCACGATGCCTACACAGGCAGGAAACACCGCTTACCTCTGTGTGAGCAACTCATGCTCCCGAACGGGAGCCAAGCATGAAAGGCTGCCCGATCCAGGCCAAACACTCATGCTAGCAAGCGCATGCCATAAAACCGTAAACCATTAGGCAAACATCATGCCAAGAAGCGCATACAGCTGCAATGTCAAACATGAAATGCATAACACCAGCAGATCAATCCAACAAGCGCATGTGCTTGTGGGAAGACAGTTGACTGGTACCACATAAATACAACAGATTAATGATATATTGAAAATAGCATTTATCTCTGCCGTGAGCAGAAAAGAAAGAGTCTCATGGAAAGGAGATGGTGACTCTTATAGCGTCTGATGGGACATGATTGATTGCAAGAGCATCATGGGAAATGTAGTTTATTTTTATGTTGAAACGTTTTCATTGGCTGCTGTGAATTTGACAGTAAAGAAAAAGAAGCAATAATCTGAAGCCTCCGGTCCTGTAATAGAATTGTAATTTCAAAGCACATGCTGTTGATAGAAACTACATTGCGCTTGCGGCGCATATGTCGACTGGCAGGATTTCTGGGTAATGAAGTCCTATGCTAAAAACCACAAGTCTACGGGTCCAAAAACCGACAATTACTTTCTGTTTGGAGTGAATATATGTACAATCACTTCAGAAGCACAATGTCAGATTTAAAGAGGGACTTAATCAATTGGATGATAATATAAATTTCACAATGATATATATGGACAATGATTAACTAGAGTACATTGACACAAGACAAAAGTGAATGTGAGGGCATAGATGAATGCCCAAAAAACAGTCGGGGGTGGGGTAGTTGGAATAACCCTGTTAGGAGGAAGGGCAGAAGAAATATACAATAACCCCAGACAGAAATACATGTGGAAAAGGGAAAACATGAGCCACGGCCATGAAATAAGAGCTCCTGTAGAAGGTAATTTCTCTTTACATCAGTAACCTTATCATGAACATTATAGGGTAGTCGAGGGAATATCTTCATTTATTCCCTCTAGGTGGCATTTAAGTCTGAAAATCCAGCATTGTTCCCTCTGAAGCAGCGAAGTCTCTAAATTGCCCATGTGTGTAGTGTGGTAGGGTTTGTTAATAATAATCCATCTAATGTCTTTCTCTGTGTGTGAGTATGTCAGGTAGTGTCTGCTTAGTTTTGTGTTATATTTTTTACATCTTACTGAGCTGCAATGTTCAACTATTATAAATGCAGGTGTGAGGAGGGAACCCAATGATGAAGCATGTCACCTACAGGTGAGTGAGGGTTCTTTTCCTTAAGAAGTCATTCTCCAGCGGACGACCCCTGTCCTTGGTCCTCTGCCCCAATTCCCTTTACATAACAGACGCACTTTGTATGTATTTATCTGGTATCTTTTCTTACCAAGGCTACAGCGGAGGGTGCCTTGTTAGCTGTGGTGGTGAGGAGGGCAGCTGAGTTGTTGGACCATCAATTGCCCTCAGAGGCAGTCAAGCCGAATGTCGTGACAGGTGCTTACCCCATCCGAACCAATTCATCCCTTCAGTGAAGCCCTGCTCCAGGCCTGGGCCAAGTCCTGCACAGGAACTCTTGTGCACAGCCAACGACCCACCCCAGGGAATCCCAGTGTCCTCACCTAGCACCCCACACCTTAAAGCTTAGTGGTCCAGAACCATATTCTCTCAATCAATTGCTGATGGACGAGATGCAGCCAAGTTTGCCACAGACTCACTGGGCAAAGCAGTTTCTACATTGGTCGCCCTTAGGTGCCATGCCTGGTTGAGAACCACTGGCTTTTCGGGGAATGTCCAGGCTCATGGACATGCAATTTGATGGCTCCTGTCTGTTTAGAGAAAGGCTGACTCAGCGTTGGAGAGCTTTAAGGGCAGTAGGGATAGGGCCATGTCCTTGGGCCTTTCCATGGACCTTTGCCAAGCCCAGTCCACCTTCCGCCCTTTTTGTGGCCATAGAAGAAGCTTTCAACTTGCTCTCTACCCTCCCAGCCACCACGGGCAGCAAGCTTCCCAATCTTTTTGTGGCTGAGGGCATGGTTACCACAGACCACTTGGGACAGGTAGCCAGAAGTCAGGGAAGTCTACCTCCCCCCGTCATCTGCAACCTCCACCCCTTTACTTTGCCCTCCGACCATCATGGACATTCCGTAGGGGACAGGATACACAATCACCGGCATCACTGGTGGTCAATAACATAAGACCATTGGGTTTTGCGGCTCGTCTAAAGGGGTTTCTCCCTCCCCTGTGTAACCACCCCTTCACCCATGCCACCGACTAACGACAGGCTGATAGAGGACCACCTCTCCTTGCTCCATCAGGAACTTCTGGCTCTGTTGGCCAAAGGAGTCATAGCGATGGTGCCAGAATCAGAAGTAGGTCGCAGTTGTAATTCCCACTACTTTCTGGTACCCATGAAGGACGAAGACCTTTTTCCTATCTTAGACCTGCGCCTTCTCAAACTCTTCCTGAAAAAAGGAAAAATGTAAAATGCTCAAGCAAGTCCTCTCTGCCCTGGTCCAGTGACTCTGAATGGTAGCATTGGACTTTCAGGACCGATATTTCACCATCCCCATCCTGTCTGCCCACAGACATTACGTGCAGTTAACAGTGGGCTAAGAGCACTTGCAGTGTGCTGTGCTTCCCTTCAACCTTATTAGTGCAAAAGTGATGGCAGTGGTTGCAGCTCATCTGTGGAGGTCATGGGTTCCAGTCTTTCCCCACCTCAATGATTGGCTGTTGAAGACGGGCTCGCCCCAACAGTAGTTTCCCACCTCCAGACTATGGCAAACCTCCTGCACTTTCTGGGGTTCACTATCAGCCTGCCGAAGGAACACCTGGCTTCTTCTCCGATGCTCTCCTTCATCGGAGCGGTCTGGGCACAGTGCAGTTTTGGGCCTATCCTCCAGAGCTGCGAGTCCAGGATATTCATGCTATAATGCAGGTGTTTTAGCCACTATCCTGGATTTCAGTGAGACCGACTCTGAGGCTGTTGGACCTCATGGCTTCCTGCATCCTGCTTGTTGCTCATGCCCGTTGGCATATGCAGGCTCTGTAGTGGGATCTGAAGTCCTAGTGGATGCATCATCAGGGGAATCTCTCCGACATGGTCCAGATCTTGGAGGGAACTGCGAAAGATCTGCAGTGGTGGCTGACCAACTGCAGTTGGGTCAGTGGCAGACCTCGCTCCCTTGCCCACCCTGAGCTAACTGTTGAGACAGATGTGTCACTCTGGGCTGGGGTGGCCACCAGGGAGAGTTGGCGATCAGAGGACTCTGCTCTCCGGCGGAATCCGGGCTCCACATCAACCTGTTGGAGGTTCAAGCAAGCCTTTCTTCCTTCAGTCAGTGGAAAGCTGGTACAAGTGTTCACAGACAACACCACCACCATGTGGTATTGCAACAAACAGAGCAGGGTTGTGTCATTGTCAAGATGCACTGCGCCTCTGGATGTGGCTGGAACACCAAGGCATATCCTTAGTGGTCCAACACCTGGCGGGATCTCTGAAAGGCAAGGTGGAAAACTCAGCTGTCGATGCCTATAAGATCATGAATGGCATCGCCTTCTGGAGGTGGCGCAAGACCTTTTTTCAAGAGTAGGAAGAGCCTTGGGCAGAACTGTTTACCACCACAGAGAACACTCCATGTCAGTAGTTTTGCGTGCTGGTATTTCCAAGACGGCTCTCGCTCTGAAATGCTTTTCATCTCGAGTGAAGCTTTTGCCTCTTGCATGCCTCTCTGCCAATACCACTACTTCCGAGAGTTTTCAAGAAGATCAGGCATGACTGGGCCCAAGTCATTCTTGTGGCTCCAGATTGGCCACTGAGAGTTTGATATCCTGAGTTGTTGAGTATGACCATCAGTCTGCCAATCAGACTGGAGGTGAATAGAATTATGGCTTGTGTCTCCAGTTTAACCTCAGTGATAGAATTGTAAATAAGAGGGAGATCCTTAAAGAAGCTGTTGGCCCTCCCACAGAGTATGTGATCAATTAATTCCACTGTTTTGGGTCCTATTGCTGAAAGGAATGGATCACAAGACAGTCTGTAGACCTATTGGTTTTGTGAACAAGGATCTAGTTGTAGCCACGGTTCATTATTTTAAAAGAGGTTAAAATACACTATGACTCGAGACTGATTGCACAGTATATGAGCCTAAAGATATAGGAGGCAAACATGGTTGGCTGGATTAAAATCCAATGAAAGCTTTAGACAACGGACTTTATGAAAAAGCACCTCACAACTGTGCTACAGTCTTATTAGAACGGTGGTTTGTGCACACTTCTCAGCACCTGTTGCCTTTTGGTGCCACTGATCACAGATTCCAAACTATATTACATAAGGAGCAGTGCACTTGAACACAAGAACTTATTTAGTCTTTTTATATTTCTTTCAATCCTTTATTTTCAAATGCAAATGAAGTTTCACAAAAGAAAAAGGGCAGCCAACTCGTTTCGTTCAATTTGGCGACAAGCCAAAAGAACTTCTTCAGGGCTCTTTAGATCACACAAAGAGACTCAATAGTCTTTAGTATCGGACAAATCGCAAGCTGGGCCAAGTTACAATCATTCGCCCGAAGTCTGCCTTCAAAACAGCACCGAGCCCGCTCAATAAATGAAAGAATGATGATCAGAGGGATAAGTGAAGAAGTTCTCTTGGTTTGTCGCCGAATTGAACGAAACGAGTTGGCTGCCCTTTTCTTTTGTGAAACTTCATTTGGATTTGAAAATAAAGGATAGAAAGAAATATAAAAAGACTGAATAAGTTCTTTTGTTCAAATGGTTGACTGGATTGCTCTGTCTCAATACAGAAAACAGAATACATTCTTTAGAACAGACACAGCATATTAATATAATGCAAAGAAAGGGTACTCTAAAAATGGCTGCTCTGTTTCAACCTCGAAGATACAGTGGAACATTTTTAATTTGTCTGTCCTTTATACTCTAAGAATAGAAAACATTAGCTTTTTTCAGTAATGCGCGGGTTACAAATAAGAACAGTGAGAAGTGTGTTATTGCAGTGTAAGCAAATTGAAAATAACATAGTCATTTTAGGAGTGTCAGAGTACGTTGAAGCATCTTTTGCCTGGTTATAAAGGTGTCACAGTATGGGGGTGAAATCTGAACCCATTGGAGTAATTTAATATTACAAATAGATTTGTTGTAATGTTTTATGAAGACGTGTGAGGAAAATATTGGAGATCATATGTACCCTTTACATTTTCTTTTTTTTTTTTTTTTTTTTTTTGGAAAACCTTTATTTAACAGTATGCGCAGACAGATACGGGCCTACAACCCTCAGGCCGGCCTCGACAAAAAAGGGCACATCAGCAAGCAATTATACGATTCAGCAGCATATCAGTACAAGCACGAATAGACCAGATTACGTTATACACAATTGTGCCGCCGAGCGCCAGGATGATGAGGTTTAAGTTTTATAAAGTTTTGAAATAAGTCCATAGCAACAGGTCTGGAAGGATCCGAAGCAGAGCAATGCAGTTAGGACTATAGTGGGCAACGATCATCAGAAGAATCAGCAAGCATTATCCGTAAGGTAATCAATCGCACTCAATGAAATCAGGATAGAAAGGAAGCATATCACATGACGATCCCCAAGCACTACCCACAAGTTCCCAATCCTCCCCTCGACCCAAGAAATAAGAAAGGAAAGAGCAAACGAGAAAGGTAAAGAGTAGAAAGGGAGAAGAGAAAGAGAGAAAAGAAAGAAAGAAAAAGGAGGCCCATAGAAAAAAAAAACCAACAAGGAAATATACCCCCCACCCTACACGCATGCAGAGGCTACGGCCTACCCCCCCTAGCAGTGTGTCTGTCGCCCCAAAAGAGTACCCGAAATGTAGGAGAAGAGAAAGAGAAGAAAAAGAAAAAGAATGTCACGGTTAATCGGAGGAGGGCCAAGGATCTATTCAATACAAGCAAAATCGTTACCCGCGGTCACCCAACCCCAGGCCCCGACCTAACACCCTGCTACATGTACCTCCAACAGTCACAAGTCCCAGTCCCAGCCATATACGTATCAATGTGCAACAAGAAAAACCCCCTTCCTCAGCCTTGGCCCCTTCGAATCTGCAGTCCAACAGAATCCAATTGCAGTACAGCCAACCTGGACGGGATGGGCCACCATGGAGTCCGTTGCGGCAATCGAGGGGTAAGAGACAAGTCAAACTGGAGCGAAGCTCGATAGTAAAGGACCACAGAATGCGCCACTGCTATGCGGTGGCTAGTACAACAGGGAGCAGGACGATGCATAAATCCCATAGTAGCGGCCGGCCGATGTACAGGAAGCAAGTCCAGGAGGACGCTCAGAAACGTGGCACCAAAGGACAAAGGAGATGGGCAAAACGGCGGCTGAGGCACAAGCTCCGGCCATACCAAGGGAGCAGGATTGTCAGACTCCTCCAGGGCAGAGCCGAGGAGTACCGCAGCGGGCACTGGGACACGTCCCCCCGTCACTGCCACATACCTCAACTCGGGTGATCCACCGACAGTCGACTGAAGATGTGGCTTAACATGCCGCACTGGAGAATCATCATGGCCAGCTGAAAAAGTCCGATCAAACCGGTCCTCCAAACCAGTGGCAGAGTCGCGGAAGGCCAACCACAGGTCCTCCAGAGCTGCCAGGATGTCGCGAAGCCCCAGCGGTGGATCAAGGATGGAGGGTGCTGTTGCGTCCGCCATCTTAGGCAAGCAACCATCGAGCGCCCCGGGAAACAAGCCCCCTTCACCGGCCATCGGTATCTGGAAGGTGATAAGCTCTCTGCGGGGCCCCGGCGGTGCAGGAAACGTGGAGGCAGCCGGTCGTGGAAAGGCTTCAAGGACAGGGGAATCTGTGGTGCAGGGAAACCCACCGGCGAGACCAGGGCTTCCGATGCGGAAGATGGCGTCCGCTGCTGTAGGCTGCAACAAAGAAGCGATCCCGGCCCTCTCCCAGCTGGGCCGGGATACAGTATACGGGAGCTGGATACAATGTTGCGAGCGGGGCGCGCTGGGCAGCCGAGCATGGAAAAGGCTGCTGTGAGAATCCCAGCGCCGCGCTCCAGGTCCGGTGCACCGGCTCCTCCCTCTCCACAGCGGCCGCTGCTATCGTCGTCGCCGCCGGCCGTCCCCACTAAACAATGGCCCGGCTGCGACCGCTTGGAAGGCCGGAATGGAAACCGGGGCCCAACTCCGCCGGGGCAGCTCCGTTTTCAACCGGAGTCAAAGTATCGTGGTCAGGAACGTGGCGCAGGTACGCGTAGGGCTCGGAGGCGCAGGATTCTTGCCAGGATATCGACGAAGGGCGAAAGGGTCGGCGGAGCCGAAGAGCTAGGCGGCCATCTCGGCTGCAGGCTAGGCTCCTCCCACCCTTTACATTTTCATATTGACTTCTAGGATGTATGATATTTCATTACTTTGTTAATTATTATCTTCTGTTGACTTTAAAGACATAGGATGATATTTTTTAGCTTGTAAATTGATATCCACAGTTGGAATTGTTTTTCATTATGTGTTTAATGGATGTATTAATGAATATAAATATAATTAGCACATGACCTAGTATGAGGAACAGGAAAGAGTCTGCCTGGTACCTATTGAGGAGGTAGTCCATGGCATGTTGTGAGACTGGGACTCAAGTATAGCCCATGCTATGACCTAATGAAGAGAATGTTCATTGTGCGCTAAGTAGGAAGGAAGAGGGTGTTTACAGTGATGAGACCATAGTCACAGTGTATTAACTGTTAGATATCTTTAGTTCCAGAGCCTCTCAGCTGAGTGTCTTTCAGGACTGGTGACAGATCAGCAGTGGCAGGAAGTTCAGCGGCTGAGCACAGAGCGTCTCAAGAGGTGAGCAACATCACAAAGCCTTTCTTTCCCTTCCGTCAATGATGTATGCAGCTTATCACAGCAATATTACACACACACACACACACACACACACACACACACACACACACACACACACACACACACACCAACAGCACACATGTAGTAGCTCCTCCAAGAATACAGACACATTCTGCTATACAGGCACATACATACCCGTTCACGTGGTCAAACACACACACATTTACACCCAGTGAGTTACCGCCCTCCCAGCTGTGTAGTCCACTCATGCTTGGTTTGGGTTCATTGCGACGGGCCGCACACACCTGGCTCTAATTGTACCTGGTATATAGGATACAGGGGGCATCAGCTTGGTGTCTCTTTAGCACCTCTTGAGACCCAGGCAGTGGCAGGGATCTGGGGTAGTGAGGCAGGGGGCGAGGGGGTAAGGGAGTGGAAAAAATTTAAAATACACTTACCTCCTCGCCGCTCGTCTCCCACATTGTCTCACCTCCATCGGCCGACCAGGAAGCAGCCATGCTCCCCTGAGCCACTCACAATGCTGCAATGTGGCATTGTGATTGGCTTGAGCTCCGTAATTCAGTGCTCAGGCGGGGGCTGGGTGCCTGGGCGTGTTCTCCACCCAGGCTGTAATGCAGCTTGGGTGGAGAACATTCTAAGTGAGCATGACTGCTTGGTTGGCCGGAGACGGCCAGCTTAAGTGTCATGCACACTTCAGTGGGCCTACCACTCCTCCCCTGCCCTGCAATCAGAGTTGCCCCGCCCTGCCCCCATGCTGCTGCAGCAGCAAGGAACAAATAAAATGATAATAACATCAAGTTATTATCAATTTATTTTTCCTTTCCTTCACTGCTGCAATGCAGTGGGGCTACGCTTCTCCGCCTTATTGGAGGAGCCGAACTGCACCCAGGTAAGCCAAGCATCAGTGCTCACATGATAGGCTTCAGTGTAGAGTGCAAAGAATGGCAGGAGGGACACGTGACAACTGAAGGATGCGTTTCATGCTTTCCAGGCCAGGTCTGCATCACCTCTTCTCACTGGGTGAGCCTAACAGACTGTCTGCAAGCCAGCCGGTGAACAAAGGAGATAGGGGTCTGGGAGCTGTTTTTTTAAGGTGAAAGAATGCACATTACTTCCTCGTCGCTCTCGCTTATCTCCATTATGCAATGAGGCCCCTGTGCCTTGTAGACTCACCCCTACCACTATAAAAAGTTACCACCCCTGCACCCGTCCTGTTCTTTTGGGTCTGTAGACATTGAAGGGTGGGGGCAGTGCGCTCACTTCAGCGTGGGTTGATTAAGTGGGTTTGTACCTTGATTTTTCCTGCTGCCTTTCAACATGGACTAGAGGCCATAATTTATGGGTTTCTGCACTGCTTCCTTCATACTTTATGGGTGATTTTCTAGTGGAAGGGGGCGGAAGCGGCACAGCATCCTCATGGTCCTGTCTGCACACATGAGAGCTGTGCTCTGATTGAAGTGTGAGTACGCTAATATGACTGTGCCGGTTGCATAATGTGGGGATTCTCCATGGGCTGCGGAAATCCCTGGGTTCTTTGGGGCACTTCAGAGCGGTGCTCTGGCAGTGGCTCTTGTAGGATGGAAATACAGAGGCAACTTGGAGGTGCACGCTTTCAGCCATTCGATTACACATGTTTATGGGAGTGCTGTGCTTCTCTGAGACTGCTGTGTGCCTGTGAGGGGTTGTGGTGCTCCTTGCTAATGGCTAAACAGTCACTACAGGTAGGCAAGTCTTCTTTATAAACTGTATAGCTGTAATGTATTTTTTTGATTGGTTGTTTCCTGGCCCATGGCCTGTCTATTTTCTCACTTGCTGTTGATTTTCCTTTGTAGTTTTCTGCCAGCGACCCTAAATGCCCTAGGCATTGTCTGTAGAATTGTCGTGGTTCTTATACCACTTTTTTGATATATGGTTTGATCCCCCCTGGGGCCTTGTGATTCCAGTGCTATTTATTGTAACTATCAATGCTTGTTTGAATTGTATCTTCACCTCTAGCCTCATAAAGAGACTAGTGGGGTTATTCCTAGAATAAATACATATATTTTATATATATACCTGTGTGGACTACTCTTTCATTTGGTCATTCAAGAGGTTATCTATGGTAAAACAATAAGCTTAACACTCCTTCAAGACTTAGCCTGAAGGCTGCTCTCCACAGCTACCACTAGGATAGCTTTCTTTAAAGGTTGCCTTTAACCTATCACCTTAAGAGTCGAATTGGACTGGTGCAAGGTGGCCACTATAACTAGTGACCAGCATATGCCAGGCCAACTTCTCACACATAACATATCCATATCACTGACAATTTTTGAATTGTGAACATTGCAACAAATATAAGTAGCACAATAATAACATCTGTGTCATTGGACAGTACAATGACTAGATTGGAACCATTTCAAACAACCCACTCAACATGTGGCACAACACAAAGGCCAGCTTCCTCTAATCTGCTGTTAAGTTCTTGAACAATATGGCCAATACCTTTTGAATGTATCTCTGCAGGCACCAACGCCTCGTTGACAATCATTCCACTTGTAGTAATTGAAAATTCAGTGTTCACTGAAGCATCAGCAGTGTTTTGGTGACTTAACATCTTCAAGTTCATCTTGTTCGATGTTGATGACCAGAATTGATCACGTTGCACAGGTATAGGTGTTGAGTTTATGATGCAGGCAAGGTAAATTGTTCCACTGGTAGACATTCATCTGATTCTCTCACATTCTTTGACAGATCGTTCAAGATAACTGTCAAAGACAATGTGCAGTTCTTGCAGGGTGCACACTGGCTTTGATATCTGTGGAATAGTCTGAATGACCTCTCTGTAATTTTGCATGGATCAAACCACCATTCGCAATTGTGACATTGTCCACCACAACAGCAGTTTTAAGGTGAAAGGTTTTTTTCGAGTTCTTGTACGAGTTTGTGCTTTACTGGTTGGGTTGCAGCATCTCCATCAAATAATGTGTTTGTCAGAGGAAGATCATGCGACAGACTGTCCTTGATAAATTCACCCCTTTTTTTTTGATACACCCATCTTTCTCTGTGCTTAGGAAAATGTTTTTTTTTTTTAACCTGTTTTGTAGTGGCTGGTTAGAAGAACTCTTTCTGTGGCAATTAAAGCATGGAAGTTTAGCTTTAGTGATTATGCGAAACAGCCTTTTCTCTTTCAATACAAATCTCTGCTTCAGTTCTGAGTATAGTTTTGATCCATGTTCCAGGACATCTAGTAGACGTGTCTTTATATCGTTATTAACCTAGTGTTTGGTCACAAAGTTGTGTACTCGCACAGGCTCAGTTATTTAAAAGGGGTTTGCTTGCTGCTGCCTGAAACGAAGAAGGCTGTCAACATGTTTATTAAAATGTTCCCTTCTCTTTCCCACAATGTTGTGGTGAGGAACAGTTTCGCGATGGTACATTTATTTTGAATTTTTCATCTTACTGAAAACATTGCACATAGAAATGACTTCATGGTAAACTAGCTGCCATTGAGCAACATATTAACTTTTCCGTGTCTGACCAACAATTTCCTTGGAGCTTTTCTGTTATCTCTGGATCATCTGTACCAGTTTTATATCTGGAGTCATAGCATTGAGCCTTCCCTCTCTGTCTTTCACCACAAAATGTCTTTTGATTAATTTTCTGTAGAGGTATGGTTTTTCCATCCCTAACTTCTTCAGTCTTTCCAAACACCAGGACCCATATCTCAGGTAGTTTATGCAATCTAATTCGTGAAACACAGTAATCAGTGACTCCACAGTTTTCATGTGCAACTCCCAATCACCTTCCCAATCAGCATGTACCAAGTTTTTCACTAGAGCTATGATGTGTAAAACATTTCCCCAGTACTTGCAAAGTTCTGATTTTTCATCACATTCTTTGACAAACTCTATGAACTACATGTTCCGGGGTCTCTCGGCCTCTGTCTCCTCTTCTGTGCTGGTGCCTGGAAGGTTTCTGCCAGTTCTTCCTATGCTCGACGTTGGATGTTGTTTCGGGATTAGTGTGATCAGTTGCATGAGGCTCTGCTTTCTGTTTCTCTGTCTCTGGTGCTGGAATTTCTCCAGGTGGAGATTTTACACCTTTCCAGGCCCCTTGGGGTGGTGTGGTGATCAATCTGGCTCTGGTCTCCAGGATCTTTAAGGCATTGTCCCCCCACGTCCTTTCCATCGGGTGATGTGTCCCTTGTGGGATTTGCATCTGGTTTTGCAGGCTCTCCGGTATCCCCAGTTTGTGTCTCTTTCATCTGTGGGGTTGCGCCATCTGACTTTGCAAGTGTTATTTTCTGGTGGCGGTACCGTCGGCTTGCCAGACATGGGTGGTAGTCTAGTTTTTTAACCTGTTTCCTTTCTTTAATGTGTTTGGGGTCAGAATTTTGCCTCTACAGTTCTGTCCACTGTTTTGGGACTGGACTGTCTTTTATATCTTGGCATGAAATTGTACACAATGAGCCAACCAAGCCAAAAAAGACCTTTTTGGCATGGTATGTCTCATTGTGTAATTGAGATAAGCAAGAGGGACGAGAAGGTATTTAGCTTTAATTGCATTACTCCGTGTCCTACTCTCGCTTATCTCCATTATAGCCCACCCTCCTTCCCAACTGCCAGGGCAACTGTGTTTAAGGAGGTTTGTAATGTACAGGAGATGTGCAGGGGGCTGTAACTTTTTTTTATAGTGGTAGGGTATGTGTCTATGAGGCACAGGGGCCTCATTGCGTAATGGAGGTAAGCGAGAGTAGGACGCGGAGTCATGCAATTACTGCTGAGTAATACATTCCCTATGATCCAGAGCAATGCCTGTTCTCCCGGCAGTCCCTTTTCCTATTCAGTATGTCCTGCACTCCGTGTTCCTCCAGCAGTGCCTGGTATCTATTCTCAGCCCCTCTGTAATTAGTACATTCTGACTTTATTTTGGGCAGTTTTCTCAGACGCTCCTGCTTTCACTCCGCGGTGCTTTCCCCCCTTTCCCTGTACTTTTCCATCAGCAGTTCCTGCTCTTCCTCATATCCCCGGGCTCCTGCTTCCTACCCTCTGCTGACCCTGACCCCCTAGACTCAGCACTAGGTCTCCCTTCTTTTAATCTACTATTTCCTACTGCTGAATTAGGTTCAAATCCCTGCCCCGGCTCAACAGCCTGTGATTCTGCGCACAAAGTGCATTCTCCACTTGCCTAGAACAATATAAAGCGCTCCAGAGCCTTTGTGGCAAGTCGTCTGTGCACTAAAAACATATATATAGCTACCCAGTAGACATTTATTAAAAGGCATGGCCCTGAGTTGTCTCCCTTTTAGTAAGAAATCATTACATTAGCAATCTTTCACTGTGTACCTTCAGAGCATGAATCCGAGCTAGTGCACACCAGCGGAAAGTAAAAACGGAACCAGTCCATGCTAGAAGAGTGTTGCTTGACACAGTGGAGCAGATCACGAACTTCCCTGCCAGCTGATTACCAAAGTGGCAAGGAGAGCATGTCCTCTGAGAGTGCAGGGCGAGTGTGTAATGTCATAGCCTCTCTGATTCTGCTGGAAGTTGTGACATTTATCACTTAGGGCCTGATTCACAAAGAGCCTCCACACTGGTGAAGAGGGCCCGCAGTCGTGAGGGAAAGCAGCATAATCTGTATAAGAATCCTCATTGTGGAGATTTCTCCCCGAGTGTGGGGACTCCCCCACGGCTGTGGGATCTCCGCCCCAAGAGTGGAGACTACCCCACGGCTGCTGGGACTCAGCCAAGAGAGTAGAGAAGGGCCCACAGCTGCGGGGACTCTGCCACGAGTGCAGAGACTACCCCATGGCTGCGGGGACTCTGCCACCAGTGCAGAGACTACCCTACGCCTACGGGGCCTCTGAGGTGAGTGCAGAGACTGCCCCGGGGCTGCAGGGACTCTGCCACGAGTGCCTCTGCCGTCAGTGCAGAGACTTCCTCACGGCTGCGGAGACTCCGCCACAAGTGCAGAGACGCACAGACTACCCCACGGCTGGGGGGACTCCGCCACCAGTGCACAGACTACCCCATGGCTGCGGGACGCTCTGCTTCAGGTCCAGAGACCGCCCCACGTCTGCGGGGCCTCTGCTATGAGTCCAGACACTCCCCTACAGCTGTGGGGACTCTTCCACAAGTGAAAAGACTACCCCCCACGGCTGCGGGGCCTCTGCTGTGAGTCCAGAGACTCCCCCACGGCTACAGGGACTCCGCCACAAGTGCAGAGACGCAGAGACTACCCCATGGCTGAGGGGACTACGCCACCAGTGCAGAAACTCCCCCACGGCTGGGGGGACTCCACCACCAGTGCAGAGACTACCCTACAGCTGCGGGACCTCTGCTACGAGTCCAGAGACTGCCCCATGTCTGCGGGGACTGCCACCAGTGCAGAGACTACCCCACAGCTGTCGGGCTTCCGCCACGAACACAGAGACTCCCCCAGAGCTGCAGGGACTCCGCAACCAGTGTAGAGACTACCCCACAGCTGCGGGGCTTCCGCCATGAGTACAGAGACTCTCCCAGAGCTGCGGGGACTACGCCACCAGTGCAGAGACTACCCCACGGCTGCGGGACATCTGCTACGAGTACAGAGACTGCCCCACGGCTGCGGGACTCTGCCACCAGTGCAGAGACTACCCCACAGCTGTGGGGCTTCCGCCACGGACACAGAGACTCCCCCAGAGCTGCAGGAACTCCGCAACCAGTGTAGAGACTACCCCACAGCTGCAGGGAATCCGCCATGAGTGTAGAGACTACCCCACTGCTACAGACCCCTGCCATGAGTGCAGAGACTGCCCTATAGCTGCGAGGACTCTGCCACAAGTGCAGAGACTCCCCCCACGGCTAAGGGGCCTCTGCTACGAGTCCAGAGACTTCCCCACAGCTACGGGGACTCTGCCTCGAGTGCAGAGACTACCACCCACAACTGCAGGGAATCCGCCACGAGTACGCAGACTCCCCCATGGCTGGGGGGACTCTGCCACAAGTGCAGAGATGCAGAACCTCCCCCACGGCTGCGGGGACTCTGCCACCAGTGCAGAGACTCCCCCAGAGCTGCGGGTACCACGCCACCAGTGCAGAAACTACCCCACGGCTGCGGGGACTCCGCCACCAGTGCAGAGACTATCCCACAGCTACGGGGACTCCGCCACCAGTGCAAAGACTACCCCACGGCTGCGTGACCTCTGTTTCGAGTCCAGAGACCGCCCCACGATTGCAGGTACTCTGCCACCAGTGCAGAGACTACCCCACAGCTGCGGGGCTTCCGCCACGAGTACAGAGACTCCCCCAGAGCTGCGGGGGCTACGCCACCAGTGCAGAGACTACCCCACAGCTGCAGGGACTCCGCCACAAGTGTAGAGACTACTCCACGTTGCGGAGACCACCTAACCAGTGCAGAGACTTCCCCATGACTGCGGAGACTCCGCCACCAGTGCAGAGACTACCCCATAGCTATGGGGTTTCTGCCGTGAGTGCAGAGACTGCCCATGGCGGCGAGGACTCTGCCACGAGTGCAGGGACTCCCCCACGGCTTCAGGGCCTCTGCTATGAGTCCAGAGACTCCCCCACAGCTGCAAGGACTCCGCCACAAGTGCAGAGATGCAGAGACTACGCCACCAGTGCAGAAACTCCCCCACGGCTGAGGGGACTCCGCCACCAGTGCAGAGACTACCCCACAGCTGCGTTATCTCTGCTACGAGTCCACAGACTGCCCCACGTCTGCGGGGACTGCCACCAGTGCAGAGACTACCCCACAGCTGCGGGGCTTCTGCCACGAGTACAGAGACTCCCCCAGAGCTGCGGGGACTACGCCACCAGTGCAGAGACTACCCCACGGCTGCGGGAACTCCGCCACCAGTGCAGAGACTACCCCACGGCTGCGGGACCTCTGCTACGAGTCCAGAGACTGCCCCACGGCTGCGGGGACTCTGTCACCAGTGCTGAGACTACCCCACAGCTGCGGGCCTTCCACCACGAGTACAGAGACTCCCCCAGAGCTGCGGGGACTCCGCCACAAGTGTAGAGACTACCCCACAATGCATAGACCATGTAACCAGTGCTGCGACTTCCCCATGACTGCTGGGACTCCGCCACGAGTGCAGAGACTACCCCACTGCTACGGGGCCTCTGCTGTGAGTGCAGAGACTACCCCATAGCTGTGAGGACACTGCTACAAGTCCAGAGACTCCCCCACGGCTGCGGGGCCTCTGCTACGAGTCCAGAGACTCCCCCACGGCTGGGGGACTCCGCCACAAGTGCAGAGATGCAGAAACTCCCCCATGGCTGGGGGGACTCCGCCACCAGTGCAGAGACTCTCCCATGGCTGCGGGCCTCTGCTACGTGTCCAGAGACTCCCCCCACGGCTACAGGGACTGCGTCACAAGTGCAGAGACGCAGAGACTACCCCATGGCTGCAGGGACTACACCACCAGTGTAGAAACTCCCCCACGGCTGCGGGGACTCCGCCACCAGTGCAGAGACTACCCCACAGCTGCGGGACCTCTGCTACGAGTCCAGAGACTGCCCTACGTCTGCGGGGACTGCCACCAGTGTAGAGACTACCCCACAGCTGCGGGGCTTTTGCCACGTGTACAGAGACTCCCCAGAGCTGCGGGGACTACACCACCAGTGCAGAGACTACCCCACGGCTGCGGGGACTCCGCCACCAGTGCAGAGACTACCCCACGGCTGCGGGACCTCTGCTACGAGTCCAGAGACTGCCCCACGGCTGCGGGGACTCGGCCATCAGGGCTGAGACTACCGCACAGCTGCGGGGCTTCCACCACGAGTACAGAGACTCCCCCAGAGCTGCGGGGACTCCGCCACAAGTGTAGAGACTACCCCACAATGCGTAGACCATGTAACCAGTGCTGCGACTTCCCCATGACTGCTGGGACTCCGCCACGAGTGCAGAGACTACCCCACTGCTACGGGGCCTCTGCTGTGAGTGCAGAGACTACCCCATAGCTGTGAGGACTCTGCTACAAGTCCAGAGACTCCCCCACGGCTGCGGGGCCTCTGCTACGAGTCCAGAGACTCCCCCACGGCTGGGGGACTCCGCCACAAGTGCAGAGATGCAGAAACTCCCCCACGGCTGGGGGGACTCCGCCACCAGTGCAGAGACTCTCCCATGGCTGCGGGGCCTCTGCTACGTGTCCAGAGGCTCCCCCACGGCTACAGGGACTGCGCCACAAGTGCAGAGACGCAGAGACTACCCCATGGCTGCAGGGACTACGCCACTAGTGTAGAAACTCCCCCACGGCTGTGGGATCTCCGCCCCAAGAGTGGAGACTACCCCACGGCTGCTGGGACTCAGCCAAGAGAGTAGAGAAGGGCCCACAGCTGCGGGGACTCTGCCACGAGTGCAGAGACTACCCCATGGCTGCGGGGACTCTGCCACCAGTGCAGAGACTACCCTACGCCTACGGGGCCTCTGAGGTGAGTGCAGAGACTGCCCCGGGGCTGCAGGTACTCTGCCACGAGTGCCTCTGCCGTCAGTGCAGAGACTTCCTCACGGCTGCGGAGACTCCGCCACAAGTGCAGAGACGCACAGACTACCCCACGGCTGGGGGGACTCCGCCACCAGTGCACAGACTACCCCATGGCTGCGGGACGCTCTGCTTCAGGTCCAGAGACCGCCCCACGTCTGCGGGGCCTCTGCTATGAGTCCAGACACTCCCCTACAGCTGTGGGGACTCTTCCACAAGTGAAAAGACTACCCCCCACGGCTGCGGGGCCTCTGCTGTGAGTCCAGAGACTCCCCCACGGCTACAGGGACTCCGCCACAAGTGCAGAGACGCAGAGACTACCCCATGGCTGAGGGGACTACGCCACCAGTGCAGAAACTCCCCCACGGCTGGGGGGACTCCACCACCAGTGCAGAGACTACCCTACAGCTGCGGGACCTCTGCTACGAGTCCAGAGACTGCCCCATGTCTGCGGGGACTGCCACCAGTGCAGAGACTACCCCACAGCTGTCGGGCTTCCGCCACGAACACAGAGACTCCCCCAGAGCTGCAGGGACTCCGCAACCAGTGTAGAGACTACCCCACAGCTGCGGGGCTTCCGCCATGAGTACAGAGACTCTCCCAGAGCTGCGGGGACTACGCCACCAGTGCAGAGACTACCCCACGGCTGCGGGACATCTGCTACGAGTACAGAGACTGCCCCACGGCTGCGGGACTCTGCCACCAGTGCAGAGACTACCCCACAGCTGTGGGGCTTCCGCCACGGACACAGAGACTCCCCCAGAGCTGCAGGAACTCCGCAACCAGTGTAGAGACTACCCCACAGCTGCAGGGAATCCGCCATGAGTGTAGAGACTACCCCACTGCTACAGACCCCTGCCATGAGTGCAGAGACTGCCCTATAGCTGCGAGGACTCTGCCACAAGTGCAGAGACTCCCCCCACGGCTAAGGGGCCTCTGCTACGAGTCCAGAGACTTCCCCACAGCTACGGGGACTCTGCCTCGAGTGCAGAGACTACCACCCACAACTGCAGGGAATCCGCCACGAGTACGCAGACTCCCCCATGGCTGGGGGGACTCTGCCACAAGTGCAGAGATACAGAACCTCCCCCACGGCTGCGGGGACTCTGCCACCAGTGCAGAGACTCCCCCAGAGCTGCGGGTACCACGCCACCAGTGCAGAAACTACCCCACGGCTGCGGGGACTCCGCCACCAGTGCAGAGACTATCCCACAGCTACGGGGACTCCGCCACCAGTGCAAAGACTACCCCACGGCTGCGTGACCTCTGTTTCGAGTCCAGAGACCGCCCCACGATTGCAGGTACTCTGCCACCAGTGCAGACACTACCCCACAGCTGCGGGGCTTCCGCCACGAGTACAGAGACTCCCCCAGAGCTGCGGGGGCTACGCCACCAGTGCAGAGACTACCCCACAGCTGCAGGGACTCCGCCACAAGTGTAGAGACTACTCCACGTTGCGGAGACCACCTAACCAGTGCAGAGACTTCCCCATGACTGCGGAGACTCCGCCACCAGTGCAGAGACTACCCCATAGCTATGGGGTTTCTGCCGTGAGTGCAGAGACTGCCCATGGCGGCGAGGACTCTGCCACGAGTGCAGGGACTCCCCCACGGCTTCAGGGCCTCTGCTATGAGTCCAGAGACTCCCCCACAGCTGCAAGGACTCCGCCACAAGTGCAGAGATGCAGAGACTACGCCACCAGTGCAGAAACTCCCCCACGGCTGAGGGGACTCCGCCACCAGTGCAGAGACTACCCCACAGCTGCGTTATCTCTGCTACGAGTCCACAGACTGCCCCACGTCTGCGGGGACTGCCACCAGTGCAGAGACTACCCCACAGCTGCGGGGCTTCTGCCACGAGTACAGAGACTCCCCCAGAGCTGCGGGGACTACGCCACCAGTGCAGAGACTACCCCACGGCTGCGGGAACTCCGCCACCAGTGCAGAGACTACCCCACGGCTGCGGGACCTCTGCTACGAGTCCAGAGACTGCCCCACGGCTGCGGGGACTCTGTCACCAGTGCTGAGACTACCCCACAGCTGCGGGCCTTCCACCACGAGTACAGAGACTCCCCCAGAGCTGCGGGGACTCCGCCACAAGTGTAGAGACTACCCCACAATGCATAGACCATGTAACCAGTGCTGCGACTTCCCCATGACTGCTGGGACTCCGCCACGAGTGCAGAGACTACCCCACTGCTACGGGGCCTCTGCTGTGAGTGCAGAGACTACCCCATAGCTGTGAGGACACTGCTACAAGTCCAGAGACTCCCCCACGGCTGCGGGGCCTCTGCTACGAGTCCAGAGACTCCCCCACGGCTGGGGGACTCCGCCACAAGTGCAGAGATGCAGAAACTCCCCCATGGCTGGGGGGACTCCGCCACCAGTGCAGAGACTCTCCCATGGCTGCGGGCCTCTGCTACGTGTCCAGAGACTCCCCCCACGGCTACAGGGACTGCGTCACAAGTGCAGAGACGCAGAGACTACCCCATGGCTGCAGGGACTACACCACCAGTGTAGAAACTCCCCCACGGCTGCGGGGACTCCGCCACCAGTGCAGAGACTACCCCACAGCTGCGGGACCTCTGCTACGAGTCCAGAGACTGCCCTACGTCTGCGGGGACTGCCACCAGTGTAGAGACTACCCCACAGCTGCGGGGCTTTTGCCACGTGTACAGAGACTCCCCAGAGCTGCGGGGACTACACCACCAGTGCAGAGACTACCCCACGGCTGCGGGGACTCCGCCACCAGTGCAGAGACTACCCCACGGCTGCGGGACCTCTGCTACGAGTCCAGAGACTGCCCCACGGCTGCGGGGACTCGGCCATCAGGGCTGAGACTACCGCACAGCTGCGGGGCTTCCACCACGAGTACAGAGACTCCCCCAGAGCTGCGGGGACTCCGCCACAAGTGTAGAGACTACCCCACAATGCGTAGACCATGTAACCAGTGCTGCGACTTCCCCATGACTGCTGGGACTCCGCCACGAGTGCAGAGACTACCCCACTGCTACGGGGCCTCTGCTGTGAGTGCAGAGACTACCCTATAGCTGTGAGGACTCTGCTACAAGTCCAGAGACTCCCCCACGGCTGCGGGGCCTCTGCTACGAGTCCAGAGACTCCCCCACGGCTGGGGGACTCCGCCACAAGTGCAGAGATGCAGAAACTCCCCCACGGCTGGGGGGACTCCGCCACCAGTGCAGAGACTCTCCCATGGCTGCGGGGCCTCTGCTACGTGTCCAGAGGCTCCCCCACGGCTACAGGGACTGCGCCACAAGTGCAGAGACGCAGAGACTACCCCATGGCTGCAGGGACTACGCCACTAGTGTAGAAACTCCCCCACGGCTGCGGGGACTCCGCCACCAGTGCAGAGACTACCCCACAGCTGCGGGACCTCTGCTACGAGTCCAGAGACTGCCCCACGTCTGCGGGGACTGCCACCAGTGCAGAGACTACCCCACAGCTGCAGGGCTTCTGCCACGAGTACAGAGACTCCCCCAGAGCTGTGGGGACTACGCCACCAGTGCAGAGACTACCCCACGGCTGCGGGGACTCCGCCACCAGTGCAGAGACTACCCCACGGCTGCGGGACCTCTGCTACGAGTCCAGAGACTGCCCCACGGCTGCGGGGACTCTGTCACCAGTGCTGAGACTACCCCACAGCTGCGGGGCTTCCACCACGAGTACAGAGACTCCCCCAGAGCTGCGGGGACTCCGCCACAAGTGTAGAGACTACCCCACAATGCGTAGACCATGTAACCAGTGCTGCGACTTCCCCATGACTGCTGGGACTCCGCCACGAGTGCAAAGACTACCCCACTGCTACGGGGCCTCTGCTGTGAGTGCAGAGACTACCCCATAGCTGTGAGGACTCTGCTACAAGTCCAGAGACTCCCCCACGGCTGCGGGCCTCTGCTAAGAGTCCAGAGACTCCCCCACGGCTGGGGGACTCTGCCACCAGTGCAAAGACTCCCCAACAGCTGCGGGGACTACGCCATGAATACAGAGACTCCCCCAGAGCTGCGGGGACTACGACACCAGTGCAGAGACTGCCCCACAGCTGCGGGTACCACGCCACCAGTGCAGAAACTACCCCACGGCTGCGGGGACTCCGCCACCAGTGCAGAGACTATCCCACAGCTACGGGGACTCCGCCACCAGTGCAAAGACTACCCCACGGCTGCGTGACCTCTGTTTCGAGTCCAGAGACCGCCCCACGATTGCAGGTACTCTGCCACCAGTGCAGAGACTACCCCACAGCTGCGGGGCTTCCGCCATGAGTACAGAGACTCCCCCAGAGCTGCGGGGGCTACGCCACCAGTGCAGAGACTACCCCACAGCTGCAGGGACTCCGCCACAAGTGTAGAGACTACTCCACGTTGCGGAGACCACCTAACCAGTGCAGAGACTTCCCCATGACTGCGGAGACTCCGCCACCAGTGCAGAGACTACCCCATAGCTATGGGGTTTCTGCCGTGAGTGCAGAGACTGCCCATGGCGGCGAGGACTCTGCCACGAGTGCAGGGACTCCCCCACGGCTTCAGGGCCTCTGCTATGAGTCCAGAGACTCCCCCACAGCTGCAAGGACTCCGCCACAAGTGCAGAGATGCAGAGACTACGCCACCAGTGCAGAAACTCCCCCACGGCTGAGGGGACTCCGCCACCAGTGCAGAGACTACCCCACAGCTGCGTTATCTCTGCTACGAGTCCACAGACTGCCCCACGTCTGCGGGGACTGCCACCAGTGCAGAGACTACCCCACAGCTGCGGGGCTTCTGCCACGAGTACAGAGACTCCCCCAGAGCTGCGGGGACTACGCCACCAGTGCAGAGACTACCCCACGGCTGCGGGAACTCCGCCACCAGTGCAGAGACTACCCCACGGCTGCGGGACCTCTGCTACGAGTCCAGAGACTGCCCCACGGCTGCGGGGACTCTGTCACCAGTGCTGAGACTACCCCACAGCTGCGGGCCTTCCACCACGAGTACAGAGACTCCCCCAGAGCTGCGGGGACTCCGCCACAAGTGTAGAGACTACCCCACAATGCATAGACCATGTAACCAGTGCTGCGACTTCCCCATGACTGCTGGGACTCCGCCACGAGTGCAGAGACTACCCCACTGCTACGGGGCCTCTGCTGTGAGTGCAGAGACTACCCCATAGCTGTGAGGACACTGCTACAAGTCCAGAGACTCCCCCACGGCTGCGGGGCCTCTGCTACGAGTCCAGAGACTCCCCCACGGCTGGGGGACTCCGCCACAAGTGCAGAGATGCAGAAACTCCCCCATGGCTGGGGGGACTCCGCCACCAGTGCAGAGACTCTCCCATGGCTGCGGGCCTCTGCTACGTGTCCAGAGACTCCCCCCACGGCTACAGGGACTGCGTCACAAGTGCAGAGACACAGAGACTACCCCATGGCTGCAGGGACTACACCACCAGTGTAGAAACTCCCCCACGGCTGCGGGGACTCCGCCACCAGTGCAGAGACTACCCCACAGCTGCGGGACCTCTGCTACGAGTCCAGAGACTGCCCTACGTCTGCGGGGACTGCCACCAGTGTAGAGACTACCCCACAGCTGCGGGGCTTTTGCCACGTGTACAGAGACTCCCCAGAGCTGCGGGGACTACACCACCAGTGCAGAGACTACCCCACGGCTGCGGGGACTCCGCCACCAGTGCAGAGACTACCCCACGGCTGCGGGACCTCTGCTACGAGTCCAGAGACTGCCCCACGGCTGCGGGGACTCGGCCATCAGGGCTGAGACTACCGCACAGCTGCGGGGCTTCCACCACGAGTACAGAGACTCCCCCAGAGCTGCGGGGACTCCGCCACAAGTGTAGAGACTACCCCACAATGCGTAGACCATGTAACCAGTGCTGCGACTTCCCCATGACTGCTGGGACTCCGCCACGAGTGCAGAGACTACCCCACTGCTACGGGGCCTCTGCTGTGAGTGCAGAGACTACCCCATAGCTGTGAGGACTCTGCTACAAGTCCAGAGACTCCCCCACGGCTGCGGGGCCTCTGCTACGAGTCCAGAGACTCCCCCACGGCTGGGGGACTCCGCCACAAGTGCAGAGATGCAGAAACTCCCCCACGGCTGGGGGGACTCCGCCACCAGTGCAGAGACTCTCCCATGGCTGCGGGGCCTCTGCTACGTGTCCAGAGGCTCCCCCACGGCTACAGGGACTGCGCCACAAGTGCAGAGACGCAGAGACTACCCCATGGCTGCAGGGACTACGCCACTAGTGTAGAAACTCCCCCACGGCTGCGGGGACTCCGCCACCAGTGCAGAGACTACCCCACAGCTGCGGGACCTCTGCTACGAGTCCAGAGACTGCCCCACGTCTGCGGGGACTGCCACCAGTGCAGAGACTACCCCACAGCTGCAGGGCTTCTGCCACGAGTACAGAGACTCCCCCAGAGCTGTGGGGACTACGCCACCAGTGCAGAGACTACCCCACGGCTGCGGGGACTCCGCCACCAGTGCAGAGACTACCCCACGGCTGCGGGACCTCTGCTACGAGTCCAGAGACTGCCCCACGGCTGCGGGGACTCTGTCACCAGTGCTGAGACTACCCCACAGCTGCGGGGCTTCCACCACGAGTACAGAGACTCCCCCAGAGCTGCGGGGACTCCGCCACAAGTGTAGAGACTACCCCACAATGCGTAGACCATGTAACCAGTGCTGCGACTTCCCCATGACTGCTGGGACTCCGCCACGAGTGCAAAGACTACCCCACTGCTACGGGGCCTCTGCTGTGAGTGCAGAGACTACCCCATAGCTGTGAGGACTCTGCTACAAGTCCAGAGACTCCCCCACGGCTGCGGGCCTCTGCTACGAGTCCAGAGACTCCCCCACGGCTGGGGGACTCTGCCACCAGTGCAAAGACTCCCCAACAGCTGCGGGGACTACGCCATGAATACAGAGACTCCCCCAGAGCTGCGGGGACTACGACACCAGTGCAGAGACTACCCCACGGCTGGGGGGACTCCACCACCAGTGCAGAGACTACCCCACGGCTGCGGGACCTCTGCTATGAGTCCAGAGACTGCCCCACGGCTGCGGGACTCTGCCACCTGTGCATAGACTCCCCCACAGCTGTGGGGACTACGCCACCAGTGCAGAGATTCCTCCATCGCTGCGGGGACTCTGCCCTGAATGCAGAGACTACCCCACAGCTGTGGGACTTCCGCCACCAGTGCAGAGACTACCCCACAGCTACGGGAACTACGCCACCAGTGCAGAGACTACCCCATGGGTTTGGGGCGTCTGCTGTGAGTGCAGAGACTGCCCCATGGCTGCGGGGACTCTGCCACAAGTACAGAGACTACCCCACAGCTGTGGGGCTTCCGCCATGAGTACAGAGACTCCCACACAGCTGCAGGGACTACGCCACCAGTACAGAGACTACTCACGGCTGTGGGGTCTCCACTGCGATTTCGGAGCCCCTTTATGATCAGGCCACTAATCTTTTGAATGTGTCACTGTCTGTGCCCCTGTGCCTACAGTCACTTTAAAACATGGCGGAGTACGCTTGGGGCTACGTGACAACGAACAGATTCAGCAGTGGCCCCCAGCCAGCAAATGATTGAGAGAATATGTGTGTATTTGGGGGAGGGGGTGGCATTTGAGCAGTCACTGATGTCTCTAATGAGATGATACTAGTGTCTGCAGTCCAGAGACCAGACCTTGCTGACGTCAAAGTGGCTCAGGCCAAGCCAGAGTTGGGCTGAACCCCCTTATATTTTACTTTCGCAGGGGATCCGATGGCACTTCATTAATCTTTGGATTTCGTGCAGTGGTACACGGTGTCACTGGTGTTCCAGAATGGAATTTGCTCTCAATCAGGGCAGAAACTTTACCGCCCATTCCCCGAAGAGAGAGGGACTGACAGTTCTCCAGAACTCTGTACTGCAAGAAAGCCTCGCACCGCTCAGCAGGAGCCGGTCTACAAATAAAAATGTTCTCAGCTGGTGGTGGTCCGTCCTTTTAAAGTATTCCCTATGGGTCCCCTCGATCCCTTCCAACCCTGTCTCTCCAGGGGTTCATAGAAGGGCTTCGAGAGCGGCTCTTGTCAACCTTTCACACTCAATGAGCTTTTCGGGGGAAGCTTGTTTTGGTTTGTAAATATCACGATTGAAAGCACATTTATTTCTGTGGTGCTGCCCTCTAAGAACATCATGGCTAGGAAACCTCGATCGATTATATCTTAGATCACTTTAACATGATAGTAAAATGTTTTTCTTCAAAAATAGGGATGTGGCCTGGAGCATTTGGATTTTAATGTACATCACGGTAAACATCTTCATGCTGGCAGAAAATTGCGTTAAAGCTACAGGTTAGAATTCCCCAACTCAATTGTACTCGTTTTGTCGACCTTGTCAGCACTGCAGGATTCTGATTTGTAAACTTACAAAACACACACACACACACACACACACACACACACACGCACGCACGCACGCACGCACGCACACACACACACACACACACACACACACACACACACACACACTCTCTCGCTCTCTCCACACACACACACTCTCTCTCTCTCTCTCTCCATACACACACTCTCTCTCCACACTCTTTCTCCATACACACACTCTCTCTCCACACTCTTTCTCTCCACACACTCTTTCTCTATCTCCACACACTCTTTCTCTATCTCCACACACTCTTTCTCTCTCTCTCCACACTCTTTCTCTCTATCTCCACACACTCTCTCCCTCTCTCTCCCTCTCTCTCTCTCTCTCTACACACTCTTTCTCTCTCTCCATACACTCTTTCTCTCTCTCTCCACACACTTTCTCTCTCTCCAAACACTCTTTTTCTCTCTCTCTCCCTCTCTCTCCACACACTCTCTCTATCTCTCTCTCTCTCTCTCTCCACACACTCTTTCTCTCTCTCCATACACTCTTTCTCTCTCTCCACACACTTTCTCTCTCTCTCCAAACACCCTTTTTCTCTCTCTCTCCCTCTCTCCACACACTCTTTCCACTATTTCTCTCTCCACACACTTTCTCTCTCCAACAAACTCACTCTCTCTCTCCCTCCCTCTCTCTCTCTCCACACACACACTCTCTCTCTGTATATATATATATATTCACTGAAAAAACCATAGGTTTCACACATGTTATAGTTAGCTGGACATTTTACTGATAAAAAACCAATGAAATTTCCCCGTTATAGTTACTGTAGGCAACTATAACTCACGCGACCGTAATCCTCTGCTGATGCTAATACTGTATTTAGACACTTATTTGCCCATATCTTCTTCCATTAAATTTTAGCTATACATATATTACAAATATTTTTTTTTCATAAAGACACATATGTCATCAGCAGAGGATTACGGTCGCGTGAGTTATAGTTGCCTACAGTAACTATAACGGGGAAATTTCATTGGTTTTTTATCAGTAAAATGTCCAGCTAACTATAACATGTGTGAAACCTATGGTTTTTTCAGTGAATTAGCAAGGTTTTTTAAATGCTATTTCCTAACTATAACGTGTGTGAAACCTATGGTTTTTTCAGTGAATTTGTACGGTTTTTTAAATGCTAAGTTACTTTACGCCATTTGTGGCGTGCGCGCCCACTTAACGCAGTTCGTTCCGTGCACGGTTTTTATCAACTTTAATAAGCCCTGTACATTTGGTGGCCTTCGGCCACCAAAAGCACAGGGGGTGAGGTCAATGTGGATAGTGTTTTTTTATTTCGATTTTATAATTTCATGTTGCCAAAATTACGTTTTTTTTCTCTATTAATAAGCCCTGCACATTTGGTGGCCTGCGGCCACCAAAAGCACAGGGGGTGGGGTAAGTGTGGATAGTGTTTTTTTTATTTTTATTTTTTTACCGTAAGCGTACGGTAAGCTTACGGTAAGCGTACGGTAAGCGTACGGTAAGCGTACCCCGCGAAATTGCCGAAAAAAAAATAAAACCGTTTTTGCTCTTGGGGGATGTTTGGGGACTCCCTCAACATGACTATGTGGGAGGGAGTTGTCAAAACAGCCCCGTAACATGTTTTTGGCCATCATGTTTGATAAACAACACTCAGTGCGAGAGACAAAATGGCGGACGCTGCTTCCTGGTTTCGGCCGATTCGAATGTTTACTAAGATCTAAGAGCCAATCAGAATCGCGCTCGCGCACGCCACCGTAAGCTTACGGTAAGCGTACGGTAAGCGTACGGTAAGCGTACCGTAAGCGGGCTCAGATATATATATTGATTTAAAGGCTATTTTCTCAGAATCTACTGAACAGATTTACACCAAACCTACAAAAGGCACTTCCTTGACCTAGGGACTACCTCTCTGTCAAATTTCTAGTAATTCTGTTCAGCCGTTCGGGCTGTAGCTCGTTCTAAAGGTCCTATGGAAAAATGCATGGGAAAAACGCGTTTTGGGACCCCCCTTTTATCTCAGCCCCCGCTTGACGAATCCCCCCGAGACTTTCAGGGTAGGAGTGGAGCGTAGCGCCCCACCTATTTTGAGAAATTCGCGAGGATTCGTCAACCGGCGCCAAAGTTATTCAAAATAGAATGTTGAGGTTTTCCTATGGAAACGTGGTCCTAACTATAACTACCTACTGGCGACCGCCAGTAGGTAATATCTACATACATATACAGACCTACCTGTGGTGGCCTCTCCTTTTCGGGCAAACTTTGTGGTGATCTATATATATATTCATAATGCATATGTCTTATTCATCATGTACCGAGATACGGGTTGGGAATTCGTTCCAATTTAGCCTTGCGTTTGTCCCTGTTGCTTTCTCTTCAGGTTGGTTAGGGTGAAGCAGGTTGAGACTGGCCAATCACAAGAGATGTAAACTTTTAAAAAAAAAACACACACACACACACACACTCTGTCTCTCTCGCTCTCTCCACACACACACTCTCTCTCTTTCTCTCCATACACACTCTCTCTCCACACTCTTTCTCTCCACACACTCTCTTCTCTCTCCACACACTCTTTCTCTCTCTCCACACACTCTTTCTCTCTCTCCACACTCTCTCTCTCTCCATACACTCTTTCTCTCTCTCTCTCCACACACTTTCTCTCTCTCTCCAAACTCTCTTTTTCTCTCTCTCTCCCTCTCTCTCCACACACTCTTTCTCTCTCTCCATACACTCTTTCTCTCTCTCTCTCCACACACTTTCTCTCTCTCCAAACACTCTTTTTCTCTCTCTCTCCCTCTCTCCACACACTTTCCACTATTTCTCTCTCCACACACTTTCTCTCTCCAACAAACTCACTCTCTCTCTCTCCACATTCTCTCCCCCTCTCTCTCTCTCTCTCTCTCTCCCTCTCTCTCTCTCCACACACTCTTGCCACTATTTCTCTCTCTCCACACACTTTCTCTCTCCACACACACACTCTCTCTCTCTCTCTCTGTGTATATATATATATATATATATATATATCTACATACATATACAGACCTACCTGTGGTGGCCTCTCCTTTTCGGGCAAACTTTGTGGTGATCTATATATATATTCATAATGCATATGTCTTATTCATCATGTACTGAGATACGGGTTGGGAATTCGTTCCAATTTGGCCTTGCGTTTGTCCCTGTTGCTTTCTCTTCAGGTTGGTTAGGGTGAAGCAGGTTGAGACTGGCCAATCACAAGAGATGACAGGGAGCAGGAAGAACCTTTACCCAGAGGTGACCTTTCTCTTTTCTCTTTCAGAATGCCCGTCCAGTACGTAATTGGAGAGTGGGATTTTGGGGACATGACCCTGGAGATGAGACCGCCTGTCTTCATCCCTCGTCCAGAGACAGAGGTAAGGGTTGCCGCCATCAGCCTGCACAGAAGGAGGAGGCAAGGTGAAGCAGTTCCTGGTTTTAAAGCTGATGTTATCTTGAACAAGGGCCTTGAGAGGTCCCAATTGTCCACAGTCACCTTCCCACCATTTTTCTGTGGATTCCTGTATTTTCACCCTAAATGGTAATGAGGTCTTATCAAACAACTGTATCTGAATTTAGCGTGAGTCACTGGATGGCTGCAAACTGACAGAAGAGTCACATTTGTGCCTGTACAAAACAAAAATAAATAGCAAAAAAAAAAAACATCATGACACTTTCAAAATGTCACTATAATTCATTCTTTTCCATTTATAAAAATGTGCTATATTAAAATCTCCTTAGATAGGGTAGTCCTTTTATTTAATACACCACCTCCCAACTAATACACACTTCGTTGATCTGAGAAGTATGAAAGGCTGAGCTCACCATCCCAAATTTTGCATCTCTGACTTTCACACACAGGTAGTCAGTGCATAATACAGACCATTTTGGTTTTTCTCTGAGTCATGTAAGATTAAATACTCCAAATGGTACACTTGTATGGATTGGGCATGCGCTGATTTTATTTGTTTTTATTTTGTATATGCTCATAGTCTCCCATGAATACTGATTGTTTGGTTTGACCTGTTTTGCATATTTTTGATTATTTCTTAAGATTTTCCCATATTTGTCTTCACCAATACTACATTTTCTGCAAGGAGACCAGAGTGACACATTGGGCCTGATCCATAGGCTGGACTTAGTAATGCTGAAAGTAGTGCCATGGGAGTACTACACAAATATTACAAACAGCAATTCACAAATCTTTTTCCAGAGACCTCTGCCTCTCCTATGCTTTCTTGGTGGAGGTCTTGTCCACGTAGGTGTACGTTTTATAAGGGGGAGTGGCTGGACAATGGGGAATACTTACTACTAAATGGGAGGGGTAAGCAAAGTAGAAGTAGGAGGTTGGGGGGACATACTAACTGGAAACACACTCCCACAAAAGGGCAACACAATTGTAATTCACAGAATACTCTTCTAAAGTTAGTACAGCCCTAAAGGTGTCAAAACAAGCGTACATGTACTCCAGCCTAGCCGTGAAGTCAAGCACCACAAATGGCCAACCACTAGTACTGCAACACGCTCTAATATAAACAGTGGAGGCTGAGGATCAAATAACGCGTCGGGACGTTTTTCTTTGTGTTGCCTCAAAATAAAATTACGCTGTATGAAAATGAGCCCTGACCATCTTGTACAAATTTATGAAGATGTGTGCTGCGTATTGAAGGGGTTTGCCACCCCGTTAGGGCCGCTGGCATAGGTGGTGAGGAAATCGGCATTTTGAAATGAGAAAAAAAAATATATATATATATATATATATGTTCGAGGCATGTGGGCTGCTGAATTCATATCTGTGCATAGATCGCCGCCTAGTGTTGGGTCCGGATGTTTGCACGTTGTTGTCCTGGAAGAGTCTTCGAAGTATCCTGGGATAGGTGACTCCTCCCCTGGACTACAGTGCGCATGGGCATCCTCTCCATCCTCAGATTGTTTTTTTCCGCCATTGGGTTCGTATGTGCTATCTTAACTCAAGTTAGGAAAAACTTTGTCGAGGCCAAAAGGCCTTTAGTTCGCGTCGGTACTGTTTTCTCGATCGGTTTCGATACCACCTTTGTTAGTTTACTAACTTTCAGAACCGACTTTTTGCATCTTACCTGTCCATCGACAACATCGACGATGGAATCGAGGACACCATTCAAGAGGTGTCCGGTATGCAATGCAAAATATCCCCACATCGACGTCCATCCGGTGTGCAACAAATGCCTTTCGCCGGATCACGACGAATCTACATGCATGGCCTGTGCCCGGTTCCGTTCCAAGAAGACTCTACGGAATCGAAGAGCGGCGAGACTCTAAGCGCAGCACGCGGCACCGGCCCCGGCAGACATCTTCAACGCCGAGACCGAAGATGTCGAAGAATTGGAAATCCTACCCTCCGATCCCGTTTCCGAACATGACTCCGGATCGGACGACGTCGACGAATCACTCTTTCGCAGAGATGAAGACGACACCGAGGTAGGAGACTACGATGAGGCCTTAGGGGCCGAAGAGAGTAGCTCCAATGACGAGCAAGGCCTACCCGGTCAGACTGAAGAGAGCCCAATACCACAGTCTATGGCTCCGGTCGAGGGATCGCCTTCGGGCCTTACCCGAGACCTATCCCGCAGTTCTTCGGCCCCACCCTCGGGCCCGGCCTCGGACATTCAGCGGCAGCCATTATTACCTAAACCGGCTGGTTTGCCTTCTTCCAAACCGAAACCGAAAGCTGCACTGATTCAATTGAAACCGAAACCAAAAGTTGTGCTGGTCGGATCGAGGCCTTCCACACCTTCGACGCCAGCGAAACGCGTCGGCACCGACCGCACCAAGCGCGACTTCGGTGCCGAACTTGAAGCGGCCGACGTCGGAGTCGACATACGGAAAAAGGCCTTCGGTGCCAACAAACCTGCTCGGCTCCCGGCGCCGACGCCATCGACTCCGACACCAAAGGTCACACTGCCTGCGGCGTCTCATATCGCTTCCACGGCAACACCAAAGCCTCATGCATCGAAAACGTCGACGGCCATTCCCGCCCCTCGACTCGATGACCCACCGGCGCCGAAAAAGTCCACGGCCGCCTCTACACACTTGGTCGGCGCTAAAGCCTCAAGGGCACTCCAAGTGCGACCCGTTGCAGCACAAAGCAGTAAAACCAAAACAGTCCTCCAGGACACGTCGGGCTCCGGCCCAATAAAAGCTCCAGCAGCCTCTTCGGCGCCAGCCAACATTACTTTTGGCCTGCCTCCATCCATGGCCCCGAAAATGTTCCAACTCGACACGGGTCACCCAAACCACAATTACACCTGCTGAGACGTCTCCGTCACATTTCATCGACGCCAACACCGGCAGGATGGTTATCCACGAACGGAGAATAACTTCGGAGCCACCTTTGGACCCTTTCCGGATCCCACTAAAAAGAAAGCTGCCTGTGGACTCAGAACCTGTCCTTTGCGAATCTTTCAACTCGCCCTACCAGGATCCACAATCATTCTCTCCCACACACTCCTACACGGATGCGTTGGAGGACTACATGGCTGACCAAGTCCCCTACCACGGAGACATAGACCCTGATGACCAACAGGACCCTGATCAAACTTGGGGCGACCCTGTAGACCCGGGTGCACCTCTTGACGCACAGGACCCACAACTCTATGGGGCGAAAACATCTCCCACAGAGGACACTGCAGCGTTCAACGCTCTTATTGAACGTGCTGCGAATAATCATGGAGTGCAGCTTCACTCTGACACTGTCGAGGACGACTTTCTTATAGACACCTTCGCATCCTCAGAAAGGCATGTAAAAACTCTGCCCATGTTGAAAGGAGTCCTCAAACCAGCCAAGGACATCTTCAAAGAACCCACAAGGGCACGGGTGATAAACCCCAGGATCGATAAAAAATACAGATCGGCGCCTGGGGACCCTACTTACATCAGAGGCCAATTACCACTAGACTCCATTGTCGTAGCGAATGCTCGCAAGAGGGCACATTCGCAAACGACAGGTGACGCTCCTCCCCCGGACAAAGAGTCCAAGGTGTTAGAGACCTCTGGCAAGCGAGTTGCCGCCCAGGCTGCCAACATATGGCGCATAGCCAACACTCAAGCGCTCCTCGCTCGCTACGATAGAGCGCACTATGACACATTGGAGCAACTACTCCAACATCTCCCTGACCCGTTCAAAGAAGGTGCAGAAATTCTTATCAGAGAGGGACAGCTACTCACAAATGCTTCCATCAAGTGTGCACTAGATGCTGCAGACACGGCTGCCAGGGCCATAAACACAAGCGTCATGCTGCGACGACATGCCTGGTTGCGAATCTCCGGATTCAAACCTGAGGTGCAAAATAATATACTCAACCAACCTGTCAACCCCGACTATTTATTCGGGCCGGAGGTTGACACCGCCCTTGAGAAAATAAAAAAGGACACGGACACTGCAAAGTCCATGGGGGCTCTCCAGACTCAGTCCTTTCGGAGCAGCTCCTTTCATCGCCCCGGAAATAGAGGAGCAGGTAGAGGACAGGGGTCACAGCAGACATACAACAAGGGCAATACCCAAACCACCTACGATAAAAACACCCCGGGTGGATATCGTGGCTCCAGTACAAAGGGCAGAGGACGCGGCTACGGCAACACCAGGTCCTCCCCCAAGAACAAGCAGTGACGCCCTCTCTCTTCCTCCCGACCACATAACACCTGTCGGGGGAAGGCTACAAAGGTTCCTGTCCACGTGGACCTCCATCACCACGGACAGGTGGGCCAAAGATATTGTCAAATACGGTTACTGTCTAGAGCTAACCTCCACTCCACCCACAATACCTCCAAGAAACCGTCCTATGTCCTCAGAGCACTTAACGCTCTTACAGCAAGAGGTGCAAAGTATGCTTCTAAAAGGCGCTATAGAGGTCGTACCCGTCCACGAGCAGGGTACGGGAGTGTACTCCCTCTACTTTTTAATACCGAAAAAGGACGGGTCACTCAGACCTATACTAGACCTAAGACCCCTGAACCGGTACATTCTTTCCGAGCACTTTCACATGCTCACTCTCCAGCAAGTCCTTCCGCTTCTCAATCAGGGAGACTTCCTGGCCACACTGGACCTCAAGGATGCGTATTTCCACATACCCATTCACCCCTCACACAAAAAATACCTCAGGTTCACTGTTCAGGGACAGCACTATCAATTCAAAGTCCTGCCCTTCGGCGTCACAACAGCACCCAGGGTTTTCACAAAGTGCCTAGCTACTGTGGCGGCACATCTACGGAGGCAGCACATACACGTCTACCCCTACCTGGACGACTGGCTCGTTCAAGCGAAGTCAGCCCAGCAATGTGCCAGCCACATGTCCCGCACCATTCACCTCCTTCACAGTCTGGGATTCTCACTAAATTACCCAAAATCCCATCTCCAGCCCGCACACGTACAACAGCACCTGGGTGCGACTATAGACACTCTGGCGGCCACAGCTCAGCCAAATTTAGTGAGGATCAACAGCATGCAAATGCTGATTTCCAAGTTCAAACCCCAACACTCCCTTCCTGCGCGAGTGTTCATGCAGTTGATAGGCATGATGGCCTCCTGCATTTTCATAGTCCCGCACGCGAGATTACATATGCGCCCGCTTCAGGAGTGCTTAGCACGTCAGTGGAATCAGGCTCAAGGACAGTTGAAAGACCTAGTGTTGGTGAGCGGTCGGGCATACAACTCTCTGCATTGGTGGAATCCACAAAACCTTTGCAAGGGCCGACCGTTCCAAGAGCCTGTTCCACAAATAGTACTGACAGCGGACGCGTCTCTCCAGGGATGGGGAGCTCATGTACTCCACTACACAGTGCAGGGACTATGGACGACACAACAGAAGAAGATGCACATCAACCTTCTGGAACTGATGGCAATCTTCCTGGCCATGAAGGCATTCAAAGTACATCTGTGCAACAAGGTCGTGTTGATCCGGACGGACAACATGACCGCCATGTACTACATACAGAAGCAAGGAGGAACACACTCTCCACAGTTGTCTCATCTGGCTCAGAGCATGTGGAAGTGGGCCATTCAGAGGAACATGTTCCTCATGGCGGAACACCTCCCCGGCAAGGACAACCAGATGGCGGATCTGCTCAGCAGACACAGCCACCAGATGCACGAGTGGGAGTTACACCCATCAGTACTCCAGCCGTACTTCCAGCAGTGGGGTCATCCAGAGATAGACCTGTTCGCCACAAGCGAAAACGCAAAATGCCAAAGCTTTGCCGCCAGGTTCCCACATCCGCAGTCGCAGGGCAATGCGATATGGATGAACTGGTCCGGCAGATTTGCGTACGCTTTTCCCCCAGCGCCGTTGATACCGCTGGTGGCTCGCAAACTCAGACAACACTCCCTGACACTCGTCCTAGTTGCTCCTACGTGGGCACGCCAGCCATGGTACACCACCTTCCTCGAACTTTCCGTGGTGGCGCATCAAAGGCTGCAGATCAAACCCGCGCATTTGACGCAGAACCATGGAGAGATTCAGCACCCAGATCCGCAACAGCTGAACCTGGCAATCTGGCTCCTGAAGTCCTAGAGTTTGGCTACCTCAACCTGCCACCTGACTGTATGGACATCATCAAGGAGGCCAGGAGACCCACTACAAGAGCTTGCTATGCAGCCAAATGGAAAAGGTTCGTCATTTATTGCAGTAATAATGACATTAACCCGCTGGACGCATCCATCCAAAACATCATTTGTTACCTCTTACACCTATACCGATGCAATCTGGCGTACACCTCTATACGTGTCCATTTGACCGCAATATCAGCCTATCTGCAAACCAGGCAGCACCTCTCACTATTCAGAGTGCCTGCCATCAAAGCATTCTTGGAAGGACTCAAACGAGTCATTCCACCAAGCCACCCACCGGCTCCAATGTGGAACCTCAACCTGGTCCTCACACGCCTGATGGGTCCACCCTTTGAACCTCTCCACTCATGCGAGATTCAATTCCTCACCTGGAAAGTAGCTTTCCTGGTAGCGATCACTTCTTTAAGAAGAGTTAGTGAACTCCAGGCACTAACAGTTCAAGAGCCATTTATACAGGTTCACGCCAACAGGGTCGTACTACGTACCAACCCCAAATTCATGCCCAAGGTAATATCGCAGTTCCACATGAATCAAACTATTGAACTGCCCGTTTTCTTCCAAAACCCACAAACTGTCGCGGAAAGGGCACTCCACACACTAGATGTCAAAAGGGCCCTCATGTATTACATCGACAGGACTAAACCCTTTAGGAAGACAAAACAACTGTTCGTTGCCTTTGCCCCACACCACAAAGGTAACGCCATCTCCAAAGCAGGGATAGCCAGATGGATAGTTAAGTGTATCCAAATTTGTTATCAAAAGGCAAAACGCACATTAACTATTCCCCCACGAGCCCACTCAACACGTAAGTTAGGGGCCTCCATGGCTTTTCTAGGAAATATTCCCCTGCATGATATATGTAGAGCAGCCACCTGGTCCACTACACACACATTTACCAAACACTATTGTGTAGATGTGCAATCAAAACAGCAGGCAGCTGTAGGACAGGCTGTTCTCAAAACCCTTTTTCAGACCGCTGCAGCTGGCACTGGTAGCCGCCGCTAATAGAGGGCACTGCTATACATTCTATGCACAGATATGAATTCAGCAGCCCACATGCCTCGAACTGAATATGCTACTTAGCAGTATGCATCTGTTCTTGGCATGTAGGGCTGCTGACATTCATATCGCCCTCCCTCCTCCCCGGCGCCTATAGCAGCTGCAGCTCTCAGAATTACTGTAAGCATGGTCATCACTTTCTGTATCTACTCCATCACTGCCACAATGGCGAAAAACAATCTGAGGATGGAGAGGATGCCCATGCGCACTGTAGTCCAGGGGAATAGTCACCTATCCCAGGATACTTCGAAGACTCTTCCAGGACAACAACGTGCAAACATCCGGACCCAACACTAGGCGGCGATCTATGCACAGATATGAATGTCAGCAGCCCTACATGCCAAGAACAGATGCATACTGGTAAGTAGCATATTCAATATATATATATATATATATATATATATATATATATATATATATATATATATATATATATATATATATACATGCGTGTGTGTAAATTTGCCAAATTACAAATTTTTGGGAGAAACTGTACTAAAAAACACACTTTCATACATTTATTACTACAGTCCAATTGTCAAATTGCAGTTTATTATCTAAGCAGAGCAAACATGACGTGAGAATAAAATATTATTTACTGCCTCACACATTATGTATCACTTTTTCTATAGAGATGGAAACAATTCTTCTAATGACCTCTTCAATAAGATTTTATCATACTGCACACATTTAACTCCTTACATTTTGGGTTAAACATCTTTTTAAAACAAACAATCATAACATTAAAAGTGTCATTTTTAGTATTTTCAGTTTAATAATAACATTTTACATTTACTTTACTTATACATTAGAATATGTTTTTAAGTAATAAACTTTATGGAATGTCCTTACATTTTCCCATCGGTTTGTCTCCCTCACCAAGTGTGCAGAAATGAAACACAGTCATAAAGTTACTTGTAGTAACTCTACAGTTTTAAATACCATTGTAGGGGTGGAGACATGTAAGCCTGCACCTAGGTGTAAATTTCCATTGAGAAATGGTTAATAGCAAAAAATAATAGTAAATATGAAAAATTTGAAGGGTTAGACTCAGGTTTAATATTAATAGTAAATATGCACATGAGTAAACACCTTTGCAAATCAGGCCAAAAATCTATGTCTTTCTTAAAATAATGACGCTAAGAGAAGTGACAGGAACATTAATTGAGTTGGTAAGTCTCCACCGCGCCCACCCCTAACCTTTCTCATCGTTTTAAAGGCATAAACTACAGGACTTTTCAAAGTTGTGTCAACTCTGTCCCTGAGTGCCTGTAAAATAATAAGCATGTAAATAGATTGACATTAAAAACGTCAATACAGTCTATTTTTCAAGCTGGTCTTGCAGGACAGCTATCTTCCACCCGAGGAACCTCCCATCAATCCTCTGATTATTTTCAGTTCGGACATAATCAATACATTTCATTGATCACCAATCTTTCATAGCTGTCACATTCTTTTTCATAATCACCATAGTATTCGATGACATGGCAGCCATGTGCTAAATGGAAACTAGGTGTGGAACGCTCGAATTGCAGCAGTATGAACCACTTGTACCTAAGTAGGAATTGATTTCCTTTTTTTAAAGCTGTTACTGTTCCCATTAAATCCTCACATCTGCCCAGATTAGAGTCAGTTAGCAGGCCTGTTGTAGGTTTTACAGTTTAAAAAAAACATAATTTCAGTACAACATTGTCTCATTATCTCTGTGACATCATGATACAGATCATGTAGGTTATCTGCATTTAATTTAAATCAGTGATATAGAGTTGCAATTGCCATCTTTATACAGGTGTCTTGTTCTTCTGGATCCACAAACCTAACAGTTTCAATGACAGCAGTGATTAACCTTAACTCTGGGAGTACCTGAAGGGTAGCCTATAGCATACAGTTTATTGGGGTCCTATCTGTCACTGTTAAGTAGAGATGAGATAATCATACCATGCAGTATTAGTACAACAGATGCACATATGGTCAGTCTCATTTAGCTAATGCATTTTAGTTAGCTGGGCCCTTCGTTTTCAGAATCCCTCTATTCTTTGTGACTGATTTAAATTCACCGCCTCCGTCATTACAGGCCACTGCTGGGTCTATTGATTGCTTCAGGTAAGTCATTAGAATGCTAGATCGAGCAATTAGCAAATTGGTTTGTGGGGGTGTGCTTGTTGCTGTTCGTCAGCAAATGGAGAGTTAGTGCCCTCGTCAGCTGCAACATTTGTTTAAAGAAGATTGCTTGGGAGTAAACAGGATGTTTTATAGTTCTCTGATCACCTTTGTTAGGTTTTGAAACAGAGAACCCATTGGTTGAATAGATAAAACATCAGGTAAAGTGGGTATTTTAATAATAACAAAAAAAAATCCAACAGTCAAAGTTGGACCCAAAAGGTTCGAGTTCAGATTCAATGTTGAGTTCACATACCTTTACCAAGGCAAACCACACCTTCTCAACCACAGAAGTGGTTCGAACTTAGGGTGAGTTTGCCCAAAGACTGCAGCTTCAGAACCCTGGCTCTGAGTAGTTGAATGGCCAATCTGTAAGTGTTGAATGGCCTGGTGGGAAATGAAAGAACTAAGCCATCTGGTAGTTGCTATGCCTTTGACTTGAAGTAGCTCAAAAAGAGGTAAAACTCTGGTTTGGTTATGTCAATAATGATTGGAGCCCGGAGGGACCACTGGTCATTGAAACATCCAACCTTGGGAGCAACTGGCTCAACGCCTTTGGCTCCAGATGGCACTTTGTGAAAATCTTGGACCGTTTCGTGGTACCTCGTCTTGGTTGCTGCCAGTTTGATGCTGAGCATCTAGGTGTCTTAATATTTGAAGGATGTGTTGAAATAGCCACAGTAGAGTTGTAAGTGTCTTCAATGCTACATCAACTGAAACACACTACCATGAGCAGCCTCTCTGAACCCTGTCCGTGTGTGCATTCTTTACTCCACTCCCTCAATAGGCAGACTCCTCTAGACAAGGTCCTCTGAGGAAGGGCAGCATCTTCGAGGCAGCAGTGTTTTCTCAGCTCCATAGAATCTAAACCACTGGAACTAAGCACCTCCAGTGGCATGTATGCTCTCTGGAGACTTGTCTAAATGGCCCTGTGCATTTAAAAAACAAGAAACTGATGCTACCAGTTATGAACTAAAATGCTGCAGGCAGAAGTTGAAAGCAGTGCTTGAGAGCAATGTCTCAAGTACTGTGACAGGCAGTCATTCTTACAGGCTATTTGGAAAGTCTTCTGCTTACCCTCAGTTTGCAGCAGGGTCCCCCCTTGCGGTTGCACAACCATTTGTTTTAAAGGCTGAATTAGTTTACTATTAGTTGTGGTCAGTTGGCACCAGACAAATCCTAATAAAAGGGTCCCTCTCGCTGCTTCGGCTTCTGCGGCAGGGTAATGTATGTACTATTCTGAAAATATGCTTTATGGCATTAAATCTGTGCCAGAGCGTGCTTTACCTATAAAGCCAAGGTAGTCAGACCCTGTCAATTGTGTAGAGCTGTCCTGTGCCTCTCAGTACCACCTGTCCCTTGACTTTAAACCACTGAACTTCAAACATAACCTACTCTACAGCCACCAGAAGGCTAGGCCCCCAGACATCGAAGGGCACCTTCAAGCCTCCCTGGTGCGCCCTCATAAATGAGAAGAGTGTTATCAAATCTGTTCTTGAGCCATTGCTCTCTTGACACAGGGCAGTCAACTCTTCCCTCACATGCTCTGTATTGTGAGACAGCCACTTTGGAGTGGCTGTGGGAGAGCAGATCAGGTATGAGGTGAAAAGTGATGCAAGCCCATCTATAAATGTGAATGTAAGGTAAATACACGGTGAGTCCGTTCCAAACTGTATTATTTGTAAGCCTGTGCGGAGTCTCACTCCGTGGAACTCCGCAAAGTGGCAGACAAACTCCACTGCGCTCCGTGGAGTTCTACCAGCTGCGGAATCTGTTAAGACGTGTTTCTCGCACTGATTTTTAGTGCCAGGAGTTTGCCACGCGCTTCAAAATCAGCACGAGCTGCACTACACGTCGCACCAGAGGGTGCTGCTGCTTTCTGCCGCTCGAGTAGACATTCTACTCGAGCAGCAGCTTCCTCAACGCGAGTGGCAGACTTCTCAATGCGAGCGGTCGCGGCCTGCCGCCACTGCCCGCGATGAGAAATCTCACCAGGAGGTCCTCGCCAACTTACTGTTGGCGAGTCGCTCGAGAGATAAACTCCGTTCTGCGTCACTTTGCAGAGTTTTTAGGAACCCTGCACTCTGCACAGAGCGCAGACTAGGCAACACTCAGCGAAAGCCGCCAGCGGAGCGGAATTCTTCGCCCACCCCTAATTATTTTACATCCCATAACTGCAAGAACCTCAGCATAACTGGAATCTAATTTCAGTGATCTCAGGTCATGCAACCTATATGCTGATAATTTGACTTTGATTAGATGTGCCTTTCAGAAATGCAAATTGATAGTCCCATTACATTTCTCCAGCCAGGAAACCTCAAATAACTTGCCAGAAATACACGAGGTCTAAAATTACATGATATGAGTTTTAGAAATGGCTGGGATAAATATATCCTTCCTTACTATTTTTTATGTATGCTTTCCAAGTAAGTGCGCAGGCGATCTGTGCACGGCTTTCAGACTACAAAAACATTTAGAGCTAACAGGGAAAACGTAGATGGTCTCATTTGGTAGGCTTCAAATTTAAGAGAATTCACAATACTTGATGACCAAAATATCAAAACGGTAGGTGTAAAAAGCAAAAATATGGATTTATTTTGATAGCGCTTTAGTATATCTTTGTACTTTAATAGGTTTGTAGTAGATTTTTTGACATGTCCCTGAGCGGGGCTCCCTGTGGAATGTGAAACAGTTATAGGCTATGTCAGGTGAAAATGCTTGGCATTCTAGATCAACACAGAGCCCCTGTCCCTGACGTAGCCCATCTAGACAGGATGGGTCAGTGTTTATCCCTTCACCGTTATTCCTCAAGTTCCCACGGTCATCTCGGAACTAATGTTTCTCTGAGTGCTCCATGGACCTCGTAGCCCACCTTTATGGAATCTCGTTTGGCTCTTAATTTTCGCCTTATTGGATTTTCCTTCTTTCAGATAAGGTGGAGCACTTGCCCCAACGTGAGGAATTGTCACTTAACCATTATACTTGATTTCTCTGCTTAGCCACCTAATTAATACTGAACAACCTTGTGTAGGCAATTGGGGCTCTCTGATGACAACCCAGATAATAATCAGCCACTGCCAAGAGAGGATCCACCTGGACCCAATAAACCAGGAAATGGTTTATGGTAATCCACTAGTCCCAGGCAAAGAATAGCAGTCTTTGGAACACCCGGCAGACAATGATATTAAACTGGTGACCAAGATTCATTTGCGTCAACTCACGTAAATAAGTTACCAGGTTATCTCTTGTTCTAAACCTTAAGTGATCTATCGAGGGGGATAAAGTCATACATCATGACATCCATCTTTCCCACCCGAAGTATTATTAGATTAACACTTATGCCAGGGGATTATACACCTTAATTTTTTCTCAATCCATTTTCTGGTGCTAAAATGACTCTCCGCGAACTTGCTTTTAGGAGATTCATTAAATATTGGTTGGATATGGCAGGTCTGTTCACTGTTTGGGCAGATTGTTTGTTGTGTAAAGTAGTATCTTCCAAGTAACACAGAGTTGATGGTCTCACTACTCTAGAGATCACCCAAGCGGGCCCACAGTTTCAAAAGTATTCTTTTCAACTTCTCAGTTTAGTGTTCGCTTGGACATTCTCCTCAAAGGACTCCAGCAGGTTGTTAAATCCATTGTATTGAAACACTATGGACTGGATCTCAGTTCACAGGCTGACACTCAGTTTGGGGAGACTGTACACGATCAAATATATGGATGACGATTCCCTGCTAATAATTGTACCTTCACCCACCATTCTAAAATCCGTACTTTTCACACCCCAAAGGACTGTGGACCAAAAGGGATTATGGCATGAAAATAAGTAAAAGACATTCACCAGGGAAAATTTGCACTCCTAGTCTCTAAATCCTGCCTCCTCCAGAACAATCTACTTACCACCCCTCTCTGTCCGTAACTGTAGTTGTGAACAAAGATAGGAGATATGGGAAAAAACAGTCAAGGGGAAGGGAGCCGAGCCTTCAATTTCCAAAATTCTGTCTCTCAGAAGTGTAATAGCTTGTGAAAGTATTTCTGGTCAACACGCCTACGCTAGGGGCAACCCATGATTGTGAAGGAAGGGAGACTTTCAGACTAACAATAAAAGGATCAATACAGTGAGTAATGTCTAATAGTTTGCAGTCATCCACAGGCAATACGGAAATTGCTTCCGAATGCTAAAGGCAAAATAACCATACATAGAGAAGAAACAAATCTGTATTTTTAAGTATGCAGATGAAAAATATTACAGACTAGGGGCCATATGTAGGTAGCCTAACATTTACCACTTCATAAATACCGAATTTTACCGATTCGGTATTTATGAAGCGGTAAATGATATGTAGGTAATCTATCGGTAATATTTACCGATTCGGAATGGGTCGGTAATTTAGAATCGGTATTTACCGATTCGGTAATGATGCATACCTTCCCATTGATTCCTATGGGCCAGGAGGCCCATAGGAATCAATGGGAAGCCAGTTACCATTACCGAATCGGTAAATACCGATTCGGTAATGGGGGGAGCACAATCAAGGGTGGCAGGGTGTCACAGTGACACCCTGTTGCACCCCTGATTCCTGCTTGTGTGCACATTTGGCGCACATACATGCCCTAAGGGCATGTATGTCTGCCACATGGCACTGTTAGTCCAGCAAAATATTGCTTTTTGCACTGTATTCGGTATTTAGCACCAACATATATTTGGTGCTAAATACCGAATTATTTTCCCTACACATCACTCATTTGAGTGTCACCTACAGATCATTTCAGGATTCGGTATTTACCGAATCGGTAAAATTACCGATTCGATAATTTAACTGATTCGGTAAATTACCGAATCCTGAAATGTGCCCCCTACATAGCAAAAGCCTAAATACCGGTCGGTAACGGGATATTTACCGAAAATCGGCCGTTACCGACCGGTATTAGGCTTCCTACATATGGCCCTAGATGTTTATGTCATACTCTCTTAGCATACTCTATGTGTTTACAGTATAATGCATAAGATAGATCGCAGAGATGAGCAGCAGTTACTTTTAGTCGTTTCGCTGCAACTTTGTGGGTCCTAAGTTTTTTGATCACACTACAGTATAAGCATTCCTGAGAAGTGTTCACCCTGGTCGTATCTTGTAAAATGCCATCAAAAGCCCTTACAGTCATATTCCCAAAATATGGACTTGTCCATTGATAAACCTTCCTTAAGTCTCCTGAAGTTTTCCCAAACTTTCTCAAACCATTCACAATGCAATTTCTCAATTTCTGTACAACCTTTAGTTTTATGATGGGTTGCTTAGACAGACCTAGGTAAGTATAGTATTGCTGTCCTAAAAGAGCATTGACTTGTAAGTTTTTTCTTGCCCCATCTTAGATCAGATAGGAGATTTTAAAATCTATATAGATGGAAATGGGCAGGATTTAATGCTGTAGTCAGCACAAACTATATCAATGGATACAGCAATGGATTCCAAATATGCAGGTCACGTAAAGATGATTGCATCCAGGGCTGAGGAACCACAAATAAGCAGAATTTGACTCCTGTCATTGAGTTTTTAGCGTCCTTTCCTGGACTAACTAAAATGCATGTAAACATGTGGAAAGTTTTGGAGGGAGCTTTTTTAGCATCAAACAATCTAACTTGAGTTCTGTATGTGAGAACTAGTTTCCTAGTGGCGTACTTCAATCCATGATCAATTTCTTTAATCTCATCTAAAGAAGAGGACCCTCGAATCCAACTAGGAATTCGGCGAGTCAGGCTATCTAGTGGGTTTGGTAGCATTTATATCAGAAAAATGAGATATAGCTCCAATGCAGCAAATATGAAAATATTGTTTGGGTGCTCAATAAGCGAATTAAAGCATGCTGGCAGAGAATGAGACTCTTTCAATGGCTAAACAAGAAGTGGAATATATTACATATTCTCACTGCCATGCAGAACAATAATGCCTCGAGGATGTTAGAAAGGAATGGGCATGATTCATTATTTGCGCGTAGAATGCATTGTTCTCCTCTAGAAATATAGAGAGAGATGGATCAGGGGGGAGCCTTGCACCTGGTGAGTCTTGGGATGCTAAAGGGCAGGGCCAAATGAGGTATAGAAACAAAGTACGGGTTAACTAAAGCTCAGACATGGCAGTTGCTGCCTAGGTACATCAAGAGCATGCCACTAAGGACAATCAGATGGTAGAATGTTAACCTTCAAATCTGCAGACTCCATCCTCTAAACTGTTTGTCAATAAGAGCTACAATCTCTAACATGCTTCCTTATTGATATTTCAATTTGAAATAGTCAGTGATGGCTGGCACTAGTTAGAGGGGGGAGGACGCAGGAGGTAGGGGTGCAGGAGGTGAGGAGGACGCGGGGGAAGCGGGAATAAAAAAATAAAATTAAAACTTATCTTCCCGACACTTCCTCGCCTCCGTAGTCCTCCCTCGCGTTACCTTACCGGATGCACACCCAGGCGACCAGTCAGCCAATCACAATGCTGCCTTAGCAGCGCTGTGATTGGTGTGAGCGCCGTGTTTCGGCGCTCAGGCGCTGACTGGGGGCCTGGGCATGTTCTCCACGTGGGCTGTAATGCAGCCTGCATGGAGAACATGTTAAGTGCGCAAGACTGTTTTGGGCAGCCCGAGAGGGCCAGCCAAGCAACCACTGTGCACTTTAGGAGGGTGCTACCACTCCTCCCCTGGCCCCGCCCCCTAACGCAATGTGTTCTCTAAAACAAAAAGAGGCAACCCAGTAACCTGGGCTGGACAGTAAATATGTAAACGGTGGTCCCCAAGGGGGAAGCGTAGTCCTTGACTTCCACTGCAATAGTATCAAAACAGAGATAGAGTAAACCCCTTACAAGAGTCGGTTTTCAATAATGTGCTTAGTGCATTTATTTTTATGTATCTTCTCAGCTATGAATATATATATATATATATATATATATCAACTTTTAGCGTTTATTATACATTACTTATATCATACAAAAGATATGGTGCCCCTACAAGGTGACGGTGCAGTGAGAGTGATCAATAGTGAAAAAGTGCGTACGTGCTATGTACAAAAATATATACATGTGGCTGATAGGTATGATAGAGTGTTTGAAGTCAATAATCGTCAAGCAAGTATTGATATCCACCATAAAATTCTTAAAATCACAGTCCACATATGTTGATTCGTCGATGTTTCGACCCTTGGGCATAAGTTATTTAAAGCAGGGTAATCAGGACGTACAAAATATACAGGAAGCACCAAAAATAGTGGCTGAAAATTGCGTAGTCATATAGAAATTGAAATTCTAGTGGGTGAAATAACTTCAGGAAAGATGTGTTCGAGGCATATGAGCTGCAGATCGTACACTGTGCATTAGATCGCCATCTGGTGTTGGGCTTGGATGCTTGCACCTTGTTGTTGTCTTGGAAGAAGTCTTTTGTAGTCACGAGATAAGTGACTTCTCCTTGGACGATAGTGCGCATGGGCATCGACTCCATCCTCAGATTGTTTTTTTTCCGCCATTGGGTTCGGATGTAACTTTTGAGCTCCGGTTCGAGAACTTTGTTTTTCAAACTTTTTCCACACGCAAACTCTCTAGAACTCTCCGGTATTGTTTTCGATCGCGAGATCTTCGACGCGCATCTCAACAACTCTATTCCGGTCGTCGACGTGGGCTGCTGGGCCTATCTATGCCGTTCGGGCCTACAGCTCATGGAAAAGACTCCATTCCAAAAATGCCCCCAGTATGGAGCGAAATTCCCACACAGTGACCATCACAAGGTCTGTAACCTGTGTCTCTCGCCAGAACACGACGAGAACAATTGCCAGGACTGCGCCTCTTTTCGATCAAAAAAGAGCATCCGTGATCGCTGGGCTCGACGACACATCATGGCACAGAAAGCAGCTCCGGCACCAGCGGATATCTTTGGCGAAGGCCCAGATGTCCCAGAGGAAGATTCCGAAGACCTGGAAATCGTGTCCGAAGCAGACGACTCAGACGACCACATCACTCCTGGTCAGTGAGTGAGTACAACTTCCCCCACCCCCACTCCACCCGAAAAAAAGAAGGCCCTGGTCAAGACTTCGCCTGCTGGCCCCAGTTGTGACCGAAGACATACTTCAGAAGCCCCGGCCTCGGGCTCGGCTCCGAAGATAAAGGACAAGCCTTCCGGTAGCTCAGGACCGAGCAAACCGTATATTCCTGTCCCCAAAGCGCCTTCGGCACCGAAGCCGGGAGAGCAAACTACTTCCAAAAAGAAATCGGCTCCGACCACTTCGACGTCGAAAGAAAAACCTTCGGATTCAAAACTAAACCCTTCGGCACCGAAAAAGATTTCAGTCTCCATAGCCAAGCCAAACGACTCTAAAACACCTCCTAAGGCCTCGGAGCACAAATCTCAACCCCGTTCGGACCCGAAAAAGTCTGCGCCGAAACTGGTTATCGAGGAGGAAGAACTTTTTCGACCGGATCCTGTCGATCCCAAACAGAAAAAACTCCATATTGACCCCAAAACAGGACGTGTGGCCGCAGTGCCACACAAGAAAAGGAAGCTGGACACAACAGACACTCCTGCAGTGCCTCTGAAGAAAAAAGACTGTGCCACTTCGCCTATAGACCCTCTTCTCCTGTTCCTCCTACTCCTGTTCTTCCTCCTTTACCTCTCTCACCTCCACAGCCTATGACACTTGCACCACATACACCACCACCACAGGATGATGATGATGATGATGATGATGATGTAGGGGAGGCAACAATGACCCTTTCATTGACCCTGACAATGATACGGACACACCTCAGGATGAATGGGACGATTATGATAACCCAATAGATCCCACAGACCTCCCAGATCCCCAGCCATATCCAACAAAACCATCTCCCCCAGATGACAATATTGGATTTGGGCAGCTTGTTAATAGAGCTGCAATTACCATGGCGTTCACATGTATTCAGACCCTGCAGATTAGGATTTCCTCCTAGACACTTTTGAACAGTTGCAGAAATCTGTCCAAATACTGCCAATGCTCAAAGGGGTCATTAAACATGCCCCAGAAATATTCAAAGACCCAGTGAGATCTAGGATTTTTATTCCTAGGATTGATAAGAAATACAAACCTGCCCCCGATGATCCCACCTACATCAAAGGGCAGCTACCCCTAGACTCACTAGTAGTGTCTAACGCTAGAGAACGCGCCAATTCCCAAACCTCCTGTGACGCACCACCTCCGGATAAGGAACCTAAGTTGCTAGATACCTCTGGCAAGAGGGTTGCTGCCCAGGCAGCCAATCACTGGCGCATAGCTAACACGCAAGCATTACTTGCTAGGTATGATAGGGCTCACTATGACTGACTAGAAACCCTTTTGCAACATTTACCTGATCAGTACAAGACTCAGGCAAATGACTTAATTCAGGAAGGCAAATTGATAACCAACGCCTCAATCAAGTGTGCCCTTGATGAAGCGGACACAGCCTGTAGGTCCATTAACACTAGTGTGCTATTCCGACGACATGCCTGGCTACGCATTTCAGGCTTTAAACAGAAGGTACAAACCACCATCCTCGACCAGCCGTTCAATCACGAACAGCTTTTTGGACCGGCTGTAGACACCACTCTGAAGAAAATGAAAAAGGACACTGAGACATCTAAATCCATGGGAGCATTACAGTCTCCATCCACACGTGGTTCCTTTTCTCGCTCCTTTTATAGAGGAGCATCCAAAAACATGGGAACAGACACTGCCTCCTCTTCTTTCAAAAACACGACACAAACATCCCCCAACAGAGGATATTTTAGAGGAGGATACAGGGGAAATAACAACAAAGGGAGAGGCCGAGGTAACAATAACACTCGCACCTCCCCCACTAATAAACAGTGACTTCCCTCCACTCCCCCCAGACCATTCCACTGCGGTCAGGGGAAGGCTTTCACAGTTCCTGCCTGTCTGGAACTCCATCACAACAGACAAGCGGGTAAGACAGATTATCCAGTATGGATACTGCCTGGAACTTACAGCAACCCCACCCACCATACCACCTAAACAGCGTCCAATGTCTACAGAACATCGCACACTCTTAAAGCAGGAAGTTCTCTCACTACTTCAAAAGCAGGCAATAGAACCAGTTCCCTTACAGCATCAAGGAACAGGGGTTTATTCGCTGTATTTCCTAAACCTCAAAAAGGACGGCACCCTCAGGCCAATACTCTACCTCAGACCTCTCAATCTTTACATACAGTCAGATCATTTCCACATGATCACTCTTCAACAGGTCCTTCCACTACTTGAACAAGGCCACTTCCTTACCACACTAGATCTCAAGGATGCCTACTTTCATATTCCCATTCACCCCGCTCACAGAAAATACCTAAGATTCATGGTAGACAGACAACACTACCAGTTCAAAGTCCTTCCATTCGGGGTGACCACCGCGCCCAGGGTGTTCACAAAGTGTCTGGCGGTAGTAGCAGCCCACTTGAGAAGACTACAAATCCATGTCTTCCCATACTTCGACGACTGGCTGATAAAAGCCAAGTCTCACAAACCGTGTGTTCACCACACTCATCAAACTATCCACCTGCTACACAACTTGGGATTGACAGTAAACTACACCAAGTCACACCTTTAGCCCTCCTACATACATCAGTATCGAGGGGCCACAATAGACACCTCCAGAGCTCTGGCATATCCCACTCCAGCCAGGATAGCCAGTATGCAAGCCCTAATCATCAAATTTCAACAACAGCACTCCCTCCCAGCAAGGGTGTTCATGCAGCTCATAGGAATGATGGCCTCTTGCATCTTTATCGTACCTCATGCAAGACTTCAAATGCGTCCCTTACAGGAATACCTAGCACGTCAGTGGAACCAGGCCCAAGGACAACTTACGGATCTGGTGTTGGTAGACAGCCGCACACATCACTCTCTGCAGTGGTGGAACACACAAAACCTGTCCAAAGGGCGGCCGTTCCTAGAGCCGGTTCCACAGATAGTGCTAACAGCAGACGCATCACTCACCGTTTGGGAAGCCCATCTCCTAAAACATACAATTCAAGGCAAATGGACCACTCAACAAAAAGTGCTCCACATCAATCACCTGCAATTACTAGCAGTATTCCTAGCACTAAAATCATTCCAAGTACACCTACAGCACAAGACTGTCCTAGTCCGGACGGACAACATGACAGCCGTGTAGTACATACAAAAACAGGGGGGCACGCATTCTTTGCAGCTGTCCCAGCTCGCACAAAGCATTTGGAGATGAGCCATTCCACAAAACCTGCTTGCCAGAACACCTTCCAGGAGTTCACAATCAGATTGCGGATCTGCTAAGTCGGCAGACACAGCAGATACATGAATGGGAACTCCATTCCCGAGTTCTTCAACCATTTTTTCAAATGTGGGGCCAACCAGAAATAGATCTATTCGCCACACACGCAAACGCAAAATGCCCAACCTTCGCCGCCAGGTTTCCACACCCGTTGTCCAAAGGAAATGCGATATGGATGAATTGGCCAGGCAGATTTGTGTACGCTTTTCCGCCACTCCTACTAATTACCCTAGTGGTACGCAAGCTCAGACAACAGTCTCTCAAGATGATCCTGGTGGCTCCCACATGGGCACGCCAACCGTGGTTCACAACACTACTGGAACTCTCAGTATTTCCACACCAAAAACTAAGCCTCTCCCCAACATTGCTAACGCAGAACCGTGGAGAGATAAGACACCCCTACCCTGGTCAGCTGAATCTAGCAATCTGGCTCCTGAAGTCCCAGAGTTTGGTTATCTTAACCTTCCGCCGGACTGTATGAATATCAATAAAGAAGCCAGATGTCCTACTACTAGAGCTTGCTATGCAGCAAAATGGAAAAGATTTGTCATCTAGTGCAACAGCAGTCATATTGATCCGCTGGATGTTTCCATCCAGGACATCATTTGCTACTTGCTACACTTGCAAAAATGTAATTTGGCATATTCATCCATAAGATTACATCTAGCAGCACTTGCTGCTTATTTACAAAATAGGCAACACTTGTCACTATTTAGAGTGCCTGCAATTAAAGCCTTTATGGAGGGCCTTAAAAGAATAATTCCTCCCAGATTACCACCCTCTCCGGTGTGGAATTTGAATATTGTTCTTACCAGGCTCATTGGTCCCCCATTTGAACCTCTACATAAATGTGAACGTCAGTTCCTCACATGGAAAGTAGCTTTCCTTGTCTCAATTACCTCTCTCAGAAGAGTAAGTGAGATCCAGGCTTTAACCATACAGGAACCATTCTTACAAATACATCGTAACAAAGTGGTTCTTAGACCAAATCCAAAATTCCTTCCCAAAGTCATCTCGGCTTTTCATGTTAACCAATCAGTTGATATACCCGTGTTTTTCCAAAACCCTGACTCAGTAGCAGAGAGAGCCCTTCACACACTAGACGTTAAAAGGGAACTACTTTATTATATCAGCAGGACTAAACCCTGTTGCAAAACAAAACAACTGTTTGTGGCCTTCTCGCCACCTCATAAGGGTAATCCCATCTCCAAAGCTGGGATTGCCAGGTGGATAGTAAAATGCATTCAAATATGCTACCAGAAGGCTAAACACACATTAACAATTCCCCCTAGAGCTCATTCAACAAGCAAACTAGGGGCTTCCATGGCATTCTTAAGGAACATCCCCTTCGATTACATATGTAAAGCAGCAACATGGTCTACACCACACACCTTCACCAAACACTATTGTGTTGACGTGCAGGCTAAGCAACAAGCTTCTGTAGGCCAAGCTGTTCTTAAAACACTTTTTCAAACTACTGCAACGGATACAGGTGACCACCGCTAGGGGAGACACTGCTATACAGTCTATGCACAGTGTACGATCTGCAGCTCATATGCCTCGAACGGAAAATGCTACTTACCAGTATGCATCTGTTCTTGGCATGTAGAGCTGCAGATCCGTACACGCCCACCCACCTCCCCGGGACCTGTATCCGTTCCAGTATTATCTTAATTGGATACATTCACTTGGACATCTTCTACTTCCTACTGACTCCATCATTTCCCATCATGGCGAAAAACAATCTGAGGATGGAGTTGATGCCCATGCGCTCTATCGTCCAAGGGAGGAGTCACCTATCTTGTGACTACAAAAGACTTCTTCCAAGACAACAACAAGGTGCAAGCATCCAAGCCCAACACCAGATGGCGATCTAATGCACAGTGTACGGATCTGCAGCTCTACATGCCAAGAATAGAAGCATACTGGTAAGTAGCATTTTCCTTATCACAAGATCTATTTGAAAAACTGGTACAATGCTGGATGTCAAAATCATCCAAAAATGAGCTACTTTAAATGCATTTTGTACATTGTGCTTTAATAAGCAGCTTCCTAGTTGCAGCGCTGTCGGACCATGCACCAGTAGTGGCTACTCTGACATTACCTCCGACCCAAGAGCCAGCACGGCGGTGGCGCCTACGGGACACTCTCCTTCACCGCGCGGATATAGTCGACCTGATACAACGTACACTTGATGATTATTTATCCCATAATGACAACCCCGACACACATGTGTCCACCAGGTGGGAAGCCCTGAAGGCGGTCATTAGGGTTGAAATAATAGCCATCTTCTCCGCAGACAATGCAGAGTACAAGCACAAGAGAGAGGATTCCACTCAGAAAGTACAAAAATTGGAACAAATGCACCAACGCACTGGGGCCCCCGCATTTGGCGCCAATTGACTGATGTTCGGTCACAACTGGCCGCCATTGACCGCGACAAGGCAGAATATGCCGCGCTGCGCCTCCACCATTCCTTTTTCGTTGGAGGGGACAAATGTGGGCGACTGCTAGCACACAAACTTAGAGAGATTAGACAGCGCCTGGGAGTGCAGGAGATTAAGGATCACCAAGGGACAGTGATTACGGATAACGCGGCCATTGCCGAGACATTCCGAAACTTGTATGCAGGTCTGTACGATGGGCAACACCTGGCGGCAGAGGATATCGACGCATATCTGACACAGGCTCACCTCCCCACACTGACTTCAGCTCCGGTGGAACATATAGAAAGGAAGATACGCCCAAAGGAGGTCATAGCGGCCATATCATGCCTTAAATTAGCTAAATCCCCTGGTCCAGATGGCTACATGGCAGCCTTTTATAAACAATTCTGCTCCACACTGGCCCCCTACTTACCAGGCTTTTTAACTCCTTTGAGACTTTAGGTGCGATCCCCCCGTCAATGCTGGAGGCTGCGATTGTAGTCATCCCTACACCAGACCAGACTAGCTGCGGGGCCTATAGGCCTATTTCCCCTCTAAACATCGACTTGAAGCTCTACACCGGGATTCTGTCGGCTCGGCTGGCACCTTATATGCCGGGGCTAATAGACCCTGACCAGGCGGGTTTCATTCCTCAACGGCAGATTAGTGATAACACCGAGAGGGTTCTGCATCTCATAGAGAAGGCGTCGCTCTTTTCCAGGGGATTACATGCTACTCACTATTGATGGCAAAAAGGCATTCGACCGCGTTCATTGGCCCTACGTAGAAGAGGCATTGATTCGCATAGGCCTTTGAGTTAAGATGAGGATGCATATTCTCAACTGCTATCTCCTACAGCTTCGGTAAGAGTTAATGGGCATACCTCAACTCCATTCCCCATTAGAAGAGGCACACAGCAGGGGTGCCCTTTTTCGCCCCTGCTTTTCGCCTTGTATATGGAGCTGCTGGCCCAGAGAGTTAGGGAGCATCCACAAATCACGGGTATCTGCTCCGGGGGCGACGTGCACACTATAAGTCTGTACGCGGACGATGTTCTCGTCACACTATCGGACCCGGTGACTGCCTTGGCAGCCTTTTAAGGGGAGCTAGACTCCTTCGTGAGGGCCTCTGGGTTCAAAGTAAATATTGCAAAATCTCCTGCCTTCAATCTCTCACTTTCGCTTCAGACGTTGGCATCTCTCCAAATTCAGCACCCTATACAATGGTCTGATGGGACGGTCCCTTACTTGGGAATTCATTTGGCCTCTACGTTGCAGGTCATGACGTCGGTCAATTACGCCAAATTACACACTCAAATCCGCACAGACTTGCAGCACTGGAAACACTACCCAATTTCCTGGCTAGGGTGTATTGCTGCGATTAAAATGACAATACTCCCTAAAATCCTCTACCTCTTCCAGACACTTCCTTTGCAGCCTCCCAACAGTTGGTTAAGCTGGGTACAGTCAGAGTTCTCTCTTTTCATCTGGCAGGGTCGCAAACCGAGACTGAAGAAAGTCTTTTGCACTTTACCACCCGATTAAGGCGGCCTCGGGATCCCGGATATTACACTCTACTACAAAGAGCACAATTACGGCACTTGATCGAGTGGAGCCGCACTGAATTGGAGAAGCACTGGCTCTTCCAGGATCGTGCTGTTGCGGGCACTTCTCTTATGAAGATCCCCTTCCTTAGGAAATCGCAGAGACCGCCCAGCCTTTACGCCTCACAAGTCACACGCCCCACACTATCTATATGGGACCAGGCTAGCAGGAGGCACGGCTTGACGACTTTCCCCTCCCCTCTCACACCACTCTTTGATAATTCCGACTTTAGTCCTGGGGTGGGCGAGACATCCTTTCCGCTGTGGAGGGCTGCAGGGTGCCGCGCATTGGGTCATTTATTTGATGCGGAAAGCATTATCCCCTTTACTCAGCTATGATCTGACTGTGGCCTTCCTGAATCGGAAAGGCTGAATTATTTACAGCTGCGACACTGGGCTCTGCATCCGGATATCAAGTCTCATGCGCAAAGACATCTCACCCCTTACGAACAATGGCTTATTACACGTCCTCAGATAAGAAACTGATCTTGGACCTATACAAAATGCTTCTTTCACGACACACACACGCATACCACGTTGGCCGCGCGGGCTGGGAGAAGGATCTCGGCAGAGATCTCAGCAACAAAGAGTGGGGGGGGTCTGCTACAGGGCACGTCACACCGCGAGCCACATGGGCCTCACGGAAACTCTAACCAAACTAGTGTACTACTGGTATTACACTCCTGAGCGGCTTCACCAGGCCGACCCCACAAAATGTCCGGACTGTTGGAGGGGGTGTGGGAAGAAAGGAACATTAGTCCATCTTCTATGGGAGTGTGAGCACTTACGACACTATTGGTCTCAAATCCTGGACTGAAAGGACGAACACCTTGATACAGAACTCCCCAGGCTCCCCGCCTATGTCCTCCTAGGTGTTCTGAATCCTCTTACATATCCCTTAAAGTCTAGGAGAGGGCAACAGATAGCGATGGCACTGGGCACGGCCACTCAAAATATACTAATACACTGGAGGTCCACTCGGATCCCCACACACACAGGTTGGCTCCAGCGGATGTGGCACATACTGGGGATGGAGAAGATTTTGCTTACTCTGGCTGGGAAGGGTTGACATTTCGTGAGCTCTGGCAGCCGTTTCTGACTCTCCTAACCCAAGAATTCCAGGAGTTAACATGCCCCAGATATGTTCGCCTCCTACGGCTGGGCCCTCTAGATATGACTACTCAGCAGGACCGGCCTTAATGGTGCCACCTTACGACGAGTAGTGCTAATCAGTCTGTAGTGGACAGGGTGAGGGTGTGGGGGGTTCTCTTTCCTTTTCCTTTTTTCCCTTTTCTTTTCTTTTGGGAGGGGGGTGGGATTCTTATAGTTGACTGTTGTTTGATTTTCTATGCTATTGTATGTGCCAATTCACGCTCCTGGGTTCTGCGTAACCCACTTGCGGTGCGCTGACTTCCGCATAGCAGATAACTACGCTGGCAGTTGTTTCAATAAAAAGATGTAAACCATAATAAGCAGCTTCCAATGAACTCAGTCAAATAATGGGTGCAATGCTGGCTGCTTAAGTCATACAAATTTATGTTTTCATCTTTTAAAATAAAAAATATATCGCTCTTCAGTTTACTGCTTCCATTTCTCCTTCAGCCAGATTGCATTATAGAACCCTACTTCCTAACGTAAAGCGGGCGGAAGTAGGAGAAAAGAAAAGGATAATACGGCAAGGTATTATCATTTTATTTTCCCTTTGTGTCACTGCAAAAAAGCAGTAGGGCGACGCTCCTCCGCCTTAGTGGAGGAGCCGCCACTGGAAATGGTCCTACCTGTGTGTCGACTACAGTGATTTTGGTGAATAAAACTGTGGCAATTACCTCTTGCCAATGACTCCACATTGTTCATAGGAGAGGTGTAGTTTGGGGACCAAAATACGGCTGAGTGGTATAAGCGAGCAGGTTATAGTTACTAGAATGTTTAAATTCTGGAGGATGGAAGGGCAGAGGGTTCAATCTTGGAGACATTTGTAATTGTCTTACATTTTTAATACAGTTTTGAAGCTGGGCATCCTTCAAATACTCTCCCAAGAATTCTCCACATCCTCTAATCTCCTCATCTCTTCTGGCCTCTTGCCACACTACTTGTTGATCGCTTGATGATTCCTCTTACACTTCCTTTCATTTCATTGAGCTTCATTGCTTTGTAAGTGGGGGCAGGATACAGAGGTACCTTACACAAATTACAAACATGGACTTTTTTTTAGCAGAGGTGTGATTCTAGCTGGCTTCCACATGTCACTTTTGGACACAGGAGTCTTGGAGTTTACGCAAGAAATGTCTTCACAGAATGGTTTATATAAATGCATAGAGCTGCCTTCTGGCAGCAGTATCGAAGACAAATGTATTAATAACCTGGAACAAATAGGTAGCAATAGCTTGAGGCCCAAATAGATTTTTGATGATGCAAAAGCCTGTGAGAGTGTCAGATCAAAAGAATCTGACTGTATGTATCTATCATCTCTATCTCAATTTTTTTTAACTTTGGAAAGAACATAATTTTGATGTAACTGATTTTTAATCAACTTCTTTTGAAACCTTTGTAGCTGCTGTGCTCAGAGGCACTTTCGGAGATAAAAATGGATGGAAAGCTGGAAAACAGTGTAGAAAGGGAAGCACAAGATAGAAACCAGCTAAAGCTTATGAAAACTGTGTGGACAGTCCTTCAAGTGGGCAGGGTCTCACCGGTGCTGAGCACCGGCAGTTTTTTAAAGGGGGCCCCGAAACAGTATCGGGCTCTTTTTTTGTGCCCTGGCACAGTCTTACATTTTTTTACGGACTGCAGTGACCGCAGGCATATCATGTGCTCACTCTGTTCACTTCTCGCTAGTGGAGCAGTTGCGGCATGACGTCATGCCAGATGAGCATTGTAGGACGAAGGGAAATTCTTTAAAGAGAGTAATTTTCTCTCCGTATTTCCCTTCTCTTTTTGAAACTCAGGAGCAGCAACCAGGACTTTAAGTGAATGTTTTTTCAATATTATATGTAACAGGCCATAGTTAGTGCTTATTTATCTTATACAACTAACAACTATTATCTGAAAGAGACACGTTAGTGATAGATTCCTTACCTTAGAATATCCCCAGGCGTCAGACTGGATCCGGAAAGTTTTCGTCAGCAGTACCCCTGCGCGTCGGTAGGCGTCGTCGTGCGGCTCCACGTACGTTGCTCGCATCGTAGCCACCAAGATGACGTCGTTGGACCTACTTAGACGCGCCCATGCGCGCTGACGTCAGTTCTTTCTTTTTCCACGCCAGCAAGCGCAGATCCGAGAGAGAGCGGTACTCCTGTTAATACTTTAACTTGGTTTTTGAGAACTTGTTTCTCTTGTTTTGTCGAGTACTCGACTTCTGGTACAGTAGGGATGCCAGGGTTTAAGACCTGTAGGTCCTGACGTCGGAACATGTCGGTGGCGGACTAGCACGACGTGTGTCTCTTCTGCTTGGGGCGTGCCCCGATTGCCGGGCATTGGCGCCAAAAGGTTTGCAGGAGCGTTCCCAAAAGTTGTTGGAGGTCCGGCAATCGGTTCCGCCCCGATCTAAGTCCCACTCCCGTGGGAGGTCGAGGAACCGGTCGCGGAGCTGGCACCATCGCTCGTCAGAATCGGGGACAGGTAAGTTAAGGAGCCATAAAAAGTCGAAGAAGCGACGTCGTTCTTCTTCTACCCCTCACCGGTCGCGGGACGCGGTGGAGGGGGCGGGCGGTCACTCCCCCGCAACTCCGTCAGATCCTCCGTTGTTGCCTGCAGCCTACCCACCTTTTCAAGGCCCGCAGTCAACTCTGGACGAAATACAGGTCTTCCTGTCGGCCATGGGCCGTTTGTTTGGCCCATCGGGTCCCTCCGGAGCGCCTTCGGGCCCCGCGGACCATTTGGGTGGGTCTGCCCCCGTGCCGCCGCCTTTGGGCCCGGCTATGCCGGCACAATACCCTGAGGCACCGCCGGCTCCGGTCTGGGTGCCTCCGGCGCCGCCGATGGGTATGGCCTGGGCGCTGCCGGCGCCGGATACAATGCCGGACGGCGCCGAATTAGGATTGGTCCATTAACCCCCAATTCCATTTCTTGGTGGGGAGTTTGTCCCTTTTCCCCTGGCACCTCGTCCTTACTGGCCGTCTCAACAACCGGTGGACGAAGGTGAGTACTGGGAGGGGTCTGAAGACCCTCTCGCAGCTCAATGCGAGTATGAGCCAGACTGGGAAGATGATGTGAAAGGTCCAGTGGATCTGGATTTCTCTCCACACCCTGGTACGCTATACCCCTCTTCCGTGGCTACGGAGGAGGTTGGGACTTTTTCTGTGGTGTGGCGTAGGGGGGCTGAGGCTCTTAACCTCGAGCTCCCCTCTGTACCTATCAAGACCAATCTCCTGACTGAGGTTCTGCAACTGGCATCCTCTTCCGCGGAGCCGCTGCTGCCCTTCAACGACGCACTTACTGATGTCCTGTTGAGCACCTGGAACAAACCCAATCCAGGGGCTCCTGTGGATAAGGGTGTGGCGCGCTGCCATTGTCGGGCGATCCCAGCTTTCTCACACAACACCCAACGCCTCAGAGTCTGATTGTCCAGGCCTCTGCCTCGCCGAGTGCATTTCCTTCTGCTCCTCCGGACAAGGAATCTAAGAAGCTGGAGCAGTTTGGGGAAAAAAATGTCACTTCTGCCAGTTCTGGGTTGCGTGCGGTGAATATGGCGTGCCTGTTGGGCCGCTATTCACATTCTGTGTGGGATACTGTGGCACAGGTGCTACCTCAGTGCCCGGTAGAAGCTCGAGCGGTGCTCTGCCAGGCCGTTACCAAGGGGAGAGATGCTGCTTAATTTACTATCTGTTGTGGCCTTGATAAGGTCGATTCACTCGGTAGGGCACTTTCTTCAACGGTGGCGCTTTGCCATTACACTTGGCTCAGAACAACTGGCTTCTCCGGGGATGTCCAGAATACTTTGTTGGACATGCCCTTTGATGGCACACGCCTCTTTGGAGACCAGGCGGATAGCACCATGGAACGCTTTAAGGACTCTCGGGCTACGGCCCAGTCCTTGGGTCTCACTACCACGCACACTCCCTCTGGATCCGCTTTTCGCTCCTTCCGGGGTCAGGGTCGAGGCACCCAAGCGCGTTCCTTTCAGGCACGCCGGCCTGCGCAGCCGCAGTCTCAGTGCAGCCGCGGTCGTGGGGCCCGAGGCCAGCGGGCAGGTCAATCCACCACTGCCCCTGCCGCCTCAAAACCTTCCGAGTCCGGTGTTTCAGGCCCACCAGATGCCAGTGGGCAGCAGGATTCTCTATCACCTCCCCCACTGGCGCACCATCACCTCGGACAGATGGGTTCTACAGATAATCCGAAGGGGCTATTCCCTCCCCTTCGAGTCTACACCTCCAGCCATGCCACCTCAGTACCACCGCATATTGGGGGATCATTTGGCACTTCTCCAGCAGGAAGTTGCGGCCCACTTGGCCAAGGGGACCATCGAGCGCATTTTGACTTCAGAAGTGGGTCGTAGTTGTTACTCCCACTACTTCTTGGTTCCAAAGAAGGACAACGGTCTGCGCCCTATTTTAGACCTCTGGAACGTCAATCACTTCCTCCGGAAGGAGAGGTTCAAGATGCTCATGCTTGCTCAGGTCTTGTCTGCCCAAGACCCACAAGACTGGCTGGTAGCGTTGGACTTGCAGGATGCTTATTTTCATATCCCCATCCTGCTGGCCCACCGGCGTTACCTACGGTTCACGGTAGGCCACGAGCACTTTCAGTTCACCGTGCTCCCTTTCGGCCTTACCAGCGCCCCTTGGGTGTTCACGATGGCGGTGGTCGCAGCTCATCTTCGCAGATCAGAGGTTTCAGTCTTCCCATATCTCGACGACTGGCTGTTGAAGGCGGGCTCTCCCCAGGCAGTCGTATCCCACCTCCAGACTACGGGCGACTTCCTGCATTTGCTGGGGTTCTCCATCAGCGTGACGAAGTCGCCCCTGATTCCCTCTCAGAAGCTCCTCTTCATCGGAGCGGTTCTGGTCACGGCACAGTTTCGGGTTTATCTTCCCGAACAGCGAGTCCGGGACATTCGGGCTATGATTCCGATCTTTCAGCCCTGGGCCTGAGGCTGCTGGGCCTCATGGCCTCCTGCATTCTGCTGATCAACTATGCCATGTGGCATATGCGGGCTCTGCAGTGGGACCTGAAGTTCCAGTGGACGCAGCATCGGGGGAACCTGTCCGACTACGTTTAGATCTCGGAGGGCATTGCACAGGACTTGCAGTGGTGGCTCACGAACCAGCGTTGGGTCGGCGGCAGATCCCTCTCCCTTCCCCAACCGGAGCACACAGTATTGACGGACGCGTCCCTCCTGGGATGGGGCGGCCACATGGGAGAGGCGGAGATCAGAGGCCTCTGGTCTCCGGCGGAGTCCAAGCTCCATATCAATCTTTTGGAGATCAGGGCGATCCTACTTGCACTCAAAACATTCCTTCCCTCTGTCAAGGGGAGAGTAGTGCAGGTGTTCACAGACAACACCACTGCCATGTGGTACTGCAACAAACAAGGCGGGGTGGGGTCGTGGACCCTATGTCAGGAGGCTCTACGTATCTGGACGTGGCTGGAACGTCAAGGCATTTCCTTGGTGGTTCAACACCTGGCAGGTACCCTGAACGCCAGGGCGGACGAACTCAGCCGCAGGTGCATGTTAGATCACGAATGGCGTCTTCACTCGGAGGTGGTGCAAGGTCTCTTTCAGCAGTGGGGAGAACCTTTGTTAGATCTATTCGCCACCGAAGAGAACGCGCAATGTCAGCAGTTCTGCGCGTTGAAGTTTCCAAGGTGGCACTCGTAAGGCGACGCTTTGCGGTCTGTTGTACGCCTTTCCGCCTATACCACTTCTGCCCAGAGTGCTGAAGAAGATCAGGCGCGACCGGGCCCAAGTCATTCTTGTGGCACCAGACTGGGCTCGAAGAGTTTGGTATCCCGAGCTACTCAGTATGAGCATGGATCCCCGATCCGACTGCCTCTTCGGGAGAATCTCCTGTTGCAGCAACAGGGGACGGTCCTCCACCCAAACCTGTCCAGCCTCCCCCTCCTTGCGTGGAGATTGAGCGGCGACAGCTGATTCCATTTGACTTGACCCCCAAAGTCTGTAATGTGATATTGGCAGCCAGGCGTCCCTCCACTAAAACGGTATACGCCTGTCGGTGGAAATAATTTGTGGCATGGTGAGCAACAAAATCTGTTGATCCCCTTGCTGCCCCTCTTCCTGAGGTCCTATTGTTCCTTCTTTCTTTGGCCCAGCAGGGCTCTGCTTTGGGCACTATCAAAGGCTACCTTTCTGCTCTTTCAGTCTTTCTTAGGCTGCCTGATCAGCCCTCTCTTTTCAAGTCCCCAGTTGTCAATAGATTTCTCAAAGGCATTACTCACCTTTTCCTTCCTATTCCTTTTGTGATGTCTCAATGGACTTGAACCTGGTGCTCACATACCTGATGTGCGCTCCCTTTGAGCCTCTTCATAACTGTCCTTTGCAGTTATTGACTTTGAAAACTGTCTGCCTGGTGGCCATCACCTCCGCTCGGCAGGTGAGTGAGCTCCAGGCTCTTTCCTGCAAACCTCCTTTCCTGGCGATTCATCCGGACAAGGTTGTGCTTCGACCGCGTCCCTCCTTTCTACCAAAAGTAGTCTCTGCCTTTCATCTCGGGCAAACTGTCGCTCTGCCCACTTTCTTTCCGCCTCCGCACCCTTCAAGAGAAGAGGAGAGGCTCTACCGTCTGAACCCAAAACGTGCGCTTTCGTTCTATTTCAACCGCACACAACAGTTCTGGGTGGATGACCAGCTCTTTGTTGGCTACGTGGGCACCTAGAAAGGCCGGGCTGTGCACAAGCGCACTATATCCCGATGGGTTGTCTTGTACATTAAAGCCTGTTACTCTCTGGCTAAAAAAGAACCTCCGGTAGGGCTGCGCGCCCATTCTACCAGGGCGACGGCAGCTACTACAGCATTGGGACGCGGTGTCCCTCTGCAAGACATCTGTCAGGCCCTCACTTGGGCCTCGCTGCATACTTTCACTAAGCACTATTGCCTTGACAGTCAAGTCCGGAGAGACGGCTTCTTTGGCCATTCGGTTCTCCGTGACTTTCTGGTGTAATCTCACTTCGCAAACCCACCACCGGGGTTGGTATTGCTTGTGTATGTATTCTAAGGTAAGGAATCTATCACTAACGTGTCTCTTTCAGATGCACAAGTTACTTACTTGTGTAACGATATATCTGTAAGAGACATTAGTTAGTGATAGATTCCTTACCGCCCGCCCATCCTCCCCCTACTGCGAACTGTTCTCTAGGGTTCAGGTCATCCCTTTCAGGGCCCTAGTTTGATTGCACCAGTAGTTGGTCTCTGGCATGACTCTGCGTTCCTGGCGCGGAAAAGTTGTGTACAGAACTGATGTCAGTGCACGTGGGTGCGTCTAAGTAGCTTCAAGGACGTCTTCTCAGTGGCTACGATGCCAGCGACGTACGCGGAGCCGCACGACGACGCCTACCAACACGCAGGGGTACTGCTGACGAAAACTTAGCGGATCCAGTCTGACGCCTGGGAATATTCTAAGGTAAGTAATCTATCACTAACTAATGTCTCTTACAGATATATCGTTACCCAAGTAAGTAACTTATGCGACAAAGCCAATTGTCCTGACTTGTTGTAGGTATGATGTTACTTGTTGTATCATATATGTGGATGAAATGACAGACACAGCAAAATACAAGTTGGGCGGCACACTATTTTAAGCACAGATTATTAGTTTACGTGTTTTTAAGCCACACCCTTAATTACATTGGCTCATTTGACTGTGCCCCTTTGAGAGACCCCCCCCCCCCGTTTTTTCATCCCACTTAAAGCTCCGATTGGGGACATGAACACTCTTGCGTCTTTTCTGCAGCAATACATTCTGCTTCAATCCCAATACCCATTGAACGTTTTTTGTGCTCTTGAACCATGATCGTCTGAGAAAAGGTGATGCCCGCCTGGTCAGCTTTAGTCTATCCAGAAGAGCTTACCCATGTCCTCAGTTCTTTACTTTGACTTAGAGCCAAATCCACCAGGGAACTCTGCTGCTCTCTGTACACGATTGAAATCGAATGAAAGCTGTTGAACCTTATTCTGTGCAAAAACAACAATTGATGGACAGAAAGGAGAACAATGTCATACATTCACCCCAGTACAGAGATCTGGGCCTAAATCCATCGTTTTTTTGCTCACCATGCCATTCCAGTTTGGACCCAGCCATATGCAAATCAGTCTTGACCCTGTGCCCAATGGGAACAGTCCAGCCTGAACTACCAGGCCAGGTCCTCCCTGGACTGGAAACCAGCATCCTAGGACCGGTTTCGGGCTTTCAGCCCTCATCAGCCAGGATAGCTTGACTCCAGTGGCATTGTGTGTTGTCCCTTGTGCTGATCGGCAGTTCTGCAATTTTGCATGTTGCCCCCTTGCTCCCGCCCCCTCCCTCCCATGTTGGTGCTGCCGTCCTTCATACCCTCTCCCACTCCTTTGACAGTTGTCCCTGTCCCTCACCCCTCCCTGCCCATTGTTTGTCCATTTTCCTTTATACCAGGTCTCAGAGGGAAAGGTGCACAGACCCTCCAACTGCATCTTGTCCGAATGGCATTGGAGACAGGCAGGGCTGGCTTTAGGGCGGTGCGGCCGGTGCCACCACACGGTGCCAAGCTCGGGTTGGGCGCCTGCTTGCGCATATTTCTGACCTTGAGCTTAGAGGCTGTGTGGGAGCGTTCGTGCCACTCCTCACACCAAGAGAAAGATTATGAAAGCAGTTTGTTATTTAAAAAGGCGAGCGCTTGCTTTTCTTTTTCTTGGTGCGCAGCATGGCATGCAAATTCTGTGCAGAAGTATCACAGGCCTCCCATGGGAGCAGGAGGCCCTTGTGGCTGCAACATTACAATGGGGCGTTTTTTTGCCTCGAGAAAAACGATCAGGAGAGCCACAGCTTTTAAGAAAATAACTTTCAAACAAGTCTATTCTCTGCAATATGTTCAAGTCATTCTTTTTGCTCTCTAAAACACCGATCTGTTTCTCAATATTGTAATAACTCTTAAGGTAATCCATGGCAGCCGGGCAGTCCCTGTTTAGGGTTTAGTTATTTTTCATCTTCTACAATGTTTGCATTTTATAGATGTGTGTTTTTGTGGTGTATTTTCATGTCCCAAATTACTCTTATCACGCATAAGCTGAATTGAGTCACTTCTAGGTGTCTGCGTCATTTCAGGGTAAGACTTGAAGGAGGTACAAGTGACTTCACAGTGCGTGTCAGTAGATCAGAGCAATGTTTACTTGTGTGCTGATAGTAATAACTAATTTATGTAAAAATGAGTGATGGAGGTGCACAGATGTGGGGATTAAGACTGAGCGAAAAGTAAAAGAAAATTCTGTATTTCTAGATGAGGGAGAGAGGGAGCGAGAGAGAGAGAGAGAGAGGACGAACATGCACGTGCATGTGGGGTAGGTGACGCAAGTAATTAAATGCGAAAGGTCTGAATGAAAAGGCTGAGAAAGGAGAATTGAGAGAGGATTTCAGAAGGATGCGGGTCTAAGCGTATAGCAGAATGAGAAAATGAAGAGGAAAATGGTACGGAAGGAAGAACTGGAGTAAATGATTTACTTCAAAAGAAACTCCTTCCAAAGAACTTGGAAAGGTCTTATATTATATTAAGTCTTATATTTTAAGAATTGATAGATTTTCAATTCTAATTATTCACATACAGTTATTTATTTATGTGAGACTGTTAATATGAACTGGCAAAGCCAATTGGTCTGGTTTGTTTTAGGCACAAGTTCGTTGCTCTGTGATTTATCTGGATACATTTAGGAAAAATCAGTGAGGCACACAATAATTTACAGGTGGCACTCTATCAAAAGAACAGGATTCAACTTCAAATATTTAAAGTCACTACATTAATTGAATAGGCCTCACCTTTTTGGAACAGATTTCTTGTTAGGTTTCTTTGGCCATGGTCCTTTTGGAGACCCCACTACAATCCTGTTCCGTCCCACTCAAACACTGAAAGGGGGAGGGAGAAGGGGCACGCTAGAGTCATAGACCTGCATCTTGAAAAGAAGCATTTACTTTTACATTTCTGACTGTTCTGTGTGCAGGGAAGGGCCCTGCTAATGGTAAGCACCAACAGTAAATACAGCCTGCCATTGAAATGTGATTCTATGTTGTCTTATATTGAAGTCTTTAACTTTACAAATAAAAAACTCTGATCTGGTTCTCTGCAAGGACTGTAAGAACCCTTGATGTAAATCAAGGCAGCCACACAGTTCTGTTTTACATTACACTCATTTTAGAGCATGTTGCATGGTATGCGCCCCTAACCTGTAGGAGTATTTATTTTTCTCTGGTGAGCTTCTGTAGTTTTGGTTTTCATGCAACGATCCTTGTATAGTGCAATTTAAAAGTGTGAATAGATCTTGAGGATGGGACATGATTTTGAGCTCGGAGTTGAGACTGAAACCAGTGTATATCGTTGTAAGTGCCTGTCACTAGGTAAGAAAAGTATCAAATTGCATGTTCATCTTTTCTGTGGCCTCTCTGCAAGTAGAGGGAGACGGAAGTGGTTACATATGGACCAGTGCCCCCCCTTTCCTGCGTGTTCCCTCCTCATCCCGCACTCCATCATCCAACCCATGTCCACTGCCCTACCTGTTAAGGAGTTCAGTTGGAGCACTTGCCAACTGCACATGGCTGACAGCTCTGGAGACAGAATAATGGTCACATATAGGCCAACAAAAATTATGACTCTATAGAAAATTATGCGGGTACACAGCCGTGAAATTACAGACCGCACCAAAGAAAAAAATGCATAGTTTAATGGGTGGGTGGGGGGCACCAACCGAGATTGTTGCACAGGGCGCCACCATCTCTAAAGCCGGCCCTGGAGACAGGTTAACACTGTAGTTATATGTGTGAAGTTACTTTTGGGTGCATGCGGTATCGCGCCTACATGTCACCTTTTGGCTTCTGCGGAGCAATCAAAGCTGCAAATCAAGTTGTTGCTTGCACCCGACTTCTACCTCCCTCAGAGGGTAAATGCTGATATAATCTGCTTACATTCTAAACTGCACCACTTTTTAACTTTTTATTCAGAAAATGTACAGCCTTTCATGGCTGGTGTTTACCTTTCCTTAAAACAACATAGGAGACAAACAAATATGGAAGCTAAGTGGGGATTTCGCTATTGTGTGGTTGATGTGCTTGCTCGAAATTACCCACTCTGCAAAAATGCAGGTGTTCTTAATTTTTTTTATTTTAATTTTTTTTTATATCTTCGGGTGTTAGTGTATCGAAGCGTTTTGCCAACTTCCAGAATGTTCAATTTGTTTTGCCAAGTTCTACAAACATGGTTGAATTAAAAAAGCACCCTAAGGCGACCAGCATAGACCATGTTGCATCGCTTTTTCTTTTTTTTACTTTCAACCCTGCTGCAAAGCTGCTGTACTGCTATACAACATGGCTAAAAGCCATTGACAACACCAATAGTTCTCTGATTGAAGAGGCCTATTGGCTCTACCAATGCTTGTTTTTTGCTGATGCCTAAGACAGCACGTGCTGTGTCTGTTGTGAGACATTTGATAGCTTATGGTGGGCTTTGAGCTCTGTCATTGTTTACCATTGGATGGACTATTGTCACTGTCATGTGCTTCTCATTTGAGGGCATATGTGTGCTTTACTTCCCTTTCTTGAGTTCGTTCCTCGCCTGGCACACGGAAGCATTACTGTGTTCTCACACTGTTAGCGTATTTGGTGCTACTTTTTTAGGTCTCGCCTGAGACAGCGCTTTAGCGCTGTTCTGGCGAGACTTATAGTAAGCACTTTTGGAAGTGCAAACGGGTGCTTTCAGGCCGCCAACTACTGTGCATGTGTGCCGGGCGCGCGCACCATTTGGCAGCCTGAAAGCACTCGTCTTTCACTTTCGCCTGTCACACAGCCCGCTGTTGTTTCCAACCTCCCCTTGAACAGCGTGAGCAGAAAGGCCACAACAGTCCCGAGTCAGCCTCCCCCTCCCAGATGGCATCGGCTGAGAGGACTCTGTAGCTCAGCCTTCTGCTTCCCCCTGCCCCCCTCCCATGCTGCCTTCGGACAGTATCAGCAGAGAGGCCACGCAGCACAGCCCTCTTCTGCCCCCTCAACCACCACCTTCGGACAGCATCAGCAGAGAGGCCTCGCAGCCCAGCTGTGTTCTGCCCCCCACCCCGCCTTTAGACAGCATCAGCAGAGAGGCCGCAACAGCGGAGACGCATAGATGCCAAGGTTTCATATTGCTTGTGTATGACATTTTCATAACTTCACTTTAATTCTGAGTGGCATTCAGCGATTATGGGTGACACTTTGTTGCAAGCAAAATGAAGACGAGGGAAACATATACATCAGAAATTACCTGTCTTTTTCAAAAATAAATTGACTGCTAAAGGTGACATTCGACATCTTGAAATCGTAAATAATAAAAAAAAAAAAGGCAAGGCATACACGTGCATACGTCATCACACTGGGCCGCCACAGCAACCTTGATGATTACACGTCATCACGCAGTTTTTGCATTTTTTGTTTTGCTGCTGCTCCACAGTATTGGCAAAGCCAATAGTTAGACAAGCCTTTGCCAAAGCTTGTAGTTAAATACACTGAATAACATCATACTTAGTAATAGTGGCGGTACATATTACAGCTACAATGGAAAATACAGTGTCTTTAAACACTATGTACTAATAAATTCATCTTTATCTTCATTTGAATTCTTGGCTGCAACGCTCTGTTTAGTGAGAAGGAGCGTATAGCCTTTTGCAAGCGCCTAAGGCCTTAGTTTTAGCAACAGTTGAAATCCCTGGCTGTTAAGTGTGGGGCCTCTCAGGTTTAATGTCACTTGGGGACAGGCTATTTCCAATTTGGGGCGTGTATGTGTAATGACACTGAACAGGTGGGCAAGTGCTCTTTTTTGGGGGCCTACAGCTGTAATGACAGTGGTTTATTACAGCAGTGTGCCTGGCTGGGAGGGGCCTTTAAATATAACTCGGTGATAGTCATCCTGAGGCCACTTGCCCTTCCTGATTACCCCTCGGCACTTCAAACCTAATTCAACACAGCATGGCACTATCATCAGCACGCCCCGGGAGGTCCCATTAACAGGCACTCCTAAGAGGAGGAGCCCTTTCACATTCTGCACCACAATGGGCGCCTGCTTACCTTGTATTTTCAGAGTCAAAGGAGCAGGGCTGCTGGCTGCAGTGCACACACAACGAAAGTAAATTAAATTAGGACTGACTGGAGCACAGAGCAAGCCACGCCTCAGTTGAGAGACTCCGAGGCTGAGGCTGGAGCTGCACACACACACTCCACAGTGACACTTACTGGTCTGTGGAGCTCGATGAGCAGGCCGGCCAGCTGCATGACTGACTTACCCCTGTACGAGGTCCAGAACTATTGACTCGCTGTGGCATAATGGCACTGCACTGGCTGCCTGACTGCAGTGCAGCCTCAGTATCAGTTGAGGCACACTACTCGTGGGTGCCGGCGGTGCAATAGGAGGCACGGTGCGAGCTGCGGCAGGAGCTGCTAGCTGTTTGAAAACGTTTGCACTACAGTGCCCCACCCACTAGCGCGGCAAAGCCAGCCTATAAGGGTGTCTCTGTGTTACACACTAGCTGTGATTGGGCAAAATCAGACTGACCCGCCTAACGTCAGTGCTGGTGCCACTGGTGTGTTGGGTAAATTGGCTACATTGTGGAGCTTCAAGCTCAGCTGAGCCAGCCCCCGAACCTGCCGCAAGCAGTGCAAACCACGTGCTGCCATCAGTTTGCTCAGGCACACAGTGCTATGAGCACCCTGGCCAGTTATGGAGGTGCTATAAATGCGGGACTTCACTTTAATGTTGGCCACTTTAATGCCTGTCACGGTAATCAGCCAGAGACGGTATCAACCAGAAAGAAACAAGCATTTGCAATGCAATAGGTCTTGCATTTGCACAAGTTTAAGCTATTGGCATTGTAAATGACAATGCACTTTTTTTATGTTTTAAAAACCAAAACATAAATAAAGGCATTATCATTTACAATGCCAATAGCTGAAACTCGCGTAAATGCGAGACCTATTGCATTGCAAATGCTTGTTCTTTTAGTGAACAGCTCACGAAAATAATGTGTTTTTCAGCTCTCGTGTAATTCTTTGCCCCCATCTCCATGTTATTCTGTCCCTCCATGTGTTTCTGTGTCCCTGCGCTGTGTTGTTCTGTTTCGCCGTGCGCTTCTGTGCTTCACCCCGTCTCCATGTTGCCCTGTCTCACTATGTCTTTCTCTTTCCCACCACGGTCTATGTCTTGCTGTCTTGCCATTTTCTTCCATGTACCCGTCTCCGTGTTGCTATGTCTCGCAGTATGCTTCTCTGTCCCTCTCGTGTTGTTTCCGTCCTCTGTGTTGCTTCCCCCTTACGAATAGCTTCCAAGCCCTCCATGTGCTTCTCTGATCACTGCATGTTGCTTCATCTCTCCATGTGCTTCCCTGCGCTTCTCATGTTGTATCCATCCCTATGTTACTTCTACTCGCCCACATCCCCGGTTTTGCTTCTGCGTCCGCCTGCATCCCCCATATTTCTTCCGCACTGGCCCAAGATGTTGGGTTTTTATTTATATATTGTTTAGTTTCCCGTCCAGTTCTTTAGCCATGGTGCAAAGCATCAGGGAAACAGTGCAGCATGCCTAAAACCCATTGGCAAACTCAATAGTTCCCTGTGGTTGGTGTACCCACTGTTGCGTGCGCTTGTAATGTGTTACTGTACTCCATTTCTTAGCTGCATCCTCTCACTTAATAGGCAGTGTCGGCCGGCACAGCTCGTGGGTGGCAGGGCGGAGGCGGGTGCCGGGGATAGGTGGGCGCGAAATGTAAAAACTTTTTTTTCTAAATAAACACTTACCTCGCTGCTGGGTCCCGCGTCACTGTTCCTGCTCTCCTCCGTCAGACTCCAGGAACAGGAAGCACAGCCAGGCTCCCCTGACCAATCACAACGCTGTAATGCAGCATAGTGATTGGTAAGCACCCAGGCTCCCCATACCAATCACAACACTGCAATGCAGCGTTGTTATTGGTTTGAGCATCGTGGTTCGACACTCAGTCAGGCAATGTTGACCTCTGCATGTTCTCCAATACAGCCTGCATGGAGAACAGGAAAAGTGCGCAGGACTGTTTGGCTGGTCCCAGAGGGCCGGCCAAACAGTCATGTGCACGTAGGAGCGGGCAAACCACTCCTCCCTGACCTGCTCCGAGCGCAGAGCAGCCCTGCCTGCCCAGCAGCACAGAAAAATAAAATGATAATAACTCAAAGTTATCATTTTATGTTTCCTTTATTTGCACTGCTTAAAAGCAGTGAGGCGATGCTCCTCCGCCATAGCGGAGCAGCCGCCACTGTTACTAGTTCCTAACCAGGACCACTGGAATTATGCGGCATGAGAGGGCTAAATTATGTGGCAGGCTTGAGTAAATTATGCGGCAAATAAAGGCAAATTATGCAACATAATATGGCACATTTTCTAATAGTATTACTTAATGTCTTTGTCATTTTTAAACTTGGTATCACTGTCTGGGCATTGGCTGCACCCCATTAGTACCAATTTAACACACAAATTTAGCAATAAGCAACAGAAAGTTGACCATTCAACCTTTGCAATGGGCTTTCCACCACGCGGCAACACATGTGCCTGCATTTTTTGTAACTTTTGAACCGTATGAGCTAGAAACAAAACAATTTGGGGTTAAAATCTGCAGATTATGCGGCAGTTGAACGATTATGTGGCAAATTAATAATTATGCGAAAATCGCCACGGCCGCATAATCGCATAATTCCACTGGCACTGTTTTATTTTTTACCTCATGGTGATGGGAAATCGCAGTAAAACAAAATCACAGCAAAACATAGTAATGCTTTGTAATTGTGGCAGTACTGGCACCAGGGGGAGGTATAGGCTAGGTATAGCCTACTATCTGATTACAACAGTAACATTGAAAATGCGCTTGTATTCTCGGGAAGTCCAGGGTCAGCCTGACCTGGTGCAGCGAGAGAGATCCGTGTTAGCTCGCTGATCATCATGTCCGCCCACCGCCTTCTCAGAACGTGTGATTTGATGCAAGTTGCAGGGCCTTTTCCCCCTTATTTTCCCGCCTTGATGCAGCGTGTACCACTTACAGGTACCGTACTCCTCTAATCGCTAAGTCTGCTTTTTAAAATGAAAGATTCACGTCATTACCTGCGGAATCGGACCATGCGAACTCCGTAGCTAACGCAGAGCAGGCGGCATTAACTTTGCGACGTCACCCTGCGTTGTATTCCTGCGTTTATGAGTCACTCTACTAACTCTGTGTAGAGATGAATTTGTTGAGGAAACAGTTGGTGTAGCATATGTTTGGCTGTGGGAATGTTAGGGTGACCAGACGTCCCCGATTTTCCCGGTAAATCCCGGCTTTCAGAAGAGTGTCCCAGGCTCCATATACATGTTTCGGTTTTTGGGACAAAGGTCAGTCAGTCATCCTAGAAAGCAGAATTGAAACGTATGCTTACCTTACCACTGGGGCCTCTAAAGTTCGAGCTATTTTAAGTAATTTATTTGTTTCATTTCATCAGGCAGTAAAGGAAGAAGATAGCTGCTTGCTCCGAGTTGAGGCGACAGAAAGTTGTGTATATGTATGTATATATATGTATGTATGTATATATATGTGTGTGTGTGCATATATATATATACATAAATGAAGAAACCACAGTCCTGAAGCATATATAGCTTGCAAAGCAGGTATAGACCACAGCGTATCGTTGAATTATTTGTGCTTTATTGCAATGTTCCACAGCATGACGCGTTTCGACTAGTTCACCCCAGTCTTGATCACATGACTTGCCAGGACCCTAAACGTGAATAAATAGTCACTTCCTGGGAGAGTGATCCCTCCCCTTGCTCTATAAAGCTCAACAACAGACTATATATATATAGTCTTACTTCTAAAAGAACCCCCATTGATGGCAATAATTACTGTACTATGTAAAAAACTGTTTTGTAAGTACAAGTAAAAATAATTATCTTAAGATTTACATTTTCCATGGTAAATCATGATAATAATACATCCTGCTGAGTACAAGTATCTGCAGGTGCCTTACAGTGTAATTACTTGTATGCCCAGAACCCACGCAATTGTCACCAGACGGAATATATATGTCAGAAGAGCTAAAAGAGCGTCTGCCAGTGACTGTACAAAAAAATCATAAACAAAGTGCAAGTGCAAACAAAGTAATTCGACAATAATATACCTACTAATATTCCATAGTTTTGTATCATTGCCTATATAAATACATAAATATTATTATTCGGTCGTGCTGAGCCTATATCTTATTAATGTATAATACATTGTTCCATCAAAATATCATATGCATGAATGCATATATACCGAACTAAATTTTCATAAAAATATGTATATTTTTTTTATATAGCGCAAACTTGACCCAAATCCAATCAGGTATCAGAGTGCTTTACATAGCATCCGGTTACGTTACATGAGGACACACATTCATTTTTTGTTAGGCACAGGGAGATTAAGTGATTTGCCCAGAATCACAGGAAGTTCAGCGTCATTACCGAGACTCAAACCCAGTTCCCCAGGTCCGAGGTCGAGCGCCCTAGCTGTACAGATTCTGTAATCAGTCAAAAGAACATTATTTCCATGGGGAGTCAGTTTCCAATAGATCAAGTAGTGTAAACTTAACACATTTGATAGTGCAAATACAAAATGCAGAAATCACATATTGTGCAAACCTTGCAGAATTAGGCGTGCAAATACGCAATAGTGCAAATGAGCAATAGTTTTTGGTCATTAACTGAACCTTTTCCAATTTATATAGAGGTGCAAAAATGCTGTAAGAGAAATCCAAGAATTAATACATCTTAACTAGTAGTCCAGCAGTGCCTAACACCAACATTAAAAATCCCTTAGACGCCAAGTAAAAAAAGATAAAATCTGGAAAAAACAAGGTAAAATCGGGAATAAAAACCAGACTAAAATCAATCAAATCAAATAATTATCAGAAAAATATTTAGTAGTTTTATATTGGTTACTGTTTTCGGTTTTTAATTGTAGGAGACCGAGAATAGATTTAGTCTTGTATATCGGAATTCATGAGGAGTGGAGTAGATGCAAATTAGTTAAGAATTATTTTTATAAAACATTATGCAAATCTTCCCCCGTATTCAAGCCGTTAGGCATCTTGGTATCCAATTGTAAGATATATTGTGTTTCTAGTTACCTCAATTTCTTTTCTCTATTGCCTCCTCTTATTGACCTCGGCACTGCATCAATTACAAAATAGCTGATGTTGTTTAAGTTGTTCTTATGTACAAGTTTGAAATGCCTAGCAACTGGGTAACTGGGGTCGGAATTTACTATTGCTTGTAAATGTTGTAAAATACGAGTGCATACTTGCAGCTTAGTGCTGCCTACGTATTGTAGATGACAAGAACATTCCAATACGTAGACTGCAAATTCAGTTTTACAGGTAAACATTCCATTAATCTTGGTTGGAATATTTCCAAAGGCATCAGTAAACTCCATTTTATTTACCCCAAACTTGCAAGCTCTACAAGAGCTGCACTTAAAAAACCCTTTCCTGTTAAGACTTCAGGGCTAGTCTTGACTAATGCGTCCCTCATGGACGGTGCCCTCCTAAAAGTAATAGAAGGCATTTCAGGTAATAGAGGAGAAAGAGTAATATCAGTTTTGAGTATTGGCCAGTTTTTCTTGATAATGCCTCTAACTTGCTTTTCGTGTCGGCTATATGTAGTTATTAATCTGACCACTTCTTTACTCTTCTGTTCATTATCGTTCTTGCCCATTGTATATGGTAAAGTAATAATATCTACATTGGTCACATCATGCGTGTTGCTTGAATTGTTGGCTTTGTGCATTGCAGTTTATAACTCCTTAAGCTTGTATCCTCGTACTAAAAATCATCTTTGTAGTGAATCTGCTTGGAATTGCTCAAGATCAGTATCAGAATTGCAAATTCTCTTGATCCTTAAAAATTCTCCATACGGAATACTTTTTATCGAGTGTCGGGGGTGGCAACTGTTGGCATGCAGTATTGAGTTCCCTGCTGTACTTTTTCTATGAAGTTTCGTTTGAATACTCGCATTATCAATGTATAACTCCACATCAAGAAACGCTACTTTTTCTTTGCTAAGGGTGGCTGTGAATTCAAGATTTAGATCATTCTTGTTAATGTTATTGACAAACTCTAATGCTGATTCCTTTGTTCCTTGCCAAATTACACATACATCATCAATAAATCGCCACCATTTTACCACATGACTGTCAAACGCTGCCTTGTAAGTGTGCTTGAGGACATGCTCCTCCCACCAGCCCACATATAAACACGCGTAGCTGGGAGAGAAGCATGCCCCTATAGCCACCCCACGTACCTGCTGGTATATTTCTTTGTTACATAAAAAGAAATTGTTCATTAAACACATCTCAATCATTTTCAGTAACATAGCATTCTGTCTGAAAAAATGAATATTTATCTTGTCTAGAAAACTCTTTACAGCGTTTAGCCCGTCTGTGTGATGTATACTAATATAAAGAGAACAAATGTCCATCACTATAAACAGATAATCCTCCTTCCAAGTAACTTCCCATATTTTAGTAAGGAAATGGCCAGTATCCTTAATATATGAAGGAAGGTTTTCCACAAACTTGTGTAGAAAAAAATCCACATACTTAGACATGGCTTCAAATAAACTTTTTTGAGCAGAAATGATTGGTCTTCCAGGAATTGGAGTTACCTTTTTATGTACCTTTGGGATAAAGTACAAGGTTGGGGTAATGGGGTAATCATTTCTAAGAAATTCATATTCATGTTTGCTCAATACCCCATCCCTTTTCCATGAGGCTAGTTCTTTATAAACCATATCTTTAATAGTTCTTAACTCTTGAAATTAGGCTTTTCTGTAGCATAGCTGGTCATTTAAATGCCTTTCTGCTTCCTTCATATATGCATCGCGTGGCCAAAGAACAATGTTCCCTCCCTTGTCTGCCTTGTTGAGGATTACATTACCATTGATTTTTTTCATGAGTTTAGAATATTGTATCTCAGAATAGCCTCTTCTTTTTTGTTGGCGCATCACATTAAAATGTAGTTTCTTTAAATCATCAATAACCATGTCACTAAACGTGTCCTGAGGGGAATGAACGTAGGAGGGCGGAAAGGACCGCTACCTGCACCTATGATAACAATAACCATCTCATGCATTTCTTCTTGAGTGTTAGCGGTGTCGAAATTACCAGCCAGTGCATGCATGGATCTTAATGTGGTAAAATCAGAGGCTTGGAGAGATTTACTAGGTTGGTTCGAAGCAATGATGGTTGTAGCCCTCTCTTTAACCTTTGCCAATTTGAAATGTTGTTTTAGTTTTAATTTCTGTATAAACTTAAAAACATCAATACGTGCTTGTACATATTTAAACCCATTGTTGGGACAGAAAGACAGACCTAATTATAGCAATTGAGTTTCCGCATTATTCAGATCGATTTCAGTAAGGTTAATCACAGTATTGGTACAGCATGATGACTCAGTTATTGTTGGGGCCACTGTTTCCCTCTCCATATATATATATATATATATATATATATATATATATATATATATCTTCAGATTTACCAGCGCTTCCTGGTCACGCAACAGGGTATCCACGGCACCATGAAGAAAGGAAATCCAGGAAAGTGCTTCTTTTTTTCAATATTTATTTCAAACCACCATCAGTGCAGAGACATGGACGGTCTATGCGTTTCAGCACTACGCCTTCAACTGGACCTGGCATATATATATATATGTATATATACACACATAATGTGTATGTGTGTATATCTATAAATATACAAAACCAATAGTAAGTAATGGGTGTGCTCTAAGTCCCCTTTTAGTCTACAAGAGATGTCGTAAGCGACAGCGCAGGCGCTGTCTGCAGGCAGAACGCAAGTAGGAAAATAATGCAATATAATCATCAAATAGGAGGTGGAGGAGAAAGAGAGGAAGATACAACCATGGAGGAGTCAAGTTTGTGAGACTGAAGGAAAAGAGTCATATGAAGCAGAATACAAACAACGTATTTATTATGGGTAGTTGAGAGATGGAGATTAAATGCACCGAGAAAGCATAAAGAGAAAGAAAGATGCAGACATGCACAAAACAGAGTCTCATGGTCATCACATATCCTAAATATAGGCCTGACCACTTCCTTCGTAGACTAATGAGGAGAAATAGTCTAAAGACTAGAATACCTATAGAGGAGAGGAGCGTGTTTGCAATCCAGGATGTAAGCACTAGGGGCCACATGTATCAACCTATATTGCATTTTCAAATTGTGCAAATCGCTAAATTTGACCATTTGCGAATGCAAAATAGCCTTTCAAGGTGTATTAAAGGCTTTGGGAGTGCAGTTTAGGTAATCACAATTTTTGTGACTATCTAAAGTTGTGACTCCAAATAGGAAATCACAATTTGCGATACTCTGTGCACATAGAACAAGCATCTCCTAAATGCAAACTGGACATTTAGGAAATGCTTTTACCTTCGTCTCCAAGTCTGTGGCAACTATATGCATTTTCTGAAAATGCACGAAAAAAGCATTTGTTATAGTGCCATGTAGGCACACACACACACACCTTGGGCATGTGTGCGCTTTACATGTGCACATTTATTTTTGGGGTGCTTCAGGGGGGCCTTAGGCCAACTGGCACCCTTAGTTTTGTATTTCCTAATTTGCGATTACCAATTAGGTAATGCAAAACCATTCTCACCTGTGGGCCTTTAGGCCTATAAGAACAAATGGAGTAATATTTCCTAATCTCGATTCCCTATTTGATATTGCGACTCTGTAGGAATCGCTACTAGGGAATCGCTTTTTTCCTACATACCATTGTGCATTTCCTTAATAGTAATTTCATAAAATTAGCTATTTAGAGATTGCAAAATGGAACTTTGATACATGTGGCTGGAGGCTGTCTAATGCTCTGATTTATAGTAATTTACTGACATAATTTTAATCCTGTTTTAAAATAACTGCCAATTGTTCATTCTTTTACTGCTCCAGCTCTGTCACAAAAAGGAAATAAAGGGAGAGAGCATTGTTTTAAGGCATTATGGGCCATATGTATCGTTATTGAAAATAGCGAATACCTATTGGGATTCGCCGCGAATTGCAGTTGGGTAATCGCTATTCATAACGTATGACACTCCATGAGTTTCAGTTAGTGATTCCGAGTAGCTCGCAATTGACCTACCTCATTAATATTCATGAGGTAGGTCGCAATTTGCAAACCAATTGGGATTTGCTAAAAACCCCAATGGTGGCCTGCTGGGGACAGCAGACCACCATGTCTGTCTTTGCTTTTAAATAAAGCAACTATTTTTTCCCAAATGCAGCCCATTTTCCTCAAAGGAAAACGGAATGCGTTTAAAAAATAAAAATACAAAGCTGTTTTCCATTTTCAAAGAGCAGGCAGTGGTCTGTGGGACTGCTGCCTGCTCTGAAAAAACATTTTTGCTGCATTCCCAAAGGGGAAGGAGTTCCTTGCCATTTGCGAATGGGTTACCACCTACTTGAAGTAGGTGGTAAAATGCAAATGTTTTGTGACCGTATTTCGGTTGCCAAACATTTTTACATACCCCTGTTATTCGGTATTAGGAAAGAACGCCCTAAACATGCCCCTTCCCACTACCAAATTGTTATGTATTCGCCATTCGAAATTGCAATTTGGTAACATGTTACCGACTTGCAAATTGGAATTCATATATACCAAAATGCATTTTACATGTTGCAAACTACCCGATTCCTCGAATCGGGTCATTTGTGACCAGTACAATGCATGATACACAGTGGCAGCTCCACCTCGCCCCACTGCTGCTGTTCAGCAGTAAAAGAAAGTAAAAGTAAAATGATAGTAACGCAATGTTATTATCATTTTATTCTTCCCCCTGTGGCAGCATGAGGGCGGGGTTGCTCTGCTGACAGAGCAGGTGAGGAGTGGTGGGCACACTAAAGTGCTCATGATGCTTTGACCGACCCTCTTGGGCCGGCCAAACAGTCATGCGCACTTCAGAGCCTAGTCTCCATGCAGGCTGCATTATAGCCTGCATGGAGAATATGCCCAGGCCCCCAGACCCCGTCTGAGCGCCGAACCACGGCGCTCAGAACAATCGCAGCGCTGCTTGTTGTCTCTTACAAATTACATTTTTCACCCACTTTTGATGCAGACATTTTTTATAGGTTATGAACGTGTTAGTAATAATGCTGAAATCGTGGCTGAGGCATGCTAGAGAGATTGTTCTCAAACCAGAGCGCATGTGTGAATGTAACAGCCAACATAAGCAGCCACTCAGTTATTGGCTGAGGTTCTGCAGCTATGCTTAGGCACTTGGCTTTATCATAGACACCAGGCATTCAGGGATTTTATGAAGTTAGGAAGAGAGAGCTCACTGTTCAGATCTAGAGGTAATGTGTTCCAGAGCTGAGAGACAACTAATAGACAAAGGCATGTCTCGTAGATCACTATACAGTGAACACAGAGTACATCCACAGCCACCGAGGCCCCGCAGTCCCTTCATTTCAAATGTATGTTGCCTCTTTGTTTTTTAAGTGTAATAAAGAGGATTTTGCATCCACTGTCCTTTCACACAGGATGTAGAGAAAGGAAGAAGCAAAAAGGGGAAACTAGGTATTTAAAGCACACTATTCATTAACTAAGCCAAACATGTCATTTCTGTGCAGTGAATATGTCTTCACAAGCAGCACTAACGACAACTGTTAAGTGATGGTCAGCACTTCTCAACGGATGTACAGAAGATATACAATGTAATGTGCACACACACACATATCAGATACACACGCACACTCGCCCCCCTTTATCTCCTCATGCAGCAGTACTCGCATAGAACGAGTACAACCTAGGGAGAAGCCCATTGCACGGCATTACAATGTAGACTGCCAGGGCTATTGTCTTTATGTGGTCGTTGGAAATGAGTGCCCTGTTTGTAGAGTCAGTGTCTTGACAGTATTAACTCACAGTGCTTTTCAATGAGCCAAAAACTTGCACCGATGACTGAGAAATATGCTGTGCTTAATAAGATGTGCCTGTCCTTATCTGTTGTGCCTATCCTTATCTGTTGTTACCATGCACTCCTTTTCAAAGATGGTATGGAAGCTTTCAGGCCTGACTTTAAAACAATGTTTTCATCTACAGATGTGAGAGTATCCAAAACCTTCGGGGTTCGCACATTCGTAGCAAATAAATAAAGTTTGTGACAGAGTTGTCATCCTGTAACAACTAATTAAAAACTGGTGGTGAAGATGATAACATAGAATTGCAAGTTCTTGATGACTACAGTAGCACTTTGACAAAGCTATTGGTCTATGCATTCAATTATATAACAGTGACATTAATCAAACTTTCTCAAAGTATGGGCTTTAAAAGTATTAAAAATATTCCCCTATTTTCGCAGTAGGTCTGAAACCAAAATGTATGTAGGACCTTGACGTAGGGTGGATTCCAATAAGTCATGGCGCTTGAGGGTGCTGAGTGTAGCATATGGTTCATCTATGATATGGATGTCTACTCATTGGAACTCTGAAGGAGAGTTTGTGTTCTAAGGACATATGGTGCACAATTTAGCTGGTGGCCTTAATAATTGTCCGACGGAAAATGCCTGGAGGTTAAATCTTGTCCCTATCACTTTTAATGCCTTCCCTTAAGGTGGGTCCCCCACCTGTTTCGAGCACTTAATGGTTTAAAACTAGAAACAGTGTAAAATGGGTAGAGGTACTTTGAAGTTATAATTTCCTTTTGCTTTCTTGTTGAGGCCACAGATTTAATCTTGGTGACTAGGAAGCCAGCCTTCCAATCAATCCACACAGGCTACTGGAGCATATTTGTATTGTGCTGTGAGTTGAACGTCATTAATCCTTTTACATCTAACCTGTCCGACATCTTGAGGCTATGTTGTCCTGTGCAAAGCTGAGTCTGGCAGTGACTACAGTTAAATGCTAACTGGAAGCATTGTCTGTGTTTAGGTGTCTTTCAGACCAGCCTTGCCTGTTTAAATCATCACCACTGTTGATGCATTTTCTGAAAGGTTTGCCTTACTTCTTTCCTGACGCTCCATTTATGGTTTATTGAGCTCCGAACCTTGTTTTCATCTTCTTGATGGCATCTCCATCACAAAGCTAGGGATTTGGATCAAAAACAATCTGTCCTTTGACTACCAGATACACAAACTATGGTCTAGAAGTCTGCTTGTTCTGCGCATGCTCAGGGAAATTCTTCAGTTTCTTCCCTCTGAATGATACACCCAGGTGGTGATTGCATTAGTAGTGTCCCAGTTGGACTATTGCAATGCAATCTTCCTAATAAACCGACCACACATATCATGAAACAGAAGAGCACTGAAAACATGTTGTTCTAACTAGTTTGGAGCCCTTGTAGGATGGATGATGTCTAGAAGGCTCACCGTTCATTGTATTGGCTTCCAGTCCAAGCATGGATTCACTTCAAGGTACTTAGCATGATACATAACACGGGGCTTCCAGCCCCCAAACTACTTTCTAACTTGGTCTCCCCATATTTATTAGTAAGATATATTTGCTCTAGCTTGGCTGCCTTTCTGAAGGCTCCCTTGGAAGCAAAACAGCAGAAGCCCGTCCATTGGCATTTTGAGTCAGACATTTTGAAATGCCAATCCACTTGACCTATTCCTGAAGGTCAATCTTTACACCTTTTTGAAAAGCCGAAAAACGTCTCTTTTTCCAATGACCTCTCCGTGATCCAGCACTGTTGTGTTATTCTCTTGTTCCTGTTTGTTCTCTTTCCCTTGTGCGTGTGTTGTGTGTTTGTTTTTGTCTGCCAGTTGTTCCTCTCACCATTAAGTCTTTGGGTGAGCAAGTGTTTTATAAATAACTAAATAATAACATTAATAATAATAATTTTCATTTGGCACAGCTGCTCAGTATACTGTTAAAATTAGTTCTGCTGGTGGTAATTACTTGTGCTCGCAGGGTCAGAGCGCTTTAGACCCTTTCAATTTCCACGTCGCTTCACAGTTTTCTACTGAGGTAAGTTGGTCCTTCACATTTGTCCATCCTTCTTACCCAGGGTAGTTTCTGCATTTCATATGGGCCAGTCTATGACCTCTCTATCTCTTCTGTCCACTCTATCCAGCCAAGGTGGAAGGACATCTGCTTAAGCTGTACCCCAGATGTGGTGTGTTGTACTATATTGACCTCAAGTGACAGGACAGGGTCAGCAACCAGCTCTTTGTAAACTTCTCTGGAGTTAAAAAGGGCAAGGTGTTTGTGAAACACAACATTTTGCTGTGACTGACTGATCTTCTGTATCAATATCTGCTATGCCCTGGCAAATAAGGATCCTCAGAGGGCATTTGTTCTCATTCTGCCTGTGCAGTGGCTGCTTCCATGGCTCTTTCCAGAGGTGTCCTAGTTGCCAGCATCTGCGGGGCTGCTATGTGGCCATACATGTAGAGGTCTGAAAAGCATTGCTGCCTCACGCCTTAGGTATCAGTGAGATACTTAGCCTAAGCTCTGTTGCATGATTGCCTTGGTTAACCAGCAGTAGTCATTCCCACCTTCAAGGGAAGTAATGCTTTGGGATTTAGTCATAAGGGGAGGAATCTGCAGGAAGATGTATCAAGCAGGAGAAAATGTTACTTGCCTTCTGTATTTCCGGTGGATATAAATTCTTCCTAAAGATTACTCGCAACGTTCCCTCCCTTCTCCACGATGCATAGTGGTGTGAATAATAAGATTTCAATGGTTTTGTGGTACTGGGGTGAAACGAGAGTCGCTAAAGAAGTGTTCAGTTTCCTTTGGATTTGTATCTATGGAGCCAATTACAATACTATTTCCTGTATGATATGTATCCTTTTCTCTGTACTTTATTATTTACTTGAAAATACAAATACAGTTATAAAAGAAAAAAGATCTCAATGTTTGCCAAAATGTTACTTGCTTCATTTGTCACAGTTGTGGCTCTATTGATGTCTTTCTGCAGCATTGGTGGGGCATGGAAAAAATTCCAAAACTGACATCAGCACACAGGTTGGCACCTAATATACTCTTGGGACTTCATGTCTGGAAGCAGAGTGGCGTTTGGCACTATGTGTTGCTACCTGCACCTGCCACCGGAGAGACATTGCTGAGGTTTCACGACCAATCTGAAACCTAGAATGAGTATTTATAACGTGAAGATTACATAGGGAGGTTAAGGGCCTTATTAATAGCATAGTGGGCTGCCCTTGTCAACCAGGGTGAGGGAGGTTATTGCCTCCGCCACCATGGCTAGGCTAACATACACCATGTTTAGAGATTCACCACCACGGTTGCTCCTCTGAAGGCACTGAAAGCTTGGCGAGCGTCCACCATGTTTCAGGCTGCCTCCAGCACACTTTACTATTTTCCAAAATAAAAACTCCAGAAGTGGGATTTGTTGTTGAAACACAAAATAACTATTAATCCTGACACCCTAGCAATTTTCTCTCAGACTGTGGGGATCATTTAAAAAACAAATTATGGGGTTTTCCTGGCCAAACAGGAAAAACTACAAATGACTTGAAAAAAAAGTTTATCAAACTATTCGCTCTAAATAAGACAGATGAACTGATGCACCTACACCGATGGCCCTAACTTGGTTGGGCCGTTGGTGTAGGGTGTCGAAGAGCAGAGTCAGTGGGGTACTACAGTGAGAAACCTGATGATTCGCCCAACTCTCAATAGAGCAATTAGGCTGTTAGTCTGGCAGACACTGTACTCTCTAAATCAGGCCCTACATATCAACCAGAAATATCATTACTCTAGGTAAGTAACTTCTTCTTTTCTATGTATGTTTGTAGCTTTAGAGTGTTTCCCTGTTTGTGCTGAGTATATGCGTGCAAAATAAAAAAATAAAAATTCATAGTTGCTAGAAAGAAATTAGCTTCCACTAAAGTTGATGGAATGGTGGTACTATTTCTCCAATTTGAGTAAGTTGCTATACTTGACATGATTCTAAATGTAATTTATGTTTTCTTTCTCACTAATGTCCAATACCTTGAAGCATCCACCCATACCAGCAGTTTCAAACAAGCCCATAAAATATTAAAAGAACGGCTATATTCACACATATTAGTTTGCATTATGTTGATCTGTTTTATGTGGGATTCTTTCAATGCTATCATCTTTGTATATTGAATGGGTGAGAAGTCTCACTCTACCTGTTCAGCATCTTTATCATGTGAATGGGACAATGCCAAGGAAATGGTTTTGGCAGTACGTGTTCATAATTCTATAGCTTGGTCACCATCTACATAGCCAAGCTCTCTCAGTCCCTTTCCTTCTACTAAATCAGTTATGAAAAGCTTAGGTGTCAAACTTAACCCTAAACTTAAAATGGAAACACACAGCTTTTGGGTAATATAGTCCTGTGTGCTTTCTCTATGTAAATAAGGCCTAGCCTCTCTCTTCTTGGAAATGGCAGAAGAACCACTATGTCCACAACTATTGGTGCAAGACTTGGTAATTGCAAACCGTTATATCTTGGAACCACTAAGAATCAATTGCACAGACTTCAAATAATTCAAAATCAAGCTGTCAAAGTAATAGACTTGGTCCCCCATCTAACTTCAGCAAAGCCCATTCTAAAACAATTCCATCTGAAAGAGACACGTTAGTGATAGATTCCTTACCTTAGAATATCCCCAGTCGTCAGACTGGATCTGGAAAGTTTTCGTCAGCAGTACGCCTGCGCGTCAGTAGGCGTCGTCGTATGGCTCCGCGTACGTCTCTGGCGTCGTAGCCGCTGAGATGACGTCGTCAGAGCTACTTAGACGCGCCCACGCACGCTGACTTCAGTTCTTTCTTTTTCTGCGCCAGCAAGCGCAGATCCGAGAGAGAGCTGTACTCCTAGTCAATAAATTTGACTTGTTTATGAAACGTGTCTCTTGTTTTGGTCGAGAATTGGACTTTTGGTGTCTCTTCTGCTTGGGACATGCCATCTCCCCGAGACGTGCCCCGATTGTCGGGCCATGACGCAGAAGCCTTGCGGGAGCGTTCCCGGAAGTTGTTGGGGGCCCGGCACTCGGTACCGCGCCGTTCAAGGTCCCGCTCCCGTAGGGAGGTCGAGGGATCGTTGGCGCAGCCGACACCATCGTTCATCAGAATGGGGGACAGGTAAGTCAAAATATAAGCGCCATGATAGATCAAAGGAGCGGCGTCGCTCTTCGTCTACCCCTCACCAGTCACGGGACTCGGCGGAGGGGGCGGGTGGTCACTCCCCTGCGGCTCCTTCGGGGCTTCCGTTGTTGCCTGTACTTCTGTCAGCAACATGGGCCGTTTCTTTGTCCCATCGGGTCCCTCCGGAGCGCCTTTGGGCCCAGCGGACCCCCTGGGTGGTTCTGCCCCCGTGCCGCCGCCTTTGGCCCCAGTTACACTGGCAAGATACCCTGTGGCACCGTTGGCTCTGGCCTCGTCGCTGCGCCGCCGCTCCTCCGTTGGATCCAGCCTCGGCACAGCCGTTGGATCCGGCCTCTGCATTGCCATTGGATCCGGCCTCGGCACAGCTGTTGGCTCTAGCCTCGGCGCTGCTGTAGACCACGGCCTCGGCGCTGCCGTTGGCTCCAGCCTTGGCGTAGCTGACGGTCCTGGCCTCGGCGCAGCAGCTGGTTCTGGCCTCGGCGCAGCCGCTGGTTCTGGCATCGGCGGCGTAGCTGTTGGCTCCAGACTCGGCACAGCCGTTGGCTCTGGCCTCGGCGCAGCCGTTGGCTCCGGCCTCGGCACAGCCATTGGCTCTGGCCTCGGCGCTGCCGTTGGCTCCGGCCTCTGCGCTGCCGCTGACCTCGGCCTCGGCGCTGCCGTCGGCCTCGGCGCCGCCGTTGGCTCCGGCCTTTGCGCCGCCGTTGGCTCCTGCCTCGGCGCAGCTGTTGGTTCCGGCCTCGGTGCAGCCGTTGGCTCCGGCCTCGGTACAGCCGTTGGCTCCGGCCTCAGCAGCGCCATTGGCTCCGGCCTCGGCGCAGTTCTTGGCTCCAGCCTCAGCGCAGCTGTTGGTTCTTGCCTCGGCACCGCTGTTGGCTCCGGCCTCGGCACCGCCGTTGGCTCCGGCCTCGGTGCAGTCCTTGGCTCCGGCCACGACATGGCCGTTGGCCTCGGCGCGGCAGTTGGCTCCGGCCTCGGCGCCGCCTTCGGATCCGGCATCGGCTCGGACTCGGCGCCGCCTTTGGATCCGGCATAGGCCTCGGCGTCGCCTGTGGTACCGGCGCCGGCCTCGGCGACACCGTTGCATCACAGCCTCAGCACCGTGGTTTCGTTGCCTCCGGGGCCGGTTTATATCGAGCCTGCCTTGTCCTCCCTTCAATCCCTATTGCTGATCAAAGGGGGGTACTAGGAGGGGTCTGAGGACCTTCTTGCAGATCGCTTTGAGGATCTAACCTAGATTGACAATATGGAGAATCCCAGCAAACTGGAATTCTCTCCACACCCTGATACACTGTCCCCCTCCTCCGTAGCTAAGGGGGTGGTGGGTACGTTATGTGATATGGCGTAGGGGAGGCTCCTACCCTCACATTCCCTACAGTGCCTATCAGGTCAATCTCCTCACTGCAGTGCTTCAGCAGCGGTCTCCTCTACAGAACCGCTGCAACCCTTCAATAACGCTCTTTAAACATAACACAGGGGGCCTGTGCATACAAGGCATCCCCAGTTTCATTGCACAGCACCTACCACCAAAGTGTCTGGTGGTCCAGGGCTCTACTTCTACAAGGGCCTTTAGGCCCTCTATTCCACCTCTGTGTGGGACGTGGTGGTGCAGGTGCTGCCACAGTGTCTATCAGAGGCTTGGAAGGTGCTCTCCCACGCAATTGCCGAGGACAAAGATGCAGCGGGATTCCCTGCATACTCCATGGGCAGATCAGCCACTGTTTCAGGCCCACCACACACCAGTGGGCGGCAGGATTCGCCGTCACCTCCCCCACTGGCGCCCGATCACTTTGGACTGGTGGGTTACTCCTCCCCTTCGAGACTACTCCTCCTGCTTTGCCACGTCAGCACCACTGCTATCAGGGGATCAATTGACGCTTTGCAAACAGGAAGTTGCGGCACCCTTGGCCTAGGGGGCCATCAAGCGTGTTTTAGACCTTCGGAACGTCAATCCTTTTCTACACCCAAAAGGCGGAGGGTAGCGTTCCACTTGCAGGACGCCAACTTCCACGTCCTGTCGGCCCACCGGCGTTACCTGTGGTTCACGGTTGGCCACTAGCATTTTCAGTTCACCAGGATCCCCTTTGGGCCTTACCAGCACCCCTCGGGGGTTCACTAAAGTGATGGCGGTGGTCGCTGGTCATCTGCGCACATCAGGGGTTTGTCTTCCCCTATCTCGACGAGTGGTTGTTGAAGGCGGGCTCGCCCTAGGCCGTCGTCTCCCACCTCCAGACTACGGCCGACCTCCTGCATTTGCTGGGGTTCTTCGTCGACGTGCCGAGGTCGCATCTGGTTCACTCTCAGAAGCTCCTCTTCATCGGAGCGGTTCTGGACATTGCGCAGTTTCGGGTCTATCCTCCTGAACAGCGAGTCCGAGACATTCTGGCTATGATTCCGATCTTTCAGCCCTTGTCCTGGGTTTCGGTCAGGAAGACACTGAGGCTGCAGGGACTCATGGCCTCCTGCATCCTGCTGATCAATCATGCCAGATGGCATATGCGGGATCTGCAGTGGGACCTGAAGTTCCAGTGGGGGCAGCATCAGGGACACCTGTCCGACTACGTCCAGATCTCGGAGGGCACTGCACAAGACTTGCAGTGGTGGTTCACTGACCGGCGTGGGGTCAGCGGCAGCTCCCTCTCCGTTCCTCAACCGGAGCACACAGTGGTGACGGATGCATCCCTCCTGGGATGGGGCGGCCACATGGGAGAGGCAGATATCAGAGGTCTCTGGTCTGAAGCATAGTCCAAGCTCCATTTCAATCTTTTGGAGTTCAGGGCGATCCTACTTGCACTGAAATTACTCCTTTCCTCAGTCAAGGGGAGAGTAGTGCAGGTGTTCACGGACTACACAACTGCCATGTGGTACTGCAACAAGCAAGGCTGGGTGGGGTCACGGACCCTATGTCAGGAGGCTCGACGTGGCTGGAACGTCAAGGCATTTCCTTGGTGGTTCAACACTTGGCAGGTTCTCTAAACGCCACGGCGGACGAACTCAGCATGTTGGATCGCGAATGGCATCTTCACTCGGAGGTGGTGCAAGGTCTCTTTCAGCAGTGGGGAGAACCTTGGTTAGATCTATTCACCACCGAACAGAACGCGCAATGTCAGCAGTCCTGCGCATTGGAGTTTCCAAGGCGGCTCTCGCTAGGCGAAGCTTTTCGTTGCGAGCGGAGTTGCAGTCTGTTGTACGCCTTTCAACCTATACCACTTCTGCCCAGAGTGCTGAAGAAGATCAGGCGCGACTGGGCCCAAGTCATTCTTGTGGCACCGGACTAGGCTCGAAGAGTTTGGTATCGCGAGCTACTCAGTATGAGCGTGGATCCCCCGATCCGACTGCCTCTTCGGGAGGATCTCCTGTCGCAGCAACAGGGGACGGTCCTCCACCCGAACCTGTCGAGCCTCCGCCTCCTTGCGTGGAGATTGAGCGGCGACAGCTGATTCCATTTGACTTGCCTCCCGAAGTCTGTAATATGATTCTGGCAGCCAGGCGTCCCTCCACTAAAACGGTATACACCTGTCGGTGGAAACAATTTGTAGCATGGTGCACAGCAGAATCTCTTGATCCTCTTGCTGCCCTTTTTTCTGAGGTCCTATTGTTCCTCCTTTCTTTGGCCCAGCAGGGCTCTGCTTTGGGCTCTATTAAGGGCTACCTTTCTGCTCTTTCATCCTTTCTTAGGTTGCCTGATCACCCCTCTCTTTTCAAGTCCCCGGTTGTCAATATATTTCTCATAGGCATTACTCACCTTTTCCCTCCTATTCCTTTTGTGATGCCTCAATGGGACTTGAACCTGGTTCTCACATATCTGATGTGCGCTCCATTGGAGCCTCTTCATAACTGTCCTTTGCGGTTATTGCCTTTGAAAACTGTCTTCCTGGTGGCCATCACCTCCGCACGCTGGGTACGTGAGCTCCAGGCTCTCTCCTGCAAACCTCCTTTCCTGGCGATTCATCCGGACAAGATTGTGCTTCAACCGCGTCCCTCCTTTCTACCAAAAGTAGTCTCTGCCTTTCATCTCAGGCAAACTGTAACTCTGCCTACTTTCTTTCTGCCTCCGCAACCTTCAAGAGAAGAGAAGGGTCTCCACCGTCTGGACCCAAAAACGTGTGCTCTCGTTCTATCTTAACCGCACACAACAGTTCCGGTTGGTTGACCAGCTCTTTGTTGGCTACATGGGCACCAAGAAAGGCCGGGCTGTGCACAAGTAAACTATCTCCCTATGGGTTGTCTTTTGCATTAAAGCCTGTTACTCTCTGGCTAAAAAGGAACCTCCGGCTGGGCTGCATGCCCATTCTACAAGGGCGACAGCAGCTACCGCAGCATTGGGACGCGGTGTCGCCCTGCAAAACATCTGTCAGGTGGCCACTTGGGCTTTGTTGCATACTTTCACTAAGCACTATTGCCTTGACAGTCAGGTCCGGAGAGACGGCTTCTTTGGCCCTTCAGTTCTCTGTGACTTTCTGGTGTAATCTCACATCGCAGACCCACCACCGGGGTTGGTCTTGCTTGGGTATGTATTCTAAGGTAAAGAATCTATCACTAAAGTGTCTCTTTCAGATGCACAAGTTACTTACCTGTGTAACGATACATCTGTAAAAGACATTAGTTAGTGATAGATTCCTTACCGCCCGCCCATCCTCCCCATTCTGCGTACTGTTCTCTAGGGTTCAGGTCATCCCTTTTAGGGCCCTAGCTCTATTGTACCAGTAGTCGGTCTCTGGCATGGCTCTGCGCTTCTGGCATGGAAAAGTTGTGTACAGAATTGACGTCAGGGCGAGTGGGCGCATCTAAGTAGCTCTGACAACGTCATCTCGGAGGCTACGATGCCAGCGACGTACGCGGAGCCATACGACGACACCTACCGACGCGCAGGGGTACTGCTGACATAAACTTTACGGAACCAGTCTGACGCCTGGGGATATTCTAAGGTAAGGAATCTATCACTAACTAATGTCTCTTACAGATATATCGTTACAGAAGTAAGTAACTTGTGAATTTAAAGCCCTGTGTCTCACCTCTAAGTGTCTGAATGGATACGTCCCTCAGTTTCTCAAATCTACGTCCTCTAAATATTTCCAATCGCACACACTGTGTTCTACTTATGCTCACCTTCCTACTAGTTCCTCTTATAAAAAACCTTCTTTTGGTGGCAAATCTTTCTCCATATTAGCACCCCAGTGTTGGAATAACCTTCTTCCCGACCTGAAGGCAATTTTCTCCTATTTGCTAGCAGTGGCGGTGCGTCCATTAGGGCGCTGGGGTGTTGACCCAGAAGCCGCGCCCGCAGCTCCCGCGGCGGCTCCGTCTGAACTGACAATGCATTTCAGTCAGAATGACTCTGGACCGCCCACCCCCTTCAGACTCTGAAGGGGGTGGGCGGTCCGGCGTCATGCTGACTGACATGCATTGTCACACTAGGGGGTGGCGCAGAGCGCACAGCAGGCAGCAGTACAAGTGCGCATGTTGGGTTTAGGTCGGATAATTTTTCTGACCAGCCCAGTCATGTGCACTAGTGTTTGCTCTGGCTGGCAGCTGCGCATTAGGAGAGTGAGGGTTGATCAACACCGCAACCCTCGGTCTCCTAATGGGCGGCTGGGCGGCGAGTATCCTTGCTAAGCCAATCCTGGCGCTGCTGGAGCAGCGTCAGTATTGGCTGAGAGGGGTTGCCAGTGACGCGGCTGTACCTGTTCAGAAGTTGAAGAGCGTCAACGCGGGACCTCGGCCCAGGAGCCGAGGCGGCGCGGACCTGGTCTGGTAAGTTTTCTTTTTATTTTATTTGAATTTTAAACACCCACGGATCCCACCCGAACCCCCCCCCCCCCCCCCCCCACCCCCCACAAGTATTGCGAGCCGCGACTGGTAATTACAGACACCAGTAAAGTGTTCATGGCAGCTTTTCAGTTTGTTCGTCATACGTACATAGCTATTCACACATACTTACATTGGTATTTACAGGTTACTGTGTGCGGGTCACACTCAGTTCTACAATTATTGTCAAGATTGGACATGAATGTCAGAAGCTTACACTATTATTGAGTATAGATTACTCTCAACATGGAATGGTGATTTGTAATTTGTACATATAAACATATGTTTGGCGCATGCTGGGGCGCATGTGTATCGAAACAAGCCTGGATGTCGCTGTTCCAATACCTGAATGTATGTGCGTTATTGTATCTACCCCCGTGCTTGCTCCTCTTCGCTAAAGACACGCGTGCGCCTTTGTAGCACAGCTTGCAATGGTGCAGCACAGCTTGCAATGGTGCAGCACGTTACGTGCTCCACACTCTTGTGTGCTGAAAGCGTACCGTGTCTGTTCCCAGTTGTGTTCCCAGTTGTGCGTGTTGGAGTGTAACATTAAGATGTGTATGTACTGGTGCATTTCAAATGTGGGCGCTGTGGGACTGGAGTGTGACGCAGTGCATCGTAAATACACTCTCAGGGGTGCGCCCTTCCCGGCTTGCTTAGGTTGAGCCTACCATGCCGACAACCTGGCTGTGTCATTGTCTATTTCCTCTTGAGGAGCGTCACTCTTTTAAAGGGTGACAACCCGCGTGTGTTGCAATATCTTAATGCATGTTGAGGAAGTCGCCTGGGAAAAGGAAACGTCCATAAAAAGTAAATTCTTTACTGTGAATTGTTGTGGTGCCGGAAAGGGTTTTATGTTGTGCTGCGTTGGGTGGACAATTTCCGTGGCGAGTATGTGATGTGTGGTCTCTTTGCAGAGGGGCGTCACAAACCCTCCACAATAGCAGCTAGAGCGGGGGTGGAGATCACTGGACAATCCTGTGTAACAGGAGATACTTACCTTGTTTGAAGCTCCTGTCAATCTGGTCTCCCAGGAGCTCATAAATACAATCTCTTGCAGTGGAAAGAAGGAAGGGAGAAAAGGAGAGATAGAAGGAAGGACGGGATAAAAGGATAGATGAAAAGAGGAATGGGTGATGAAGAGAAAGATGGATGGACGGATGGCAAGAATGGGGAAAAGATGGAGACAAAAGATAGTGATGGTACTGGGAATGTATGACACTATATGTGGGCAAGTTAACAAATAAAAGGAAGAGCTCGACCAGAGCTGAGCCATTCTCTGTCTTTGTTAGAACAGATTCACAATTGCTTTATTAACCTTCCTGCTATCTCAAATTTGCTTGAAAATGCACCATTTGCCCACTCTTTTTTCAAAATTTCCTCTGGGGGAGAACCGCGTAGGAAGGGTTACATTTGTCTTAATGCTAGAAAGGTAAATTGCCTCTACCTTTACCTTAAAGGCATGCATAATTAATATTCAGTGGTCATCTCACAATCGAGGGTATCTGTGCCACTGTGCGTGTTGCGCAAATAATAGCTAGGCTCCTGCTTGCATTGCTTCTACACAGCTTATGCTTGTCGTTGTTTGTGCTGCTTCAGTCCTGCATTTCTGGGAAAATAGTGCAGCTACTGTTTGTGTTCCGGGTATTGTGTGATTGAAGAAAGTTTGCACTGCTGCTACTAGTACAGCTCAATTTGAGCAAAACTTGTCGTAGAGTGGAATGGCATAGAGTGGAATCTCGTTGAGTGGTGTAGAGTGAAGAAAGTGTCATAGTGGAGTGGAGTAGAGTTGAGTAAAGTGTAAGAGTAGCGAGGAGTAGAGTGGGGTGTCATACAGTGGTGTAGTGCTGATTGGAGCGTCGTTGAGTTCCAACGAGTGGAGTAAAGTGTTGTAGAATGGAGTGGTTTTTGAGTAGAGTAAAGTGTCATAGAGTGGAACAGATAGAGTGCTGTAGAGTAGATTGTTGTATAGTTGTGTCTATGCTACTCAATCTATGCCATTCTACTCCACTTTATCCCACTCCACAACATTCCAAAACACCCTACTCCACTCTACTCTACGACACTCTATGCCACTCCATGACACTCTACTCCACTCAACGCCCCTACTCTCTAAGATACTCTATTCTTTCCACGACACTCTATTCCATTCCATTATATGACACTCTACTTCACTGTACGCAACTTTCTATATGCCACTCCATGCCACTTTACTCCACTCAACTCTGTGACACTCTACTCTACGACACTCTATGGCAGTCCACTAAACTGCACTCCACCCCACTCTAAGACACTTCACAACACTCTACTCCACTCGACCCCTTCATGACACTCCACTCCACTCCCCTCTACTCCACTCCAATCTACGACATTCCACTTCACTCCACTCGAGTCTACACCACTCAACTCCACTCCACAACACGTCATTCCACTCCACACCACTAACTTTTAGCCATGCTGAATAGCAACCACGCTGATATACAACATGGTTAAAACACATTGGCAAAGCCAATAACACTTGCATAGGCGAGACCTACTGGCTTTGCCAATGCTTGTTCTTTTTGCTTAAGCACTCAAAGAGATGCACATGTTTGCCATCTCTCTCTCTCTCTCTCTCTCTCTCTCTCTCTCTCTCTCTCTCTCTCTCTCTCTCTCTCTCTCGGATGCTTATCCATCACCAAATACTCATCCCTTTGTTCCTTGTTGTTTTCTACCTCCAGAAACATTTTGAGACATGGACAAAGTGGGCAATTGCCCTTGGCCACCACCTTCCACTGGGCCCTCTAGTAAAGTAAACATTTTGCTATATCCCCCTCTGTCTTTTTCTCTATTTCATCCTTTAACGTATAAGTCAATATTGTTTGGCATCATGTGGCTTGAATCACTAGAAAATGGGTAATAAAATGCAAAGTTGTCCAGGACAGAGGCCCCTAAGTATTTCTTGCCCAGTCCCCCCAAAATCCTTAGGATTGCACTGTCTCCCTCATGGGTTGCTTTGTTTCTATTGCACTCATTCCCCCACCCCTCATGATGCTCCTTCACTTGTGTGCTACTTTTCACCTCCACCACTCCTTTTTCTCTTATTCCACAACCCTCGCTCCCGTTCAGACCTTCCATCTGTTCCTCTGTCCCCCACTGGTCCTTTTTTTTTTTTTTTTTTTTTGTTTTTTAGGGTGCTGCAGCAAATTGCTGCCAGCCCTTCCACCTTACCTAAAAGTGCTTTCACACTGCTTCAGTTTATTACTTTAAAATAAAAATGGCGCCTACTTCCTTTCATAGGTGCACATAAGCTTGGTGATTTCTGCACACGCATCCATCATTGTGAGTGTCTATGAAATAATTCGGCCTTCAGCAGCAGCTGAGTCATTGCACATTTTTTTCTTTTGTCCAATGCTGTACAGCATCAGCAAAAAAAAAAAACATTCTATGCTCTACAGTATCACCAAGAGGCATTGGCAAAGTCATTAGATCCCAAAGGCAAGACCTTTTGGCTTTGCCAATTCTTTTATGTTTTTTTAGTGCTTTCAGTGTGGCACATTCTAGTAAATACACTTGTGTGAGGTTTCTGCCGACTACTTTCCCAGGCTGGAGGACATCTGCTCCACTGTGGGAGCAAACTCTGTTTCCATTTCAACTCCAGGGAATTCTTCTGCTGTTCCTTGCTATACACTCTTTACCCATATTTATAGTACTGCTAAGCATTATATGCACTACAACAACTGTAAGAGAGACAAATCTTCAAATCTGAAATCACAATAATGTCTGCTTTTCAGAAACGTAAGGTTTGCCTTGGTAACCATATCTTGTTGAATTATTTTCATTTTCCTTATGATTCCATATGGACGTTGTGGTTTGGTTGTACTTGTCATTGGGTATCTTATATTTAAATACACAGAATGAACAAGCATTGGCAAAGCCAGTAGGTCTCGCCTTTGAGGCCTGTTGGCTTAGCCAGCATCTCCCTTGCAGTGCAACATGGCTAAATGATAAACAGAAAGCCTATTGTGTCATGATGTGCATGCCTTCAAAATGATGCAACGTGGAGCTGAGAGGGGGGAGAAGCACAAGCTGGTGGGGGAGGACACCAGGGTGAGTGCATCTCAGATGGTGGTGTGAGTGAACCACATGAACGAAAGAGAGCTGCACAGAAAGCGTAGGAGAATCACACTAGATAGGCAGCTGGAATTCACATGCACTCTCCTGCTTAAACAAAAAGAAAAAAGTAGCACCTGAAAAGCAAGCAGTGTAGGAACACAGTAAGGCGGCCATGCTCCAGGGGAGGGCCAAACACAAGAAGGGGAAGGAAAACCCACACCATCTAATGAATAACTAGAGCAAATGAGAATAACAATTAAGACAACTAATGGTAAGAAATGGGCTGGCTCTAAGCCCACTAAAAGCTAACAATATGTCTCGCAACAAACCGTGCATGCGCTGTCTAGTAGGCAAGACCTAAAAATTGATGTCTCTGCAACTGGAAGAATTAGAGGCAATGGCATTATATTCGTTTCACAGATATGCACGTGTGTACACTTCCAGGTGCAAATCATTTCTAAATATTTTTTCCACTGTATGTTTAGATTTGCTTGGATTTTATGAGAATTACGGCTAAAGACAGTTTGGGGCGATAAACGCAAATGAGGTATCTTGGTATTCATAACAATGTATTCCTTTAAGTTCCCTGCGTTTTCTTTTCACTCAGTGCACGCATATAGAAACCTTTACTAAAATAATGATGTCATGGTTCAAACATATGCATAATTTGAACACCGAAAGCTGAGAAAATAGCGGTTTTAGAAAAGTAACACTTTGTTTAAGCAGGCATTTACGGGAAAAGATAACTCTTTTGTGTGACTTTAATTGACACATATTGAAACAGGACAAAGGTGAATCACAAATTGTGGGTACTGTTACGGTGACCATTTTCCGAAGCAAAGGGCCACCACTGTAGCCAGTTTGTTTTGCTTTTCATAAAAATTGTTTGCGAACTTGTCTAAATATAAAAAGGGGCACAGCACAGATAGTGGAAACCCCCCAGTGGCCAAGAGTTGAGGGACCCTTTCCATGCCTACTTTCTTATCTTCACTCAGGTCTTGAGGGTGGAAGTGACAAAGAGGGCTCTTTTGCTTGCTTGATGCATCTTGTGGGACCTGTGGTTACAAGGCGTGCAAGTTTCAAGCATTAATAGACCATTTCCTAGAACCGTCGTAATGGAGGTGAAAGACTACCGAGAAATCTTGGGCGGGGGAGCATTGTTTGTGTTTTTTACAGGTGGGAACTTGCTGATGTATAATGGGTTTGCTCAGCTGGGATAGTTTAACTGTACAGTAGATGTAGTGAAAGCACCAGATCAGGGCATTCTGAGGATCAAAAATCAGTAGAAGAGGACAGGTGTGTGTGACCAGCGGACCCCTTTCTGAAACAAAGTAATTTTTTGAATTATAATTGAGTTTCTCTTCCGCAGCTCCACCTTTTACTTCATGCCATTGGGTATTTTTGTGGGCATGGTGAATACGATCTCTTTTTTGTGGATTTTTCTTCAGCAGTCATACTGACCAGGCTTGCTGTTGCAAGGTATTTTCAAAAGCCAGTGGTTTGTGGTTGAACAATTTGATGCTTGCCATCAAATGATTCAACCACAGACCCCTCGCTTTTGAAGCCATGATTGTTACTTTGAGAGCCTCATCTTTGAAGGACTGGCTCACAATGTCTGAAGTGCACAATTTCAGGTGCTTGGGTGAGTGATGACACAAGTTTTAACACGAGAGTTGAAGTTTTGAGTTAGGATGAAATAATGATGCGACAAAATGTTTTGGTGAAAACCTGAAGGAAGATATAATTCTTGTGTTGAAATCACAAGGGGCTAACTACTGCAGCTGATGTGGTAGACTGTACTTGGAGAACATTTGTCCAGTTATTATCCAGCTAAATGCAGACTGACAGATGAATAAAGCAAGTAGTGCGCTCGATGACATACTGATGTTTGTTTTCTGAAGGGGCCCTCCTCATGATTGAATTGTAAACTTGCCTGCATAAACCTAGATTCTATGTCGGAACCGGAGGTGAGGGCTATGCTATACTTTCTTCACTTTTTGTTTTCACAGCAGCCATCTTAAACAACAACAAAGACTTCAATTCCCATGAACCATTGGTAAAAGGAAGAAATTCATGTCCAACCAATCAACTACATAAATCTCCCTTTATATTTCTCTGTCGATTCACTGCTCCAGCAGCTGTCAGACAAGTGTTTGTCCCTGGGTCTCTTCTTTTGATGTTACTCTGCATGTTATTAACATGGAAGTTTTTATTAACTGTATAATTTATTTAAATCATTACAGTAGAAACAATCAATGTAAAAAAACTAAAAACAATGATTTCGAACCTCCGTGCTGAGTAAAATTTAACACCCCTCCCCGAGTCCCACATAGTCTTTCCCCTGCATATAAGGACATGTTTTTGGAGCCCCCGTTTGTGCCCTGAAGATAATCAACATTACGGAGCTCCTGAACTGCCCTCTGTGGCGCACTAGGTGTCTCTCGAGGGGCGATGCTCTCTTGTTTTAACATGTATTCTTGACATTTTATCTTTCCAGAGGTGCGGACGCAGGAACGCTCATGGCCACTTTTGTCCTCTATTATTTGCCTCAGATGAGGGGCCAGCGCACAGCGGTCTTCTGACTGCCAGAGGGTGCGTGTCTTATATGCGGTGCGTCTTCTGACGCTACCATTTCTCCCTTTCCCTGGCGGCCAGAGCGCGGCCCGCCGGGGTGAGCAGATTGTGTGCGCCCTGACCCTCCCTGGAGACTGAAAGCCCCTACGGGGGTCTGCATTTCGTTTTCAGCCTGCAACAGTGCTTCCTCAAGTGGTCGGGAGTTCAACCCAGGCGTCAATTGTTAGCCCTACTAAAATAAAGTATATGAACAAGTAACTGTGGTTCACTTGGGATAGTCTCACAAAACAGAGACTGAGACTATAAACATAAATTAAAATTTATAATATTAGAGACAAAATAATCCTGCCATATGGAGAACCCAGAACGAATAATAGTCACAACTAAATAATGCACAAAGAATTATGAAACTAATTAACGCAATAAGGAAAGTAGAATTAAAAACTACGTCCCCAATTATTCCCAAAACACAAAAACATTGACCAATTGCAACAGTTGTGAATGGAAATTAAATATTAAAAGTTGCAAGATTTTGTCAAACAGACCACAGATAATGCTAATAAGGACTATACAGAGCTATACGCTTCCAACGGTTATTCAAAGCAATACCATTCATCAAAAATAACAATAATATAAAGATTGACCAGGACCATCATTAGGACAATCTGTTGCAAGATCAAAGTAACCATACACGTTTTTACCTACATGAAACAAGGGAAATGGGACAGAAAATATATTAAAATTAATAATCTTACTAATTATAATAAATACAACACCACAAGGGTGACCGAAATTGAAAGAGTTCCCAAGTAGTAGAAACTGAAGGTTGTCATCACCAAAAAGCATGTGCTGATTAAAAAGGCAGGCCACAAGATGGCCTGCATGGAGTTAGGCTACTTGACGCAAGAATAAAGCAAGCGAGGGCGTGGCCAACAGCCGGGAACAATGGCCACACACTAGTGCGGCTCCGGCCCTGACCGTCCTCTCACTGCGTCTATCCTGTACTAAATCCGTCTGCTAAAGTCACACAGCACACAGAGAAGGAGTAAAGAGGATCCTCAACTCACTCAAAAGGATTTGTAATACAACTGAGGCGATGACACCCCCTGCGACAAAAACACCTGCGGAGCGGCAAATTAGACTAAGAAGCAACTAAAAGGACAGCCGAAACTCCACTAACCTTAAAGAACTTACAGAAACTAAACCACACGAAGGAAAGTGGAGGCAACACTCTGTAATGATCATCAAGAAGAGTGGATGAGTATAAAATTAATGGTATATAATGACTTATGTAGCAGAAGGCCCTATTCACTGGGGGGAGGCAGGGGGAAAGTTGAGCCACGACTCCTCCACACAGGGTTGGGAGGGCGACTGGCACTCTGCACAGTTGGGGAAGCGGGCCATTGGATTCCGTTAGGCAGGGTGGCGGGTGGAAAGAGTTTTGGGAGGGGGGTAAAATAGAACAGTTAATTGTTTTATGTTAGCACAACAACGAAGCATGCCATATGAGGCACTGTCAGGGCCTGGCACACAACAGCAAACCCTCAGGGCGCCAAAACTCAGAGAAGGAAGTAAGCCATATATACGCTCCGCACGGTCAAAGTGTTTTGAGAGGGGGGACAGGTCAAGGTGCCTAGATTTCAAAACGACAAGCATAGTCAAAACAAGCCTGACATACACCCGTGACAAGAAGATTCATATATATATCACAATATGCACCATCGAATAGTACACTCCCGCAGCTATGGCGAGAAACTTAGGTAGGGACCTGAAGTTCCTTACTTGGAACGTGAATGGGCTGGGTGATAAACTAAAGAGAGGAATGGTCCTCCAATATATAAAAAGACAAGCCCCAGATATTGCTCTAGTGCAAGAAATGCTTCTAATTGTCAATACGTGTAAAGCATTAAACAGATGGGGCAATCGACTCGTAACACACGCAGGGTTCACTCCTTGTTCCCAGACCTTATGGGGAGCATTTGGTGTCATCATAAAAGGACAAGCGCTGGCACGAATGGTGGGGCACACAAAAGAATTTACAAAGCGCATTGAACAATTGGAGGAGGAGATCTTATTAGGAGAGAATAACCTGGCCCAGACTACTGACGACACAACGACACAGCCCAGCAAGCGTTAGCGGCCAAGAGACTAGACTACAGGCAGCTACTTACAGAGACAGGTAGAGCCAGACAAAAGACTATATACCATCGGACATATGAACATGGAGAGAGAACAGGCAAACTATTGGCATGGCTTGAGAGTAGGGAGCAGGCAAGCAGGTGGGTCCACTAGCTCAGGGGTTCTGTGGGGGAGGACCCAATCCATTCACAAGATATAGCAGAGGCTTTCGCTACCCACTTCGAAACCATCTACACTTCTGCAACGGTATCAACATTCACAGACAATCAAAACCTTCTAGCTGCTATTCAGGTCACCGGCCTCTCACCTGAAGAGCAAGATCCCACAGTAGAAGAAATACAGCTTGCGATCCAAGACATAAGCTCCGGCAAAGCAACGCGACCAAACAGGCTGCCAATCGAGTTCTTCAAGTTGGCTGCAACTAAGTTGACTCCCCACCTCCACCAAATGTACCTGGAGATTTATGAAAAAGGTCTTCTGCCAGCCGAGATCCGATTAGCCATGATAGTGGTAATACACAAGAGGCGCAAACCAGCACACAATTGTGGGGTGTACAGACCCATCTCCCTCCTCACAGCGGAGGCCAAAATACTCGCAAAAGTATAAGCGAACAGGCTCATCCCGCTGATCACTAAATTGGTGCACCCGGATCAGTCTGGCTTCATGCCCAGCTGAAACACTGCTTCAAACCCGCATTGCCTGCACTTTGATCTGGGTAGGAAAGACACATTAAGAGAGGATGTAGCCCTGCTGTCCTTAGATGCCAAAATGTCCTTTGATACTATTGAGTGGCAATACCTCTTTGCTGTGTTGAAGCGAATGAGTTTCGGACCCAAATTCATAAAGTGGATCGAGCTCTTGTACACGGACCCAAAGTCAAATTTGTCGTAAATGGTCACACATCATGGCAGATTCGGTTGGGCAGAGGAACCAGAGGAACCAGACAGGCGTGCCCACTCTCGCCATTGATTTTTGCACTGTTGTTGGAACCCCTGGCAATCTGGGTTAGCGGTGACCCTTTGATACGGGGACTTAAATGGACAGAACATCACGAAGACAGAATAACCCTATGCGGATGACATTTTATTATACATGGCATCCCCTGCATCTTCATTACCCTGCGTCTTCCGCATATTTGGTAACCACTCAAGTCTCAATTGTTCCTAGTGCATGGTCCTAGACCCAAACTACCGAAAGGCTATGACATCCCCGTCACAACAGACGGATTCCATTATCTGGGGATTTATAACCATGAACCCTACAAAATTCTATGAAGCCAACTTACATGGTCCTTTGACACGCCTGCGAACCAATGTCAAACACCGGCGAGGCCTCCCGCTGCGTTTGCTGGGTCGAGCAGCTCTCTTCAAAATGTTAGTGCTACCCCTCTTCCTATACGCACTGCAAAACACCCCCTACCTGGTCCCAGATTCCGATTTCTCAAACATAGACAGCGTAGTGCGTACTCCTTATGGGACGGGCGGGCACCGCGTATTGCGATGCAGAAGTTAACGGCAGAGTGGTACGATGGTGCACTGCCTGACCTTAAGCTTTATTACTGGACATCACAGTTAACAGTGATTATTCGCTGGGTGTATGGTTGCCGAGCCGAGCCAAGCCTTCCCACGGTTTTGTGGCTGATGGAGCAGGGAGGATATCACAGAGCACTATATACAAACCCCAAACGACTAGGTCTAACGGAACCCACGGCTCGAACAGTAGAAATCTGGCATACAGTCAACCAAAAACTCAACGGGGACAAACAAATTACACTAGCAACCCCACTCTGGGAACCCGAGTGGCTGGGCTGATTGAGTACCTGCCCCGGGTTCGATAAATGGAACATGATAGACATTTCATCAGTAGGCGATATGTGGAACAAAAAAGGATTGGTCACATTCACGGACCTCCAGGAAGAATATCAACTTGCACAGTCTGAAACTTTTAGGTACCTACAGATGAGGGTGCCCCAAAAAATGGGATCGAAAGTGGGCGGCATGTAACAGACACAGAGGCGAGATATGCCTGTCCCCTATAGTCGAACTTCGCAGGAGGGTGGTGGGGCTGCAAGACTTGCCAAACGAAGTGGGTTAGAGATAAGATAGTAGAAATTTTCGAAATTGCCACTCTGCAAAGGAAATGTAGCTACATTGTGCCTGGACACTGTCAAATGACTAACTGTACTGCTGTGCTTTTGTTGTTTTGTTCAATAAAAAGAGTTAAACAAAAAAAAAAGAATAAAGCAAGCACCAGCAGTCCACAGAGAAAACAAATAGATATAAAGACACTTAAAAAGTTTAATAGAGTTCCTAAGATGTGACAAATCCATCACAAGTAACTTAGCCAAGATTAGGTTCAAATTCAGCGCAATTTACCCCATTCGTAATTTGGGCTGCATATGAAAGGCTTACTGCTAGGACACCAAACAGAATATAAAAATTACCGACAGCCCAGGGAGTACATCCAATTGAGATTGACACATGGATTTGTCTCATCTTAGGAACTCTATTGCACTTTTTTTTTTTGTCAAAATTGTTTTTTATTAGCTTCAGAAAAGGCATAACAAACAGTACAGAGCAGAACATGTGTCTCGTAGCCGAGTGGACCGTCAAGCAGTAGTGGATACAACATCAGAGTACCGACCTTCCTCAAAACCCAGAAGAGGCGAGCCTCCCCCATAGGAACACTCGCTAATGGAAGGGTACAGAGTAGCTAGAATAGGGAGAGGGTGCAAGCCCGGAAATATACCCCGGAGACCCCCAGTGGGCGTCTATCGGGTTCTAACAGACCTGCGCCGGCCAGTACTCCAAAAGGCTCAGGCAAACCACCAGCTGACACTGTGTCATGAAGCTGTAGAACCTGTTTACGACCCCCCCCCCCAACTCCCCACAATCCCTCCCGCCCCACCCGCCCCACCCCACAAAATATAAGAGGAAAGAAAGAAGAGAAAGATAGAGAAATAGAGAAAGAGATGGGAGGGGCTCCGGTAGAAGGCCCAAAGGTCCGGTGTCGGAGCGAGGGAGGGGCGAGGCCCGCCCAGAGCGGATACAGGACAAGGACTCCCCCTGAGACCCTGTGACAGCGAACCCCTCCATCAGGTGGTGCCGCCCATAGCCGCCCCGTCCGCCTAAAGCTGAAACAGCTGCAAGCCCCGGAGCTGTGGCGGACATACCGCCGCCGGCAAGCCGCTGGAAAGGAAATTCACCAGAGGGCCCCACTTAGATTCAAAGGTGGTATAGTCATCCCTGAAGATGTCCGCCATTCTTTCCAGGCTCAAGAGCCTCCAGAGGCGGGCCTGCCACATCGAGGTCGTGGGAGCCGCCTGCTTCTTCCAATTGGCCGCGATAGCCACCTTTGCCGCTCCCAGGCATAACCACATCACGGCCTTATCTGCTCTGGTTTGGTAGCGCAGGGAGGGATCTCGGAGGCCCAGCAGTGCAGTCGCCATGGAGGTGGGGATCGGGTAGCCCAACATAGATTTAATTTGCGCCAGGATCTCCTCCCAGAAGGGGCGGATCGTGGGGCAGGTCCACCAGATGTGCTGAAAGTCCCCCAACAACCCACAACCCCTCCAGCAGCGGTCAGAGGTGCCAGGGAAAATACGCCGCAATTTAGCAGGATATAGGTACCAATCCACCATTACCTTCCTGTGCGCCTCACGCAGTTCAATCGAGTGGTTGTGCTTCGATATGTCCGACCACAGAGCCTCCCATTCCCGGTCCTCAATCGGTCTATGTAGCCCCTCCTCCCATTTAGCCTTATAGCGCGGGGACGGGGAGACCACAGTGGCCAAAAGGTGCCCCTAGAGAAATGAGATGGCCCCCCTCATGGCGGTGGTAGTGCGTATGAATCTTTCAAATGGTGTCTGGGGCCTGCGGATGGCCGCCTGGACTTCCTGTGATTGCAGCCAGTGCTTGAGCTGGAGGTATCTAAAGTGTTCAGTCTGCGGAAGGCTAAAGTCGGTCCTGCATTCGGAAAAAGTCATCAACCGTGACCCCCTAAAGAGATGTCCTATCATTAAACATCCCCCCTCCTCCCAAGCCGCGAAAGGCCCCCTAGCGAGCGCCGGCGGGAAGGTCGCCAACCCATGAATAGGGGTGTGGGGGGAAGGGAAAGTGGTCCACCGCTCGTCCGCCGCTAATGTATCCCAAACCCGCAACGTCGTTTTGGTGGGCGTGCTGATGTACGCGTTGTCCGGTCTCTCGAGTTTCGGGCGCCACGCTATATCCCAGATAGTCCGACCCGCCACCGACCTGTCCATATGTAGCCAATGTTTATCCGACTCTCTCTTTGACCATTCTGTCAATACGCGCAGTTGAGACGCCTTATAATAAAGTTGGAAGTCGGGGAGGCCCGCCCCGCCCGCAGCGCGAGGCCTCCGCAGCATGGAGAATGATAGGCGGGCTCTTCCCCCCTGCCAGATGTAGCGAGAGCAGAGGGAGCGCATCGTTGAGAAAAAAGAGAGGGGGACCTCAATGGGGAGGGCTTGAAACAAATGGAGCAGTTTCGGCAATATTGTCATTTTAAGCGAGTGGATACGCCCCATCCAAGAGATAAACAATGGCTTCCAGCGCGCTAAGTCGGCCTTAATTTGCGTAAGCAGGGGGGGGAAGTTGGCCTTGTATAGGTCGTCTACAGAAGGGGTGAGCTGAACTCCCAGGTACTGGAGCGATGCAGCCGCCCATCGGAAAGGTGTGATCTGCTGGCTGCGCAAGAGCTCATCACCCTGGAGCGTAAGGTTAAGGATGTACGACTTGTCCTGGTTAATCTTGAACCCCGCCACCCGTTCGTAACGGCGCAGTTCGGCGTGGAGAGATGGGAGCGACGCGGAGGGGTGCGTGAGGGAGAGGAGCACGTCATCTGCAAATAGGGAGAGCTTATGATCCTCTCCCGCGAATGGAATCCCCGTTATCTGCGGGTTGTGTCGAATGGCCATCGCCAGGGGCTCAATGCTCAAGGCAAACAGGAGGGGGGATAAGGGGCAACCCTGCCTGGTGCCCCTAGAGAGGGGGAACGGAGCCGAACATGTCCCATTCACCTGGACACGCGACGTTGGGATCCGGTAGTTGGCCTGAATCATAGCGATAAAGGCATCCGCAAAGCCCATCCGGCGCATGGTGGAGAAGAGAAAGCCCCAGTCCACCCGGTCGAACGCCTTCTCGGCATCCAGTCCCACGAGGATGGCCGGCAAGCGTCTCTTAGAGGCTTTTTCTATGAGATGTACAATACGTCGCGTGTTATCGTGCGTTTGCCTCCCTGGAATGAAACCTGATTGGTCGGGATGTATCAGCGCTGTCATGAGTGGATTGAGCCTAGTGGCCAGAATAGAAGAATACAATTTAGCGTCTAGATTTAGAAGCGCAATCGGGCGATATGAGGAACATTGGTCCCTGGATTTCCCCGGCTTTGGGAGGACCGTAATAACCGCCTCCGCCATGGATGGAGAGACCACCCCCTGAGCGATGACGGCGTTAAAAAGAGTTTGCAGGCGTGGAGCCAGATCTGGCGCGAAGGTGCGGTAAAAGAGGGCTGTAAGGTCTATTGCACTTTTTAAGTGTCTTTATATCTATGTCGTTTCTCTGTGGACTGCTGGTGCTTGCTTTATTCTTGCGTCAAGTAGCCTAACTCTATGCAGGCAATCCCGTGGTCTGCCTTTTTAATCAGCACATCTTTTTTGGTGATGGCAACCTTCCCTTTCTAGGACTTGGGATCTCTTTCAATTTCTGTCACCCTTGTGGTGTTGGGTGTTGTATCTATTATGAATAATAAGATTATTAATTTGAATATATTTTCTGTCCCATTTCCCTTGTTTCATGTAGGTAAAAAACTTGTATGGTTCCTTTGATTTTGGGATACATTGTCCTGATGATGACCCTGGTCAAGTCGAACTGTGGGCTGAAACGTCCACCTCTATCTAAGCAATATTGACTGCCTTATGTTTTGTTTTGTTTGAGTCTTACTTTTTCATAAATCTTTGAATTATTGTTATTTTTTATGAATGGTATTGTTTCGAACGAACCGTTGGCAGCGTATTTCTCTCTAGCCCTTATCAGCATTATTTGTGTTACTTTTAAATTGTTTATTTAATTAAAAACCCTTTGTGACCAAATCTTTTAACTTTTGGTAATTGATTTTTTACTCACAACTGTTGCAATTGGCCACTGTTTATGTGTTTCGGGAATAATTGGGGGCGCAGTCCTTAATTCTTCTTTTCTTATTGCGTCAATCAGTTTCATAATTCTTTGTGTTATTTAGTTGAGGCTATTGTTCATTCTGGGGTTCCCCATATGGCCGGCTCATTTTTTTCCAATAGTATATGTTTTCATTTATGTTTATAGGCTCAGTATGTGTTTGTTGAGACTATCCCAAGTGAACCACAATTACTTGTTGATATATAACTACCCTGGTTCACAGAGTTACAGGGTTTACCTCGTAAGTTTATATTATTACTACTGAATTAAAGTGCATTTGGTGTCCTAGTGGCCCCCCACCTCCCAATTGTGCAAATGAAAGAATCTATAGCTATCAGGCTATATTTCAACACCCCTGTGTACCCACCAGTCAATGCTTCCCTCTTTAGTGATGCATGAGTTAGAAGACTCATATGTTGAAGAGGAATCATTCTCCTATTTTCAAATCATAGATGAGTTCTCTGAGGCTATGGATGCTTCCATCCATAAGGCGGTCTCAGACGCTGTGACGCTGTTGGAGCAGAAACTCCTCCCAATGCCTGAAAGATGCTATAAACACCTCACACCGAGGGAAGACCTACCAGGACATTCGAATCTTCCCTATACCTCAGGACAGCCTGACGGGAGACACCCGAGAACCCGCTCAAATGTCTGCACGCCCCGGGGGTTGACTTAGACATCTCTGCAAGGCTTAAGAAGGCTTTCATGAACCAAGCTCTGACACTGCCCCTATCCCCCTACTCCTACACCCGGGGCGTTGCTGGCGCTATGCGCACAGGAAGCCGGCCAGCCCTCTTCTCTCCCTCCTGATGCAGAGAAGTTCTCCACATGATCTGATGGGGAGTTGGAGCATGAGAGGCCATGGCTCCCGTCTCCGCCCCAGCAATGAGGATGCTTGACCCAGAGAAGCTAATGCGTCCTCGTTCCTCCAACTGGACCCTGACAGAGAAAGTGTCCACATACATGGTGGGTAGTCTGCACAAGCCACTGGACAAAGAAATACACAATCGCCTGAGATCAGAGTGCCCTCGTCCATCGCTGGATGACATGGCGGCTTGGATGCCTGAACTAGACACATGGATGGCTATGTTTCTAGCTAAGTATGTCATGGAACCAAAGAAGGTAATCAACCACTCATTGTGGTCATGTCAGGACAAACTTCTTGATGTGACAGGTCCACTGCCAAAGATCCTGGACATGGCTAAGGACGCCAAAGCCTCAGGTGCACTAATTTATTCTCATGTACTATCAGGCTAGGCCCAACACTCCCTCATCTTTCTGGGCAATGTCAGCTGCGCCATCTCTACCAAGAGGCACAGGTCCCATCTGATTAAGATCCACCTGAAATTAGGAGATCTAGCGATCTCTGAGGTAGGCCAGGTCGCTCAAGGTGGGCTCTTCAGAGAGCCTTTTATTAAGGAGCACGGCAAGTTTGTCTCCACCTTCAACTCTCTCTATGAGGCCCAGTCCTCCATTTAGCGTATCTTTGACCCCAAGGTTTTTGCAGGGGGCGCTTGGCCAATCGTCCTCAGTTGCATGCCCCCGCTGGAGGTCAGGTCTCTTCCCGGAGACAGTTCCCAATTTAGGGGTTTCTACCCACCAGAGGTTACCCTCATCACAGAGGTTCCAGAGGAGGCGGAACCTCAGCTAACGTCCATAGTGAGTGTAACTCTAATTGCTCACAAACCGTTTGGTGGGCGCGTAGCACATTTCATGCACAATTGTAAAGGTTTAACTTGAGGATCCCGGGCCTTGCAAACTGTTCATGGTTTCCACATAGAGTTCTTCAGATCTCTGCTTCAACCCTTCTCTCCATGACTGCTATTCTTTGCAGAGGCCGTGTTTATCGACTTGGAGGTCAAAGAACTCCTCTCCAAAGGGGCTATCATTCCTACCACAGTCCATCTCTCTGGATTCCTTAGCAATTTATTCCTGGTGAAAAAAATGAGATGGAGGCCAGCACCGTGTGATAAATCTTTGCGAATTCAACGAGTGGCTGGTCTTCCGCCACTTCAAGGGGGTGGGATTCATCTGCTGCGGGACCGCCTCAGACCCAACGACTGGTTGGCACGTCTGATCTCAAGGAAGATTACCTCATGATCCCAATGTACCTGCTGCATCATCGGTTCCTCCAATTCTGATGGCGACTCTAAACTTTCAAATTCACAACCCTCCCATTCCACCTATCATCCACTCCTTGGTGCTTAACCAAGGTTCTCAAACCGGTGGTGGATCATCTACGGGCCAGAGGGATTTGCATTATTGTGTATCTGGACGACATTCTCCTCATGGATCTGTGTCCGCAGACACTGAAGGCCAACCTGCGGAGAACTGTCACGCTCCTTCAGTCTCTGGGGTTCATCATCAACGGGGAAAAATCAGTCCTGTCCCTGACTCAGACTCTCGCATTCCTGGGCTTTGTGGTAAATGCGGATGAGGTGACCATGAGCCTTTCCTCCACGAAAATTTCCAAAATACGACACAAGATCTGCTGAACGCTCTCCAAATCGTTCACATCTCTCACACAGATCAAAAGGCTAATGGTCCTCCTCTATGCAGGCCATATTTCCTGGGCCTCTGCATTATCGAGCCCTCCAAAGACTGAAAGCGTCCCACATCTGCAGGTGTCTCACGTCATCCCAACATGTTCACCTCTCAGAGGACGCCAAAGGCGAACTTCAGTGGTGGCTCACGCACATGGAAGCCTGGAATGCAATATTTATCTCCCAACCGGATCTAGTGATAGAGTCCGATGCCAGTGGCACAGGCTGGTGTGCATGTTGTGGGTGTTTCGCCACCGGAGGTAGATTCTGTCACAGGGCAGTCCTTACACATCAGTTGCCTCGAGTTAATGTGAGATGCTCCTTTGCTGTGAGATGCTGGGCCAAGGACAAGGCACAGTGTTGTGTTCTTTTAAAGATGGACAATGTGGTGGCCTTCTGCTTCATCAATCATTTGGGTGGCACCAAATCCAGAGCCCTCTCGGATTTGGCCCAAAACGCCTGGGAATATTACCTCAACAACCACATCTTGGTGGGGGTGGAACACCTCCTGGGTGCAGCCAACCATGTTGGGGGATGGCAGTCACGTTATCTGTGAGACGCAAGTCTTTGGCAATTACATCTGCTATTATTTCAGGCTCTTTTGGACCACTGTGGCCCTTTCACTGTGGACCTTTTTGTGTCTCCAATGCATTAGCTGGAGACCAGATCCCAATGCAGTGGCAATCAATGCCTTCCTGCAAGATTGGACAGTGATAATGAGGCTTGCAGCCTAAACTCGTAGACAGCAGGCGGACCTAGTGGTGGTGACCCCCGATCTGGAGGTTTCAAGTATGGTTTCTGGTTCTGATGGAACTTTCTTGGGTCTCCAATCCATCTACCCCTGCTTACAGATATTCTCAGGGATCCCTCCAGGAACTCTCACCAATTGATTCTGGAAGGAACCCTTCATCCCATGGCATGGAGGTTTACAGGACTCGATGCGAATCTCCTCTCTGCCCCCTGGTTATACAGCACAATTAAACGATACCTGTCGTATTGGACTCAGTGGCTGGGTTTGTTTTAAGTAAAGAAGCTTGGGGACAGATGTTGTCCATGCCTTTAGTTTTCTGGCATCTCTGGCTTTGGAAGGCATGGCCTATATATAGATTGGCCTATACTTTGTGTTTGGCAATATCATCAGGACAAGCCCATATTGGTGGTCATCCGATAAGGGAGCATCCAGTGGTTCGGAAACTACTAAGGGGCATTTTTGCTGTGTCTTCCCACAGAACCAAGGTATTGAACGTTTTTATATCCTGGCCTAGTAATCGATATTTCTCCAGGAAGGAGCTGTCAGCAAAGCTAGCTACCTTGCTGTGTCTGGTGTTCCACGGAAGGGTCTCTGATGTGAGAAAGTTTACCCCGGACGTGTTCACTCTCCTTATATATAGACATACTAAGTGTAACTCACAGGTAATTTCAAACCCTGCCTTTGTGGATTCTCTCAAGTTATGTGTTTGTTGTATTAAGGTATTTGAGTTCATGACAGAGAAGGTCCATCCCCCTGGCAAACAAAAACCATATAAGGCGGTATCTTCTCCTATAATTGCAAGATGAGTAAGATGGGCCATGCAAGAAGCTGGAATTGATACCAAGTTGCTTGGGGAACATTCCACCAGTAGAGCTATGGCTGCTAAGGCCTTCGCCCTTGGGGCACACGTGGAGGACATGCTTAATACCACAGGCTGGTCCACAGACTCGACTTTTAAAAGGTTATTTTTCAAATCAGTCTCCTCCTTGGGACTAACGTGCCTTTGGAGGATCACTACTACATTGCTATGGTCTCAGTAAGGCTTGTGCATTTGATGCCGCCCGAATTGGAATTGTTCAGAGATACCACAAATGTTCACATACTTATTTGTAGACAGGTACATTTGATATATGCTGTAACTAGGGGCTTCACTCAGGATTTGGCAGATCAAGAGAAATGTCATAAACCTGTCATAAAACAACTCTAATTAGAGTCTGAGGAACCGCTTGGTTACCATATGCTGAGCCTTTGCTGGCTCCACCAATTTCAAACTCTGACCCAGAGGTTTATCTGCTGCAGGGCCTCCTGGACTTAGTGGGGCTCACCTTGTCCTTTAAAGGACAGTACTGCCATCCCTCATTTTATCTACCCATGTCCACATGCAATGCAGAGGGAGGTGTATACTGAGAAAAAAAGAGTGCCTAGGATAGAGCCTTGTGGTACCTTAATTCGGAGTTTGATGGGTGTAGATGTCTTGAATTTCCAAACAAATGACAAAGAGTATCCATATAGGTAAGAGATTAACCATTTATGAACTGGAAGTGTGTCACTGTAGAATGAAGAGACGGTAAACCATGATGTCTTCGCGTGATATCTCCTTACCACAGTCACCTAGTGGATTAAAAGAGAATAGCAATGTGGGGCAGTTTAACATTGTCAAAGGCATCTAGCTCTAGGACTATGAGAATGGAAGAGAGGTGATGATGAAGTTTGATACATGTAAAAGAGCAGTTTCCATTAAGTGGAAGGTGTGGAAACAGGATTGCAGGGATTAAGTAAATTTTATAAAAATAGGTTAAACATAAAATGGTAAAATACAAATAGTTCCAGTTAGACAAAGGGGAGTAAAAATGCTGAGCAATAGTGGGAGGGAGTTGAAAGTTGGTAGAGAGCTTTCTTTTTAAGAAGACATAGGACCATGATGAACTTGAAACTGTATGCGAAAGTGGCAGGTTTGTATGTCAGAATTTCTGATGGATACTCTAACCTCAGATTCCTCACCTTTAGAATATCCCTAGGTGCAAGGTTGGATCCAGAAGAATGTTCAGCATAGCACCTGTATTGATCCCAACACATGACAGAAGTGATGACTCCAACTAAGCATGCGTATGTCCTTTCCTCTCTTTCTGTTCTTTCGTACACGCAGCTAGTGCCTAACTTTTTCTCTTCAGTTGAAGAGTTGTTTTTCTCTAAATTCCTCTCCAGTGCTCAAGGAAACATATTGCTTTTTAAAATTAAATGGTTAAAACCTTGTAGGATCTGTTGCTAGCAGGTGTCTGTGGCAGATCCCCAAAAGATGTGCCTCTGGTGTTTAGGTTTTGGCCACACCTTCAAGTCATGTGAAGAGTGTGAGCTGATGTACCTAAAGGTGATTGGGGATTGCAAAGCCAAGCTGTACATGCCCGGACGCAGCAGGAAGTTGTGTAAGATTCACTTCCACACGAAATCAAGAGCACAGACCAATTCCTGCTCTTGGGGCCCTCCCCAAGACATTATGTCATCGCTGTCTAATTCTTCTGGTAAGTTAAAGTCCAAAAAGAAACCTGAGGAGTCCAAGCAGGCCTCATACTATCCTCGCCACTCTCCTTATGAGAAGTTAGGAGGACATCAAGGTTGCCCCTTTTTATCATTCCCTGTCCCCTATTGAGAAGTTGAATCCGCAGTTGATCTCAATGCACCCCGCATTTCAGGGCTGCTGGCAACACCATAACAGATTGAGGTGTTTAAGTAAGCCATGCTACGAATATTCGTCACCTTGCCAGCTCCCTCTTGTGCCCCTTCTGGCCCCGCAGATCTGCATAGGCCTCCATTTGGGTTATTCCCAGCCGGTCACCCTTTATATGACCCCCTATTTTGCATTAAGGTTCAGCTCTGACTCCTCGTCTGGCACAGTGATCCATGCCAGTTCCTGCCACGTCCATGACACGAACATGAAGGAGGGTGCTAATCTCTTTGACTCTGAACTAAATCTGTCTCCAGCTCAACCTAAGACACTCCCTGAACAATTCTAACGGGCCCAGCCCAAATACGTTCTGACTTGGACTAAACAGTGCCTTTGACTGGGAATCGTCCTCCACTGCTCCATCAACTTTTCAGATCAGACTATGACCAAAGAATACTTTAGAAACACTACATCACCACGCATTGAGAGTCCAAAACTCGGCTTCCTTTTTTATTACTCATTGACTTTAAGCTTGCCTTTGACCATGTAGAGCGCTCCACTGGCTTTTGACTAGGTTTGCGCTATAGAAATACCATATTCATATATACCATATACAAAGTCCGCTAACTTTTGGTGATAATGGCGATGGATTTCCCCCACAATATCATGATAATTTTTATTTGGATCTACAAAAGTCCTAAGTATTGGACACTTTTCCTGACTTGGGAATTAATTATTTTCCTACCCTTCAACAGACGAGACAGACTCATTCACTGTAGTCATCAGACAAGTGGCTTGCAATTACCATCTGTTGAGGTGAAAACATCCTCACTGAAGTCTAACGGCCTGGAAGACCTCTTCTCAGCCTTTTCTGCCATTCAAAAAAGCATTGACTGACACCCTCACAGGGGCTTTGGCTAAACCCTGCTCTTGCCCACCTCTAAACAGGCAGATGGCTTGATGCCACTGACCTGCTCCGGGTGGCCCTGCCTTCCTGACGCAACACCCTATGCCTGAGAGCCTGGAATGGTTAATCCTGATTCTCTCCCTATGAGAAATTTAGAAAGAGGATGTTCTCTTCGGCTAACCTTGTCCTTTGGTCAGTGAACGCCAGCTGTTTGCTGGGAAGATATTCCCATGTATTATGTGATATGGTCTTAGAGATTTTACTACCAGTCCCAAGGGAATTCTGTGCCACCGTAGCTAATATCTTTGAGAATAGCTGGGACACAGCCAGATATTGTCAGGACTGGGCATGGCAAACTGTTTAGGCAGAGCTATCAGGGCTAGCGTGGTGCTCCGACGCCACACATGGTGAGTTCCACGGGCCTCGTGGGTGATATCCAAGCGTCACTCATGTATTTTATTTTTATTTTTTTGTTTTATATAGCGCAAACTCGACCCGAAGGTATCAGAGCGCTTTACATGAGCCCCAGTTGCATTACAGACGGGCACATTCATTTTTTGGGCACGGGGGGGATTAAGTGATTTGGCCAGGATCACAGGATGTTTTAGCCCCCCGCCAAACTCGAGCCTGGTTCCCCAACTTCAAAGTCAGCCGCTCTAGCCGTTAAGCCATACCCTCCCTCTGCCTTTTGACAGGCCTCACCTATTTGTAGAGAAGGCTGACTCGTCCCACGAGCACTTTAAAGAAAGTAGAGCAACGGTGTGCTTCATCTGTCTCTTCACACCTCCAAGGCAGTATCCCCAGCAATTTTGTCAATTTCAAGACGTAGCTCAGTGTTTTGCTTCTAGGCAGTGTAAAGACTCAGAACCCCAACAACAGGCACTCCTGTTTTTTGGGGGGACTTGTTTTGGTAGGCGATCCCGCAAACAGCATCCAGGCTGTCAAGGGTAGCAGACCTTCCAGTACCCAACTCCTGTGGCAGCAGTCTTCAAGCCTCTTTAGTGTGCCTTAAGAGGAATCAGTCATTTTATTCATGGGTGGCAGACCATAACATTCTTCAGGTTGGCCCTACAGATAGTTCAACTGGAAAACGAAAGTGATGGCAGTGGTCGCAGTGTACCTTCAGATGTCGAGTGTAGACGTAATCCTCTAACTCAATAGCTGGTTATTAAAGGTAGGCTCGCCATTGTCAGTGGTGGGCCTCCTCCTAACGACAATGAACCTCCTGACATTATTGTAGTTCACTATAAACGTTGCAAAGTCACACTAGACTCCTTCGCCGAGGCTCCCTTTCATCAGAGCCATCCTGGATACGGTGTGATATGGGGTCTTCACTCAGGATCAGAGAGTCCACGAAATTTGAGCTATGATCCCAATGTTTAAGCCTCGGTCCTGGGTCTCGGTGAGGGCAACTCTGAAGCTTCTTGGTCTATTGGCCTTCTGTATCCTTCTCATTGATCATGCTAGATGGCAGATGTTGGCTGTACAGTGGGATCTGAAGTCTCATTGTTTCCAGTACCAAGTGAACCTGTCAGATTCTATCCGGGTTTTGGAGGATACTGCAAAAGATTTACCTGATTTGGCTGCTTGACCGAAGTTGGGCCAGCCGCAGACTCCTCTCCATACCCATTACACAGATGAAAGTTGTGACAGAAGCATCAATGCTGTGTTAAGGAGGTCATCTGGGAGAGATGGAGATCAGAGGACTCTGGTCTCCGGCAGAGACCCGCCTTCACATCAACTTTGTTGCATGTCACTCGCTTGGCCTTGAAAACCTTCCTCTCATCCATCAACGGAGACTGATTAAAGTTATCACGGACACTACCACCACCATCTGGTCTTGCAAAAAGAAGGTCGAGGTTGGGTCCTAGGCGCTGTGCAAGGAGGCCCTGCTCTCTGGAACTGGCTGAATCATCAGGTCATTTTACTGATGGTGCACCGCCTGGCATTAACTTTAAATGCCAGAGCGGATGAACTCAGCTGCAATGCCTAAGAGATCGCGTATGGCAGTTGCTCCTGACAATGGAGCAGGGAATCTTCCAGCAGTGTGGAGAACCCTGGCTCGAACTGTTCACCACCACAGGCAATCCACAGCGTCAGGACTTTTGCACACTGGAGTTCTCAAAAAGGTTCTCTCGGAGATGCACTCCACCTAGGGTGGAGCATGAGACTCCTGTGTTCCCTCCCACAGTTACCTCTCCTGCCTTGGGTTCTGAAGAAGATCAAGAACGACTGGGCCCTAGTCATCCAAGTGGTTCTAGACTGGGCCATTAGAGTGTGGTACCTGGGAACACTCTTTCTGGAGGATACTCTATTGAACTGAAGATTTCCTTACTGCCCTTCCACCTCCCCATTCTGTGGAATGGACTCTTTTCCATCTAAAAAGGTCCCAAATTAGAGATCTACAACTGGCCCAAGTAATTTGTTTTGTGCTCCTCGTCCGTGGGCGCCGAGAATGCCCTGAAAGAAACTGATATCAAAGTGATTGGGTGACTCTTTGTGATTTACAGGGGTGGAGAGGCACCGATGTGGAGCTGCCTGTTACCCCCTACCGGCACGCATTGGATATGCTAAAAAAAATGTTCCTGATCCAGTCTGTCTCCCGAGGATGTTCTAACGGTGAGGTATCTACAGTTATATAGAGTATCCATCAGACAGTGTTAGTCAAGGTAAGTAACTTATTCATAAGTTACAGAAATATCGTGTGACATAAATATTGTGTTCTACATATAATGTACAAAATAACATCCCATTGAGGGGGTGATTAGTTTATTAATAATTTCAATAGGGCAGTTTGTTGTAAACTATGTGTATGTCAAACAGTATACTTACAATGATATTCTTCTATGACACCCAGTGCCAAAAAGACACCAGAAGTAAGTTCAAGAGGTTTGATGGGCTGAGAGCTTAAGAAGTTAGATGGTGAACAGGATGGATTGATACATTAGTTTTATGGAAATTAGTTCATTGGATGCTGTGACAGTGTGACAGTATATTTCAGTGAGATCAAGGTCAAGTGGGAGTGTAGGAAGGTGGAGTGGAGCAGACAGTAGTGTACAGTGTATTCAGTGTGTCTCTTGTGGTGATTGGCAATGAGAAATATATAATATAATTATTGGTTACTGGATCCCGACCCTGAAGACAGATGGGTGAGGCGCATTGCTGCACAACATGATGTATAGATTTATGTGTTATCTGCGGGTAACAACTTCCAATCCCAGCGAAATAGCTCTGAGGTTTTTCTTGCTGAGATCGACGTGTGCACTGCAGATCACAGGTTCAAGATGACCTGCTCTGCCTTTCACACTTTCAAACTGGAAAAATTCAGTGTAATTGAATATGGCTCATTCCACTCCTTGTACCAGTCCTCTCAGTGCAATACTTCCTATGCAACACTTGGTTATGAGAACTCATTAATAGTTCAAAACACAGTGGTATATATTAGTAGGTTCAAATAAATATATTTCGAATGCGCATCTAATTCTTGTTATTGGGTTCTTGTTCAGTATCCATTCGAAGTTCAATGTTTCATATATCCCATTAAGATGTTACATTCAAGTTTCTTTCCTCATGAAAAAAAACCTACCTCCTGTTTTTTCATTGCCATTCTCCTTATAAATGCCTTCCTCTGTCCATATCTTCCTGTTCCTGGGATTGTGAAGTCTAATAAATACCAAACATAATATTAGAAAGAAAGTGTGACATACATGTCTATAGAGTATGTGTAATAAAGGAACGTCACACATACCAAATGCAAGCCACCTATGAGACCTTGAGATTGGAAATTGAACAGTAGACCTCACAAAGCGATGCATGGGCTAAACTGATAATTTAACAAACAGAGATACAAGAGAGATCTCAGCGCTATTGAACATTAAAATAGGTTTCAGTGGAAAGAAAATAATGCACATGCTGCAGATCCTATTAAAGATATTACTCATCAGCAATTAATGATTATTTCTTGAATTTAAAAAAAGCACTGGAATGTAATTTTATTTAAAATGTCCTTTTTTGCAATCCTTTATTTATGTTTGTACAACCATGATAATACAATAACATAAATACCTACGAAAAGATTCAGTAATTTTGCGACATACGTTGTTTTTGTATAAAGGCTAATCATTGGGACTGCACAATCAATTTTCCGAAGTCTTCCAGGAAACCTGTTCGCTGCTCAAACATCACAAAACAGATAGGGCTCAAAGAGAAAAGGTCCTTGCAGCAGCTGTTGCCAGTACCGTATTGCCTTGATAGTAGTTTGGAATCTAAATGATTGTTCTGCGTGTAAGAGTGGGTTTAATGAGTGGACAGTAAATATTGCTAGTTTGAGCGTTTGGAGGAGGGCAGGGTTTCAGCATGTGCGAGGTCTAAGTATGAGACCTGAATAGCATCCTTTTACAAGTCTAATAGTAATTTATTTTCTGGTCTTAATCATGGAGTATAGTGAGGGAAATTAAACGTTGGTCTAAGTTAACACTGGAACAAGCATCACACCAGACATTATAGATAGCCAACTTAGGTGTAATGGGACATGTATTCTTCAGTCAATCTGTGTAGTTACATTAGATTTCACTCATTTACAGTAATCCGCTTCCAACTTGGGTATTTTGGTTGGGATGCTTCAAAAGAGGTGGGCTATTTTTTCTTTAAGGAGAGACTGTAGGCATTCTATAGGTTTGGTCCGTCTTTGTTGGCAGTGGTTTCCTATAGGCAGTAGCAGTGGTGTGGCAAGGGGAGGGCGGTGCGCCCCACGCAGCACGAGTTTTGGGTGCAGCGGCCACATCCCTGAACCCCACCCCGACCCCCAGTCTTATCTGCGGCCGTCGTAGGGCTGCAAACGCAGGGACTGTCTCCATCCTCCCCCCCCCCCCCCCCCTACATGTGGCTGTCGCGGGGCGGCATACGGCCCGACCGCCAAGGGCAGCATAAGGTCTAGCTACGCCGCTGAGCAGTAGCGGTCGGTAGAGTCATCTACCTTTATCTTGCATGTGTCTGATTATGTTCATTAATTGTGTTTTTCATATTGATATACACAAAATGCTTTCAAGCCACAGAAAATACCTGTTATAACTCGAGATTGTTCATCGCTGACTGGAATTTCTATATTGGTCAGAAAGTGCCACCATATGTCATTAAAGATGTCCATTTGATTATTAAGGTTATATATGACCCGATTACCATTCATAATTGTAGTTATTTCTTTGTGTTCCAAATATTTTATTTGTTTTATAATTGACCATACAGGCAAACAAGCACTGGGTACCATTGCGATACATATATAGATTGGGCAAACAAACCAAAAGTGCATAGCATATGATATACAAGTTACATGCTGTGAATCTGAATATAGTCATCCCCTGAAAAGGGGTCGAGGAGATTACACAGATGAATGGCTATAGAGCCAATGGTAACATGTAAGTTTAGTAATTATCGTGTGTATAGTGCCAAAGTGATATATACCATATGCGTGTATCTCCTTAAAGGTCTTAAAGAAGAGGAGTGACCTGGGAAGGGGTAGTGGGATATCTGGAACCTGAGTATGAGTAAGTGTTTAGGGGCAGGAACCTATCTGTGGCTTAGCTGTGAGTCCATTTGTACTTGGTTCTATGTATTTAGGGAACGCAATATTGCACCAGAGCTTTGGGGGTAGGACCGGAGTATAGACTGGGAGCTGTGTGCTCCTCTTAACATATGAGATCCAAGTACACCAGGTGTGATGAGATAGATTTGTTACAATTATTTCCTTGCAGAGAGGGTAACTTTCACTTCTTTCGTCAATAAGAGGTCTAGTAGGGCCATGACATTAGCATTTATGCTCAAGGAGGTCGCAGAGGCCCAGGGGCCTAGTGCTACCACGGTGAAGATCAATGTTATGGTGGATCGGGGACCAATATGAGTCTAGGAGTTGTCAGTTAAAGAACATGTGTTGATGTGAGCCCGGCTCGCAGGTTTAACTTATGCAGCCTGGATTGGGTCACGTTTAGGAGATTCATTGTAAAGAATTTGGATTGTAGGAGAGAGGGGACGATTTTCTTGCGTAGGGAGAATTTGACAAATGTTGTATTTGCCAGTTTTTTTCCGTGATGTAGTTAAACACGTTGGTATTGAAATGTTTGGCCCGTTTTTAGTGTAGTATCGATTTTTGTGGTGGGTGAGGGTCGGATAGGGTTTTGTAGATTCGTGAGGCAATATGACCCAGATACTGCCATGCAGCAAGCCTAGCAGCTAGGATTGAGTTTTTGGTATGGTTGAGTATGGACAGTTTTACTTTGATCTTTAGAAATCTGTAGAAGTCTAAGTTAGGGAGGTTATATGTTTTTGCCAATTCTGAAAAGGGGAGTTGATTAATGTTATCAAATACATCCCAGATTAGCCTGATGCCTTTGGAGGCCCACCAGTGGGTAATAGTATCACTGATTTCTGCTTTGATTTTAGGATTGTGCCACAGTGATGCCATTCTGGAGTTATGAATAGGTTTTGGCGTACGTTTGTCTAAATGTTTTAATGCATTTGCAGTATCTGTAAACATACGATGGGATGGATGGGGTTTAAACCTCAACATTGTAATGAAGGAGGAAATACAAACGGGAGAGCATAGGTCGGAATTTATTTCCATTCAGTGCAGTGTATTAGCGGTGTCTGGGCTAAGCCAGAATGCGCCCTGTGCTGCCAGGAAGGCTGATTAGTAGAGGCTTTAGTTCGGGAGGTTACAGCTTTCCTGAGGAAATCTCTTTCCAAGGGCCTTATATGAGATCCTCGCTTCTATCATTCCAAAGAAATGTTGAAGTTCTTTGATCAATTTCCTGGAAAAAGGAGAGGGATAGTTTCAGGGTTAATGCGGATGACACAAAGTTCACTATTTGTGTGATCATCGTCTTGAGAGTTTGATGCCTTCCCTACCATGACATGTTTAGGCAACCAGCAGGTGAGCTGGTCTTAGACTTTGGTTATTGTCTGGGATTCATTGTATTGTAGTGTTTCAGCAAGGTCATTGCAAAACCAGATTCCCAGATACTTGAGGCATCTGGATTGCCACTTGAGTCCTGAGTCACCTAAATGTGAGGGAAACATAATGGGATCAGAAGAAAAATCTCGGTTTTGCCCTTGTTCAAGGTGTATCCAGAGATGCCTGAAAACTCATGGATGATATTGGTGATACTCTGGATTGTATTTTAGGATGTCATTCATGTATGCTGTGGCTTTGTATAATTTAGAGCTGAATTGATGTCCCTTAATTTCAGGGGTAACATTGAATAGTTTAAATAATGGTCACTAGCGAGTAGGAAGAGCAGAGGGGAGAGAGGGCAACCCTGCCTTGTACCCTGGTGTAGAGGTGGTGCCATTTGTTCAGAAACACAAGCAACACAATAAATACACCACAAAAGAGACACCACACAGAAGTATATAAAAATACGTATCTGTTTTGCATACAAACATAGACCAAAACCACATAAGCCAATAATCACTTTGCCAACTAGGCAGTTGTTGAATCATCACAGTTAGTGCAATAAGATAAAGACTTATATGTTGGACATTCTCATGAAATGGTAGTATGATGGTACAAGGCATGTAAAAACATTGTGTCTTTGCAACGTATTTTTTTGCATGCCTGTTTGTACCGCGAATATGCATTTATAACACATACCAATACCACGCATTATTTTTAGATTTAAAAACAATGTATTTGTGGGGGGAGACCCCCCACCCAATTTACGTTAAATGCGTGGTATTGGCATGCGTTGTAAATGCATATTCGCTGCAAAAATATGCATGCTAAAAAATGTGTGGTAAAAGCACGACGACGTAAAAACCTCGTTGTTAAGACTGTTTCCCCAAACACCATCTCTGTACATATTCTGCAGATCCTGAATTAATATTCGTTATCCTGTCATTGCAAGGCTTAAAATGACACATTTATTTGAAAAGTTTTATATAGCGCTGGAAGACCCGGGGGTAGCAGAGCGCTTTACATGAGCATTAAGATTCCAGTCGGTCCAGTAGAATTCGGCGGGATCAAAAAAATATACAGACATTACTCATTAAAAACACTTCTTAAATAAGCAAATAGGCTAACAGTTAGGGCCCTGAGTAGAACGAGAATGTCACGGCTGACGGTTAGCACAGAAATAATAAAAAGGCAAGGGAGCTAAAGAAGGGTCGTTTACCCGGGACAAGGCTTTTGTTTATGCAATTAAATGGGATAGGGCTGATCATATATCCTTTGTCTGAAACATGCAGCACAGCTCACATTAGGAAAGGGGGAAAGGGAGGAATAGGGGCTGTTAAGTGAGGAAGCGAAGAAAAATCGAGTGAAATAGGGTGGAAGGGAGCAAAAGAAAGGAGAAGGGAGCAACGAGTTTGGGGGAGATTGAGGAGGAGCTAGAGGTAAGGGTTAAAAAGAGGGAGGGTAGCATTCGAGTGGAGAAAAAGTCTAGGAGAGAGAGAGAGAGGGGAAGAGTCAGACAGAAAAAAAGACTGACAGGGGGGAATAAATAACAGGGGATGAATAAAGGGTTGAATGCAGCGATTATGGACCCCAGTATTTGGAGAGAAGGTGGGATTTGAGGTCTTTTTTAAAGCTGTGGTACGAGGGGTTGCAGCGCACGTCTCTGGGGAGGGCATTCCAGATGATCGGGGCGTTTCCCGAGAAGGAGCGGGATTGTGTGGAGCTCCTAGTTGATAGGGGGGACGAGAAGTAGAGCATTTGAGCTTCTCGTCAGCCAGTAGCAGCCCGCTTTTTCAAGTTTGTCAGAGAGATATAGTGGGGTTTGTTGGTGGAGGGCTTTGTGTGTAATGCAGGCAGTCTTGTATGCAGATCTTCCCTCAACGGGTAGCCAGTTTAGGGCCTTGAGGGCTGGGGAGATGTGGTCGAAGCGTTTGCAGTCGGTGATTAGTCTGGCGGCAGAGTTGAGCACAGATCTGAGGGGGGCAAGGTGTGTTTTGGGGATTCCAGTGAGGATAGCATTACCATAGTCTATTTTGGAGAGGACTAGGGATTGGACAACCCATTTGAAGTCATCAGAAGGATGAAGGGTTTGAGTTTTTTAGATGCCGGAGAGTGCAGAGAGCTCCTTTTGCAGCGTTCTTAATGTGATTGTTAAGAGTGAGTTTGTTGTCGATACTGAAGCCAAGTGATTTTGCTGAGTTAGATAAGGAGAGCGAGCAGTTCAGGGCATTGAGGTCAGAGAGCCAGCCTTGGATGGGGAGCTTGTTGTTTTTGGGAGAGAAGAAAATGATTTCGGTTTTATTAGGGTTAAGTTTGAGGTGATTGGAGAAGAACCAGGATTGGATAATACTCAGGGCATTGTTAAGGTGTATAATATCGGAGTGGGATTTGATCTTGTAGTACAGTTGGGTGTCGTCCGCGTAGAGATTGTAGTTAATTCCTACTTGTTTCAGAATGAGGGTAAGGGGTTCCATAAAGAGGTTGAAGAGGGAGGGAGAGAGAATGGAGCTCTGGGGTACGCCTAGGGAGACCGGCGTAGGGTTGGAGAGGCAGTCCTTGATTTTGATTTGTTGTGTTCTGTGTTGGAGAAAGGAGGAGAACCATTTGAGGGCTAGATCGTTGATGCCAATACGGGTTTTGAGTGAGTTAAGTAGCGAGGCGTGGTTAACTGTATCGAAGGCAGCGGAGAGGTCAAGGAGAATGAGAAGGCAGGACTCCCCATTGTCGAGGAGCCGGTGGAGGTCGTCAACAATCTTGAGCATGGCTGTTTCCATGCTGCATCCTTTTCTGAAACCGGATTGCATTGGATCAAGTAGGTGGAAATTGTAGATGTGATTGTCGAGTTGACGAAGAGCACATTTTTCCAGTACTTTAGATAGCAGTGGGAGGTTCGAAATGGGGCGAAAGTTGTTGGGTTCATTCGGGTCGGCAGATGGGTTTTTGAGGATGGGAGTGATTTGACCGAGCTGGAGGGAGTCAGGGACGCGCCCCGTGGCAAAGGAGGAGTTAATGATTGAAGTCCAGTAAGGGGCGATGATGTGTTTGAGGTCACGGACGAGGCTGGAGGGGAGAGGATCTTTGGAGTGCGAAGAAGGCTTAAGTTTGGAGATGATGTTGAGGACTTCCTGTTCAGTAACAGGATGGAAATTTTGCCAGGAGGCATTATTTTTCAGCTGTAAGATGGGGAGGAAGGAATCAGGAGAGGTACAGAAAGGACTATGTGTTGGAGTGCTGGGATGAAAGGGCGGGGTCGACATGGGTGGGAGGGCTGAAAAGATATCACCGGCAGGTAGAAGAGAAGGCGAGGCAGGGGGAGTGAGGAAGGATTGCTCAATTGTGGTAATTTTCTCAGAGAAGAATTTGGCAATTTCTGCGCATCTCTCGGAGGAGGCAATCAGCTCTGGGGGGGCAGATGATGTTTGTTTTCTAACAATATTATCATTAACATAACATCAGGGCTTGAAATGCACCAGTTAGGTTAGAGGGAGGAAACACAGGAATCACTATGTATCATAAGTACACAAATTACCAAATCATTAGAGGTACCGACACACCCTCCATACATCATCAACCGTAAGCCCAGGTAGGCAAATGAACTCCTACGCCTCTTTTAACAGGGCTACGATAATCTGTCTGAGCCCTGGTGAGACAGGAAGTTTGCTGGTGTAAACATAGGCCTCAAGAACATCTGCACGCCTACTACATATAATACGGTCAGTGAAGGGATACCTTTGACAGAATTCACCAGGGCCTCCATTGAGGTTTTAACTGTAGCACTAAAAACAATTCCGGCGCCCCCACAAGGTACGTGCAGAAGCGTGAGTGCACACACACGGCCCACCTCAGCAGTTGGGAATTTCACAGGCCTAGTACACCCCTGCAGCTGCTCTCGAACAATGGTCAGCCGCTCCACATGGCAGCATGTCCCGGATCCTCCAGGGTCTGTCTGACCGCTGTTTGAAAATGCCTGCAAATAGTCACCCGTGAAGGCGTGGGACGGCTGTGCTCTGGATGTCCTCTTTCAGTAATGGCGGCCGGCCCCGACGTAGGCAAACTTACTCGTGTCACCCAGGCAATGCGTCTTTGGTGCAGCAGTTCTCCGCAAGAGGGACTGTGTCAGACTGCCTTACAAGCTGCTCTCATTGGGGGACGAGCACTCACCACGCGCTGAGCTACGAGACCCCCCCTGACCAGAGCCCACGCCTCAGCAGACAAAACCAAGCGCTCAGTATGTGCAACTTCGTAAGACCTGCCCTTCCAGTTGCTCCATAGAAGTACAGACCGGAGCGGGCTGCTCGGTCTGATCCCAGTGCCCAACACGCACGGATTACTGCTCCACAGGCAGCAAAAAGAATGGGGAAAAGAGAAGCACTCACCATGCACTAAATGTGGAGAACCAGGCAGGTACACGCTGACTTCAATAAGCGCACCACACGCGCTGGTCGGGAAACATTGAAACACAAGGCTCTCCCCATGTGCTTTTTAAGAAGTTCCCAACACGCTCTTGTCTGAAGAATAAATCACTCACCACACGATAAGTTTTAAATAACACAGGGCAGGCCACCAAGCCCTGTGAGATCGCTGGGGGCATCAATGCAAGAGTGTGGGCAGCAGTCCAGCACACAGGATCCTTTGTAGGTGAAGAGGCAGTCCTTCTTAGCAGGTCAGCACACAGAACAAAGTCCAGGTGATGGTTTCTTACAGCCCAGCAGTGCCTCCTGGCAATGTTCAGAATGTAAGAGCCAGCAGCGTCTGGTTACAAGTCCCACGCAGTCTCTCATAACATGGGGTCAGAACCCCTGTACTTGTACTCAAAATGTCTTTAATGAGGAAGTAACTTCAGAGAACCAAGTTTAAAGGAGAGAGCACATGCACGTAGCACTGAACAACAGTGGTAAGTGCCCAGAGTCCTGAAGCCAACAAAAGCAGGTCAGAAAAAATACAGGAGGAAGGCAAAAACTTTGAGAATAACCCTGCAAAAAGAGTCAGGTCAGACTGCAGGCCACACAGTGTTGCCACTGCGAGTGACATTGGAAGCAATCTACTTTTATGATTTGTCATTCCTATTAATGCACTTGTATCACGCAGAAGCCCCCTGTGGGTTGATGCAAGTAGCTATGTGTCATTAGCTATTGCTAATTCTGCTCCAATTATATCCCAGTGTTGTCCCAATGATGGGCACTGCCAAAGAATGAGCAGTATGTCACAAATGATAGCACCACATCTCAGGTGATATATGCACTCAGTGTAAGTTGTAGATTGGCTAGTAACAGTTGAGGAGAATCTTAACATAGAGGAAATTTAGTTTTGCATCTGTTATATTACATGGGTATCCGTGATGAGTGTTGCCCGATCTTCCTGTGTTTGCTTACCCTGTATAGAAACATTTTGCCAGGATTGTCTAGTAAATGTCAGTGCTCGTATCGAGAAGACTTGGTCAATGAGTGTGCTTTATAGGCCTGAAACAACCCCTCTGTATGCTCCCTAGGTTTTTACACAGGGTAGGACACCGGGAATTGGTGACTGATGGTTGTGTTGTCTTATTTTATGAAGGCAATGTGCCTTCTATAGATATTGCCATTGGTATAAATTAGTGAATGAGAACTCTACAGGAAATGCTGCAAAAGATTTCAACGTGTCTTTATCCTGGAGCGGATCAATGTATTTCATCTATCATTGTTCCCAGTAGATTATTGCTTTTCCATATTTGATTCGGCCTTTTTCCAGGTCGGTAATTAGACACGAATTTGAGGGTCTACACCTAGGTTTTTTGTGGATCATTTTCCATATTGAGGGAAATGGTTGTATGACAGGGTTTGCTAGTGATTGTGGACTGAAATGAATTCACATTGGTACAAGACCTCAATGCTTTACTAATATTCCTTGTAATGGGGTTTCCATCATTGTGACATGCAAAGTATACCAGCTGTGGTAGTGGGTTCACCAAGTAGTATAAATACATATGTGGTAATCTCAACCCCACCAATGAAGTATGTGCATTTAATTTTTATGGTTGTGGTTTCAGTCGCGTTTCATTCCATACAAGTAATCGGACATCTTTACTTAGATTAATAGCGGAGTGTGTATCTGTAACCATCACTTAGTTCTTTCAGAATGCACTCATCATTTTTAGGTTGCGCATTTGAGACCTCTTGTATGTACTTTAGTATATACTTATATGTGTGTGTACTTTATGGGCTCTGGAGATCAGACCTAGGACTTGTCCGTTTCCGCTTAGGGACTTTTTTTCTGTTCAACTGCCTCTATTTAACTGTCTTGATAGAAAACAACCAGTAGAGGTCAGTAAGATACCAGAATTGCTTTCTGCTTAGGGACCTTCTTTATTTTTAAACCTTCTTAATTTTTAAATTTTCCGGCAACTGCCTCTAATTAACTTTCTTGATAGGAAATGACCAGCAGAGGTCAGTAAAATACCAGAATCACTTTAGCATTCTCTAGATTCTAGTCCATAGAAATTGTCTTCCACAAGCACCCTGTAGACAATAATATTATTTTCAAATCTTGTATTTTCAGTGTTATGACGGCCCTGATTTTATATTAAAAACAGAGCTTTGGACTATACCATTTCCAGCTGAAAGGTAATATTTCTCTCAATGTGTTCCCATACCTGGCGTATCACGCAGTTTGGTGCTTACTTTCTCTCCATGTTAAAGAACAGTGGATGTTTCAGCACTCAGGCTAATGTGCTGCATAGCTAAATACATATAAGGTCTCAAAGGCGAGACCAATTGAATTGCACATGCTTGTTATTACTTGTGTTCTTCTGCATATCGATAAATTGAGATGAGACCAGTATACATTTTTTTTAAATTGTTTTATTTATTTTAAAAGTTGTATATAGCGCTGGCTAGACCCGGAAGTATCAGAGCGCTTTACATGAGTTACAGCGAGTTACAGGTTACATAGTTACATAACTTACATCAAAGAGTCACAGGGGAAGGAGGAGGGAGAGGGGGGAATACACGACGGAAAAACGAGGAAAATAATGGTGGATGTCCGACTGGGTACGTGACGGCCGAGGGGGTGAAACCAGGGCCAGACTCCTCTTTAGCTGCATATGACAGCTCCACCGGGCATCGGCCAAGTTTGCACGTGGATCGAGGTGAGTACAAACAGTTTTGGTAACTGCCCAGGGGGCATCGTCAGAGGTCCATCAGAAGTTCAGAGGAACGTTATTATGAGTTATAGTGCTGGCTAGACCCTTAGGTATCAGAGCACTTTAGTTTGGGCTACACAGTGTTACAGAGTATGAAAACAAATACACATTGCGTCACAAATTAAGCAACAAATTGGGAGAGGAAAGAAAGGTGAGAAAAATAGAGAGGAGGGGGGAAGGTGGAAGTGTGAAGGGGGAGGATGAAGGAAAAGACGGCAGGAGAGACGAAAGGAAGTCTGCCCAAAGATCGACTGGATAGGTGACGTCCTAGCAGGGAATCCACAGCCCGTCTCCCCAATAGTTAAACATGTAGCTCCATCGGGCATCAGTCAGATAGCTAGGTCTCAACTGATGAGGGAAAGTTCACAGAAGAAAGTCCAGTGGATGGACAGGGTGGGAAGAGTAGTGAGGAGGGGGGTAGGGGTTATGGAGAAGAGGAGAAGGGAGAAAAGTCCAGTAGAGAGACGCAGGAGAGTTTGCCCAAAGACCGGCTGGGTAGGTGATGGTCAAGGAGGGAAATCGATAGCTCATCTCCCCTTTAGCTCGTGAGGTAGCTCCACCGGGCGTTAGTCAAAATGTCAAGGTCTCAGCTGCCGATGGAAAAATCTCCGAGTCAAATTACATTGAGAGTGAGCAGGAGCAGGGTCGGTTTGGGAGTACCCCGGTGCCTCAGGAGTCCCCCACGCCGGTAGTCAGGACTGGCCCCAGTCGACATCTTGGGGACAGGCACTACAGCAAACTCCACCTCCGCCTGAGATGCAAGCATTGTGAAAGGCAGATGGGAGGGGGGCCAAGAAATCACGGTAGCCTTTCCAGCAGGAGACGTGGACCTAGGTCCAGCAGGTCGTTGGGCCAGGAATCCGAAGGTGTAACAGGTACTCACTGTGGACGGTGAAGGTTCAGCTGAGCGTCGGGTGCTCCTCACGGCAGCGATGGCCCTGGCCCAAGACATACAATTTAAGTTTAGTGTATTGAGAGTTGGGATTCTCTTGAACCATCCTTTTCAGTATTCCGTTAATTTTGATCCCTAAGTATTCAGGGCCCCTATAGATCCACCTTATGTTATGCATTTCTGAGTTGCCTTTATTCTTAAATTTAGATATGAGTTAGGCTTCACGTTTTCCCCAATGGATAGTATAACCTGATCTTGGAGATTACCTTTTTTATTGACATTAAAGTATCCAATGAGTTCTCATTATTATTATTACATCATCAGCATAGGATTTAACTTGGCTGCCTGGTGTCTGTACCCTTTGGGTTCCATTGTCTACACACAGTGCAGCTGATAGTCATTATAGTGCAAGGTACAATGTACACCTGTGTTTGGTCTGTCACCTAATTGAAAAGGGCTCTTATAGGAACAGTCTGCAGTTAACATGAGCAGCTTGATTTCAGTAGAGCCATTTAATCTTTGAGTTAAAATCTTGCCCTAATCCCATTCTCTCCAGGATCCACTGGAAGCGTCACAACGTTCTCAGGTGGTTTTTGGATGATCGGCCCAGTACAAATCCCACTTGTGATTTATGCACCAAGGGTGGTATAACCTTGCACAGTTTTGTAGGGAGTTGCTTGGCTGTGATTTTTATATCTGTATTGAGGAAGGAGAGGGTCTGTAGCCTTAGAATTCAACCTTCTTTTGGAATAAAAGTGATGATTGCTTTGTTTGATGTATGTCCTAGTAATCCTTTCTTCTAAGGTTCTTTGAAAGCATCATACAGCATAAGGATCAAGATGTCCTCTAATGTCTTATAGAACTCACTGAGGAAACTGTCTTACACTGGAGATTTAGATGTGGGAAAACCTGCAGTGGCCCGTGTTATTTCATCTTTAGTCATCTCTCCCTATAAGAGGTTCCTCTCTTCTGGTAAAAGAGAGGGAAGTTTAAGATGATTTAGTTAAGTCTTTTGCTCGTCTTATATCTACATGATCAAACTAATATAGCTATTTATAGTAAGATGGAAAAGTTTCTGTTATTTCTAACAGACGGGTATGACGCAAAATGTAGGAAATTACCATTTTGTGTGTGGCTTATCCCCTTAATTTTGCCCTATCTGGTTTTGCTGGCTGCAGAACTATGTGTACTAAAATCCTGCTAACCAGTAGTGAAGTGCCTGTGCTCACTCTTTTAACATCATTCAATTGATATTCTCCAAAATGGCATATTTAACCTACTTATTAGTCCCTAATATATGGTTGAAGGAGTATATTAGTCCTGTAAATTAAATGTCACTAGAGGACTGTAGCAGCTATTGTGCTATCAACTACTGTGGCAGTGTAAACATGGCTTCAGGCCTACCACTATAGGCAAAAATTCAGTTCGACCTGTCAAAATAAACCCTTTTGACAGGTCAAAACCTTCCTTTTAAATATTAACAAGCCACCCATATGCAGCCTTTATAGCCCTTAGGAAGGGTGAATGGTATTTCAAAGTTGGACATTTTGATAGCTAATGTTGAACATGTCCTAATGGTGACTAGAACCTAATAGGTATTTTTTTTGTAGCAAGGCTGGCTGTGCATAGAGAAACACTTAGATGCGCTATCAAATTTAATAATTCGATCTTTGGTTTGGAACCAGCTAGATCCATCATTCCAGGACTCTTTGTATTATTTATTAAAAATCCCAATTCCCTGTGGCTATGAGAAACTTGGAGATAGTTGAACCCTAGTCTACGACAATACACACAGGTCAGCTGCACATCGCTCTCATGTGCACATCGATCTTATTTTTATGCTTGCCACTGACTGTCTGCTGGTATCCCAGGTACAGATTCTCCTGCATGGGATCTCTGACCATGCCCCTGTCCTACTCCACGTAGGTACGGCAAGCGATGCCCCGTGCCCCATGTGGAGACTTAACACCTGGTATCTCCAGGATGAGACGTTTACCCTGGCACTTGACGAGGAGCTGCAGGCTTATTTACAAACTAACAACGGAATGGTGTGATCTGCTGGCACCCTATGGACGTCCTGCAAGGCCACCATTAAGGGCCATGCTAAAAGTATACTCAGGGGGAGGGAGATGGTAAAATACCATCATATGATATCATCCCTGCTAATCCCCAGGGCAAGACTCACCATCAGCTTGAGCTGATCCCCATGGAGATCCGCCTCCTGTCACTTGAGGCAGCGAGGCAGATTTGGCATGCTTCAACGGCTAGAGTCTATAGGTGGGGTGACAAAAACAGTGAATTGCTATACAGGCTGGCTACCCTGCCTCGGGCTGGTTAGGTGATACCAGAGATAATGGACAGTGAAGGCTGTCTTCAGCGCACTATTTGTGCCATTGCCCAGACATTTGCAAAGTACTGTTGCCACCTCTATGCTGCAGCCCCTTGACCACTTCTTGAATCGGATCCTCTCTTCATAGATGAGGTGTCCCTCCCCCAGCTGCGGCGCACCGAGATACAAGCCTTAGACCAGCCTTTAAAGGCTGAGAGAGTGGGAGCCGCTCTCATAGCCTTGGCATTCAGAAAGACTCCCAGGACCGATGGCTATCCGACTGAGTTGTAAGCCAAGTACAGGGAGGTTCTTACCCCTTACTTGCTTGACCTCTACAAAGAGGCTGTTGAGACCTGCTCCTCTCCGCGAAAAATCAAAATGGCAACCATTGTGGTCATACTAAATACTCACCCCCGCCCACCACCTGTGCAGCCTACCGCCCGATCTCCTTAATTAATGGAGAGGTTAATATTTTTACGTCAATCCTGGTCACACGCCTCAAAAGAGTTCTCCAGACGCATACCCCGGATCAGTACAGGGTATGCCCGCCAGGTGCACAAGACCTTGCCCGACGCCACCTACTCCCGCCCCAATTTCCTCTGCTTCTGATATACTTTGAGAAAGCGTTTGATACGGTGCACTGGGGGGGTATCTTTCTTAGGTACTGCGGAGGGCGGGGTCTGTTCCCCGATTCCAAGGCCTTGTCCAAGTGCTCTACTGTAACCCAACTGTGTGTGTACAGATGAGCGGGGTGGTCTTCTGATGGGTTTCCCATACGTAGTGGAACCCGACAGGGTTGCCCCTTAGCCCCCCTCCTCTATGCGCTGGCCATCGAGCCCTTGCACGGCTCCTTGTTTTTGATGCGCAGATACAAGGATGGGAGTATTGTATTGCGCTATACGCTGATGATGTCCTCCTGGTTCTTCCTGACCCCGAGACGGCTGGGCCCGTTGACTCCAGATCCTCAAGATCTTTCCTGAGGCATCTGGCCTACACATTAACCCTGCCAAGTCAAGGTTGGTGCCCCTGTCACCATCGCGGCGCTGTGTTGATTGGCAGACAACTATTCCCGTGCATTGGTTGAGCTTCCAATACCTGGGTATACAGGTGGCACTGCACCCTGCGCTGACCTGGTCCTTTAACCTTACTCCGCTGACTCTTAGAATTAAAGCAGATCTTAAGAGGTGGCAAGTCCTCCCACAGAATGTAACGGGTAGGATAGCTCTATGTAAAATGATGTTGTTGCCATGATTTTTATACGTCTTTCAAAATTTTACGCAACTGATGCCCCGCCATTGGTTCCATGAGATGGATTCAGTGGCGATCTTATTTCTCTTGCACAACTCCAGGCCACGCTTAGCACTTGTAAATTGTCAGCGTGCTCCGTACGGTGATGGCCTCAATATGGTCAACTTTATCTCTACTACCTCGCATTGCAGCATCTGGTGACCAATGAATGGTTCAATGTGGGATGATCTGATCCCGCCTACTGGATGGAGCTGACTTCGCTGGGGTTTCATCGGGTCATGGCTATGTTATATGGTGCTAGTCTCCCCACTGCAATGCCGGAGATAACCCAGATGGTCTTTCTTGTATGGTGGGCTGCACTCTGTCACACTGGGTGGAACTCCATGCTCACCCTCCAGATTCTCCTGTGGCAAGGTTCATGGCTGGTAAGATGGCTGCATTAGAGGGCTTTGCTCTTTGGGATGCCATAGGCAGGATGCAACTGGGCCACATCTGATCCAGTACACACATGTGCTCCTTTTAGGAACTCCAAACCACATGCACATTATCCTCAACACAATTTCACAAATATCTACAATTGCGACACGCGCTGCGTACCCACATTTCACTGGGCACGCTTCTCCCTGAATTTAGCCCTCTGGAGGCTAAGGTCCTGATGGGTGCGCAGGGGACGGGTGATGTTTCACAGGTATACCACTCACTGATTATCAATGCCCCCTTCACACTGGAACACCTTCGGACCCAATGGGAGGGCTGGCTGGGACCACTGCAGGACGAGGATTGTTTGATTGCGGTGATAGCCCCCAGAGTCATCGTGCTCTCCTCCAGTCTATGTTTGGTACTTACTACCTCTATTGTGCCTACCTCACTCCTGATCGATTGTGCAGGGCGGGCCTCCCTCCTTCCAGCCCCACATGCTTTTGCTGCCCATAGACTCCTGCGGACTTCTACCACATGGTTTGGTCCTGTGATAGCACGATACTGGACCGTTGTAGAGGAGGAATTGTCAGAGGTAATGGGATGGGAGGTGCAACTTTCACCGCAGATACTGATCCTGGGTATCTTTGAGAGGGCAGGTGGCTCAAGGGCAAACCGAGGGCTTCTGGGGACAGCTACCATGGGGACCAAACAAGATATAGCAGCTCTCTTGAGGCCTCAGGAGCCAGCTATACTGGCGTTGTGGAGTGAACTGGTGCGGCCAGTAAGAGAAACCACTGTTGGAGGTCAGAGGATGTTCCTCCACACGTGGACGAATTTGGGGTAACTGGTGGTAACACTCTGGGTTGGATCCGCCACTGTAACTATAATTGTATGATGGCTGTTCAGTTACTCTGCTGGCTCCACTGTGGCTTGCTGTGTTAGCTATATTCAAGAATCAAGATGGAGCTATTGCATTTGCTATTGCACCTGAATGTGACGTGTTTTTGTACTGAAAACCAATAAAATTGTTTACACCCCCCTCAATAAATCCCAATTTAATGGTGAAATTGGATTTTTACTAAACACTAAGGAAAGGGTATTCTTAGTAAGTTACTTTTTCTCTGCCTGAAATCTCTGAAGGCTAATTTACATTAACCTCCAAGCTGCAGCCCTATCAGTGTTCAAGTACAGAATGAGGTGTGAAATCTTCTTCCAATGACCAGACAAAGGCCTGGGTGTGGGGAGTGGGGGGGGTCTTGTTCTTCTGGCAGGATGACCATTTAGACAGTGCCCAGGAATTAATTTTCTTCAAAAGGGCCTCCCCTGTAACAGACAGATGTCAGATGACACCTGGACAAGCCCCTTCTTTTGTTCTCCCAGTAAGGCAGGCACCAGTGAGATGGGAGCTGCCCCAGAACTGGTTTGGAGTGATCACAGAGGAAGGGCTGCTCATGCTCATTTCCATGACCAGACCTCTGGAATTGGCATACAGACTCTGCACAAGGGAAGGAGGGTTTCACCATCTAGGGTTAGGCAAATATGGGTACTGGGGAATAGTTTTCAGTACAGTATGGCACACAGAAAATTCTGCAAAAGTGGGCAAGGTAACCCCTGGGAAATTTGACCCCATGGGTTAGGTAGGAGCCAGGAGTCACCCCCAACCACACAGTGCCAAGCATAAATGTGGCTTCTCTAGTACCCTCCCCTCCTCACAACACTACTGGACCTGAGGAAGATCAGAAAAGGACTGAGCTTACTGCCTGTGACCTGAGAAGAGCTCTGAATGACGAGGCCTGCATTCTCAGAGCAAAAATGTGATCTCAAAGGGTCATAAGGCTAACCTCCTGTTCAAGCTACAGGGATACAATAAACTACAAGAAGCCTTCCTTGCAACTGCCCATCTGACCAGTTCCAGATGGACCTTCCCTGCACCATGCTGTTGGCCTCTGCAGGAGTAAGTCCTTACCCCCAAGTGCTGTTCCTGAGGTCCTGGAAACCTTAGCTGTTACTGGCTGGACTTCTATCATCCCTGAAAGCCTGCAACTGAGAAACTTTTTGGCTCCAAAGACCTCCAGAGTACTGGAACAAACATGCCAAGCTGATTCGCCAAAGCGTGTTGCTGCAGAGCTGAAGATTAAGGTGTCTCCCACTCTGAGCTTTTTCTTGAAGGCGATTCCTCTGTAGAAGGAACTCACAGAGATTGTATTCGGCCTTGTGGAGCTCTCTTTGGCTACAGCCTGCAGCCTTGCCCCACTGGAGGAATACAAGCTCCCAAAAAGTGATTATGTGTGAATAAAGAAATCTTGATCGGGCGAAGGCACCAAAAATATCCGACTGGCGAGGAACCTTACCTGGACACAAAATTCATATTTTTCCCTCTCTGAGCTTTCCTAACGCAAAAACAACAGCTTTACTGAGACTTCATCCAATGGATATCCAGCCTTGTGGCACCCTCTTCAGCTAAAGCGTGCTGCCTTGACCTGAAGGTTTTTGACATTTTTTAAACTTATTCCCAAGGTAAAACATTTCACCGGGATGAATCTGGTATCTGTATTCGACCCGTACTCCATTGTGGTCGACCCCAAATCACGCCTATGTCCCGGTCTACCACGACCAGTTGACCAAGGTTTTTAACTTCTCAATAAGCAGTCTGTTATCCCTTCTGCATTAATCTCACTTATTCCAGTTTTGGTGAGAGAAGGTAGAATTAGGAAATAATCAATGTGCGCGGGGATGCCGTATACACTAGAAATTAATGTAGTCTTGAGTAGTTGGGTATAGTGGTCGCCAAGCATCTGTCAGTCCATCATCTAATATATTGTCTCTAAAAGCTGCTCTCTCGTTATCTTAACATCTGTCTCTGGTGCTGTTTTGTTCAGTACCAGATCTAGCACTAATTTTCTGTTCTACCCTATGATCACTCAATTGGATCCAACCTTTTAGGTGGTGCACTGTGAGTCACCCCTGATGGAAACCCTCTGCAGGGGGCAAAGCGTGTCCCATTGACCCCCCCAGACTGCACCCGCCTGCATGGGGATCTCTAATTCCCTTTAAAAGTGCAGACGGGTTGCCATCTGCACTGTGAAAACTTGGAGAGGCTGTAAAGCAGCGGTTCTGTTTTTCACCTGGATTCACTGCCCTGAGGAGAGCGCATTCATCGTAATAGGATGCATTTTCATTGTTTACGCCTGGCGTAAACAATGAGAATGCACTTATTGTATAATGTGGCTGCAGGTGTCTTAGAAAATGGCGTGGGTTGTCAATACAGATGTCTGGGTCACCAATCCCACTGCAATAAACTTTTGTGTATGAGCCACTACTCTTCTCCATAGGCTGGCTCGAACTAGGCACTGTTATAGTGAGGACCTAAAAGTATATGGACTGGGGCATTGTGGCCTAGTGTGTCATACTGCTGTGAAACGTGGGTCTCAGTCTTTAATAATAAAGAGGAAACAAAAGGGGTAGCATTTACCATAGGCATCGGTGTTGAATACATCATCCTACCTTCAAGGTTAGGTTTGTAAGTGGGAGTGCTTTGTGTCCCTATCTGTCTTGGAAGACTTGGTGAAAGAAGTCCTGCAGGTGTGTGTGTTATATTCTGTTTATCTATAAATCTTGCACAAGTGCGTCTGAGCTCTATTCATATACATATCTGAATAATGCACTTTCTACAATTAATATCCTATATTACCAAACAGTGAAAAAGAATGCATATATCAAATATGTACTTTGGTGTTGATGCAGAAAAGGAAACTTCAATACAGGAAGTCCGCACTCAGATGGTGGTCTTAAAGGGTATCCGTATGAAAGTTGTGCCAGTGTCTTTGTGTTTTATTTTTTTAGGATCCCCTATGAGATCTAAAGCCATCTGTTCTAGGTGGTTTTGAAGCATGTGTTTGCATCAGGTATGCTGGCATCTGTCTCCCTTTTCAGCGGGTATCTTGATTTGTCTCTGGCAGTTCTTCCTGCCTCCTTCTTCTTCAGTTGTATCCTTCGTGCCTTTGTGGGGTCTTTAAATGAATGAAACTGTGGCTGTTCTATCCCCGAAGAGAGAAGTGGTATCTTATGTGGTAGTGTCCAGTGAGTGTAGAAGGTTCTCCAAGGATTTGTGTATTCTCTTATCTTACCATTCATGGTGATAAGCATTGTATCAGGGTCTGCAAGTCCATATTTGATATTGCTTTGCTTGAGGCGAGTAAAAAGATCTAGGAATGTTCTTCTGACATTAGCCGTCCTGATAGAATAGTCCATGGACACATAGACTGAGGGCCCAATTGAATGATTGGCGGAGGAAATAGTCACTTTTGGCCTGGCAGAGGACTTGACGTCCCCCAGGCAGAGACTTTTATGCCCACTAAATTTATAAATGACCACCGAGCAGGCGGTCATTTATAAACGCATTGTCATGAACCGCCATCACGGCGGTTCCTGTCAATGCATTTTACTGTTTGTTACAGAACTGCATCCGGAAGGACACAGCCCTGTAACAAACAGTAATCTTTTTTCTTCATAAAAAAAAAATCCCGAAATGGGATTTTCTTTTTGTAAAGAAACAAAAGTAATGCTGGCCTCGTGGCAGGGGAAGCATTAAAATATTTTTACTGTTCCATACCACTAGGTTTTACCTGGTGGTAAGAAACAGTAAAAAATGACTACTTGTCCGCCCATCCAAATTGGGTGGGCGGACATGTAGTCATTTCTCTGACGGCCTGCTCCCCAGAGGCGTTGGAAGGGATTAATCAAAGCAGAGACAAAGTAGTCTCTGCCGTGATTAATCCGATGGTCCGCCGCATCTAAATGCAGTGAACAACTGAATTCTTGGCGATGAGGATACTCATTCGCCGTTGCGACAAAGTCTCCTTACCACCAAGAATAAGATCGGGCCCTTGGTGTCCATCTAATACCAAAGGGCAATTTTTCTTTTTTGCAGTTTGTAGAATTGCCTGTGCATGCTGATGGAGTAGCAGACAATTGATTATTGGGCACGGACAATCGGAGCAAGGAGGACAGATTGGGTGGATATGGTGCCCCGGTTGGAATTTGCGTGACTCGTTGAAGTGTATGTATAATATCATGGCTATAGGACCCCAATCATGCCATTTCCTTCCATTTCTTCTGGAATTTAATAAAAGCGAATATCATCACAAGAGTGGTCTTGCAGCTCTGTATGCTTGAGCTCCTCACCCCATATATCTGGAACGTATTCCAGGAGCTGCTCGACCCAGGATTCAACTGCTACAGACCTTTTTCTGTCTATCAAGAATGAAGGAGCTTCATGTCCGATTGCACTGACGGTTCTTCCTTTAAAATTGCTCCCAGTCATACATCCATCTTTCCAATAGAGGGCCCAGGATTTGTCAGTTCCAACATAAGTGTGCCGAGTGTCTTAGCCTAAGATGCCGCCATGTCTTGTTTGGGTTGATTCTAATGTGTATCACAACTGTCATGTACTTGCCTGTGCTTCAAAAAGAGTAGCTGTCTAGCTGCCTCTGGTAATGGCATGGTCTTACATGCAATACACAAGTAGTCAGTTTACGAATGCCAGGGGTTGCCAGTTTTCAAGACTCTTTTCAAGAGAAGGCTTCCTTGATGTAGGTAAACATATTTTTGGGTGGCTTCTGTGGTCTTATCTTTCCACCCCTTCACTTCCTCCTCACCTTTTCACTAGTGGGTTACCAACCCCATTACTGTGCATGCTTGTTTAGGTTGCCTTTTATTTAGGTTTAGGGGTTAGACCATAGGCCTCTTACATGTGGTGTTGGGTGTTGTTGGGTGGTATCAGGCTATAAGTATTTCCCATTTCTGGCAATTTAAGCCAGTTGTTTGTCAGAACTCAGTTGTCGCTCTCCCTCCTCCAGTGAGGTTCACATTGGGCTTCGCTACCTCTCAGAAAACTGAGCTCCATTTGTTCAGTGTGAGGGCCATGGCAGGCAGAAATACAGTCTGCATGATCAGTCCATTTACTGCTTATCTCTGGATGTTGGATGTTTTTGCTCCTCCTGACACACGAGAGTGGTATTTGCACCACGCTAACTTGGTGGAAACTCAAAACTCCACTAAATGCACCCAGGGGGGGGGGTCTTTGTTTCAAGCTGAGGCTACAATCACAAAATCCCTAGCATTGCAGGGACAACAAAGCGGACTTGTCTCACGTTAACGACCGAGAGGAGTAGTTTGGGAGCCATAAAGGTTTATTAGCTGATTAGTAAGATTACAATCTCGAGCCAAATTAATCAGGTAAAACCGACATTCCCCTGGCTACAGTGTACATTAATATAATCTAAGCAGTTAAATTAGTAATGCAGAGATTTCATTATTAAAGGCAACAGCTGCAAATCGAAGCAAAGGCTTGTTTCCATAAAGGAAACTCCCTAATTCTAAGCTAAGGTTGTAGATGGGTCGGGGAAATTCAGAAGCAGCTGGTGTCAACCAAAATATAACCAAAAGAAGAGCCTGACAAAGCTCCAACTAGAATAAGAAGAAAGGTTCTGGCGCTGCAAAGGTGGACTGCGGCAAGTGTTAGAACTAACTAACAAGCTTCACACAGTTAAAACATAACACTCTGTCCAAATGATACAATCTTCGGTTTCCCACCAGATGATGACGAGCCAAAACCCAGTGCTCTCTCTATACTTGGTGTCAGCCTGATTCTCACAGAAAATACAATGCCACCTTACTCTCTTGACCTTCTTTTCCCATTGTCGCGACCTTAACCATATAACGCAAAGGAGTATTCGCCTTCTCGCCTCTCTCATCCAAAGCAGGTGTTGCCGTTTCGGTCCAACCCAACTAATCACTACACTACAACCTTCAAAATATAAGCTAGTAAAGAATAACATTTTAAATGAGCACATGGCGACTGTGAAACAAAAAGTACTATTTATGCACAGCAAGCAAAATACAACATTTATTTCAAGATGGAGTGAAGCTAATTAACATGAATCGAATATATAATTCAGTCCGCTAAACCTAAATATGAACCGTGTGAAAATTAATAAGCGACGTAATATGAGTACACAATTGCTCCCGTCCATGGTGCTGTGGCCCCTTGGATACTATTAATGGGTGACTTGAACTGTCACTTATGTCCAGGGCTGTTTCCGATCAGTGCCAACTGGTCAAAATGCCCTATAGAAAAAGGTCCCCATCTCAGCCACTCCCTAAGTGGCATTGAATGGGGTAAGCTGATTCATTCTTATGACCTCGAGCACACAGTGGACATGATGCCTTTGGGACCGGATGGTACACTCCCCCCTACTTTTAAAGGGAGAGGGTGCTCGTCCTATATAGACTATATTTTTGTTTCAAGAGGCCTAAAAAATCGGATTACAAAAGTAGAAATCGAGTGGAGCCCGTTTAGCGACCATAACCCCCTGGTTATGGAGCTTCTGCACCAGGGTAAGCAAAAGATCAAGTCTGCGGATGGTATCATTGAATGTGTGACGGCCCAGGGCAGAAGACTTAAGTGGGCAAAAATAGATGGGGCTAGATTTTATAAATCTTTGATGGAAAGAGGTAAGTCTCTCATTGATGAGTCCTTAGACCCCCTGGTGGTAGGGGCTTGCCTTATAAAAGTGTTTGGACAAATAACGAGTCTGGTGGACGAGTTATTGTCGGTTAAGGCCCCCAAGAAAACCTTTTCTAACTCACCAAAATGGTTTGACAGGGGTTGTACACGTGCATTAAAGAACCTAAAAATGGCCCTAAGCGGTATACCAAGGGACCAAGCAGAAGTCAAAACATGCAGGTCAACATATAGGAAGGAGTTAAAAAGACGAAAAGTTACACTGCAGGGGGAAGCATGGGCGGCCCTGAGGGAGGCCTCTGAAAACAGGGATATCACAGAATTTTGGAGATTAATAAACTCCCCTTGTTTTCAAGATAATAACGCCCCTGAGGTCGCATCAAACATTCTCCCAGAACAGTGGACTGCTCATTTTGAGGGCCTGTATAACCATGGGGAGGAGGATTCAATAAAGGAGAGGGGGATGAACTTAGTGTGCAATCGGGTGGTATTTTCCCTGCAAGAGATCAGAATGGGCATCGAGGGTCTCACCAAAAATAAAGCCCCGGGCCCAGATGGGATCCCCCCAGACCTGTTCCTGAGCCAGGTGGATCTATGGGCCCCTATTATAACTCGAGTATTAAACGCAACTATAATGGTCGGCTTACCACGGTCCTGGTCAACGGCCATCATAGTACCTATTTTTAAAAAAGGCAACAAAGAAGACCCCCAATGCTACCGTCCCATTTCTTTGATAGATGTTACTGCCAAAATCCTGGGAAGAGTAATTCTGAACCGACTGACCGAGTGGGCTGAGGACAAAAATATTATTTCAGATGCCCAGTACGGCTTTCGGACCGGTAGGTCCACCAGCGACCAATGCCTGAACCTATACATGCTGATAGCAAAGTACACCAAAACCAGCAACGAAACCATGTATTTGGGGTTCATGGACCTGGCCGCTGCGTTTGACCATGTTAACAGGAATAAGTTATGGGTAATGATGACCCAACTCGGAATCGACCCTGGGATAATCTACATATTGAGGGAATTGCATAGAGAAACCTCCGCACGGGTACGATATAACAAAGACGGGGGATTGACAGAACCTTTTAGCTGCACAAGCGGGGTGAGGCAGGGATGCATATTAGCCCCTTTTTTGTTTTCGTTGTATATTAATAACCTGGAACAATCGCTTATTAATTTAAATGCAGATTGCCCAAGGGTAGGGACACGTAACATCCCAGTTCTGTTGTACGCAGACGATGCGGTGCTCCTGGCAAGGACCCCGAAAAGTTTGCAGATTCTCATTGATGGGTTCGTCAAATTTATGGAGGCAATAGACCTGTCTGTCAATTTAAAAAAATCATATGTAATGACAGCAGGCAACAAGCCACGGACTGGTTTCACCTATAGAATTGGCACCCACACACTTGAAAGGGTGCAATCATTCTCTTATCTAGGGGTGCTTTTTGATGAGTCTTTAAAATTCACATCTCTTGTGCAAGAAAGGTGTGGGAAATTGGTGGCATCATTCGGTGCAATCTCTGGTTACGGGAGGAAAGTCGGCCGCTGGTGTCCAGAACAAACAATGAACCTGTACGGCTCAATGTGCTGCCCAAAAACTACGTACGGCTCAGAAGTATGGGGATTTATAAATTTGGACGGTTTGCAAAGTGAAGAAAACAAAATATTTCGTTCAATATTGAAAGTCCCCAACTGCACACCAGCTTTCATCGCCCATAAAGAACTTGGAAGACCCTATTTAGAGGATCTGATCAAGCTTAGACCAATCCTGGCCTGGATTAAAATATGGTCGAACCCTGATGCTGTACTGAGCAGGCTGATCATACAAGATTGCCTGGGCAGAGACAAACATCTGAAAATTCCATGGATCCATTATGTTAAGACTACCTTAGAAAATATTGGTTACCAAGAGTTGTACTTAAACCCCTTATTGATCAATGCTCAGGACAAGCCTAAATTAAAGAGAATTTTCTTGTATTCAAGAGCATCGGCCAGGAGTACACTAGAAGGGCGTAAATCCACTGTGAGCACCTATAGTAGGCTTGAAACCACCGTTGGGATGGAACCGTACCTCTGTGTCCTCTATAATGCCCAAGAGAGGTTTTTAATGTCACGTTTTAGGCTCAATTTTTTACCTTATTTATTAGCTGAACCAGCAGGTTTTAGCAAATCAATTGAGCAGAAGGGTGCCTGCGGCTGCGACAATAAGTCTCCGCAGGACACCCTTCATTTTGTACTTTTATGCCCCATTTATACCATCCCTAGACGTAGATTTTTAAAAGACATCTTGAAACAGGCAAGATTTACTCGAGCCAAGGAGGCATTGACCTTTTTACAAAGGGCTAGTGACCCGTTAACATTATGTGCGGTGATAAGTTTTTTGAAATTTGCACTCAGACTTAGAGTATCCAGAGGCCAGTATTAATTATGAAGACTGTAGATTTGCTAAACTGTTAGTCTCAGGAAGCCACTCATGAGGATTGTATGTGGACAATGAATTATTTGCATGTACATAGATTCATTCAATGTTCTGTATATTGATTTAATATTGTTTTAACTGTATATACGTGTACTCTTTTATGATGATTTTTAACCATCGAATAAAGAACTATTGAATTGAATTGAATTGAGTACACAATTAATAATTTGTGTATTAATCACGTCAAATAGAGTTAATGCATGTTACAGATTAATGTATTTTTTAAGTGAGGGCAGGTCAGCTAAATTGGTTCTATGCCTTCACAGCCATAGTTCTTTAGTCGGTTCTTTTCCGCCTCCCAGTTCCGGTGGTATTTCTGTTGACAGCAGTCCCTGTGTTGGGACTTCCCTTTATTGCGTTCAATCAGGGTACGTGACTTCGCAGCTACAGGCCGTGTCAGAGGTGGTACAGGAGATCAAGTCCCAACACTGACGTTTATGTTGCAGTCACAAGGCAAGGGATGCCATTTCGGAAAGCAAACATGTTCCACCTTCACATCTGTTCAGAGCACTTGAAGTGCTCCGCCCACTGCTTCTGTGACGTCTGACTCACACACAGACCTTCTGAGCTCCTTCGCGGAGGGGCTATCTTGCTGCAGCGGAGACTTGCCTCCCACAATGTTCTTCCTAAGAATCAGAGGCGCAACTAGAGCCAAATTTCGGGGGGGGGGGGGGGGAGGGGGGCTGCTAAGAAAAAATTTCGGGGGGGGGGGGTGCTGAATCTTTAAGCAATAGGCAGAGTGGAGCTGCAGGGGCTGTTAGAAGGGGTGAAACAACAGCAAGGCCTCATTAACATGCAAATGGGCTTTTAAAGACCTGTGAAGTGCTCGGTTGCGTCTGTGTGTGTGCCCGGGAAGCTGTCTCATCCTGGTCTGCCACACACGAGGGGGGGGGGGGGGGTCTGTAGCCCTTTGAGTCCAATGGGTGTTGCACACCTGCTAAGAATAGCATAGATTGTGTATAAGTGAAACATATACTGTGTTGCTTTAGTAGAATAAGCCAGTGTACATAGAATTTGTCACAAAAGGCGTACAACATAGTTTTGTTTGAAAACTTGTTTTACCTCAGTATTTATCCAGTGTATCCCCGAAAAATGTGTTTTTCGTGATCCTCAGTCATTTTCTGACAAAAGATTTGTATGATGTCTCCAGTAGTGGCCGGTGTTTGAATTGAGTGGAGGGTCGGGGGAATTGGGGGTGGGAGGGGTAAATAGACGGACATAAAAGAAATGTTAAAACAAGCATTGGCATAGCCAATAAGTGTCGCTTTTGGGACCTTATAAGTATTTAGTTATGCAGCACAATATCGTTGGTGCAACAACATCAACTGTTGCATGGCTAAACACTTATAAGGTCCAAAAGCGAGACCTATTGGCTATGCCAATGCTTGTTTTTTTTTAGACTGCTCGTACTGGCACTTCTCAAAAGAAATGTAATACTTTCAATTGGAGAGTACCAGCACTTCCCAGAAACAAGCAGGCAATCTGGTACAGAGTACCTGCACTTCTATTTTTCCATCTCAAGCATAATAAGTATATAAAACAACTCCTACAGAGGGTCAAAAAGAGAGAAAGGACGAAAAGAGAGAAAAGAAGTAGCAAGGCAAGAAGACAGTGACAAAGGGAGACAGACAGCAGCGCTGAAAGGTAACGTTCAAGAATGAGGTAAAGAGACCGGAAGTGTGGGCTGGAAGGAATGTTGCTGAATGAAACCAGCTTGTAGATGAAAGCATATGTGCGCCAGACTCCATTGCCCCCAGCTGAGATCTGTCTGGCACAGATAAACCGAATGGACACGAGCGGAAGGACATTGGTAGCACTGGTATTGTGTTTATTGTCTCAGCCCCTTTCTCATTTCCTTGGAACTCGAGCTGCTAAGAGCAGTGAAGTAGGTGACCTTTGCCCCTTCCGCTCGAGACAGTTGTCAGAACCGCGGAACAAGCTATCGTGCGCGCGCTTGTAGGCTCCGACTCAGCGGTAATGTATGCAGTGACAAATTGTACCCCTTCGGCTGTTTAATGTAGAGCCAAGGTTTACTGAGCCGTCGTATAATCTTAAAATGTTTACACCGAGCTCCCGGAACTAGCAACAAACATTACAGGTCTATGCAAGTTTTATATCCGGACACACACCAATCTCTTGCCGCAGCAGCCTGTTATCTCATTACTTGCCTTACATTAAGGAAACACATATGTATTGCTTTTGGTACTTTTGGTGATGCATGGATGTGGCCGGCGACAGACTGGAAATGCAAGACATCCCAACTCAGCTTTACGTAAGCTTCACTGATTCCAAATGCGTCAACGCATAAACTGTAGTGAGTTTCGTTATTCCATTCGCTTCACAGCACTTTCTATTTTGCATGTTGTCTGTATTGTTATGAAGAACCTTACCCATCCAAGTGAGCTGAGTGCCAGGAGCGATGCCAACAGTCAGAAATAGATTTTCAGTGCCAACATAAATCCTTCACAACCCAAAGTAATTGTTCAGAGTTCGAAGCAAATTCAACACCTACTTCCAGTACGAATGTACGGCAAAAAGGCGGGAAGTCGGATGCCGAGGGTAAACATGCATTGGCCGCGCGTCTGTAAAAGTAACGCCGTGTGCGTCCGTGAAAGCGAAAGTCTTTGCGGTGAAAGCGAAAGTGATCGCGATGACGCACTCTGTGCAAAGCACGCGAGGGATGCGCGCGCAGCAGTTAGAGGCAGAGCGTGGCGCGCACGCTTGTGCGCGTGACCGCAAGCCGGTGGCCGCTTTGGTAGCACTTCAAAAAGCCCTTACTAAATGTCTCGCCAGTGCAGCGCATGCGCTGGCTCAGGTGAGACCTAAAAACGCCCTTGCCTGCATCGTGGCCCTCTCTTCTGCAGGGACAAGCTCCCAGAGTGCACTGCGGCCAATCCTGACGCTGCTTTCATGCTGCTAAGGATTGGCCTGAGCGCTGATGGTTTACACTCAGTTAGACTGGGAATGCAAAAGACACACAAGTTGATGGACGGAATGCAGAACAAATCAAAACATTCACCCCCAGTCAAGAGATCTGGGTTAAATCCATCATTCTTTTGCTCACCATGCCACCCCAGTTTAGACCTGGCCATATGCAAATCAGTCTTGGCCCTGTGCCTCATGGGAACATTTAAGCCCGAACTGCCAAGCCAGGTCCTCCCTGAACCGGAAACAAGCATCCTAGGACCACTATCGGTGTTTCACCTCTCATCAGCCAGGATAGCTTGAACCCAGTGGCACAGTGAGCCTGCTCTCTCCAACCCGGCATTGCAGCTCGAGTTGGCGAGAGCTTCAGTGCACATGACAGTTTGGCCGTCCTGAGAAGGCCGGCCAGACCCTCATGTGCACTGAATACTAGTGCAAAACATTCCTCCACTAGCCTATCACCCAGGCCCCGCCCCAAGCCTCGGCTCCAAGAGAAAAAATAAACAATAATGAACAAGGGTTTAATATCATTTTATTTTTAATTTGTTTGACTTCTGACAGGTGGGGTGACGCTCCTCCACTATAGAGCATGTCTCTTGTGTGTGTCAAGAAGAGGTTGCGTTTCTCAGCTCTGCCGTAAATGTGGAAATGGCTGGTTTTGTATGGTCATAACTATTTTGTGTTGCTAACTTAAGTGCTCTTCATCCTAGCCAAGACTACATCTTTTTCAGTGGCAGGTATCCGATATTTTACAGAGGGGTCAGAGTTTAAGGAGACAAAACAGTTTATGTTTTTAGGCTGGATGCTGGCAGCCTCCTCTTTCTGGACAACGATATGAGTGTCTATCTAGACGACAGTAAAGTTGGACAGATGATGAGTAGATTATCCACATTTGTGTTTCCTCTGAATCAGTTTCACGAAATAAATGTTCTCTTTATTTTTTGGGGCGTAAAATTAATAATACTTTGCATAGCTTAGTGGAATGAAGAAAGCGGGACCATTCGACATACAGTACCTACAAACTATGTGCAGGCTTAATAGAATGAGTCTGTACGGTGATTAAGCACTTGATATAGCAATCTCTGGCACGTGACAAGGTAATACAATATTTTTTTATGTACCATAATGAGGGCCTCTATAATTATACGATAGGAGAGAATCCAAGTATGCGGCAGGCTTGACTGAATTATGCAGCAAGAAACTGCAAATTATGTTGCATAATGCAATATATTTTGTGATAGCATTACTTAATTTTGTCATTTTTATTAGGTCAAGCATTCGAGACCTCTTGTATATACTTTAGTATATACTTATTTATATACGTATATGTGTATGTACTATGTGGGCTCTGGAGATCATCCCTAGGACTTGTCTGCTTCCGCTTAGGGACTTTTTTTCTGTTCAACTGCCTCTATTTAACTGTCTTGATAGAAAACGACCAGCAGAGGTCTGTAAAATACAAGAATTGCTTTCTGCTGAGAGACTTTCTTTTTTTATTTTCTGGCATCTGCCTCTATTCAACTTGCTTGATAGAAAACGACCAGCAGACGTCAGTAAAATACCAGAATCACTTTAGCATTCTCTGGATTCCAGTCCATACAAATTGTCTTCCACGAGCACCCGTAGACAATAATATTTTTTTCAGATCTTGTATTGTCAGTGATATGACCACCGAAGGCCCTGATTTTATATTAAAAGCAGAGCTTTGGACTATACCATTTTCTGTTGAAAGGCAATATTTCTTTTCATGTGTTCCCATACCTGGCGTGTCACGCAGTTTGGTGCTTACTTTCCCTCTATGTTAAATAACAGTAGAAGTTTCAGCATCCAGGCTAATGTCCTGCATAGCTAAATACATATAAGGTCCCAAAGGCGAGACCAATTGCATTGCAAATGCTTGTTACACCTACTAACATGGTCTCGGCAAAGCCTTTGACCTCATTAGTACCACTTTGATGTACAAAAAAAGCCATAGGCTTTAATTGGTAAGGAAAGGCTTCCAGTGAAGAATGTGTGCCTGGGATCAATATTGATTGGTAAGCATTAGAATGAGGCGGGACGTACAAGGTATTATGACAAATAAAATCCAGGGAGTCATTTGGCTGTATGAGATGGTGAGAAGATTGCAATTCATAACTTGGTTTAACACAGAAATGAGTTTCTAAATTCTCAAAGCCAAAGGTGGTTGTACAAGTATTCAGCTGTGCTGTCAAACTGCAAACGAGTTGATGAATTGCATGAAGCGAATTCTGTGAATTTTGTGCGGTGCGTTTTATGTGGTAAAATAGTTTGAAATCTGAAGATGTTATTGCCTTGGGCAATGAAACTCGAAACATAATCTTAATTAAGTTTTTCTGTGTAGAAAATGCTAGGTGCCTCCAGGCAATACAGGTTATCACCAAGTAATGCACAGTGTAGCGAACATGTGAATGAACGTGTTTGTTTAATTTGTGACGCATAGTGAATGATCCCCCATGTAGAAGTAAAATGAAACAGCTGAAAATGTAGCTTCAGATTTCAAGACTCTGAATCCCCCCACACCAAACGTGGGCACAATTTTTAGTTATTTAAAAACACGTACATCTTCAGCTTTAGTAAGATGAATAATTGTTGTCTTCAGCTGCAAGCTTTTGCTTTCTGTATATTTGTTGTTTTGTTGGTAGTTTTGTTATTTTCTTATATGGGGGGGAATATGTTACGGCGTTACTTTCTAATGGTGAAGTCTACCCGCACTGCTTTCAAATTGTTATGTGGATCCCATTGAGAAATGTAGAATGGTACTTAGAGGGTTGATTCCAGGCTGGCCAATGGTTGCTAGGCTTTATTTCACAGTTTGGGGAGTCTAGTATGACTGCCTTATGACCCCCCCCCCCTCTTTTTTGCTGGCCTCCTTATTGCTGTTGAGCAAGCAACCCTTGTTTTAGCACTTGGCTCCCACGGTTGTGAAATGTACAAGCTTCCTCACAGGACCTCTAGTGTCAACCCTTGATGGCAGTACCCCACCTGTAAATGGGTAATTTAAAAACGATGGTATGACAGCGCTTCTGGGCCCTGGTGGGTAATTTAGAGATCCTGCTTGAGACTGGAAGACTTGGCCGGTGACGAAGGCTTCGAGGCTTCCATCATGGAGTTTACACTACCGCACATGAGCGGCTGAGGATTTAATTAATAGCTCTTGACAAAGTGTGTCCATTTGAACAGGGTTGGTGTTGTTATTCTTCAGCAGTGTCCAGCCACTGGGAGTGCTCATTTGCTTTCTCCCGGTATCTAAAGTTGAGATGCTCTTGATGCTTTCAAATGCTTTTCAACAGCAACTTGTAATGTCTGCTTCTTCCTCCTTAGTAGCAGTAGGCTGTCTAGCTCGTGATAGTCTTCTGACCTGAGAGCTCTCTTGCAGCAATCTTCCCAAGATCCTTAAGACAGACAACGCTGCTTGCCTGCACTCCCCGAGCACTTATGGCCTTCGGCTACCTGCAGGGTGCCTGTGTGCACCGTAGGAACCCTTGACACTCTCTCATAAGGCACCACAACCAAGACCAGTCCACGGACATTCAAAGAGGCTACCTTCCTTCATTGTCCCCACCCCATCCACCATATTTTGTCCCTGAGAGGTGGCAAGTAGTTAGTGTCACTAGCTGTGCAGACCAAGTCCAACAAAAGACCAAGAACTACAAGCCTATAGTGTTCCTCCACTCCTGACCGTGTTTAATTCTTGATGTCAGTCTTGTCTTCTACTGGTGCTCCTCTTCTTCTCAATTGTTCCTGCATGTGCTGGGGTTAAAAAATGCAGCGGAGAGTTTTAGAAGATAGGAGTCCCTACCCAATCCAAAGATACAACATCACCCCACCACCTCTGACTGGCCATTCCAGGGAGCCGCCCCTAGACTGTTCATCCTCCCTACACAGCAGTCTGTTAAGAATCAAGATGGCAACTTGAGGAGACATTGGAACAGATAATTTTCTCAAAACTAAGATCTGGCTTCGCCTCTCAAAGCTTCAAAGAACCTCCCCTGTGGTGACTGGGGCAAATAGTCGGACCACTCGAGAAAGCGATCAACCAGCAACTCACCCAAGGCGAAGACCACAACCTCCTGGACCCTTCCCAGTCCGGATTTCGAACCAGCCACAGCACAAGACAGCCCTGATTGCAGCCATCAACAACATCAGAGCCCTCCTGGACCGCAGGGAAACAGCAGCCCTCATCCTCCTGGACCTTTCTACCCCTTTAGACACCGTCTCTCACCACATCCTGATCAGCAGACTCCTCCACATAGGTATTCAAGGAAACACCCTCAAATGGATTGCCGCCTATCTCACCAGCAGCACCCAAAAGATCTGTTTCCCCTTGTTCACCTCATAGCCAAAGAGGTTCATCTGCGGGGTCCCCCAGGGTTATTCCCTCAGCCCGACCCTCTTCAACACCTACATTACTCCTCTGGCCGACACTGTCAGATCACATGAACACAACATTATCTCCTATGCCGACGACACACAGCTCATCCTCTCTCTGTCTGAAGACCCCACCACCACAAAAGCTAGCTTCCAAAGATGCATGATGAACATCGCAGACTAGATAAAGGACAACTGTCTTAAGCTCAACTCGGAGAAAACGGAAGTCCTCATCTTTGGGAACTACACCTCGCCATGGAACGACTCATAGTGACCTGCGGAGCTCGGCACACCACTGACCCAACAGACCATGCCCACAACGACAGCATCGTCCTGGATAACAAACTATCCATGAAAAAACAATTCAACGCAGTCTCTTCCGCCTGCTTCCACACCCTTTGCATGCTCCGCAAGATCCTCAGGTGGCTCCTGATAAACACCAGAAGAACCGTTACGCAGGCCCTCATCACCAGCAGACTGGACTATGGAAAACTTGCTCTACGTAGGAATCACTGCATGCCTTCTGAAGAGAACTCAAACAATACAGAGCTCATCGTCAAGACTCATACTCAACCTCCCCAGAAGGACCCACATCACACCCCAGCTCAGGAAACTACACTGGCTCCCGATCCATAAGAGATGCCAGTTCAAGATGCTGACCCACGCCTACAAGGCCCTGCACAACGAAGGACCAGCATACATCAACAACCGCCTAAGCTTCCACCAACCATCCAGACACTAAAGTTCCGCCTCTCTCTCCATCGCAGACACCCCACGGATCTGTTAAACCAACAGTGGAGGACGCTTCTTCTCGCACCAGGAAGCCAAGGCTTGGAACAACCTCCCCCTGCACCTCAGGACCGCACCATCACTCCAATAATTCAGAAAAGATCTAAAGACCTGGTTGTTTGAATAAACAGCCTCCATGCAGCTACTACAGCTTCAGCGCCTCGAGACCCTCACAGGTGATTTGCCACGCTCTACAAATAAATGATTGATTGATTGACTGCTCTCACTTTGTCTCTTGTAAAAAAATCATAGCTTGTGCTTCTCGAGGGCATCTGTTAATTACCATATGAAGATTTCGTCCCCACCACTTCATCTGCCAGGCGAAGGCTAATTTCCAGAATGGGTTTATTGTTCGAAGAGAGCACTGAATTGCAGACTGGCTAACAGAATAATTAATGTGGCCCAGCTAGATAGCTCAAAACCTGATTTCTGGCTCAGAAAAATATGTCGAATTTGAAAGTACTTAAGCTGATGCTGATGAAGTCAAACTACATCTGGATATATGTTTGTTACCCAGATGTCATGGGAAAAGACATGTCAATGAATGTCTTAGTTCATGCTATTCAAAAGTCATAGTGTAGCTATACTTTAGCCTGTGTGTAAAAACAGTATAAACACTGCAGAATTTACACTTTAGAAAAAAAGAGAGCATTTCATTTTGGATTTCCAATTGAATTCTAAGGCCTTATGAGGCCACACCAAACTATTCTCTTCCACCTGTCAGTGCCTTTGTGAAGAGGCCGAATTGAGCCAGATAACAGTCTCCTGCACTTAGCCTGCACACACGGGCCACAGCGGTGCAAACAGGTAAAAACCTTTTACCACAGCTGAGCAGCAGCAGCAGACATTATTTTTTAAGATGGGCGCTGGAGATTACAACACAAATCCGTTTTGAGCACGCGTTTAAAGTGAATAAGGCTCAATTAAGGAAACTTACAGTACAAGTCTAAAAACCAGTGGTTCAAAAGGAAAAGGAACCTAGGGATTCTCAATGGTCAGTATCTGCTGTCTTACAGACAGGCTCCTTTCTCTAGGTAAAATATCCTCTTTAGCAGTTTATTGTACTGTCTTGTCATTTTATTACATTTAGCCTGTTTGCAATTTGTGGACACAGAATGCATGGCGCGCTGTTGCTCTGTGATGATCCCATTCACATTCTCTCAGGTGCACCTTTTCCAAAGTTTGTGGTAACTCAAAGATGCGAGTGATCTTGTTTTTTCTTGCTTATAAGCTCATAATATCTGCCCCTTGTTACATATGCTTCTATACTGCAATGTTTACTTGGTCACTCAACCCTACTGGATACCTCTCTTCTTGTTTTCCAATGTGAATGAATTATTTACATGCTGCACCTTTTACTCTTCCCTTCCTGCATGTAATTAGTTTACAGTTTGCATTCTTGTTATGTGATGTTGGTACTTTTCTCCTTTTAAGGCACTGCTAGTAATGCATGCCAGCTTTGTGAAGGAACCCTACTTAGTAACTACTCTATATCTCTCTTCTTACTTGCTATAGGAGATGGTAAAATTGGTAGTTGATGAATTCTCTTGCAAGCAGGAATTTGAAGAACTGAGTCACACACAGGAACAACAAGCTTTGCTGTCTCCTCGCGAAGACACCTGTAAAGACGTCCTACAGTGTGACTCTCAGAGCCTTACGATGCCCCACCAGGAGCCGGTCATCATGGACGTCGGCTGTGGCTCTGGTGCCATTTCCCTAAGCCTGCTTCAAAAATTACCCCAGGTAACATGAAAGGTCATTATCCAATTATCAGAGAATGGAAGCAGTGCATTATGTGCCACAAGTAACCCTATGGTCAAGACCAAGAAGTGTAGACATAGAGGACAGACCCCGAGGAGTGCTTGGGGGGGGCAGAGATGATTCCATGCAGACATCTTCGCAAGGTTCGAAAGACATGAACCTGCAGCTTTCACTCGAGATGAATATGCTTCACATTTAGTCTTAGTGTGGATAAGGGGTGAGGGAACTTGTGTTTAGCAATATTTGGTTTAATCAATCCTTTGCTTTAATCAATCCCCGATTAAATCAGATCTCGATAACTGGTAAAAGGTGTTGGCAGTAAGTTTCCCAAGATGTTATTTGAGATGCATTGTTGAAAGGTCAAAAGTAGATCACTCTGGAACCTCTACTTAAACATGATATAGGATCAGGGCGTCCCTCTGCAGGCATCGAGGAGTAATGAGATATCCCATCAATTGTATTGTTAAGCAGTCTACATTTTTTCTCAAATAGTTGCACCACCACTCCCTTTTAATAATCGGTTAGCCAGGTGTTATTGTGGCCAAGAGAAGACTGCACTTTTAGCAGTGCATCTAATCCGCTCCTTACCCATCCGTGCATAGTTTGTGAGACAATGGATGGACAGACAGTCGTTCTCACCTTCCTTATTTTGTTTCTACCACCAGAGTCATCTTATTTCTGTGGATAAAGGAATAGCTGCTGTAAATCTCACACGGGACAATGCTGCTAGGTAAATATCACCTCCTGCAATGTGCAGTTCCGTCTACGTTATCTGTCTACGGGTGTTGCATGATATAATCACTTCTACACAACTTTTCATGTTAACTCTTTCCAAATATAGGTGTAACTTCAATGTTATGAGTGTCAGTTCACAATTTTGTCCAAAGTATAACACCCCTGTCATTGTCTGACTGTCTTCTTGTGATACAGGGTATAAGAAGCTTGGCCAGGTGGGGGTTGCACTGCAGGAGTGGCGGGGTGAATTGTCAAACTCTTCCTTCTTTCCATCCAAAATATTTCCTTTCTTTCTTTTTCTCTTCTGCAGGCTGAAGTTGATGGACCGAATAAAGGTTTTGCATCACAACATCCTTACAGGTAGAGCTCTCTGACATTGTGCATATGCTCATGATATCTGGTATGGCTTCCTGACGTTTCCTCATAGTGCAGCTGCCAATTCAATCGAGCAATGTTGCTCAATATTCCTACCAACGCGTCAGCTTCTCATATTGAACAAGGTTTCCTGCCATTGTAAATTTGTTGGTCCATCTATCCACTCATCCATTCATCCATCCACCCATTCATCTATCCATTATTTAAAAGATCCTGCTGATTTCTACATGATGCACATGCTCATCGTATCCAGTTAATTCCATTGTTGTTTCGTCATGGAATATTCACGTATCATACTCCCATGCTATCAAAGTCCCATGCAGGCCCCCATACCACACCCATCCATCTGACCCAGCGAGGCTCCCTTGCATCCCTTCATGTTACGCCTGCATATCCGATGCTCAAGACCCCTTGATGGATCCTAACCAGTAAAGCACCTATTTCTTCACTCATGGTGCATGTGTCCATTTTTCTCAGTGAAGGGCCTTACCACTCAACGACACATGCAGTTAGCCTGTTCAGACCAGAAAAAGCAATCGAGCTGTAAGGTTTTTCCTGAAGGAGAAGAGCTGGTCATCTTCTGTCTATAGGTGATTGGTGCTTCACCATGTTCACTAAACTAGTTGTTATAATATTAGTGCTCCCTCCTTGAGCAGTAAGTGGTGCATGGCTTCCTCTCAATGGTGAACAGTGCAATGTGTGGTAGATGTGCCATGCCATATGGTGAGGTATTCCTTCAGCATTCTCTTATTTATTGGAATTGTTTATGGTTGTGGAGTAGTCCATTAAAGTGAGAAAATGTAGTAAACATGTTGGTATTTGTATAAAATTCTTCAAGAGGTGAAGTTTAAAGTGCTATACTACAGTGTATCGGTACGTGCTTGAAACTTGAAATCAATTTTGTCTGGTTCATTGGTTGCTTTGCCCTCCTTTCAATTAGAGAAGCATCAAAATATTGAGATACATTTTGTACAATCTTACTCTGGCTTACAAAAAGGGATGTTTTTCGGCAACATTGTGCAGAGTGCATAAACCATAGTTAGCTTGCTTGTACATTGCCTGGATTGCGGCAGGCCTTTCTCTAAAAGCTCAGTCTAGTTATTCGCAAGTCATATCAATTAACCAAAATCATGTAAGAAGCAGAATAAAGAAGCCACATCCTCTAAGCCTTGATGATGTCACAGCATTGTAAGCTGTCAGCTGCTGTCACCTTATACCTACACCAGGCACTACTATTCCATGCTTTACAACTGCAAAAACGTTCTCAGAGCATTTGGGAATACCATTGCTATTAGTAAGAAGGAAGGAGCTCCCATTAGCCATCCCCTTGAATAAATGGCATTTATAAAGCGCAAACAATCACCTGAAGGGATATCTCGGCACTACAGTTTGAGAATAAAGAAAACTTGACCAACCACCACTAAAAGATAAGGAGAGGGAAGGAAACCATACATTGAACCTTGGGAAAAAGCCAAGTTTTCAGAAGCTTTCTGAAAAATATTGTAAGTTGGGAGCTAGTTTGACCGTGTGTGGGAGATCGTTCTAGGCCCTTGCCCCACGCATCAAAATAGATCCACGCCTTACGGTTTATATAAATATATTACTCGCAAGAGAGTGCAATGTCTATACTGTGATTTGTAATAGTAAGCGCTATTCTGCATCGCATATTTACTTTACTTTACAAATGCAAAGTACTTTGTTCATAAGGCCCAGTGTGGCTTTTAAACAGCTTTGAAGAACCCTGAAACAGCATAATGTCAAATAAAAGTTATTGGTGCACTCACAAAAAGTAGTGAGTATAATACCAACATTTAATGACACTTAAAAAAGGTCAGTGGTCAGACTTGTGAATTGAAAGTGGTTTGAAGGCAATCTACAAAGTTTGCAAAAAGCAACATAAAACTAGTCTGTTTTATGTTCATTGGCATACCATTGTCATTTTTGATGTTATTATTGTCCGCTATGGCTTACCATGGTTTTACTCTGGCCCCAATCAGCTTATATGTGGATTTCCCATTAATTCCAGGAAAACAGGTCTTGGATCTATTAAGTTAGGTTGCAGGTAGACCGCCGAGTCAGAAACCAATAACTCCGCGCACAAAGCGCATGCTGACATCCCAATAGAAGATCCAAGTAGAGTATATTGTGCATATGATAAATGTTGCATGGGCCTCTGTTGAGGCTCAGTATACCATAGTTTAGCCATTCAAGATTGCAGCTCTAAGGATAATGTAGAGGCGTGAACAATCCGCTGCCAGGGCCACTACTTGCTAATTTGATGTAAGGGAGGCAGAGCTAGAAGGATAAGTGCATAGAAAATGCTGTTACTTGAGTGCATGGGTGTATATTTTCAGGTGTGGGAGTGATTGTGTCTGTAGGGCTGTATGTGTTTCTGTGTCTGCCTTGTCTACCTATATGCCTGTATACCTGCTTACGTGTGCATTATATCATGTGCAGCTACCTGCCTGGGCAACAGAAGCTGGTGGAGGAATGACAAGCTTGCTTAATTGTGACCCACGCATACCATGGCCCTGGCATAAATTGCAGCTTTACCCAGGCTTATTACTAGGCTGCCATTGACATACTTTGGGCATTTTTTACAACATTCTGACTAACCCTTGCATATTAGTAGACCAATCTTGACAGATGGTGAGCATTCTGCACGTTTTGGCTATTCCTTTTATAACGGTGGCCCATCCTTGACATATGATCAGGGCCGGCATGGGAACTCAAAGCAGCCCTGGCAATTTTGTAGAACCAGCCACCCCTTTAGCCCACCCAGGGCGGAGGCAGGGAGGTGCAAGTGTAAAGCTCTGCTGTTTTTGTTACTGGGGGCTGATATTGCAGCACCGCTACAAAACCGGCCCCCAGTAACAAAAAACTGGCCCCCATTGCCACAAAACCGGGCCCCAGCCATCTCGGGAAAACGCCCGATGCCCGCTACGGCCAGTCCGGCCCTGCATATGATGAGCACATGTGACCAGATTCTAGCTACTCTTAGGTTAATACTGGTCTTTATTTGACATATTGAGGACATTTTTGACTCTATTCTGCTTATTCATGCTGATTTTTTCATACATTACCTCTGTGGCAAGATTCTGTCATAAGGAATGCAGTGTATTGTGTGTGTCCACTGGACGATAACAAGGCACAAAATTCAATTGAAATAAAGAACTCTAGCATAATAGTGCCTCCTGCATGCCATGTTTTTGGTGTGGTTGACATAGGCGTAACTATTCATGGCATAATAGTCCTCATCCTTGACATATAGTAGACACACATTGAATATTTGTGCCTACCCTGACATTATGGTGGCCATTGTCTAACGGTGTCCAACCTTTGGGCGCCTCCAAAGGTAATGGATGCCTGGGCTCCAGAACAAAGAGGCTCCACAAAGGATCCTTAATCTAAAAGATGCTGATGGCAATGATTTTGTCCTTTTCCTATCATCCGCTAGAGTTACGGTAATGTTGTGCTGTGCACCATGCTGGAAAGGAAAGATTTAGAGTGAGTTGCCAAAATATGTTCTTCCTTGCAGTGAAGCAGAGATTTTAGGGAGAAATCTTGCCTTCCTAGCGAAATGTAGTTTAGCCCCTTCGTCCCGTGCCTGGAAAGGATATCATAAAATCAGTTCTGTTTTTTTTAAAAACGTATTGTTATAAGGTGTGTTGTTCCAGTGGGTAAATCTAAAGCAGAGAAAAGACAAAAGGCTCTCAGAATGCACTGATTTGACAAAGGGCAGCCTTGTACTGAATATCAATTTCGTCCGGACGGATCGGATGTGAATTATCAAGTACAGCAATGGTTGTCTCAGACAGTGGGGACAATAACGATCGGGTGATTTCCCCCTGCATGACGCCAGCAGGATGGCATATATTTTCTGTGGCCGTCCACTGCTTTGCAACCAATGCACCTTGGCAGGGACCTGAAGCATTTATGCTTGTCGTGGTCTGAGCCTTTCCCCTCTCCATCCCTACCTAGTGTGTGCCGTCTACCAAACCCAGAACCTACAGTACTTGCAACAGCTATGGACTTGACTGACTACAACTTTACGTTAAATAACACTTTTCTGGTAAGGAGAGCCCAACGCTCATGGACTGCCTTTGTATCCTCCGAGCCCTAGACCAGGGGCTTCATGGCTTGGTTCCAGGGCCGGACTGACTACCGGGCGTTTTGGAATGCTGCTGAGCTGGGGGCTGATTTCGTTGATGGGGACCTGCGTGTACTGAACGAAATTCGTTTTGCTTTAATTATTTCGAAGTACACGCAGGTCTCCATGAACGAAATCAGCCCCCACCGCAGTGAAATCAGCCCCCTGCTCGGCAGAATTCCAAAACGCCTGGTAGTCAGTCCGGCCCTGCTTGATTCCAGCCTTGACCCAAGCCACATACAATATATATAACCTAGAATTGGTGACCCCAGTCCTCTTGACCCGGCAGGGGCAATGTGAGAAGCTCTTCACTGTGAGAGTGGCTGCTGGGGCTGTGGTGGTGGTGGTGAGAGGTGGGCTGTTGGTCCTATATGAAGGGCTGTAGTGGTGGTGGGACCTAATTGAAGGGCTGCAGGTGTCTACAGTAGGTCCATGGTGTTCATGTGAGAGGTCATTGACCTATAGGAGCAGCTGTTTTGGAGTGCGCAACGGTCTGAATTAATTAGCGATCTGGGCATCGGACTGCGGTGACTTGTGGCGGTTAGTAGGGAAGCATTTGTAACTGCCCACAGTGCTGTGTGGTGTGTTGGCACCCCTGTGGGGCCGGGCGGTCTTTGGAGGCGCCCGCTCTTTAAAAAGATGTTGATGCGTGGTCACTGCGCCTGACCTTGATGTTGCGGCCTCCCATGCGTGGGACTGCGTGCAATGCCTTTCGCTTTGCTCTCCCCACCGTTGTGCGTAGATGCTGGTGTATGAGGTATCACTGCGCATACTGCAGGACCCTCCCTGGTGATATGTTGCCTTCGGTTTCTGCCATTGCTCTCTGCACATCCCTGGCTCCACAGGACCCGCTTTGTTTCCCTGCCTGGAAGGTTTATTTGCCGGCTTTGTTTGCTTGATCCTCGCATTGACCTGCCAAGGAAGGTTCCGCACAGTCCCTGCTCCGCTCTGATAAAGGGCCGCGGCAGCGAGAGCTCGTAACTTCTCACATTGCATTTCTTAGAAAACATTACTGGGAACGAGACAGGAAATGGCTGGCGGGCTCGGCGCTCTCGCGCTATTCTCTTTCAAGGCCGTTTGCTGCGTAATGACAGGGAGCGCGTGATCTAACGATGCATGCAGCGGGGTGTTTGGTTCCCTCGACAGCTCGGTGCATTAATCATGAAGCTCGCCCAATTTCCTTTCTTCAACAACGTTAATAAAACCAGGGCACAGAAGCCGCGCCCTCGCAATCTCCTAGCTTTGGCGACAGTGAATTGATTGGCTCACCTCTCGGCCGTGGCAGGAAAATTATATATAAACACGGTGGTGGCCCTCCAGATGAGGGTCAGCAAAGCATATATTGTATACCAGAGCTCACTGGCTGGCCCACTGGTAAAGCGAGTAGACAGTCGAAATTCCATCCACAACAACTTGGCTCATAAAAAACAGCTTTTGTATTTAATTTCGCCTACAGATATGCTTCGTAGAAAGCAGGGCCGCATTTACTAAGGATTTGCAACAGGGAAAAAGTCATATTAAGTGATGCCCAAACTTGTGCAAGGGTATTTACATTCTTGAGGGAATAGGTGCCCTTTTCCGAGCGTAGATAGCAGCCTGTGCTGGTTTAAGGGAGCGTTCCCTGGGTGGATGGCACAAGCACCCATAGTTCTTTTATTTTGGCACAAAGCCTCATCTACTAAAGATTGCCAGGCTTGGCTTTGTGTCCGAAAGTATTGCCTCCTAGAAGCAGACGCTGTCATAGTGAAAGTTTTTTATTTTTGCAAACATCCCACACATTGGACGTGTGCTGCACTGTATAGCACGTATACATGTGCAACGTTAAAGAATTTATGTAGGCATAGCACGTTGTACAGGAAGGGTATGATTCACCTTTCTTTACATTACCTCTTTCTCTCCCTCACCCCTTGGAGTACTGTACTCCTCTGCGTACATTTCCTTCTCCCTGCCGGTATCCCTCTTCCACACTCTAAAACCATACCTTTTTATCTGCATCTCCTTATCTACCTAGATTTTCCTCTTTCTGTCTCTCCTTACATTTTTTATGGTGGCCTCAGCTTTCTTTATTTATGTTACTTCTCTCCCTACAAAAAAAATGTAGGAAAAAACCTTTTCTCCCTACTTCATACATCTTTCTACATCATCGCCATTTCTACACCCTTCTCCCTGGAATGTATGACTGTATTCCGCATGTATTTATCACGTATGCCTTGGGATCACCATCATTAGATTGACCGTGTCTTTAGCACGCATTTGTTTTGTACGTAAGTCATTATAGCAACTTGCCTTATGGAGTACTGGATTTTGGAATAGTTTAATTTACTATTCCAACTCCAGTCTGCTCAACAGCAGGGAAGGTGTTGGACTTTAATTCGAACTCCATTCCACTCATGCGCACCCCCTAAAGCAAAGCCGTTGTAACAACTTGCGTGCAGAGTGAATGTGTGTTAAAGACGCGTTTGTTCTGTTGCTGGCACTGTGAAGGCACAGAGGGAGTGGGACACGTCCTACTTCACGTCTCTCGCGATACTGTTCTGCTTCTGTCCTTGTACATATCTTGTATACCGCTCCGTTCCTTTTCTCTCACTCAGTAGGGTTAGAGGTAACTGTCTAACCAGAGAAGTGTCCACATATAAAGAGAAGAGGTACAAGGCCGTAAAAGAGAAATTAGCAGAAAGTTATTAGAGTTTTGCCAAAGGAATGGGGAGAATCCTCAGAGCAGGGCTTTGATTTTAACAGTTGCATCAAGAGCGCCGGTAGTTAAGGGGGATTTCTTTGTGATTACATATATTCAACCATTAATGGTGAAATTTAAAGCCCTATGTGCATAAGGTTTATGTGAATATTGTGCATTAGTTCACCAAGGGCCATATGTAGGAAGCCCAATACCGGTCGGTAACGGCCGATTTTCGGTAAATATCCCGTTACCGACCGGTATTCAGGCTTTTGGTATGTAGGGGGCACATTTCAGGATTCGGTAATTTACCGAATCGGTAAAATTACCGATTCGGTAATTTTACCGATTCGGTAAATACCGAATCCTGAAATGATATGTAGGGGGAGTGTGTGGTTGTTGTGGGGATTCGTTATTTACCACCAACTAAAAGTTGGTGGTAAATGACGAATAGCTGGAAAAAAGCATTTCTTTGCACTTTGAAGTGTGCAATGTGGCAGACATACATGCCCTTAGGGCATGTATGTGTGCCACATGTGCACACATGCAGGAATCAGGGGTGCAACAGGGTGTCACTGTGACACCCTGCCACCCTTGATTGTGCTCCCCCCATTACCGAATCGGTATTTACCGATTCGGTAATGCCATGGTAACTGGCTTCCCATTGATTCCTATGGGCCTCCTGGCCCATAGGAATCAATGGGAAGCCAGTTACCATTACTGAATCGGTAAATACCGATTCTAAATTACCACCCATTCCGAATCGGTAAATATTACCGATGGATTACCTACATATCATTTACCACTTCATAAATACCGAATCGGTAAAATTCGGTATTTATGAAGTGGTAAATGTTAGGCTACCTACATATGGCCCTAAATGTCTAACAAGTCGCCCTACATGTGTTTTCCTACAGTAGGAGTAACAAGGTTGGGCATCACAAGAGGTTGAATTAGCAGGAAAAGGGGTAATACATTTAAAGTTGCTACAAACAGGTGGTGGGTGGGGGAATGTATCTTGTCCAGGGCCCCACAAATCCTTAAGATGAGTTCAGGTGCTGACCAGTAACATTATTTTGCTATAATTGTTCGGGGGGGGGGGGGGTGAAAAATGCTCTGATTACCTAGCATGCTAGTGTAGTGTATGAGGGAATTCCTGTTAACTAGACTGTGTGATGCCTTCCAAAGAAACTTTTGTAGTTACAGTGCTAGGGTTTATGTGCAGTACATAAAATGTTACTTTAGATTTTCAATCAAATGGAAACTGTTTTTGCATAAAAAATATTATTTTCCTCAACACTTCACGAAATATAACAGTATTTAGCATACTTTCACACAGTTCCTTGCACTTTTTGATTTACACCTGCATGACTGGTATTTTTCCATTTTCAGTAAAAAATTGTTGTTCATGGGAAAGAAAAACAAATGTTTTTTAAAATGTCTAATTTACACTAAACATAGGTAGACACATTTTAAACCTATTGTGTTCCATTTTACTTTTCATTGCAAATTATTGTCAATGGAAGTATTTCCATTTCCCACACCCTCTGTGAATAAATCGATTTTCTGTGCACATTTGTTGTACTTTCTAATTGACCTTATTGCCTTATTTTGAGTTTGGTGGATGCAGGACATCCACCAAAAAGTGGCGGATGTCCTGTCAATCCTATTTAGAGCATTTAATGCCTCTATGAAGTTTAAATAAGGCAGACAATACATCTACCTGGTTTGGCAGTACTCGCACATCCTGCACACTCTAAATTAGGCCTTTACTCCTGATTTATATGTTGGTGAAAATTCGGAAGTGCAGATAATTGCGCGTAAGACATTGAAAATGTTGGTAAATTTCCACAAAGTTATGACTGTGTGGAACTCCACTGTGTTTTAAGAACCACTAGCTTGACAATCTCCTGGGAGCACTTATTATGTGTCACTGGTGACTGTTAAATTTCCGCACACTTGTTGGAAATTCCACAGTTGTAACTGACATCTGTGGTCCTAAACTTTAGCAGATCTTGTTTTTGAGAATCAGGAAATTGCAAGTGCTGATTCAGCTTTTATTATATGTGTGAGTTTGACCTACAGACAAGTATTTATTTTTTATGAATCCTGGCCCCATATAATGCACACATATCTTATAGACAGGAGAAACTGCATAAGTACTTTTTTCTAGTATTGTATACTATAAAATGTACTTAACATCATAAGCAGACTCCTAATTAATGGCCCTATGAAAAGTATGTAAAAGGTTGTTTAGTGGGCACATGTGACTACCTACCATATAGCAGAGCAAACCTTCAACGCCACAGATAAAAGTCAAAGTGATAAAGTACATTGATCTGTCGGTTAGACTTTGTTTTCCCATCTGGTTCTTTATATGCCTGAGATGTGTGCAAGGAGGAGTCCTGCTGAGCTGAGTAGCCTGGGTAGATGGAGGAAGGCGATGTGACTGTTCAGGTAGGTTAAGCCTGAGTTGTGTAGTGCCTTGAATGTGTGTGTGAGGAGTTTGAATTGAGCATGTTTGTGTATCGGGTGCCAGCATAGTTCTCTGAGGTTTGGTGTGATCTGGGTTTTGTGGGAGGGTGATTCTGTTTGCCGAGTTCTGTTTGGTTAGTAGTTTTAGAGTGTGTTACTTGATGATCTCGGATTAGAGGGTTTTCTCATAGTCCATCTTGCTAGTGACTAGGTCATGAGAAACAGTTTTTCTAGTGTTGCTTGGGAGACATTTATGGATCTTCGTCAGCATATTCATGTAGCAACAGAATGCAGTGACTGAATTGAATAGTGCGGTCATGTCCAGTTTGCTGGCAATGATTATTCTGAGGTTCCCAATGTGGGTTTTGGGTATGGGCCTGGGTATGAGTTCGGCCGGCCACCAGTAGGAGTGCCATGGTGAGGTGTTCTTGCATAAGATCACCACTTCCATCTTGTCGGTGTTGAGCTTGAGACAGTTGTCTTTCATCCAGTAAGCGACATCAGTCATCCAGGCACAGAACTTATTTCTTATGTTGGGGAACTTGTCAAAGTGTCTTGAAACACCAGCAACTGAAAGTTAAATAAATAGCCCCATTATTGCGGTTATCCAGCTGAAATTTCCCATGTCATGATGTGGTTTATAGCAATCCGGAATGTTTTATGCTTTGCCCTCGCAAGCATCTTTGCCCACCTTTATCCAGACCATACGTTTGCCTCTTCCAGGTCAAATGGTCTTTTACTGCGGTGCCCCTCTGTGGTTATAGTAGGTTAACATAGGATTAGTCGATCCGCTGCATTCTGGGCCTCCACGCTCCCAATTCTACAGGGCCTGGAACCAAAATACTATGCACGCAGGACCTGTACTTTAGTACCGGAGCCCCCACACCCTAATGTAATGTTGATATATAATTTAACATAACAATTCAATTGTGGCAACCAACTGTCTTTATTCCTTGCAAGGTCTTCTAAAAAGTCACACTCTAATGCACATAACACCAGAACTTAAGATAATGATATATTTATTTAGTATAAATTGCATGCGATTGGGAGGAGTGTCATTCCAACAGCACCCTATGATGATTGGCCACAGGGACACTGCTGAATCCTTTGATGTATCTATTAATAACTCTGGCAACTGGAGTCGACCTCACTGTTTAGATAGGTCAACCCATCTTCACTTCTTCCCCTTCTGTGATCAGTCCCCAGGCCTTGAGATAAGTGTGAGTCTTACAATGCCAACTTCTAGGCAATCATAGGTGCTACTAAATTACAATCATTGACTGCCAAACTCTTCTTTATTTGCTCAAATAAACACTATAACTAAACCTTAATCTCATCTTGGAGCTGTGAGTGAGATTTGCCTCACCCTAGCATGCATCATATTTTTTTTAAAAACCTGGTACCCACCAACCACTTCAATGAAATGTTGTGGTGTGTCCTGATGATGCATGCTGGTCATTGCCATACGTAAGCTTTATTTCAGTGTGTGAATACTGGGTGACCATCTTGACCACATTGTGAAGTAGGGTCACCTTCAGTTACTCTGTACCACCCCCAGCACAAATTACCCTGGATTTTAGACTACCCTGTTGAGTGCATGCCATTACCTCAACTCATTGTACATAATACCCAATGAAACTGACACCTTGCGAACAGTACCACTGCTATTCTGTTACGTACATAAAGCAAACCAGATCACCTTGAATATAACACATGACTAAGAGGTAGCATTCGAAAGAATTAAAGTAGTTCAGGAGCAGGGTGGAAGGTAAGTTGCACTTTTAGAAAATTCAATTTTCTTTCCCAAAATACATTGAGCCATACAATGAGGCAAATGTTGCTGTTGACTGTAATTGACACTCTGCATTGATTTAATGGTTGACCAAACTGGAAGAGGTTTTGTCTCATATTAAATGAAATGTAAAAATAATAGAAGAGCTATCAACTGTGTTGTTCTACTAACAGGTGAGTGTGGCTCTTTTCTGCATTTGATTTACTCAGATGAGTTCCTTTCCCCGGCTTCTAGTATACATGCATTTCTCTAGTGCTGGATCTTCAATTCAGTGCTTTGAGTACTGTGGGCCCGATGTACAAACATTACAAATACTGATTTCCTAATTGCAATCCTCTCCGAATCGCAATTAGGAAATCAGTATTCGTAATGTACGCAATATATTTGCATTTCATTAGCGATTCCTACTGGGTCTCAAATGAACATACCTCGTGCATATTAAGGAGGTAGGTCGCAATTTGCGACCCATTAGGAATCGCAGCTATCACATGCATGGTGGCCTCCTGAGGTCCTTTCCCCTTTGCGATTGTACCACCAGTTTTAATCTGGTTGCAAAATATTAATACATAGCATTCTGATTTGGTATTTGGAAGGGACGCCCCTTCCAAATACTGAATCAGTATCTGGGATCAAACACAAATTGCAATTCGTTAACAAGTTACCAAATCGCTATTTGCCTTTTGTACATTGTGAAAAGCTTTTTTGTGATCTCAAACAACCTGATTCTGTGAATCAGGCTGTTTGCGACTGCAAAAAAGCTTTGTACATCTGGCCCCTTGTCCTTAGTGCCCTCAGTATATTATTCTTGAAGGTCACCTATGGCTCTTTGTATAGATTTCTAAATGGGAGCTGGATCATGTTGGTACAGTTCTGACCTGTGTTTTTTTTTATTGAGAGTTTCTTTGTAGATGCTTTTAATATTAGTCATGTTCAGTTTGTTATAAATAGTTGCCCTCTGACTTTTATTTATATAGATCCAATAGAAGAATTGCTCCCCTGGGCACCAGTAGACGCGATTGTCAGTAATCCGCCTTATGTGTTTGAAGAGGACATTCAAAGCCTGGCTCCTGAGATCTTAAGGTGTGTCTTTTTCTTCTTTCTCGCCATCATGAATATCGATCTTCACTTGACGTTTCTCTTACATCGCTGCCAGAGGCCGGATGGCATTTGTTTTTTACTCAAAGAGACCTTGAGGACCTGGTGATTCTATTGGTGCTTAAAGTTGGACCATGTAATTCTTTTCATTGATTAGAGTTCTGTGGACAGAGGGAATTGAGATTTTTCAGAATGAGAGTAGGGAAGGCTTCTATTTATGATCAACCAAAACGGATGGGAGTGGTGTTCTCTTTTTCAGAGGTAATGGTTTGGTGCACCCCCTCTCACTTTAAGGAATGAGGAGATGATTGTTCTCTGTTGGCTTGCAGTGCTCGGACATGGAAAAGAGCACATTTCAGCTCTTTTGGCCACATGTATCATGCATTTTACCAGTCGCAAACGGTCTGATTAGCAGATTAGACCGGTAAAATGCATTTTGGTATGTAAGAATTCCAATTTACGATTCAGTAACATGTTACTGAATCGCAGTATGGAATTGCGAATACTTACCAATTCGATATTAGGAAGGGGCTTGTTTAGGGCGTCCCTTCCTAATACTGAATCGCAGCCGTATGTAAGAATGATTTGCGACCGAAATGCAGTCGCAAAATATGAGTATTTTACCTCCTACTTCAAGTAGGTAGTAACCCATCCGCAAATGGGGTTCCCCAATGGACACCATCCCCTTTGGGAATGGTAGCGAAAATGTTTTACCAGAGCAGGCAGTGGTCCCACAGACCACTGCTTGCTCTTAAAAGATGAAAAGAAAACTTTTCATTTTTCTTTGTTAAATGCATCCCGTTTTCCTTTGAGGAAAACGGGCTGCATTTAAATAAAAAAAAAATGATTGCTTTATTTAAAAGCAATCATGGACATGGTGGTCTGCTGACCCCAGCAGGCCACCATCCCCATGATTTTAGCAATTCCCAATGGGTTTCAAATTGCAACCTACTGCATTAATTTTCATGAGGTAGTTTGATTCACAGAAAATAGCAATTAGGTAATCGCTATTTCCAGAATTTCGTACAAATTGCCCTTTATGGGCTGCAAGAATTCCATCTCTGTCTGATTGCATCAGCTATCACTGAAATTCTGTTCGTGTTGAGAATAGCATGGTATGTATTGCAAGAACATTTTCTGGAGGCAGTCCTGCAAGTGAACATTTTGCAAGCTATGTTTTTTATCCACAGATATGAGGATCTTGATGCCCTTTGTGGAGGCACGGATGGTCTAACGGTAATAAAAGCTATCCTGTCATGCACTCCTCAGCTCCTAAAGGATTCTGGGTAAGAACTGCTAAAAGAGTCCATATTTAAATGTTGTTTCTTTGTCATTGGAGCCTTCCCACTGACTGGGAAATGTTATGTATGCAGTAGCTTCCCTGTTTAAGATCCGTGTATAATGGCCATTGCTGGCCCATTAACTAGGGTGTAACTTAGCAGGTGTTTCATAGCTAGGATGCTGTTTAAGTCATGACAATTTAACAATAAGAGAAGATTGTGAAGTCAGAGTTCTGGCTTTCCTTGTGAAATCAGTTAAAAATCAGTTGCAGTCCAAAACTCTCCTGGCAGAGATGAACGTCTCTTAAACCATCATCTTGAGGCATTACTTGAACCTTTGTCAGTCAACAGAATTGGTCCTGATGGTTCCAGCAACTGTAGCAACTATTTAAGGGGAGATCTACTAAAAAGTAACACTTTAAAAAACCAATTCACTTGCCCAACTTGTAGTAAGTTAAAAAATGCTGAATAGTTCATAGCAGTCTCAAAAGCTGCACGCTTGGGCGATTCAGGGTTGCGACAAGCGCACCGGCCAGAGCAGAAGCTCCTTCTCTATTTAGTGTATCACTGTGATGTGCCCACCTTTGTAGTTAGCTCGGTTCTGATTTAGAGTTAGGCAGATGGGATACTGCGTCACAAATATGACAGATTTCCTGCCCACCATATTACAAGTGCAATAGGATATATTCATGGGGAATAGCGATAGGGGGCGATTGGGGTGTTACAGATTTGAGGACCCCCCCATCCTCAGCGCCTTGAGTCCCTCACGGGTGAGTAGCGCGCTTACAATTCCCTGATCGATTACAATTCCCTGATTTATTACATCCCCCTAAAAAATGTATTCTGTAGTAAATAGTTGGGTGCAGGTTCTTTTCTTTTCTTAGAGTTTTATACAGCACGTACTTGACCCAAAGATATCGGGTATCAGAGCGCTTTACATAGCACCAGTTGCGTTACATGAGGACACATTCATTTTTGTTAGGCATGGGGAGATTAAGTGATTTGCCCAGAATCACAGGATGTTTAGTGTCATTGCCGAGACTCGAACCCTGTTCCCCAGATTCGAGGTTGACCGCCTTAGCCGTTAAGCCAACTCCTCTCCTCAGTCGGATAATGTGAAGTGTCTGTCGGATTTCACTTGGGATTTTTTCATGCCCACACTGGCAAAAACACACACACTCCCTTTCGTCTGCCCACACTGGCAAAAACACACTCACTCCCTTTTGTCTATGTATTGAAGGCCTTAAAATGTTTTGATTAGGGTGAAATATATTGTGTTTTAAGTCCCCTTAACAATCAACACTCCTCTCTCTTTCCACTGCCCCTTATATCTACCTTCTCATATAATGTGTTTTTGTTTTAACAAAATGTCCCAGCGTGATTGTTAAATCTGAAGCTGAACCCCTGACCCTCATTTTTAGTGACCATTCTACGCCCTTAGTTATAATGCACTTGTAATATGGCAGATGCAATATCCGTCTAGTTTTTGAGAAAGTACCCCATCCGCCAAACTTTAAATTAGGCTGTAGTCTCCTGCAGGATGTTGCAATGCAGCTCATGGACCTCCTGCCTCTGGAGAGGTGGATTGCTTTTAGTCCCCCGCTTTCGTCCTGGCCTCCCTCCTTCTTTAAATCTCACCTTTTACATCATCTACAGTTCCCAACACATAGTTGTATTGTTCCATTGTGTGTATTTCAAGACCATAATGTGTTCTGTGCTTGTCTAATACAGTGATACTCAGAATACAGCCCGCATGCCGCCCCCCTGGGCAGCAGAAGCACTGGGCTCCCATTTATTCGACTCAGCACTAACATGAAAAAAAAAAAAAATATACAGCAAGCACTTATTTAATGGTTAAGTGTAGTTCGAGAAAGGAAGTAACTAGGCCTTTAACTTTAGGAACACCTTCATTTTTAGGTCGAGCATTCGAGACCTCTTGTATATACTTTAGTATATACTTATATGTGTATGTACTTTTTGGGCTCTGGAGATCAGCCCTAGCACTTGTCTGCTTCCGCTTAGGGAAAAAAAATTCTGTTCAACTGTCTCCAGTTAACTGTCTTGATACAAAACTACCAGTAGAGGTCAGTAAAATACCACAATTGCTTTCTGCTTGTTTAAATGCCTCTATTTAACTGTCTTGATAGAAAACATCCAGTAGAGGTCAGTAAAATACCAGAATTGCTTTCTGATGAGGGACTTCCTTTTTTCCATTTTTCTGACAACTTCCTCTGTTTAACTTTCTTGATAGAAAACGACAAGCAGAGGTCAGTAAAATACCAGAATCACTTTAGCATTCTCTAGTTTCTAGTCCATAGAAATTGTCTTCCAAGAGCACCTGTAGACAATAATATCTTTTTCAAATCTTGTATTTTCAGTGGTATGACCACCGAAGGCCCTGATTTTAATTGAAAACAGAGCTTTGGGCCATACCATTTCCCTCTGAAAGTCAATATTTCTCTCCATGTGTTCTCATACCTGGCGTGTCACGCAGTTTGGTGCTTACTTTCCCTCCATATTAAAGAACAGCAGATGTTTCAGCACCCAGGCTAATGTGCTGCATAGCTAAATACATATAAAGTCCCAAAGGCGAGACCGATTGCATTGCAAATGCTTGTTAAAGACAGCCACTAGATTTGCTTGCTTTGCTTGCCCTACACCCACTTTACACCCCCGCTGGCAGCATTGCGGCCCTCGGTCACACCATAGACCAAACTTTGGGGCCCCTGGGAAAATGTTTGTGAGTACCCATGGTCTAATATCTATATTTTGTAATCCGAATAATCGCTGCGAAGAGAAGCAGGACCCCTGGGTTTTGGTTAGCATTAAAAATGTTTATAAGGATTAAAGACTACATCTTAACTTCAGTTGTAAATGGTCGAAACATTTAGGAACTGTGGAAACTGTAGAGCACAATATTTCCACGTACCACTTACCTACTTGTCACTGTACAGAGGAGGAACCACGGTTTCCTGTTCTAGTAGCGACTTAAGATGTCACGTACAAAAGCAGCGGACTCAAAAGCAGAAGTAAATACTAATGGATTTCTTTTAAGTTACTGTGTGTTAGTTTTTAATTTTACAAATCTATGCATGAGCATATGGCACAGTTTGGTACCAGCAGTTTTTCTACACACAATCTGCAAGAGTACGCTGGATAGCTTCAGAGCAAGTCTCAACATATTAACTAAACAAAACATGCATGCAAATCTGTAGCAAACTTGTTACGACTCATTTGCACTACATATTCGGGTGACACAGTTTTGGCGACATAAAGCGGGGAGCAATTAACTGACAGCATAAATATATCACATGACTTCACACTGGGTACATTGTAATGGGTTGTCTGGTGTTTGGGTGAGTGGGAGAGGACAGTGCATATATGTACAAGTACACTGCATATACTTGTCGTATTCTTAATAGTACGTTGTTTTACACAATCACTAATAAGCAGGTAATTTTACAATTCCCTAGCACCCACGTGGGGACGTGAGCATCTAACATCTTTCTTGAAGAGGATGCTGGTCCAGTCTTGTTTCTAGGAGAGACATTACAGCATCCCTTTCAGCGCCCAGAGCTGCCCTGCCCCTACTTATCTGTGCCATATCTGGCGCCATCTCAGCCTCTGCCCATCTTTTGAGGTCTGTCAGTCAAATCTTGCTTTTTAAAGCTCTCTTCGCCATTCCAGTGCATGGCTGGGCTATGCTGCACCAACACAAAGACAAGATCTGTTTGTACCTGTAATATTTTTAGACAGACTTATATGGCCTAATAAACATGCAACAGGCGTGACCTCAATTCTCGCTATGATTATGGAATCACCCTAGTAAAAACCAGGCATCATGACTTTACATAGTATTATTATAACATGTTTGCGAAAAGTGTGTTGCAGCAGTATTTGAAACCCATTAGATCTTCCTTATCCATTCCTCCCCACCAAGTTAACCTCAGTGCGGCTATCAAAGCCTCATAAATCGTGAACTGACCCTGGCCCAGACCACAGTCGGCTCTGAGTTGATCAAATGTGCATAACACACTGCTGTAGTAAAGGTCTTCCCAGTGCTTGATTTGAGTCGGTGGTTACAGCACCAGCACTTAATCATCAACACCAGCGCTTTTCAGGAGAACCAGTTAAAGACATATTAATTTACGGGGAGATTAAGTGATTTGCCCAGAATCACAGGATATTAAGCCGACTGTGATTTGCCCAGAATCACAGGATGTTGAGCCGACGACGAGACTCAAACCAGCTCCGCAGACAGCAGCTCTGGCTATAGCGCCACATCCTCTCCCCACTTTCATGGTTAGTAGTTGGTTCTATTTTAGGCGGTGCTAACAAGAAAAATGGGCTAGTACAAGCTGCATCCTGACAAGAGCCCCGGCACTTATGTTTTTTACAAATTAACACGGGGTCTCCCAGTGTTTCTGTGCCCGCCTCTGTAACCTGGGACGGACATCTCTCATTCATGCAATATTGGAGAACTTCGGGATTTACCATATCAATATAGTTTAAGAGTATGCCATAGGTGTATGGAGCCTTTTCCGAGATCTCTACCAGCAATGTCTGACAGCAACAGTCACCGTGGACAAGGGAATTTCCAACTTCTTTGAACCCAGCAGGGTTTTTCGGACTGTGTACCCTCCCATTTCAGTTTGTTACTCTTAACCCACTAAATTTGCAATCCCTGCTAACCGTTCAGTTGGCCACTGTAGCTGTGACTCCAAGTAGTAAGGCTGATAGTTTCGTGAAACCTCCCTTATCGAATGTCCTTGGGTTTTATTTAAGGCCAATGTTTTCCTCTTGCCTCCCCAAGTCAGTACACAGAGTGTTTAGCTCTATGGATGCCTCCGTTTTTATTACCATAGATAGGGCAGAAAAGTGAAAGAGTAGGGACGCCAATACTGTCATCTTTGCTATTGTCACTCTCCCAATAGAAGAAAGGGGCAATGTGTTCTAGAAGGAGATAGATTTTCTAAACACATGTATTGCTTTAACCGACATTGCCTGCTATCATTCTTGCATCTTGACTATGAATCTGTATCCCCATATATTTGAATGTCTCAGCTCCCAGACCAGCAGGTTATTCAGTTGTGGCTGTGAGTCTGGGACATTAGGGGGACTAAGCAGAAAAAATAAATGATTTCTCCAGCTAACTTTTAGCCCTGCCACCTGAAAAAAACCTGCTAGAGCATTTATTACTTCTGATATACTATGCTCTGGGTATCACAACTAAAACAAAACCTCATCAGCAAATATCACATGGTTTTGAAGGTTTTTATGTGCTGAGGGAATTGTATGTTATTTTCGGGAACTGTTTCCCCAGGGGTTTGTTTGAATAAGCACTCATCAGTCATTTTTAGGTCTCGCGCCTAGCGTTGCAGTGCGTAGCATTGCTCGCGCAGCGCGAGACCTCTTGTACGGGGATTAGAAAGCTACCCACACGCTTGTGCGTGTGGTTCTGCTTTCCCCGTCTGGCATTGGCTTGCGCGTGCTTTTTTTAAAAAAAAAAAACGACACACGATTGGGCAAAGGCGGCACAATGTCCCGCCTTTGAAACGCCCATTCCCGACGGTGGCTAGCACGCGCAGCAGCGCACGTTCGCCTCGCTGCCGCTATCGCACTCCCGTCGCCCCGCTCCTCTGTGGTTTGCGCGCACCACTGGTTTCGATTCCCACGTCAGCTCCTCTGTGGTGCGCGCGCACCACTGGTTTAATTTGTTTTGGTGCAAGACTGGCTCATGGGCACTAGAGTGCCTTACAACAGAACCAGGCTATTACGAACCACTACTAGAGAGGTCCTGCTTTTGGACTAATGTAACTTTCTTTTGATGGTAGTCTTTCTGGAAAGGCTTCAGGACGCAGACCTTCAGATTGGCTATACATGGTTTTTACGCTTTGCGCCCCAGCAGTAATTTTGCATCGTGTTAGCACACACTTTTAATGCGGTTTGATTTGTTGCAGCTCCTGTTTGACACAACTTTGACACAATTTGTGTACAATGCTTACCCATTATTGCTATTATTGCTTAAGAAGTGTGAAAGTTCACTTAAAAATGCTATTGACATGCTGCATATTCATGTGGAGAACTCCATAAATCAATGCAATCCATGCGCATAAATGGCAATAATATATTTAAAATGTTTTCATGTAGCGCATCATGGCACATTTTGGCCATTTCCAAGCACTGTAAATGCCAGACATCCCTATTACTCAATGTAATTTACAGACCTCAAAAGTATTGAAGGCTCAGGGCAGGGCGCCTTATAAGCATTTAAAACATGAGACCCCCAGATCACTGCATGTTTCAGGCCTAAAGGTTCGACTCACTGATCCACCCTTGGTAGTTTATTAACCAATTCAGTTGTATTCAGATTAATACTCGGGAAGTATCAACAGATAAGTTCGGCCTACTTAGGTCCGAGGCTGTCATTTAAAGTTTACAAACAGATCACTTAGGAGAGTGTTCCACCCGCTGAGCTACCTTAGCAACCATCTGAAACAGGCTTAGAATTTGGGGGTGTTGGTACGCCTCTTTCTAACATAAGGGATTCATATAATAGTTAAACATTGTAAAAATGTTAAACGATCCTATTATGAACATGTATATGGTAATGAGTGAAATGCCAATAAATATATTAAATTTAAAAAAAAGTTAAATAAAGGAGGCATGCCAAAGGCTGGGGAATGGGTGTGATGTAAGCTACTGCATGGTAGATTGGCTTTCAAAGCTCACCAGCTTTCCCCATAGGAAGGGAAGCGTGAGCAGCTCAGCTGTGCCAACAGAGCAGAGAGCAGAATCCGTCCCCAGGGCACAGGCAAAGTAAATACCATATGACGAATTGTTTGACTTAGACTCCCAGCGAACATTAAATTAAATAGATCAATAATATGAGACTTATCCGAGCCGCAGATGTAAAATAAGATCAGCCATCTGGGCCATTTCATGCTCCCCATCACTCTGTGGTGCCTCACATTTGTGTTTCGACTTTTGTAACTGGCCTCAACCTAAGTAAATGCCAACCATTTGACATGGTAGCTTTGTACAGGATCAAAACATTCAGCTACTGCACACCACTATATGCCTGACACTTTGTATTTATTTACAATAGCAGAATGTATGGGAAGATTGGAGTGCGAATTCATGTTTTTATTTTCCTTTTACATTTGTAAATGAATATTCGTACGTGGGTTTAGAATACATTTCCATTTTAAGTCATTCCTAGATATTTCGTTTTATAATTATTCATATTTTTTCTGCCCTGTGATTGGAGTTTAAATTTTTTTATAGCAAAATGTTCACATATTGTTTTAAATCATCAGTGTGCATTCAGCAAACACTTGTTGAACTTCCTTAGCATCCTGTCATAATCACATGAATTCATACCACTCACAGTGGTTTACCGAGCCTCCATCTGGACACCATCCAGTGCACCACAGGAATATTGAGTTTTACATTTCGTCTTACAGAAATAGATTTACTATTCTTGTAGCTACGTACGTTGTCGATATACAAATCTTCAAGGGATATTTTTCAAGGTAACTGAAATGGATTGCTCATTCAGAGGAATGTCAAAGGTCTTGCTACGTCATTTCCTGATGTGGTAATATTTCCTGTGATGTTATTGCAGGCTCGCCACATAATACAACAAGCATTTGCAATGCAATAGGTCTCGCATTATTAAATTTTGAGCTATTGGCATTGCTAATAATAATGCAACACCAATAGCTCAAACTTTAATAATGCGAGACCTATTGCATTGCAAATGCTTGTTCATTGTGTTTCAGCACAGGCATAGCCTCCTGCTCTCTTGCACTCTCTGATTCATATGGCAGCAGTGTAATTCCACTACACCGCCTTGTCCTTCTGTCTCCTTGTTCCAGCACTGCTTGTGGCCGGGGCAGCTTGCGCTCTGCTTGGCACTCCCCACAACATTTAAGTGGGCCTGGGACAGATGCACGCCAAAGGTGCACAAAAGGCAAGCCCGTTTGAGCCCGTCAGCGTCCCTGAAGTGGCCAACGCCAGCCACTATGCTCCTTTTTCACACATCTCCAAGGTATGCTTTAAGTGTTCTAAAGATGGTCTGCTCAATCTTAACAAACCCATCCGTTGTCCATGTTCACCATTACCTTTACTGGTGGTTACTTCTCTGGCCTGTACATCTTGGTTCTGGAAGCCTAGGGCACCCCCCTCTAACATGAAAAATGGTAGCATCCTTGCTATCCCTAATAAGCCTTCCTTCAAGGCCCTCCTTGTTAATGTGCAGTCTGTGCCAAAACATGCAGTCTGCATTCATAATTTTCTCTGTTCCTCTTTATTACCGAATCCTGGATGTCAGCATCTTCCAAACCTCTCCCTAAAACCGCCTTTCCTGCAGGATACAAAATTTCAGAATCTTGACCGCTGCAATGGCAGAGGTGGTGGTGTAGCTATTATTTTTAAAGACATGTTTCTGTGCGCTATATTCTTGGCTAAGGACCTTGTAGAGGCAAAAGCATTGGGCTTCTACCTAACCCTGACTCCCCAACATTCTGTCGGGGGTCTTCTGATCTATTGTCCCCCTGGCCCTTTTCTTAAGTCCCTCATTGAAGTGGCATCCCAGGCTGTACGACGCTTCTCTCATTGTATGATACTTGGGGACTTCAATATCCATTGGTATTCCCCTTTGATAGGGAGACTGTCAGTCTTCCTGAAATCATGGTCCACTTGGCTTTTCTCAGTCAGTCACTAACCCCAAAAACTGTAGTCGTCATTCTATTGACCTAAACTTTTTAAATGCATATCAAAGTATACTCGATCTCCTCCCTCTCCCTAGGAATTGATCACTTTTTAATCCAATTTGGATAGGTGACAACTTCTCATGGAAATCGGGAAACGTTGCCCCTAATGGATAAACCCTGCCTGTCTCCAGGATCTCTCAAGACAGCTTGCTTAACACTCTGGGAAAAAATGGTACCCACCTTTGCCAGCCCACTTGATTGGGTTTTAATCAACTCAAGTCAGTTTTGGACACAATTTTACCTTCGACCTACAAACTCACTGGCTAGATGAGGTTTCTTCGCCTAACACCCAAACGGAAATAGTGGAAAACCTGGGTGTCAAGATTGATAAACTACTAACTTTACAAACCCAAATAAACTCGGTAGTCGGCGCATGCTTTGGATTGTTGTGCACGGGTACAAAAATTCTGTGAATCCTCTCCTTGCCTGTTAGGTTCACTGGCTCTGGTGGTGTCCTGACTGGATTATGCAGATGCCTTTTATGTAGGACTCCCACAATGTCTGCTGCAGAAATTACAAACTGTTCAGAACGCAGCTGCTTGCGTGGCTTAATAACTGCCCAGGCGAGTCTCTATCACTTCCCATCTGAAGAATCTGCGTTGGCTTGCTGTCGGAAATACGATCTTGTTTAAACCCTTGACCCTTCTGCACAGGGCTCTGCACCAATCTGGCTCAGATCCTCCAAAATCAAACTCTGCTCCCCCTGCAGATCTTCACGCTGTTCACTTGGCCAATGTTCAGAGGGTAAAACGAGCCAGATCTGGAGGCAGATCTTTTTCTCTTTCGGGCCCTCAAGCTTGGCACAGATTGCCTGTTTAACTAGGCCAAGTGAACAACGAACAATCGTTTAAATAGCAACTTAACACTTGACTCTTCACTGTAATGAGTTTTTTTCCTAATCTTCGACTCTCACTTTCCATGTAGCGCAGGGACACTGCTCGGAGTAGCCATGCGCTTTAGAAACCCCAACATTCATTCATTCATTCAGCCTGATAGTTTATTATTCCATTCCTGACTCCTATATGCTGCAGATGCACCCGTGGCTTTATAGCCAAAGCGAACATGGACATACTAATGGAACTTTATTCTGTGAGCCACAACTGAGCTGGAGCCTGTGTAGTTTTGCCAAATGCGCATGCAACAGATTCAAACTGATGTAACTATGTAACCTGTAACTTGCTGATTCAACTGATATTACTATGTATCTTGTAACTCGCTGATCCTCATGTAAAGCGCTCTGATACCTCCGGGTCTAGCCAGCGCCATATAAAACTTTTCAAATAAATAAACAACAACTTTGGAGTTAAATGTGCAGGTACAAGCAGCAGTAGCAGCAAATGCACTTCTTAATACCCGAGGATTTTGTTTTTAAGGCTATGCAAAAAACGGGACAGGCCAGCTATAGAAATACGACTAAAGGCTTTAGTCCTACTTTTAAATCTAACCTGTCCCGGTTTTTGCTTCTCAAATTCTGGACACCCTAGTGTTGTGGGGAAACGTTAAATGAGACAAAATGTAATAGAATCATGGGACCTTTCCGAAGAATTTACTTTGTATTAACCTGAATTGCATTTCTTCGAAATCCATGACCCTGATGTCAGATTAGGCCCACCGGGCATACTCGAATCCTCGTGCCCTGTCAGGCACAGCACGCACTGCGCCGCGACGTCGTTTTTCCGAGCACACACGTGCATTCCGTCACAGAGACATTTTCCCGCAACCTGAGCTCCACGAAACTTTGTATTTCAAAGGACATTATTCCTCCCATGTACAAAGGCACCCACTTGTACGTTCCCGGGACCAGTTACGAGAACAATGCTCTTCCAGAAAGTAATTTTCTGCCCCTTGTTTCATCTTACAAAGAGAACTCCTGTAGCCTCGTCTATCTCTGCACTATCTCTCATTACCAGAGCTTAATTAGCCGCTCTTGGCACATCTACCACTTCGGTGGGGGGTGGCACAGGCTAGGAGGTTACATTCACCTAATTAACCTGGCATTATTATTGCGTGAGCAAACAAACCACAAACTGCACCTATCTCACGCGTCTCCCACACCGCTTGCATCGACTGCTTAGAGATGCCACCTTGCAGCTATAGCGATGCCACCTTTAATCTATTTTACTGGCCTGACATGTATTTTTATGTCCATGCTAGAGAGTGGCTTGGGAAAAGCAATCCTGCATTTGTGCTCTTTTGAATATAAACTTATAACAGCAAACACATGAAAAAATCTCATAAATAGTACATAGCTGCCAAGTTTCAGAGGTCCATGCATGGTAAGCTTGGCCAGTCCAAGTTGTTTCCTTTGAATTCTGGGGCTTGTAGTGCTAGTTTTGGAAACTAGGTCTACAAGTCCCAGAATTCAAAGAAGAAAACCTGGACTGGAGCAACTCATCATTAATGGACCTGGAAAACTTGGCACGGCTGGTTTGAGAGCTCTATAAGCTATTTCTAAATCATTATTATTAAAACAAAAAAAAGAATAAATTCCGAATTACAATAGAAAGGTGAGAATTTTACGCAAATTCTTTATTACTTGCCATCTCCTGGCCCTTCCAGAACACATGGTACCCATAACTTCCATACAAAGGGGATTTAAACCCTTGGAGTCTCCTCGCTTCCCACAAATATGTACTTAATTGAAATGGCCTAACAATTTCGATAGGACCGGTAATGGGAGATAACCAGCCTCACTGAAATGATAGGTGGTGTGGAAATACCCAGTGCCAGGGCTGTTTTGCTGGAGATTTCACCTGCAACAAACATGCAAAGGCTGCCAACGCCAGCACCAGCGACACCACCGGTAACTGCGAGAAGGGGGATTGCAAGGGACTGCAAACCCCAGCACCCTTAGTGCCAGGAGACGCCGTCACTGCTTTCCCGTGCCCAGAGGCGCATATAATCATCTTGTGTCTCCCGCAGCGTGGGGGCCGCCAGCACCAGCGACACCACCGGTAACTGCGAGGAGGAGGATTGCAAGGGACTGCAAACCCCAGCACCCTTAACGCCAGGAGACACCGTCACTGCTTTCCCGAGCCCGGAGGTGCATATAATCATCTTGCGGCTCCCGCAGCGCGGGACGTGCTTGGCGTGCCCAGGCCGCACCTTGGCAAAGCCCGGGCCAAGGGCAGGCCCGTCTGTGCCCGTCCGCGGCCGGTTGAGGCAGAGCAGGGCCACCCCCCTTGGCGGAAGTGCTGAAGGTCTCGAACACCGGCCTAAACATTGAAATTACTTCTGAGAACAATCTGGTTAACACTCCTAAACCTTGAACTGAACCGAACTGAAGAGCTAAGGCGGTGAGATTTTTAGTACAACTAACTCTCTTTTTTCTATGCCTGAATATTTAAATACTGCTGAACTTCTCACATTGCCTGGCAGCAGAAAGGACTTGTAATTGGCGGGAGTTAACAATAAGACATTGGAATTTTAGGATGTAATATTTTTTAATGGTTCAGCCAAATGGTGCTTTATTTAATATTGTACTGTATATCTCAACTTAAATTCTGAAGATTTTAAAGCGCATACTTTTTTAGTGGTTCCTAGCCCTCTGTACTTGCACTTGGCACTTTGATCCCAAACCCCTAGCCCCTTAGTCATTGCACTTGGCACCTTGCACTTTTTGCTTTTTGTACTTAGCACTTTTTTCCACCGCGCACTGCACTGTATATCTGAGTGAGGGTACGACATTGTGTAAAAGGAGTGATAGAATTGGCAAAGCGCAAAATGCAAAAAATAGTGGTCAACCCCCATGCACTACCATTGACTCCTACTTAAATCCTGAAGATTTTAAAGCTCATACTTTTTTAGTGGATCCTAGCCCTCTGTACTTGCACTTGGCACTTTGATCCCAAACCCCTAGCCCCTAAGTCATTGCACTTGGCACCTTGCACTTTTTGATTTTTGCACTCTGCACTTTTTTCCACCGCGCACTGCACTTTATAGCTGAGCGAGGGTACGGCATTTTGTAAAAGGAGTGATAGAATTGGCAAAGCGCAAAATGCAAAAAATAGTGGTCAACCCCCATGCACTACCATTGACTCCTACTTAGTGCGCGCAGTCAGTGCAATTAATGTTGAAATCGACAGAGCGGAACGCCGCCTATCTCTAGGATCAGGTACGTTGATAGAAGGGATGGACAGTGAGGTTAGCGGAGTAGATCTGCAAGAGAATGCTCATGTAAGGGAATCTCCTTACAACTAGCAACCAGGTACCCCAAGGACAACAGAAAGTATTGCGAACCCTGGTACGGACCCACATATATAGACTGATACATTATGATTACATTTGCCTATCGATTCTCCCACTCCAAAAAGAAAAAGAGGCTGTAAAACGAGCCAGGTAAAGACAGGGAGTAATAAAAACAAGAAAGGACCACTGCAAAACATAATAGTCCAGGCCTGTGATGTCCCTCCCGAACAAGAGTCTTCAATAAACTCACATGCCACACAAATTGTAGCTCTTGTAGCATTAAAGATAGAAGAATTGCTAAAACCCCTTTATAATAAACTAGATAATCTGAATGGCGAAACAGTTAAGATTAATGGCATACTAAGTAATCTAGGTAATAGTGAAAGGGAAAGGGCGAGTGTTGCAACGGGGGGCCCTATTGAACATCCCCCCCCAGGCAACAGCTGCTACCACTAAGGTAACAAGTATGTCAACTGGCAGTAATTCAGGCTACAGATCTCGAGAAGATCCCGAGAAAGAGTAACTTCTGGGAGTAAAGATTGTCATAATGATTTAGGAACTCCCCTCCAGTCGAGACAACCCCAGATTAACCACTTAAGCCCTACCAGAGGGGATAGGTATGAGCTGAATCAGCCAATTACTAATAATACTAAGCCAGGAGGAAAGGAGGTTATTGAGATTAGAGTTGGTGTCTCTATAAACTTACCCCCAGAATGCTGTCCGTATGTGGCAGTTATGGTTAACGTGCCCCAGTTACAACCGGACCAAAGGGAATCGGGCCACACCCTGAAAAACAAAGTGGTCCACTGGCTAGATAAGAATTGTGGTTACCTAGTGGGATGCGCAAGTCAGATTCTTCTAACAAGAAGAGTACGTTGGATTGGCCCCCTAGCCAAGTGTTTTAAAGGAGACTGCATTATTATTAATTTTAGAAGCCCCAGTTGGGCAAGGAACACTCTGGAAAGAGCAGTTGTACCACCACAATACGATCACAATGTGTCCTTACTACCCCTTGAATTTTTAAATAGAAATGTAAGACCTATATCCTATAGGGGAGTTGATCGGGGGCTCCCAAGTTGGAACCCTGTAGGGCCAATCTATCCCCAATATGCACTGTCAGTGTCTAATAGATACGAAGCCCTGAGTAGACTGGAAGAAAACAACGGACATAATGTCGCCTGTCCACCATACACGGAGTCTGGCCACAATGGAGAAGGGCTAACGGGAGCTGGAGTTGTAAATACTCATAATCCATTAGTGACTATCCCTACTGTCCCATTACATGTAATAAGTCTGCATGAAGAGACGTCACAAACAAGGAGAGATGACAATATTATATGTGAACACCTGGATGACAAAAAAGGCAATTTGCCAGTAAATGGATACACAATAGTCACGTGGAACATAGCTGGCCTATTAAGTAAGAAAGACTATCTAGGATAGATAGACCTCATTAATAAACACAATATAGTCTGTTTACAAGAAACTTTGTGCACTGATCAAGTGCATATTGAAAGGTTTACCTCATATGGTTTATTGGCACTACCTTCTCCTGCAGGTAGAGCCAAATGTGGGCTCTTAATCCTTATGTCAAATAAACTCCCAGTTGTTGTTAAAAGAGTGATCAAAATAGGAGAACACTCACAGATTTTGTGGTTGTATTGTAAAGATGGGAGGGACGTGCTTTTGGTCAACTTTTATACTAATATTTTTTATTCTACCCGCAGTAATGCAGTATTTGAACTGGAAAAGGGGCTTGATAATGTGATAGGAGCGATGAACACTAATTTGCAATCATATGGGTTTGGGATTTTAATACGCATATATGTCCATTATCTATGACCAAAGCCTGTGGGTACAAGAGCGATGAAGGGGATGAATGTATACATTTTTCACACAACAACTACGGAGGAGCATTAAATACAATGATGGTAAAATACCACCTCGACTTGTTACAATGTGCACGCCATTCCAACGGTGATGTGATACCAACCTTTACTGGCAGGAATGCAAACTCAGTGATTGATCATGTGTTAATCTCTCCGAGTATTGTACAAATGTGTCCTACACCAAGGAGTGCACCATTGTTACTTAGCGATCATAACTGTATCATAATATCTGAAAGAGACACGTTAGTGATAGATTCCTTACCTTAGAATATCCCCATGCATCAGACTGGATCCAGAAAGTTTTCGTCAGCAGTACCCCTGCGCATTGGAAGGTGGCGTCGTGCAGCTCCGCGTCCGTCTCTGGCGTTGTATGCGCCGAGATGACGTCACGGAGACTACTTAGGTGCCACCCATGCGCGCTGACGTCAGTTCTTTCTTTTTCCACGCCAGAAAGCGCAGATCCGGTTAGAGCACGTACCCTAGTCACTTTTTGGCTAACTTTTGAGACTTTTTATCTTTCAGTTTTGAGTCTTTGGCTCCTGGTGCCACTTAGGGATGCCTGGGTTTAAATCCTGCGGGGCCTGTCGCCGTAAGATGCCAGTGGCCGACCCCCATGGCATCTGTCTCTAATGTCTGGAGCGCAACCATGACTCCTGGTTATGTTCCAACTGTCTGGCCATGGCTCCGAAGGCCTTACAGGAGCGGTCCCGTAAGCTGCTGGAGGCCCGGCAGTTGTCTCCGCGCCGTTCGAGGTCCAGGGGTCGATCGAGGGACCGACCGCAGAGCCATCAGCATCGCTCCTCGGGGTCAAAGACTTCACACTCGGAATCGGGTAAGAGACGTCATAAGAAGAAGTCGAAGAAGCGTTGTCACTCTCCGACGTCCCCACATCGGTCTCCGGATGCGGACGAGGGTGCCGGGGGTACCTTCCCCGTGGCTCCTTTGGAGCCTGTGAGTCTCAAAGCCTACCCACCTTATCCGGGTCCGTCAGCGACTCCTGCCCAGGTGAAAGCTTTCCTTGCTGCCAAGGACCACCTTTTCAGGCCTAGGGCTGCCGCCGGCACGCCTTTGGGCCCCGCGGTCCCAGCCGAGGACCCTCCCTTGCCAACGGCTCCACTGCCTGATGGCGGAGCTGGCCCTGGCACCGCAGTGTCCTCCGCCAGCGGCTCCGGCGCCGCCCGCGGTTCCGTTCCCAGCGCCGCAGTGGGTTCCATTCATTCCACCACCCCGGCGCCGCAGCCTGTTCCAAGGGCAGTGGAGGACGGGGACGACTGGGAGGGGTCTGAGGACCCTCTCGAACAGGAATAGACAGAAGAGTTGGAGGATGCAGGTGGCCTTGACCTCTCCTCTGAACCTGGTTTTCTTTCTCCTCCTGCTGTAGCTATGGAGGAGGGCGCCACATACACTATGGTGCTCTGTAGAGTGGCTGATGCCCTTGACCTTGACTTGCCTACGGTGACCCTCAAAACTAATCTCCTCACTGAAGTACTTCAGCCGGCGGCAAGCTCTATGGAGCCCCTGCTGCCATTCAATGAGGCATTAACTGACGTATTGATGGGCACCTGGTCCAGACCAGCAACGGGGGTTCCCTTGGATAAAAACATAGCCAGGTGTCATCGCCCGTACCCAGGTGACCCTGCTTTTTTGATAACCCACCCAACTCCGGAGAGCCTGGTCATCCAGGCCTCCACTTCCCAAAGCGCATTCCCAACCGCCCCGCCGGATAAGGAATCCCAGAAGCTGGAACAGTTTAACAAGAAATTGTTTTCTTCTGCCAGCTTGATGCTGTGGTCGGTGAACACCACATGCCTCTTGGGCCGCTACTCCGGCGCTGTGTGGGACACGGTTCCGCAGGTGCTGCTTCAGTGTCCGGAGGAGGTCCGGACAGTGCTTTCCCAAGCTGTTGCTGAGAGGAAAGATGCAGCAAAGTTCGCCATCCGATGTGGACTGGACACCATGGACTCACTGGGTAGGGCGATTTCCACAACAGTGGCCCTCCATCACCATACCTGGTTGCGGTCCACTGGGTTTTCAGTGGATGTTCAGAGTTCTCTTATGGACATGCCCTTTGATGCTACTCCCCTGTTTGGTGATAAGGCAGATAGTGCGCTTGAGCATTTTAAGGACTACCGAGCTACGGCCAAATCCTTGGGTCTCTCCACCACGCACCCAGCCATGTCTGCTTTTCGTTCCTTTTGTGGCCACGGAAGGGGTGCCCCGACGCGTTCGTTCAGCCAAAAGCCTGCGCAGAACCAACCTCAGCGCGGACGTGGTTCACGCCGCGGTGGGACAGGGGGCCAGCGTGCGTGTCAGACCACCTCCGCTCCCGCAGCCTCTGTCTCAAAGCCTTCCTAGTCTGAGCTTTGGGGCACAACCCACGCCGGTGGGCGGCAGGATTCGCCATCACCTCCCCCACTGGCGTTCTGTTACCTCGGACAGGTGGGTGTTGCAAATCGTCCGAAGGGGCTAGTCCCTCCCCTTCGAGTCTGCTTCTCCAGCCATGCCACCTCTGTTCCACCGCATGTCGGGGGACCATTTTGCGCTTTTCCAGCAGGAAGTCATGGCCCTCTTGGCCAAGGGGGCCATCGAGCGCGTTCTTGGGCCAGAAGTAGGATGTGGTTGTTATTCCCACTACTTTCTGGACCCCAAGAAGGAGAAAGGGAGCCTGCGCCCCATCTTGGACCTCAGGAACATCAACCGCCTCCTCCGTAAGGAGAAGTTCAAGATGTTGACTCTGGCTCAGGTCTTGGCTGCCCTCGACCCTGGAGACTGTATGGTAGCGTTGGACTTGCAGGACGCATATTTTCATATCCCCGTCTTGCCGGCACCACCGGCGTTACCTGCGGTTCACAGTAGCCCTAGAGCATTTTAGTTTGTCGTGCTCCCCTTTGTCCTTTCCAGTGCCCCTCGGGTGTTCACGAAAGTGATGGCGGTGGTCGCAGCTCATCTGCGCAGATCAGGGGTTCCAGTCTTCCCCTATCTTGACGACTGAAGGCGGGCTCGCCCCAGGCATTCGTCTCCCACCTCAAGACTAGGGCTGACCTCCTGCATTTGCTGGGGTTTTCCATCAATGTGCCAAAGTTGCACCTGAGCCCCTCTCAGAAGCTCCTCTTCATCGGAGTGGTTCTGGATTCGACGCAGTTTCGGGTTTATCCTCCCCAGCAGCGAGTCCGGGATATTCAGGCTATGATTCCGACCTTTCAGCCTCTTTCCCGGGTTTCGGTCAGGATGAACCACCGGCTCCTGGGCCTAATGGCCTCCTGCATCCTGCTAGTGCAACATGCCAGATGGCATATGCGGGCTTTGCAGTGGGACCTGAAGTTCCAGTGGGCACAGCATCAGGGCAACCTGTCCGATCACGTCCAGATCTCGGAGGGCACTGCACGACACTTGCAGTGGTGGCTTACGAATCGCAATTTGGTCAAGGGCAGATCCCTCTCCCTTCCCCAACTGGAGCATACAGTGGTGACGGATGCGTCCCTCCTGGGATGGGGCGGCGACTGGGAGAGGCGGAGATCAGAGGCCTCTGGTCTCCGGCGGAGTCCCGGCTCCGTATCAACCTTTTGGAGCTTCGAGCGATCTGGCTTGCACTGAAAGCATTCCTTCCCTCTGTCCGGGGGAGTGTAGTGCAGGTGTTCACGGACAACACCACCGCCATGTGGTACTGCAACAAACAGGGCAGGGTGGGGTCGTGGACACTATGTCAGGAGGCTCTTCGCCTCTGGACATGGCTGGAACATGAAGGCATTACCTTGGTGGTTCAACACCTGGCCGGTTCTCTGAACGCCAGGGCGGACGAACTCAGCCGCCGGTGCATGATGGATCACGAATGGCGTCTGAACTCAGACGTGGCGCAAGGTCTCTTTCTGCAGAGCCTTGGTTAGATCTATTCGCCACCGAAGAGAATGCGCAATGTCATCAGTTCTGTGCATTGGAATTTCAAAGGCGGCATTCGCTCGGCGACGGTTTTCATCGCGAGTGGAGCTGCGGTTGTTGTACGCCTTTCCGTCTATACCACTTCTGCCCAGAGTGCTGAAGAAGATTCGGCGCGACCGGGACAAAGTCATCCTTGTGGCCCTGGATTGGGCATGAAGATACTGGTATCCCGAGCTACTCAGCATGGCGATCGATCCTCCGATCCGACTGCCTCTTTGGGAGGATCTTCTGTCGCAGCAGCAGAGGACAGTCCTCCAACCGAACCTGTCCAGTCTCCACCTCCATGCGTGGCGATTGAGTGACAGTTGACAGCTTTCGACTTTCCTCCCGAAGTCTGTGATGTCATTCTGGCAGCCAGGCGTCCCTCCACTAAATGGTTTTCGCCTGCAGGTGGAACAAATTTGTGGCATGGTACACAGCAAAGGCGGTGGACCACCTTTCTACCCCTCTTTCCGAGGTCCTTCTGTTCCTTCTCTCTTTGGCCCAGCAGGGCTCTGCTCTGGGCACTATCAAAGGTTATCTTTCGGCCATCTCTGCCTTTCTACGGCTTCCAGATCTGCCTTCTCTTTTTAAGTCCCCAGTTGTTAATCGCTTCCTCAAAGGCATTACACACGTTTCCTCCCGTGCCTTTCATAATGCCTCAATGGAAATTAAATCTTGTCTTGACATATCTTATGTGCGCTCCCTTTGAACCCCTTCATAACTGTCCATTACGTCTTCTCACTCTCAAGACGGCTTTCCTGGTAGCTATCACCTCTGCCAGAAGAGTGAGTGAGCTCCAGGCTCTTTCTTCTAAACCTCCTTTTCTTTCTGTTCATCCGGATAAGGTGGTTTTAAGGACTCGTCCTTCTTTCTTGCCAAAGGTTGTCACGCCCTTCCACATCGGGCAGACCATCACTTTGCCCACTTTCTTTCCGCCTCCGCATCCTTCAAAAGAGGAAGAGAGGCTCCACTGTCTAGACCCAAAACGTGCGCTCTCGTTCTGTCTAAAGTGCACACAACAGTTCTGGTGGATGACCAGCTTTTTGTTGGCAACGTGGGTGCCAAAAAAGGTCAGGCCATGCACAAACGAACCAACTCTCGGTGGGTCGTTCAGTGCATCAATGCATATTACTCGTTGGCTAAGAAGGAGCCTCCTGTGGGGCTGCGTGCCCATTCTACCAGGGCAACGGCAGCCACTACTGCCTTGGGACGCGGCGTTCCCTTGCAGGAGATTTGTCAGGCAGCTATGTGGGCCTCGCTGCACACGTTTACCAAGCATTATTGCCTTGACAGTCAATTCCGGAAAGACTGCTTCTTTGGCCGTTCTGTCCTCCGTGACTTTCTGGCGTAATCTTGTTTGCAGACCCACCACCGGGATTGGTATTGCTGGGGTATATATTCTAAGGTAAGAAATCTATCACTAACGTGTCTCTTTCAGATGCACAAGTTACTACTTGTGTAACGATATATCGTTAGTGATAGATTCCTTACCGCCCCACCCATCCTCCCCGTTCTATGAACTGATTTCTAGGGTTAAGGTCATCCCTTTCAGGGCCCTAGTTTCATGGCACCAGTGGTCAGTTTCTTGCAGGGCCGTTTCTAGGTGTTTTGCCGCCCTAGGCAAGAATTGAAATATGCCGCCCCCTCCCTTTTACTACCATCACTCTCTCCCCCTGTCATCCAGGCTAGAGAGGCACACCCTCTACTGCCGAACCCTTCTCTGTTACTCTCATTTACTATCAGGAAACACAATCACAACAGTCAGTCCTGTAAACGACCTCAACGAAAGGCACAGGCCAGACCGTTATGGTAGCCATACACTCACAGAACTATGTACACGCGCTTTTTGCAACAGCCCCTTGCTGCAGATAATTAGTAATATAACCCAACTCAGTAGTGTTAATTTTGTCGGCTGAGGAAAGACTGGGTTAACTTTACGAAAAATTGCAGAATTTGTATCTGCATATTATCGGGAACTTTTGGGGAAACTGCAAAATTAGGAGGAATTCTGCAAAACCAACTCTTGGTGGTATATTGTGTGCTAAAAATCAGTGCAAAAAACAAATGTGGCAAACAGCGGCTTCTCGCATTCTGGCCATTCGCATTGTTCCCATGCATGAAATCGTCCAAAATAAATGTTTGTGAATTTGGTAGAAGGAAGAACAGTATTAGTGCGATAATTACTATCGTAACATGGTCTTATGCGATCGCTCATAATGGCACTCTAGCTTACTTTCATTCTTCCAACTATACCCGTTCCCACAGACACATTGCACTCATCCAACTCATTCATCCATTAATTAATTCACACATTAAAAATGCTCGTGTGCTCAATCCTACCCGAGCCTCGTCCCTTAGGGGTCCCTTAGCCTTCCTTGCAGGGGGTGCTCCTGAACTTTCGCAGGTGCAGCTGACTTTTGACCCTTGGTAGGTGACCTTGAACAGATTGTCGAAATGCTTCTTTTTATGTCTTCTAGACCTCAGCCCAGGACGAGGTCTCTGCCCTGATGAAGCCGCACTCTGCCAGCTTCAGTCTTTGCCTCACTCCTCGTTGCGGGGTCGTCACTCGTGACTGCTGCATGTTGGAGAGTGTGGTGTGTAAGGGTGGGCGTAGTTCGCGAAGTAGCACTTCGCGAAGCTACGCAAAGTGAAGTTCGCACTACGCGAGCTACGCGTAGCACTTCGCGGACTGCGAAGTAACATGTTCGCACTGTGCAAGATGTTGTTTTCAATGATTGCACAGTGCGGACAAGCAACCGGCACTGTGCAATCATTGAAAAAGGCATCTTGCACAGTGCGAGCTGTAGTTTTCTGCTGCTTGAGTAGATTTTTCCTCGAGCTGCAGCTTTCTCAACGCGAACTGGTAGTTTCTCATCGCGAGCGGTCGCGAGCATACGCGACCCCTCGCAATGAGAAACCTGACCTTCTCGCGTTGTGAATCTCGCCGGGAGGTTTATTTTCCATGCTCGCGATCGCGAACAAGGAAAAAGTCTCGCCAGGATGTCATTTTGCTTGCTCGCGGTCGCCAACTTGACGTTGAGGACCGCGAGCAAGCAAAAAATGACCGCAGCACTACGCAACACTACGCTACGCGTGTTCGCACTGTGCTACGTGCAGTTCGCGTAGTGCGAAGTAGCGCGAACTTCGCAAACTACGCGAGCGTAGCGTAGTGCTTCGCCCAGGCCTAGTGGTGTGTTGTCTTTCAGTTTCGTTTTCCTGCTCTGCTCCCTCGAGAACGTCCTCCTGTGACGCCCTTGTGCGGCATCGTCATCCTAAATATATGGTCCTGGGCGAGGGCCTCAATCCTGGCCTCATAAATCCCTCCCACAGGTCTCCACTGTCTCATGTAGGCACACTGCGCACCGCAGAACACACACAGCTTCATATATAGCGCTGTAAAAAGCGCCTACTCATTATAAGTCTTCAGACGCTGTTTATGAATTTAGAGAAAAGCCTCTTGCACCGTGCTCTTTGTTATTTTACTATGTCATCTGATTCAATGCTCTCCAAAAGCAGCACAGGCCCCTTACCAAGTATTTGTTTGCAGTTTTATATAGCACGAACTCCACCCGAAGGCATCAGAGCGCTTTTCATGAGCACCAGTTGCGTTACAGATGGACACATTCATTTTTAGGCACGGGGACATTAAGTGATTTGCCCAGAATCACACGGTGTTGCGCATCCCTGCCGAGACTCGAACCCTATTCCCCAGCTTTAAAATCGGCCGCTCTAGTCATTTAGCCACATCCTCTCCAGGTGACCCGTGAAATGAATGTCTGATGGTGAAATGTGGGTCCCTCGCCAATGTTCGGGGCCCTCAATGCTACGTCATGCCACCTTGAGCCTATGACTGGATGTTTAGACTCCGGTGGGAGAAAGCCTCCCCAGGGGCAGTGTAAAGTATTAGGATGGGAGGTAATCAGGGACGGGTCCTGGGGGCCTCTGGTGTGTTCGTCTATTTTATTGTAGCCCTTCTTGGGAGAGCTCATCCTCCCCGCTCGTAAGTGGAGGATTGTTTTTTGAGCGCCATGAGACCCCTGCAGGTCAGTGTGGCGCACACGTGACCTTCTGGACAGCTCGTGGGGCTCAAAGGGCTTCAGCAGCCCCCCCACAGCGTAGGTAACAGGACACATAAACAAATCAACACCCTGCTCTCTGTGAGTACTCGGTTTGATGCAGAATCATGTGCTTAGAAACGTTAAAAATGCGTCTTGTGTTTCCTTGCAAGAGGCAGTGGCCGATGTCCAGAGACAATAGATTCATAATAACTCTTTTCGAGATTAAACATCAGAACCTCTTATTGCTGCAGCTGTTATCGCCTCCTTTTTCCATCTTTACACACAAGGCACAAAAAGAGCCTTACCCCCCTCCACACACACACACACACATCCCCTAAACATGCGCACACGCCATCCCATCTCTCTCCCTGTGCAGTCCAATTCTGAAATCCTAAAGCTAAATGATCGGGGGTCTGCGCCACGCGTCCTTCCACTCATTCCAAACAAGAGCGCATTCTCGCTAGGGTGACCAACTGGCATTGGTGCAAATTCAGGACTGTGAGTGTAAAAATTCAGGACAAAGGGTCAAAATTCAGGACACAAATTCAGGACAGGAGGCCAAAATTCAGGACAAAACTTCAGGACAATAGGTAAGTTTTACAGACACATCAGAGGAGGTCGTGCAATAGTATATAAGTAAGCCCAGCCATATTCAAACATTTGCAAACCTATCCATCATGTATCCTTCCATCTATCATTTCACTCATCCATCCCTTCATCCATCCTTTCACTCATCCATCCATTATCCATCCATCCACCCTTTCACCCTATCCATCTGTATACTCATCCATCCACTCTTCTGCCCATCCATCCATTCACTCATCCATCCAGCCATTTACCCTTTCACCCATCCAGCCATCCTTTCACTTACTCATCCACCCACCCGGTCACTCATCCTTCCACCCATCCCCCCTTTCAGTCATCCATCCATCCTTCCTCCCTTTCTCTCTCCATCGACCCTTTCACTTAGCCAGCCTTCCTTCCATCCATCCACCCACCCATCATTCTACTCATCCACTCATGAATCCATCCATTGACCCTATCACTCATCCATCCTTTCTCTCATCTATTTATCCATTCACTCCTTCACTCATCTATTCATCCTTTTGTCCACCTACCCTCCCTTTCACTCACTCATCCATCCTTACATCCACCCTTTCACTCATCCGTCCATCCATTCACCCTTGCACTTATCAATTCATCAATCCATCCATCATTTCACTCATCCATCCATCCACCAACTCACTTATCATCCACCTTTTCACTCATCCATCCTTTCACTCATCCATCCACCCTTTTACCCATCCAGCTACTCTTCGACCCATACATCCAGCTATTTACCTTTGCTCTCATCCATCCTTCCACTCACTCATCAATCCATCCATCCTCTCTCATTATCCATCTATTCAATCTTTCATTCATCCATTCACCCTTTCACTAATTCATCCAGCCATCCACCCATCCCTTCACTTACTCACTCGCTCACCTTTTCAATTTTTTTTTTGAGATGAGCCTTTTTGAGAAGAGGCCCATCAAGAACTTCACCCTCGCTGCAAGAGCCATTCCAGGACTGGGACAGAAACCACCAGGGCGGAGACAGGATCCACCACAGGAGGGGAGGGGGGCAGTAGCCACCACATGGGGGGACAGGAGCATCACTGGGGAGGGGGGCAGGAGCCATCAGAGGAGGGGGAACAGGATCCACCATGGTGGGCACAGGGGTGATTTAGCTTTAATATTTTAGATTTAAGATTTAGCTACAAATTAGCCCTCACAAAGAGAGCTTCAAGAGCAAGTGTGGGACAAATTATCCATGGCAGCCGATACATCTGATAATAAGCTTTTCTGGGAAACTGATAATTCACCTTTCCTAAAAAACAATTATTTCCCGGAATTATTATCTCACGTCAGCTGTGAAGAATCGGTGTTACATTTCTCTGGCATTTTTAACCCACCCGATTGTGATGCTTTTAGCCCCCACAGTCCACTACATTGTAAGTGGCCAGTAATACCCTTAAACACTACTCTCGATGAGGTCAGGGCAGGATTAAATGGTAGTAATGGAGGAAAAACCCCAGGCCCTGACGGGGTCCCTATAGATGTTTATAAAACAGTACCAGATCTATGGGGCCCCATACTTACTAGAGTTTTTAACCTAGCAGTGACTGAGGGCACACCACCTACATGGGGTCAATCTATTATTGTCTCCGTCTATAAACAAGCATTGGCATAGCCAATAGGTCTCACTTTTGGGACGTTATAAGTATTTAGTTATGCAGCACAATATCCTTGGTGCAACAACAACTGTTGCATGGCAAAACACTTATAAGGTCCCAAAGGCGAGACCTATTGGCTATGCCAATGCTTGTTGCTGTTTCTGTGGTACTGCAATATATAGGGATGTTATTTGTCACAGTTTACAGTTTGGATTAGATCGTTGATGACACTATTGTTCATAGGACCACGATGTCTCCAGTGACAACTTCTTGCTGCACAGGTCGTGCCGAGGGGGTTCCTTTTCCGGTGGTTCTGCTGTTCTGATCGAGTCGAAGGTCCTGCTGCAGTTGTCTCATCCCTTTGTGTATGTGTAGTTGTGGTTGTGATTGTGTGTGTGTGTGTGTGTGGTTGTGTGTGGGTGTGGTTGTGGGTGTGAGTGTGGTTGGGTGTGGTTGTGGTTGTGTGTGGTTGTGTGTGTGTTGTTGTGTTTGTGTGTGTGGTTGTGTAAATAATTGTGTCTCGTGCAGCGGTTGCACAGGCAAACACTGTATCGCCCACTTGTAATGTCTTATTTATGTCTAAGTTAATGGAATCATACAATAAACCAGGGGCACTGAGTAACGTGCCTGGCCTCTCCACCTGCCGGTTTCTGCTGCTCATTTCTTTGCTCACTGCCTGCCTGCTGTCCGAGGACACCGGTGAGTACCTGCTGTCTTCGGCCCATTCGTGCACACAGTAATGCTTGGAAAGATACGTGTCTCTTGTATGGCGCACAATGCGAATTTTGCGCACGAGAAGTAAATAGCCGCAAAGCGACCCCCTAGGAGCACTCTTTGGAGAAAGCTTTGCGCTGATAAAGTTTCTTAAGCTTCTTTTCCCCTATGCCTCCCGTTATGAACTAATATGTGCATACAACCTAGAAATCATTAAGTGAAATATGCCCTAACCGCGTTGCACATTACCTATAGTTTAAAAGCAGCCGGTATGGAAAATAGCTGTGTTAAAGCGGACTGCAACCTATTGATTTCAGGTTTCTGCGGTTTTGCCGAACATTATAAGCTTGACCTGGAGACATTACGAAGCTGATTTCGATATTGTAATTGTATTTACATAGCTCTTACTACCCCTGACGAGGCGTAGAATATTTAATATGTAGGAGCAGCACACACGCAGAGCTGCGCATGGAAAAACGAAGTCATCCCTCACTCCGGCTGCGCGTATTGGAATAGCAGAAACTGGCTGTAAACAAGGCAGCCGCGAACAGGGTAGCATCAGGTTGCTAGAAGATGAGCGCCAGCGCAGCGTGGGGCCATCGGCACGGCTGCTGCCCGAACACAATTCACCGTCTGAGGCGCGAGTGAGCAGGCACTAAAACCATCTGCTCTCTCGGACCTCGCAAAGCCCTCAGAGGGTGTGCTAGTCGCACAGACGCGCTCATCTCTTATAATAAGATGCATATTTAGGGCATTAGGCTGGAAATTGGCGGCGCGGGGCATGTCTGTGTTAGTATGTTATAAAAGTATGGTGACCAGGCGTCCCGAACGCTTGTAAGCGCGAAGGCGGGGGAGGGACGAAGGTAGGGAGCAAGCAACAGGAAAGACAGATGGCGCTGAAGGCTGGCGGTTCTCGTGTGCACGCACGCATGAACGCAAGCTTGTCACCAGCCAGCAGCACTTTGAAAACTCACCTGCTAAAGTCTCTCCAAGCAGCGCATGCGCGCTGACTCAACGAGACCTAAAAAGGAAATGAATCGTAAGCTAAAAATTATCGCCACATTTCACTTCTAGATTCATCGGTAAAAGTGATGAGCAGAGTTTTATTGGTAAGACTGGAGGAGTGAGTCACTGAGAACTAGATTTTATCACCGGCACAATATGGTTTTAGAGGAGGGCTAGGCACGACAGAGCAATGTATTAATTTAGAGCTTTTAATAGGTAAATATAAGTGTGCAAAACAAGGGAGCCTGTATTTATGTTTTGCAGACCTCAGTAGTGCTTTTGATCTTGTCGACCATTCTATTCTTTGGCCAGTTTTGTTTAACCTTGGAGAACCAGAATCTATCATCTTTTTTCTCGCAAGATTGTATGAGAGATTAACATCCCAAGTTAGGTATGGTCAACGCGATGAGTGCACCCCAAATTTCGAGGTCAAATGTGGCATCCGCCAAGGCTGTGTTTTAGCTCCATTGCTATTTACTTTATTTATAAACAAGGTTGACAGTCCTTAAATCAGTGAAGGCGAATGCACCCCAAGTTGCAGGTCAAGCTATACCGGTTCTGCTTTATGCAGATGATGCGGTGCTCCTATCTAGAAGTCCGGTCGGCCTACAGCGTCTAATAGACAAGTTTAGAGCTTTTATTATTAGTAGAAAGTTGTTAATTAACAAAGCAAATACATTCACTATGGAATGTGGTTTAAAACCTAAGAAATCAAAAACCTTTTTTATAGACAGCACCAGAGTGGAAACAGTTAACAATTTCGGCTATTTGGGAATAACTTTTTCAGGCAAGGGTAACTGGTCACACGAATTAACTAATGTCCGTATAAAGATGCTAAAGAGCGCACACGAAGTCTTCCGATTTGCATCCAAACTGGCAGACCGCCGTATTAAGGACATGATAGATATCTATAAGGCCAGAAGTGCTTCCATTGCATCATATGGTGCTGGGGTATGGGGTCACATTAAAAGTTTGGCATTACAACTGGAGGAAAATTATTTCCTAAAACATCTGTTATGTCTGCCCTAGTCCGCATCTACAGAGATAGTACACCAAGAAGTGGGAATAAGATACTTATCAGACTTGATTGCTATGCAACCGGTAATGCTCTGGAGATCTATTTGGGCCAAGGATGAGACAAAATTTACCCAAACAATTATCCAGGATTGTTACGGATCTACTCAATGAATTATTCAAGATTAAGATCTATGAAAACCCAGTATATGTGACAGGTTTGTCTAAGCGGGAAATAAAGGGTATATTCCTGGCCCACAAAAATGAGATCCATATGAAAACAGTTGGGAAGCAAACTACATTCTGGTTTCACAAAACAATTGTAAACAGTGGTGGTTTTTAAGGCTATCTGTCTTTAGTCACTAAACCTTCACATCGCTTTGTATTAATAAGGTTGAGACTAGAAATTGTTCATCACTTAGTTGCCTTTCCTGAAACGAAAATATGACCTGTAACCCTATGCCCATGCGATGAGTATTCCATACAGAGCACTATGCACTTTCTACTTTTTGTGATTTTTATTGGAATTTTAGAAGTTTCTATTTAAAGCCATTGTTCAAGAAACACAATGTAAAAGCAACTAATGCTGCTATGAATTTACTAATTGCACTAAATGATCCGGAGATATGTTTTTATGTTGCGTTATTTATTTTAAAATCAATTTATGTGAGCAAAAGCATTATGATTCCCAAATGATTTTATTGTAATAATTAATTGGATCGTTTCTGTGTAACTATACGTGTCTTTTAGCAATAAGATTTATTTGTCTGTATATATATATATATATATATATATATATATATATTTGTTGCTTTTCTGGTTGTTGTACATACCGAATAAAGCTTGCTGAACTGAACCGCAAAGGCCCCATTAGAAATACTGGGAAACTTACTTGAATGGGCATTTTATGTCCGGGTTATGGATGCTATTTTCAAGTCTAATAATAGCTTTCACAGCCCTCCTTTACCACCTCCCGAAATTACATTTCCGGCAGTAACAGTAAATCCAGAGAAAGGGGAAGAGATAATTTGGTCTTTTGATACTTTCCAATACAAAGGACTATAACTCTGTCTCTCTCTCTTTCTACGCCCTCTCTCTCTCTCACTATGAATTTATCTCCTTTTTCTGTCTTTCTTTCTCTCCACCTACTTACTCTCTCTTTGCCAGTTTTCCGTCTCCCTCTGTGATTCTCCATGTCACTCTTTCTCTTTTTCACTCTCTTCTCCTTCCCCTCCCTCTCTGCATCCCTATGTCTCTGTTCCCACCCTCTCTCCCCCCTGTCTGTCCCCATCACTCTCACCCATCTTCTCTGCACCTCTCTTTTTCTCTGTCCCTCTCACTTCACTACTTGTTCTTTCTCTCATTCCTAATCCCTCCTTATCTAAAACATTAAATGAACTGATTATAATACCAACATTATTGCATAATCTTTCACGTTAACTGTCTGTCACCTTTTTCCTCCTTCTCTGCTGTATTCAGTGCATCAGAAACATCAGGTAATCGTTATCTCTAATAGTAGTTTGTTTATAAATTTTATTATTTGTACAATGTAACCTGGACTATGGCAACAGAGCCGGTCCTAGGCATGGGCAGCTGCCCAGTGCCCCGTGCTCCACCTGTACGCACGGGGCCTTGCACCTATGGTGTAACGATATCCCACGCAGCCTCCACAGTGCGGGGGTACCCCGAGTTCTAGGGGGCCCCCTCCGGCACTGTGCACAGGCGGTGGGCCCCTGGCCGGTTCTGGAGCGTGTGTGCCCCCCATGCACATTGTAGCGGGCCCCCTCAACTTTCGTTATGCCACTGGTCAGCACTGCGAATTCTAGGGGAGGGGCACCTCTCTTCTGGGCCTCGCAGATATGTGTAGCACTGGAACGAATAGGGGAAGGATCCCACCTCTTTTGGGCCTCACAGTACTGGATCATGGCTGCGAGTCCCAGAGGAGGGGCCCGCTTCTTACCTGGCTGCAAGGCTGATCCGTATTTGACACGTTTGGCCCCCAATTGGGTATCATGTCCGGCTTCCCACTCAAAGCCCTACATGACATCCATTGTTCTGCATTTTGGTGCCCTGGCACTTCTAAAGGCCAAGAAACTCCCATGCTTTCATCCCTTTATGAGCTGTGAAAGAGATGCTAGCCAGGAGCAGGCAAGGAGGCGTTATAGCACAGGACGGGTACGGCACTATGCAGATTTAGGAGCACCTTCAGCTATTGAGATACAAAAAGCCTTAAATGTGTGATTGAAATAAATTGTATTTGCATTTTTATATAGTTATAGCGCAAACATGACCCGAAGATAGTGGAGCACTTTACATGAGCACTCTATACATTATACAAGGACGCATTTACTTTTTTAGGCCCAGGGAGATTAAATGATTTGTCCAGAATCACAGGATGCTGAGCCGATGTCGAGACTCGAACCTGGTTCCTCAGTTCCACGGCCGGCAGCTCTGGCCATAACGTCACATTCTCTCCCCTCCTCTATCCATGCTCAAGATCTGTTCGGGGAGTATGCCCTTTGTGTCTTTTTCTTCCATTAAGACTGTTTCAAAGTTCTGGAACAAATTGTCAGATTAGTGGACGAGGCAAAGAGAGAGTATTATTTGCCCATGATCAAACAGTTGATTACATTTCTAGAACTAGGACTGTAGTGCACTACTGCTTGGTGTAAAGGCTATATTTGTACCTCTATACCATGTGACTGGGCACCTCTCATGCCAGGTAATATTCAGTCCTTTTTTTAAATCATGCTGACTAGCAGTTTTTACATTGAATCAAAATATTCCCAATCTTGTCAAAAAGGGAGCAGCAGAGCAATAACTTCAGAAAAGTGATTGCCCAAGAGCATACACTTTGGCCAAACGGGAGGCTGCAAATAAAAAACAAGTCTCCTGTTTCCACATTTCCAACTAGTGAACTAGACCGAAACTGGGGTGCCAGTGATTCTGATTACAAGGTGAAGGGTCTATCTCTCCCAGGAAATTGTCACTTTGTTATGGGCCTTCAACAGCATTAGAACAAGGTTTTTATTTGCTTCATAGAGTTTAGATGTCAAATATCCTAGTTCCGTGGCTAAAACATACCCATTGGACCAGGTCCTGTGGTGGTGGGTACTTACAGGACAGTATGGGGTCGATTATGATGTAGGGCGGATCGCCACCGCCCGCATGGCGGTGGTGATCCGCCCTACATCATACCCCTCCCGCCTCCCATTTCCCCCGCCACATTATGATGGTGGGGGGGACCGCGGTGGACGGAAAGAACGCCCGCCGCTTTTCCGCCCGGTCGACCGGGCAGAAAAGGGTTGCATATGGAGGCCATCAATATTGGGATGCCAGCAGGAAGCAGCCTTTCCCGTGGCGGGAAAGGCATGCGGATTTCTGATTTGGGGGCCCGTTGCGGGCCCCCTGGATGTTGGGGGGGTAGGGGGTGCACATGGGGAGGAACCTATGGTACCCCCCTGCATTTGCATGTTCGACGTGGCAAGCCCCGCACGGTGCCTGCCACGTTGTGCCTGAAATGCACACAGCGCATTCCCAGCATTGTGGCGGGCGGTGCTGTGAGCACCGCCCGCCACAATACTGGGAATAGAGGATGTCACCGCCAAGGTGGCGGTGGCATCCTAATTGCTGGTGCCGTACTGCCGCACCACTGGCAGCCGGTCCCAGCACCACTAGGGTGGCGGGCGGACCGCCCGCCATCCAAATAGGCCCCTATGTGTGGTAGATAGTGATATTTACCATAGAGGTGGGTGAGCTTACACATTAACATGGAAAGCTAAGCCAGAGCTGAGCCAAGAGCCTGGCTTGGTTCTAAGAGCTTGTGCACGACCCAAGCCCTGACAATATTTGACGTGCAAGACGTGTAACAAGCATCATGTTAAAATATGATGAAGTCACTTCAAAATTCAAACAAAGTGTATTCTTTAGCATGATTTCAGTATCCAGATTATATCACTACATTAAGATGTATTTAATGAAAGTGATAGTTTTCAAACATTCAAAGCATTTCTACCCCGCGCCCTCCTGACAATGCCATCTCTGAACTAAAAGGCAAGTCAGCAGACAAGCAACATTCTATTCTATTTAACCAAAAACAAGAGGTTTGTGCATAGTGCACATCCTGAATGCACTTATTAAAGGTTCTCACAAACGTGGTAATGAAGAAAAAGGAGTCTTCTTGAATTTAATATTTGCTCGGGATAACACACTTTCGCCAAGCGTAGAAGCAGGGGTTTCTTGTCTTACACTGTGCAATTCAGCCAATATCTGGGTACCTGTTTATCTCTTGCCTGTGTTACATCAAGAGTTCGTCATAAAAGCTTTGTCTTTATTTTATGGTGCATGAGGTGAAAGCCTCTGTGGCAGGCAGCAGCCACAAGAAAGCTTGGCTCATTTTGGGCTCGAGGGGTCAAGAGGACCTCCAGCTGAGCCAAAGTCAGGCATCCGGCTTAATCCTGGTTCAAGCTTTCAGTGGCTTGCCCACCTCTAATTTACAATTAGTGTTTCAAAGCTCAAGATTATTTAATTATATTTAGATACCAGAGATCATTTTATAAACCTGCCTCTCAAAATTTTCAGTTGGGAGCAATCATGGCTGAATCCAGAAGGTATTGAAGGGTGCTAAACTCAAATATAGTATGAAGAGTAATCAACCTCGATAAACTCAATCTCCAACTGAGTTATCTTTTAAAAAGGGCTGCTTTAGAGGGGGTGGCACCCCAAAAATCTGCTATGTGACTCAGTTCCCCTGCTCCCCAATACATATCTTATATTTCTGCACCTGCAATGGGTCTCCACACAGTGCAGCTCCAAAGGCACAAATTGTCCTGTGAAGTAATAATGGAAAGTTTTCCACCCTGATTTGTCCTTTCAGCAATGACTTGGGATAATGCTGCAAGACCCAGGAAAGGGAACTATCCTCCCCAGGCCTTGCAGCACCAGACCATGGATGTGTGTCCCTGGAAAGTGGGGCACGTTTCATGGGCCTTGCAACACTAGACTAAAGCTATGAGGCCCAGGGAATGGTCTTACACTCCTCTAGGCCTTGCAGCTCTGGATCAAGGTGGGGTCGTCCAGGTGAGGGATCACCCTTCTGTTGGGCTTGGAGTGCAACACCATTGTTGCGAGGCCCATGGAAGAAGTCTTCCCTATTCTGAGTCCCCTCTCCTGGGCCTTGTAGCACTAGACTATGGTTGCGAGGCATAGGGGAGTGGAGGTCCCAATCCTACACCTCATTGCCATAGTGTAGCATTGCAAGGCCTTGAGAAGAGATGATCTGCCCTGGGCCTCCCAACCATGGTTCAGTGCTGTGAGGCCCATGGGTAGTAGGCTCCTTCCCCCAATTCTGTCAGTGTTACACCATAACTGAGAGGCCCAGGAGAAGAGGAGGCATCTCAGGTTGGCCACCTCCCCTGATGCAATTGTCTCGCAGTGATGTACCATTGCTCTGTGTATGAGTCCATGTCAGTGTCATAGCCATCAGTAGTGCAGATGTAGAGGCACCAGCACATGGGGTATTGGGTTGCCAATGATCCCAAATTATGGCTTTATTGAACTGTGCAGCTAGTGGACGAGGGTGAGAGAATGCTTTTACTTTGCACCAGGGCCCATGGCACCATTGCTGTGTTACTTGCATCTCTTTCATAGGCCACACAGCCATGTTCCAGAGATATGAGACCTGGAAGAGACCCTGTCTTTCCTGGGCCTCACAGCCATAGATGGACACTCAGAAGAAGAGGAACCCTCCCATGAGCTTAGTAGCGCCTGGGCCATGGCTGGGAGGCCCTCCCTCCCCTAGGCCTTACAGCCATGGTGTAGTGCTGAGAGGCTCAAGAAAGGGAGCCTGCTACCAAGGCCCAATGCCCAGGCTAAGAGGCCCCTCTGTGCGGCGTAGCTATCAATGGTGTAGCAAGTACACTGGGATCATGCCTCGTGGGGTTATGGGTGCTGTGCATCCAAATTTGGCTGTATTTTATAATCCAGTCAGTGACCAGAAGGTGGTGGGGAGAAAAAATGTGCCTTGCTTGCACCAGGGCTTATTGCACCATTGATACGCATCAAGCTCCCTTCCCCTGGGTTTCACAGCCATTGTTTTGCTATGCAAGGCCTAAAGGAGAAGGGGAGGGGCTTACATCCACGATCATGGCTGTGAGGAACAGGCGATGAATCCTCTCGCACAGGTGTAGCTAAAAATAGTACAGCCTATGCAGTGGAGATAGAGACCTGGGGTTGTAGCTGCTATGTACCCAAATTATTGCTGTATTTTACTGCACCATGGATGTAAGAACCTGAGATTGAGGCCCCTCTCAGAGGTGTAGATATCAATACTGCAGCAGGTACAATGGAACTGGGGCACAGGGGTGCTATGGGCCAAATTTACTCAAATTATGCATGTATTTTTCATCCATCCAGGGGATGGGGTAGAGAGAGTGGCACAGTCACCTTATTTCACCAGGGCCGATGGTGCCATTGCTACACCACTGGCCCCTCTCTGCTGGGCCTTGCAGCCATCATACAGAGCTGCGAGGGCCAACAGAGGTTTAGACATGAAAATACTGGCCATGGTGGTAAACTAATGACCAGGCGCAACCCTAGAGGCCTGATCCCCCCTCCCCTGAGCCTTGCAGTCATATTCCAGCATGCCAGGCCCAAGAAAATAGGCCAGTTTGGGAGCAATGCTCGCAGCATTATTTTAATTAATTGAACATGTGCCTTCCAGGTGTTCTGTGAAATTGGGAGAAATCATCATTTGAGTCTCAAAGGAGATGTATATCAAAACTATTAATTAAATCTGCATCAAACTAATTTACATAAGGAAATGCACTCTAGAACCATGTAAGTTTACTAATAATGATATCAGAACATTTAATGGCTTCAGTGGATGTTGCTAGGGGTGTAGCAGCCATGGCTCACTAAAGAGCGCATTAAAGCTTTTTACCCAACATATGATTGTATTTTGGTGTTTAACAGTGACTTTGGTTATGCCTTTAATAGCCAAGCTATTTTCTACTGTTTAATTTGCTTTCATATCTTTCTTGCACATACCTTATCCTGCACTGGGTAGCTGGGAAACCATGTTTTAATCAATCCTAATCTTCCTTAAGTGCATTCTACGTGCTGCTGCACACCTCACTAGGGCATGAAGAAATATGACCACTTCATTCCACTGTGATGGAACTCCACGGGTTCCCCTTGCCAGCCAGGACATCTTCAAACAGAGCTGCATCGTCTACCGAGCCAGACACTGCATTAACATTCCACAAACCAGCTACCTTTCACATCACTCCTAGACTTTATGCTTGTCATTGATTATTTACAGTGCTCGGCTGCTTTTTGGCTAGGTTTGCACAATATAAATACCACATGCACACGCCTGACACCCATGCTCACTTTAATGACAAGCTTGCCTTTCCAGTTTCTTGCCGCATACCTGCAGCAAGGACACCTTCAGATGCAAGAAAAAGTGCTTAAAGGGAAAAAAAACAAGCAAAACGCCTTAGCCCTCTGTGCACCAATGATCTGGAACGATATCCCCATATCCATCCGGCAGCCTGAACTCAGCTCCAATTAAGGAAACCGCTGAATACTCCACTTTTTAAAACAACTACATTATGATACAGTCATGATCCACAAACCATTGACTGTGTCTTTGACCCTGTACATCACTTTGTAGCCTTTCACTTTGTGCTGTATAAATACCACATACTTGCATACCTAAAGCAATAATCTGGAAATAATTGGTTGACGTTTGATTAAAGATATAAGTTTAGGAGACCCTTCGGCCAAACCTTTCCATCCAGTGTGGCTAATGTAATGTATCTCCACGTAGTAGAAATTTAAAAAATTGGTACTTATTTTGTTAGTGTTAATATTTATGTTTTTATTGTTTTACTGATATCCATACCAAGAAAGTTGGTTCTTGCAAAGTCGCTTAACAATACCCAACTGATGGCACTTCCTGTGATGTCATGTCATGTGATTTCATGATCTATGCAATTAGAAGGGCCTCACAAATTCCCATTCTGCCTCGGTCCCAAAAGTCCTAGAACTGGACCAAGTCCGGCAGTATGAGGGGGTTTTCCATTGAAACACTTCAATAGGCAAATAAGGATTACATTGATATGGGGGAGGGAGTAGAGCAAGTGAACAATCAACATTACACCATATAATGATGAATTGAGTGTTCGATGGTTGACTTCTTGTATTCGCTATAGGACATTAGAGTAGCTATTATCTGAATGAAGGGCTGTTAGTTGTTTAGTTGTTTTTGGAGAAGATGAGTTTGTGGCAGACTTCTGAGAGAAGAGCGCTAAGCTGAGGAGGTCAGACCAGAGAAGGATTACCTTTGAGTTGTTGAGGTACTAAACTTGGAGTTTTCGAGAAAAGTTTTGTGATTTCCTAGGCCTGTTTGACCACAAAGGGACCTAAGAAATCCGCAAGATACGGTGGGGTGTTTTCATTCATTACCTTGTGGGAGGAAAGTTTGATTTTGGCCAACATGGGCAACCAATGAAGCTCCCAAAGAATTGGAGTTATATGTTCAAATTTGCCTGCAAGGGGCTAGCCTGGCTGGTTAGCCTAGTATTGCTCTAGGCAGTTCTAAAACTGATTGATGAACTCAACCACAGCCTTAAGCCTTCGCCTGTCTGAGGGTCTCGACTTGAAGCATTTCAGACTGTCAGCCACCACTCTCTAGCACTGCTCTTATTCTATTCCTGTGAATGCCACGACATGCATGGAAGCACAAACTATTTCATGTGGAATAACCAAGTTGGATATAAATAGTGTAATATGCCGGTCCTCCCTTGGTATCTCTCTGACATTAGTAGTACAATATATTTGGGTGGCATAGTTTGAATACCACATACAATAAGTGCAGCACCCCAAGTGTGGATCTCATACATATTTAAAATTACTTGTCACCCGTGCCCCCTGTTGGAAACAAAATGGCACAGTAAAGGTTTCACATCTTTCATTGCTTCTCTCCCAGGAGAATTAACAAATATAAGTTATTTTTTTTTCATTTCAAAAGAATTTTATTATTTTAAAAGCGCAAATATGACACATAAGATATAAACCAAAGTGATACAATTGATATCAGACAATAAGATAATAAATACATTAGTATACAATTAATTGGTAGGAGAGCAATTCATTGTCATTCATTAATCTGCAGACATCAGATAAATAAATACTTAAGGAGGGAAGACCCAAAATGGTGTCTGGCAAAGATATATATCAAAAGTATCACCTACAGATGGCAAATTAGGGAGAAGAGGGAAGAGAAGAAAGGAAGAAAGAAAAGACGGAAAGAGTAGGAAAGAGAAGAGGAAAGAAAAAGAGAGACAAAGAGAAGGAAAGGAAGAGGAGAGGATTTCCAGAGGAATCACCCAACACACAAGACAACACTAACCAGACAAATCAAAGGGATATTGTTCCACCACCCCTTCAGAGGCCATCTTCATGTATGAATCTAGGGCTACCCATACACCAGAGGAAATAGAAGGAGAAAGATGAGCATGATCCACTGACGTATGAGCACTTCGTAGAAAGGAAACCCAGGCCCACCAAGTATGGTAAGAGACAGACGAAAAGGATTTCCACTCCATGAGAATTACTTTGACTGCAATAGTTAACAAGAGGTCCAACAACTGGAGCTCCATGGGATCTAAAGGCAGAGGGACTGGGGCCGCCAACGGACCCAAAAGAATTAATGGAAGAGACAGTTGGAATTTGATGCTAAAGATGAGCATAAGGTGTTTGTGAACTAAATCCCAAAAGGGTTGGAGAAGGGAACAATCAAGGAACATATGTTGAAAATCGCCTGGTAGAAGCCCACAACTCCAGCATAAATCGTCTTCTTTGAGATTGAGTGAATACAGACGACTGGGAGTCCAATGAAGAAGATTAATAGAGAAAAACTTAGACTGCGTTAGAGAAGGGGCAATTTTGTTACGAAGAGAAAATTTACCAATATCTTGCCAGGTATCAGAAGAGATATGAGCAGTGACAGTATGATCAAAATGATGTAACCATTTTTGCTGTGTGACAGTATGGGAAGGGAGTGTAGAGGACGATAGAAATTTATAAATCCGAGACGCAACATGACCAGTCCTGATCCAAAGCTGAAAGAGCGTAATCAGCGGGGAAGAAGGATGAAGGTGTACTTTAGCAAGTGCAACCTTAATCTTAAGAAAAGTATAAAAATCTAAATTAGATAAAGAAAAATGTTGAGCAAGGGATGAGAAAGGGGAAGGATCATTGTTGGAATCATAGAGATGTTTAACAAGTGAGACACCTTTCCCAGCCCAGTAAGACATCAACTCAGGGTCAATATTAATTTTGATTTTAGAATTGCGCCAAATAGATGACCATCTAGTTTTATGTATTGGAACTGCTACCCTCTTATCAACCTTACGAACCGCAGCAATAGTGTCTAAAATAATAGAGCGAGAAAATGGAATAGAAAGGGTGTTTGTGGTCAAAAAAGATGCAGTCGGAAGAGGGGAGGCCAGTTCCTGTTCTATTGTCAACCAAGCTGGAGCATGAATAGATGGGGAAGAAAACCAAAGGGCACCCTGGGACGCCAGAAAAGCAGTTTGATATTTCCCCCAATCAGGAAAATTACAGCCCCCCATATCATAAGATTTCCGTAAAAATTTATAAGCAATCCTAGCCCTTCTATCATTCCATAAAAATTTAGAAGTAAGCAGATCAAGTTCATGGAAGAAGGAATCAGATAGCCTTACTGGAAGCATAGAGGAAACAAAATTAATAATAGGAGTGATCATCATTTTTAGAGTTTGCATACGGCCCCACCAAGAAATATGCTTCGGAGACCAATTTTCTAAAAGACGTCTCACCTTGAGAATAGCTTGGGATTCATTATAAGAAGCCGTAGCATATAGGGTGGAACAAAAGTAGATACCCAGATACTTTAAGTGTTGGGATTGCCATTTAAAGCCCGCCGAGCCCATATGAGAGGAGAAGCAGTAAGCATTTAAAGGAAACATCTCTGTCTTATCTTTGTTCAGAGTGTATCCTGAAACTTTTGAAAAAAGAGCAATCGTATCCGAAATAGCAGGGATGGCCAGAGCAATATCATCAGAAAAAATGAGAACATCATCTGCATATGCCGCAGTTTTTATCTGATGAGACCCAAAAGAGAACCCTTTAATATCTGGATGCGAGTCAATCATTCTGAGGAGAGGATCAATGGACAACAAAAATAGGAGGGGGGACAAAGGGCATCCTTGTCTAGTGCCCTGACAAAGGTTAAAAAAGGAAGACGTAGCACCATTCACCCGTATATTAGCTCTAGGTCGGGAGTAAAGAGACATAACCATACGAATAAAGGAGTCACCAAGATTGTGTGCACGTAGGACCGCTCGTAGAAAAGGCCAAGAGACCTTATCAAAGGCCTTTTCAGCGTCAAGGGCCAAGGCTGCCGCCGGAAGATTAGATCGTTTAGCGGCGCCAAGAATATGACAAAAAGTACGAATATTATCCCGTGCAAGACGCCCCTTTACGAAACCTGTTTGGGAGGGATGAACCAAATGAGGAATAAAGGACTCTAATCGTTTAGCTAAAATTTTAGCAAAGATCTTGGCTTCCATGTTAAGGAGGGATATGGGACGAAAATTTTTGGGATCTGCGTGATCCTTCCCGTCTTTGGGGATAACTACAATAGTAGCATCCGCCGCAGAACCAGACACAGAGCCATCCTTAATAAACGCATCAAAAACGGATTGGAGTTTCGGGACAATCACGGGAATAAAGGTTTTATAAAACGCAATAGGATATCCATCGGGACCAGGAGCTTTACCAGACCGAGTAGCTTTAATCGCGGAAATGATTTCATCAGCAGTAATCGGGCAGTTTAATGATTGATTATCTTCCTCCGAAACAACTTTCAAAGGAACCGACTTCAAGAACTCCTGACATTGTTCAAAAGAAGCTTGAGCCGACGGGGTATACAAATTGTTATAAAAATCGCGGAACACCTCAAGGATTTCTGCAGTTTGAAATTTTTTCCTACCAAGCTGGTCAGTAATAGAAGGAATTTGGAAAGTGTTACAAGAAGATTCCTGGAACTTTAAAGTGGCAGCAAGAATCTTGCCCGCACGATTTCTTAACAGCAGTCTCTTAGATTTCTGAGCCTGCAGGCCAATATGAGCTCTCTTAGTGACTATAGAATTGTATGAATATTTTAGATTTTTAATAGATTGGAGGCAGGTCTTGTTCTGAGAATGGCGGAAAAGGGATTCCTGACGTTTGATCTCATCTGCTAAGTCCGTGAGTTCCTTTTTAATGGCTGCGTTTCTCTTCGACATACATTTAATGACCTGACCACGAAAAGTACATTTAAAAGAGTCCCAGAGAACAACAGGGGAGCTGACTGACCCAACATTCTCAATAAAAAAAGTCTCAATGTCATTGGAAAACTCTCGCACCAAGGACTCATCATGTAAAATTTCTGTGTTGAGTCTCCACGAGCGAGCTCGTGCCCTAGGGACAAAGGAGGTAAGAGTAAATGTGACTGCGGCGTGGTCAGAAACTAAAATAGGATGAATAAGCGGAGAAGAAGAAAATTGAACCAGAGAAGAATGAACCAAAAGATAGTCAATGCGTGAAAAGGACGAATGAGGGGAAGAAAAAAAGGAAAAGTCACTACCAGTGGGATTATGAAGACGCCATACATCCTGAAGATGGGTAAGAGAGCACATATTAATCATTTGTTTGTGTGCTTTAGGGGGACGAAAGTTAAAGGCAGAATTCCTATCCAAGATAGGGTCCATTGGCAAGTTAAAGTCACCACCTACAATAAGATTACCAGAGTGAGGAGTATCCTCGAGCTTTTTGGTAATCGCATTCCAAAAGGCCGGGTCATCCTTATTGGGGGCATAAATATTCATGACAAATAAGTCAGCATTACCATCGGACAACTTAGATAATAACCAACGCCCCTCCGTATCCTGTTCAGAGGAAACGATAGATAAGCCAGAGTGTCTAGAAACTAAGGTAATTACTCCATTCCTTTTACCACAAGCATCTGAACAAGCAACATCAAAGACCCACTCTTTCTTCAGAAACAACGCCTCCTTGGCAGAGAGCTTTGTCTCCTGAAAAAGGACGAGATCCGAAGAAAGAGATTTACAGTAATCCAAAATCTTTGACCTTTTGACTGGATGATTTAACCCTTTAACATTAAGGGAAAGTATATTTAGTCCAGACATAGAACCAATATCAGGAAAAAAAGATATGCCATATGTGGCAAATGAAGCGCAACAACCAGGAGGGCTAACCAGCAGACATCAACAGCCAGCACAACACAGGGTGAGACCAAAGAGGAAATCCGAAGAGAAGAAAGGAAAGAAGAGGAAAAAGAAAGCAGGAGAGTACAGAGAAAGAGAGAGAGAAGAGCCAATCCGGCAGGTCTGAAAAAGACCAAATTCATACAAGGGGGGACATGGAAAAAAGAGCGAGGGGCCAACAGGAGACATAACAACAACAGCATAAAAAGCCCCAAAGCAGTGCATAACCGGTTATACAATTAAAAGGAAGGCACTATCTAAAAGCTAAGAACCGGAGATAAGTATCACTTATTAGAAGACAAAGCGAAATGAGAAACTGTAAAGGCAACACATTTGACCAAATTAATGTATAGATAACAACTAAAATAAATCATAGAGAACGGTAGGAGCAGAAAAGAGAGAAAAAGAAAGCACGATCAGGCATTAAGAGCTGGTGAAAAGAGAACTAAGAGAGAACAATAGTATTAGGTAGAACCAGACCAAAGCGGACTCCAACAAAAGAAAAAGGACCATAATGAAGAGAAAAGAAGAAATACACTCTAAAGTATACTATATGATATAATATGGGAAAAATACGTGAAATATAATAAAAAACGGTATATAGCATCTTATCAATATAGCAATCAGTGAATCCCTATGGCAGTTAAATAAGAGGCCTAATACTAAATATAAATATGTAAAGTCTATATACAAACTCACAGATGACTTGGCATGAATAAATAAGGCCATATACACGCAAACTGGTAGAATAAATATGCTTGGCTAAATAAGTAAACATGTAGATAAGAGAGGCATAAATCTATCAAGAACAAAGCATCTCTAAAACAAACTAACCTACTCGAAAAAAACAGTTAATGACACAATGTAATCAAATCACGCAATGAGAAAGTCAATAAAGTAGGTATCTATATGAAACAATATGGGAAAAATAAGTGAAACATAATAAAAAACGGTAGGTAGCATCTTATCATATAACAGACAGAGAAACCCTTATGACAGCTAGATAAGAGACCTAATACTATATATAAATATGAAAAATCTATATACAAACTTAAAGATAACTGGCCATGAATAAATAAAGCCATATACACACAAACTGGCAAGATAAATATGCATGCCTAAGAAAGTGAACATGTAGGTAAGAGGGGCATATGTCTGCCAAGTACAAAGCATCTATAAAAAACTAACCTACTCGAAAAAAACAAATAGTAACACAATGTAAGCAAATCACTCAATGAAAAAAACAATAAAGTAGGTATAACAAGCAACTATATGAACGACCAATACTGACTCTAAGTATAGCCATAAATAAACACTTCATAAACATATATGAAAAAAACACCTAGACAAACCAAACAACAACCAATGAGAAAGCAAAGGAACAAGCAATGACCTACTCCATAAAGTACGAAGTAACAGAAAACAAACATGAAGCAAAAGGAACGACCACAACAGAACAAGATAAACCAAAATTTACCACAAAAATCGACGCACATACCGAAGACACACCCCTGGAAGGAAAAGGACCGTGACCTAATACGTCGAAAGACAAACTGGGGAGGCAATGAATAACAGGACGCTACGCGGACAAAAGTGAAGTCACGCCAACAAGAGAAGTCACCACAAAAAATTGAAAGGTTTATACACTGAAACTAACAACACTAAAGACCAGAACACCATAACAATACTAAGGGAGCACCAATAAACGACAAAAATACGTCAAGACCAATGGACATAGAGACCACTGCGCAGATCTAAAAGCAGCAAGGCCTAATAGATCTGACAAAGACTAAAGACAATGCATTATGTATAGCCACCTCAGGTGCCAGAAGAACCAGGAGCATGTGAAGCCCCCGTTTGAAGATCCATCTGTAGCTCCATTTGATTATCCAGAAACGAGGCTAAATCCGCAGGTTCGTCAAAAATTCTGACACGACCCTTGAAAGTAATGCGGAATTTTGAGGGACCAGCAAAGGAGAAGGGAATATTCATTTCAGACAAACGCTTCCGGAGATTAAGAAAGCCTTCCTCCTCATCACCGTGTCTCTGGCAAAGTCTTGAGAAATTGAAATACGATGGCCATTCCAAGAGACAGCTCTAACCTTCCGCATATGCGCCAAAATCTGCTCAGTATGTTGATGACGCAGCGGCTTAAAAATTATCGCTCTTGGTTGCGTAGCAGACTTGGGGCGAAAGGAGGGGACACGGTGTGCCCGTTCCAGTTCAAAATCTTTGTGGAAAGAAATTTGTAGTGTTGACGGAATCCATTGATAAAGAAACTCAATCATGGAAGATGCATCTTTCTCAACATCTTCAGGAAGACCAAAAATACGCAGATTGGATCTACGATTACGATCCTCTTATTCAGTGAGGTCTCTCCTCAAAGCTGCCATAGAACGCTCTATCTGCGTGAGAGATCTAGAGTGCTTTTGCATGGTATCCTCTGCGCCACTAATCCGTGCTTCTGTACCTGAGACACGAAGGGAAAGGGCCTTGAAATCATTCCTGATGGCTAACACCTCCACTTGCAGTAAATCTGTATTGGTCTTAGTAGACTGCGCAATCTCATAAACCTCATTAAGGCGCGCCAGAATGGACTCAAGAGTCGAATTAGTGTCTTTAGGAGCAGACTCAGGTGTTGGGGATACCTGTTTGGACCTCTTAAGAGATGCTTTAGATTCCTTAACGTCTTTGGAATTCGGTGAAGGGGCCATATTTTCAGCCATAGGGCAGACCACCTCAGCAGAAACAAGATACACCTCCTCAGATAGAGTGAGACAAGGAATGCCAGGGGTTGTAAAACCCTCAATGTGTGATAGGAAAAATGGGCAGGAAGGAATCATGCACTTGCATCAGAAAGAGCCGGGCATAAAATATCGCAGGCGATCCCAGTCAGAAAGAACACCTCACGAAAAGAACTACAGGCGCCAGTAGTCAAGCACCGACTCCGAAAACCACCAGGATCAAGCCAAGAGCCAAAAAAGCCTCACATAAGGAAGTGGCAGTGCGTTTGACGACGAGGAAAAAACCAGAAACCTCAAAAAGTTCACACAGTGGGTCTCTCAGCAATAGGCGATAGAAAAAAAGAACAAAATAAGCTCAAGAAAAGTGAAATAACGTCACCAGCTCCTGAATGCCTCCATTCCTGACAGGATAGACCAGTAGCGTCGTCTTGTAGAAGCGAGAGAAAAACTCCCTCACAGCAGAAACAAAATGGCGGCCGCTCGTGAAAGCCTGAAGCGTCACTTAAAAATGCCGATAAATGAACTCTGGCCGCTCTTCACCACCAGAGACCTCCCTCGTAGCATGCACGGCAGTTTCCCATGTAAGATAACATCTTCTGCGCAGAGCGGGGCAATATTCAGCGTCAGCAATGCCTCCGTCGGCCCTCTCTCTTTACGGAGCTCAAGCGCGATCCGCCATCTCGCAGCGGCGCGCAAGCCACGCCCCAACAAATATAAGTTATTTAAAGGAACATTCATGTGACTTTACAAAGGCTATCATCTTAAAAAGTTTGTAGTCAATTCTTCATTCTGATTGTCTGTTGGCTGTCAAAATGACTTAAAGTAATAGTGTTCATTCTCCCTTCCAGAAGTTTATTTCTTGAGGTGGACCCGCGACATCCAGAAATGGTGAACAAGTGGTTGTCAACATGTCCTGACTTGCGACTGCACCTCATTTCCATTCATAAGGACTTCTGTGGCAAGTATGTTTTACAGAAAGATACAGTTGAACTTGTAAATACTCCCTTTGCACTCATCCTCCGAGCTAGACCTCATAATTGTAAAATTGAGGTTTCATAGCATCAAAAGGAGGTCAAGCCCTCTATATTCAGTTTGAATGACTGAATATGGCATTTTCACCTAGATGTCACTGTTCAACCTGAGCCAGTTTCCCAATTTGGACCATGGGGACCCTTCTTGCCAAGTATCCTTCATGGTACGATGGGACACCTTTGGTGAGTACCCCAGCATAACACTGGGAAGGAAATAGGGCAGATGCTGTTTCATTGGTTATCTGTAGTGACTATAGTGGCCCTATGTCATTGTCCCAGCATGTTGCTAGCCCATAAGTTGTGTCATTGCCTCTCCATGAGCAGGCATCTTTGTCTGGTGTGAGTCTCTTGGTTAGAGTGGCACCTTGTAGAAGTGTCCCATCAGGGTAATACCAGGGGGACTCAATGTATTAGTTTCCCAGCAGTTTGGCAGAGGCATCCTTTATGACTGTCTCTGCTTGAATTTAAGTGGGCCTCATACCATTCGTACAGTAAATAAAGAGAAGCCACTACTAGATTGGTGGAATGGGAGGCATTCAAGGCTGTTATATGGCGACACTGCATGCACTCTGTAGTGGGCACGCGAGCCACCCTCCATCGCAAGTTGATTGAAAAGGAGGCATCGCTGGGCATACTCGAGAATACTGCATGGGACAATCCCACTGCAAGAACCATTTTCTCTGTGCAAAAAGAATAGCATGCCCACCCATATAGCGTTACTAGGGTGGCTCGACTATGGGGCATACTAAGTCAGGATGCATGCCAAGGGCAATTAGCCAGGCCGCCTGCTGGTGTGGCAACTGAGGAGCTACTAACCTGAGACTGTGATACAACATTGATTGCCACTAGCCAGGATGACATACACGCAGCTTTTACTGCCTAGCATCGCTCGCTTTATGACCCTCCCCCGCCCACCCATATTCCCATTCCCCTTCCCCGAGGTCCAATCCTGACCCAAAAATTCCTAAGCTCAGTAATGAATCCTACAATTAAACCCGTGGACCGAGAAAATCTGACTGTTCCTATAACAAGCAGAAAATCTGAGGGGTGGTGTGAGATACCCCCACTTGTAAAACAACGGTTCTAAATGGGTTACCTATTGAGTTTTACCAAGCATACGAGACGCAATTGGCCCATAAGCTGTTGGAGCTGTCTGCCACTGCCCACACTGTGGCCGGCAGCCCTGATCCTGCACCAAGCCTTGTTAGTCTTGCTCCCAAAGCCAGAGCGTGATCCACTTGGGATAACTTCATACTGAACACTGTTGATGCTGGACATTGACTACAAAATACTGATTAAAATGATAAATGCACGACTCCTTGAGCATCTCTAGAACCTAGTCCATTCGGATCAAAACAGTTTTATGCTGGGTCAGTCCACAACGCTCAAGGTCTGCATGATCCATAGGGTACTTGAGAGTGCACCAAGTTGTTGGCCTTTTCGGCATGCGTGGTACTAGACCTAGAAAAAGCATTTAACACGGTGGACTGGGAGCACATGTTTGCGACACTGGATGCGATGGCCATTAGTGGTAGATTACAGAGCTTCATAAAACTCCCATATATGGTGCCCACGCACAGGTGAAAATATGGCAACGTGTGTCTGCCCCTTTTTCTGGTTAATGGGGGCACGCAGCAGGACTGTACCCTCTCTCCCTTGATGTTTGCTTTGGCAGTGGAGCCTCTAGCACAACCGGTCAGTCCTGAGACATAACTTGCGGGAGACGACACAAGTAGTCTCGCCATATGCTGATAATGTCCTGATATATGTGTGAAATATCAAGATGGAAATCGCCAAGATAGCAAACGTCCTAGCCCCGTTCCAATCTGCTTCGGGGCTTGGGATAAACTGGTCGAAAACATGTTTGTTCCTGGGTCACCAAGAGTGCCCCCCTTAGCACTTGTGGTGGGCACACACTCCCTCCACTGGGAGCCCGCACTATCTGGGCATTAACATCTATCAAGCGTCATGGTATCTCATTGATTGCAACCTCATGAATGCGGTCATCTCCCTCCACCCTTGGATCACATTTTGGTGCTCGCTTCCACTTTCGGTACATGGCAGAGTATCCCTATCAAAGATGGTGATACTCCTGTACCTGTTGTATTATTTTCATTATTTTCCGGTTTACATTCGCCGTAGACATTCCGTACACCTCACGCGATGCTTGAGGGATTCCTCTGGACAGGGGTAAACGTAGGTTAGCCCTGGCAAAGTTGCAGCTCCTAGTGGAGAAAGGTGGGCGTGGTCCTCCAAATTTCGAACATTACTACCTAGTGGAGAAATTGAGACACACTCAGGCGCTGGGATTGGCCTCCAGGCGCAGAGCACAGAGGATGGTGCGGGAGGTGTTTCTCCCTCAAGGACGCCCCCGCAGGTTGGTGGCTTGCTGCAGGTGACCTATGATAGCTTTGGGAGGAGCCTGTGCCTCGTACAGGACATGCCTCAGTATGCCGCGGGGATCCAATTGAGCTCCATACAAGCATTTAGAGATCCAATCGGTGGAGAGGGAGTGACGCTCTGGTAATCTGCGGGCACACTGGGCGATCTGTTCCATGATGGGGCCCCCACCCCCTTTGATCAGCTGACTAATGATATGAGCCTTCCGGTGGGTAACTTCTTGGCCTCCAACTGGCTGATTGCTGAATTGGGGAGACTGTGGGATATGGTCGACACAGAGCCTAATCCACATCTACTCATACAAATAATGCACACTATGGGGGAGGGTTGTCAACTGATAACCTGGCTGTCTAGGCCCCTCTCCCATACATCACACAACCCCTAAGACACCTTCAGAAGAACCTGGGAGGGCGACATGGTCCTCAGATTGACCCAAAAGACAGGGTTCTACTGTGACCAATAAAGGTCTCCTACAGTGCCTGCTTTCAGTGTATGCAATACTACTTCCTGCACAGGGCATACTTTCCCTGGCAAGGCTGTACAAAATCTGCTGTGGGTCTTCATTGGACTGATGCGCTGCAGCGAGGCCAGAGCGGACCTGTTACACATGCTTTAGTAATGCCCTTTAGATGGCAGCCTTTAGTTGGAGGTCACAAGCACCCCTGCCAGAATAATGGGCCGAAGCGACTCCAACTATGTAGCTACCATCGTGCTTGACCGTTATAGCTGCTGAAGGGCCAGGGAGGCCGCGCAATGCTTCAGAGATTTGGCACTACTAATGGTACGTAGATTGATCGCTATGTACTGGAACGGTAGCGCACTACCCGCAATGGGGCTTTGGCAGGCAGCAACCATTTAGTGGTGTAAGGCCGAAACTACAGCGCTAAGGTGGAAAGAAGTGCGTGGACTGCGGAAGTGGCATATTGCAGCACATTGGAAAGATCTTTTAGACACCCTTCAGGGCCCATAAAACAACCCCACTGTATTGGACTGAGCACCAATGCACTGTTACAGCACATTGGAACTAGTCTGGATGGGTGGACTACCTTTCACTCCCTGTTATCTGCCCCTCCCCCTTCCTTTACATGGGTGGAGCGCGGCGAGTGTAGTGATGATGCTTTTTATTACAATGGTTGAGAATTGACGCAGGGCATGCCATACTTGGCTGGATGGAACGGGCAGCCTACATGCTGCGGATGTATAGTGGAATGCCTTTTCCCTACTTCCTTAGCATTCTTCACGCCTGCAATTGAACTGGCTCATTGCCTGAAATGTTTGAAATGTTTGTTGAATTTATGGAGCATGTTCTTCTTTACTACTGCTAATGCATGTACAAGGATAAGAGGCTATTGTTAATTACTGCCTGCAAAGATGTTTTTTGACAGGATAATATGCACAGGTGTATTCGCTGAACGGTTGATAGTAAAACTTCAATAAAGATGGTTAAAAAAATACATTAAAGCAAGAGAAATCGTGTTATTGTCACCACCTTGTGTCAGTGATCGCTATGTGTCGGAGATTAGGCATGGTATCAAAAGTGCATAAAACATATTCTAATAGGGTATCTGGGATGTCCCATACCATGGACAGAGCATTGCCTCTGAGAAGACCCTATGCTTATGTTTCAGCATGTTATGATTCACCTCCGTGCCAACATAGCATTCTGGTGTGAAGATCTAAGTGTCCATTTCTCAGCACAGTTTTACTGGGGGAACATTTGCTACTGTCTCTGAATATGTTGATACAAGCCAGGTACAGATAGGATGTGCCTTTTCTTTTCGTACACTTGCTGAGGTTTGGCCTCTGGGTGTGGATAAACTGAGGACTGGTGATCTACAACACAGATTACGGCTAACAAGTTGCCTTACCTTATTTTACAATCTCTCACATCACTTTCTTTTCTTTAGACCAAGGTTCCTGCACCTTCAAAAGAAGAAAGCATCAAGCTGCTGTGACTAGCTTCTGAGTGGCTTCACTTCAATGGAATCCTCTGGGAAGGAGCTAAGCCAGAAGTATGCCTCAAACGCCATGTTAGAGGATTGCCAAATGACAAAAGCAGCAGCATTTACTGTGTTTTCGGGCTTGGGCTCATGAGCCACCAGTGTTGAATTGAATTGGATGTCTGCACAGACTACTGCAAGTTACTGCATAGGTGTAATTTAGCGGCAACCCGGGGAAGCTGCTTCTCATGGTTCATCCTTGGGTACACCTAGCGCAACTCTTGCTATCCCTGTACTTTGAGGTCATGAAGGCACCGACAGGAAGATCATTTCAATAAGAGTCTAAGAGTTTGGTTTACTTGTGTAGTTTCCATTTTTACCTATTCCCTAACCCTGTATCAGCAAATTAAATGTTACCACATGACTTAAAGCGATGACATTGGAGGTCAACATTTGAAAGATACCACCTTCAGTGTCCTTGGTTCCATCGATGAGATGCTGGTTAAGACCTGACTACAGCACTTAAAGCACTTGAAGTGGAGGACCTGTGAGTTGTGTCTACTGGGCTGGGGATTAACGTTGTTGTAGACTGCTACCTATTTACTAAAGATGCTGCCCGTCTAAGCCCTTGTGCAAAGTCTTATGCTCTGCAAGCAACTAGGACTCAGCTCTTAGAGGACTGGTGATGAGTCCCAGGTGAAAAGAAGTTCCTTGAAGTGAACAGTTGACTCTGCACCGGGAAATGCTGAAGCTCCCTCAAAAGAGTCCCCTTGGAAGAGAAGTGACCAAACCTCCTTGAAGCACAATTGAGACTTTGAATCTGCAAAATACTTTTTGGAAGTAAAGATTCAACTCACTAAAAACTTGTCTGTCAGTTTGACTAAAAATGGGATGTCTCCAAAAACAATTCAATATTATAATCATTTACAAACTTTTTAAAGGGGATCTGTTAAGAGAGCCATTTTCAATGAGACATCACTGTGGTACTGGGTCATATCTTACGAATACCTGTCAATCACATCAAATATGTCGTGCTGCGAAGGGGTACCAGATAAGGGAACTAGAGTTGAAATAAATGTTGTTAAAGCCAATTGTTTTGGTGTTTGCATATTGAAACACCACAGCACCATAAACAAGCATTGGCATAGCCAATAGGTCTTGCCTTTGGGACCTTATAAGTGTTTAGCCATGCAACAGTTGCTGTTGTTGCATCAAGGATATTGTGCTGGATAACTAAACACTTATAAGGTCCCAAAGCTGCGACCTATTGGCTATGCCAATGCTTGTTGTTTATTTAGGATAGGTTTCCCAGATGAGGTTACTGCACCAGGGAGACCATTTGTACTTTTGGGTTGTAGTTTATTCTTGGAGTGTAATCTTCATTTATATCAAATAAACCAAAAGGGCAAATCTACCTGAGATCAATGGTTTGAGAAAAAAGCACGAACATATCATTATTTCTCAGTGATAAAGCGTCATCTGTTAATCATTCATTGGCTGTTGAATGTACAGTACTAAGGGTAACAATACTTCCTTTGGCAGATTTTGTAAGTTGTAATTGGCAAGGACACTGGACTAGTTCTACTTTTTGAGTAAAATCGAAACTCTGCATAATATTGAATAGGCCTCATATATATCAATGATTCTAAGGAGTTCAGCAAAAAATCTAAATGCTGCATGGGAAATGTGGAAATTCCGAAACAATGAGAAAGTTTCCTGTCCACGTTTTATTTCCTAATGATTGAAGTCTACAGATTTTTAAATGGGAAGAATCTATCGGTACATGGTAATAATTCCCCTACTGTACGTGCTGTTCAAAACACGAGTGAGGCAATGGTTATATTTTGTCAAATTGTTTTAATCAACAATTGTAGAATGGTTTACATGACGATATGAAACAAAGAATTGGGAGAAAGAAAATGGCAGCTTTATAAACAAAGTATTGCCAGAAAAGTACTCCATGTTCTGAACCAATGCGATAGTAATCTTTTACGTTACACCTTTAGTAACCCTGTAAAAGTGTTTTTGAATTTTAGAAGACAATCACTGTTTACACTGCAATGTTCTCAAAGGTGTTTTTCCAATAGGGCACATGGAATTCAAAGGAAACTAATCTAGTTCACAACTGTTTGTGGTGAAAGGAGCTCAATTTCAAAGCGACTCTTAAACCTTCAGATACAAAAAAATTTAACAGATATAGGCGTTCTAGGCTACTTTCAAGAAAGTGGTACTTTTGATACAGTATTGGTTCCACACGCGACACAGTGTGTACATAAAATGAACCACACACTGATCACCACGAGAAACATTTTAAAATACTGCAGTTTTGTTTACGACAAAAAGCACATTTTCATTGCGAGAACCTACCGATTGTTAAAAAACATTTGTAGGATTGAGTGTAGTTATTTTTATTTAAAATGTCTGTTTTCTTTAGCTGTCTCTTGTAAGCCTGTTAGTATGTTGTGAGAATGATTATATCTAGTGTAACTACAAACGCCTGGAAGTGACTCTAGGCAAAGGCTAGAGTTTAAAGAAGCGCTGAAACACAAACGCGGCCGCGAAAGTTAATTAACGAGTACTTGTGCATGCGCAGTCTGCTCTTTTTCAAAGCACATACTCGTGCTTGTGCCGCGCCGATGCGCACTCCCGCAAGCTGTATGCCGCCACAAGCACGAGTATGTGCTTCGAAAAAGCTGAACGACGGCTAAAGGTCCTCCTATGCAGCGCATGCGCTCCTCGTAGGCGAGACCTAAAAAACACGCACACACATGCGTGTGCCCGCCCACTCCCTCCACGAGAGCTGATCACTCACCAATAGGTAGGAGGGGTTCCAAGGCAGCAACAGTTATTGAGCCCACAGCAGAATGGTAGAGGAAGCATAACTGATGCTCTTTTAGGATACAGATTTTTCTGTCACGGTCTGAGTATATTTCATTTAAGATGCACATGGAGTCAGACTGGTATGGGGCTAGTTCCGCACCGCAGGGGGCTGCATGGTCACAAAACAGCTGGCATCAGAGACTCTTCTAAATTTAGTGTAGCCTTAGATTTGTCCGCTACCATTCAGTGCCTTGAACTCTAGCAGGCCCAGTTAAGTCTTTCCATAAACATTGGTTACAAGCCATAAAGTATCACTCATTCTGCACCACATAAAAGGCCTATCAAGCAAAGTTTACGAGAAGCTGCTGATTATTAGTTATGTTATATTTTATAAGTTTATAAAGCATGGCTGCCTCCCGTAGGAATCCTGAGGCGCTGAAAATGTTGACAATAAAAATGAGCTTAAACTGGAAACAAAATATATTTATCCAAAACCCAAACAGTCCATATTCTAATACATTGATTTTAAGTAGTTTCATGAATTGAAAATGGTTATTAGTGGACTTAAAGGAAAATAAGAAGAGAATTCTAAGGTTTTTCTAAAAGTGGTAATCACATTAAAGTTAGAAGCTGGATAAAAGAAGCCTGTTAGAAATCCGTTTCTGGGATTTACTTTGTAAGTAATAGACACCTGTGTTGGTTATTGCTATGTGAGCCAAGCAGAGAATTTTAAGTGAGACTTTTTTTCTACAGGTAGCCAATTTAACAGGTATCTGTAGAGGGTGACACACGCACATCAGTCCAGACCAAGATCATTCATGTTTTGGAGCTTATTTTTTTTTGTGGGGGCGGGGGGTATAGAGGTTGTTGCAGTAGTCAAGGAGTAAATTTATCAATGCTTGAAATTTTTGTTTTCAACATTCTAGTGGAAGAAGAGGACATTTTCTTCAACATTTCAACAAGACAAAACAGGTCACCAGAGTCTCAATGACTTGAGTAGTCAGAGTAAGCTCATTGTCCAGGGACTAACCTACGTTTAGAAATTGGCAGAAAACCCAAATCAAAAGGCCTCCAATTTCCATGACTCAATATTGGTTCTACTGTTTTATCTGGATGTAATTTTAAGGCATTATATTCCACCAAATTGGTCACTGCAGATCAATATTGTTTTAAAGATGCCTGATTAGAGTTCGAAGGACAGTCACACTGGATGATTAACGGTGTAGCATCCACCTGCTTCGTGAAAAAAGGAGATTTAATTTAATTACATTTTTTAATTTTAATATTTGAAGGGCACAACGAATCATCCCCTAGGGGATCTCTCGGCGCCTGGGAGGCAGATTACCGGAAGGGTGGTACTCTAACAAAACAGCCACGTTTTAAGAAACTTCTTGAGTTGTGACAGGTTAGAACATGCTCGCAGCTCCTCTGGTAGGCTATTCCAGTGGGCGGGGGCTAGATAAGAGAATGCCCTCCCTCCCATCTTATTTTTTCTGATTCTGCAGGTACGGAGCAGCCTTTGACTGCTAGATATCAGGCGGCGCCCTGGGGAGTACCATTGCAGCTTCTCAGTTAAATATGTCGGTCCGTGTCCTTGCAGGGCTTTGAATACCAGGCACAGGAGTTTAAAAATTGATCTTTTCCTAATAGGAAGCCAATAAAGGTGCCGTAATAGAGGTAGTGATGGGGTTCGTGGCAGCTTGTTTAGGGCCAGGCATGCTGCCGTGTTTTGTACAACCTGCAGCCGTGATAACACTTCTCTAATCCCTACCAGTAGAGAGTTCCCATAGTCTAGTCTACTGACTAGAAGCTCCTGAATGAGAACTTTCCTGGTGTGAAGGGGGATCCAGGGAAGGAACTTTCTTAGCATGCGCATTAAGTCGAAGCACATGCCCGAGGTGATATTTACGTGCTCCTATACAAGATGCTATAGGAACAAATGAGCGGGGCCATCAATGCAACATAAGTGCTAAATAGTATAGGGTCAAGGAGGAACTTTGAGGCATTCCATGTTTGACTGCTTTGACATCTGAAAAAGATGAGGACATTTTGGCTACTGTTGTCCTTTTACGTGCGGAGAAAGAACACCATTTTAAAGCCACACCTCTGACACCTGTCTAATGCAGGCTTGATATTAATATATTATTAGAAATAGTGTCAAAGGCCGCAGACAAATCCAGAAGTACAAGTGCATTGCAGCCCTCCAGTTCATAGCACAGCAAAGCTCATCAGTTATCTCGATGAGTGTTGATTTGCGGTTGTTGGGAGATCTGAAACCCTATTGAGCTGGGTCCATCATTACATTTTATTCCATAAAAAAGAACAAAATGCCATTTACATGTTTATCCCCCAATTTTAATGTGCACTGAGAGCACGGAAAAAGGGTAGAGGTGCTGGGAATGGATTGATCCGCTGAGGATTTCTTCAATATAGGGTAAACCACAACGATTTTCCAGGTCTATGGGACTACGGCAATTGTGAGAGGCCTTACAAATCTTAGTAAAAACGTGGGCAAATTTGTCAGTAGTCAAACATGGAGTCCAAACATTGTTCAAGAGGATTTGATTTAATGGAACGTGCCAATTGGGTGAGGAGGTCCAGGGATAACAGGTCAACTTGGGCAACAGCTAACTGAGAGAATTAGTAGGTGTATGGGCAAATTTGTGTTCATTGGCTGTAAGATAGGGCTCAATGTCAGTTCTGAAATTTTGGCAAATATCAATTTTTTCCAAAACTTAATGAGCTAAAGTATTTTACATCTCAGCTGTATTATGATTTACACAGTGCCTGCAGCTAGGTTTAAGGAAAGAATTAACAACGGTAAACATTTATTTGATTGTATTTATAGAGGATTGGATTTTGTCTGTGAGGTATTAGGGTTTTACTAATTTAATCATGCCCCAACTTGAACTAGATGTCTTGGCCAACTTTCTTTTGATTAGGTTTACAGTAGTTTTACAATAAAAGGGCCTTGCTCATGCTCCTGGTCAGAAAGCCTTCTTGCTCGTGAGAATGGAGATGACATTGACATAACTATAGTTGCCCCAGAGAGACAATCCTGGAACCAGTTTAATTAATGAATTTGTTGATGAGTATATGGCTCAGCTAAATACATAGGAGTTTGTTACTGAAAAACAGACAACTAATGACCCCTAAACCCAGGAAGTTGTTTGGCATGAATTTGGGGTAATTTGTTTTTTTCTGTCCCTCAACACCAGCTTTTACCTGGCAGTGACATACTGAAAATAGGGGCATCACATCATACACCGATAGAGGCCGGACAGTATAATACCCTTTCTCTTATGACCCCCCTACTCCATTGGGGCCTCCGGAGGAAGCTTTTCATCTACTGTGACAATGGGGGCTCCCGACCACAAATAGGGTGGGTAGATCTTCATTTTGGTGGACAGGGCCATTACATTTGCAACAAAATAACCTGTTCACCAAACTGTAAATCACACGTCTAGTCCTCACCTTTTTGTAGATAGAAATTGAATCAGGATCTGGACTAAGCAGGCTGCATTTGGACAAGATTTATGCTTTCAAGATTGTCATTGATTACCTTTTATGATCAAAACGGTGACCTTTTCACACAATTGCAGAGCTTGGTAGGGCAGTTGAATTTTGCATTGTAGGTTATTTTCATAGGTCTCCCTTTTTCCTGGCACATTTACGTGTAAAATTGGGCTTAAAGCTACACATACAAGGGATGATTTATTGGTTGAGGTGCGGAAAGATTTGAGACCCTGAAAGAATTTTCTTACTGATGTTAGCACCACAGTGCATTCGCATTTGCCACCTATTCCTCGTGAGAAGTTAGGTTACAACACAGATGCTGCTAGCAGGTATTGCTTTTTGCATCAGCCCACATTGTGGCTTAAGTCAAGGTTAGTCTGGAGAGTCACTTTCATACAGTTGTTCACAATTGTAGTAGCCCTGCATATGTGGGGGAAGTGCTTATGTGACTGGTATGTCTTATGTTAGTTTGACTGCATTTCTATGACAGATGTGATCATCCTGTAAGTTGGTTTTCAGGTTATTGAAGAAGCTAATGTTTGAACAAAATTCCTACAGGAATTTTGGACTTTTCCCTGAAAGGGGACCAAGGATATGACATCTTTCCCAGAGAAACACTGACATCTTGATGCACCATCCTATTAGGGCCCTTTGTTGAATCTTTTTAATTGGCATGTTACTTGTGGTGTCTCACTTTGACCTTGAAGTATCTGTAAATCATCTTTTACTGGTCTTCTGCAGGATGTTTCACACTGGTTAATTAGCGATAACAGCCAAATCTGTCTGAACATGAGGTTTACAATGGAGGATGTCTTGTTAGAGCCAGACTGTGAAGGTGTGACTATAGACCAAAAGCAATGGGGACTTTGGGACCCTCTAAGGGCTTCCCCTTATCAGATATCTTGCACCATTTCAGTAATTAATCGATTCATTAGGAGAGCACCCTATGGTGCTAAAATCCCCACAGTTCATCCACAAAGATCACTGCTCTCTGACTGGTGTCCAATATGTAAGGGATCCCTTATTGACATTGGATAGGGCAGAGACTTACCAAAAACAGTTATCCCCATATCCTTTTAGAATGAAAAAATTTCCGCTACAGGGTAAGGGTTGGAGCCATGGAAAATTCACACTACACCTCAGGGTGCTTCACTTTCTCCCGAAACACAAATCCGCTAATTTCAAACTTCTCACACACAACCTGAAAGAGACAGTTAGTTATAGATTCCTTACCTTAGAATTTCCCACAGGCATCAGACTGGATCCTGAGATTTTTCTTTAACAGTACCCCTGCGCGTCGGTAGGTGGCATCGGTCACCTCAGCATCCGTCGTCCGCATTGTGGTCTCCGGTAAGACATTGCGGTGCCTACTTAGACGCCGTACCTGTGCGCTGATGTCAGTTCTTTTTTTTTCCGCACCAGCCTAGCACAGATCCGGAGAGAGCTTACTTCTTAGCCTCTTTTTGGCTAAACGTTTTGCAACTTTTGTCGTCTTCTTTTCAAGTCTTTCGACTCCTGTTGCGCGAGGGATGTCCCTTCGTCGAACAGGCTTCAAGCCCTGCAGCACCTATCACAAGATGATGGCTGTGACGGACCCACAGCTTGTGTGCCTGTGGTGTCTGGAGCACGACCATGACCTGAAGTCGTGTTCCGACTGCCAGGCCATGACGTCAAAAACTTTGCGGGAGCAGTCCCGAAAGTTGCTGGAGGCCCGGCGGTCCGCAGCGCGTCATTCCCCGTCTCGTTCGAGAGGAAGGTTCCAAGGCCAGTCGCAGAGCCCCCACTCCTCGTCGCACTTTAAGTTGTCGAGGTCATCGGGTAAAAACAAACGCAAGAAGAAGGTAAAGAAGCACATGTGTTCTTCGCCCTCTCCCCGTCAGTCGGCTGACGTGACGCGGGACTCGGAGCGTCGTCGCTCAAAGTCACCATCTCCGGCGCCTGCTTATGAGACGACTCTGCGCCTCCCACTTTTTCCAGGAGCCGGATCGTCTCATGCCCAACTGAAATCCTCCTACGAGCCTTTACATCTCGTTTTTGGGCAACCCGACTCCACCGGTGTGATTTCGGGCCCCACGGAGCCGGTTGGGGGTCCTGGGCCTTCAAAGCTGGTGTTTCCGGCCCGGTGCAGGAGGACCCCGGATCGACGCCGGTTGGTCTCACCTGACCTTCCATGGCGCTGATCCTGACGATGACACCCCTGCCGCTGGCTCTGTCCCCAGCTGACATTAATCCCAGCCTCATCCCCGACTTGGACACGGAGCCGGGCCGACGTTGGTACCGAAGCCAGAGGGTACTTTTGTTCCCCTGTTCATCCCTGGTATTCTCTATCGGCCAGAGTGTGGTGATGAGGACTGGGAGGGGTCGCTGGGACCCTTTAGCTGACCAGCTGGAAGTACCGGACTGGCGAGAGGCCCTGGGTGACGCCAGTGGTCTGGACACATCCTGACACTGGTTTGCTTTCTACCCCTACCGCAGCTACGGAGGAGGGAGTTTGGCGCCGTGCTGTGGTGGTGAGAAGGGCGGCCAAGGCCTCGAGCTCCCTTTGGTGGCAGTCAGGACTACACTGCTGACAGAGGTGCTTCGGTCTGAGTCTTCCTCTTCTGAACTCCTATTGCCCTTCAATGAAGCCCTCATTGACGTCCTTCTGGGCTCTTGTTCCAAGCCCTGCACAGGGGCTCCTGTGGCTCGGACGATTGCCCGCTGCCACCGCCCGGCTCCGGGTGATCCAGTGTTTTTGACCCAACACCCTTCCTCTGAGAGCTTTGTGGTCTAAGCTTCTTCTTCCAAAGCTGCATTCATTTCTGTTCCCCCAGATAGGGAATCCAAAAAGCTGGATCAGCTTGGGAAGCATATGTTCTCTTCCTCCAGCTTAGCACTGCAGTCGGTAAATACTGCGTACCTCTTGGGGCGTTATTTCCACTCCATCAAGGATACTGTCGTGCAAGTGCTGCCCCAGTGCCCGGAGGAGGCCCGGGCCGTTCTCTCCCAGGCAGTTGCGGATGGGAGAGACGCAGCCAAATTCGCCATAAGGTGTAGACTGGAAACCACTGACTAAATAGGCAGAGCGACTGCCATGTCTATAGCCCTAAGATGCTACGCCTGGTTGAGGACATCTGGCTTTTCGGGGGATGTCCAGTCAACCTTGATGGACATACCCTTTGATGGCCGTCGTCTTTTTGGCAACAAAGCAGACTAAGCATTTGATTGCGTCAAAGATTCTCGAACCATGGCCAGGTTTTTGGGCCCCACTGCATCCTCTTGTCTACCCCAGTCTGCTGTTTGTCCCTTTCGTGACTACAGAAGGGGCACCCAGCCACGTCGAGCCCAGCTTAGCCACCCGAACACGCAAGCTGCCCAGCCTCTGCATGGCCACTGATGTGGGAACCAGCATCCTCACCGGTCTGGGAGCCAGCGGGCGGGCCAGTCCACCATCTCCCCCCCCGCCACTGCCTCCAAGCCTTCCTAGTCCGACGTTCCAAGCCCATCTTCAGCCAGTGGGAGGCAGGATTCGCCATCACCTCCCCCACTGGCAATCCATCACATCGGACAGGTGGGTTTTGCAAATTGTCCGAAGGGGCTACTCTCTCCCCTTTGAGACCACCCTTCTCTCCATGCCACCGTCCTACGATCGCATGTCGGAGGATCACTTGGCACTTCTCTGTCAGGAAGTCTCTGCTTTTTTGGCCAAAGGAACAATAGAGAGGGTCCCTGTGCCAGAAGTAGGTCGTAGTTGCTATACCCGCTACTTTCTGGTGCCCAAGAAGGACAAAGGCCTGCATCCTATTCTAGACCTACAGGCCCTCAACTGGTTCCTCTGAAAGGAGAAGTTCAAGATGCTCACGTTGGCTCAGGTTCTATCTGCCCTAGACCTCGGAGACTGGATGGTGGTGTTGGACTTGCAGGATGCTTATTTCCACATCCCCGTCCTGCCAGCCCACAGGCGTTACCTACTGTTCACGGTAGGCCATGAGCATTTTCAGTTTACCATGCTCCCCTTTGGCCTTACCAGAACCCCTCGGGTGTTCACGAAAGTGATGGCGGTGGTCGCAGCTTATCTGCGCAAATCGGTGGTTCCTGTCTTCCCCTATCTTGACGACTGGTTGTTGAAGGTGGGCTCGCCCCAGGCTCTCATTCCCATCTCCAGACTACGGCGGACCTCCTGCATTCACTGGGGTTCACTATCAACGTGCGAAAGTCACACCTTATTCCCTCTCAGAAGCTCCTTCTCATCAGAGCAGTTCTGGATACAGTGCAGTTTTGGACTTATCGTCTTGAGTAGCGAGTCCGGGATATTCTGGCTATGATACCGATTTTTCAGCCGCTATCCCAGATGTCGGTGTGAATGACTCTGAGGCTGCTGGGCCTCATGGCCTCCTGGATCCTGCTGGTGGATCATGCGGGCTCTGCAGTGGGACCTGAAGTTTCAGTGGGCGCAGCATTGGGGGAATCTTTCTGATGTTATCCAGATCAAGGAGGGCACTGCACACCAATTGCAGAGGTGGCTAACGAACCAGGATTGGGTCAACGGCAGATCATTCTCCCTTCCCCAACCAGACTACACCGTGGTGACAGATGCGTCACTTCTGGGATGGTGCGGCCACATGGGAGAGGCGGAGATCAGAGGCCTCTGGTCTCCGGTGGAGTCCGAGCTCCACATCAACTTTCTGGAGCTCTTGGCGATCTGTCTTGCACTGAAAGCATTCCTTCATTCTGTCAAGTAGTGCAGGTGTTCACGGACAACACAACAATCGCCATGTGGTACTGCAACACACAGGACAGGGTGGGGTCGTGGACCATATGTAAAGAGACTCTCTGCCTCTGGACGTGGCTGGAACATCAGGGCATGTCCCTGGTGGTTCAATACCTGGCAGGTTCCCTGAACGCCAGGGCGGACTAACTCAGCCGCCGGTGCAAGATGGATCACGTATGCCGTCTTCACTCGGAGGTGGTGCAAGGTCTCTTTCAGCACTAGGGAGAGCCTTGGTGAGATGTTTGCCACCGAAGACAACACGTAATGTCAGCAGTACTGCGCGTTGGAATTTCCAAGGGGGCACTCGCTCGGCGACGCTTTATGTTGTGAGTGGAATTGCGGTCTGCTATACACCTTTACGCCCATACCATTTCTACCCAGATTGCGGAACAAGATCCCGCGCAACCCAGCCCAAGTCATCCTTGTGGCCCGGACTGGGCACGAAGAGTCTGGTATCCCCAGCTCTTGAACATGGCCATCGATCCTCCGATCAGACTGCCTCTTCTGGAGGATCGTCTGTCACAGCAGCAGGTTAGGGTCCTGCACCCGAACCTGTTCTGTCTCCACCCCCTTGCATGGGGATTAAGCAGCGACAGTTGACAGCTTTTGACCTTCCTCCCAAAGTCTCTAATGTCATCTTGGCAGCCAGGTGTCCCTCCACTAAAATGGCATACGCCTGTAGATAAAATACATTTGTGGCATGGTGCACAGCAAAGGCTGTGGATCTCCTTTCTGCCCCTCTTTCGGAGGTTCTCCTCTTCCTTATTTCTTTGGCCCAGCAGGGCTCTGCTCTGGGCACCCGAAAAAGGGAATCTTTTGGCCATTTCGGCTTTTCTTCGCCTTCCTGATCAGCCTTCTCTTTTCATGTCCCATATTGTAAATAGATTCCTTAAGGGCATTACTTCTATCTTTTCTCCTATTCCTTTTGTAATGTCCCAGTGGGACTTGAATCTGGTCTTAACTTACCTTATGTGCGCTCCTTTCAAGCCACTACATAATTGTCCTCTCAGACTCTTGACCTTAAAGACTGCTTTTCTTGTTGCCATCACCTCTGCGCTCAGGGTGTGTGAGCTTCAGGCTCTTTCTTCTAAACCTCCTTTCCTTGCTGTTCATCTGGACAAGGTTGTCCTTGGAACTAGACCTTTTTATCTTCCCAAAGTGGTTACCTCTTTCCACATAGGGCAGACCATCACTATGCCCACCTTCATCCCCCTCGCATCCTTCTGGATCCAAAACGTTTTCTATCATTTTATCTGGATTGCACAAAACAATTCCGGGAGGATGATCTGCTCTTTGTTGGCTATGTGGGCGCCAAGAAAGGTCGGGGCATGCAAAAACGAACCATCTCTCAATGGGTCGTTCTTTGTATTAAAATGTGTTATTCCTTGGCAAAAAAGTAGCCTCCAGTAGTGTTGCGTGCCCACTCCACCAGGGCGATGGCAGCCACTACTGCTTTGGGACGTGGAGTCCCCCTCAACGACATCTGTCAGGCAGCCACGTGCGCATCATTGCACATGTTCACTAAACATTACTGCTTGGATAGCCAAGTCCGGAGAAACGGTTTCTTTTGCCGTTCAGTTCTCCAGGAGACTCTGGTGTGAATTTGGTTTGCAGACACACCTCCGGGGCTGGTAATGTTGGGGTATCTATTCTAAGGTAAGGAATCTATAATGAATAGTCTCTCAGATGAACAAGTTACTTACCTTCGGTAACGATATATCTGTAAGAGACATATATTAGTTATAGATTCCTTACCGCCCCATCCATCCTCCCCGTCCTGCGAACTGACTTCTAGAGCAGGGGACTCCCTTTCAGGGCTCTAGTTTTGTGCACCAGTGGTCAGTGTCTTGCATGGCTCTGCTCTTCTGGCATGGAATGTCATGTAAAGAACTGATGTCAGCGTGCAGGGGCGACGTCTAAGGAGATATTGCAACGTCATTCCGGCGATCACGACGCCAACGATGAACGCTGATTCGACCGACGCCACATACCAACGTACAGGGGTACTGCTGAAGAAAAATTCTCTGGATCCAGTCTGATGCCTGGGGGTAATTCTAAGGTAAGGAATCTATAACTAACATATGTCTCTTACAGATATATTGTTACTGAAGGTAAGTAACTTTTTCAACAGTACTGTATTGGTGATGTGTGGTTCTTTTCACAACAGTATCAGTTAGTAGATTCATTGTTTTACCACAGAATTCTATTGTTTAACGATTGTACTGCTGAATATCGACTAGGCCTGGGCGGTAAAATCCGTTCCGCTCGCGGAATTTGCGGAATTTAGGTAATTTTGCGTTCCGCGAAGAACGCGAAATTGGCCAAAAATCTGCGTTCCGCGACTTCGCGAAATTTTTGGCTTGTTCGCGTTCTCAATATGCGTGTTCGCGAGATATTTCACCCCGAGCACGCAAACATCGATCGCGAACAGGAAAAAAGTATCGCGAACAAGCAATTCCGCGTGTTCGCGGAATTTCTGCGTGTTCGCGGAGATTTTTTACCATTTCGCAGAGATTTGCGTAACGCAATTACGCAAATTCCACCCACCCCTAATATCGACACCAACAATAGCGTCATACTAGAATATTGGGACAGACAGGATTTACTATTCCTAACTCCACATCTACATGCCTCGAAGATATATGTACACCATATTTACATATATGTGGAGTTAGGTATCGACTTACCTCTCAACATTTTATTTTCAGTATTCTGTCCTTGATATTTTGTTCCATTAATACTGTAGTTTTCATATTCAGGGGGGCACATTTTGTCTAATGGATATTTTAAATGAAATGTTTGTGTTGTAGTTCGCATTTCACAGACGGTATGGAGATTAATAGTCTTAGGTATTTATTACTAATTATGTATTGTAAATGAACCAATTAAGCTGACTCAGCATTCTATCCTTCTGAAGTCAGTAAATTAACAGTGACACAAAAGGGTCTAGGTGTGTGCGGGAAGAGTTATCGTGCCAAGGGACAGAGTTGTGTCAAGTAGGGCTTCAACTCCCCTAAACTAATAACACGATTTCGTACAGTGCGGTTATTAACTCATTTTTTTAAACATATATTGTGCTTCTCTAATAATCCACAACAAGGTGAGCGTTACATATTTCTGTTATAATATGAGAAGTTAAATGCATTCGAGTTCAGGAAGTCTCTACTCCTTCATTTCATTTCACATGCCCCTTGGCTTTTTCATTTGAATGAAGCATTTCCCCAAGTGCGTAAGGATGCATTCCCTTCCCAGCCACTTAAATATTCTATAACCTACATAGTTTAGGCTCTCTTTCCATAGAAGATTGCTCTGTTTGTACAATATGCAAGGCCTACACATTTGCATGTGTGTCATCCACTTGTGCTTCTCTCACAGCATCCTTTGCTTTGATACATGAACCGTGGGGCGGAAAAAGCTTGGCGCAGCATCTTCTCTCTTGAGCGGTATCTTAAAATGGAGCATTTCAGCCTTAAGGGTGCTGCACATAATTTATTTTCGAAGAATGATACTCATTTGCATGTAGCACGTTTTGCATCAATAGACCCACGCACGCCTTTTTCAATCCCTAATAGTCTAACCAGCATAGGGGTAAATGCCCACATGGGCCGCACGGGGGGAGGGGTGGGAGATGTGCTCTTGTGCGTTGTTTATGAGAACATCACACACTCCTATATCAGTGTTCTATCAAATAAATGGTAATCTTATTTATCTCCGAAAACATTATTTTGGTTCTTAGCCACTCAAATACAATTACATATAAAGCAAGGAGTATTAGAACAGCCAAGCATATCTGAAGGCCTTGTAAATATGTGAAATGCAGAAGACAAACTACAGTATTTATCGTTGGAGATGACTACCATTCTCCCTTTAAGTGCAGTCTCACAAGATACATGGACTGTGATGAGAGGACTTCCTGCAGGTCCGTTTATTAGGTCTCGCCTGAGCAAGCGCATTCGCTGGTCTGGCGAGACTTTTTGAGAGGGCTCCAAAAAGTGCTACCAGGCCAGCCTAGAGCTACAGTGCATAAGCGCGGGCGCGCGCGCCGCGCTTGACCGCGATTACTTTCACATTCGCGGCCGCTTTGATGTTTGATCGCGATCACTTTCGTGGCCGCACAGCCGCTTTGCATAGCCAATAGGTCTCGCTTTTGGGACCTTATAAGTATTTAGTTATTCAAGTGTTGCATGGCTAAACACTTATAAGGTCCCTAAGGCGAGACCTATTGGCTATGCCAATGCTTTTTTAAAGTGTTAATGTGTCCAGCAGTGCAGCAACAAGTGACATGCCGCATAATCCGATGCGGCAGACTTGTGGTGTACAAGTAAAGTGTAACATTCTAGAAACGATGTCGGCCCATCAAGACTTTTGTGATACTAATGAGCATTGCCCCCAGACCTAGAAATGAAAATTAAAAAAATACTTGCCTGCTGCTCGGCTCCCTCTGACACTGCCGGCCGCCTCATTGCTGCACTCGTCTGGCCCGGATGTGGATGGGCATCCAAGCCCCACCCAATCCAGACGCTTCTCTCAAACCTGAGATCAGTGCCAGGATTGGTCTGAGTGGCCTTGTTTGCCACTCAGATAGTGCCTGGGAGCCTGTGGCTTGTCTCTAACCAGGCTCTGCAACACTGCTGGGTTGGAGAAATATAAGTGTGCATGTCTGTTTGGCCGGCCTAGGATGGCCAGTCAAACTGACATGCACACTACTCCTCCTCACTGCCATGCCCCGCGACATGCACACTACTCCTCCTCCCTGCATTGCCACGCCCCACCCAATACTCATTGCAATGTCAGACAGTGATAAATAAAATGATAACAACGTTGTGTTATTATCATTTTATTTATCATCTGCTGGCTTTGGGCAGTGAGACGACGCTCCTCCACCATTACGGAGGAGCCGCCCCTGCAGGTTGTGTCATCCAGTCATGAACCTTGGACAAACTAAGCCAATATAAGGTGTCTGAATGTATGAATAGCACATTCAGCCTCCCCTGACTATGTCGGTATAAACCTTCCTCCAAAGGTACAAGGGAGTAGGGGCTGTGGAAGGTAAGCCATCCGACTGTCTGCCCTATTTAGAGTGGGCGGTCTTATGTTTTTTTTTTTTTTAACTGTTCCTCACCGCCAGTTATATCCTCACCACCATGATCCCCACACCACCAAAGCAAATACTGATGATGTGGGCTTTATTTGTTTTTTTTCTTCCCAAAAACAAACTCATGCTTTGGGAGTTTGTTTTCTAAAAGTGAAAAGCTTTGGAAAAGTCGATTGCTGTCTGTTGGGTTTGATAGAGTCATCCAGCAAACATTTCCCACTTTGGCAGGAGCCACTCTGACAGCAGTTCCTGCCAATTTATCGAGATGTCCATGGGGCCGGCAGACATCTCTAAATTTGTTGAGTAGAGTAAAGGCAGGGTGGCAGACGTAAAGTCCTCTGCCACCCTGTTTGCCTCTATTCCATCTGCCAAACTTTAAAACAGGCCTTAAGTCTCATAGGAGTTAAGGAGGTAACAGTAATTGTAAAATATGGGCCTAATCATTCGTGTAGGGTGCTTGAAAGTCTGATTGTAATTTATGGTTGAAGAAGGGGGCATGCATGTCACTGCACATTTTTTGCCTTAGTGAGTGGTGATCTTTATGAATTGTAAAATATACATATCAGACATGTTGGATGATTTATTGTTTGTGGCTAGTTCTGGGGTGTGTTTCCATTTAAAATCACATGACCATGACAGTCTTATAAAAGTGTTTATTATGTTATGATCATGTGTTTATTATGATTTTTAACCGTATACCTGACAACTTGACTCATGTTCTGGAGGTGTAGCTGTTTAAATTAGTTCCTTGTGTTCCTGTCTAGCAGTTCAAGCTAGACCGAAGCTTCCTACAATGGACTAATATTGATTTGAATGTATTCGGTCCCTTACATAATGTGGAGACAAAATAAAAATGTCATGGAGTCACATCCAGAGAATTTTCCTATATTTATGATTATTTGAAGCTCTTCCATCAAACACTTTATAGTCTTTGAATATCTATACTTGTTTCCTTAAGGGTGAGTACAAGCACATGTGTGAAACTTCAGGTCAGTGCCCATTGCCAGTTAAGCGGCATCTCACTGATGAGGCCCACTAAGGTCAAAAATTGTCTGGAATTGCTTGGGTTTCTGTTTAGAGATCATGCACCTTTGTAGTTGGAACAGGTTTTCCAACGAGGAGGAAGGATAAAAACTGATTTGCATGTGGTTGGTCCCTTATTGCAGTAGCACAGTCTAGCTAAATAATAATTTTTAAAAAGTCAGGAATTACCCTACTTCTCATGGGATTTATGGGCTTATTCGTAAAAAAAACCTTTTGATAGCCTCTACCTTTTGTCCTCACTACGCCACAGTCTGTAGAATGTCCTACTCTCCATTTCTATGTTTCAGACACTTTCATGAGATTAAGATTGTTTGTGTTTGTTGAAGTAAGGTGATGCAATTCTTGGGTTTGGGCTTATAGCTTAAACATGTGCGTTAACGTGCTCTAAGGACACTGTAGAGGGCTGTAAAGGCAAAACACTAACACACTGGCAGCAACTGTAATGACTTTAGGGATATGGACATGTCGTCCTAGGTTTTCATTGGGTAAATCATGTAAGTTCTAAAAACTCTGCAGCTGCCTTAGGAATTGAAATAGATATGCTGTGAGGCACTGATGTTTAGTGTTATCATAATCTATTGGAGGCATCACTAATGTGAGCACTGCTTGAACTTTGTTTGTGAATAATAGAACCAGCAAAGCCCTCCTCAGCAATGAAGCAGGTAGAAGTTTGTTATGGTCCCGTTGGTTATCTGCAGAATTAATCTCATGTCCATAGAAATTCTCTAAATTCTTCAGAGACAGTGGTTTAGGCAGGGGCCAGTCCTTCACTCAAGAGGTCAGTTTTGGAGCTGCTGAGATCCAGTGTCTTCTGTAACCTCCAGAGGGAACCACTACTTTAGCATCCTTCTGGAGGACTAGATAATGGTGATCACAACTGCACCAATCTGCATAATTTCAAACCAATATTCCAGTAGATCTGGCTGATGGTTTTGAAGAATGCTGACATATCTAATAGACTCATGGCTCTGACCGCATTGACATCAACTTCACAGGTTGTCCTTTAGGAAGCAGGCTCGGTGACCCACAGTAGATGCAACACATTTTGTGGTGCATCAAGTAAATTATGTCAATTTACAAAATTATTACTATGCCAAATCTTGCCATTCACTTGTAACAATAATCCCCCCAGACCCCCAGAAAAAGATATTAAGGCTCTATTAAAAAGTGAACTTTAAGAGGGTTTTTTATTCTTCTTTTGAGTAATTACACAATTACAAAAACTCAGGACAGTACTTAGTACTTGACATGCAGTACACACAAGAGCAACATTCTTAAAAAATGTGCAAGTAATCCACTATTGAAAGCAAAATAGAGGATACAGATTTCTACAAGTTTATGGCCGTTATAGCTAGATGTTGAGAGTGGCACTAGAGTCAGTTTGCATTATACATGGGCCATTCTTTGTGTATGGTCAAGTTTATCTTGCTGGATTTCCATCCTAGGAGAAGGAGATGATTCACAATCCTTATTTTTCATCATTTAATTTTCCTACCTAAATGATTAGGATAATACAAAATGTTACAAGAACACCCCAAGTATGAGGGTTCTATAATGTAACTCATGCTTGTGAATCTCGGTCATTTTTAGAAGGGTCTTCATCAGGACTACGATAGTGCCAGTTTGTGAACTCTTTACAAACTGTGACGTTTAGGTATGACCTTAAATTGCCACATTAACACAGGCTCCAAATATTTAGCTTGGTATGAAAGATTGTAACCGGTAATTTTTTTACCCCCCATGGTCAGTCAGTCACTTTTATGTGGCTTTTTAAGTAAGGCTTTGGATAGTGCTGGTCTATTAAGCAATTACAATACATTTCAAATGGTCAATTTCTGCGTATGTAATGCAGCAGAATTTAAATTAGAAAGAGAAAATAGATCTAGCTGTAACACCAAGTACATATTTGCCCATATTGTAATGGGCTGTGACACTGCCGTCCTTTTACTTTGTGTAGCATCTAAAAAACGTGTTCCGTATGGCTGTTGTATTACACATCCTCAAGCTGAAGGAACCAATTAGGCATTCATAACTAGGTCATCATAGCTTATTGTGTATTGCAAATCAGATAATCTGGCTGAAAAACCATTTTTGCAACTAGTTTGTCTTTATTTTCTGTTTCTCAACTTTTGGTGTCTCTATTACTACAATTGATCATGAATTGTTCTATTTTAATAGTAAATTTTAATGAATTTTAAAAATGATATGTTGGTTAACTCCATCCAGATTTCGTTTTGTAAAGTTTCCTATTGCATTGTCATGGTCATCTATTTTTGTACCATTATAGAGCATTACTATAGAAGACTGCCAAGTTTGTTCACTTAGAAGGCTTTATAAATGAGAAAATGTCTGTATGTGGCATAATGCTATGACTACCAAACCATCAAAACCTGAACAAGCACATACTTAACCTACACATGTCAAGATGTTTAAAATTAATTAGAAAATCTGGCCTATACACACCAATATGATAAACACCTGGGAACTGGGATAGCTAAAACGAGAGGGAAAGACCCTCTCATTCTCTTTTCAGGTATTGGTGATTGTCTAATCACCTACCCAAGCTTTCTCTTCTTTACTCATTCCTTCCCTTCTGCCTCTTACTCCCAAAGAAAACATCAATTGGCCACAGAACCTTCTACCATGGTCTGGGATTCTCAAGAATTAAGGCTGCGCAAAGTGATACTCTTGGTGATAGCTGGCACTTTAATCTCGTCATCTGTCCCACCTGACACTGTAGGCATTCATGTCTCACATATGGGCTCTGCTACAGCCCTTGAAGCCACAGTCAAGCCCCGTCATTAACATCTGCCCTTCTCGCGCTGCCTTTTTAACTCTTCTCCTGATCAGAGAGATCCCCATGTATTTGTTCATGGAGCCATCGTCTTCCTTCTGTTTTGGTAACTGGTAATGTATGCTTTTTGTTTTGATCCATCGTTTAAGTTTTCTTCCAACGTGAGCAATTTTATTTGACTTTTTCAAACACTTTCTCTTTTCCCCCTGAATTGCTTCATCAGGGGGATCATTGAGACACAATTCCATCCGACCTTTAAGGATCATGGGGTTGGTTGATTTTTATTACCATGAATTAATTTGGGTATTTATATAGAGCTGACCTAGCTAAAAGGCTGCAAAATGCTTTACATAAATAAGATGTTGAGGCTAATATAGAACAGGCTTGTATTTGACATACTCCAATATTGGAAAAGGCCATAATGGAAATTAACATAGATATACTACAAAAAAAAGAGTTGCATGGTAGCCTTTAGACAGTAAATATAGTTTTAAAAAGTGAGTTTTTAGATGTTTACAGAAGGCCAGTAGCTCTGAGTTGCATTTGATAGGTTCAGGAAATGAGCTCCAAAGTCTTGGGCCAAGGCATAGGAAGTCCTGTTCCGATGATTTATTTGTGGGGGATTTGGGTTTTTCAGGGATCAGTGTGTCTATGTTTGTTATCTGTGAGTTTCAGTTTCTTCTTCAAGTAGGAGAGTAGACTATAGTGTATGTTTTGTGTTATTCATGTAATCTTACAGTCAATCCTTGCTTAGAGTGGGAGCCACTGGAGTTGATTTTAGATGGATGTGAAATGGTTCAATATTTTGGCGTTTGTAATTATCCTGATAGTAGAATGTAGTATAGTTGAGAGGAGCTGTAGGGCATTTGAAGAGGTCAGCAAGCTCTGCATTACCCTCGTGCAGGTAGGTGAGAACAAGGGACTGTACTGTTTTTCTGAGGTATGAACGAAAGATCAAAGGCTTTATTGTCCTTAGAAGCTGCAACTAATAAGAGGCAGATTTGGTTAATTTTGGCAATGTGATTATTCAGGTTTAGGTCTTGGTCCATGATAGAACCAAGAGATTTTACACATATGGCTAGAGGCAGGAAAATGTCACGTGGATGTAACACATTGCACTAATTTTGTACTGAAAGTGGAGAATCATTTGGGAAGAGGAGAATAAATTCAGTTTGAACACATTAATTTTAAGAGTGAATCCGTTCGGTTAGTTTCTCTTAGAAGATTTTCATGTTTGTTATGCTGAGATGCAAAAGCAAAGATGAGTGTCATGGACATGTTAGTGTAGGGCGATACAAATGCCTTGAAGGTTTGAGATAAGAGGTCCCATATGTATGTTGAATAGCCAGTGAGAGAGGGTGGAGTTTTGTTGAAATCCAAGTCTTGCTGGACGTGCTCTTGATGCAAAGGAGTGCAACTTTATTAATTGGGATCTTGAGAAGATGAATCATTTGAGGAAAATACATGATGATGGGGGTTTATTTTACATTTGCTGCTACTGCTTTAATTATAGTTCTGGTTTGCCTAGCTAAGGTGCCCTTGACTGTTTTTTTATAACCTTTATGAATGGTTTTATATTTGAGAAGTTTTGTTAAAATGCATCGCACACAGCTGCTTTTCTTTGCCACATTTCAATGCATTTTACATGCTTTCTGATTTTTCAAGCGCCCAGAATTCTGCTTTGCAGGATGCTGTTCCCTAATCTTCTCTGAATAGCATCCATTTTTACTTTTTTGTCAGAAGGCTCCCAATTTGTAACACAAAAGCCATGATTATTCCTTCTTAAGCTTGGAATACTCTTTACATTTGTGCATGTACATCATCATCATCATATTAATTGAAGAATGGGTTTCCTTGCTGCTTCCACTACATTTTGGGCCAAATTTACTACAGCTTTGTGCTGGAGCTAGTGCGAAACAAGGCAACACTAAATGGTGCATGCTGTTTACTTCTAGCAAAAAACAATGTTTCACACTACAAAGGTGACCTTTTCACAGTGCCAAGAAATTTTGCGTCACATTGCGTCATTGGGCGTGGATCAGCACACATACTCATAGGCTCTGAAACAAAGCCCTATCTACTAAGATAGCATTACCAGGCTTTTTTCATGTGAATTTGCATTGCAGCTTATTCCCATTGGTCTCTTTTCCCGGTATATAGCATGTGCAATATCTGTCTTACCCTACACATAAGAGGGATGATTTACTGATTGAGGTGCGGAAAGATATGAGATCCTGAAAGAGTCTCCCTAGTGACCTGAGCACCACAGTGCTTTCGCATTTGCCACCTATTCCTCGAGAGCAGTTTTTTTTTGTTTTTTTTTTACAAATGCTGCTAGCAGGTATTGCTTTGTTTTTGGAAATGGCCCTTTCTGCAGGATCACACTCAAACATTTTGCCTTCCTCCTCCTCTTTTTCTGACCTCATTTGTGTTGGCTTTAGGACTCTGGGCACTTTACCACTGCTAACCAGTGCTAAAGTGCATGTGCTCACTTCCCTAAACATGGTAACATTGGTTTATTCACAATTGGAATATTTAATTTACTTATAAGTCCCTAGTAAAGTGCACTATTTGTGCACAGGGCCTGTATATTAAATGCTTCTGGTGGGCCTGCAGCAGTGATTGTGCCACCCAATGAAGTAGGCCTTTTAAACATGTCTCATGCCTGCCACTGCAGAACCTCTGTGTGCAGTTTTACTGCCATGTCAGCTTGCCATTTAAACCCCTTTTCCAAGCGGTAAACTCCACTTTTATTACATATAAGTCACCACTAAGGTAGACCCTAGGTGGCCCTTAGGGCAGGGTGCTGTGTATCTAAAGAATAGGACAAATACTTTTAGGTTTTACATGTCCTGGTAGTGAAAAACTCCTAAATTCGTGTTTCACTACTGTCAGGCCTACCCCTCTCATTGGTTAACATTGGGGATTTCTTATTACATATAATAAGTATAATTCCTATTGAAAAGGAGTAGATCTATCATGTGTTGTACCTCTGGACTTGTAATAATAAATTGTCTTTACTGGTAAAGTTAGATTTATGATTAGATCTTTAAAAATGCCATTCCGTCTATTTTGCATATGTCGACCTAAGTGGGAGGGGTATGCCCAGACGTGGGTTCCGTGCTCACTACAACACTGGATTCAAGCTAGCCTGGCTGTTGAAGGGTGATGCCCTGAAACCGCTCCCAGGATGCTTGTTTCCAGTCCAGGGATGACCTGACTTGGCAGTTCGGGCTGGACTGTTCCCATAAGCAACTGGGTCAAGACTGATGTGCATATGGCTGGGTCCAAACTGGGGTGGTGTGGTGAGCAAAAGAATGATGGATTAAACCCAGATCCTTGTGACTGGGGGTGAATGTTTGCATTGTCCAGCATTCCGTCCATCAATTGTTTTTGTTTTTGCATATGTCACCCTAAGTGGGAAGGGTATGCCCAGACGTGAGTCCCGTGCTCACTACGCCATTGGATTCAAGCTAGCCTGGCTGATGAAGGGGGGATTCCCTGAAATTGGTCCAAGGATGCTTGTTTCTGGTCCAGGTACGACCTGGCTTGGCAGTTCAAGCTGGACTGTTCCCACAAAGAACAGGGTCAAGACTGATTTGCATATGGCTGGGTCCAAACTGGGGTGGTGTGGTGAGCAAAAAAATGATGGATTAAACCCAGATTCTTGTGACTGGGGGTGAATGTTTTCATTGTCCAGCATTCCGTCCATCAATTGTTTCTTTTGCATGTGTCGCCCTAAGTGGGGAGGGTATGCCCAGATGTGGGTCCCATGATCACTACACCTCTGGATTCAAGCTAGCCTGGCTAATGTAGGGTGTTGCCCTGACACCGGTCCCAGGATGCTTGTTTCCAGTCCAGGGAGGACCTGGCTTGGCAGTTCAGGCTGGACTTTACCCACAAGGATCAGGGTCAAGACTGATTTGCATATGGCTGGGTCCAAACTGGGATGGTGTGGTTAGCAAAAGAATGATGGATTAAACCCAGATCCTTGTGACTGGAGGTGAATGTTTGCATTGTCAAGCATTCCGCCCATCAATTGTTTCTTTTTTACTTTCAGAAAGTTAGCATTTGTCTGCTCTTAAGCTCTGTGTGCTTGCTGCCTGTCTTCGATACATGTCTGGGGTGGGAACAGCTGGGCCTTGTGCTTCCCTCTAGACAGCTACACACAAAGGGAGTGCAGGTGTGACTGATAGGCCATCAACATCCTGATGGGCCTTCCTGAGCAGGATGGGAGGGAAGAGCTGGGCACAACCTCACACTTATGCCTGAAAAGGGATGTGTCCTGTCCCACTGTCCCCACGCAAATGACTGCTTAATTCCCTGTAGTGATTCTGGAGACAGGGCAGGAAGGGAGGACCTCTGTGCACTTCAAGCCCCTCTATGAAGTCTTCACCACTTCAAAGGCACAACTGGGTATAGCAATTGGACATCTGACGCTCCCAACTCAGTTACACTCCCAGGACGAAAGATTGCTGTGTGGCTGAAGGACTGCCACACTGCTGGATTGCTGCTCTGGAAGAACTACTTTTCTGCTGTGCTGACCTGCCAACTGCCCTCTCTGTCTGGGTGAGAAGGACTGGACCTACGCCACTTAAACCCAGAGTGGCTACAAGAACTTGTCTGCTTGCCTCCTGTTCTGTCGTCTCCGGAACATCAAAGATTTCCAGCAACCCTGCAACCACACCTGGACCCCCAACTCAGTTACACTCCCAGGACGAAAGATTGCTGTGTGGCTGAAGGACTGCCACACTGCTGGATTGCTGCTCTGGAAGAACTACTTTTCTGCTGTGCTGACCTGCCAACTGCCCTCTCTGTCTGGGTGAGAAGGACTGGACCTACGCCACTTAAACCCAGAGTGGCTACAAGAACTTGTCTGCTTGCCTCCTGTTCTGTCGTCTCCGGAACATCAAAGATTTCCAGCAACCCTGCAACCACACCTGGACCCTGCCATCTTTGAGCCTTGCCCTGTCAAGTGGTGCTCATCCAGTCTTAGGCCCTTGGAAGTGGGGTTTCTGTGCTGTAACTTCAAAAATGCATCTCCTTTGGCGCAGACGCATCGCCTGCTTTGAGGACATCACATCACCAGCTGTGCGGCTCGTTGATGACACATCGCCAATTAATCTTAAGGATTGGAACTGATGCATCGTGTCCCTGCTCCTCGCATCTCGACATCAGTGCTTCATCCAACAAAGGTACTTTTTCAGCAGGACTAGGTTGGTCCTTGAATCCGACCCATGCTCCATCGCGGTCGGTCTGAACCTTTGGATTTACCCCGGTCAAGAGCCCCAGCTGGTGTTTTATGCTTTTAAGCACTCTATTTACAATAGTCATTTAGAAATTCATAACTGGTTCTAAATATTGTATTTTTGTTGTTTTGGTCTTTATTTGTTCATTAAATTAAGCTCTATGTTTCAAACCTGGTCAGAATTATTTTTGTGTGGTGTTTTCTCTGTGTTACTGTTTTAGAATGCTGCACAAATACTTTACACATTACCTCATAAATTCAGCCTGCCTGCTCTGTGACGAGCTACCAGATGGTGAGCGCAGGATTAATGTATGAGGAGTAACTGACTTACGCTGACTAGGATTGTTGTCCCTGCAGGGTGCATACCTCTGTCAACTAGAGACCCGATTTCTAACATTGGTGATCAGCGGTAAGGATAGGACTTGTGTTTGTGCAGTGTCTTACAGTAATTTAGGGTACAATACCAATCCAGGCCTAAGACCAATTTGTGTAAATTGTTCCTGATTGGGTTTTTTTTCCCCTCTTGTCTCCGATTGGCATTTTTAATTTTTCTGTTCTCCCTGATTGGCATTTTCCCTTTTTTTTTTAAATCATGCCTGACTGGAGGCTCTACAACTGCACCTGCAAAAATAGATTTTGAGCTGGCCAAACTTGAGAGTTGCACTGTGGCCCAGCTCAAGGATTTCTGCAACAAGTTTAAGCTTTCTACTAAAGGCTTTACCAGGAAGTTGGAACTTCAACAGGGACTGAGGGCCTGGATAGAAGCCTGGGATCCAGCACCTGTGACCCCAGCGGAGGAGGATGAGATACTGGATGATAGTGATGAGCTGGACCAGGATTCACTGGAGAATATGGGACTGCCTGTGGGACAGGGGGCGAATATCTTGCCGGGAGTAATGGTTGCCTCCATGGCAGGGAGCAGTGTATCATCTAGGGGCCTGCCCACAGAGAAGCTGTAGGGCAGGAGGGAGGAGAGAAAGCTCAAGTTGGAGCTGGCAAAATTAAAGATGGAAAGGGAGAAAGCTTTGATAGAAAATTAGAAAGCTTTGAGGGAGAAAGAGAACCCCATGAAGGAAAAGAGGCTGGTCAAGGAGCCATAGCAAAGGAAGATGGGCCAAGATCCAAGCCTCGGACAGCTGGACATAAAGGCCATGGAAGTGGAGTCCAGCAGGAATGGTGGCAGCATACCCTTGACTTTTTAAAAACACTACGAATTAGATTAAAATATTGTTTTTGATTGTTTTTATATGTGTATTGATTATATCCAACAATGTACTAATGTGATGATGTTTTGATGTTTTTAAATTTTATATTGAGTATATTCAATAGAGGACAGTCTTTATTGTCCCTTTTTATGTCATTTAGATTGTAACCTATTATAGGAGGATTAGTAAGGCACTGACCTAATACAAAGTGGCTTAGGATGAACTCGTTTTAATAAATGGTATATTGATACACCTCATAAACTGCAGCTCTTGCTCACTTTGTCCTCAATAATCTGGATTGAAATATAGTAATAAGTGGATGTTCGCGGGAGAGTATTTTTCCTCCTGGTTGTTTACAACAATAGGGACTTTTTTTCTTTACAGCATACCTTCAGTGTCCACTGTTGAAGAAAATGTCTGTATCCCAAAATATCTGGTGCCCTGTTATGTTGTGGGCGATGACATAGATAAGTGGTTCTCAGCCCATGAGGTGGCTCTAAGGGTGTACAAGGTTAGTGAGAAGTATTAGGAGGGGGTAGTTTGTGGAGATACATGCCCACAGTGGGAAGGGACACACTCTTGACACTAGAGGTGGAGGACCAGACACACTACACTTCCATAAAGGCCATGCTTGCCAATAAGTTTTGGTTAACCCTGAAAGATACAGACAGAGATTCAGGAATAGTCTCAAACGTCCCACGCAGACCTGAGTGGATTTGCTTGATTACTCTAGCAAGGCACTGAAGGGCTGGGTGAGGGGAAGCAAGGTAGATGTTTTTATGAGCTGCACAACCTAATTATGAGGGAGAACATGCTGGATATTCATTTTACAGAGCTGCACCAACACCTGGTTTATATCAAGCTGACTGACCCCAGGATGCTTGCTGAGGAGACGAACTACTGGCTCAGCACCAGAGTGTCCAAAAAGGTACCTGGGAGGAACCCCCAGAAGGGTGGTTCAGGTCTCCCCCCAGCAGAGTGAGGGGGAGATCAAAGGAGACCCAAACAAGCTTCAGGATACGGGGGAAGGAAAGGATTCCCATGTCCATTCTGATAGGAAGGAGGGAGGTTCTGGTGGGCTGTGGCACAGGGCACCCCATTTCCAACCCATCTGCTTTGATTGATCCCAGCTAAGGCACAAACAGGGGGACTCTGTCTGTCCAAAGAAACCACCGACTGATGGGAACTGTATAGGAGAAGCCCATGTGGCCTTAGATGGGAAGTAGTCCATGGGGTAGGAGATAGACCATGCCATGAGTTCCCGCAGCTGAGAGATAGACTCAAATGGTGGGAGTTTTCACTTCCACCAAGTGAAGGTGAATGGGGTCCCTGTCACTTCTTTGAGGGACAATGGGGCAGGCCACACCATGGTAGTGTTAAGGCTGGCTTCCCCAGAGCACCACTCTGGTCAGGTGGGTAGGGTAACTCAGGCCCAGGGGCAGAATATTGTCAGCCCCATGGCCCTGGTATCCCTGGAGTGGGGGGAGGTGACCCAGAGGAGGGTCATAATTAGTCCCCATATGGTCATTGACTCTATTCTGGAGAATGAGTTGCCAATGGTGATAGAATAGCCAGGAGGGGTGGCTGCCCAGGGCACCCTGAAAGCTCAGCCATCTGGACATATCACTCCAAGAGGAGGGTACAGAAGACCAGAGGAAGGGGCAGGGGGAGGGAGGACTAACCCCTGACTCCTGTACAGCCTAAGGGTACATACTCTGAGTTTAAGGACCAGTTTCAGGATACCACCCCTGGACTGGTGGGAGGTAGAGTGTAGAAAGGGTGCAAGACACCTGGGGCTTCTGCTCCCCGCTCTGAGAAACCCCAGAGGCCAGAGAACCCTGGATAGCCTGGGGCCTGGCTCTGGATACTGACAGTTGTCAGGGGCCTCTGTTGGTTGCTGTCCTTGTGGACTGAGTTTTCCCTAGGTCGGGACAAAAGTCAGACCCAAAGGGTGGAATGGGTCACATCACTCTGTTGGCTATGGTGGTAATGTCTGCCTACTGGGATGCATCTGTGAGCAAATTACGGTTAGGTGCTCCACAGGTGGGGTTCAGGGATGAGGATAAAGATTCCCCAGTGATCAGGTCAGTGGCTCAGGAGAGTGTAGACCGAGGGATCCAACTGAGTTCAGTGAGACATAGAACTGACAAGTGCCTCTGCAATAGTGGGCCATTGTCCATGTTCTATCACCTAAGCAGGGAAGTCCATTAACGTATTGATTAGTCTACTCTGGCTTTAGGCTAGAGGGGGGTCGTGTTGGAAATGGTCCTTTCTGCAGGGTCACCCCAAAATGTTTTGCCTTCCTTCTTCCCTTTTTCTGACTTCATTTTTGTTGGCTTTAGGACTCTGGGTACTTAACCACTGCTAACCAGTGCTAAAGTGCATGTGCTCACTCAGCTAAAAATGGTAACATTGGTTTATCCACAATTGGCATATTTAATTTACTAGTCCCTATTAAATTGCACTATATGTGTCCAGGGCCTGTAAATTAAATGCTACTAGGGGGCTTGCAGTACTGATTGTGCCACCCACTTAAGTAGGCCTTTCAACATGCCTCAGGCCTGCCACTGCAGAGACTGTGTGTGCAGTTTTACTGCAATGTCAACTTGGCATTTAAAACCCCTTGCTAAGCCTTAATCTCCCCTTTTATTACACATACGTTACCCTTAAGGTAAGCCCTAGGTAGCCCATAGGGCAGGGTGCTGAATAACTAAAAGATAGAACATGTACTTTTAAGTGTTGCATGTCCTGTTAGCCAAAAACTCCCAAATTAGTTTTTCATTACTGCAACGCCTACCCCTTTTATAGGTTAACATTGGGGATATCTTATTTCATCTAATAAGTATAGTTCCTGATTGAGAGGGAGCAGATATATCATGTTTGGTACCTATGGACTTGTGGATACTCTGCTGCTGAAGGACTGCTGCTCTGCTGCTCTGGAAGAACTGCTTTTGTGCTGTGCTAACCTACCTGCTTCCTTTTCTGCCTGGGTGAGAAGGACTGGACTTACACCACTTGAACCCAGAGTGACTCCAGGGCTTGTCTACTTGCCTCCTGTTATTGAAGTCTAGGGTATAGCAAAGAATTCCAGCAACCCTGCAACTGGGTGTGGACTCTGCCATCTGTGACTCTTGCACTGCCAAGTGGTGCCCATCCACACCTGGGCCCTTGGAAGTGGATTTTCTGTGCTGTAACTTCAAAATCCACGCATTGCTGTCATTGCGCCGGTCAGAACCAACACATCTCCTTCGGTGCCGACGCATGGCCTGCTTAGAGGACACTGCATCACTGGCTGCACAGATCAACAATGACGCATCACCAACATCCATTGCTGCTTGATGATGATGCATCTTCGAGTGCACAATTCGATGACGGTGCATCACCTCCGAATCCTAATGATCGGAACTGACGCATTGCCTCTCTGCTCCTCGCATCTCAAATCTCACCCTTGACACATCCTACAACCATGGTACTTTTTCGGCGGAACAAGGTTGGTCCCTGTATCCAACCTGTGCTCCACTGCAGTCGGCCTGAACTTTTGGATTCACCCCGGTTAAGCATGACCAGATAGCCATGGTTGGCGCTCTATGTTTTTAAGCACTGTGTTTACAAATATTCTTTAAAAGTTCATGACTCTGGTTCTACTAATTGGATTTTTGTTGTTTTGGTCTTGTTTTGTTTAGTACACTAAGATCTAATTTCCTCACCTGGTGTGGATTCTTTTTATATTGTTATTTTACTGTTTTGGAGTGTTGCACAAATATTTTACACGTTACCTCCAAAGTTAAGTCTGCCTGCTCTCTGCCAAGCTACCAGAGGATGAGCACAGGTAAATCTATGGGGTGTAACTGGCTTACCCTGACTAGGCTTGTGCTCCCTTCTTGAACAGGGTGCATACCTCTGCCAAATAGACACCGAGTTTCTAACATGTGTGCATTAGCCCACCTCGAAATTTATGTCAAGTTTAGTCAGGAAAGGCACGTTTATAGAGTTGTTCCCTATTATGGTTGCCCTTGAGTGCCTCCCCCATATGTCTGTTTGATTTTATTTCTGTGACAGATATATTCATCTTGTAAGTCAGTTTTTCAGGTTATTGAAGAGGCTAGTGTTTAAATGTTTGAAAAAACAGATTGTGTTTCAGACAGAGTATGTCCCAGGGATAATGAATTATGCTGCTGATGATTATCTCATTGGACTGTTCCTTCTGGTTTGTCACTTTGAGTTTGAAGTATCTGCAAGTCATCTTTTACTCTGGTCTTCTGCAAGACATTCCACATTGGTAAATTATCAGCAACAGCCAAATCTGTTTTAACATGGGGTTTACAATGGAGGATGTCTTGTTGGAGCCAGACCCTTAGGGTGTGACTCAGGAGATGAAAGACAGGCCAAAAGCAATGGGGACTTTAGCACCTTCTAAGGGCATCCCTTATCAGGCCTCTTGCGCCATTGACGCATTGAAGGGATTCATAAAGGGAGCACCCTATGGTGCGAATTTCTACGCTGTTCATCCAGAAAGATCATTCCTGTGTATCTAGTGTCCAATTTGTAAGGGTATCCTTATCGGCACTGAAGAGGGCAGAGATTATCCAAATCAATTTTCCCCATGTCCGTTTAGAATAGTGGTTTGAATTGCAGCTACAGGGTAAGGGCTGGAGCCAAGGGAGATCCACATTACACCTCAGAGAGCTCCAATCACTCCCAATACACAAATGTGAGCATTTCAAACTTCTCACACACACATTTAAGGCACTACACAATTTATGCCCTATCTATCTGAACAATTGAATATCCTTCCACCAGCCACCCAGAAAGCTCTGCAACGCAAGACTCATACCTGTAAACATCCCAGGCATACACTGAATAATATCGGGGGACGGATGTTCTCTTACATTGCTCCTAAATTATGGAATGACATCTCACTCCACATCCGAACTCCTCCTCTCTTCTTGAATTCCACAAGAAGCTGAAGACTTGGCTTTTAAATGAACCCACTTACCCTAGGCTGGGCTACGCACACACATCAGCTCAGCACCAGGATAACTTTGTGGATGATTGTGCGCTTTACAAATACACATAGCATAAAATAACAGAACATCATTGTATTGATGATGTGAGGTTATTTTCACAACTCTATCACAGTCGGTGGATCAATGGTTTTACCTCAGAATTCAATTGTCTAATTATTGTACTACTGAATATAGACGCCAACAATATTGTGATACCAGAATATATATGCACAGGATATCGAAAGTTAAGTGCATATGGGTAGCTTAGATTTACTATTCCTAACTTCACATCTACATTCCTTGAAGATATATGTACATCACAACTACATATATGTGGACTTCGTATCGAAAATCTAGACTTACTTACCTATGGATGTTTTATTTTCTGTATTTAGTTCTTAATATTGTGCCTTAACGTACTGTGGTTTCAATATTCATAGGGCATACCTTCTATAATGTATAGTTTATATGTAATTTTTGTGTTTTAGGTTCACATTTCACAGAAGATATGGAGATTGACAGTCTTAGATATTTGAAACTAATTCTGAATTATGAATGAACTAATTAGGCTGACTTCACAATCTGCCCTTCTGAGGTTGGTAAAATGAGCACCGTTACATTGGGTAATAGTAGCACCTGGTGTTAACAATGCCTAAAAACAACAGGATTGCGATATGAAGTGTAATGTAAAAGCATACTAGCAATATTGCCTGTTTCAGACCTGTTGATGCTCCAGTGTTAAAACGGACTTAAACTCACTTTAAATAGAACCACACATGAGTAAATAAAAATGACAGTGTGTGTCACATTTACAGCAGTGTTATGGATCATAAGAAAGCAAAGTTGCATGTTGGGCCTGACAATCTTGGTCTGGTAGTCTCTCAAACATTTTGCCTCCACTCCTCCTGTTGGGCTGAATTAGTTTTTGTTGCCATTAGGACTCTTCACACATTACCACTGCTAACCAGTGCTTGTCCTGTCTCCTTCAAACGTGGTCAAATTGGGCTATATCTGATTGCCACATTACATTTCACCGTAAGTATCCAGTAAATATTACTACATGTACCCAGGGCCTGTAAATGAAATGCTGCTAGTTGGCCTGCAGCACTCATGTGCCATCCACTTAAGTAACCTTTCAAAACAAGTCTCAGGCCTGCCACTGCAGCCTATGGTGCAGTTGTAAACTGTAATTTTGACTTGGCAAAATAAACCTTTTGCCAGGCCTAAACCTTCCTTTTTTTAATACTAAGATAGGCCCTAAAAAAAAGTAGGGCGGTACAAAAGGGGGTGGTGATGGACGGAGCATCAGAACCAATCAAACACTCACACCCAGTCAACAGATCTGGATTTGATCCATCACCGTTCTTTAGCCCACTCTGCCACCCCAGTTCAGACATGGCCATATGCAAATCAGTCTGACCCTGTGCCTCATGGGAACAGTCCAGCCCGAACTGCCAAGCCATGCCTTCCCTGGACCGGAAACAAGCTTCCTAGGACCGGTTTCTGGCATTTCAGCCGTCTTCAGCCAGGCTTGCTTGAATCCAGTGGCAAAGTGAGCAAGGGACTCACGTCTGAGCATACCCTGCCAACTTAGGGTGAACAAAGTGGTACAAAAGGGGGTGGTGATGGACAGAGCATCAGAACCAATCAAACACTCACACCCAGTCAACAGATCTGGGTTTGATCCATCACCGTTCTTTAGCCCACTCTGCCACCCCAGTTCAGACATGGCCATATGCAAATCAGTCTGACCCTGTGCCTCATGGGAACAGTCCAGCCCGAACTGCCAAACCATGCCTTCCCTGGACCGGAAACAAGCTTCCTAGGACCGGTTTCTGGCATTTCAGCCGTCTTCAGCCAGGCTTGCTTGAATCCAGTGGCAAAGTGAGCAAGGGACTCACGTCTGAGCATACCCTGCCATGGCTTGGCAGTTCGGGCTGGACTGTTCCCATGAGGCACAGGGTCAGACTGATTTGCATATGGCCATGTCTGAACTGGGGTGGCAGAGTGGGCTAAAGAACGGTGATGGATCAAACCCAGATCTCTTGACTGGGTGTGAGTGTTTGATTGGTTCTGATGCTCCGTCCATCACCACCCCCTTTTGTACCGCTTTGTTCGCCATAAGTTGGCAGGGTATGCTCAGACGTGAGTCCCTTGCTCACTTTGCCACTGGATTCAAGCAAGCCTGGCTGAAGACGGCTGAAATGCCAGAAACCAGTCCTAGGAAGCTTGTTTCCGGTCCAGGGAAGGCATGGTTTGGCAGTTCGGGCTGGACTGTTCCCATGAAGCACAGGGTCAGACTGATTTGCATATGGCCATGTCTGAACTGGGGTGGCAGAGTGGGCTAAAGAACGGTGATGGATCAAACCCAGATCTCTTGACTGGGTGTGAGTGTTTGATTGGTTCTGATGCTCCGTCCATCACCACCCCCTTTTGTACCGCTAAAAAAAAGTAGGACATGTGTGTTGAATTTTTACATGTTCTGACAGTGAAAGACTCCTAAAGTTGTTTTCCACTACTGTAAGGCCTATCTCTCCCATTCAGTAACATGGGGTTACCTTGTCTCCTTTAAAAGGTGAACTCAGGGCATCAGTCCACGTATCAGACGCTGTTGGCCCTTTCTGTGATTGTATCGGAACTGGATACTCCCTGTGTCTGTACCGACCTGCAATCTTACTAGAGAGACCCTCCATAAAAGGATAAAACTACAACTAAATGAGAAACGTGGTGAGGGTGGGTCAGGACACCTCAGCCTACGGTTCGAAAGAAGAAGAAACTGCAAGCTTTATCAGCGTTAAAAAAGCACTAAGTCCAACGCTGCTCGAGAGGGACTTAGCGGCATATCAGCAACACCCGGCGATAATTCTCGCTCAGCGCTCTTAGTGTGAGGATAATTATCGCCGGGTAACGTGGATTTTTATCGCTGAGATAGCGTGCTATTAGTAACACTTATCTCCTCAGCGATAAAAATCCTCACGCTAACTGCCTAACGTGAGATTATCGCTCGAAACCCAGCGATAATCTCACGCAATGTGGCGTTAGCTTGCTGATAGGGACTCACAAACTTAGCCATGATATCTACCTTCCATAGGATATCATGGCTAAGTCAGTCCGGTGATGGATCAAACCCAGATCTGTTGACTGGGTGTGAGTGTTTGATTGGTTCTGATGCTTCGTCCATCACCACCCCCTTTTGTACTGCTTTGTTCGCCATAAATTGGCAGGGTATGCTCAGACGTGAGTCCCTTGCTCACTTTGCCACTGGATTCAAGCAAGCCTGGCTGAAGACGGCTGAAATGCCAACAACCGGTCCTAGGAAGCTTGTTTCCGGTCCAGGGAAGGCATGGCTTGGCAGTTCGGGCTGGACTGTTCCCATGAGGCACAGGGTCAGACTGATTTGCATATGGCCATGTCTGAACTGGGGTGGCAGAGTGGGCTAAAGAACGGTGATGGATCAAACCCAGATCTGTTGACTGGGTGTGAGTGTTTGATTGGTTCTGATGCTTCGTCCATCACCACCCCCTTTTGTACCGCTTTGTTCGCCATAAGTTGGCAGGGTATGCTCAGACGTGAGACCCTTGCTCACTTTGCCACTGGATTCAAGCAAGCCTGGCTGAAGACAGCTGAAATGCCAGAAACCGGTCCTAGGAAGCTTGTTTCCGCTCCAGGGAAGGCATGGCTTGGCTTGACAGTTCGGGCTGGACTGTTCCCATGAGGCACAGGGTCAGACTGATTTGCATATGGCCATGTCTGAACTGGGGTGGCAGAGTGGGCTAAAGAACGGTGATGGATCAAACCCAGATCTGTTGACTGGGTGTGAGTGTTTGATTGGTTCTGATGCTTCGTCCATCACCACCCCCTTTTGTACCGCTTTGTTCGCCATAAGTTGGCAGGGTATGCTCAGACGTGAGTCCCTTGCTCACCTCGCCACTGGATTCAAGCAAGCCTGGCTGAAGACGGCTGAAATGCCAGAAACCGGTCCTAGGAAGCTTGTTTCCGGTCCAGGGAAGGCATGGCTTGGCAGTTCGGGCTGGACTGTTCCCATGAGGCACAGGGTCAGACTGATTTGCATATGGCCATGTCTGAACTGGGGTGGCAGAGTGGGCTAAAGAACGGTGATGGATCAAACCCAGATCTGTTGACTGGGTGTGAGTGTTTGATTGATTCTGATGCTTCGTCCATCACCACCCCCTTTTGTACCGCTTTGTTCGCCATAAGTTGGCAGGGTATGCTCAGACGTAAGTCCCTTGCTCACTTTGCCACTGGATTCAAGCAAGCCTGGCTGAAGACGGCTGAAATGCCAGAAACCGGTCCTAGGAAGCTGGTTTCCGGTCCAGGGAAGGCATGGCTTGGCAGTTCGGGCTGGACTGTTCCCATGAGGCACAGGGTCAGACTGATTTGCATATGGCCATGTCTGAACTGGGGTGGCAGAGTGGGCTAAAGGACGGTGATGGATCAAACCCAGATCTGTTGACTGGGTGTGAGTGTTTGATTGGTTCTGATGCTTCGTCCATCACTACCCCCTTTTGTACCACTAAGTCAGTCCTGAAGCAGGCGTAAGGAAAGTAGCGATAACAGGGGTTATCGCTACTTTTCCTGACGCTATGCTTCATAGCGTGGGGCTTGATGATAGGAAAAATGTCGCTTAGCGACATTTCTCCGGTCATTTTAGTTCAGGAACGCCCACTTTGCATCTCATTAGAGATGCAAAGCTGGGCGTTAGGAATCCTGACGCTAAAGCAAGGTTTCACGCGTTAGCGTGGCGTTGCTAATTAGGCGATAATATTATCGCCGCTTTTCGGCCGAAAACGGCAGCAAAAGCGGTGATAATTTTTTATCGCCTGCTTGTAAATATGCCCCTCAGTGCTTAATTTCTCCAATGGCCCGCATGTTTGAGAAATGCACAAAAGAGCCAACAAAGTCCGACTTCTTAAAAGACTCTGGGGTGGGGGTCATCCTCTCACAGTAGATGGCATAGCGGACCTCCCAACACCTATCTCCCCGACTGTTAGCCTGAACAGTCCAACTCATGAGACAAATCAGGACACAGGGTTCATTGAGGGCAGAGAAGCCACAGTACAAAATGAGGCCGTGGCGTAGCTATTGGGGCAGCGGCCGCTCCTCAATACAGCACCACCCCCCTTCACTGCAGCCGCCGCCGCGGGGTGGCAAATGCAGAGACGGGTGCCTATAGGGCTAGCTACGCCACTGAAATGAGGTCTACAAAGAAACAGCTTGGGGCCAGGGCACAAGTCCTAAAAAAAGAAGTGGGGGGACGCTGACGTCTCTATGAAGTGACATTATGAAAAGGGTCTTGCACCATCTGACTCATTGACTCCCCTCGCTCACCCCTTAGATGCGATTGCATCAGAGAAGCCAGCGTGTGAGCAGCGTTCTGAATGAGCTCCGATCTCGCCGCAGAGTGGCCAAAGAGTGAATGTGTGGCTCCATTTGCTCCAGTTATCGAGCTCCCGGTTAACTAAGTGGGGGGACGCCGTCCACCCACGTGGTACCCCTACTCGAGCCCTGCTTGGGGCCCTGTAACTGACTGACATGGAGTTGCTTTCCTTCAGGTCAGTGTCACCCCACTCCTTCCCCCAAATTACTGTTAACAAACGGAGCTCCGCTGCCAATCGAGGTCAAGAATGTGGTAGTAGCTGATATGACATGAAAAACGGTAAAGATTAACAGATTACTTCACTATCTGCAAGACCACAAGTGACGCACGGGTCGCAGGAAACACAGACCCTGTGCTCCAAATCTGTACTGGATTCCTCCCAAGCTGACCGAAAGCAAACTGAACAAGTGAGGAGACATATCGACACAAGGTCCAACCGCAATAAGAGGGGAGCTGCGGGGTAAATACTCCGATAGAATCTATGGTCACGCGCAAACAAGCACTGCGCTTCCATTTGCAGTGGAGGAAGAACGTCTTAGTAACAAAGCAAAGGAGCCTAGCAGCTCAAATTATAACCCAGCCCTATCTAGGGCCCCGCTGAGGCAGGGATATAACTTGGACCGGCAAGAAGGAGAAAATTACCTGAAAAAAGTGCCTCAAACAACATGCACCAAATTTGGCACGACCTGTATAACCATAAGGGGCTCAACTCATCAAACGGATCAAGGGACATATGTGAACTGCTTTTTGGAACATCGCAGCTGACAATAGATGTTTTGTCCTATTAATCTAACAATATGGACTTGCAAGTGGACCTGTTAAACACGCTAGCAGTGCTTGTCTCGGATGCTGATCACAGGCTGGCTGAATTAAATCAAAACTACGCAACGGCGACCCACTACGAATGCTCCTGTGCACCAGTGATTGATAAACTTGGCGCATTGCCATCTGCCCTGCACACTCTAATAGACGACTTAAAAGCAAATCCAGCATCCTCACACTCTACCTGGAACACAGGGCAAAATGGCTGGCACCATGGCACTCTCAATACTGAAGTAAAGTCCTCTAGCATTAATAAACTTTGTCCATCTACTGTGCCAAAGAAGGAGTCTTACGGTGACTACAAAAACTGACACAGCCCAGGGGGGAAAGTCTCACATACACACACCACAGCTACAGTAATGGAGCCATCTGAGGACCTAATGTGAACATGGAACCAGCGCCTTCTGGAAACAGCACAAACTGCAAAGGGCAGGACCAAGTGTCTGCCCAAACTCAGCCAGAGAATACAAGGACTAAAAAACAGAGGAAGAAGCTGTGTAAGGCTAGAAATAAAACAAAAAGTAGCTCAGTACTGGTAGCCTGTGCTAGGACAAATCAATCCGCAACGTACAATAATGGTACAAAGGGGCAAGACGAACATGTATTGCAACTAATACCCTCTGTTAGTTGTGACACCCAAGTGGAAAGGAAGGCATTCTCCATATGTGACAAATAAAGCCACAAAATATTGCATCAAACCAAAACATCCCTGCCTCCACGGTCTCTGGACCTGCAGCCAGCAGGAGGTCATCCTTAAACAATGCTCATTCTAGAGCTTGTGCAGCACCTGTATAGATAAGAACGTCTACCAGTTCTTGTTCTTCAAATGAGGCATCCTTTTACTCTCGTGCATCTATGGCCAGTGAACAAGGCAAATCCAGAGTGGCCTCTGCAAACACTTTTGAAAAAGCATCTGTCCAGGTTACTCCCTTAATATCAGAGGCACAGCGGCTAGGAGAAACGCTTACAACTGGCGACCAGGCTACAGGGCCATGTATGTCCAACAATTTTAATACAGAAATGCTCTCACTGGTTCAGATGGATGCGGGCCCAGATCCAACATTTCAACATGAGACACCTATAATGCTTATACAAGTAGTTGACTACTCAAGCCATGAGGAAGAGTATGTGGCCTTACGGTTAGAGCGGTCGAAGCTGGGGAACCGAGTTCCAGTCTCATCAAGGGACGCTCAACATCCTGTGATTCTGGACAAATCACTTCAACTCCCCGTGCCCAACAAAAAGGAATGTCTCCATCTGTAACGCAACTGGCGCTCATGTAAAGCACTCTGATACCTTCGAGTCATGTCCGGTAAAAAATGAAGCACACCATACTTTCTGAGTATGACCTACATGTAAAGGAACTTTTAGAACATGGCAATACCAGGGCCTCTCAAGTACCCAGGCTTGAAACATATAGCAAGTGCATGGTCCTTACTCCAGAATATCATTCCAGGACAGGTATAATATCCTAAACTGTTGTAACATCCTAAAGCTGCTACACATTGTGCCAACACTCGAGAACGTGTACTCTATAGACATAAAATCTTTCAAATTCATATGCCCAATGGGGAAAAAGACGCAGTAGTTGACCCTTGTAGCCTAGGCCTCAAGCTCGACAGCAAGTAAAGTTCTCATGGAAAGAGAACGTTTTCGGTCATGGGGAATCATGATCCACACACATATGCTCACAGCATACCTGTTCCCGCTCTATCACTAAAATGTAACCACAGCATCGCATGTTACAAAAGGCATGAACCAAGTGTACTCCATTCTTGGTAAATTATGTAAGGACTCTTTTCATCTCAAAAGCAGTGGGGATTCTACACTTGAAACTGGCAAAGGCATACAACTAGATCTAGATTGTTTTTTTAGCAGCTCTGCACAGAAGCAAAATACATTGACATTTCCTCATCTTCCAGCCCCAGAATGGACCAATAACTTGATGTAATGGAACTTTGCTCTGGAGCATCAATGGCTTGCAAAATAAAACTAGTAATAAGGACCTGGTTCACTATCTGAAGACTTTCAAAATCATACTGTTGCAAGAAACATGGTGTACATTGCCACTCCTGCTCGAAGGAGTTGTAATATTTGATAACAGCTTATAAAACCAGGAGGTTTGGACACCAGAAGGGATGTTTGGTGACCTATGTACAAGTCTCACTCAAGATAGAAAGCGAAATGGAGGAGTCAGTTGACGAAAGCATATTAATAATGAAGCTGTGGAAGTGGCATTCGAAATTTGATGGACCTTTCTTCTAAATTAATATATATATTCACCCGGACGCTGGATCAAACAAGCCCAAGGACTACAATTGTACAAATCCTCTCAAATAGCCTCTATGATCAACCACACTTTTACAGCGTCATAACAGGAGACTTTAATATGAATTTGCTTTTGTCCTTCCTTCGTGATGACTTCATAACATTGGAGGATCATCTTTGGCTCGTCCCAAACCAAGCTGATGCGACCAACAGCAAAAGTGATCCAAAGGTGGTCTCTCTTATAAAAGACATTGAATCTCTCAGCTTCAGAGTATTAAATGGTAGGTACCGAGAAGACACTTTACCGGCGTGGACCTACCACTCACCCGATACACACTCTATAACAAACGTTACTTTGGCCACTGTCCCCTTACTTCAATTAATAAAATCATTCTATGTTGAAGAGAAAGCTAAAAGTGATCATGTTCCATAAATCATAGTGCTTAACATCAAATGCCCCTTGCATCATCATGTATGTTATCTCCTGGGGTAGATGGAAACTTTAAATTAAAAGAAGAAAGATGGACCGATAACACAATAGGGGCTTTGGAAAAAGCAGCAGAAGAAATCATGGTGAGTTCGTACAATCAAGAACTAACTCCGATTTCCAATTGGGAACTTTTCAAAATGGGAACTTTTCACTAAAAATCTAATAAGCAAAATTCTTGCCTAAGAATCGCTCAACCCCATGCAAATCCGTAACCGGTCGTCAAAGCCCAAGAAGCAATGCAATGTTCCGCTCATGTCAAAACGTAAAGAGGAAACTCAACAAAGGGCTGAGAATGCTGAGGCAGGACCCTAATAATCCAGTGCTTCAAACCAAGTTGAAAAGCACAAAAAGATTTCTAGACAATGCTATGGGAGTGAAGACTGCTGTCAAGACCGACCTTCTGGGCAAAGTCCAGATAGAGGTATTCAAGGAACTTCTGGAATTTGACGAACATCCTAAAGTGAAGACCAAATTACATAATCAATTCAAACCTCGCTGAATCGAGATGAGCTATGTTCTTAATTAAGCATTTTATTCAAACTACCTGAGGTCACTCACTACCAGATCTGCAATCAGAACTCAGGCACTTAAATGAGGTGGTCCATTTATGCAAAACAAACCTATAGGAAATAATGGATAGGAAAAAACCCTTGAGGAGGAGAAACACCTTGGGAAAAACGCTTGGCATATAGAGGACTATTTATCAATTACTAAGGTGTCACAGTGTGAAGATGGGCTTAGTGTGAACCACACAATTACCTCTGTGGCTTCTCCATCACAGCCCTCAGCAGAAAACACAAATGCCAAGATCATGTCAGCAAGCACAAATTTAACAAATAAAATTAGCCGGCCCAAAGGTGAGACTGCGCTCAGCTTTTCTTATGAACAAGTAAGAAAAAAATCCAGCAGGGCAGACGCGATGGAGCACCAGCCCTAAACGGCATTCCAAAGGCACTGTATATAACCAAACCCACCTTTTGGGCAGTAAGATTGATGGGGCTTTTTAGCGGTGCCTTATAGCTTGAAAACATTCCTTAATCTTGGAAGGGTTCTGTTATCAACCCGATCTTCAAAGGGGGAGATCGGCACCAACCTGATAATTATCGGCTCATCACCGTCGTAGAAAATGAGGCAAAGTACTTTGCAGGTCTACTACTAATTTAGCTAATTCATTGGGCAGCAGACGAAAAAGCTCATACCACCAAACCTAAATGGTTTTACACGAGAAACAGGCACAACCACTCATATTCTGGCACTTTCGCTCTTAATTGGCAAACTGAAAATAATTAATCAAACAAGTTATCTTTCTTTCGTGGATTACAAGTCTACATTTGACTATGTTCGGCATAATCTCCTGTGGCATACATTATCATTCTGGGGCATCCCTCCATGTCTCCTAAAAGCAATACAGATGCTTTATACTGGAACCTGGACAAGAATGGGAATTGGGGATAGCACCTCTTTGTCTAGAAAAATATACACTAATCAGGGACCTTTTCTTGCTGACTTGTCCCCAGCCCTGGATGAGGTAAATGCCCATACTCCAAGATTAGGGGACCTTCATATCTCTAGTCTTCTGTAGGCGGATGATTTGATCCTTCTCAACCCAACGAAGGCCGGCTTACAGACCCTTACTGACAAACTGTCTGGCTACTGACTAAATAACTGCATGACAATAAACCAAAAGAAAACTAAAGTCATAGGTGTGAGCAGTAGAATTCCAAAAACGCCACAGTGGATACTACAAGGCCAACCGCTGGAGCTGGTGAAAGCCTACAAATATCTTGGAATACTATTGGATGATAAAGGCTCCTTTCGGCAGCACAAGCAGGAGCTCCAACGAAAGGACAGCGCTCTAATCCTAGCTTTTTGAGCACTAAAAAGATCTTTGGGGGGCCCCAGTTTTGCACTATTTTAAAGGTAATAGAAGCAAAATTAATCCAAAGTCTGTTTTATGGAAGTGAGGCTCTACAAGCTAAGGCCTCTGTGGCTCTGAACACATGCATTATAAAAACATACAGACTCCTTTTTTATCTTCCTCACGGCGCATCTCCTGCTCAGATCCATCTTGAGTTTGGTCTGGTGAACCAATTGGTTGCCAGGAAGCGGGCATACATCAACACATAGAAGAGAATACTGTTCTCGTTAGCCAACCCACTGCTCTGGTGTGACATCTCCAAAAGTCAAAATGCCCCTGCACATCGGTACCTAGACTCTGCCACCGAGGACTTTGAAATACAAATATTATGGGACACAGCATCCTCCCCAGGGTCCTTTAAAAAAATCAATAAACTCCGTAATAAAGAAAATCTCCGCTGCTGGAAACAGGTCTTATATACTATATTGCAAGCTTGGATTGTCTTCATTGGGTATCAATCTCAAACCCTCAAGCCTACGTGGAAGCCGGCTGTTCCATGCAGTTAAGGGAAGATTTATGAGGTTTTATTTCAGCCTTCTCCTTGGGCTCGCGCACACCTGGCCTTGGCTACGGAATGCGGAAACGCACACCTGCAGGCTTTCTTGTATGGCAGTGGAAGACATTATACATTAAACAAGGTATGATTTTTGACTACCAATACCTATCAATACTTGAGGCGAGGTTAGGGAGGAAATACTCAGTGAGGGTTCTTTATCCAATCTCCCCGCTTTGAGTGATCAGTATACCTTACCTTTATATAAACAAAGAATTGGACCCAATCATGATTGAAACTTATTTTTTTTTAAAATGTGGTAGAGTGGCTGTTAATGGAATATATGAGTGAAGGTTCGTTTTAGGGTTTGTGATGGTCCCTTTAGACAATTATGATCTGATTAAAAAGATTTTTTGATAGCAACTTCAGTGTTCCTTTAGCACAAGTTATGAGTTATAGATTCAGATACAAATTGAATTTATCAAGGTGAATGTTTTTGTGATTTGTTTTTGTCAATTTAGATAAGTATAAATTTGTCATAACTGATAAGATTGTATCTTGACATATGTTCTGTTTTTTATTCAGGCGAACACTGCTTTTTCGTTTTGAGGGATATTAGTATTGTTGTCCTGAAGAAGGTGGTCCTATAATATTTTTCACCGAAATGCGTCGACCCCCCCATGCCCTCCCTTGTTTTGTTAAATTTGAGGAACTATGAAGTATATGTGTTACAATGTTTACATGCTCATGTTTTATTGATTCTTTCGAATTAACAAAATTGTAATGGCAAATGTGTATGTCTTTATTACTGTCTCTCTTAATAACGCCTTGATGATACTATGTGCAACATTCTAGGATGAATTGAGATTGGTTTTTAGAATATTTTTAAGCAATGTGTATTTTACATAATTGTATAATTGCTTTTCTATTGATTGCTTTATTAAATTGATTTTTATAATTGCCTTTTGGGTTCCCTCCTAGATTTGTATTACGAAATGTGTGAATGCCAAGACAGCAGTGTATGTGCGGTTTGAATGATTTGCTTTCTTTAAGAGGTTTTTTAATGATACACTAGCTACAAATTAGTCAGATGCAAATTGGTTGAATTTTGTCAAGTATTTTCATATCTTAGGTCTACAAGAGACTTGAAATACCGACATGACCTTCTACTTAGATGGGTATTGCTCCTTTTTTCTACCAGCTATGCCATCTTCTAGAGGTAGAGCAAGGGGTGGTCTTTTCGACTCTGATCTACTTGGATATCCCGTATATTATGAGTCAGGTTCCCAGTTTCTTCTTGCAGTCACTTTGACGTTTACATCTATCTTAAAATTCCTAGTCATCAACTTCTACAATTCTCACTCTCGGGATGCCCAGAATGAACATTTAAGGGCACTTAATTTGTTTTTAGTTCACTATTTGGTAAAGCAATTTGTCCCGCCTAGGGTGATTATGTTGGGCAATTTTAATGTTCACTTATGTACCGCAGTTTGTCCTAGGCGGAAGGAGCTGAACCTTGAGTGGAACCCCCATTTTGAACACACAGGTCCTAGGGAGTTTCTGGAGAACACCATGGCCGATAATAATTTGCAACTTTTTACTATACTGGGACTGGGCCCAGCCCAAGATGGTTGTACCCACGTTTGTTGGGCAAGGTTATAACTCCACCGTTGATTTTATTTTGCTCTCCCCTAACTTCGTTATTTTTGTTTCACAGTATGGTGTGGTGTGGAACCAATTTAGTGACCACAACCCTTTGTGCCTGGCTTTTAATTTCAATTTGGTGAAGATCATGAGACCCGATAAAGGCAGGGTTGGGAGGGACCTTAGGCCAATAAACCAGGGGAGACATTTGAAATGGTCCACGGTTCTTCCCCTTAATCTTATGTCTAACTTGTGGGCCAGACTTCTCCATTTGGATAGGAGATGCCTCCTCAGAGGAGGGAATTCTGCTTGCCTTGCTTAATATTTGTGAGTTTATTAGGGGTATCTAACTTTGGGAAAGAATAAGTTAGTGGTGCCGGTTGATCCCTCCAGATGGTTTGACCATACTTGTTCCCAAGCCCACCATAATTTGCTGATTGCCATGGAAAAGAATCCTCGCAACACTGAGGAAGTGGCACTGTGTTGGAAAAATTGTAAATCTGTGGTGGCCACAAGGAAAAAGTCTGTTCAGCAGGAGTGGAGAGAACAACTTCTACAGGTCGATGACCTGAAGGGCAGCGTCCACCTTTGGGAAATTGTTAATTACCCTTGTTTTAGTAGGGCTGCCAACCATAGAAATGACAGCCTAATGTGTCATTTTGTACCCTGAAGCATGGTCTGAGCATTTTAAGGGAATTTATGGGTTTAATACGGCTAGTGAGTCCGGCATGACTGGGTGATGAAGGCAGGCACATACAATTTGCTTTTTCAGATTGAAGAAGTCAACGCAGCCATTGAGGGCATGCCCAATAATAAAGTGCCTGGCCGGGATGGGGTTCTGGCAGACTTTCTAAAAATTGACCCAGATAAATGGGCGAGGCTCTTGACCAGTGCAGTGAAGTGTTGAATGCCGATATGTCAGATGACATCCCACTATCATGGGCCAAGTCAATAGTCGTGCTGATATTTAAGGATGAGGTGAGAAATGACCTGCGTTGTTATCGACCTATTTCTTTAATAGATTCAACAGTTAAGATTATGGGATAAGTCATTCTCTCAAGGTTTTCTGAATGGCTGGATGAAAATCAGGTCCTGTGTGACCTGCAATATGGTTTTAGAGCAGGCAGAAGTACCCTGTATCAATGTCTATATTTCAAGATGTTCATTGAGAAATATACCATTGCTAAACGGGGTTGTTTATATGTGGTATTCATGGACCTACTTTTAGCCTTTGATATGGTCAACAGGAATAAACTGTGGTCAATTCTGTTAAACATGGGCCAGAATCAGATATGATCAGGATGATAACACAACAGCACCATTTAAAGCCCATGGCAGCATAAGACAGGGCTGTATTTTGGCCCCAGTACTAGTTACCGTCTATATTAACGAGCTGAGAGAGACACTTCATGCAGGCAGCCCAGATATCACTTGTGCAGGTGTTTGCAACATTCCGGCTCTTTTGTATGTTGATGATGTGGTCCTACTTTCTAGCACTGCGGTCTGCTTCCAAGTGATGCTAAATGCCTTTGTTGGTTTTATGGATGGGCTGGATTTATGCACAAATTTTAAAGAGTCACATGTAATGGTGGCAGGGAGGGGAGCTAAGGTGCAGAGTGTTTATAACTTGGCAGGGGCTGAAATTACCAAGATTAGCTCTTTCCCTTATTTGAGGGTTCTTTTTGACGAGAAAGGATCATGGGTGCCACTTTTAAAAGCTCAAAGAAATGATTTTGCCGGGTCAGTGGCCTCTGTGCTTGATTTTGCAAGACATTCAGGTGCAAAACAAATTATGGCTCTCATTCAAATTTATCAATCCAAGTGCATTTCTCTGGCCTCATATGGGAGCAATATTTGGGGCCACATAAAAACTCATGACTTGCAATTCATCGAGAACACATTTTTGAGACATGTTCTGGCAGTGCCCCACTACACAGCTTCTTTTGTGATCTATTGAAGTTTAACAGGATTATATTGAGGGATTGTATGCTTCTGGAGAAGCCCAAATCCATTCCTTGGCTGAATTATGTCAGCCCCGTTTACCAAGAGCTGGGTTGCCCTGACTTGTATTTTCACCCGTAGAACATTAGCAGGGGGGATTTATCTTGGGCTAAAAATCATTTTTGCGCTAGAGCCCAGGCTACAAGGGAGTGCACAGAATTAGTAAACCCCTGTCTGCACGCGCATTATCATCTCCACCCCTGGGCGTACCGAACCACACCTAACGTTTGCCACCTACCTTCAGCATCGTTTTATGTTGACTTGCTTAGGCTGAACTAATTGCATTGGTTTCTAGCAGATCTTATTCGCTGGAACAAGGCTGATAATCTAGCCCTATGCACCTGTGATAACTTCTCTGATCAGGATACTTTCCATCGTTTCCTGTTTTGTGATGTTTATCATGTCCCTCATAGACAATGTATTCTTCCTCTTCTCAAAGGGAAGCAGTTTATTCAGGCCAGGCCTGCTTTTACTTATGCACAAAAGTTAAATAAACAATTTGTTTGTTTTAATGTTGCCAGCTTTTTAATTTCTGCTGTTCGGCTCAGAAAAAGAAGAGGGTAATTGGCATTTATTTTATATGCATATATGATCATTTTTATGGTGTTATCTTAAACATTGTATGTTTAACCATTTATATTTTGATTATGTTAATATCAAACCTATCCTTGAGGCTGTTTATCTTTTGCTGCTATTTTTATATGCCATGAAGTGTTTTGTATCTTTTATGGTTTTTATTAACTGATTAAGGATAATTTTGACTGACTGAACGACCGCCAATGCGAAGCTCTGGCGCACCCAACTCTTCATGCTACAGCGACAGTCAGTGACAATCGACAACGCAAGATCTGCACTTTGCTCTACATCAATAACCCACAGTGACTGGCAATGCAAAGCTCCAGCAATGACGGTCCATGACGCCCAACTGCCTCTTCACGCTACAGCGACGATAGCCTGAGCTACCCGACCTACTCTTCGTGCTACAGCAACGATCATCTAGCATGCTCTTCCTGCTTCTCGTGGCCTCCTCGACTGCGAATAGAACTCTTTGCGCTGGACTTTGAGAAGCTACGTTTTTCAGATGGACAAATCTGGTCCCTGTATCCGGTCTGCTCCACTCGCCATCACGCTCGGCCTGAACCTGTGACTTTCCCTTGGTTTAGCACGACTAGAGGACCGCAAGTGGTGCTTTGTGCTTTTAGGTACTATAACTACCCAAACTTTTAAAATGTAATATGTCCGGTTCTTCCGATTGGATTTTTGATGTTTTGGTACAATTTTATTTATTAAAATAAATGCTATTGTTCAAAATATGTTTATAATTTTTCTTGTGTTTTGTTTTCATTGTATTACGGCTTGTATGCTGCATAAATCTTTTACTCAGTGCCTCAAAATTAAGCCTGACTGCTTTGTACCAAGCTACCAGAGGGTTATGCACGAGTTAATTTAGTGACTTTTGTGGTTCATCCTGACAAGGATTGTAGTTGATGCTCTCAACCAATAACCTGATTTCTTACAGTTCGGTTCTTAGCTACTTTTTTAAAAACATATATATTGTGCTTCTCTAATAATAATCTCTAAACTGCTTTTGAGATCTAGAAGTCTCTAATCCTTCATTTCACTTGTCTCTCACCCTTTCATTTGAATGAAGCATCCCCCCAAGTGCGTATAGATGCATACCCTTCGCAGCCTTAGGGCATGTATGTGCGCCACATGTGCACACATACATATTTCAGGGGTGCAACACGGTGCCCTTTTGACACCCTGTTACCCTTGAAATTGCCTTCTCATTTTACGATTGTCAAATTGCGAATCGCAAAATGAGAGTGCCTTCCTATTTATTCCTATGGGCCTCCTAGCCCATAGGAATGAATGGGAAGGTATTCCTTAATTGCGATTAGCAATTTGCTAATCGCAATTAAGGAATGCCAAGGAATCGCAAAACATTTTGAATTTTTATTACATCCCGTTTTGTAATTCTCAAATAGCGATTCCCTAAAAATCGCTATTTGAGAATCGCAAAAAACGGAATTTGATACATATGCCCCTCTGTAACCTACATAGTTTAGGCTCTCTTTCCATTGAAAATTGCTCTGTTTGCACAAAGTGCAAAGACTACAATATTGCATTTGTTTCGTCCGCCTGTGCTTCTCTGCTTCCAGGCGATGCTCGCCTCACAGGCTTCTTTCCTTTGGTACATGAATTCCAAGGCGGAATAATAACTTCTCTTTTGAGCAGTCTCTTGAAATGGCGCAATTCACCTTTAACGATGTAGCAAATAATTTGTTTTCGAAGAAAGATCCTGATTTGCTTGTTGCCCGTTTGGCATCAATAGTCCCACACAAGCATTTTGTAATCCCTACTAGGCCAAACAGTGGGGCGGTAAAACTCCACATGGGCCGCACCGGGGGTGGGAGATGTGCTCTTTTACAAGTTTTATGAGAACATCACACACTCCTATATTATTGTTACATCAAATAAATCGTAATCACATTTGGTTCAGAAAACACTATTTTGGGTCTTAGTCACTCAAATACAATTACAGAAAAAGCAAGGAGGCCAAGAGCAGCTATTCATATCTGAAGGCCTTGTAAATATGTGAACTGCAGAAAACAAACTACAGTATTTATGGCTGGTGATGACAAACATTCTCCCTTTAATTGCTGTCTCCCAAGACACATGAACTGTGGTAAAAGCACTTCCTGCAGGTTTGTGTGTGTAAAGTGTTATTGTGTCCAACAGAAGTTCTCCTACCAAGGCAAACCACTGGGGGAGAAGTGGGCAACCCTGTCTGGTACTTCTAGATAGCCTATATAGTGGAGAGCTTTGCCCATTGATCCTGGTAAATGCTGTGAGGAAGGAGTATGGGCCATGACCTTGTCTATCATTTTTGGTCGAAGCGGAATCTTTTCCAGAACCGCTCAAAGCCCAACTGACCCTATCAAATGCTTTCTCAACGTCTAGTGCAGGGGTCTCCAACCTTTTCTGTAGTGAGAGCTAATTCTGCTCAAGGAAAGTCCTGCTGAGCTACTAGCATATTTTATCACTATATAATGCTGATTAACATTACACTATGACCACCCTAAGCACAATTATCAGTAGTAACCACCCAAACATTCCAGGTGAAGTTATCAGCAGAATACTAGAAAACGTTTATCAATTTTAAATGTTTGTAATCAAGTAAAATTCAAATCATCACATGCTGTGTGCCACAAAGGGTATTACCACAGAGTAAGTCTCCCCAACTCAAATTGAATTACCATTGAGCAACAACTTTAAATACTTTGTCTTCATTAGCATATTAGTTTTTGAAAATACACATGTTTCTATCAAAATCACTTTCCACTTTGAGCAATCAAACTCAATTTTCCAGAAGAAAAACCTTTTCTGAAAAAGCATAATTTTTTTCAAAAATCAATTCAGTTTTCATTGTTAGAAAATACACAGTCCCTAAACATCAGCGTTCTGTTTTCATTGAGTACCGCCATGTAAAAATGCCTCTCATGGACAAATTATGCTTCAAATACCCAGGTATTGTAATCATAGGCCATGCTTGCTCACCATAACACTAAGATTGCCCCCGTTATGCTAATAATGCCCACCATTAAACCAGGGCTACCACTGTGCACAGTTGGATGCCCAACATATATCAGTTATGGCCATTATTATGAGAGAAGCGGTTGCCACTCTGTCAGGAATGGCTAAAAGCAGGCCAGTCATGCTCTTAATATGTCAGTGATGGCAGCAAGTATGTAATTACTAGACTTGTATGCCCAAAATAGTCAAGGACAAAAATATTATGGCTATGGCACAATTATACCATGAACTGGTGCAATCGCGTCAGAGATAATACTCTTATGATGGGGACCAGCATACATATTTGGCAGTCCTTGACACTGAGTAGCTTTAAGGAATCAACACTGTTTATTAGGGAAGGACACAATGTCACGCACCCACACAAAAAATGAATGTGATGCTTTTAATTTTCTCTACCCTGGATGCATACTCTCTTCTCCTCAGCTCTTTGGTTGATCATGCTCCCAACTAACACATTTTCACTCTAGTTCTTGCAGTCACACCCTTTGGTGGGTCAGCCCTGGTTACTGCTGCTACTATTCTTTGATGTCACACACAGTGCGACTGATAGAGCAGGGCGTATAACATGGCCAATCTCCTTCTTAGGTAGATTTAAAGTGGATAAAGATGGTTCATGTGGCAGACCCATAGGCCAACGACGCAGCTTCCACATGCTTCAACACCCTCCGCATACTCCGCAAGAGCTTCAAATGGACCTTCCCCCCCTCAAAATCCAGGAAGGCCGTCACCCTTGCACTCATCACCAGCAGGCTGGACTACGGAAACACCCTCTATGCCGGAATCAACAAATCTCTACTCCACAAACTTCAGTCTGTCCAGAACGCCGCAGCCAGACTCCTCCTCCGCATCCCATGACAAGACCACATCAACCAGCAAATACGAGACCTCCACTGGCTCCCCGTTGAAAAAAGAGTGAACTTCAAGCTGCTCACACACACCTACAAAGCCCTTCATCACACCGGACCCCAATACCTCAACGAAAGAATCTCCTTCTACACCCCTTAATGAAACCTCCGCTCCGCTGATCAGGCCTTGGCCGAAATCCCCTGCATCCACAGAACCAGAACAGGAGGCAGACCCTTCTCCTACATCGCTGCCAAGACCTGGAACGAACTCCCCCTCAGCATCAGATGAAGCCCCACACTGAAAGCATTCAGGAAGAGCCTCAAGACCTTGCTTTTCAAATGACTGGAGATGCCCAAATCCCCCTCCCCCTCCCCCTCCCCCACCAGCCCCCAGCGCCTTGAGACCCTCACAGGTGAGTTGTGCGCTCTATAAATCCCTGATTGATAGGCCACCACAGTGTGTGTTTGAATGTTATCAACAGGCCCTGCCATTGGTTTGGCTGTCTGTAACTCTTAAGGGTAGTGAAATGAGCATTGCTGCCTTCTTTAATATAGACAGAATCTCTCAGATTGGCTTGGTTTAGCTTCACCTCTGAGAGCTAGTTCGAGGGTGCTGGTGAGCTACCAGTAGCTCCCGAGCTACTGGTTGGAGACCCCTGGTCTAGTGAAAGCTTTAGAGCTGGTGTGTTATGTATGTGTAAATTTTCGCTCTGAAGGGAAACGCGTCTAATAATATATGTCGCTTGGTATTGCTTTATAAACCCCACCTGATCTGGTTCAAAGAGGCCAGGGAAAAGGGGTTCAAGTCGATATGAGAGAATTTTGGTGTACAGCTTTGCTTCCGAGTTGAGAAGTTCTCTTGGTCAGCAAGAGGCACATGTGGTTGGGCCCCTACAGTGTTTGGGAATCAATGAAATGTCTGCCTCACACATTGCAGGAGTGAAATATGTGTCGCCAGAGAAAGTGTTATTAATTAATTATTTTGCAGATTTATATAGTGTGGCTTATCACCGGTGAGGATATCCAGGCGCTGTCCATGGGCACGAGGGAGATTGGGTGTTAAGTGCTGATAAGTGTTACACACCTTTAGCAAGTGCTCTTGCAGTTATAGGAAGAAGATTTAATAGAAGGTGGGAGGGAGGACATCCAGTCTGGGTGCTTTCCCCAGTTACATGGTGCAAAGGACTTTTTACAGTTTAGCAATATCTATACGCGATTTGAGTACTTACGTAAGAGCAGCGTCGTGATTGGTCTGAGTATCCTATTTGGATGCTCAGGCAGTGCCTAGTAGCCTGGGCATGTTCTCAATGGGGCTGTGAAACACAGCCCCATGGAGAACATGCTAAGTGCGCATGACGGTTTGGCTGGCCCTAGAGGTCCGGCCAAACTGTCATGTGCACTTAAAGGAGTGCAAACCAATCCTCCCATGCTCTGGTTTCACCGAGCCCAGCCCCGCCCTGACTCCCGCATAGGAAACTAAAATGATAATAACTTTCTGTTATAATCATTTTATTTTTATATTTTGAACTGCTGCTACAGCATTGGGGCGCTGCTCCTCCACCTTAGCGGAGGAGCCGCTACTGGCTCTACGAACACGTATTTCACGTGCCAGCATCATTCCAACTTTGTCACCATTGTTGTAGAAACTCTGTTTTAACAAAATCAGGTCTTATTCTGCTTTATTTGTTCTATGGGTACGTAGTTGCCCTTACAGTATGCCCATATGTCTTTGGGTGCGTTTGAAGGGGCTTGCTTAGCTATCTGTTCGAGTGCTCGTATTTCTGCAGTCAGTTTGTGTTATACAAGGGGTGCCTCACGCACTCTGGCCATTTCAATTGTGGTAATAACACCTCTGAACATGGCTTTAAACCCATCCCACAGATTATTGTGTGGTGTGCCTGAGAGTGCGTTATAGATGAACTATTCCTTTGTTATCTCTTGGAACTGATTCTCTGTCCACTGGTTCTCGAAGAAACTGTGAATTTATTCGCTACTTGGGAGTGATTTTTGCTACCTCGTGTTTTGCCTCCACGATAAAACTAGAGGAGCCTGGTCTGATATAGAAAATATAAAAAATGCTAAATTCAAAGGCAACATTTTCAAGAAACGTAGTGCAGGTTAATTTGTTTCCTTATTGCACAAAGACCCCTATTTAGTCTAAGAGACTTTTCAAGTTAAATCCAAAACTGTTTTGTTTTATATTCCATCAGTACATAGAGTATAATGTTACCCATGTCCAACTGCTCAATTATAGGGATTTCATCCTCTATATAAGTTCCAAGACAGAGTTGCCAGAATGTTTTCAGGTGTAACATACACATTTCTCACAAAAAATACCACTGCAGGCCTGAACCTGTAAGTTACATACCTGCTATGACTTTATTGGCCAGATGTTCAAAGGTATTTTGTGTTTGAACACTGTGTTATTTTCAAAATCGCTGGGGTTGCAGTCACTAAATGCCTTTTTTCAAATGTACAAAATCCATTTTACGAATTGGCACAGATTTTCTGGAACATAAAATGGCCTTTGCAACCCATACAGAATCGCAATTTGGAAGATACATTAAAGGGGCGCTCCTTACAAATTGTGATTTTTTTTTTTTATTGTATATTTCAATGCTTTGCGATCACATTCCCTATTGTAATCCATTGACCAGTTATACACTCTACAAATGAGGTAGGAACTGATTTGCAAAGCCGAACGGGTCGTTTGGGACCCATTCCCCACACAGAATCATGGTGGCTGCCTCAGGAGTTAGCAGTGCCCAGGGAACTACTGCCCGCTGTCCCTGGTGCGTTCAAAAACAGGAAACATTTATTTCTTTTGATAGCAGCACAAATTCTATAGTGAAACTCGACATCCTTAAAACAAGCATTGGCATAGCCAATAGGTCTCGCCTTTGGAACCTTATAAGTGTTTAGCCATGCAACAGTTGCATAACTAAATACTTATAAGGTCCCAAAAGCAAGCCCTATTGGCTATGCAAAGCGGCCCTGCGGCCGCGAAAGTGAAAGTAATCGCGGTAAAAGCGGCGCGTGCGCGCGCCCACGCACGTGCACTGTAGCTCTAGGCTGGCCTGGTAGCACTTTTTGGAGCCCTCTCAATAAGTCTCGCCAGACCAGCGCATGCGCTGGGTCAGGCGAGACCTAAAAAACAAATTTCTGTGTGGGAATGGAAACACAGGGATGGTCGTCTGCAGTCCCTTGCAGCCCTTCACCCTTTTGGTTGTAGCTAATCACAGAGTCGCAAATTGCGTCCTACCTAATTTATTATTCATTAAGTACCTCATGGATATTCATTCTGCAGCTTTTTGAAAACGGTGATGTCAACTACCCACCAAACAGTATGTAGGTTGGTTCACAAAATCAGTGTCCATCGTCAAAAAGTAGGTGCACAATTTGCGACCACTTTTTGCAAATGGACTCCTAGTACCTCTGGCCCTACATCTCCTCTATTCCCCTGAGACTATAAATACCTATTATAGGTTGTAAAAGTAGTTCAAATCTTTGGTAACAAAATGTGCCATTGTTTTTATAGTTATTGATCTTATTTTTATTTTAGTTGGTCTTTTCCCAAAGACCTTCAAACAAGTGTGTGAATAGCTTTTGACATTTTGAGATTAGTGTGGCAGTGTCTAAGACATTCTTTATCAATCTTTTTATGTGTCTGTGTTCTGTAATTCCCAGAAAACAGGCTGATTGTGGGTTTTATTGATCCCCCAAAAAGGTGCTATGTCTAGACACCACATACAAACCTTCGCAGACCAAGAAGTTACTACATTCTACATTGCTCTTTGTGCAACTATAACAGCAGCATTTATGCAATTTGTAAAACATTCAAGTGGTAGTTCGGAATACAGTCTACAAGTGCATTAGGAAAATGTTATTGTTCTTGCTTGGATGCAATATCTGTAGACACAAGTAAGCAAAAGATCATAGCTTCTGTACCATCTGTACAGTTACTGGGATCTAGCACAGTCTGCATTTTGTATATGTTATGTCACCTGCATATTTTGCAGGTATTGCAATTGTTTAAAAATATCGGTATTCCTGATTTATTTTGCTTCTTGCAGTTACTTGTAGGGCTACGGTCCAAATCTCACTGGAACAACCAAATACAATTTATTGTTAAAAAAAAAAATCATAGCTTCCCCAATATCATGCAATTTTTGGAGGGAACACGTCTCTTGCGTGATACTGTTCAATGTGTCAATTGACGCCACGCAATGTTGAGAAAGGGTCCTTTTGATATGTGAAGTCACTACAATGGCTGCACATCCTAGGGGTTTCATAGGGATAAATAGATTGTGGGAAGTGCAGGCAGTGGAACTTCATCATGGAAGCAAGGATGCCATGAGTTCCCAATCGAGGGCAGAGTTGGCCGATATACAGAGCTCAATCCAACATGGTGGTTTCATGAAAGACAATTGTTGGAACTTACCAGTACAAGATGTGCAAAGTCTCTTCTTTTGAGGTAGGTTCCCACCTCCTTGTATTGCACACACAAAACAATAGGGTGTGTTACAGGGTGCTCAGTCTGAGAAGACCTTGTCTGAACGTGCTGATTCAGAATTATTTCAGAAATAATCAATCATACACTTTTTGTGTGTGGAAGAATGCCTTTTCATTTATTTTGATTCATATTTCCATTTGGGTATCCAAAATGTCATTAAATACTTCAGTACATTTTGAGAAATCCTTCATCATTGAGCTAAATTATACCTACTTCATCTTAACGGTCCACAAATGTTGCTGAATCAAGGAAGTCGTTCCTATGGGCATCTGCTAGGTGATAGAGAAGTGTAACTTCCTGTTTAGGCTTATAAAGGATGGTGGTAAAAATGCAAGATGTTTTGCACAGCTTTAGTTCCCTTATTTTTCGACTCCCTATTTGCCCGGTTGCTATTTATTCTTGTCCCTGATTTTTCCCAGCAGGTTAGATTCTTCCTTTAGAATTATGCTCTTTCATTTTGTTGCCTTGCTTAGCACCGTTTGCGATTATTGTTGTTTTTCATTGGCAGTTTGGAGCAATTTCCTTATGGGTCTTTTGACTCTGTACCTATATCTTGCTCAGCTCTTTTCTCAATCTGATATCATGGTGAGCTTGATGCCTTGATGATTTCATCAACAGTCTCCATCTTCAGTCAAGAACCAAATAGATTGCCAAAAGAGATTTTTCCCCCTGTGTGAGTGTTTATTCCTAGCTGTAACCCTCTAAAGGAGACTCTATAATATTCAATGCAGGGTGGCACTATGGCAACAGGAGGAGACATTTTGACTTGATGTGCACTAGGTCAGTGCAAATCAGGTTCCCAGGGCCTGTGTTCTTTCCCAAAACTATACCCTTAAACCAACAATTGGCACATCGTTGGCCACAGGTAAGCCCCTTGTAAAAGGTACCATAGGTAGCAAGGGCACTGTGACCAGTGAAGGCCTCTAAGAGTGCAGCACCTATTGTAACACTCTTGGGGACCCTGCACCCTAACACCCACACACTGCCATTGCAGGCTGCGTGTTTTGGTGCAGAGAAAAGTAAAGAGTCAACATGGCACATATCTTTGTGTGCCATGTCTGCAACCCTCTGCATAGGGCCTATGCAATTCACCCCTCTAGCGGGGAGTCCTAGCCCCCAAGTGAGGGTGTAAGTGAGTGAGCCCTGCACCCCTACTGTGTCTAAGTCCATTCTTAAACATTGTAAGTGCAGTAAAGCCATAAAGAGTATATGGTCTGGAAGTTGGTCATTACGAACTCCACAGCTCCATACTGGCTTTACTGAAAACTGGGAAGTTTGGTAGCATACTTTTCACCACATTAAACCCACACTGATGCCAGTGTGGGATTTAATGTAAAATGCACTCAAAAGGCATCCTAGAGATGCCCCCGAAAAACGACCAGCCCTAGTGTGGTTCCTGAATGGCTGCCCGCCATTTGCTAACACCAGACAGATTTCTGGATTCCTGGGTAGAGGGCCTTCGCTCTATGGGTCCAGAAACAAAGCCCATTCTGGGAAGAGATGTCATGTCTCCGCCCCCAGGATGGGCTGGGTCCATGAAGAGGAAGCTTCAATGGCCTTCCGCCTTTGTAAGCTGTCCCTGCCTTTTGCTGCCCCCAACAACTGGCTCCCACCAGTTCTGGCCCCCACTTTGAGTGGGAGAATCAGCGAGCAAACCGAGTAAGGAGGAGAGGTGTGCCCTCTTTTGTAAACCCCACACCTCAGGTGGGGGAGGCGAGGTATTGCACACATCTCAGTCTCCTCCATCTTGAAGATGAGGGGACCCAGACAATTAGGGAGAGAGAGGCTTATGCCTCCCACCCACTGAAGGGTGGCATAATAGTGGGTGAACCCACCCCATGGAATGGTTGGTCTCGACCTGCACACCCCTGTAAACGTCCACTAAATTTAGTATTTAGGGGTGACCCTGAACCTTGCATCCTCCGATTCGAGGAAGAAAGTAGAAGGACCGAAGAGCCATGCTGACACAGGAACAAGAGAACACCATATGCTTTGGACCCCAGCTCTACCGGCCTGTCCCGACTCTGACCTGACTACAGGGGCATTTACACTGCAGCCTGCATTAAGCAGGTCCTGGACTGGGCGATGCTTCTGTTGGTGGGAAGAACAGTAAGTGGGGAAACCTCGGCATGTCCAGCAGTCCCCCAGAGGCCAGAAGACCTGCCCTTCGCTCACATTAAAGACTCTGTCTCCCGTGAGCATCAGATTTGCTCAGCAAAGACTTCAAAAACAGAACCTAGATCCAGGTGGCTCTGCGGTTGTGCACCACTCTGCACCAGACACCCATGGCCCGAGGTTTAGTGGCCCAACACCAAGAGGAGGTTTCCTCAGCAATCCTGACCTGGGATCTGGTGATCCACGACCACCCTAAAGCTTCAAGCCGACGTCTGCAGCCTCAACCTAAAGGGTCCCCTCAACCGCAACCGGAGCTGGTAAGAAGACCCGATGCCAAAAGATACCCCTGCACCTGACGCCCATGGCCTTGGGTGTCCCAACCGATCACGTCCAGGCATTCCTCAAAACTCCAACTTACCTCTCCTGCCGGTCGTCACCTCCAGGAAGCCTCCCTGACCGAGCCTTTAGCATCTTTTCCAAACCATCGATTTACATTGCAATCCACAGGGTCCCCGACATCTTCTTGGCACTCTGCATCTGGTCACCTCCGTGCTGCTGGCGGTGCAGCTCCTGTGTTGATTGTTGGCCCCTGGAGTGCTGACCTTAACCCCAGGAGCCTCGCTCCCTCAAACGAGTCGCCTCCTCGTAAGCAGCCTCAACCGAAGTCCCCCTTCGCCCCTTTGGCTAATATTGGGCCCCTGCACTCTGCACCCGGCTGCCCCAGTGCCCCTGGTGGTGCACTTTGAGTGCCTAAGTGGACCTTAAGAAACCTTGGTCCTAACTCTCAAACCCACACTTATAAGTCATTTAGTTTTCTGTAAACCGTTAGCACTCTTTTTCCCATAGGGACCAATGTAACGAGTTTTCTGTTCCTAAAAATGTCGAAGTTTTGACATGTGTTTTGTATGGAAGAAAAGTAACTGTATGTTAAAGCTGAAAACGTCTTACTTACCTTTGTATTGTAGGATCCAAGGTGTGATATCTAGGCATATCACCCCGAGTAGCTGATGCAATCCAAAAGTAAGGCAAAAGTAATCAAAACTAATTTCTATGTCATTTAAACTGTTTTTAAAGCATATACAAACCTGTAATGATTGTAAATCTATTCCCAATGCATTTCCTTCTAAAATTTTACAATTGAAAGTACATTGTACCGAGTTCTGCTTGGTTCTAGAAACAAAACATAAGTATACCTTTTTTATACTTACACAATTGGTCTGAATTTTGTCTCTGTAATCAGTCATTGATTGAGTAAATACAATAAATGCTTAACACACCCTCCTGATAAGCCAAACCAGTCACCCACACTACCACAAAGAGAGCTGCTAGTGATTATCTAATTCAGCCTCTGCTGTACCTCTGGGGATCCCCTGGACTCAGTGTACCTTACTTTGGTACAGTATATCCTGAGCCAGCTTCCTACACTTAGTACTTGAGAATAATTGACTGCCAGCTGTTCCTGTAATGTAAATCCCCAGGACATAATAACTATGCAGAACTTCCCCGTGAAAAGCCTGCAATATGGGCAGCATGGCTAACCATGGTAGGACCACTATGATTTCAAATATTGTGCATATTGAACTATTGATTCAAAGAAAGGAGTGTATTTGGAATACCCAAACAAAAGCATAGAACACAGCTGACTAAGGGGCTGATTTATGGTTTGGGGGGGAAAGGGGTACTCTATTGCAATGGTAATGGAGTACACTTCTGCCAAACTCTCAGTCTGTCTGCCCACCTTAGAGGTGGGCAGACCGCCGGGTGTATGCAGATAGACTAAATTTACTCCAGACATCTGGCACCTTAGTCTCGTTGGCTATCAAATTGATTTGCATGTGGTTGGTCCCTTCCTGCAGCAGCACAGACTAGCTAAATAATAATGGCATGGAGTTGTCAGGAAAGCTCCCTCTCCTCCTGGCATTCATCTGTTTATTCATGCAAACCCTTTAACAACCTCCACAGTTTGTCCTCACTATGATAACGTCTGTGGAATGTTCTACCTTCCGTTTCTATATTTCGGACCCGTTGGTGAGATTAAGATTGTATGCAGTTGTGGGACTAAGGTTATGCAATTCATTATTTTTATATAAGCCTGCATTATAAGTTGCCATCTTGAAAGTACTAGACATTTTCTTTGGTTTGTAAGTTTTTTTTATTCCTGCAGTTCAACATTTTCAATAAGGAAAAAGTAGCTGATGAAACCAAAGTGTGTTTGGGATTATAGTTAATCATGTGTGTTAAAAAAGACCTACCAATGCCGTAAAGGGCTCCATGGACACTGATCTTTAGTGTTAGCATCATCTATTGGAGATATCACTAGTGCCAGCACTGCTTGAACCTTGTTTGTGCATGACAGAAACAACAAACCCCTGTATAAACTATGAAGTAGTTAGAAACTTGATATGGTCGTATTGTTTATCTGCAGACTTAATTTCAGGTCTAGGTCAATAAAGTCTCCAAATTCTTCTCAGACAGTGGGATAGGCAGGGGCCAAGAGTTGCAACTGAACACATTTCAGTGTTCCCTGCTTGACTCAACTATCAAGATTATAGGTAGCGCATAAATGGCCAGACTGGAAACCTGGGCCACAGAGAACTTAATAATTTCAGAGGTCCAGTATGGCTTCCGTCGGGAGATGGAGGACTATTGAACAATGTCTCAATTTATATCTTCCAATTGGCAAATATACAAAATCCAAGTGGTTATGGTCCGCTTGGCATTTATGGACCTGAGCTGTGCCTTCGATAAACTCAATAGATTAACACTCTGGTTCATCAGTGCAGAAATGGGGGTGGAGGAGTCCTTAATTTCTCTACTCAGAGCCATGCACACTGACATCACAGCTAGGGTATGTCACAGCCTAAATGTGCATGACTAATTAAGGCTAAAAGAGGGTTGCACCAAGGCTGTGTCCAAATATTATAGACAATTTTGTCAAAACAGATGTTGGGTACACCTGCTCCCATTTTGATTAATTTGCATGGTCAATCATTTGACATTTCTGCCTCTAGTTTGATTTTATTTTTCACCATTTAGGGAAATACCACCTAAATTTACTCCTGGATTGATAATTTCGATAACATCCCCTTGTTGGTAAATTACCATTACTAAGACTGTGCCCTGGCACCATCCTAGTTACACTGTACATTAACTGATTTTAGGACTACCTAATGAGCATTAAGAAAGATGAACCGTAACTGGCCAATCGCCCAATTCTGGTCCTTATTTATTGTATTTTTTTAATTACTTTATTAGCATTTGTTAATAACCAAGAGATCTGATATTGTACAGTATAATGACCAGCTTATACAGAAAGAAAACAAAGTAAAAGTAGAAACAATCTTCAGCGCATCATGCCACAGTAAGTCTTATCCACTGTAACCGCACAATTCTGGTCCTTATATATGCAGACGTTGCAGTCCTGTTGGCCTGGACTACAAATGGTCTGCAAGGACTTCTGGATGGTTTATTGGTTTTATGAGGGACCTGGATTTACCCATTAATCTAAATAAGTCATACACAATGATATGGGGACTAAACAACACAAGAAAGCGTGCCCTTTTATGTTGACAAGACTTGTGTTGGGCGGATGCACAGCTTCCCTTATTTGGGCATCCCATTCCATTCTATGGTTGGATGAGGTTATTTACACACACCAAAAGGCATCAGCAGTTCTCTGGATCGATTTAGGCCCTTTTCAGATATGCTCAGGGGGAAACAAGCCTATTAAAGATAATGCTGACCATACGCAACAGTATATGTATGTCTGTTGTACCTGGGCACCTAGCCTACCACTTGCTTGTGGCCTCCAGTTGTTGCTTTTTCCAGCCTGATCCAGTTACCACCATTTGACCAAGTAATACTTCCACTGCCTGGGATTTCCCCACTGGGTTTTCCCACTTACTGTTCTTCCCACCAACAGAAGCATCGCCCAGTCCAGGACCTGCTTAATGCAGGCTGCAGTGTAAATGCACTAGTAGGCACCTGGGTACCTAGCCTGCCACTTGCCTGTGGCCTCCTGTTCCTGCTTGTTCCAGACTGATTTAGTTTCCACCGCTTGACCAAGTGACACTTCCGCTGCCTGGGTTTTCCTGCTCACTGTTCTTCCTGCCAACGGAAACCCCACCCACCCAGGGCCTTCTTAATTCGGGCGGCAGTATAACCACGCTAGTATACACCTGGGAACCTAGACTGCCATTTGCCTGTGGCTTCCAATTCCTGTTTGTAGTAGCCTGATCCAGTTGCTGCTGTTTGACCAAGTGAGACAGCTGGTGCCCTGGTTTTTAGTCCCAGGATTTCCCCATCCACCGTTCTTCCCATCAACAGAAACCCGACTCACCCCAGGACCTACTTAGTGCAGGCTGCAGCATGACCACATCACTGGCAAGCCCATCTGTGCCTGTCCAGACCTGGACCGTGCCCAACACCTTGACCCCTGGCCCTCCCGCCCCCATAGATACACAACCGTCGCCGAGCTCTACCCCCTCGATGCCGCAACAAACAAGGCCACTGTGCGACCCATGCTCCACAGTAGGACCTTTCACCTACACCCACTGCCACTTCCCCTGCCACAGCCCACACACCATCCCACCTCCAGCCCAAACCCCAAAACACCACAGACACCACCTGAACATAAACTCACTCGCATGCCCCCTTCTCATCACTCACTCACTATGCAAACACACTCCCAAGATTTGGGACCTCATCTCCACCCTCACACCTGATGTCCTCTTCCTCACTGAGACCTGACTCAACCCCACTTCCGCATCTGACATCGCCAGAACAATACCCGAAGCATACAAGATCACTCACTAAAACTGCATCAGCAAGCCTGGAGGATGGATCGCTATCATACACAAGGAATCTATCCAATGCACCTCCAAAACTGATGACATCATCCCAACATGGAACACCTCAACTTCCAACTCCAAACAGACAGCAAAACCTCCATCAGGGGCACCCCACCTACCGACCTCCATGACCACCCCCAGCCTTCTGCAACTTCATTGCCGACTTCATTGCCCCCTCTCTATAAACTTCAACCACCACATTTTCCTCAGCGACCTCAACTTCCATTTCAACGACCACAATTTAATCAATACTACCAACCTCCTCAACAGCATGAACAACATAAGACTCATTGAACTCATCCATAACCCCACTCACACCACAGGCCACACACTAGACCCCATCTTCACCTCCATTGACTGCATCTGGTACAGCCATGCCACAGAACTCACCTGCACCGACCACTCCATCATCCACTTCAACATCACCAGCTCACGGCTTCTGCCCTTGTCTGCGGAACACCCCCACCGCAGCTGGAGCAAATTCTCACAGAACACATGGATGAATGCCCTCAGCACCGAACCACCCACCGCATCTGCTCCAACAACATAGAATACAACGTCAGAAACATCAACAATTGGAACACCAACTTAGCTGATTGTATTGCTCCCATTGACAACAGCACCACAGAAGGGCCACTAAGCAGGCTAGCTGGTACACTTAAGCCCTCAGAACCACTAAATGACACTGTAAATAACAGAAAAGGATATGGCCCACATGCAAAGACACGACCGACTAGACTGCCTTCAAGACAGCACTCGACCTCTACCATAGATAGTTGAGAGAATCAAAGAAAAGTCCTTATCTTCACGCATCCAACCAAGCTCCAATAACAGAAAAGAACTCTTCAACATCTTCAAAGAATTCTCCAACCCCTCAGATGCAACAAACCACATTACCTCCGCACAGGAACTCTGCGACAACCTTGCTAACTTATTTCACTATAAGATAGCCAACATCTCCAGAAACTTCAAACCCCAGCCCAAGACCACTGACTTCTCCAAGCAACACAATGACCCAGCTACCACCACAGACATCCGGATAATCAAATGGAGCCAGCTCGCTCCACAGGATACAGCCTCCATCATGAACTCAGGGGCATCTTCAAACTAGGTGAAGCCAGAATCAGCCACGTACTCACCACCTTGTTCGACATCTCAATTGCCACAGCCACCTTTCCCGAGGACTGGAAACATGGAGAAGTCAACACCCTACTAAAGAAATCATCGGCAGACCCCAGTGAACTCAATAACTACCGACCAATCTCCCTGCTCCTGTTTCTGACCAAAGTATTAGAAAAAGCCATCAACCAACAACTCTCCTCACATCTGGAATGAAACCTCTCCTCCCAATCCGGATTCTGCAGCAACCACAGCACCAAGACAGCCCTCATAGAGGCTGTCAATGACATCCAAGTCCTACTCTCTCCTGCTCTGATCCTCCTAGACCTCTTGGCAGTCATTATTATGATCTGCCACCACACACTCATCAAAAGGCTGCACAATATAGGCATCCAAGGAGCTGCTCTCAGATGGATCATCTCTTTCTCACTGTAAGAACGCAAAAAGTCCGCCTTACATCCTTCACCTCCAAGCCCAAGCAAATCATCTGTGAAGAACCCTAAGGATCCTCGCTCAGGCCACCCTCTTCAACACTCATATGACACCTCTGGCCAGCATCGTCAAAACCCGAGGAATCAACATCATATTCACGCCGACGACTCTCTCTCTCCGAAGTCACCATCAACACCAAAACTAACTTCCACAATTGCATGACAGACCTCGCCAACTGGATAAAGGACAACTGCATGAAGCTCTACAAGAGCAAGACCGAGGTACTGATCTTCGGAAACAAAAGCTCCCAATGGGATGCATCTTGGTGGCTCTCAGAACTGGGACCTACTCCTACCCCCATTGACCACGCTAGGCACATAGGCATCATTCAGGACAACAAGCTAACCATTGTGACTCAGGTCAACTCTGTCTCCTCCTCCTGCTTCTTCATCCTCTGCATGCTTTGTAAGATATTGAAATGCAGCCAGGTCCTCCTCTCAAGCCAACCGGACTATGGCAGCGCTCTCTTTGCAGGGATCGCATCTGACCTCCGACCACTACAGACCATACAGAATGCCGCAGCTAGACTCATCCTGGTTCTCGCTAGACCAATCCACATCACCCATACCTCAAGGAACTCCACTGCTCCCTTTACAGAAAAGATGCCAGTTCAAGCTCCTGATCCACGCATACAAGATCCTACACAACTGCGGCCCGCAAACTTGAATCGCTGCCTGAACTACCACCAGCCCACCAGACACCTCCGCTTCCCTTTCTCTAACTCTCACCCCCTGCATTAGATGTAGCAGATGCAGAGGTTGCGCCTTCTCCTACCTTTCAGCGAAGACATGGAGTGAGCTACCCTTTCATCTCTAGACCTCCCTATCTCTTACAGAGTTCCGAAAGTCCCTGAAGACCTGGCTATTTGGCTAATCAACTTGACCCTTCCAATGCCTGGATACCGTCACAGGTGACAAGTAAAGAACGGTGATGGATTAAACCCAGATCAGTTGACTGGGGGTGAGTGCTTGCAATGTTCAACACTCCGTCCATCATTTCCTTTGGTTTTTGCTTTGTACGCCATAAGTTGGCAGGGTATGCTCAGACGTGAGTCCCTTGCTCACTTTGCCACTGGATTCAAGCAAGCCTGGCTGAAGACGGCTGAAATGCCAGAAACCAGTCCTAGGAAGCTTGTTTCCGGTCCAGGGAAGACATGGCTTGGCAGTTCGGGCTGGACTGTTCCCATGAGGCACAGGGTCAGACTGATTTGCATATGGCCATGTCTGAACTGGGGTGGCAGAGTGGGCTAAAGAACGGTGATGGATTAAACCCAGATCAGTTGACTGGGGGTGAGTGCTTGCAATGTTCAACACTCCGTCCATCATTTCCTTTGGTTTTTGCTTTGTACGCCATAAGTTGGCAGGGTATGCTCAGACGTGAGTCCCTTGCTCACTTTGCCACTGGATTCAAGCAAGCCTGGCTGAAGACGGCTGAAATGCCAGAAACCGGTCCTAGGAAGCTTGTTTCCGGTCCAGGGAAGACATGGCTTGGCAGTTCGGGCTGGACTGTTCCCATGAGGCACAGGGTCAGACTGATTTGCATATGGCCATGTCTGAACTGGGATGGCAGAGTGGGCTAAAGAACGGTGATGGATTAAACCCAGATCAGTTGACTGGGGGTGAGTGCTTGCAATGTTCAACACTCCGTCCATCATTTCCTTTGGTTTTTGACAAGTAATGCTCTACATATCTAGTGATTGATAGATTGGTCTCATATGTAGTAGGGCTCTGGTCTCATATGTACCAGGGCTCTGGGGACACTCAGAGGCTGAACCACTGCAGAGAGTGGAGAACAATTTTCTGAGAAGGCTGCTTTTGGTATCCCACAGCTACTCCACCTTGTCTGCCACAGTGAGCTGGGGCTCCTCCAGTTCAAGATCAAATTAAAATATGGCACTTTTATTTGTGGATCTCCATATGGGTCACACAGGAGACCCATTTCTTGCAGGCTGAATTAATGGAATGTTTGTCTCTAGATAAGGCACTCTCTATCCTCTAAATGGTTATATAAAATCCATTTTTGATATCCTGGGCGTTCCAGAGATCTTTTCGGGCAGAGAATCTATGGGACCTAAAGCAAAAGAGAAGGGTAAACAATTGTATTTCAATCATTGTGAAAATGTTAAATTGGCGACTGAACAGTGCAAAACGTTGGTGCTATCCTACATGATGATTTATTGACATTCACTGGTCAGAATCCCATCTCCTTTTGTATAAATAATCCTTAGCATAGGCTTTATTTGACACTTTCAGCCTGAACACCATACACAATCTTGTTGTGTTTCCTGATGGCGCCTCCCATTCTAGGAATCGTTTATTATGTCTGTGCGATAACACTTCAAAGCAAAGCACATTGCCCTTTGTTTTATTTTGCACAATGTATTCTGCTTCTAGGAAACATTACTCACTTCCAATTTTAAGACCATTTAACATTAAATAATGTAGGCCACCACTAAAGGCAAGACAGCAGCTTTCAAAAGAAAAGTGTTGGTCAGCTGCCATACATTTTATTCAAAGTGTTTTGGAGACAGTGACGTTTTATGGCAAAACAATTTAAATTAAAGTGAAATCGTATGTCTTTGTTTTAATTATAATTCATTGTGAGAGCTTTCTAGTAGAAAATGTTTACGAATTGTAAACTTTTTTGCATACAATCTGTCTAATGTTACTTCTTTTACATGATGATTGCAATTTCTTTTGAATTTGTACTTTTATGATTTTTTTTTAGGTCGATTAAAGATGATGATAGTTGTCCAACGCAGTTGCGTGTTTCCACAGAACTCTTGAAAATGAATTAGAATTCTAATATATTTTTATTTATTTTAGTGTTTTTATAGAGCGCAAACTTGACCCGTTAGGGTATCAGAGCGCTTTACAGAAATTTTAGGATTGTACAAAAAGACTTAGAACCACAAGAGTAAAAAATCACTACAAAGCCCTGAACAGCTGGCTTTATCATTAAATCCAAATGGTCGCACACTGCTGACCTACCTGCGTGTTACCCCAAAGAACTGTGGTCCCTGTAGTCAGCGTCGGCGGATACACCTATGCTCGTGTCGTGAGTGCAAGTGTGAATAGCGTTAGCCATCCCTGGACACGTGTTTCGAGGTAGTTGCCTCTCGTCAGCAGGGAGTAGGAAAGAGTGTAGGGTTGCTGTGTAGGCTGCTAAAATCATTATCAGGTAAAGTACCTCTCGTAACAACGCAGGTGCGTAACCTGAGTCCGTCGACTCCCCGGCTCATGGAGCCACTAAAAAATTAAATCCAAATGGTCGCACACTGCTGACCTACCTGCGTGTTACCCCAAAGAACTGTGGTCCCTGTAGTCAGCGTCGGCGGATACACCTATGCTCGTGTCGTGAGTGCAAGTGTGAATAGCATTAGCCATCCCTGGACACGTGTTTCGAGGTAGTTGCCTCTCGTCAGCAGGGAGTAGGAAAGAGTGTAGGGTTGCTGTGTAGGCTGCTAAAATCATTATCAGGTACAGTACCTCTCGTAGCAACGCAGGTGCGTAACCTGAGTCCGTCGACTCCCCGGCTCATGGAGCCACTAAATAATTAAATCCAAATGGTCGCACACTGCTGACCTACCTGCGTGTTACCCCAAAGAACTGTGGTCCCTGTAGTCAGCGTCGGCGGATACACCTTTGCTCGTGTCGTGAGTGCAAGTGTGAATAGCGTTAGCCATCCCTGGACACGTGTTTCGAGGTAGTTGCCTCTCGTCAGCAGGGAGTAGGAAAGAGTGTAGGGTTGCTGTGTAGGCTGCTAAAATCATTATCAGGTAAAGTACCTCTCGTAGCAACGCAGGTGCGTAACCTGAGTCCGTCATCTCCCCGGCTCATGGAGCCACTAAATAATTAAATCCAAATGGTCGCACACTGCTGACCTACCTGCGTGTTACCCCAAAGAACTGTGGTCCCTGTAGTCAGTGTCGGCGGATACACCTATGCTCGTGTCGTGAGTGCAAGTGTGAATAGCGTTAGCCATCCCTGGACACGTGTTTCGAGGTAGTTGCCTCTCGTCAGCAGGGAGTAGGAAAGAGTGTAGGGTTGCTGTGTAGGATGCTAAAATCATTATCAGGTAAAGTACCTCTCGTAGCAACGCAGGTGCGTAACCTGAGTCCGTCGACTCCCCGGCTCATGGAGCCACTAAATAATTAAATCCAAATGGTCGCACACTGCTGACCTACCTGCGTGTTACCCCAAAGAACTGTGGTCCCTGTAGTCAGCGTCGGCGGATACACCTATGCTCGTGTCGTCGGTGCAAGTGTGAATAGCGTTAGCCATCCCTGGACACGTGTTTCGAGGTAGTTGCCTCTCGTCAGCAGGGAGTAGGAAAGAGTGTAGGGTTGCTGTGTAGGCTGCTAAAATCATTATCAGGTAAAGTACCTCTCGTAGCAACGCAGGTGCGTAACCTGAGTCCGTCGACTCCCCGGCTCATGGAGCCACTAAATAATTAAATCCAAATGGTCGCACACTGCTGACCTACCTGCGTGTTACCCCAAAGAACTGTGGTCCCTGTAGTCAGCGTCGGCGGATACACCTATGCTCGTGTCGTGAGTGCAAGTGTGAATAGCGTTAGCTGACGAGAGGCAACTACCTCGAAACACGTGTCCAGGGATGGCCAACGCTACTCATACTTGCATTCATGACACGGGCATAGGCGTACTCGCCGACGCTGACCTCAGGGACCACTTTTCATTGGGGTAACACGCTTGGTAGGTGGAGCAGAGTGCGACCAATTAGACTTAAGTTTATTTTCAGGCTCCCTTGAGCCGGTGGAGCCGACGGGCTCATGGTGTACGCCCTGCGCGCTACGAGAGGTATTTACCTGATAACGATTTTAGCAGCTTACACAGCAACCCTACACACTTTCCTACTCCCTGCTGACGAGAGGCAACTACCTCGAAACACGTGTCCAGGGATGGCCAACGCTACTCATACTTGCATTCATGACACGGGCATTGGCGTACTCGCCGACGCTGACCTCAGGGACCACTTTTCATTGGGGTAACACGCTTGGTAGGTGGAGCAGAGTGCGACCAATTAGACTTTAGTTTATTTTCAGGCTCCCTTGAGCCGGTGGAGCCGACGGGCTCATGGTGTACGCCCTGCGCGCTACGAGAGGTATTTACCTGATAACGATTTTGGCAGCTTACACAGCAACCCTACACACTTTCCTACTCCCTGCTGACGAGAGGCAACTACCTCGAAACACGTGTCCAGGGACGGCCAACGCTACTCATACTTGCATTCATGACACGGGCATAGGCGTACTCGCCGACGCTGACCTCAGGGACCACTTTTCATTGGGGTAACATGCTTGGTAGGTGGAGCAGAGTGCGACCAATTAGACTTAAGTTTATTTTCAGGCTCCCTTGAGCCGGTGGAGCCGACGTGCTCATGGTGTACGCCCTGCGCGCTACGAGAGGTAATTACCTGATAACGATTTTAGCAGCTTACACAGCAACCCTACACACTTTCCTACTCCCTGCTGACGAGAGGCAACTACCTCGAAACACGTGTCCAGGGATGGCCAACGCTACTCATACTTGCATTCATGACACGGGCATAGGCATACTCGCCGACGCTGACCTTAGGGACCACTTTTCATTGGGGTAACACGCTTGGTAGGTGGAGCAGAGTGCGACCAATTAGACTTAAGTTTATTTTCAGGCTCCCTTGAGCCGGTGGAGCCGACGGGCTCATGGTGTACGCCCTGCGCGCTACGAGAGGTATTTACCTGATAACGATTTTGGCAGCTTACACAGCAACCCTACACACTTTCCTACTCCCTGCTGACGAGAGGCAACTACCTCGAAACACGTGTCCAGGGATGGCCAACGCTACTCATACTTGCATTCATGACACGGGCATTGGCGTACTCGCCGACGCTGACCTCAGGGACCACTTTTCATTGGGGTAACACGCTTGGTAGGTGGAGCAGAGTGCGACCAATTAGACTTTAGTTTATTTTCAGGCTCCCTTGAGCCGGTGGAGCCGACGGGCTCATGGTGTACGCCCTGCGCGCTACGAGAGGTATTTACCTGATAACGATTTTGGCAGCTTACACAGCAACCCTACACACTTTCCTACTCCCTGCTGACGAGAGGCAACTACCTCGAAACACGTGTCCAGGGACGGCCAACGCTACTCATACTTGCATTCATGACACGGGCATAGGCGTACTCGCCGACGCTGACCTCAGGGACCACTTTTCATTGGGGTAACATGCTTGGTAGGTGGAGCAGAGTGCGACCAATTAGACTTAAGTTTATTTTCAGGCTCCCTTGAGCCGGTGGAGCCGACGTGCTCATGGTGTACGCCCTGCGCGCTACGAGAGGTAATTACCTGATAACGATTTTAGCAGCTTACACAGCAACCCTACACACTTTCCTACTCCCTGCTGACGAGAGGCAACTACCTCGAAACACGTGTCCAGGGATGGCCAACGCTACTCATACTTGCATTCATGACACGGGCATAGGCGTACTCGCCGACGCTGACCTTAGGGACCACTTTTCATTGGGGTAACACGCTTGGTAGGTGGAGCAGAGTGCGACCAATTAGACTTAAGTTTATTTTCAGGCTCCCTTGAGCCGGTGGAGCCGACGGGCTCATGGTGTACGCCCTGCGCGCTACGAGAGGTATTTACCTGATAACGATTTTAGCAGCTTACACAGCAACCCTACACACTTCCCTACTCCCTGCTGACGAGAGGCAACTACCTCGAAACACGTGTCCAGGGATGGCCAACGCTACTCATACTTGCATTCATGACACGGGCATAGGCGTACTCGCCGACGCTGACCTCAGGGACCACTTTTCATTGGGGTAACACGCTTGGTAGGTGGAGCAGAGTGCGACCAATTAGACTTAAGTTTATTTTCAGGCTCCCTTGAGCCGGTGGAGCCGACGGGCTCATGGTGTGCGCCCTGCGCGCTACGAGAGGTATTTACCTGATAACGATTTTAGCAGCTTACACAGCAACCCTACACACTTTCCTACTCCCTGCTGACGAGAGGCAACTACCTCGAAACACGTGTCCAGGGATGGCCAACGCTACTCATACTTGCATTCATGACACGGGCATAGGCTTACTCGCCGACGCTGACCTCAGGGACCACTTTTCATTGGGGTAACACGCTTGGTAGGTGGAGCAGAGTGCGACCAATTAGACTTAAGTTTATTTTCAGGCTCCCTTGAGCCGGTGGAGCCGACGGGCTCATGGTGTACGCCCTACGCGCTACGAGAGGTATTTACCTGATAACGATTTTAGCAGCTTACACAGCAACCCTACACACTTTCCTACTCCCTGCTGACGAGAGGCAACTACCTCGAAACACGTGTCCAGGGATGGCCAACGCTACTCATACTTGCATTCATGACACGGGCATAGGCGTACTCGCCGACGCTGACCTCAGGCACCACTTTTCATTGGGGTAACACGCTTGGTAGGTGGAGCAGAGTGCGACCAATTAGACTTAAGTTTATTTTCAGGCTCCCTTGAGCCGGTGGAGCCGACGGGCTCATGGTGTACGCCCTGCGCGCTACGAGAGGTATTTACCTGATAACGATTTTAGCAGCTTACACAGTAACCCTACACACTTTCCTACTGCCTGCTGACGAGAGGCAACTACCTCGAAACACGTGTCCAGGGATGGCCAACGCTACTCATACTTGCATTCATGACACGGGCATAGGCGTACTCGCCGACGCTGACCTCAGGGACCACTTTTCATTGGGGTAACATGCTTGGTAGGTGGAGCAGAGTGCGACCAATTAGACTTAAGTTTATTTTCAGGCTCCCTTGAGCCGGCGGAGCCGACGGGCTCATGGTGTACGCCCTGCGCGCTATGAGAGGTATTTACCTGATAACGATTTTAGCAGCTTACACAGCAACCCTACACACTTTCCTACTCCCTGCTGACGAGAGGCAACTATCTCGAAACACGTGTCCAGGGATGGCCAATGCTACTCATACTTGCATTCATGACACGGGCATAGGCGTACTCGCCGACGCTGACCTCAGGGACCACTTTTCATTGGGGTAACACGCTTGGTAGGTGGAGCAGAGTGCGACCAATTAGACTTAAGCTGGCTTTATCATGTATACTCTAAATAATGTACCCCATCTCAGCATCTTCCCTTTGCTTAGCGAACACTTCTGTGAAAAAGGGCCTGCCTCTTACACTTTCCAGAAAATCCACAGAGAAGTTGGTAATCTTCCTCATCTTGCTCAGCTGCCTGTCTGCTCTGTTCCTCATCTTCATTTGTTACATACACAGTTATCATGGGGATATTAAAAGAAAAAGTAAAATGGGGTCAGCACTCATAGTCTGATTTTGAGAGCAAACCCAATCCAAGTTACTCAGGACGTCCCTCCAAAAAAGTGATGTGAGTAATTGAGGAGATAATTCTAGAGGAGTGGTCTTCAAACTTCTTAATGCTGCCCCCCCCCCCCCCCGAAAAAAAACCTTGGCTCCCCCCTCATTTTTTTCACAATTATTCTGCCAAATTGGCAATGTTTAAATATGTCTAAACATATTTAAACAATGCAGTTAATCTCTGTTACCCCTTTTTGCACATACTCCCAGTCAGGATATAACTGTTAGTGATGGCCCATTACAAGGTGGCTAGCTGCCGCTCATATTTTTAACCCTCAAAACAAAGCATGATGCTTCTCTGGCCAGAGACTGGTGTCCCCGAGATCACTTAAGGCCCCTCCCCCCCCCCCGAGGGGGCCTGCCCACAGTTTGAAGACCTCGATTCTTGAGAAACCCAAGAAAAATAAATGGGTGGTATCATACCAAGGACCAAATGTAGAGTAATAATGAGCTTAAGGCTCGTACAAATATTCACACTATGAGTCACGAGCCATTGGTAATAAATTAAAGATTGAGAAAGGGTCTGCAAACCAAACATTGATTAGCATTTTAGCAAGTAATAAACAATCTTGTCTCAAAGAAGATACAAGATCAATGTGTGAATATGGCTGATGAGCAGCACCACATTGTAGAACAACAAGGTAATGCAAGGCAGAACAAAAGGAAACAACTGAAGCAGGTGACTCACAGGGCCGGACCGGTATTGCAGTCCAGCCCTGGCAATTACGTCCGACCAGCCTCCAGAGGTGGGAAGGGAGGGGAGATCTGGCAGGAACACTGCTGCTGCACTTTAGTTACAAGGGGCCTTTTACAGCCCTGCTGCAAAGCCTGTCCCCAGTAAGTAAAACGCCCCCCAGCAGTCCAAAACCAGCCCCCACCCTTGCGGCTCACCAGGAAAATACCAAGTGCCCGCTACGACCAGTTAGGCCCTGGGGACTTATACCACCACAGGATAAAGAAATGATGACATTCGGGCTGCACCTCTCACTGTTCAAGAAATTAAAGCCAGAATAGATTTTATAGATCTTGTTTTTTTAACCCATTTTTAATTTAATTTTTATAAATGTAAAAAAAGAAAAATGGAGAAAATTCTAAAATATTGTTAGAAATGAGCTCCGGACCATCACCACCTTTTCAGAATTCGAAGGACTCTCAAGACCTGGCTGTTCTGGTGATTAGCAGCACTATATATAAATCCTGATTGATTGATTGATTGATAAGTCATAAAGGAATTTAAGAATACCTGGAGAGTTCTATTACTTCACTTGCTCATAAATGCCTTTGTGAATCAATTAATTCTATTACTTTGAAAAAAGCGAAATTGAGAAAATTCTAAAATATTGTTAGAAATGACACAATGGTAGCCTCATTAAATAAACAAATTGGACAAGTCCTTGGTAGGTGTAAAGGTCGTGGTTCGTGACCTGTACCTACGCAGGAGGAGCGAAAACAACTGTTTTTTGTTTTAAGAAACCCCCCACCCACCTACCTAGTAGGTGGCCTGCTTCATCATCGGGGTCCAGCTGGATTACCGAGTGTAATCCAGCTGTGCTTCCACGCCTGAACTACAGCGGAGCGTTTTTTTTTTGTGAAGTGTACAGTGCTATGTGCAGTGGAATTATATGCTAAAAATGTCTCTAGGAGGTTCCCTTGTGAAAGTTTTATTGAAAGGGTCCTAGGACATGAGTTAAAAATATTTACAAGATATATTGAAGGTTTTTAATTTGAACCTTTATATCTTAATTATTAAAAAGGGGGGTGTAGGTCTACTAGTTTCAGCCTTCAAAAAATGTTCAAGAAGCTTTCGTCAGGACCATAGGTGTGTGACCCAAAAATAGGGCACGTAAGTGTGAGTATCAACGCACGCCCTACAGTGCGTTGTGAGTGTAGTGGGATCTTGTTACTTACAGATCCTCTGCAGTGTATACTTTAGTTCAGTAAGTTAACTGCATCATGGATCCGGTTTACAAAGGTACGCCCGGTATTTGGACTATTTGTCTCCGAGCTGTAGGACCTCTAAACCTACGTTGTAGTCCGGATCCCGCCGTTGGGGTAGCCTCACCTTCCTTATCTTTGTCTAAGATTGAACAGATTTATAACATTTGCAGAGAAAAGTCTTCCCGAATGAAAGCTATAGCAGTACTGATAATCATACTATTAATTGCTGTGTCCTGAAAAAGGCTGTTCTGACCACACCACTAGCCAAAACATATGCATACCATGGCATTCATATAAACAACCGCAATGGACTGCACTCCGCTAGCCCCTCCTCCGGGTCGCCCCAAGGGAAGCTGGTACATGAAGTTCTTGAGTGGTTCACCCCAGTGGGTGCAAGTAAGTACTTATTGAACTGATGATCTCTGATGGAGTTCTTGAGTGGTTCACCCCAGTGGGTGCAAGTAAGTACTTGTTGAACCGATGATCTCTAGACCCGATACATGTCCCGGGTTTTAAAATATCGCCCGAGACATGGCTCGGGTTTCGGGATAACTTCCCTCCTCAGTAGAGAAAATAGTTAGGGGTGGAAGAGAGGGCCGCCAAGCAACCGTCAAGGGCCTCAGTGCCCGCACAGGCACGCAGGTGCGTCGTCCAGGAGCTCGTCAGCTCAAAGCTCGAGGGAGCCATTTTTATAAACAACTGCAATGGACCGCACTCCGCTAGCCCCTCCTCCGGGTCGCCCCAAGGGAAGCTGGTACATGAAGTTCTTGAGTGGTTCACCCCAGTGGGTGCAAGTAAGTACTTGTTGAACTGATGACCTCTGATGGAGTTCTTGAGTGGTTCATTCCAGTGGGTGCAAGTAAGTACTTGTTGAACTGATGATCTCTAGACCCGATACATGTCCCGGGTTTTAAAATATCGCCCGAGACATGGCTCGGGTTTCGGGATAACTTCCCTCCTCAGTAGAGAAAATAGTTAGGGGTGGAAGAGAGGCCCGCGAAGCAACCGTCAAGGGCCTCAGTGCCCGCACAGGCACGCAGGTGCGTCGTCCAGGAGCTCGTCAGCTCAAAGCTCGAGGGAGCCATTTTTATAAACAACTGCAATGAACCGCACTCCGCTAGCCCCTCCTCCGGGTCGCCCCAAGGGAAGCTGGTACATGAAGTTCTTGAGTGGTTCACCCCAGTGGGTGCAAGTAAGTACTTGTTGAACTGATGATCTCTGATGGAGTTCTTGAGTGGTTCACCCCAGTGGGTGCAAGTAAGTACTTGTTGAACTGATGATCTCTAGACCCGATACATGTCCCGGGTTTTAAAATATCGCCCGAGACATGGCTCGGGTTTCGGGATAACTTCCCTCCTCAGTAGAGAAAATAGTTAGGGGTGGAAGAGAGGGCCGCCAAGCAACCGTCAAGGGCCTCAGTGCCCGCACAGGCACGCAGGTGCGTCGTCCAGGAGCTCATCAGCTCAAAGCTCGAGGGAGCCATTTTTATAAACAACCGAAATGGACCGCACTCCGCTAGCCCCTCCTCCGGGTTGCCCCAAGGGAAGCTGGTACATGAAGTTCTTGAGTGGTTCACCCCAGTGGGTGCAAGTAAGTACTTTTTGAACTGATGATCTCTGATGGAGTTCTTGAGTGGTTCACCCCAGTGGGTGCAAGTAAGTACTTGTTGAACTGATGATCTCTAGACCCGATACATGTCCCGGGTTTTAAAATATCGCCCGAGACATGGCTCGGGTTTCGGAATAACTTCCCTCCTCAGTAGAGAAAATAGTTAGGGGTGGAAGAGAGGGCCGCCAAGCAACCGTCAAGAGCCTCAGTGCCCGCACAGGAACGCAGGTGCGTCGTCCAGGAGCTCGTCAGCTCAAAGCTCGAGGGAGCCATTTTTATAAACAACCGCAATGGACCGCACTCCGCTAGCCCCTCCTCCGGGTCGCCCCAAGGGAAGCTGGTACATGAAGTTCTTGAGTGGTTCACCCCAGTGGGTGCAAGTAAGTACTTGTTGAACTGATGATCTCTGATGGAGTTCTTGAGTGGTTCACCCCAGTGGGTGCAAGTAAGTACTTGTTGAACTGATGATCTCTAGACCCGATACATGTCCCGGGTTTTAAAATATTGCCCGAGACATGGCTCGGGTTTCGGGATAACTTCCCTCCTCAGTAGAGAAAATAGTTAGGGGTGGAAGAGAGGGCCGCCAAGCAACCGTCAAGGGCCTCAGTGCCCGCACAGTAACGCTGGTGCGTCGTCCAGGAGCTCGTCAGCTCAAAGCTCGAGGGAGCCATTTTTATAAACAACCGCAATGGACCGCACGCCGCTAGCCCCTCCTCCGGGTCGCCCCAAGGGAAGCTGGTACATGAAGTTCTTGAGTGGTTCACCCCAGTGGGTGCAAGTAAGTACTTGTTGAACTGATGATCTCTGATGGAGTTCTTGAGTGGTTCACCCCAGTGGGTGCAAGTAAGTACTTGTTGAACTGATGATCTCTAGACCCGATACATGTCCCGGGTTTTAAAATATCGCCCGAGACATGGCTCGGGTTTCGGGATAACTTCCCTCCTCAGTAGAGAAAATAGTTAGGGGTGGAAGAGAGGGCCGCCAAGCAACCGTCAAGGGCCTCAGTGCCCGCACAGGCACGCAGGTGCGTCGTCCAGGAGCTCGTCAGCTCAAAGCTCGAGGGAGCCATGGCATTCAGTATGGATGATGTTATTGTTGTCATAAACTTTTGAAGTGTGCCTGAAAAGTAACCAAGTTTCTGTCAATTGGGTTTTTAGTCATTATCCCTACATTTTCCCTGATAGCAACAGCTGTAACCACACACTGTTATGTCATTTTCTCTGTTCAAATTGCTTTTAATATAATGGCAACAAATTGAAGTTGCTCTGTTTACAACAGAAAAATATTTTCTCCCTGCATTTTATTTGATCTGTAAGTGGGCACCACATTAGTCATCCAAGCATATGACAACATATCTCACTTGAGTACCAAACCTGTCAATTGTCAAAATATGTTTTGCTTTGCACTAAATTCAGTGACTATTATTTAGGAACTTTTTTACAATATTCATTTTTGTTTCCTGCCTAAGCGACTAAAATATGCCTGAACCTACATCAACTTGAACATATGAGAAAAGCCTTTATCTGTGGGTGCACTGTTGCTGTCACTTAGATAATCTGTGTGATAGTGGCACCCAGCTGTGCGGTTGGGGGACGGTTGTGACCTCAAGAACAGAGGAGGCAATGTGTCCCTAAAGACAAGAGGCAAAATAGCATCGCAAAAATAGTCAGATAAAGGAATGAAAATTACTGACTCAAAAAGGGAGTTCAAAATCAGTAATCTTAGTAAAACTGTGAAGGTTTATTAAAATATTAAAGTACAATACAGAAGGCAAAAATATAGCTCAGTTCAATAAATGAGTCATGGGACATAAAAAATCAATTATAATCAAGGCTCTCCGAATTGGTAATAGATGCAATGATGGCAAAAGCAGAAAAAAAGCAGAAGTCCCAAATGTATCACAAATCGATAGAGAAATGGGCAACATGTCTAGTAGAAACCTAAAAGCATCTGACTCACCCCCAAATATGAGACTATAGTATTTTGTAGCATAGATAGCAATGAGAATTTGCACAGTCAGCATCGGATGAGTGAAAGTATCTATTCATTGACAAATTACAGTACAGTATTTAAAAAAACTCAATTAAATCTACTAAGTCAGCACAACCCCCCATTATGAAAATACATTAAATCGGAGTAGGCAAAGCAAATGTGTTACAATAACCAATGGAAAGACTCATAATCTTCTATCTACAGTGTGCAAGCAGGAAGAGCCTTGGACGCAGCAAAGTCTTTCTCCAGTGATCATGAGTACAGAATATCATTACAAAACAAATAGTGCACACTTTGCTGTATGCGTTGTCAGAATGAAAAAATAATATCACACAAAGCCAGGGAGTACTCCCAGTCAACAGCAAACTGTCTATATGGTATTGGAACGTGGAGCAAATGAAGAAATTATTTTTCTTAAGAAGACCCCTCACTCACCAACCTAGTTGGTGACATGCTTCATCATCGAGGTCCCACCTGGATAGCAGAGTGCCATCCAGGTGTGCTACGACACCTGACTACAGTGGAGCTGGTTTTTGAATGAAGGTGAATAGTGAATTTGTGAATTTTAGGTTAAAAATTGGCCAGATTAAACCCAATCAAAAAGTATTTTATTCCAGGGTAATTTGGACAATGTTAAAAATAGTGAAGATACCAGGAAAGGTTAAATTGACCTAAGGTATCTTATAATAAATTTGACAAGTGAAAAAAGGGTCTACATGTTTCAACCATCGTTTGTTATTACTAGGTTTTCGTCAGGACCAATAAACGTGACCGGGGTGGTGCACACTCGCTAAGGTGTGCCCTGCCCTTGGTCAGTGTTTTAAACCTAACCCGCTACTCACGGTTAGGACAACCTTTCTTCAAGTCGTTGAAAGGAAAAAAATTGAGAGGGCGGTAATTGCGCGCCTCTTGGGAGTCGGGATCAAGCGATTTGTTACTTCAGGATTCAGAAATGCAAATCGGTCAGCGTTTATGCCTAACGTAGCGTTAGGGCTTTGTTTGATATTGTACTGATTAGGGGACTGGGAGTAACCCCCCCAATGGTTGTCCATTGTGAGAATCCCTTTCTCTCCTTTTTTGTTTTGGATAGAATGAAAAAATAAACACAAAATGAATATTATGAGACAAAAGCACCCATTTTTTTAAGATGGAGACAAGGCCTAGTTGGGACCTAGTTAAACATAGACCAGACAAATATGTTTCTAAACATCGCAGTGTTTTTGTTTCATTTGCAATAGGTTCATGGTGATATGCACATATGATTCAGAAAATAGCAGACGGAGGATGATCCTTCTCTTACAATGCAGCAAAGAACTGGAACAGCCTACCCATCGGTGGTCCGGACCACCACATCACTTCCGAAGAACCCTCTAGACATGGCTGTTCGATTGAGCCTTTCGGGATTTGAAAGTGCCTGGATACCCTACCGGGTAATTAGCAGAGCTATATAAATTCCGATTGATTGATTGATAAGTCATAAAAGCATTTAAGAAGACCTGGAGAAGCAATACAGTAGTATTACTTCACTTACTCATAAATGCCTTTGTGAATCAGCCCCAGAGTGAGATCTCCGGGACCTAGTCTTTGTAATTTCCGTGGGCAGAACTCAACCACATGCATATGCCTCAGGAAATCTCCTAAAATTTTAAATATTCAGGTTGACTTTCATCTGAAGACTGTAAACGGGCCCATTAGGAGTGGGCCGGAGTGGTATCCCTGCTGGAAATACTGCTCTAGGCAACTAACACTAGATCTTGAAACACCCGACCAGGGACATTGGTGTAGATCCACATCTGGAAAAATACATGTCTTGAGTGTCATAAACGGAGTGGACAGAGGCTCAGTCTGGACCTATCTGCCCTTTCAAGATCCAAAGGAGGAGGAAGTGAGGCTAATAAATTAGACTGCCCTAAAATAATTCTGTGTTATCTTTTCTGCAGCATAGCTTAGTAAAGCCAATCAGAAACTCCAAAATGTTCTGTGCTAATCCAGATTTTGAGTAATTTATTTCAAGAAATGTCTGTGCCAAAAACACACACTTGACCTCACTAATGCAATAGGACTGCTTAATGAAGTGAGTGAAATATTACTGCAAAAAAACAATTCATGATTTCTCCATAAGGATGCTCTTGTACTTAACACCTGCACACAGTGCACCAAATGTAGTAATTCCTTATAGCAAATCGGTTCCCCTTCTGGCAAATCTGTTTGGGAAATAGCTTGGAGGACCCATTTGAAAAGAGTTGCTGTCGAAGGATTGATTCCCTTATTGGCAAGACCACATGACACAAACAAAGAATCCTTACTATGAGCCTATTTTGTTCTTTCCAAATAATTCAAAAGTGTTCTTTTCACAATGAATGATAATAGAACTTTATCCAAACTTGATTAAAAAACTGGCAAAATAATTATTGAGACATTTGAAGTTGTGATTGAACTTTCAGCTTAAATTTTATATTTGGATGGAGAACTACTCTTAAATAAGGAAACATAATCAACCTCCTAGCTGAGATGATTGCCACCAGAAAAGCTACCTTTGCTTATCAGGCTGTTTCTAATGGCTCAAATGGAGGACCGTGTAGATCCCATGGGGAAGAGGTTTGGGAACCACATGTTTTCTGATGTACAATCTTTTAAGATTTTACATTTTTAAAATGTCAACCTCGGACTCTATAACATCTTTGATAGCCGTCCACTGTGCTGATAGTGAAGAGGGAGCCAAAACCTTCCTTACAAATTCTAGGACCTGAACAGGATTGCAAGATGTTATTATTAAACCTTTATATAAAAAAACCATCACTGAGATATACACACATAAGACATCAATAAAAATCAAATCTTCTTAGTTCATTTCTTTGTGTTGTTATTTATTTTTTCTTAAGCAGTCAAAACATAGCCGCAGTCTGTACAAAGCCAACACGTATTTCGCGCTCCACTGCGCTTCTTCAGGGCTGTTTACAAACATAGAACATTACAATTAGAATCTAAACAAAATACAACTTGAAATTCAGCATAGTAAACCTATTTAACAACACACTGATGTGAAATCTATACAAATACAAATTATATTTGCCTCCATTTCTCTATACCTTCTCCTTTAGGGGCTACAGAAACCATACAACACCTGGTATTCCCAGGCGGTCTCCCATCCAGGTACTAACCAGGCCCAATCCTGTTTAGCTTCAGAAATCCATTGAGCACATATCTTCCTTCTCCACAAGCAGTTAGCCTAACACCTTTTTTCTTTTACCATGCCTATACATCTATTCATCTATTTATTTAAACAAATAAAAAAAGCTCATTTACCTTTTATATAGTCTCTTGATTTTGCTATTCTTTTTTCATCTTCTAAAGTTAGCACTTGTACTTCCACAAAAAGAATTCTAAATTGGTGGGAAAATATTTTCATTATTTAAACTCTAGTAAGGACTTCCAGCTCATTTTCTTTACATATTTATTTATTTTATTATTTAATTCCAAAGTTCTCACCTTATAACGATTTTAATCTCCAAGGTCTAAGTTCAACATTGTCAGTATTTCTTAATTCATTAAGTTCCCCTTGATAAGGTCTGTGAAGAGTAAATAGAATACTTATAAATTTCCTTTCTTTAGCCTCAACCTTAAATTTCTATTAGTACTCTTTGACAGTTAATTCACTAGCCACTCTACCATCTCTTTAATACACTCTATATTATAGGCAGACATTATGTCTTTACACTTATAAATCCTTTAAAACCAGCAGTTCCCTCTCCAAGAAAGTTATAGTTAATCAAGTTAGAGAATATATCATTAGGTTCCTCTATCCTTAAATAGTATCAGTCTCCCCATAGCGGATATGTTATATCTTCACCCTGCACTCTTACCTCCATTGAGGCTGGAAGCCTTCCCGTCCTTCTCCTTATGAATCCTAGCGCGTATTAAGCACTTTGCTCTCCTGCCCTTAAATACCCTCTAGATTGTTTAATGATCTGCACCTCTTCAGGAAGCAAAAGAAAAAAGGGAAATCATTTTTTGAACCCTGGCATGACCGGGATTCGAACTCTCGGCACTTGGATAAACATGCACTTTCCTTAAGCTATTGAGCTACCTTCTTCTCACGTTGTTGATAATATCCAGGATGTCCATGTTCTATAATTTCGAAATTCATACAAGTTAATTACTCCTTCTCGTGCCTAATCTTCCAACAAAAAAAGGGGAAAAGAAATGCTTTTTAAATATATACATCACGAACCCTGGCAATGCCGGGATTCGAGCTCCCGGCACTTGGGTAGAGAAACACATTCCTTAAGCTATTAAGCTACTTCTTTCTCACATGGTTACTGGTATCTTTTATGGGAACTTAGCGATTAATAAAATATTGCCCATTCATAAGACTTAACGTATATCTTTAAATATTTTAGAGCAAACCTTTGGATTTTTGTAATATAAACATTTAGGTTATTTTTTCAAATGTTTAGTTCTGTAACTTTATTCAAATTGTTGCGAACGAAAATAATATAATGAAATTATTAATTTGTTACATTATCCAGAATCAAACCCCCATAGTATGCAGACATTTCACTTCTTTAGTGGCTAGTGCTAATTCTCTCGACATAATTTATTCTTTACTTAAACAGTATGGGTACTCTTTTACTTTCAGTCTTCTTAGAGGGGAGAGCATTCTATCTCCTATTTCTGGTTTCTCAATTGTGAATATGAGCTTGTTAAGCCTGCGCTTATCTATACACTTGAATAGTGATTACTTTTCATGATCCGAATGTATACCTTGATAGATGTGTTCTTCTGAATTCAGTCTATTCTATCAGATTAAAGTATATAATTCCCGATCAATATTTAAGCCATATTGAACAGCACATAATTTATTGATCCAAAAGGTTTCTCTACTCCGTAGTTTTCCTTCTAGATCACCACCTCTCCTGTCTAAGGTGACCTGTTCTATTCCAATAAATCTGATTCCTCCAATTTCCATCAGTTTATGGTTCTCTTTGAAGTGTACTGCCATAGGGTATTTCAAATCACAATTTTTAATAGCTCTAATGTGTTCCATCCATCTAATTTTTAACTTCCTTACTGATGACCCTACATACATTTTGCCACATATTCATGTCATTATATAAACACAATTGTTAGTATTGCAATTAATAAATTAACCGATTTTAAACACTTTCTGATGCCTGCTATCATGAAAAATTTGTGTATTGTCTACTATATGCTTACAGCATATACATTGATTACATCTGTAAGAACCAGTTGGTAGTACATTACTTATCATAGTTGTTGTCCTACTGGCTATATTCGGGATTTCAATACTCACTGTGTCACTGGGACTCAATGTATTTCTCAAAGTTGGTGCCTTTTTGTATACCATGGTCGTTTTTTTCTGCACAATTCTCACTATATCCTTATCTAGGGTTCGTACTTCCCAATGTTTGTATAACGTATTGAAGACTCAAGCATTCCCTTCACTGTAGGTAGTGCTATACCGCATCACATCATCATTACCCCCTTCGTGAGCTTAGTTTTATCCTTTAGTAGTTCATTACGTGTTACTTTCTGAGCCCTTAATCTTGCTTTCTCTACACAGTCTTTATCATAGCCTCTTCTTAAGAATCTTTCAGTGATCTCTTTAGTAACATTATCATACTCTCTTTTTTCACTGCAATTTCTTTTTGCACATAAAAATTCCCCATATGGAATATTGTCAATTTGTCTTTTCAAGTGTCTTGATCTAGCGTGCAATATCAATTTACAGATGTAGATTTTCTATGTAGTCTAGATTCAATGCGACCCTCTGAAAAATACATTTCTACATCCAAATAAATAATGCTTACTTTGCTGTAGTCTAAAGTTAATGAAATGTTATTATTGGTTCTTGTTTAAATGATTATGAAAAAGCATTAGTTTCTCCTCATCCCCTTTCCAGATCATAAAAGCATCATCTATAAACCTTCCCCAATATATAAAATTTTCTTCACAAACCTCCCCAAATTTCCATGCGTGTTCTCTCTCATAATGTCCCATAAATAAATTTGCACACGAGGTTACGAATCTCGCACCTATCGCTGTTCCTGTCACTTGATGGAATAAGTCCTTTCTCTAGTAAAAAAAGTTATTCATAAGAACCAATCTCAGTAAATCTAAGATCATATTAGAATGTTGTAAATAACTCGCTGACTTAGTATATAGGAAGTATCTAACTGTATCTTTCCCTCTCTTATGTTTTATAAAAGTGTACAAGCTGTTAACGTCCATAGTGACCATGAACATATCTTGTTCCCAACATATACCACTCATTTGTTTTAAAAAATCCTTTGTATCTTTGATGTAAGAGACTAATGTTTTTACAAATGGTGCTAAAAACATATCAATACATTCGGAGATATGTTCTGTCATGCTCCCAATTCCTGATATTATAGGTCTCCCAGGCGGTATTTTTCCACTTTTATGTATCTTAGGTAGAAAGTATATAATAGATACCTTTGCATTTTCAACCAGAAATAGCTATACTCATCAGTATCTAAGAGTTGTTTTTCAAGATAAAACCTCCGTTTCTTTTTAATAGCTTCTTTTGAATTGACTATTTGAGTCATGCTCGCTTTTTCATAACTTTTTTGATCTCTTAGTTGTCTTAATGCCTCATTGTGGTAATCACTGTGGTTCTGAACCACTACTTTCCCACCCTTACCTGCTTGCCGAATAATAATACTTTTGTCATTACGCAAGTCATGTAGCGCTTCAAACTCTTCTTTATTTTAATTTAAATTGTGTTTCGCAGGTACATGCTTATCAAAGTCTCTTATCACAAGTTTTGCAAAAATATCTAATACATTCTCACCTTTCATCGGTGGTACAAACTTTGATTTCAATCTCAAATTGCTAGAAACACTATGATCTGTTTCAATGTCAAGTTCCAAGGCTATATCCTCAATATCACAGTTCGTTTCATTGTCTAAATTCACAAGAACCCCAATATCCATTAATTCCTTAATAGATACATGAATTTAAATCTTTTTCAATCTTAAGAGCTTCTTTACAATCTGATTTGTTCAAAAATAATTTTTTTAACTTCAGTTTCCGTACAAAACGATCAACATCAACTTTGGCATTTAGATCATCCCATCTATGTGTTGGTGCGAAACTCAATCCCCTATTCAAAACATTAGTCTCAGCTGTCATTAACACTCTAGTAGACAAATTAACAATCAAAATCCTCTACTTTCTCATTTCTGTGTCCCTTTGTAGCTGTAGCCTGGTCTTTACCCCATCTCTGCTTTTATTTCCTGCGGAAGGATCTTGTGCCCCCTCCTTTGCTGCCTCCACCCCTCTCTTTTCCCGTTCCCTTTCTCTCCCTCCTGTTTGAAATTGTAATTTTCGTATTCTTCGTAGTTCCCTTAAAAAAGACGAAGACCTAGTTCCTGCTCCTTGATCTATTGTATTTGTACGTTCCAAATAAGATTCACTGCTGCTAAGACCAGTACTAGATGTCTCACTTAAGGGGATATTTCTTCACTCCGTAATGCTTCATCAAATTTCCTTGCATATGTATATACTCTACCATATTTATAGTCTCTTTCGTCTCTTGAAAATGTAATCCTCTTTTTCTTTTGCAGTTCCACTTGATAAGTGTCCATAAAGTTTTCCAATATCTCATAATTTTTAACTGTGTTGCCTGGACAATTTAGTTCTTCTATCTCTTTTTTTATCTCTTCTTTTTCTATCAATAACGTTTTTTTCTGATCATCAACCTTTATGTTTACATCAATTTTCAAATTTTTCCCAGTGTTTTGCATATCATTCCAGAATGGAAAGTTTTCTTGATCCCCATACACATATAGTGTAGGAAAGTGGATTATTAGTCAGTGCGGGTATTCACCTTCAGCTAGTAATAATACCACAATCACTAATAAGGTCCAGTCAAGGTGTAGTCCTTTTGAGTGCAAGTCTTCTGTGGTGCAGTCCAAGGGTCCAGCAGGGTAGTCCTTCTTCTTTCTTTGCTCCAGGCAGTTTTCTGAGGAGCTCTTGCAGCTTACCCATATTTATCCTTCATTCTGGGCTGGTAGGAGGGGGCAGATCCTAGCCAATCGGGCAAATTTACCTCTCTCTAATAATGTCCACTTCCTGCGAAGTGAGGGATATTTTTACTAGTTTTGGACTGATCTCCAAAAACCAAAATAGAGAAAATCTTTCCTTGGTATGTGTAACCCAACCCAGAGGTGTGGCTAACAACTCACTACACTTCCATTCAAGCCCCTCTCCTAATCTAATTTGGGGGGCTCCCATCTGGCTGGGGATCAAAGAAGTAATGGCTGGTCTGGGTCCTGTGACAACTTTTCTCTTGCCTTTGAAGCCCAGCTTATCTCCCACCCCTTCTCCCTGGCTTCTCCAGGAGGCAAATCTCCTCCCTCTCACCAAATTGTTTCAGCCCCAGGCCTCTTCACACTGACTCCAGGAGCAGCTTGGGACAAGCTGTCTAAGGCTGACAAATCAGAAGAGGCTGCTACAGGACTGCTTTTAGGTAAATTCAGGATAGTAAGTTCTAAAACTAATTTCCTGTGATATTTATAATATATCCAACCTTGGCATGTTGTCAGTTGGATTTATTGTAACCATAATGTTGATACTTAGAATGATATTGTCAGCTAACTCTCATCAAGATAGACTGTATTAAGTTTAATAAAGCCTTCCAATGTTAGCCTATGGGACTAGCAGCCCTACAATTTGGAAAATTACTTTGGCTGCTTGTTCCTACCAGGGCATCTGAAACTTGATTTATTTTGCACCTGCTTTTTATTTCAAAGCACCTAGGGAAGACCTCATGGGTGGGATCTTATGTTATAAAAAGGTAGTTTTGGGGTTTGGAAGAACTTTTAATTCCTAAGTCGTATGTCAACATAGTTTTATTTTAAAACCAGCCTGCAAGGCAGGCCTGGCTTTAAAATAACACCAGACACCACAGCAGTGCACACCTATGTGTATTAGGTCCACTGGGGTCCCTAAACCTACATAGCCTACCTTATGCTAGTGATTTACAGGTAGGTTGTCTTGGCCAATTAGAATAATATCTATTACCATATTCCTTCAGAGGACAGAACACTGTCTCTGGGCCTGGTTAGCGGAGCCTGGGCCTTTCAGAATCAGAGACCAATTATCGCAACTTCTATGCTTCAAGTGGGAGGTGCATCACAGCTTTCTGAGTTAATGGTGGAATTGAAAGCTGAGAGAAGATGGCTGCAGCAGGTGGACATATTGCTCTGGAGAAAGCAGCATTAGAGTACGAAACCACAATTGAAATGGCCAAAAGGGAGCTATCAGTATCACTGTGACACTTCACTTGCAAATCTTCTAAAGCGTTTTAGAGAGAAAGAATATAGGAGGAAATACGTTCCATTTGGGCCAAGGAATTGCAAGTGCATCTATACCCAGCCACTGGGCACCATGTTTCTGAAGAGAAACAAGGAAGGACAGCATTGTTTGGGGATGCCATGGCTGACCAAAGAGCTGTATGACCTGATGAAAAACTCCTAGCTTGACTCAAAGTTACTAACGATGGAATGTTCTTACTTAAACTATCTGCATACATTTTTCACTCCCCGGAATGCACATTAATGTAAGTGTAGCCATTCAAGTCAGCACCTGGAAGAGGTAGTGCCAGGTAGTGCAAGGTCAACGTGTAAAATGCCTTTTCCAGGAGTAATATCAAGCACGCCACGTGGGAAAACTGCTGCCGCGCTTGATCCTGTATGTGGGACAGACATCTGAGAGGTACTCCCCCGGGACAAAACCTTTTTGATCTCGGTGGATAAGCTCAGGCAAAATCCAAGCGTACTGTACGGATAGAATTCTCCCAGGATCTAATTGTCAGATCCCAACATAGCAATAGGTCGGTATGAGGACAGGTGTGTGTAGTCCCTGACAGGCTTACAAATCAACACCAGAAGGGACTCTTGGAGAGATAGTGGGAGTTTTCCAGAAGTAAGCATGTATTTAAACATCTCCATTAGACGGGGCACTAGGCTGGTGGCAAATGTGGCATAGTATTCAATTGGTAAGCCATCTAGGTCCCTCGACAAATCTCAAATGGCTTACTTGATGTCTGCTGCTGTAATCCCATTGTCTAGGCTGCCTCTTTGAGTCTCAGTGACCCTTTTGAGTGATATGTTGGAGAGGAATAACCCTACTGCATCCATCTGTAAAAGGAGAGGCACCACCTTGTAGTGTAGTGTAGTTTCTATATCCCTGATAGGCTCTGAGCATTGGAATAATATACACTATAGTTTTGACATGGGACTGAGGTCAATATGTCTCTATCGAGTACATTAAACTTAATTACTTGTGTGTGCCAGCTAACTCAGAGGTCACTAGAAAACTTCTCAAATAAACAAGAAGGGATTTGTTTCTGACAACCGCATAAACATGACAACTTTGTTTCCCTTAGAATCAGAACAATCTCAGAATCGTGGAAACAATAGATAACAGTTTCACTCAGTCAATCGTGCTTGCTTCGTTTCTACAGAGTTACACAGAAATAGATAGACGGGCGTTTCAATAAAAAGGGTTTATTGAACAGTCTTATTTCTCATGCAAGAGATACGAACTGCTACAATCGTAAGACAGAATGCGAAGTATAATATGTACAACGTTAGCAGTAAGATAAAATAATACTTCAATAGCATGGTTTGCAGCTATGACAGATATTCATAAAAATACTTACATGAATAACACAGGCTAAAATGTTAATACTCATCTGATGCTTCTAGCAGTTCTACCCCAGTGTACCTAACCTAAGTGTAGTACGAGGTAAGAAGTAGGTGCTGTTTGTCTATAGCCTAGTTTAGCTATAGTTGCCAAGATTTGCCAAAAGTCCCTCTAGGTTCTAGTCCGCTCCATACCTTAGAATGAGTGAGGTTGGAATCTCTTTCCGAGCCTCGATCTCTAACACCCCGCAAGGGGAGTCAGAAACACTGGAGCTGGATTCTCTGGGAGGAGGACGACAGCATCTGGTCAGTGCGTCAGGCGGGGACTTGACTTCCTTCCGAACTTGCCGTGGCAAGCCGCGTCGTGCAAGTAGGCAGCCGAACCGTGGGTTTGCCATGGTTAGTGAAGGTATATTTATACCTTGAAGGTGTTTAGGAATGCCAGTATTGATGTAAAAGTCTGGCAGAAGAACGTCGTGAATGAACCCCTAAGGAATAGATGTTCATGCATAATAAATGAGTTCTTGGAGAAATCAATATCCAAGCAAGGGGAAGTCCTAAAGGCTTAAGAGTCTGGTTTTCCAAGAACTAGTTGTGACATAGATGAACGGATGTAGGTGGCCATGCCTGTATTTGGTTAGCACGGATAATGCCTAAATAAGGGTAGGATTTCTATGCCTAAATATGGGCAATGCGAATTGTGCCTGTTAGACCTGGCACCTTGGCGTGAGTTTCCCTTCCACTTTTTGATGGTGTGCCTCGACTGTTTTGCTGGTGTTGTCCGCTCAGGGCACTGCGCCACGGCTAATCCGTGCCGCAGTGCAAGTGCTCCCGAAGTAAAATGTACCTGTAATTGATGTCCATGATTGGTTTATTGGATTCACTGTCAGTCCCCAGTAAAGTGCACCAGGGGTGCCAGGGCTTGTGAATGCCAATGCTGCTGGTGGGCTTGCAGCGCTGGTTGCGCCACCCACGGAAGAGGCCTTGTAAAGTGTGTCTAGGGTCTGGCACCGCAGACCCTGTGCGCGGTCTGGGACCGTCGCGCTGACTGTGCAAGTGCCCCCACTTGCCAGTCCCTAAACCTTCCCTTACCTACATATTAGCCACCCCTCTGGTAGGCCCAAGGGCAGGGTGCGTTGTAGGCATAAGGTAGGACATGCCCTGATGTGTGTGGCATGTCTTAGTAGTGAATTACAGCCCTTGTCGTTTTTCACTATTGAAGGCTACCTGCTCTCCATAGGCCAGAATGGGCTGCTGGGATCACGCCAACGCTGTGACCCCAGTGGACTCAGAGAGCATGGTAGAAGTGTCAAGTTTAGTATGCCTGAACTCAGGATGATAAAATACTTCTTGTAGTCAAGTTTATTTTAATATCCTGGGTTTGTAAATACTACTTTTAGAAAGTTAGTATTTACTGACCTGACCATCTCAGTCCGCCTCTGCTGTGTGTGTGTGTTCTGCCTAGCAACAGTAAGGAGCAGGGTGGGGGGATCCCCAGAGACAGGTTGGCTGCCAGGTGGTGGGTAGAGAGATTACACCTGGATGGGTGGGAGGAGTACACCTTGACTCTTGAATAGACCTGTGCTCTGCCACCACAAAGCCGGCGCCACCCCCTGTGGGGCGGCTGATGTCTCTGCCCTGCTGCTGAAAGGAAAGAGCAGAGTCACCATAACAAAGTGCTTCAGAACTGGACTGAGCCAGGCCTAGGCCCCCTGGCGCTAAAGAACAAAAGAATCATGGTATAAAAGTAGGAGCCTGGCTCCTAAGAAATCAGAATCCTGTTTACCACAAAGAACCTCTGCCCGACTAGAAGGAGAAGAAGACGCCGGAGGAGCTGGCCTGCTGCTTGCCTTGCTGAGAGAGGAGAGGAAGAGACTTACTGAAAAGACTTTGCTACTTTGTGCTTGAACATTCTCCAAGGGCTTGATCTGAGCTTGCCCCCTGAACTGAACCCCAGGACCAGTGGGTTCTCTGTGCTTCTTGCTCGTCCTCCAATTCGAGCCGTGTGTGCATCCCGCCGGAAAAGAGACTGCGCCCCTCATCGCCCCTCCTAGGGCCGTGACACTCAGGAGCTCGCCTGCCGCAATCCCGTGAGAGCCCCGCTCCGTCCGGAGCCGCTCTCTGTCCCCGGGCCAGGCCGCCTGCACCCCTGTCACCGCCTGCCATTGGAGTGCGTTGAACGCGCTATCACCCCTCCTGCCGGAAGCCGTCCGACGACTGTGATCTACGCCGGGTCATCCAGCTGCACTGACTGTGCCCTGTGACCCCGCTTCGCTATCCCCGGACATCTCAGGCCGCGCCGCCCCCGCTGTGGAGACCCTCCTGCACCGTCGTGCCAAAGGGTCGCGGGCCGCGCCTGCCTACTGGCCCACACCTGCTGATTGAGGACCCAAGAACACTTCCCGAAGTTGAGAGTCGCACCGACCTGTGCCGACTCTCCTAATCACGAAAGAAGTCCAGTATCGGGCTCGGGGCCCGCAACGCCTTATTTCCCCGTTCGCAGGAACCGATCTCTGTGAGTACTGGAGCTACAAGTAAAGAGACTACAAACTATCCATTGGAAACTACGAACCAAGAACATTTGCCTGCTGTATAACCTGGGGGCCTAGCGAAAACGTTATTGGTCTTGTGATAAGTCTGCTGAGATATATATACCTTATTTTTACATAAAGAAATCGTATTTTTATATATATCCAAGTCTGGTGTCAGTTTCTGGGGGGATTAATGTATTTACTGTGTGTATGATTGTAAGTGCTTAACCAACAACGCCTGAGGAATCGCCTTGGCTGCTCACGCCACGCACCTAGAGGGTGAGCAAGGGTCATTCAAAAGGGGTTATCCTGCGCCCTGACGTGGAGGAGAGGGTTCCTGCTTGACACAAGGGCAACCTTGCGCCAACCAGAGATCCCCGACTCTAACATTGGTGGCAGCGGTGGGATTTCGGATTTGCACTTGTAATTTGCATACAGTGAATTATTAATCACCAGATAGTGAGAGCAGACCAAGTAACGCAGCCACAGGTTTTCATTTTTGGAACTTTGTTGAGACATCTGCCATTACTGCAACCATGCCTGGCTCACACTCCGCTGGAAGAGCACTCTCTGTGATTTCTGGAATAGATGAGGTGGATTGGGAGAGACTGGAAGGCTACACGATAGAGCAATTGAAAGGCTACAGTGTAAAATTCCGAGTCCCCCATGCTGGATTCAAGAGGAGAACCCAGTACGCCAAGGCGCTGAGAGCCTGGAAGGAGTCACGAGACCCACGGAATGCGGGGGACATCGTTCCACCCGACAACCTTGAGGAGCCCAGCAGAGTCCGGTCGCCAGAGGAGCTGGCAGACAGGGCAGCCGACAGGGCGCATGCAATGGAGATGGCAAAGTTGGCAGGACAAATGGAAATGGAAAAGCAGAAGTTGGCCCTGGAGGCACAACAACGCCAAATGGATCATGATATCAGATTGAAGGAGTTGGAGCTGAAGGCGAAAAGTTTGGACACCGCTCCTTCTGGTGGCAGCACTCCACCAGCGCAGGTAGAGTCCAAGGTGTACATCCCCAAAGATGTAGTAAAGGAGTATTTTAGAAAGGATGACATAGGGCAGTGGTTTAGAGCCTACGAGGTGGCCATGTCCTCACACCGGGTCCCTGAGAAGGACTGGGGAGCGGGGTTGTGGGGAAGGTTCCTTGCGGAAGGGCGGGACACACTGTTAGATTTGCCCTTAGAAGTCCAGACCTCATACCCCCATATGAAGGAAGCTTTAATGACCAGGTATGGGTTAACTCCGGAGCTATATAGACAGAGGTTCAGGGAGACCAAGAAGATCCCTGAGAGTACGTATGTGGAGTATGTGACCTTTTTCTGCAGAGCGCTGGATGGTTGGGTGAAGGGTAGCAAAGTGAATGATTATCAAGGGCTGCTTGATTTAATTGCATGGGAGCACTTGTCCAGTCAATGTTTTCCTGAGCTACGCCAGCACCTGATAGATAGCAAGCTGTCCAACCCGAGGAAGCTTGCTGAGGAGGCGGACCGCTGGCTCAGCACCAGGGTCCACAAGGGTCAAGTGGGAGACTCCGCCAAAGGTGGGCAGGGTCCCCAGCAGAAGAGTGGGGGGGACAAGGGTAAACAGAAGGGGTTCCAAAAAGGCCCCCAAAGTAATTCCCAAGGGAACCAGCAGAAGGGTTCTCAGCCTCCCCCACCCCCGCAGCAGAACGGGGCCCCGACAGGTAGACCTGTTCCAAAGGGGCCCTTCAATTGTTATAGGTGTGGTGACCCGGGTCACATTGCCTCTGATCCTAAGTGTCGCCTGTTTGGTAAGACCGCACCCACTGGTGCTCCACCCCGGCAAGTAGCTAGTGTTAACTTTGGGGAGGAAGTAGCAGTCCAGGAGGGTGGGGGTCCCGGGCAGATGACCCTAGTCTCGCTAGGAGACAGTGAGATGGTCCCTGTAACCTACCTGCCCTCTAACACTAAGAAATATGGGCAAGTGGTGACCATCAATGGAAGGAAGGTGGAGGCTCTTAGAGATACAGGAGCCAGCGTGACCTCGGTGAGGCAACACCTGGTGTCTCAAGAGCACATTGTACCCAATGCCTACTGTAGGGTTGTCAATGCTGACAACGTAGAGAGTCGTTGTCCAATGGCTCAAGTTCCCTTTGAGTGGGGGGAGGTCTCTGGTACTCTACAAGTCGCTGTGAGAACTGACATGCCTGTAGATTGTCTGCTAGGGAACGACCTGGAGAGCTCCCCTTGGGAAAAGGTGGAGAAGACCACGCATCTGAGGATGGTGGGTCTACCCGACTGGGCGTGCGTGACCACCCGGTCCATGGCAGCCAGTAGGGGTGTTGAGAGGGTCCTGGAGCCTGAGGGAGAGGTCCAGGAACCGGCCTTAGGGAGAAGGCGCAGGAGGCGCGGGAAACCGGCCCCCGAAGTTCCCACGGCCCAGGAGGAAGTAGACCCTGAGGGGGATGCTCTGGAGCCTACCGGGGAACAGATTGCCGAACTGGGAGATCTGCCTGAGCTGACCCATTGGCAGCAAGAAGGAGGTCCCTCCAGGGAGGAATTCTGCAGGGAGCAGAAAGAATGCCCTTCTCTCGTGGGTATGCGGCAACAGGCTGCAGACCAGGCCAATGGTGTTCAGGCCAAAACACATTACGTGTACTGGGAGAGTGACCTCCTGTATTCCGAGCCTAAGGCTGCTGAACCTGGGTCAGCCCGTGTGCTGGTGGTACCCCAGAAGTTCAGAACCTTCCTACTGGGGCTGGCTCATGATGTGCCATTAGCAGGACATTTGGGGATGGACAAGACCTATGACAGGCTTGTCACCCACTTTTACTGGCCCCAAATGCACAAGAATTCAGATTCCTACTGCAGAACCTGTCAGACTTGCCAGGCAAGTGGTAAGAGCGGAGGGAAGCACAAGGCTCCTCTGCAACCTTTCCCTGTGGTCGGTACGCCATTCCAACGAGTGGGTATTGATATTGTGGGGCCTCTGGATCCCAAGACAGCCCTGGGCAACAGGTTCATCCTGGTCTTGGTGGACCATGCCACCCGGTACCCTGAAGCCATCCCTCTGAGGACAGTGACGGCCCCCGTGGTGGGACGGGCACTGATGGGAATTTTCTCCCGAGTGGGATTCCCTCTAGAGGTGGTGAGCGACAGGGGGACCAATTTCATATCCACATATATGAAATCCCTGTGGAAGGAGTGTGGGGTAACTTACAAGTTCACCACTCCTTACCACCCCCAAGGAAACGGGTTGGTTGAGAGATTCAACCGAACCCTCAAAGGCATGATCATGGGCCTGGACGGTCCAATGAGGCGTAAGTGGGACGTCCTCTTGCCATGCCTGCTCTTCGCTTACCGAGAGGTGCCACAGAAGTCTCTAGGATTCAGCCCCTTTGAGCTTCTGTATGGTCACCCGGTAAGAGGACCTCTGAGTTTGGTGAAGGAAGGCTGGGAGCAATCTCCCAGGAAACCTCCCCAGAATGTATATAGTTACATGCTGGCCTTCCGAAACCAGACTCGGCGTTTCAGGCAACTTGCTGAGGCAAATCTGGAAGCCAGCCAGGAGGAGATGAAGCGGTGGTACGACCGGAATGCCACTCTGGTAGAGCTTCAACCTGGACAAAAGGTGTGGGTCTTGGCCCCAGTGGAGCCTTGTGCACTTCAGGATAAGTGGACAGGTCCATTTGAGGTTGTGGAGCGCAAAAGTCCTATCACCTACTTGGTGGACATGCAGACTCCCAGGAACCCTTTGAGGGTCCTACATGTTAACCGCCTTAAGCCCCACTTAGAGAGGACCGAAGTGGGCATGCTGCTGGCCACTGATGATGGAATGGAAGAGGAGACCGAGCCTCTTCCTGACCTCTTAGTGGCCTCTGAGAAAGATGGGTCAGTGGATGGAGTTAACCTCTCACCCACCCTGACGCCCGAACAGCAGGATGATTGCCGCCACTTGCTGGGACAGTTTTCCGACCGATTCTCCCTGGTTCCTGGTGTCACAGATTGGTGCGTCCATGATGTGGACACAGGAGACAGCTTACCTGTGAAGCACAAGGCTTACAGGGTAACTGACAGGGTCAGAGCTTGCATCAAGGAGGAGGTCTCCAAAATGCTTGCGCTAGGGGTGGTTGAGTCCTCCAGCAGTCCTTGGTCCAGCCCCGTGGTCTTGGTCCCAAAGGCTGCTGCGCCGGGAGCCACACCTGAACTCCGGTTCTGTGTGGACTACAGAGGACTCAATTCAGTCACGAAGACTGACGCGCACCCCATCCCCAGAGCTGATGAGCTCATTGATCGGCTGGGAGCTGCCCGGTTCCTCAGTACGTTTGATTTAACGTCTGGGTACTGGCAGATCGCCTTGACCGATGGGGCCAAAGAGAGGTCAGCATTCTCTACACCAGATGGGCACTTCCAGTTCCGAGTCATGCCATTTGGGATGAAGAATGCCCCTGCCACCTTTCAGAGGTTGGTCAACCAGGTACTGGTTGGGCTGGATGCGTTCAGTGCCGCCTACCTGGATGACATCGCAGTGTTCAGTGCCACCTGGCCCGAACACCTGCGCCACCTCTGGGAAGTGTTGATGGCGCTGCGCCGAGCAGGCCTCACGATCAAGGCAAGCAAGTGCCAGATCGGGCAGGGTTCCGTGGTGTACTTGGGACACCAAGTGGGGAGTGGCAAGGTGGCACCCTTGCAACCCAAAATTGAGACCATCCTGGCTTGGGAACCCCCCAAGACGCAGACCGCAGTGAGGGCCTTCCTGGGGCTCACTGGGTACTACAGGAGGTTTGTCAAGGGCTATGGAACGATCGTTGCCCCCTTGACAGAGCTGACTTCTAAGAAGCAGCCCAGGAACGTGATTTGGACTGACACCTGTCAGAAAGCTTTCGACACCCTGAAGACTGCCATGTGCACGGCGCCCGTGCTCTTGGCCCCTGACTTCTCCAAGGAATTCCTAGTGCAGACAGATGCTTCAGAGCATGGTGTAGGGGCTGTTCTTTCACAGATGACTGAGGAGGGCTGGGACCAACCCGTAGCCTTCATCAGTAGGAGGTTACTTCCACGGGAAAGTAGGTGGAGTGCAATTGAGCGAGAAGCATTTGCTGTGGTCTGGGCGCTGAAGAAGCTAAGACCCTACTTGTTTGGGTCTCACTTCCGGGTTCAGACGGACCACAGGCCCCTCAGATGGTTGATGCAAATGAGGGGTGAAAACCCGAAGCTGTTGAGGTGGTCCATCTCCCTACAGGGTATGGACTTTACGGTGGAACACCGTCCTGGTACAGATCACGCCAACGCTGACGGTCTGTCCAGGTATTTCCGCCTTAGTGACGAGGAACCCCCTGGGCAAGGGTAGTTCTCCCCACATTTCAGCTGGAGGGGACACGTGTTAGACCTGGCACCTTGGCGTGAGTTTCCCTTCCACTTTTTGATGGTGTGCCTCGACTGTTTTGCTGGTGTTGTCCGCTCAGGGCACTGCGCCACGGCTAATCCGTGCCGCAGTGCAAGTGCTCCCGAAGTAAAATGTACCTGTAATTGATGTCCATGATTGGTTTATTGGATTCACTGTCAGTCCCCAGTAAAGTGCACCAGGGGTGCCAGGGCTTGTGAATGCCAATGCTGCTGGTGGGCTTGCAGCGCTGGTTGCGCCACCCACGGAAGCGGCCTTGTAAAGTGTGTCTAGGGTCTGGCACCGCAGACCCTGTGCGCGGTCTGGGACCGTCGCGCTGACTGTGCAAGTGCCCCCACTTGCCAGTCCCTAAACCTTCCCTTACCTACATATTAGCCACCCCTCTGGTAGGCCCAAGGGCAGGGTGCGTTGTAGGCATAAGGTAGGACATGCCCTGATGTGTGTGGCATGTCTTAGTAGTGAATTACAGCCCTTGTCGTTTTTCACTATTGAAGGCTACCTGCTCTCCATAGGCCAGAATGGGCTGCTGGGATCACGCCAACGCTGTGACCCCAGTGGACTCAGAGAGCATGGTAGAAGTGTCAAGTTTAGTATGCCTGAACTCAGGATGATAAAATACTTCTTGTAGTCAAGTTTATTTTAATATCCTGGGTTTGTAAATACTACTTTTAGAAAGTTAGTATTTACTGACCTGACCATCTCAGTCCGCCTCTGCTGTGTGTGTGTGTTCTGCCTAGCAACAGTAAGGAGCAGGGTGGGGGGATCCCCAGAGACAGGTTGGCTGCCAGGTGGTGGGTAGAGAGATTACACCTGGATGGGTGGGAGGAGTACACCTTGACTCTTGAATAGACCTGTGCTCTGCCACCACAAAGCCGGCGCCACCCCCTGTGGGGCGGCTGATGTCTCTGCCCTGCTGCTGAAAGGAAAGAGCAGAGTCACCATAACAAAGTGCTCCAGAACTGGACTGAGCCAGGCCTAGGCCCCCTGGCGCTAAAGAACAAAAGAATCATGGTATAAAAGTAGGAGCCTGGCTCCTAAGAAATCAGAATCCTGTTTACCACAAAGAACCTCTGCCCGACTAGAAGGAGAAGAAGACGCCGGAGGAGCTGGCCTGCTGCTTGCCTTGCTGAGAGAGGAGAGGAAGAGACTTACTGAAAAGACTTTGCTACTTTGTGCTTGAACATTCTCCAAGGGCTTGATCTGAGCTTGCCCCCTGAACTGAACCCCAGGACCAGTGGGTTCTCTGTGCTTCTTGCTCGTCCTCCAATTCGAGCCGTGTGTGCATCCCGCCGGAAAAGAGACTGCGCCCCTCATCGCCCCTCCTAGGGCCGTGACACTCAGGAGCTCGCCTGCCGCAATCCCGTGAGAGCCCCGCTCCGTCCGGAGCCGCTCTCTGTCCCCGGGCCAGGCCGCCTGCACCCCTGTCACCGCCTGCCATTGGAGTGCGCTGAACGCGCTATCACCCCTCCTGCCGGAAGCCGTCCGACGACTGTGATCTACGCCGGGTCATCCAGCTGCACTGACTGTGCCCTGTGACCCCGCTTCGCTATCCCCGGACATCTCAGGCCGTGCCGCCCCCGCTGTGGAGACCCTCCTGCACCGCCGTGCCAAAGGGTCGCGGGCCGCGCCTGCCTACTGGCCCACACCTGCTGATTGAGGACCCAAGAACACTTCCCGAAGTTGAGAGTCGCACCGACCTGTGCCGACTCTCCTAATCACGAAAGAAGTCCAGTATCGGGCTCGGGGCCCGCAACGCCTTATTTCCCCGTTCGCAGGAACCGATCTCTGTGAGTACTGGAGCTACAAGTAAAGAGACTACAAACTATCCATTGGAAACTACGAACCAAGAACATTTGCCTGCTGTATAACCTGGGGGCCTAGCGAAAACGTTATTGGTCTTGTGATAAGTCTGCTGAGATATATATACCTTATTTTTACATAAAGAAATCGTATTTTTATATATATCCAAGTCTGGTGTCCGTTTCTGGGGGGATTAATGTATTTACTGTGTGTATGATTGTAAGTGCTTAACCAACAACGCCTGAGGAATCGCCTTGGCTGCTCACGCCACGCACCTAGAGGGTGAGCAAGGGTCATTCAAAAGGGGTTATCCTGCGCCCTGACGTGGAGGAGAGGGTTCCTGCTTGACACAAGGGCAACCTTGCGCCAACCAGAGATCCCCGACTCTAACAGTGCCTATATAAGGACATAAATCGAGAAACCTATACACGGTATCTAAATCGACACACAACAGTAGAGGGAGGAGTAGTACCCCTCAAACTCCTGTAAGATGTCATGTTGCACATAGGGGTAACCCCGTTTTGCGATTTGAGTTCCATAATGTGGCTCAGGCGGGTTTCTTGTTGGATCAGCCAGTCCAGGAGGTGGGCCAATTCATCGCCTTCTGTGTGGGTCTCGCCCCCGTATGCCCTACGGTTAAAACACCATTGGTAATCTAGAAGGGTCACAAACTGGGTCTTAGCAGCAGTTAGCTCCACTGTATTAGCGACATTGTGCTCAGCTGCTCTTTCTAGCTTGGGCAATCGTTGCTCTGCCTTTATTATTTCTCTATCCAGTGTGCTGCATACCCCCATTATATCCTGTAGGCAGGCCCATCTGGTGACCACTTTGAATGCATCCCATTCTATTGCTCTGGACGAGGCCGTGTTGTGATTTTCAGCAAAATAATTCCCTATATGGAATAGCCCTGGGCAGAGCTCACAGAGTCGCACTTTGCATAATTCTCCGGAGTTGCCGAAAAACTCAGTCGAATTCTGTGTAGTTCTGTGTGCAAACGAAGTATAGCTCGGCCACCCTTGTCATTGTCTGTCTGGGCTCTTAGTTTCTCCACTCCCCTCCAGGCTCCCTCAAGCTCTTTTTTCCCCTAAGCCCCGTTATCCCCGGCACTCCCATTTGACTGACTAGATTCTGTCTGAAGGCTGCGCTGTGCCAGTCAGTTTCCCGGCAGCTCACATCCATTTTCCACCCCCGCAGTGCCTAAAGCTATGTGCCCCCCACCACTGGGAGGGAGCAAGAGTCAGGGAGACGCCTGGGGCATGCCAGGAAAATGAGTACTGTTGCTGATCAGCTGAGAAACATCCCAAGAAGTATTTGCTGGAGGGCTTCATCCCCGGATGGATAGACTGCAGCACTTATGGTCCATATTACATTGGCCGTTGTCACCTTATGAATATAGAGTCCCTCTACTACCTGACCACGGCTCGCCCTCAAGAGCGCGCACCCGCTGATCCCGTGCACATGATGGATGGCACCAGCAACTCGCTGGGACACCTTGAAAAGACCATCTCCGCACAGGCAGGTAAGCCAATGCCCCTCTGTGCCAACTTCTCACCCTCCCGTGCACAGACACCCAGCACAGCGGTGCATCACGCACCTAACCTTAGTGGGAAAAATATTGTGCTAAATGCAAGTGTTCAGCATCTTTTCCAACAAATAATATAACACAAATATGAACAACATGTATTTATGTTCAACACAAACCATTAAGCACATAACAAATTAGATGATCACCATTCGCCCGGTTCTTACCATCCTGTCTGCCTTTGTTGTACATGGCAAGTGTGAATACTAGGTTTGGATGCCATTAAGCTCTGCTACGCAGTGGAGGCAGAGTTTCATCCGAACTCTGTGCACCAAGTGGAGTGCAGAGTGACAAAAACTCAGCAGACTCCACTGGCGGAGTGGAGTTTACCGCCCTCCCTTAATGTGGGACTCCGGTGTGCGTCGGAAGGCTTGGGTCTTACAGGCAGTACCTGGTAAGTCGCCATGTGGGTGTTGGTGGGTGCGGAGCATTCCATTGTAGGTCTACGATGTGAGAGTCTTGATCTGATACTACTCAGCTGAGTCTGTGTGGCAAACATAAGTCAGTAGGGAAAGGGAGCATAAAATTAAGTCCAGGCATGCATACAGATACGGAACGGAATAAAATTAATAAATGCGGGAGGTTGGATGTGTGGCTCTCCATGTGTCTGCCAGTGCCCATTGTTGGACCTACCCTGCAAAATGCTCTGCCTATATGTGAGGGGGTGCGTGGTAGCAGTGTGTGAGTGGTTCAGGTGGAGATCGAGAATCCAGTTATACTCCCTGCACAGCACCCACGGCATTTGTGTCCTGTTTGCTAGTTTCCTAGAGTTCGAGGTTCAAAATGCTCTCTGATTTGTGTTTGGCACATAAACACTACCTATTAGGATTGGCGTGACATCAAGGTGGTCTGCGATCAGTACATACCACCCCTCCTTGTCTAGTGTCATGTCTAGAACTTGAAAGGAACCCCGGGTTGAATCCCAACCATGGTGCCCCGTGCATATGTGGAATATGTGGTGCTATAAACCAAACCCCGCCAACTCTTCTGCAGCAATTGTAAATAATTCCCCAGCCATAGTGTGTGTTTCTTGGAGGGATTCTGGGCCCGATTCACAGAACAAACTTAAGACTAAATCCTAAACTTAGTACCATTCTGGTATTCACAGAATGCACCTAGTACTTCTGCTATTCACAGAATGAACTTACTACTTTTGCTATTCACAGAATGAACATAGTACTTTTGCTATTCACAGAATGGATTTACGACTACTAAACTTACGTCCGCACTCGGGCCGGAAATTCCGGCCCGGAGGCGGAGCTTCCGGCCCGGAGGCGGGGCTTCCGGGCCGGAGGCGGAGCTTCCGGGCCGGAGGCGGAGCTTCCGGGCCGGAGGTGGGGATTCCGGCCGATTTAGCTATGGCCGAAATCTCCACCTCCGGGCCGGAAGCTCCGCCTCCGGGCCGGAATTTCCGGCCCGAGTGCGGACGTAAGTTTAGGAGTCGTAAATCCATTCTGTGAATAGCAAAAGTACTAAGTTCATTCTGTGAATAGCAAAAGTAGTAAGTTCATTCTGTGAATACCAGAAGTACTAGGTGCATTCTGTGAATACCAGAATGGTACTAAGTTTAGGATTTAGTCTTAAGTTTGTTCTGTGAATCGGGCCCAATATTTGCACATTCTGGGCCATATGTATTGACAAGACATGCAGTGCATCGCAGCACGTCACCTTGCTGCGCTGCACTGTGCGACAGGGAAAGGGCAGGAATGATCAACAATAAGAAATCCTGGGGTCTACAATAATATTTGAAAAGTGTGGAAGAGACCACTACTAACTGTACAGAATTATCTATGGGCAGTTCCCTGTTAAGGACGAAATCCCTCACTTACTGTAGGTGACATGCTTCATCATTTGGGATTCTCCTCCTGGAGGAAAAACCTAGTTCCTCTGGGGGCTACAACCCCCTCTCTGAGAGGGAGGAGCTCAGGGATGTTTTATATATTGGAATGGATATTATAAATCCACAAATGAAGAGCTAGCAGTGTGAATGAGGGCGCAGCGCAAAATAAATCAAAACAGTCAGGAAAGTGAAGTTAAAACTAGCTCAAGAACGCCCAAAAATCTTTAATATGAGACGTTCTTCGCGAGGATTAAGAATACAGTGCATCTACGGTCAAAATTTAAACCGCGATGGTGAGACTAATCAGTCATCATGTTTCAGCCATATTGCCTACAGGTAGGCTAGGCTTTCATCAGGACCTGTAATGCTGCTGCAAGTGAATGTGTACGTGAAATAACACTAAAGAATATCAAAACAGAAATTCTTTCGTTTCGATGTGTCTGTTTTGGAAGAACATTACCCGTAACTACTGGGTAAGACACCACACCTCTACCTGGCAACCGCTCAGGAAAAGAGCACTGCTCTGTCCGTCAGTACACCGGCGTGGAATAGAGCCTGTGGCAGGAATTCCCAGTATTTAAGACAACACAACACATTCCTGCCTTTTCCCCAGTGCTGGTGCCCTTTTAGCTGCCTAGCACAAACACAGGCACCATTGCACCATGGTTCAAGGGTGACTCTGTTGCATGTAGGATTGATTTTGTGCAGGAAGGGGCACCTTTCTGCACAACAATAATCCCCTGAGACTTATCCCTCTTTCTAGAATGCAGCACACATAGAAAGAAGAAAGATATTTCTCCTTGTTATGCCTTACCTGGGGAGGCGTATGTTTTTGGCTTATTCCCAGGTTTGCCACTTCTGATAATTCTGGAAATGTGTCAAATCCATGGATGTTGTGTGGTAACACCCCTGCAACACCCATGGAAACACCTCCCTGGCGCAGAGTAATGTAACACAGGAATTTGCACTGCGTTGCTTTACTCAAGATTTATAAAGCCACTCAGGTCCCCGCCGGGCCTTGCGGGACTTCATAAATCTCTTTCTTAAGTTGCGTTGCTCTTGTACCACATTGCTTGGTGCAAGAATGACGCAAAGGGGCTCGTAAATATGCCCCTCTGTCTTTACATGTAGGAGTAGACAGAATATTGTTTCTTCGCTGAGCGCATTCCCCGGACATTCAGGATGAGCTATATACTGTCTGGAAGCAGGGCCATACTGTGGGTTGCGAGGCAATCTCGCCCCCTGGGAGCATGCATCCGCAACCAGACACCCCCAGCATGCCCATTTCCACTTGTCCTACTGGTGTAGGATGTATAGTGTGTACCTGCCCTGTCAAATAGGGAGGGTAGCAATCATACCGATAGAACAACAACATGCAAAAACAATAATGCACAGAGTCTACCACGGCGAGCTGTATGCCCAAACTGGGTGCAGTATTTGAGCATCTTAGTGCCAGGCTGTCTTAGTCTGATTTGATGGAGCACCAAGAGTCACTTTGCCCTACTCGTCTGCATCTGGGTTGTACTGATCCCAATCATGGGAAGGAAGGGGCTGGGGCCTATGACATCGACAGGGTGGTCCAGGCAGGCAAAGTCTCCATGTGCCCTGGGGGAGTATAAATGAGAGCTGTTAGTGTGGTGGATAGGAGTAATGGTGGTGAGTCAATCCACTGGTTTATTGGTCCAAGAGTCCTAGATCAAATATACTGTTTTTGGGTTCACCAGTGGGGTGGGGGGGAGGGTCTGAGAGTATCGATTGGGTGGTTGAGATGAGTTGGAGTCTCCATTGAAGGAAAAAATGTGAGGGCCATTGTCACCATCAAAGGGGGGCATTCCCGTTCCCTAGGTCTGCTACTGCTCAGAGCACCCATTGACAAGCCTTTGTAATTTGCTCTAATGCAGGGGAGTTTAGAGGCAGTGAGACTGGGAAGGGTCTTCGTCGGGGGCAACAGCTCTGTTTCCATCTCAGTTGAGTGTTCAGAGATGATTCTCCCGTGCCTCCATTTGGGGAAGGTGCGAGGTTCTTGTTGACCCAGTCCCAGGTCTCCTTAGGGTCAGTGAAGAAGTGAGACCCACCTCCTGAGAACATTTTTACGTGGGCCGGGCATAGCAAGGAGTGTTGTATTCCCTGTTGTCTGAGTCGTTTTTTGAATTCTAGGGAGGAGGTGTGGTGCCGCTAGACTGCTTGTGTGTAATCCGGGAATTACTGTTTTGTCCTATAGCCTTAATGGAACAGCGATTCTGGCGATTGGAGGATCACATCATGATCACGGAAGTGTATAAGCTTAACCAGCATGGGACTCAGGGGGACCTCCAAAGTGGGCAGTGTGTCAGAACTCGATGGGCCCTTTCCAGTGAGAAGAAGTGAGGTGAACGGCTGGGACAAAGGATCGGAACCAGGTGTCCAAAAAGGCAATGGGGTCTCGCCCCTCCACCCCCTCAGGCAGGCCCAGGATTGGGACATTACCTCTGCGACACAGCCCTTCAGAGTCTGCAGCCGTTGCTTCCAACATTCATACCTGGCTGCATAAATCTTGAAAGTCTGCTGGTTGTCAGTGTCAAGTGGTTTCAGTGTGGCCAGCTCTTTCCTCCCCTTGGTGACTCTCTCTGCTAGCTTCCAGTGGCCATCACGTAGGAAGCTTATTTCCACAGCCAGGGACCCTAGATTAGACTACATTGTTTTCAGGTCAGCTTATAATCGCGGCCAAAACTGTGTCTTGTTTGTCTGGTGTGAATGAAGAGGGAGGTTGTTGTGGGTCTCACTACTGTGTGGCGTCTGGTACCGTGAGTGGGGGGGCAGCCCCCACCTGCGTTGCTGGCAGTGCTGAGGATTTCAGGCAGCCCATGATGGCCTGTAACAAGAGCCCTCCAGGGAGCACTGGTGGCTGGTACACCCACACCCATGCGAGTCAACAGAACAGCGGTCGTGGGCAGGGCACAGGCTTTGTGGCTGCCTGCCTCCTGGGACCGCTAGATGGACAAGGACTGGGCTGTGTTTCCGTGCACTTGTGCCATTGAGTGCTGGGGATAGCGACTCAGGGCAAGTATCAGCTAATCTGTGCCAATGTCCTAGGCCGCTGGCTCAAGAGAGAGGTTAAGCTGAAATGCCGAGAGGCACCACTGTGAGAACACCCCAAAAAAAAAACACCAGTCAGGAGGAAACTTGACTTCGGTTCTTGAGGGTTCTGGTCTGTCTGAGGTAAGGGCAACCCTTTCTGGTAGCCGCAGTACTGCCAACAATGAAAAGCCAAAGCAGACTGTGCCTTCCAAAAGGAGTCCCAAGAGGGAAATAAATCTGTAGAGAAAAACCTCTGTTGGAGGAGAAGAATCCAGGAACGGAAAGGAAGGAAAAAACCCACAAATAAGAGCAAACAACAGCAAGGAGTGTCGAACAGAAGGCAAGAATTCCAAATAGGAGTGGAAGGCTAAAAGGATTCCAAACTGGAACAGGAAGTGCCAACCGGAGGAAGCAAAAATACACCAAGCAGGAGCAAAGGTCACCAACAGAATCGAGGACACACCAGCAGGAGCAAGGAGTGTTGCAACGGAAGGCTATGAAGGATTCAGCCCCTTAAATACCCATAGGCAGGAAGTGATGTAACAGGAAGCGATGTAACAGGAAATAAGCAGTTGCCATCTTGGATAGAGAAAAGGAAAAATAAGGAATAGGAAAGGTCGCCATCTTGGAAAGGGTAAAACGAAGAACCTTTCCAAGGTAAACAGGACTGAGGACTCATGGGAAGAAGAAGTAACAAGATGTCACCAGGAGAATATTTTGGAAGCCGCAGTGAAATGTGTAAAACAAAAGGTGAGTGAAAATATGCCCCCTAGAAGTACTGGAAGCCGCAGTTCCTACTGTGTATTAATGAGCATTAACGGGCCGCTGCGTGGTACTGAGGCGTGCCCGACTAGACATAAGCGCCGCGGAGTGTAACCACAATGTTGAAACAGCAGGCAGCCGTGCAGCACTACAATGCACCTGAGAAGGAGGCGCCATGGGGGCATTGCAGGATGCACTGTGGCCCACAATGATGAAGCAGGAAGCACCACAGGCTGAGACATGACATGCGGCACAACCAAACCCGCCCAGCACATGTCTTGCACGGATCAATAGCCTGTGCTGATGAAGACTCTTGCATCCACATCATCCTCTTCCGACCTGTTTGCCAACGGGACATCATTATGCCGACATTTTAAACTAAGACTGTGATTTCTCTTGCAATGCTTTTTTGAAACATATAATCATTCAGTGTTCAGCAAAGTAATAACAACTCTGGCTAATAAGGCTGCTCCTTTAAGGACATGAATGAACTTTCTCTTGCAATATTCGACATGAAATTAAATGCATCGTGTCCTCTCTTTCATGTTAAGATTGAAATTTCCTTAGATATTTGTAATCTTCCCATGTTACGAGTTAATTTTTTAAGACTTCACAGACAATGATTGAAGTTCTAGGAATTGTTTTATGTGTTTGTTTGTATGCAATAGTTTTTAATAACTGAGCACTAACAATAAACTTAAATCTTTTGTTACGCTGGTTCATGTCCACACATATATCTGAGTGTACCTCACCTGTGCAGTCTATTTGTTATGTCTCTTTGTAATCTACTATTGTTCCTCCTGTGATGCTTAATCGTAAACTATGGTTTTTTATGGTATACTGCGCTGCTTCTGATGGAACTCCTCCCCTCAGACCTGATTTTATTTTACATAATTACAGTATGTATTAACTGTCCTTGCTTTGTAAGATATAACCGATTCAAAAACAATAAAGCATATGTTCATGGCAGCAGCTGTTTGGCCTCGCTCCAGGAAGGGGCTTTTTATCTGAGAAAACGAGGATGTTCTCAGCGGTCTAACCACCTACATCCTTCTTAATTTCTCACTGGGCCTACCTCAGTCTTGTCTGATCGCCAGCCTCATGTGAGCAGCTGGTCCTGTTGCAACTTTCATGAGGCTGCTGCCGGCTGGGGCATGCGAAACGCGCGTGCGTGTTTCCTCCAGCAGGTGGCGCTTTCTCTTCTTCCAGAACAATCAAGGGAGACTGCACTGAACTCGGTGTGCGGTGCAGCATAAAAGGATACAGCGGTAGCTGCTGCTCTAAAATGCACGCACATCAAGTTGAATATGGAAGCATTCTATACCTCCCTAAATACAATTATTCAATGTACACAGGAAAGCGTCAGCAGTCACGTACCTTAATACTCAGGGACCTCGTGTGCGTTCATTATGTTTACGTTTCTCACAATGCTTCGAAGGAGTGCGGAAACACGTTGGTGGTATGAAAAGCATGCAAAAGGTGGACAAAATCGATCAACTTATAGAACGTTTCAGTAAGTAAGTTAATCCACTACTAAGGGTCCTGTAAAGCAGACGCACATACATGAATGTATAAACGGAAGGAACACAGAATGGTCTGCTCTCGTGAATGATCTGTTTAAAGAACAATGGGGCAGATTTACAAGAAACCGACTCATCTCTGCGTTATAGCAGAGATGCGTCAGTTTTCTTGCGTCCCGGATTGACAGATGCGTCACGCATCGGTTGGCGCAAAGGTCACGCACTGCTGGAGTTGTGTGGCAAGCACGACTCAACCCCAGCAATGCCTAGGAAGGCCTATACCTATTGTGCTGCGTCCCTCAGGCGTAAGGTTTTGACTAACCCTGGGCAAAGCACTACGCTACGCTCGCGTAGTTTGCGAAGTTTGCGCTACTTCGCACTACGTGAATTGCACGTAGCACAGTGCAAACGCGTAGCGTAGCGTAGTGCAGCGGTCATTTTTTGCTTGCTCGCAGTCCTCAACGTCAAGTTGGCGACCGCGAGCAAGAAAGATGACATCCCGGCAAGACTTTTTTCTCGTTCGCGATCAGCAACATCAAGTTGCAGATCGCGAGCGTGGAAAATAAACCTCCCGGCGAGATTCTCAACGCGGGGAGGTCAGGTTTCTCATTGCGAGTGGTCGCGTATGGTCGCGACCGCTCGCGATGAGAAACTACCAGTCCGCGTTGAGAAAGCTGCCGCTCGAGTAAAAATGTACTCGAGCGGCAGAAAACTACAGCTCGCACTGTGCAAGATGCCGTTTTCAATGATTGCACAGTGCCGGATGCATGTCCGCACTGTGCAATCATTGAAAACGACATCTTGCACAGTGTGAACAGGGTACTACGCAGTTCGCGAAGTGCTACGCGTAGCTCGCGTAGTGCGAAGTGCACTTTGCGTAGCTATGCGTAGCGCTACTTCGCGAACTACGCCTAGGGTTAGTTTTGACGCAGTAGCATCGTAGAAGTGATGTAGTGAAATCTTGTCGATTTCACTGTGTCACTATTATGAGGCTTTCTTGGGTCGGAGTGCCCACCCTGCATACATTATACCTGACACAGGTATAATGTGGCGCAGGACTTTACAACGTGACGCATCTCCCGAGATGCATTAAGTTGTAAATGTGTCGCAACGTGACGCATTGTTTATGCTGCTGCTGCGTCACAAAAGTGACGCAACTGTGGTGCAAAAGTGTCACAAGGGGCTTGTAAATCTGCCCCAATAAATTTAAACATGGCTTTTCAGGTATTAATATGCAGCTAAACCCGGTATTCAAAATAGGCTTGCAAAAGCAGTAAGTGACATTATTAGGTGTATGCTTGCATTTAATTTGGTATTTAGTATAGTAGCAGGCCAGCCAGCAAGTTTACTATTGGCCACTTTGCAGCGCTGACTTGAAGCAAGCTATGCAACGTTCAGCTGCTGTTACCTGGCAAAGAAACAAACCATGAGCCATTGTCTGGGTGAGTAATGGGTAGAGGAATACAGTGGGCTCTGATTTTATGGAAGGATTACACAATACAATACCAAGCATGGGTTGTCTATAGGCGCCAATGATACCGGTTCAATGACCGTAGGTCGATGCGCATACAGGGCCATATTAATCAAGAGTTGTATCACTTTTGCGCCATGCAACAGGGTGAAAAAGCGATGCAACTGTCCAGATGTGATTTATTAAGCCACACAAGGCCCCCTTGTGTGGCCCTGAGTGGCTTAATGAAACCAGAGTAACGCAAGGCAGCGCAATTCGTTACTCTGCCCCAAGGAGGCGTTCCATGGATGGTGCATGAGTGTTCCCACAAAAAACCTATGGATTTTGACGCATTCCCAGCAGTGGCGGCTCCTCCACTAAGGCAGAGAAGTGTCGCCCCACTGCTCTTGGAACAGTGTAAAAGCAAAAATAAAATGATAATAACAGAAGATATTTCTGTTATTATCATTATATTTTAGTATTAGCTAGTTTGGGCAGGGCCGGGCTGGGCTCCCGTAACGTACGGGAGGAGGAGTGGTTGCTGCACTCCAAAGTGCGCATGACTGCTTGGCTGGCTGTCTTGGGCCATCCAAACAGTAATGCGCACTTTGCATGTTCCTCACCAGGCTGTACTGCACAGCTTGGTGAGGAATATGCCCAGGTTTCCATTTACCTTCTGAGCGCCGAACCACGGTGCTCAGACCAATGCGTTGTGATTGGCTTTGGGGAGGGAGCCTGTGTGCTTCCTGGTTCTGGCTACAGAGTGACGACGAGGGACGACAGAGGAGAGACGAATGAAGAGAGACAGTGCGAGGCGGTAAGTGTTACATTTTTTCTGTCTTTTGTACCCCATTCGCCCCTTCGCCTCCACTCTTGTACCCTGCCAACCACTGCTGATTCCCAGATTTACCATTACTGGTAGACCTGTAATGCGTCAAAACTGCTACGCCTCCCCAGCTGAGAAAAACGAGGAGAAATATCTTTATTTCTCCTCGTTACTGCTGCTTACAACGTAGACAGACTTGCAACATGGTGCAACAGTGCCTGCGTTGGTGCTATGCAGCACATTGTGATTCAGTGCTGGGAAAGGGCAGGAATGCACGGTGGTTTGCTGTGCTGTGTGAATTAATGATAAATATGAACCACAATACTTCAGTGCAGAGAATGCACGTTATTATACAATTTCTTCTATCCAGCAAGCTGTTTTGGCCACCTCTAGAAGTCTGCCCTGATTTTCTGTATTTTACTCAGACCTGCCGACTTCAAAATACATTTCACTGTGTGAGAGGGAGGCGGGACTTCGAAAATCCCGATTGTAGATAGGGTTTTCAGAACCTCCAACTTTGACCTGGAAACCCACTCTATGCAGGGAATTCCAGGTTGCCTTCCCTTGCGCCACGTGATATCAATTCTTTACCAGGTGACCATGTTGAGGCTGCAGACAGTATTGCAAACAATGGCACTGTGTGAGTTGGCAAGTGTGGGCACTCGACAACCTCCTTCCTGATCTATGGGAATTCAATAATTCATGGGGTGTGTTTCCAAAAAACACACACCAACCAAGTGGTTTAGCTAGCAGATTAAAGCTGCCTAAGTAAACCGTAGCGGCTCTTGTATGAGCGTAGGAGACTTGGGCAGGAAGGGATGGGTCACTAACGGGTTTAGCTACCAATGGTGCAGCAGGTGTAGTAGTATGCAGTGCATTTAAGAGGCCAATGAACCATGTTTGTGGCTATTTGCTACTACAAAAACAGTGGCTGGGTGGCATTTTCCTTCCTTGCATTAGAGCCCATAATAACCCACTGGACACTAAACCCCACAGGATCCAGATCCAGCACAGACGGAGGGGCGTTCGCTGAGGCTGGAGGCATGGGCTTTAGGGACAGTGATGGACAAGATGTTATATTGGGGAAACCAAGAAGAATATCACAGAAGCAACTGCTGATGCCTATATCCCCGGTATCGGTTCAATAGGTGTGTGGGGTCAATAATGAATTAGCCAGTATCGTCCTATATAACAGATGTTACCGTTATACATAACCATGGGAAATGATGGGATATCCAAAGATATTGGAGAAGACGCCTCACTCACTGAATAGTGACATGCTTCATCATTGGCGTCTTTCCACACCCAGGTAAGATGGTACTACCTGGGCGGACTCAACCAAAAGATGTAATGGGAGTTCTTATATACATTTTTTTCTGGTTATGCAGGGAACCAGTTTTATAATGAATAATAAAAATACCTCCGGGTATACCCCTATTATGAGACTTTATTCTTGGGGTACCTGGGGTACCAATTAAAAAACAATGTTATAGTGGGGTTGTTTTGAAATTATTGTCTCAAATATACCCGCTTCTTATGCCAACATGTTTCGGCCCGAACCCCTCAAAGCTCGAGCCAAATGATGGGCTCTGGCTCAGCTTGAGATTCTCTTGGAACCTCAAGCCCAAAACAAGCCCTGAGCTTTCATGTGGCTTCTGCCTGCCACTCCCGCTCTTCCCTTGTGCACAAAGTAAAAAAAAAAGCATTACATTTTGAGGTAAAAAGGAGAAACAAATAGATACCCATTCAGTGGCGGCTGCTGCCTACCTAAAGTGGTAGGGCGGCCGCAGGTGGAGAGGGATAAATACACTCCACATAATACCACTCAGTGCCACATAATTACATGCCACATAATTGCACTCTACTCAATGCAACACAAATACACTCCACATAAATGCACTCTATGCCACATACCACCAATCAACATAAATGCACTCCACACCATGACACTATTTCACTAAGCATAATTTCACTCAACACCACAGTTCCAGTCCACACAATTCAACTCCACACATTTCCACTTCACACCACATAATTACACACGAAACAACATATTTCAACTCCACAACTTCACAATCCACAACGTACCTCCAATCCACACCATATAGTGGCACCACCTGAGCACCAAACATCACTCACCACCACCATTTTGCATCAGCGCACCACTTAAGCATCACCAAAGCATCACCTAAACATCACCTAAGCATCACGTCACTCTGCCCCTAGAGTCCGCCAGCTGCTCATGTTCTAATAAATTACTGTTTTCCAACCTCCACTCCCCCGTTATTTATGTCCCGCTCCCCCATAACAAAAAAATTCTAAAAAACAAGCATGAGAACCGGCAGGAAGAAGTTGCCGGCAGTGCAAGTACAAAAAAACTAGAAGACATTTTTTATGTTAAAATAATTTTTAATCAGGTTGTTTAGTTGTATATAATGTTGTCTTGCTTTGTATAAAGGTAACAAAATGCTTAACACTTTATATTATAACTTTTCAACATGATGCACAGCAGCCACAATGCTCCACAACGTAGCCAAATGTTCTGGCTAAACACATAACGTCCCAAAGGCGAGACCTATTGGCTATGCCAATGCTTGTTAAGTATGGCGTCAGACAGCTTTTCCTGTCGAGTACCTCATGCCATCATTTCTTCTCAAAAGTACAATAGGAGAAGGCAGGGTTCATTGGGAGATCCCCATTTCAGCCATTGGTTTCCATGTGTTTTTCATGTTTTGCCATTGCATGGAAGGGCTATCCATATTGCCACTGCAATTTGTGGATTGGTGCATTCTGTCATTTTTGTTTCCTGTAGGTTTTTGGTGTTGTGGCATCAAGTAACCCTTTATTTAGACTGCACATGTAGCTTGTAATTGAGAGACACTTTATGTCCTATGCTATATTTACTTCGTTGGGTGACATTTTAATCGCTACTCAGTTATACAGAGACACAAGGTATATTTAACTTCTCAGAGTTCCAGAATTACTTGCATGGATACTGTGTCACAAGACGAGTGCCCAAGTCTTGCAGCTGTACATTACCCTAACGTAAGGGTAGCTCCAATGCTACTTGGTACGTTTTTTATCTTTTGCAAGAGTTTTTTGGGTTTAGAGGCATAATTTTGCAATTTTCTGTCATACTTCAGGTATCTTACTTAGCAATATGGTTATCCAATCTCCCATGGCTTGATTATCTAATATTTGGACAAAAAGTCTGATTCTGAAGGATTATTTCTAACATTGCTGCAAATTTTGAAGTTTTTGAGAATTCACAGTGTCTTAAGAGTACTCATAGAAATGTATGCCACTTGTAGTTTTCCGTGAGTATGTGCATATGGAACACGTATGCAGAAGATACTGTAACCAAAGGTAACATTTTGCATGCAAAAAATAGAAGGCAAATATTCATTTTACCAGTTAATTTAAAAATAAAAAAAATGTTTTGTTTCTCCACAGTAAAATATATTTTTCCAAGATAGCAAGCACTTACCCTAGTACCACGTTAAGTTGTTGGTGTTGTCGCCATTTCCATCCACGAAAAGCACGCGCAGGTGCATTTGACCGAGTACACTTGCTTGGTTTGCCAATGTACGAAACTATCTGCACTTTGTTGGTGGACATTATCTTGCACCTAATTTTATGGATATTAACCAAGTTTTACGGTTAGACATTTGTTTAAAAATGCCCACAACCCAAACCAAACACTATATTCGAAATCGATGGATTTCCCGATTTTTAAACAGTGCAGAAAGGTTTTAAATGGCTCCTCCATCAGATAAACTACCTTCATAATTAAAAAAGAAAAAAAATCTTTTATTTGTGTGCCCAGTTATTCAAATTGAATGGAATACGTTTGTGTTGGTGAAACTATGAAACGTTATATTTATGTGTGTATGTATGATGCCGTACAAGGACATTGGCTCATAGTGAGGCGCATGGACAGCTCCTCCGTAATGGCGGAGAACTGTCAACCCACTCGTCAGAGCCAATCAAAGAAAAATAAAATGATAATAAAACAATATCATTTTATTTTCCTTTGACTGGATTTGGCATGTGTGGAGGGCAGGGCCGGGACATGACCGCACTTAGAAGTTTGACTGTATGTTTGGCCTGCTGTTCTAGGCCGGCCAAACATACATGCGCACTTCTATTTCTCCAACCCTGCTGTGAATGTGGCTGTGTTCACAGCTGGGTTGGAGAAATGCCTCAAGCTCACAGGCAGTGTCTGAGTGGCAGAGCAGCCTCTCAGACCAATCCAGACGCTGTCCTTCCTGCAGAGCAGCGTCTGGATTGGCTATGCAGCCTCTGCCTTCCCAGAGACTGCTGGGAGAGCTCGGCGTCGGTGATGCAGGCGAAAAAGTAAGTTAAAAAAAATTATAGATGAGAAGTGTCTATATTTCGCAAATTTGGTATTTGGGCTTCTTAAATCTGACATTTTTAACTTTAGGATTTTTTTCATATTTTGTAATTAAGATTTGAATATGTATGACATTGTTATACCCTGACTCTAGATTGCGTTATTGTGTTTTCCTGTAACATAATAAAATTGATTGACACAATACATCGGTGTCATGAGACATTCAACTCACTCTTACAGGATTCAAACAAGGACTTGAGCTTTGTAACTAGTTTCTCATAATTTGCATTCTTGAAACAATATTCACATGAAATAATATGTGATTCTGTGATTCACCCTCTGGATCTGATGAAAGCCAAAAATAAGTAAGGAATGGTCACATCAAGACTTCCGTTTAGGAGACAATTAGAATTGAGAAACACTTTTCCCCAAAATACTATAAAGACACTGCTTAGGGCATGCATAGGACTGAGGCAGGCTTATGGGTTCATACACGTTATACAGATTTGTATGTGGCTGTAATCATGGACAGACCCTTTTGGGGTAAATGATATTGGGAGAGATCCATAAATGAAGCTTTTTATAATTAGCTGACTTTTAAACTTTGTGTAAAAACACATATGGTAGTAGCTAGTACATATCTTCTAAAAATATGACCAATAATACTTCCCACTTAGCATTATTTGTCTGTTTCGCCTCATCGGCATCAAGCAGACGAGCATATGTAGATAAAGAGTACACTTCTTCCCTGGTTTGGGTGAGCTTCTCCTCTAGAAGTGTACAGTGGAAATGCAGCCTATCATTACAAATTCCATTTCCACTTTCTTAAATTTCATCGGCTTCATCCAATAAAAAGCATTACCCAACCTTCAAATAGCAACTCCATGCAGAGATTGAATTTTTCCCCATATGTGTGCTGTCGTAATTTGTCCACTGCTGCTCTTAAGCATACGATTTAGGAAAGCGTACTGATAATGACTTTCAGGAATGTAGTTTCTCAAGCAGATCAAAGTGACTTCTCTGATACATTGTTAGACCTCTCAGCCTTAGGGTGGTCTTTCCCCAATCGTTTTGCCTTTTGCCTCCATGTTTTGCGTAATCTTTTTGTTGGCTATAGGACTCTGAGCACTTTACCACTGCTAATCAGTGCTAAAGTGCATGTACTTCTTCCCTAAACATGTGTGTAATTGGTGTATACCTGATTGATCTATTTAATTTACTTGTAAGTCCCTTGTAAGGTGGTATACCATATATCCAGGGCCGGTAAGTTAAATGCTACAACTGGGCTGCAGCACTGACTGTGCCACACACAGAGGTAGCCTTTCAAACGTGTCTCAGGCCTGCCACTGCAGTACCTGTGTGAGCAGTTTACTGCCACTTTGACTTGGCATTTAAAACTACTTGCCAAACCTTAAACTTTATTACTTATAGGTCACCCCTAAGATAAGCCCTAGATAGCCCTTAGGGCAGGGTGCTCTGTAAGTAAAAGGTAGGACATGTACAATTATGTTTTGCATGTCCTGATAGTGTCAAACAGCCTATTTAATATTCCACTACCGTGAGGCCTACTCCTCTCATAGGTTAGCATTGGGAATTCCTTTATACACGTTTCTGCTGTAATTCCTGATCACAGAAGAGTAGCTTTTTCATGTTTCATATCTTTGGGGTGGTAATGATAAATCCTCCTTACTGATGAAGTTGGATTTAACATTACTATTTTAGAAATGTCATTTTTAGAAAGTAGATATTTCCCTGCACTTACTGCTGTGTGTGTCTAACAGCCTGTCTCCAATACACGTCTGGAGTGGGTGACAGCTACACTTTATATATTCCCTCTAGGCAGCCACAACACAGGAAGGACAGATGTATCTGAGTAACCATCGAACTACATATGCATTGTGATGGCCTTGCATGGGCAGGATGGAAGGGAGGGCTAACACTTCACCTAAATAGGTTGTGTCCTGTCCCCACACAAATGACTGATTACCCCCCACAGAGAGCCTAGCAGATAGAACTTGGTTGAAAGGGATACCTGTGCACTTCAGAGGTCTGCTTTGAAGTCATGCCCCACATTAAAGGCACTTTTGGGTGTAAGTGCTGTATCTCTGACCCCCTAAAATCAAACACTTCTGGATCTTGAGCTTAACCTCTGTCAGAAGGACTGCTGTGCTGCTTAAAGGACTCAACTGGACTGCTGCTCTGGAAGGCCTGCTTTTCTGTTTGTTGGCCTGCTGCTCTCTGACTCTGGTGAAGGAGAATTGAACTTTGCTTTCTCTCCAAGTGACCTCCAAGGGCTTGTTGGCTTGCCTCCTGTTTCTTGAGACTCAGGGATATCAAAGTCTGTACCATTGCTGCTGTGGCTGGCTCACTGGAAGTGGCTCAGATACTTGCAACACAGATTTCGAGGCATGCTGTCTGTGTGTAGCAGAACCGGCCCATCGACCCGGTTGTAGGAGTATAATCTGCACAGCGCAGCGGAACCAGCACTTTGCCTCCAGAGATCGACACATCGGACAGTGTTTCACCGCCGTGTGGCTTGGTGAGATTGACGCATCGCCTCAGTTATGCAGCAGAATCTGGTGCATTGCTCAACACCTCTGGACCCTGGCACCCATCTTCAGAACTTACGCATTGCATTTGCTGCGTGGAGCAAATTGACTAATCTCGCTGTTTGTGACCAGGAAAGGTACTTTGTTCACCGAGTCCTGCGTGGGTCCTGCAGCCTGTAGCCAGGCAGAGGTCCCACTAATTTGGCTTGCACTTTGACTTTGGCCCAGTCCTGCACAAGCTAAAGTGATATTTCCAGTGCTTCTTAGCGCCTTACTGCATTTATTCTTTTCTAATTCAATGTCTAACCTACTATTGATTAGATTTTTGAAATTTTGGTCTTGTTTTGTTTATAATATAACAACCTATTTTCATAAACCCGCTTTGAGTCTTTTTGTGGTGTATTCATTGTGTTAGTGTGTGTTGCACAAATACTGTACACATTGCCTCTTTAGATAATCCTGACTGCTCTGTGCCAAGCTACCAGATGGTGTGCACAGGTTATCTTTTAGTGTGTATCTGGCTTACCCTGACTAGGATTGTGGCTTCTGCTTAAACACGGTGCATACCTGTGCCAACCAGAAACCCAATTTGTAACAAACAAAGTGCGCTGTTCCCCTTGAGTGTCATTTTTAAATAGTCAGGAATATTGTTGGAAAATGAGCTCATGCTTTTAATATTGTATCCCATACTTATTGACGAAGATGTTTGAGACTGCTGCCATTAAGTATTATGTACGCAGATCCTTCCTTTCGGTCTTCTTATCATTTTCAGTTTAAACATTGTTCTGCCTAGATTTGTGATATTTATTTTAAGGGTTTGTCATTTGGATATTTGTAAATTGTTCTTTTTTTTCAAGGAATATCAATTTTATTGTGCTTTTTAAACCAGAAATTCTTTTTTATGATGTATTCTTTTATGGCTTGGAATATAGCCGAATAAAGATTTAAAAAAAATAAAAAAAATAGGCAGTAATAATGATTCAGTTTACCACTTGCCGTTGTAGACCCTCAATTTATTCCTCTCTGCTAGAAAGAAAGCAATAACTTCTATGTAGAAATTGGTAGGCTGGGTCAATGGCCAGTATTCACTAGAAGGCACAAGGATGCATATCTTCTAGCAAGAGCTCAGACAAAGGGAGTGCAGGTAGTATCCTACCAAGGCAGTCAACGCACCATCACTTATGTTCTGCATGATGAGCCTTACCATCAGAATTATTATTGTTTGTGCTGGTCTTGCTAAACCGCCAGGTCGATATCCTGAATCTGCTCTGTGCTGAATAAGAAGATACAAGCACCTTGTGAAGAGTATGTGGGGGCCTTGCTAAGCAAGGAATTTGTCCCATAATGATAAAGAATGTACAAATTATTTGAAATATATGGTCCAGTATGGCTCCTATGGGGCAGTAGTGGTCTGGCAGGGAACAAAAGGTCAAATCCACATACCTGCTTGCCGCCTCGTGTCCTCCGTCCTCCATCTGATGCAGAAAACAGGAAGCCCACAGGCTTTCAGACTCCCTTGCCAATCATGATGCTGCTGTCACCAGCATGTCAGCAGCGTCGTGATTGGCCTGAGCGTCATGGTGCGGCGCTCAGACCGAGACTGGGAGCCTGTGCACGTTCTCCACCCAGGGTGTACAATATAGCCGGTTGGAAAACATGCCTGTTTGGCTGGACCAAAAAGTCATGCACACTTCGAAAGTTCTCAGAACTCCTCCCCCTGCTGTCTGGGCAGCCCAGCCTCACTTGCATCACACCTAAAGTCATAGGTTTCGCATTTGCTAGAGTTTAAGCAATTGGCATTGTAAATGACAGTGCCTTTTATGTATCTGTTTTGATAATTAACACAGAAATAAAAAGCATTGTCATTTACAATGCCAATAGCTCAAACTCTTGTAAATGAGAGAGCTATTCATTTCAAAGAAGCAGCCACCATTGTCCCAGGCTGCTTGGAAAGTGAAATTGTAGGAAAAGCATGTCGTGCCTGCAGTAGGAGAAACTCATTAAAGAAAATAGTGCTTCAGACTAAATAAGACATACCGTGTATACAACAGAAGTAAAAGGGCCAGTCCTCATGGGAGGTTACAAATGAAAACGCGGTCCTAAGGAGGGACTAACAAGCCAATTAACAAATCAGAAGCCAGCATTTACAAAGGACAATGACACAAGTCAATGAATGGCAAATATGAGCAGAGTGTGGGCGGAGCATCAAGGCCATACTTGAATACAGCACACCTCGCAGAGCAGCGCATTTGCTGCCCAGGCTCGACCTAACAATAAAATGATAGCAACATGCTGTTATTATCATTTTATTTTTCCTATGGGGCGACTCTCTTCCGCCTTAGCAGAGGAGCCACCGCTGATGTGGTCCAACGCAACTACATTGTTTCTTCCAGCTTATAGGAGGTTCCTTATGTTTTCATTCGTGTTTCAGTTCTAGGATGTTTAGGATGGTATTTTGGTTTTGCAACATGCAGCGTGACTTATTCACTTACCTTTTTAATTGATAGATTTTGATCTTTTTCTGCCATAATGTGTTAAGAACCCTCTCCAGCACTCTCCTCAATTTTCTCATATTTAAACGTTTGGTATAGGTATCTGGTTCAATATACTTTGTTGAGGATCCAATATTAGTTTTAACCCTTTTAGCGTGGCGTAAAATCTGCCGTGGTGCGGACGTTTCTGTGCACGGGCGGGGCTGCGTCGGCCAACGGACGTGCGCAGCACTACGGAGGCAGTGCTCGCGACGGCCGTTGGCCGACGCACACAACGAATGGGTTAAATGCTACGTTTTATATAAATTGTGTTAAAATAAAAACCTTTTCTAAATATCAAAACAACCACGACCTGAAGGCACTTCTTAACGTCGCCCGGACATGCTTGCATCAATATTGCACCTTGGGAAGCAATGCCGCTCAATTTTCAATGTGGGGGTGCTTTCATCAGTATTTCGTCACCAAAGTAACATGGCTTGTGAAATATTAAAGTGTTATACAATGAACAAGGACAGCAAATGAGCAGCGCCCATTCTTCAGGAGAATTTTATGGTAGGACTTTGTGTATTTTTGTATTTTGTGTACTTTGTGCATTATGGAGTACACTGTTCCAAATAAATATTATAGAATAGTAGGATACTGACAGCAAAAAAAAGCAAACTGTACATTAAAATGGCGACTAAATTTGGATCAAGCATTCAGCTTTACTGTTAAATCTATATATTGTGCACAGCAACAATGTGTGCACAATGTGTGCAAATCCGGTTTCCATGCATATTTATCATTAATAAGTGTCTTCGGTGTTTTGATGCTATGAATATCTTTTTTTCCATATCACTTCATATTTACCAAAACATCATCATTTTTACTTTCCCTGCTACTGATATATTTTGAAATTTTTACATATCATTTATCAAGTATTTAAATTTTGTTGTGTGTCAGAAACAATATCACATCCTACAGGCTTGCCGTAAACACTCCATGCACACCAGGAACATGGTCACTTGGTTTACTTTACAAACTCCCTCCCTCTGTAGATGGAGAAAGGAAAAGTGAACAAAAATCTCCATGTTTGAAAGACTAAGCTCTGTTTCTCACAACACATAATCAAAATGGAAAAAATTACATCATGGTTATGATGAAATTAGAGCGTGGATCTTGCCCTCCTGTATCTACGTTGGCTACACATGACTTAAGGATGCCAACCAAAGGCAACTTAAACTAAAAACAATGCTCAACACTAAAGTAAGAAGCACACAAAAAGTGATGGGAGGCTGCTTGCAATAAGTCTAACCACTGACAATAGCTCAGGGTAGCACTCCAACTCTTCGTTCTTTTGCTCCACATGCCACCTCAGTTGAGACCCAGCCATGTGTAAATCGGCCTTGCCCTTGTTCCCTGTGGCAACGTTCCAGCCCAAATTGCAAAGCCAGGTCCATCCTCAACTGTAAAACAGGCAACTCAGGACTGGGTTGCCTAGACGTGGGTCCCATGCTCACTCTGTCACTGGAACCAAGCTGTACCCAGGCAATGAGCCCATAACTAGGGCGAAACCAGTTCTGGTTTGCTAGTGTTCTGGTTCAGGGAGGGCCTGAGTTGGCAGTTGGTGGCTGGACTTTACCCATAAGGAACTGAGCCAAGACCGATTTACCTATGGCTGGGTCCAAACTGAGATGGCATGGTGAGCAAAGGAACACTGGGTTGGAGTGCTACCCCAAGCGATTTCCAGTGGTTAGACTGACTACAAGAAGCCTCCAATCACATTTTGTGTTTTTTATGTACTGCCCTGAGTGGCATGGGTATGTCCAGGCATGGGTCCCATGCTCACAGTGTCACTGGAACCAAGCTGTACATGACTGATGAGCCCATAAGTAGGGCAAAACTGTGTTCCGGTTCAGGAAGGACCTGGCATGGCTGTTCGGGCTGGACTTTTCCCATGAGAAACAGGGTCAAGACTGATTTGCATATGACTAGGCCCAAACTGGGGTGGCATGGTGAGCAAAAGAACAGTGGGTTGGAGTGCTAGCCCGAGCTATAGTCAGCGGTCAGACTTATTGCAAACAGCCTCCCAGCACTTTTTGTATGTTTCAAAGCTGAACTACAGCCAGGAGATGGTTGTCACGACTACCAATACCTCATCCAAAATTCCAAGTACTGGCTCCTAGTTACTGAAAGCATTTACTGTAAGGTGCAGTTCATTGTTCACAGAACAATTACTGGGAAGAAGTGCTCAGCTTTCTTGAAAAGCAAATTTAGGTTCAGGCAGTTTCAAAAACACGATGACCTGCCAAATAAAACACACTTCCAAAAACAAACTATATATTGAGACAGTTCTATTGACATACATGTGATCAATTCAAAAAGTCAAGGATGCCTATGCCATTAGAGTTACCCACACACCATCCGGATTTTCAACTAACAACTCCAAATATGCTAAGATATGTTTTTTCGCATTTATTGTTACATTGATGTCCCTGCAAGCTCCAGAATGATTACTCCTGTTGTTTATAAATCAGGACTAACTCTTGTGACATGGGGCAGTTGGCACTACATTAGACCTCCACAGGGATACCTCATCTTGCTCATGATCTTCTATACACTGCTACCCAGTGCAGAACCTGTGGACATCCAAATGTCCACTGTAATAGTAGTACTTTGAGTGCAAGGCAATGTGTCAAAAAACGCTTTCAGAGGGCCACTGGGTGGGCAGGATCTACTGGGCCCAGTAATTTTACCCCTAATGTTCCAGGGCCCGACCTACTATGAGTCTTGAGCAACTGGGCCAAGTACCCCTCCAGCACTTAACTCTCAGTGGTAGCGCTGGTCGAGCAGTCAAAGGCTTCTTGAGGGTGGTAGATACAAGGGGATTAACACAGGCTCACAACTCAAAATATGTTCAAAAAGCAACAATAAAGGATGTACAGTCAAAATACTTTCTTTTATGACAAAAAAAATATTTAGATACAAACACAAAGTGAAATATGGCATACACAAACAATACACACAGCCCCTTGGGTTAGGGCTTTACTGTTCAATAGGGAGGTGCCTAAGTCCCATTTCCCTTTCACTAGTGGTAGTGCTTATTTTACATTCACTATAGGGATCATTCAGGTTAGGCCCCCCTAGTAGTCTGATTTTCAGTAGTTCCACTCTGACTCTGTAAAAAGTCAGGAATGTTCCAGCGCCCAAAGTGGAATGTGGCAGAACTAGTGCCTGCGATCAGTCTTACCTTCTCCACCACGGGTGACATGACTGGAGTCTCCTCGAGGAGTGGCAGCGGCTTCTGTTAGTGAGTAGCACTATTGGCTCTGCAAGGGCAGTGACTGGGCATCAACTGTGCTACCTCCGGTGAGACGATCAGTTCCTCTGATCCTTCCCATGGGTGGGGGCAGGTTGCTCTAGTTCCGATCCTCAGTGGGGGCTGTGACCCACACTGGTCACCAAGATGGCCTCTTCCCACAAAAATGGCTTGAACCAGGCGACAGTCCTTGTTCTTTCTGGTGATCCCGCCTGGCATTTGGGATGGCTGACCTTACTTCACACACGAGCAACAGCCCTGCCGGCATGGCAGTAATTCTCTTTGTATCCACACCAGAAATACAGGGTTGCTGACTTTACTCCACACACAGGCTATATCTCGATCAGCACAGCAGTAATTTTCATGGTGGCCCCACCTGGCACATCGGGTTGCTGACTTTCTGTGCACAGGGGCTCATCCCAATCGGCATGGCACTAATCTTCATGGTGGCCACAGCTGGCACATGGGGTCAGCGACTTTCGTCCACACACTGGCTCAGGCATGATCTGCACAACAGTAATCTTCAACAGGCTACGAAGGGGGACAAAAAAAGCAGTAAAGAACAAGCAGCCTCACATGAGGGTACAATGGTTGTAGGAACAGAGGTTTCGAGCAAGTGATCCAAGCCCAAATTAAGGTAAAAATGTGTTCATTAGGAATATTTTGGCTTCAAGTTTGAAACGGTTGTTGAAGAGATTCTGCAAACTTCCGGTGGAAGAGAGTTCCAAATCCTTGGAGCAGCGCCGGAGAAGGCCCGGAGAGCGGTTCTCTTTTTTTTAAGGATGGGTGGTTGCAGGAGGAGAGTGATAGCGCTTCTTGATGCTCTCCCACCACAGGATAATTCAAGCTTTTGGGCAAGGTACCAGAGAGTTTTGAAATGCAGGGCTTTGTGCGCTAGAACGTCAATCTTTAGCTCAATTTGTGCTTCATAAGGCAACCATTTAAGAGATTTTAGGATTGGGGATATGTGCTCACTTCGTTTGGTACCTGTGACCAGTCTGGCCGCAGTGTTCAGTGATGCCCTTAGAGGTGCCAGGGTGTATTTGGGCAGGCCTCAGAGCGTCGCGCTGCCATGGTCCAGCCTCGGCAGGACCAGAGCTTGTGCCACCTGCTTGAAGTCCTTTTGTGGAAGGAATGGTTTGCTGTTTCTGAGTGTCCTCATCAAGTGATTAGCTCCCATACACACTTTGCTAATATGATTTTTCATATTCAGGTGTTTGTCCAGGGTGATTCCGAGAGATTTGGCTGAGTCTATAATGAGAGGGGTACAATTGAAGGCAGTAAGGTGTTTCAGCCAAGGGACTAGATTAGGGATGTGGTTCGGAGGAGAGATGAAAAGGAATTCAGTTTTGGAGGTGTTGAGCAGTAGATGGTTCTCAGTTAACCAGTTTTGCGTAGCCTTTAGGGTAGAGTTGAGTGAGATGATGTTGTCCGGGGATGAGATTTTCAAATAAAGTTGTTTGTCATCCACATACATATGGAAGGGAATGTTCGTGGAGTTTAGAGAATTAGCTAGTGGCTCCAAGAAAAGGTTGAAGAGGATAGAAGATAGGGCGGACCCTTGGGGGACACCCATAAGTACAGGAGAGGGCTGGGAGAGGAGGTGGTTTGCCTTGATTCTTTGTGATCTATGGTGAAGGAATGCCGAGAACCATTGTAACACCCGACCTGAGAAACCCATCCTGTTCCTCTAAATCACAGCTTTCCAAACTTTTCATGCTGGTGACACATTTTTGGGAGATGCATCATTTTGGGACACAGTAAGGCAGTGTAGCGAGTGAGCGTAGCAAGTGAGCCCGAACCACGGGTGGTTCGGGGGGGGGGGAGGGGGAGGTTCTCCCCGGAAGAACATTTTGAAATAAAAGTGGTCAAATGGTGCATTTTCAAGCAAATTTGTAATCCTGTAGTGGATGCCTTTGTCCACTGAGCCACCAGACCTGGCATACACACATCTCTCTCTCTCTCTCTCTCTCTCTCTCTCTCTCTGTCTGTCTCCCTCCCTCTCTCTATCTCTCTCTCCCTCTCTCTGTCTCATTCCCTCCCTCTCTCTCTCCCTCCCTCTCTCTATCTCTCTCTCTCTCCCTCTCTCCCTCTCTCTGTCTCCCTCTGTCTCCCTCTGTCTCACTCACTCTGTCTCCCTCTCTCTCTCTCTAACTGTCTCCCTCGCTCTGTCTCCCTCCCTCTCCCTCCCTCTGTCTCCCTCTCTCTCTCTCCCTCTGTCTCCCTCCCTCTGTCTCCCTTTATCTGACTCACTCCCTCTGTCTGTCTCCCTCTGTCTGTCGCCCTCTCTCTCCCGCTCTCTGTCTCCCTCTGTTTCCGTCCCTCTGTCTCCCACCCTCTGTCTCCGTCCTTCTGTCTCCCTCCCTCTGTCTCCCTCCCTCTCTCCCTCTGTCTCCCTCTCGCTCTCCCTCTCGCTCTCCCTCTTTCTCCCTCTGTCTGTCTCCCTCTGTATGTCTCCCTCTGTCTCTCACCCTCTGTCTCCCTCTCTCTCTGTCTCCCTCTTTCTCTGTCTCCCTCTCTATCTCCCTCTCTCTCTCTGTCTCCATCTCTCTCGGTATCCCTCTCTCTGTCTCCCTCTCCCTCTATCTATCTCCTTCTATCTGTCTCCCTCTATCTGTCTCCCTCCCTCTGTCTCCATCACTCTGCCTCCCTCCTCCCTCTGTCTGTCTCCCTCTGTCGGTCGACCTCTGTCTCGTCCCTCTGTCTCTGTCCCTCTGTCTCTGTCCCTCTGTCTCCTTCCCTCTGTCTCCCTCCCTTTATGTCCCTCCCTCTGTCTCCCTCTCTCTCTCTCTCTCTCTCCCTCTGTCTCCCTCTCTCTGTCTCCCTCTCTCTCTGTCCCCCTCTCTCTCTGTCCCCCTCTCTCTCTGTCTCCCTCCCTCTGTCCCCCTCCCTCTGTCTCACTCCCTCTCTCTCTGTCTCACTCCCTCTCTCTCCCTCTCTCTGTCTCCCTCTCCCTCCCCCTCCCTCTGTCTACCCGGACACCCTCCCTCTGTCTCCCTCTGTCTCCCTCCCTCTGTCTCCCTCTCTCTCTGTCTCCCACGTTTTCCCTCTCCCTCTGTCTCCCTCCCTCTGTCTCCCTCTCTCTGTCTGTCTCCCGCTGTCTGTCTCCCTCTGTCTGTCTCCCGCTGTCTGTCTCCCTCTGTCTGTCTCCCTCTGTCTGTCTCCCTCCCTCTGTCTCCCTCTATCTGTCTGTCTCCCTCCCTTTGTCTGTCTCGCTCCCTCTGTGGCCCTCCTCCCTCTGTCTGTCTCCCTTTGTCTGTCACCCTATGTCTCCCTCTCTGTCTCCCTCTGTCTCCGTCCCTCTGTCTCCCTCCCTCTGTCTCCCTCCCTCTCTCCCTCTCTGTCTCCCTCTCTCTCTCTCTCTCTCTGTCTCCCTCTCTCTCCCTCCCTCTGTCTCCCTCCCTCTATCTCCCTCTCTCTGTCTCCCTCTGTCTCCCTCCCTCTATCTCCCTCTGTCTGTCTCCCTCTGTCTGTCACCTCACCTCAGCTTCCCGGGCACACAGACAGCCGCACCCGAGTACTTCGCAGGTCTTTAAAAGACCATTTACTGGGAGACGTTATGCAACAGATGAGGCATAGTGAGAACAAAGCTTTCAAAGGAATTCCTCTTAATTAGCAGCAGTTATGTGCTAAGTGCCCGTTAATACCAGTGTCATCCCGCGACACACCCACCATTTGCAGGCAACACAGTACTGTGTCGGGACACACAGATTTGGAAAACTCTGCTTTAAATGGATAGGAGGTTGTCGTGGTTCACCGTGTCGAAAGCGGAAGAAAGGTCCAGGGGGATTAGGAGGCATGAGTCATTTTGATCAAGCATTTTTAAGATGTCATCCATCACGTGCGTGAGAGCCGATTCGGTACTGTGCCCCTTCCAGAAGCCGGATTGATGCTGGTCTAGGAGTTGGTGTACTGCTGTCTCACTCTTGACTGTCATCAGCTGGGTACTTCAGTGAGGCGGGCGTGTTGTCAGTGTAGTCATCACTCTCACGTTCATCTTGTCATCTCGGTGGGCAGACAGAGTTGATGCTCCTACATGAAGTACTGGGGCCATGGCTCGCTTATCCCGGCTAGCCTTCTCAATGGAGGTCCTGCATTTTTCTTGCACAGCCTCTGCATCCAAAGCTGAAGGGCAGCAATGGCAGCTGGAGGAGATTTTTCTCTGGTGGGACATTTCAGCAGGAGGTCTACAGGGGCACACTCTGTTTTGTGGTGTGCTGTTTGCTGATAAGTTATTAGTAACCTTTGCAAACATTCCTCGAGGTCTTCCTCTTGGTTGATTCTGATCCGTAACATTTTATTTAGGGTCCTCAATAATCTTTTGACCTCCCCATTCACTTGAGGCCACTGCAGCGTGATCTTCCTGTGCCATACCTCTAGGGTCTGGCAATATTCTATGAACTCTTGGCATGGGGGCCTGTTATCTGTCTTGGCCCCTTCTGGAAGTTCAAAGAGGGTGATTATTTTCTCCATCCTTGGCATTCCCCACCCTGACTGCCAAGGTCTACACTACCTTAACAACTGGTTATTTGAAATGATCATTGATGACAATCACGATACACCTCTCAACTGAAAGCTACCAAAGTCCAAACAAAGATGTGTCCAGGGGTAGGGGCAGTGTTCTTCTGTCGCAAAGGGAACTGTGATGTTCCTTCTCTGGTGATCTGGCAAGGGACCTATTTGAGAATTCTATCATCCACCATCTCGTCCATCCCTGGAAACCATACTTTCCACTTTCCTCTTTAGCTGCCCCAGGGTCTTGGCTCTGCCTTGATGTCCAAGGTGTGTCATGTAGACCATCTGTTTCCCCTGAGCCCTCAGAACAGCAGTGCGATGCCCCCTCAGCAGTTGTCTGCCCATGGTGTACCTGAGGTCGTGCCAGATGTGCCACAGCTGGGTAAGGATGCATTTGTCAAATAGGTTCCTTCTGCTTGCCCCATCCAGGAAGCAGTTCCATGTCATACCCCCCAAGCCTGCGATTGCTTTTTGTCGGCACGCATCTGCGTGATCACCATCCTCCACTGTTGCTGTCTGGTAGGCACTCCATACTACCATGCTGATAAAGTCTTCAACCCACTCATTCGTCTCCTTGTTCATTGTGCCTTCACTCTGCGGATGCCGCAAGAGGAAATCCACTGGCTTGTGGGTTCATGGAGCATCAATGGTCTGGGAGTTTATCAGGATAGAACCACTGTTGAGAACACCTGCTAGGCCAGTCAGCACTTCCCTGATTGTGTTCTGGAACACCTTGGTTGATGAGCAAATGACAAAATTGAGGCGCTTGTACCTCTTCAGTCCAAGGTGAGTTAGGAAACTTTCTTATGTAGCAGCAGGAGGGAACCAGTGTGAGTTGGAAATACCCAGCATTGAGGTCCAGCTTCATAAACCACTGCACACTGTTCAGGTCCATGGTAGGCATGAGATGGTGCTCCCGGTTATTGCCATGTTCGGTAGGTGCATGTCGACACAGACATCCTGTCATACCTTGGGTGCTACCACCAATGGGGACACCCACAGGATCGGCCTGGAAACTTCATCATGCCTAGCTGCTCCAGCTTTTGCAGCTCTTTCTTCGCCATGGGCCATAGGTGAAAGGAGATTTGTCTATGGCGACGGGCCACTGGTTACACTGTTTGGTCAATATAAAGCTTGACATGCGCACCTTTCAGGCAGTCAAAGCACAGGAAAATCCTGGAAAGCCCTTTAGGATATCTCCTGCATGGTTGTTGTGGCTGTGTCAGGGAAAGAACACAAGCCCTAGGTCCTCAGCGGTGTTGCAGTTAATGAGCATGCATCTTTAGTGATGTGGAAGTGGGTGCACAGCATCCGCTCGCCGCTCACCACCACTTGTTGATGCATCCAGCCAATGGCAGCAGGCACATACGGTCATATGCGAATATCTTGTCCTCCATGGATTCCAACTGGGGAGGAAGTCTCAGTCTTTGAAATTGAAGAATGTCCATAATGTTTGATGAGGCCCCAGTGTCAATCAGGGCTGGTACTGGCAGTTCGCCCAGCATTACAGAGCACATAGGAGAACGTTTATTTTGCTGTTCACCAGCTGCACTACAAAGATGGTGAAGACGGAATTTTCCTCACTGCCCAGGATGCTCCTACATGAGAGAACGTTCACACCTCTATCGTTGAAGGTGTTCTATTCCAATGTGAGATGTTGCAGTGACGCTTGTATTCTTGAATTGCTATGAGACTGCACCCTTTCTCTGCGATTCTGCAGATGTGGGGGGAATGGTTTTCTTTACCACATCAGGAGCATCTCTTGCCTCTGGCTGAGCAGATGTCCCCTTGGTGCAATTCCAGGCCACAGTTCCCACAATTTATGAGAGTTGGGGTGAACTGTGCTGCCAGCTGCGGGCACCCTGGTCAGCTGTAGCTGCATTTTCTCTCCTCCTTGGTTCGTGTGCTGTTGCCTTTGCTGGATCTTACCACCTTCAAAGTCCTTATAAGGGCTAGCTTCATTTTTAGGTCTCGCCTGAGCCAGCCCATGCGCTGCCCTGGCGAGGCATTTAGTGAGTGGGCTTTAAAAAGCAACTACAGCTTTTTGTGTGGCATAGAGCGTGCGGTTACGCGCACAGTTACGAGCAGAGGCACCATTTGGCTTTCCTCTAGCTCTCCCAAGCGTGCGCGCCTCGCTCCGCCTCTCTGTCTAGCTCGCGCTTCAACGCCCCTCCCCCACCACAGAGCGCGACTCACGGCCTCGCGTCTTGTTTCTTTTCTCCTTGACCCTGCTTTACCCCAGCGCCTACTGATAACTTTTCATTATCTGTCCTTCCAAAACACTTTCACTGGAAAAACAAGTGCAGCACGCTTTTACGCTAGTGGCCGCATGCCTTCCTCCCCTGGGTGGAATGCGTGGTGCGATGCAGGCATTTTCCGCCCATCGGCTGGCCTCCTTGAGCAGATTATCAGGTCGCTTGCCCATAGACCGCCGCTTTGGGATGTCTCAGCGTGCTGTGCTCGGTGCTACAGCCCGTCTCTGCTCGCTGCGCTCCCGGTGGAGAGTGCGGTGTGAGCTTGCCTCTGTCTCACACTTGGGACGGCTCTACTCCCAGCAGGAGGGCAGAAGCGACAAGTATAGGAGTGACATCTCGCCTTACTCCCCACCCCCTGGCGGCGGTGACAGCTCCCTGCAGCTCCAGCTGATAATATCAGAGCCGAGCAGGGCTCCTGCGGAGAGCTTAGCAGTAAGGCAGGGACGCAGAACAAGGCACCAGGGACACCTCGCCACACCACCCCGGCGCAGATGGGGTCCTCTGCCGCTGCCACCCTCACTCTTCTCCTGCACCGCTTCCTTCACTTTACCACTACCTTTACTTTACCTTGATCCGTTCACTCCTCCACCTGTACCCACCTGTGTGTCTGCTCCATATCCGCCCTCCACCTATGTGCCTACGTTCCTCACCCTGTACCCTCTCTACTCCACGCGCACCCCGTTCCACCTGAGTCCCCTCACCTGTGCCATACGCCCCCTCACCAGCACATCTCATCTACTACACCCATATTCCTACTCCTCCCGCACAACCCCCTCCACCCGTACCTTCCCGCTCCTCAACCTGTGCCCTAGCCTCTACTCTGCCTCTCCTCTTGATTCACCTGTTCCCGCCCACCGGCACTCTCCTCTACTCCTGCACACATCATCCCTCCAACCGCACATCACAGCTCTCTACCGGTGCACATCCATACCCCCTCTCTTTATCTACATCACTCCACCCCACGTACACACACCCTCTCCTGTGATCTCCCTCCGGTCACACTTTTTTCACGTCATTACCTTTTTCCCCGGCGAGGACCCTCCCCCCCACACACACGCATACCTCCCTACCTCGCTGTCACCGCCCCCTGTTACAGTCTCCACATTGCTGGCTCCCTATCACTTTACTTTCACTTATCTCGCCCTTTGTCCTGCCATCTGTCCATCCGTCCACCCAACCAACCATACAGATACAGCTATCCATCCATCCGTCCATCAGCCTGCCCGTCCGTCTGCCCATTCTCTCTTCCATCTGTACCTTCTTCTGTCCGTCCATTCATGTGCAACTCTCCACCCATCCAATTGTCTGTACATCTATCTGCCCGTCTGCCTTTCTCTCTTTCCATTGATTCATCCACCTGTCCGTCCCTCCTAGCACTCATCCATACATCTTTATTTTGCTCTGGCTAATCATGAATTTCATTTGGACGGTGTATTCGAGGCTCGCGTTTTTGTCTGTAAAATATGATTTTTCACTTTTCCTCAAGGTGTATTCACATTTTATAAATACTTATTTAATATAGCATAGCAAATAGCCACATGATTATTATGAATAAAAGTTACTGTTTTCATCAATCCATCAAAGGGTGTGCACATCACCCTTCTATGAAACATGTTTAAAAAATTGACTTTCCACATTGAAAGCAATTCTTGCTGCAGTGTTTGCTCAAGCTTACGTCCTAATATTTCATAGGGCCTACTGGACATTACATTGTGCATAGGCTAGAATTTCACAGTTCTGCATGCTTGCATTGGCATGAGGAAAGAGGAGACACTATATGCAAGTTGTAAAATGTCCATACATTAGTGGCTCTGCATCAAATATATATGGCGATGTGGCACTGCTGCTCTAGGGAATAAGAAATTAGCTGATAGGATCGCTGTACTAAGATATAGGCTCGTTTGCTTAATAACTTGAGTGTCCAGCCTCCTTAGTTCCACGATGGCTACTGATCACCAGATATTATTCACACATACTTTTTTTTTTTAAAGCAGCTTGCTGTAATGCCTATTCACTTACTGGTTCTGATCTTGGCAGCATAGATAGTTTTATTTTATATGATTGTGGGTGACTATAATAACAAGCATTGGCATAGCCAATAGGTCTCGCCTTTGGGACCTTATAAGTGTTTAACCGTGCAACAGTTAATGTTGTTGCCCCAAGGATATTGTGCTGCATAACTAAATACTTATAAGATCCCAAAAGCGAGACCTATTGGCTATGCCAATGCTTGTTTCCTCTCAGTTGTTTGAGAGTTCATGCAAGCTAGCCAGTATGATTACATCTAGGGTCAAGTCAGGCTGTTCCAGGCTTAGGCGCCTCAAAGTCGAGGACCGGCAGCCTTTAATGAGCTAGGCGCAAACTTCCTTGGCCTGCTCTTCATCCACGCATGTACATGCGAGGTGTCGCAGGTAGGCGTGAAACACGTCAATGTTTTCATCCTCCCACTGGCAGGCCTGGCACAGCTGGAACCTCATGCAGTCTGGATTCAGCTGGGGGGGCCGAAGTACGTTTTTAGGGCAAGTACTGCATGCATCGTCATCATCCGCTCCACTTCCATGTAGGGTTACATAGAGTTTATACATTTCCTCAACTCTTAAATTCAAGAGGAGTAACCTTTTCATGGTGCAATCTGTTTCCTGTATTGTGCAGAAATAGTTGTTTAGTTGGCCAATCCACATGTATCACCGTGGTGTCACAAATGCGGGGTCAGCCAGGGTGCTGAAACAAGGTAGTGCCATCAGAGAGCAGGTACATCTTAAGGATTTTGGGGGCCCAGAGCCAAACGTATTTTGGGGGCCCCTGTTCAGAACAGCTTCAAATGCATGATTCAAGTTCAGGTCTTTCATGCCCTCTTTGGCCAGGTCGCTGGCAGTGCACTTGTCCAAATTCTAAATGTGTTTACATCCATTATTCAGGTATGGTGATGTGTGTTTTCAATATTTTAACACAACAGCAGCTCATTAATATTGCTGCAAATAATCTCTGTGATTCCCTCCCATTTCTCATGTGAGGCCCTATTTTGATATCAAAAAATAAACTTTTTTAATGACTTTTGCATGAAACATAAACACACTTTCTCTGCAAAATTTCTGTAATAGACTCTCACCCATCACGCACATTAAAAATAAATTAAAGGGCAACTGTGTTTAAAACAATCAATTTAAGAATTATTAAAGGTCATCAGGGCAAGATTCTGCATAAAAGAGCTGGCTCTATCAGGGGGCTCCCTGAAAGGCTAGGGCCCTGGGCCAGAGCCCACTTTGCCCATGCCTTAAAACGTCTCTGTCAGGGAGGCGTGGTAGCGGGGGCCTTGTGGTGGCTGCATTCCACTGGTTCTGCTTGTCTCCCTCGCAGAGCGTGCACTGAAAGTGCTGTCTCAAAGGTTAGCTATGTGCCCCGGTGGTGGTTGAGGTGCTGTACGTTGTGCACTGGGCCTTCCAAGGGTGGAGTTGATGAGATGAGATTGAGGCATTCCCTTTGGGGGGTTGGGGTGTCAAGGATGGTACTGGGTTTTCTTCACCGGGATCTCTTTCTGCTCACAAGGAATAGTAGCTGTGCTTGTTGTGGGAACAGGTGCAGTTCTACTCGTGGCCACCAGGTGGCTCTTGCAGCTGGCATTGACTTTTGAAATGTTCTGTCCCCTCTTACTTTTCCTCAGTGATCCTCTGCAAGGGAGTTGAAGGTACCAGCACAGCCGTTGTCAGGCCGCACGACCGACTCACTCTGTTCTTAGTTCATTCACAAAGGGCAGCAGGTGAGCCCTCTATTGGGGCATGTACGGCCTGATGAATGCAGGATCTCCCTTGGAGGCTACTCAGGAGTCAGTGGAAGCTTGGTGGCCGCAGCTGGGAGGTGGATGGTGCCAAGGATGCCACCGGATTCTCTTCACCAGGGTCTGCTGCTGCTGACAGGGAATATTAGCAGTGCTTTGTTGTGTGAACAGGTGCAGTTCTACTCGTGGCCACCAGGTAGCTCTGGCAGCTGGTGTTGACTTTTGGAATGTTCTATCTCACTCTCTCTTTTCCTCAGTGTTCTTCTGCAATGGAGTTGGAGGTACCATGCACAGCCCTTATCAGGCCGCACAACTGACTCACTCTGTTCCTAGTTCATTCAGACAGGGCAGCAGGTGGGCACTCAATCAGAGCATGTGCAGCCTAATGAATGCTGGATATCCCTTGCATGCTACTCAAGAGGGAGCGGGAGCTTGGAGGTTGCAGCTGGGAGGTGGATGGTGTTAATGGGCTGGGACTTCCAACACTCACACCGGGGATACCGCCACAGGAAGGGAGCTGTGTGGGTTATGACTTCTCTCGTTGCCGATAAAGAAGAATGTGGACCCCTCAGGCAAGGGCCTAGCACCATATACCAGTAGGCAACGCAACGGAATGCATGCTCTCATTGAAAGAGCAGGTGTGCAGTTCATCCCTGCACCCCAAGGCAGGCACCTCAAGGTGCCTGCTGCCGGGTGCAGGGATCAACAGGGATCAACAGGGGGGCACCATTCGGCAGCCACGCACCCATGGGGGCCCTGCTCGGGGCCCTCAAAGACAGTTTCCCACTGCCTTTTTGTGCCGGAAAGACCGGCAGAAAAAGGCAGTGGGAAACTGCCATTGTACTCCCTTAGCCGGAAAGAGCCGGCGGGGGGAGTAATAAAGGGTTTCCGTATGGCGGATGGGCTCTCTGAGCCTGTCGTAAGCCATCCGGAAAAATGAGTAGGATTTCTTTCCGACTGAGCCCATCAGATTGGCTTGGTCAGAAAGGAATCCGAACGGCACATTCCTATGTGGGCAAGAGGGCGCCGACCAACGGTCGGAGCCCTTCCTGCCCGCATCGGAATAGGCCCCTAAGTAGTAACCTTACATGTGTGGGGATCCTCCATAGAACAGATAGGAGAGAGGGGGGTGGAGATTTAAACTGATAGGTTTGTGAATAGCAATATGTAATACATTAGTATTACTAGTGTAGTACTAGTAAATGAAATACAAAAGGCAGTTTAGGAACAGGCCACTTGTTGTCTATTTTACATTCCATGGTGGCGACCAGCAGCTGCAGCTCAACTTCTTTCTCCCACTTGCAGCCAAAAACATACAAGCCACATTGATTGTCTCTGCTATAGTGATACTTGTACCCGAACCAGGGCGCTCGGACCAATCAGGACACTGCTATCAGCAGTATTGTGATTGGCTGGGGGCATCTGGAAGCCTGGGTGTTTCCTGTTCCTGGTTCCTGTGGCAGAGAGGTAGCGGCTGGCGACAGCAGAGGTGACGATCAAGTATGGTTTGTTTTTTTTATTTCTTACCCCCTACCTTATCCCACCCTTCTGCCACTGTCTCCTACCAGCCGCCACTATATATTATTATTTCCACTTATAGAGTGCACGGTTACCCAGCGGGATTCCCAGTGCTAAGCATGGGTAGAGATGTTGCTGGACTCTAAGAGAAATGAGTTAAAATAACCACGTTTTAAGATGTACATTTACAGTGCTAGCTACTTTAAAAATGTTGGTTAACCTACCACTTTCCGACTGGCGTACTGCTGAAAAACAACCACAGCATTGTAGCAAGAAGACTCCTAGCCTCTACTCCCCTCTTGCATCCTAATTGTACTCCATTGCCTCATCCGGAAACATATAAAAGCTAATAAGGAAGGAAACCAAACAAGCCAAGCAATGTTCAAATAGGATCGAGGAGCTGGTGCCTTATTATTTTCTGAAAAGTTAACCCAAGATAAACAGAATTCATACGAATCACACTCAGTCAGATATTTTCATCAGCCAATAAAAACATGGCTGGATCAAATGCACCTCGGTAGTCATCATGCATGACATGGTAACATTTCCCACACAAGATCAAAACAAAGACAACACATTTCCAACCACACCCTCTAAGCAGTGTTGCATGCTGTCCAAGTAGTCGAGCGCTGCAGCAACCTAAATAGGGATAGTAGGCACTCTCTAAATGTTACAATACAACGGAGGACAGCCTCTGAATCAGAATTCTTTGTATTTTAATTGGACTCAGATCCACGCGTCAACCTTAAGTTAACCACATTGCAAATTCACACACGGTCAAAAAACCTGAATCTGTGGTAGATTAAGCCCAAGTGGGAGTAATAGTCCAGGGAGTTAATGTGTGATCCTGCTGAAGTGATTTCTATCTATCAGGAAGTCACAAGTTTGAATGCAGGCAGCACCTTGTAAGATTTAATTATGTTCCATATCGAAAACCCAAACAAATGTATACGGCTCCCTGATAGCCAGGCTCTTTTACAGGGTTTAAACAAATTATAACAGACTGTAACTAATAGTCTGTCTTGATAAGCAGCCCTGTACAAAGTCACACAAATCACAATGTTATTGTATATTTATAATTAAAGTCAGTATTAATTAATAGCATTAAATGTAGCATTCAGGTTCCTGTAGAGAAGATGCAGTTAATCTGGCTTCATATTCACAAACTGCAAATTCGGGCCCAAGTTCATTGCAAACCATTGTTCCATAGCATAACAAAATATAGTTTCAAAAGAAGGGACAGATCCATTTTTCCAATGTTGCACACTATGATTTGTCCAACCACATGTTTCAACACTTTAGTAGGGATACTTAGAGTCTTTTGTAAATATGGTGGTTGCATCTCCTTAAAAATGCATAGATCTCATTAACTGTGCATCTTTTAGGCATTTTTATATACAGAATTACTTCTTCAGTCCCCAAATTGAAGGGGATCAAGAAGAAATGTACACATTTAGTTCTGTGGACTCCAAAAGTAGGTTTACACCTGGAGTTGACACTTGCGCTGGTGCTGTCTAAAATTGAATCAAGCCAGGCACTGATTTCAGTGCAAGCTAATAAGGGTTACATAGACAAATAAAATATTGTAAATATCATAAGTGAGACAATAACCCCTATAGCATAACTATTTGTTCACTGTTAAATCATACAAAGATGATCTTGGATAGATGGAGTATACTGATGCTTTAGATCATGATTTAGGTAGGGCCAACAAAGATTATGCTACTGTCAAAGTAAAGCTGCAGAATATTTCTCCCTTTTGATTGACTGTCATCAATCCCTAAAAATAATTCTACCCTCTATTTTTATTTCATAAGAACTTTAGAAGTTTGTGTTTGAAAAACTAAAAAGAAAATATTTGTGTTTTTATAAACTTGCCATTAAACCTCAATAGTCTCTGCCAGTGGACTCTGATAACCCTACCACTTGCATGTGAGAATGTATAACTGGAAGACAGCGGATAACATGCTTTTGCATTGTAATTGTCCACTAGGAAGATTCAAAAACCCAATGCATTTTGTTATATTTTGAAGGCATTATAATAAACTAAGAAAAAAACTAATAAGCCATTTCTGTACGAAGCAAGGCCAAGTGTTTGGGTATAACATGAAGTTCGTGGAATGCACTTTTAGGTCACTCATAATATGCTTGGAACCCTTATTTGAAAGAACCTGCATTTTAGATGCTGTGATTGTCATTTGTTTTGCATTGAGGCCTGGTCGCCAATTTAACATTTTATGTAAGGGATAAAGTACCCCTGCTGTACATTATATGGATAATGCAAGTCACAGAGGAGTTTCATAACCATATAGAGGAACGCGGCCAGAAGCCGAGTTTCTTTATAAGACTATGGAACTTCGAGGTGACTTGCAATTTCCTTATCCCATATAATACATGGTCACACCATCACCTTTCCCACAAACCACTTAAAACCTTGGTTCGTAGCTCTTTCATATGGAAGAGCAAGCTTGTTTGCAAACATGAAGAGTAAATATAAAACCTCTAGTGCAAAATTAAACACATCAAAAACCGTATAGATATTTGTGACGAACAGTTATTGGAAACAGATCAATACAATTACGTTTTTTAAGCTGCAGTTGCTCGGAATGGTTAGAAACATGAAGAAAGAGTCCAGCTTCTCTCTATCTAAGGAGTGCACAAAATCAACACATTCTCTCTGCTTGCCATTGTAAGCTTTTAAAATAAAGCAGAAGAAAGAAAGGCAAAATTCTTTTTTGTTGCTTTAAACAGCTGCTTCAATTATGCTCCTTGACCGGACGGGCTTTTCACCTTGTCTGCTGGCCCTGCCAGCAGGCATTGTGACATAAGAACTCAACTGTAATAATTTATAATAGTCAGGTTCTGATGTTTTTTCTTTATAATCGGCGACTCAGTGCATCACAATCCGACGATTATATAGAAATCTGGGACTGCTGCTTATACAAGGTTTATAGAATCCCATCTACAAAATGTATTAAATATTGTATGGCGTACTGAAAAAGGAAATGTGGACATATTGAAGGAAACGTGGGAGGTTCTTTTATAGAGTTAAAAAATGTTCGTTTTAACCTTGCATTATTTTCTGATTATGGGAGAAAATAATAGAAGGCAAAAGAAAGTTTGAGTTTATGTATACTAAATTCCTCTTTGCACTTATGTCCCTGTGGTTTGTAAGATATTATCACATTTGTATTTTTAATTTTTCTCTAGTCATTTAATTGAGAAATAAGAATAAAGATGTATTCACTTTCAGCAAAATTCACCCACCCTTCACCACCCCGTAACAGTAATGTGTTCTCAAGGTGGGGGCCAGTGTAGCCAGAAAAAGCTTCTACCAATGACACTGGGCAACTTCACAATGGAGAATGATGTGAATGGCTGATGTGCAAGTGTAGGGAGGAGAGGAACTCGTTAAGTGCAAGAGGAAGGCAAGGGGGGGGGTCTAGCAAAGGAACCGCGTACATTGATTTGTTCTGAGCAAGAAAACAACCTCTCTTATTAATATGTCTTACACAATATGTTGCGTGGAATGGATTAGAAGGGACCCACCAAAATGTAAGCCTAAGGCGTTAAAAATTCTTTGCATAATATGTAAAGCGCTCTAATACCTTCGGGTCTAGCTAGCACTATATAAACTTCTAAAATAAATAAACAAATAAATGTTTGTTATAGGCCCTTCCAAAATGATAGCATTGGGAGAAGCTTCTAAATATTCAGAATCCCCATCACCTGCTGTCTAGATATTTGTCTCTAATGATTGTCTGGGGCGAGGCATGTTGCAAGTACCGAATATGCAGAAGCCCTTTCACATTGTGATCAGTTGTGACTTCCTCTTCGCCTTATACGCTATGAAAATGCCCATGATAGGTCCATGGAGCTGATCATCTTATACATTTTTACTAGTTTACACCTCCTCCCCCACCCCCACTATATAAGAAAAGTAATTGCTACATATCAGCTTTGCTTGAACTTACTTCTATTGCTCAGCTCGGATGTCATGCCAACCCTTAAGATCCACAGGGCGTGTGTGGCTTAAAAAGGACATAGCAACCGTGCATGGTTCGCTCGCAAATATGGAAGAGTTCACAGGATGAATGCTCGGTGAGGTTGCTTTGACCCACCTGAGAGAAATGTTTTCACTGACTCATACTTATTTGAAAAAACATTTTTTGCCCAAGACTCTCAGCTGTACATATAAGCTCATGCTATTTGCTTCTATCCTAGCTGTACCAGTCCCTCAGATGCCCAAAGCTTAGAGAAAACGAAATAAAAAAAATCCCAGGCATGTTCTGATTACCAAACAATGGAATGGAGCATATTTTCTTTAACCCCATGACTGCCATATTAACATGTGTGTCATAAAATGATGTACCGTGTGTATGCGTGTGTGTGTGTGAGAAAAATGGAAAATCATTGAGCTTATAAAACCTCTTGCTGTTGTCCGTTAAAAACAGATCTAGATGTGGGGCAGTGGCCAGAGCGACTGATTCCAGAACGCGGGGCTCACGGTTCGATCTTCCGCGCCAAGGGCAGCTCAACTCAGCATCATGTGACTCTAGACAATAGCTCACTCAATCTCTCTGACTGCCCAGCACCTGGATAAACTTGGGGGTGATAAGTTGTGTTTTACAAATCTGGAATTATTATTAGTTATACCTTGGAATATTAGGGGTTTATGTAGGGTTTGTCCGAGCGTCAGATCTACAGTTTCCCGGCTGTATTTAGAGTAGGAATGACCTCTGGGTAACCGCTGGCAAACCCTCCATTGGCGAAGCACAGGGACATGGGCCGGGAAAATTATTAACTTCCCCGACGCGGAGGGAAATACTCCCTGGTTGTCAGGGCCTGTAGGCTTTTTTTCCCCACAAAACACAGTTACACTTTGGGAGCTTGTTTCTTGGAAGCAACCGAGCAGGCAGTTTAAACATGGCATCGACTCAGCAACCTTCACTGATGTCATAGGGGCTGCTATGGTGTCGACTCCCTGCACAGCAGCCAGCCAGGCAGGTAGATATCTCTAAATATTAGGATGTCCCTCTGCAGCGTAGTGGGAACATAATGACATCTGCTCCCCGTGCGAGATGGGGCGCTTCCTGCCAAATGGCTAAATATGGCCCTTAGTCGAGAACCCCTTGTCCTGGGGTGAAAACTGACATGGTGAAGTACCCACCAACACCTCAGTTATTTAGGTAGTAAGCCATGTATCAGCTACTTGTACTTTTTTGGTGCCGGATGATACTGATCATGGCATTGTGAAGTTTACTAAAGATGCCTTTGATATGTGTTCTCTTTAATTGTCCTGGACAGCCAAGTTGCCCTTTGTAGTCCCTTGAGGTTTCTGTTGTTTTCTTTCAGTGCCCTTGATAGCAAAGTGAGCCTTCTGGGTTTTCTCACTGGTTTATGCTTTAGATCCCAGAGCTTGGGTATGAAGTGATGGGGAAGAAGTGCACCCTCTCTGTATGAGAAACATTACTGCACTCTCTAACCAGGCTTTGTGAGACTGTTGGTGGAAGCAGTGTGATTCTTAGTAAAGGGGCGGGCCTTTTAACTGTTTCCTTCAGAGGGAGTTGCCTACTAGCCTCCTTGGTTAAGTGTTCTGCCAGTCCACTAAGCTGTGTGACATGCATGAAGAGTGCATGTTTGTGTATGTTGTGGTGGAGTGTGCAGTCAAAGTGCATGACTGGCAAGGTGTACAATAGAGTCCATTTTCTCTTTATGTGTGTTTAAACCCGTGTTAGAACTTGCACTTTCTGGTTGGCTGAGGCTTTGCCCCAGCCAGGCAGAAACTACCACTCCCGTCGGGGTGGATGATTACACTCACTGTATAACCTGCGTTCACCCTTTGGATTGCTTGGCAATGAGCAGTCAGGCTTATCACAGAGGCAATGTGTAAAGCACTGGCACAGTGCCCTCACACTATAAATACACTGGGCGTCAAAAGAGACTTCACATGTGGCGTTTGTATATAAAGTTTCTATTCAACACACACATTAACACAACATGAACATCATGCATTTCTGGGCATACATCAAATTTGGAAATCTTACTAGTAGTACTAGGCCCAATTGTGTTAAAATAACATCATTTTTATCAACTATGAAAAGACTACAACGGATTCAGAACCCTGCTGCCAGATTATTCCTACATGTAAAGCCACAAGCCCACATGTCCCCTGCTTTGAGGGCCCTACATTGGTTACCGGTTTCCAGAAGATCCACCTTCAAGCTGCTTTGTAGAACTCACAAAGTAATACATGGAACAGGAATACTTTTCATCAGGAATAAATCACCAAATACATTCAACAAAGGAACCTCCGCTCCGGATTGGCCCCTTGCCTCAAAATCCCACCATACAAGAAAAAAACATAGGTGGCGCGTCTGTCTCTGTTCAAGCAGCCGAACTATGGAATTCATTACCCCCAAACATAGGATCAACAGATAACTATCTTTACTTCAGAACACTACTAAGAGTTGGCTCTTTCCTACATAACCACCAAACTCAAACACAAATGTACAGCATATCCCTGTGTATTTAAACATTTAGCTTGATTATATGTATGCACCTAGATATGTATTTCTTGATATAAATATGTATAATATGTATTTCTGTATCTATACATTTATCACTTTACTCCTACTGTAAAAAAAAAACTTTGACTCTTTCCAATGCACTAGCCAATATTTCACCCTATAACTCTCTCAATATGTCCTCTACCTACACTCTCCGACTCATCCCAAACCTCCTTCTACTACTATGATCTCTAAAATACCTCTTTCTAGACTCTTCACTCCTCTAGCACCTCAAACCTCATTTTAATAATATAATCTCCAAAACAACTCTTATAAATTCTTCCCTCAAATATCTCTCCTTTGACTTATCCCAGAACTAATTTTACTACTATTATCTCCCTAATCCATTGCTAGAGATTGTGCCCACCTCCATCTCTCCTTATACTCATCCTAAACCTCATCTTACTACTATGATTTCCCAATAAGCACTTTCTAGACTCATTCTTCTTCTATCCCCCCATTGTCCTTTTCAATCCAACTAACAGACTCACATGTCCACTGCACAAATTAGCTCAAATTCCACTACACTAATCCACCACTACACCTTTTTGGGTTCCAGAGTAGCATGCTACTCTCTTAAAATCACTTTGAGGCCTCGTCAGGGGTAGTAAGCACTATATAAATACAATTACAATACAATACATCAGTAGTATGCACACTTGGGAAAGATCCTACTTTACTCCCCAACACCCTTATGCGGTGTGAAATGTTATCAGAACTAGGCCCACCTTTGCAGATATTACAACTCAATACCACACAGTTATAGAGAGTACCCCAGATCACAACGATATCAAAAAATGTGTACACACAGGTAATTACAACACTTTTAAACTAATGTCAAATGTAGTATTATTGTTGGAAAGGAATCCACATGTAAAGCAACACTGCTGTGTACTGTTATTAACAACAAATGGTCCTTATGCACTCACTCCCACACACTCAGTCAGCACTGTTACGTGGTGCAATGGATATCAGGCAGGTCCGTATAGAGTGCACTGACACACACAGCACGGTAATGCGTTGCAACTTATCTCAGGCAAGTCAATGGATAATAAAAATGCGGACCCTGTGTCCCAAGTCCTCCTCCACCTTTCAGTTAACCCCGACTCCCCTACGCCCACGGGCTGGGGATAAAAAAACTCCCCCTGATACTAGGCAGATTGCAGCAGGAGTGGCAGTTGGGGTCCCAGGGAAAGAGGTGGGGTTAGGTAGCAGGCCTAATTAGGTGGCAGTCAACAAATGGTGGTTTGGCCACCACTCAGAAAGTTCACCCGTGGTATGTGGAGCAGAAGCGGGCTGAGGGAGATAGTTGTTCAATCAAAGGGTTGCACAATTTGCCTTCCAGCACCAGCCCAGTTCTGCGAAGCACAGGGGGGTCACGCTGTCACTTGACCCGCTTCCGATCGCTCTTGGAAGCGTTCCTCAGCCTAGTCAATTGCTCTCACAACCCAGGCCCTATACGGCAATACTACCTAGCAACACAAAGTTTCCAGGGCGGGGTGAGGTGCGGGCAGTTAATCTGCTGACTGAGGGCACAAAAGGAACAATCGATGAAGCAGGGTAGCCTGCCGGAAGAAGGAGGCACACGGTCAGACACACGCCGCTCAAAGTAGCACCCAGGCAATCCGGGCACAATGGGACACAAATCCACTCCTCCGCATCTCCCTGCAAATGAGGCACGTCTTGTGCCCATTGATACGAGTCACGCCCGGCAGTTCAGGTTAGACACAATGAAAAGTGGCAAACTCAGTACCTTTGTGGAAATGATGCTCAATGTCTGGTGCGTGGTGATCCGAGTTGCACCAGACAGTTCCGGTCCCACACAACGAAGAGTTGCAAAATCCGTACCTCTCTGGAAATGAGGCACAACGCCTGGTGCATGTTGATACGTGTTGTACCAGACAATTGTAGTCAAACACACAAGAGCAAGTTTAGCAGTGCTGCACCAGGTAGAATGAGGCACTACTACAGGTATGCCCTCCCACTGAGGGTCACAACCTGTGATTCGGACACCGCAAGCAATGAGCATGCAGTCGGCATCTCACACAAGAGAGATGCAGCACGATCGATGAAGCGGGCCATGCTGGGTCCTGCAACCAGTGAATCTGTTCACCACCAACAAGAGGCCTATGTGTGTTGAGGCCCCCACGATGCAGGGGCCACACTCCTTAGATGCAGGCAATACCTTTGGGACTCCGCACAAGGCAATCTGGTCTCCAGGCACAACACTTGGTTACACACTCACGCCACACTGCCAGTTGGGATTCAGCAGAGAATGAGGGCACCACTCTCCAGGTGTCACAAGTAGATGGTGTGGGTCTCTCGCTGGAGGTCTTTGATGTCCCTGAGACCTCCACGAGAGAACAGGAGGCAAGCGAACAAGCCCTTGGACAGCACCCTTCAGGGTGCCACACAGCAGCAGGCAGCCAGCCCAGACCAGCCACTATTCAGGAAGGGTGCACAGTCCCTTCCAATAGCAGTAATCCTCCTAGTGCATAACAGATTCCTCTGGCAGTGTGCACCATGCAGTTCTAGTATGTCAAGTCCCACATACCCACAAGTGTATCTATGCTCTGCTGAAATATGGCAGCAGTATTTATTTAGTAGTGTGATTTAGAAGTTGGGGTGGTTCAGAGGGTTTCCTTTTGAACCACAGATGTCTCACCTAAATTTCAGTCCTGTCTGCCATGAAGCTGTGAAATGCAGATCTCTCAATCTTTAGTGAGGCCATGATCTGGCTTCCTAGATGCCAAACGTTAAAACCTTTCCCTCCAATCTATCCAGCCAGGTGCTCAAATGGCAGAGGTTTGTCACTCCTTTTTTTTCTTTTTCTTTTTTGTGCCCCTTTGAACATTAAAAAGAGTGGAAGATAGACCATTCAGCCTAACAGCAGCAGTTGGGTTTGTCACTCCGGTTGCATGCCCAATTTTTTTTTCAAATTTGTTTTTATTTCGGAATTATACAGCCATCAGCATACATTATCACACACATAATTGCATTGTGCGCGAATTATATCAAAAATAGAGTACACTTCATACATCCAAATACCCTCACTAGATCTGCAATGCCCCAGGAGCAATCCAGAGCGAGGCCTATAATTAGCATCGCAAGGTACATTCTACAGTGCTGGAAGCGCTGCACAAACCCAATGAAATAAACAGCTGTCATTAATGATAAAGTGTTACAGAAAACTAAAAAACTCGGACAGCGATTGGCGGAGGTAACATATAGTACATTTTCCTGAGTCATAGAGACTGGCTCAAACATGCATACCCAATGTTTATAGCGCACTGGGGAATGCACAGATGTGCTCCCCCACATCCAGTGTGGACTAGAGTCAAGCTAAAAGCCACACAAAGAGTTTTGGAGCAGAAAAATGCCCATTTTCTAGAAGTCACATTTCTAAGCTATGAATGACAAATCCACCTTTACCACAGGAAAGGGTTAGTCATTGTGAATCCAATGATAGGAAACATGATGAGGCTGCTCCACTGTAAGCCACTATTGCAGCTTGAAGTAATTTCGACCATTCACCCATGTTAACCTATGGGAAGAGCAAAACCTCAAAGGTAGTGAAAACACACATGGGTATTCTTCACTTCCTGGGCAGGGAACACACGTATACCTAACCTACCTTTCACCTAGATCTCTCCACCACTTTTGGCAAAGCCTCTCATGGTGAGATTCTATAATGTATATTTGACACCGGGATCTGCAATTTCCACACTGAATTGGTTAGCGACTTTTCTGGCTGGCTGAATGCTGTGCATTTCAATGCAACATTTCAGTCCCCGACTTCCACATCCGTATGAGTAATTCCTCAGGGTTAGTCCCTCAGCCCCAAGTGATTTAACATCTACAGCACTCAGTTTTCTGCGATCATCAATCCTTTGAATTTAACATATTTTTCTATGTGAATGATACACAATTTGTAGTAAGAATTTCTGATAACACAAGCCAAACACAGAGGAAATCCTCGCTGCCGGTAAATCAATGGTGGTTAGACGTATAAGCAGCAATTGTCGTAAACTCTATTTTGACAAAGCAAACCTCCTTCTCCTTCTACCTTTACCAGAAACTTGGGGATTCTTTTTGATGATCAGGTGTCTTTCGTGCCCCATATCTTGCAAGTAGCTACCCTCTACTTTGCCATAATTCGAACTCTCCACAAAATTCTCCCCTTTATTCCATATTCAGCACAAAATACAGTAATCCAGGCCCTGATAATCTCACACTTGAATTGTGAAAATTCACTCTACCAAGGTGTCCCAGAGTACTTTATGAATTTATGAATAGACTACAGGTAGCACAAAATGCTGTAGCCAGAACTGTTTTAAATCTACTTCGTTGAGAGCCGGTACGCGAACATCTCAAGCAATTTCATTGGCTTCCTATTCAGAAGTGCTGTATATTTAGAGCTCTTCACATACCAGAGATAGGCTTCTGCAATATAGGCCCCACTTACTTGAGTAAGAGACTTGTGCTCTAAAAATAGCCTCCTCTCCACTGTTTCATGTTCCACGCTATGGACACTTCTATTCGGCGGGCGATCTTTTTGCTTTCGCATTACTAGGCAGTGGAATTCTTTACTCCCCTTCAAGAGAAGCGCAACCTACCTAATTTTTGAAAACTTTTGAAAACCTGGCTCTTCGGTGCTGAGTAGCGCCTCTTTACTTTCCCAACCTTAGATACCTTAGGGCCAGGGCGCCCAGTCCGTGGGTATTAGACCGCCCTGACGAAATTTGTCATTTCATTTATGGCGCTTCCCTAGAGACCACAGACCTAGATTCTATTGCATCAATAACACCAGACTGCAGGCAGTTTATTCCAACCCCCCCCCCCCCCCCCCCAGTGTACAGTATCCATTAATCCCACAGATATTGGAACAACGTTTTTGAGACCCTTTGGTTATAAATGCACAATTATCTGATACGCACAAGAATAAATGTCCTTGAGGTAGTCTGCTGTGGTTAATGTGGTTACAAACGGGACGTGTGTTACGAACCACACCATTCACACTCTTGTGCCAATAATAATAATAGGAGGGAAAGTACTTTAGTGCAGCTCGGTAACCAGCTTGTACCGCCCACGCAGCCAATGTGCCAAGCCCAGCTCTTCCTTGAAGAGGTCCTGGCAATGGACAATGTGTGTGCCAGTACTTGCACCTGCATGCCTCCCAGTACCCCCGTGTGACTGAGGTAAGGGATATGTCTGTCTAGGTGTGAATTATGTTGGTCAATGTGTATGAACCTGCTTGCTGGTGTGTGAATATATATCCATGAACATGTGATGCAGTCGCGTTGATGAATACGTGTGCAACAAAGGTGTATGCAAGTGCCAGAGGGACTATTTTAACTTACATGTTGGCGACCACACATTATGAACGAGGTGTACGCACAATTTACATTTGAAGTGATAGTTTCCCAGAATTAGGCTCCGCGCTTGCTGCCGTCATGCTTTCATGATTATATATAGGAATATGCGTACGTGGGGAGACTTTACGTGCCAGTCGGGGTATGCTACCTACCACGACTGTCAGACAAAACTGACGGCCAGCACGAAATGTGAGCGGCACCGCCCGCTGACAGACGCGCGCTCAGGTTTTCCGGCCAGCCCCGTGACTCACACAACCAATTCCGGAAAATTCAGACCTCGTGCAGCTGTACGTCGAGCGGGGTTTCTGAGCGTCTGGAGAGGGGGGCAGAAAAAAATATTAAAACTGCCTGTTAAGCTGGGCCAATCAATGGCGTCCCGGCGCCCACCATGGATATTCCACGACCTTCTCTGAGGTACGCGGTGCTCTCTCTGATAGCTGCCGGTGCATTCTTCTGGTGTCGCTTCTCGGAAAACGCTGGGGGTCGCTCGCCGCAACTTTACCAGCTATGTGTGCCCTTTCCACCAGAGGAAGGCCGGCCAAATGTCCCCGACCTGCAAAATGAGTCGGGCAGAAAATTCTGTGAACAAGTGTATGTAATCCTGAATTACAGGGGGATGGCGGAGAGGAAAGCATCACGGGCCGGCTTCCGATCCGGTGGCGCCCGGTGCGACAATCATTTTTGGGTCGCCCTCCTCTTTGGATTCCCTCCAGACCCGGTTCTACAGGGTGGACCAGGCCCTCCCAAGATAGCCCTGGGGCCCACTCAAGGTCTATCCACAAGCAGAAAGTCATCTTTTGTTTTCTTTCCTAAAGAAAAAAAGTCACGCAGGCCTTCAGACTTGTAATCAAAGCTTTCATCTATAACTCTCCAGTGCCTTGGGCTACTTTAAGTGCCTGGGACAATGATAAGGTGACCGGGGATGGCATCTATTATTGTGCACCTGTAAGCAGGAGAGGTGCCTGAGGCATCCCCAGTATATGGAAAAGCTCCTGCCACGCAGTGTTTATGAGAGAAAACACATTATATGTCAGAAAGAGTGTGAAAGATTTTGCCACTGCAAGAAAAGTAAGAATTAGTAAACAATCAGGATATATATTATATTTGAGTGTGGTTTGTTATAGTTTATTTCAGCTTTGTGTTATTCTTAATTTATGGCCAGGGGAATTATTCATCAGGGTTGACTAAATTGGGTGGCAAGACAAGATAAATTACTCAGTGTAATGTGGGTAATTTTGTGATAGTATTACTTCATTATTTTTACACTTATTGGCAAATGCTACATCTCGTTAGTACCAGTTTAACACCGACATTCAGTAATAGGCAACCAAAATAAGACCATTTAACTTTTGTGGATGGCATTCCCCTGCACAGCAAGACATGTCACTGCATTTTACTAACTTTTAATCTGTTTGAAACTATTTTTATGCTAAAATCTGCAAATTATGCAGCCGGTGATAGATTATGTGACAAATGTGGCAAATCAATAATTATGTAGAATATGCTGCAGCCACAGGATCTCATAATTTCCGTGGCCCTTCTTTTGGCATTATATTAAACAAAAAAAACTGACATTGGCAACGTTTGGATCTTCTTAAGTGAAAAGACTTGTCAAGTTTCACTAATACAACACAGATAGAGAATCGGAAGGGACGGTGAAAGTGTCTGTTATACCAGTGATTAATTGTTTAAAAAATAAGTGCCAGAGCCCTTGTCAGGAAATCACTGAAGCTTGCACCACCCATCGCCCCTGCTATGCGGCCAATAACAGTACCAACACAACTACTAACCATTACACTGACTGGCAGATATTTGTTATTTTTAGGCATATTAGACTAATAAACAGCTTTTATTGTGCTCACCTGCAAATTACACAAACATCATTACCATGTGAGGCGGGCAGTCCCCCACCCCAATTAATAATCAACTTCCATATCAACTTATTTAGGCTTCAAATAATTGTGATTTTTGGGACATTTCGAAAGGTAGTATACAAGGCTCACTCATAACCCTAATGATATGAGCTAAAGATGAACTCACAGCTGTATAAGGGGTGGTGTCCTTTCATCAGAAGTTCTGAAAAAACCCAAGTCCACCGACAGAACTGTAGCTCCAATAGGCACCAAACATGATCAAAGATTTTCGAATCTTGACAAGAGGAAAAGGTGATGGGCACAAAGATGAGAGATGGGGGTTGATTGAAGGAGAGTGTGAGGATAGAAAAGATGAATACGAAGAAAACTAAAAGGAATCATAAGACAAAAGAACGATATGGCAAGAGGTGGATGAAGCAAATCTTGAGTAATTAACAAGAAAGAGATGAAATATGACTTGGGGTGATTAGTGAGAAGTAGGGGTGACAAGTTTCATAAAGTAGAGAAGGTGAAGAAGATGGTATAAGAAGTGGATGAAGGTGGATGATAATTGAGTTTGAGATGGATGGATGAAACAGGAAATTGAGCAAAATGAGTGATGCAAGTAGGGGGATGGGTAAGCATATACTAAGTCAGGGGTGACAAGAGATGAGCAGAGGGATAGGAATACAGAAAGGTAAAAGCAGAGAATGACTGGTGAAGGATGGGGATGATAAGAAAGGAAGGTGGTCACATAGGAGGGTCATAAGCAGATGATAAGTGGTGGGGCAGGGGCCAAAGATGGAATGTGAAGATAGTGGTAAAACAAGATGGAGGAAAGCTTGATGGACAGGGAGGGTGAAGGGTAAAGAGGGGTTGATGGGAATGGGAGAGACTGGTGGGAGACAGGAGAATGGGAAGGGAGAGGAAGCATGCCAGTCAGATTTTAGGAGAGGCAGTTCAATTTCGAGGTACTCACACAAGTTCTAACTTTTCCCTTTATTACCCTTAAGATACATTCTGCTCAAAGGACTGCAAGAAAATAGTGGTTGAGAAAGTACCATCAAATTAAAAGTCCAGTCGTCAACCTCGAAAAATGTACTCTCTGCACAATAGACAGACAGGGGTAGAAACTTGCCCACATCTGATGTGTAGGCAAAAGAAACTAGTAGTACTATGGGTGATCTGTTTTAGCAACTGCGTTTGCTTTTCATAAAATATTTTGTGGAGATTATTAATCGAATCACTAATCTATTTTTATTTATCTTCTTAATTTTTTTGCATCAGCGCCCAAGTGGAAGAAGAGGGATGGTTCTGAGGGTTCCGGGCAAGCTGGTCAGCCTGCACCAACCACCAGTGCCATTGCCGAGGGCTCTGCAGATCCCAGTTATTCCTTTTTTGTGATTGTTGTGGACTTCTTAGGGTAGTACTGTTGAATCTTGGGGTATTTTGTCTAATGGAATGTTGGTTTTATCTATCGTGATTTATGAAGATTCTGATAGCAGGCCCAAGTAAGCTAGTATTTTAAATTTAAAAATATCCCCATGTATGTTTGTTCAGAAGGCTTTCCTTTTCCTGCTTATGCCTAGCTCTAACACAGTTCAGCTCACAAGACAGTGGCCATGGTCATCATGGACTACCCCACCCCAGTGAAGTGTGCTGCAGACCTGTTCATTCGTAGTTACAGTACACCACCAGTTTCCAATGACAGTGTAGCAAGGCTGGAAAAAAAAAGTATGAGGTTCCTCCGCATTGCATTTGCAACACAACACCATAGGTTTTTTATTGAGCGTTATTCCACGCCTGACTTGTCTAACTTTGTGAACCAACCAGTTAGATGCCCAGAGTGATATTTGGAAGATATGTGCTAACTGAACTGTAGTGTTGCATTGCTGTTGTATTTGGGGTTGTGTATCTGGGATCTAAATTATGTGTGATATTCTATATTCTAGCCACACAGAACATCGGTGAGGCTGGCTCCAGTGCACCTCAGGAGGAGACAGCGATGGCTCAGTTGTAGGGGGAGAAGTGGCAGCAGGGACAGGCACTGGTAAGTCACATATTTCTTGCAATTACTATGCTCACTAGCTATTGCCATGGCGTCGCTCGTCGTCGTCATCAAAAATGACTGTGAGGAGACCCCCCCACAGCTTTACCAGACACAACAGTGGTTCAGTTAATATGGACTATTTTATCTCACATAATGCGCTTCGATGGTTTGAGGGAGACATGAAAGAACGGAAGGCAACTTAAAAGAATGGAAATGTTATATGAGTGAATTTGTAGGTGAGCTATTCTTGGCATGTGCCACATTTAATCATGCAATACCTATGTGAAGTGATTCCAGAACATATGTCATGGTTTCCCATAACAGATTAATTTACACTTGTTCAGATTTTCCCTTGTGAATTTAACTGTGACTAAATAAGCCAAAGATGAGGAATCGATGATCAGTGTAGTGGCCCCCTTTTATATATAAAAAAGCTCTACCCTACCTGTCTAATTCCTTTACTCTACCTCCTGCAGTACAGAAAATCCAGTTTTTATCCTTTCCTTGGTTCTTGCCCAGCAAATGAATTTATTGGAATACGTGGTGGCGGGCGAGGCCACAGAGTAAAGTGTGAGTAAGTGCATGGTTTCATATCAAGTTTGGCATATTGGATACACAATGATGAATTTGCCAAATATCATCTATATAATCTGTTCCTTTACCTGTAGTGCAGTCCATTAGATTCATTTTCCTCAACATCTACTTACGGCAGACAGGATAATAATATATTACTATTTGCATTTCATCCATGAGGATTGTGACTGACATAGTATCTTTTTTATTATTCATCAGCCTCTTTGGAGACAGGGTACAAAGAGAAATGCATTTGGCAAAGAGCAGGGCCATTGGAATTAGATAATTGTCAACTAAAGCTGAAGCAAGTAGCAAACTAGCAGAGGTGCTGGCTAGCAATGAGCATGGCCTCATTATTTTAGCACCACACATGTGAGAAATGTGAGAAAATGTGATTTTTCAGCTAAATGTAAGGTATGTAGGGGATTCTAGGTAGGAAAACTTTGGGTGATCCATGCAAGTCACACCTCCCTGGACTCTCAGAAATGTGTGGGTTTAGTAGGTTTACCTGGATGGCCACCGAGCCTGGGACCAAAAACGCAGGTGACCCTCTTGCAAAACCAGGTCAATTTGTCATAGATAATATTGATGTTTTCACAATACGTTTTGGGACGTTTCCTGCTGCGGGTACTTGGCGCAACCACACAAGTAAGGTACCACTTTTAATGGGACACCTGGGGGAATGCTAGGTGGTAGGAAATTTGTATCAGACCAGTGATCCTACAACTTGCCCACTCAGAAATTTGGAAAAAGTTGTTTATTTTCAGCTAATTTGAGGTTTGCAGCGGATTCCGGGTAGGAAAACATTTGGGGATCCCCGCAAGTCACAACTTCCTGGACTGCCCGGGTGTTTAGTTTTCAAAAATGTGTGGGATTGGTAGGTATCCCTAGATGGGCGCCAAGCCCGGGATCAAAAACGCAGGTTACTCTCTTGCAAAACAAGGTATTTTTGTAATTGAAAATTTGGAAGTCTCCACAGTAAGTTTTGGGCCATTCCCTGTCCGGGCACTAGGCCTACCCACAAAAGTGAAGTGCCATTTTTATCAGGAGACTTTGGAGAATGCTGGGAGGGTGGAAGTTTGTGGACCCACACAGATTCCAGAACTTTCCATCACAGAAATGCATAGGAAATACATTTTTTAACAAAGTTTGAGGTTTGCAAGGGATTCTGGGTAACATAACCTGATGACAGCCACACAAGTCACCCCATTCTGGTTTTCCCAGGATGTCTAGTTTCCAAAAATGTATATGTTTGCTAGGTTTCCTTAGGTGCCGGAAGAGCTAGGGTCCATAATCCACAGCTAGGCACACTGCGAGAAAAGGGTCAGTTTTCACTGGAAAAATGTTGTGTCCATGTTGTGTTTTGGGACGTGTCCTGCTGCGGGCACTAGGCCTTCCCACACAAGTGAGGTACCATTTTTATCAAGAAACTTTGTTGAATGCTGGGTGGGTGGAAGTTTGAGCTTGCTTGCAGATTCCAGAACTTTCCCTCACAGAAATGTGAGGAAAATGTAGTTTTTTTTTTACAAAGTTTGAGGTTTGCAAAGGATTCTGGGTAACAGGACCTGGTAACACAAGTCAACCCATCCTGGATTTACCTAGGTTTCTAGTTTTCCAAAATATATAGGTTTGCTAGGATTCATTAGGTGCCGGCTGAGCTAGGGTCTAAAATCCACAGCTAGGCACATTGCAAAAAATGGGTCAGTTTTCACTGGAAAAATGTGATGTGTCCACATTGCTTGTTGGACAGTTTCCTGTCGCAGGCACTAGACCTACCCACATAAGTGAGGTAGAATTGTTATCGGGAGACTTAGGGGAACACAGAATAGTAGAAAAAGTGTTATTACCAATTTACTTTCTTTGCATTTCTGCCATCCAAAGGTAAAACAATTTGTAAAATAAGAAGTCATTTTGAAAAATTACCTCTAATTCACATGCTTGAATGGGTACCCAAAATGTGGACATGTTCATAAAACCACTGCTTCTAAACTCTATATTTTGTTTCCATTTCGGAAATATATAGGTTTCCTTGGTACCTATTTTTCACTCTTTATATACCTATTTTTCAGTCTTTATATTTTACCAAATTAATTGCTATTTACCCGGTACTCAATGAAAAACCATTGCAAGGCTTGGCTCAGTTATTGACTCTGCGTTCCTCAGGTTCTTGGTGAACCTGCATGTCCTATATATCCTCGCAACCAGAACAGTCCAGCAGATGTAACAGTAAAAATGGGTCATACGTAGAAGTTACAGGTGAAAACGTTTGCACAAATGGCTGTTTTTTTCAACTCAATTTTAATATTTTTGATTTTCAACTGTTAATTTCTATAAAGAAACCTTGAAGGATCTACACAAATGACCCCTTGCTAAATTCAGAATTTTGTCTACTTTTCAGAAATGTATAGCTTTCTGGAATCCATTATTGATTTCATACCCATTTCTACCACTAACTGGAAGTAGGTTGAAAGCACACAAAAATAGCACAAATAGGCTATGTCCCAGTAAAATGCCAAAAATGTGTAGAAAAGTTTGGTTATCTGATAAAAGTCTGCCTTACCCTGAAAGCTGAGGAGATGGTGATTTCAGCACCACAAACCCTTGCTTTCTTCTGCAGCAGTTTCTTCCCATAAAAAAAAAGCTGTGTTTTGGCTAATTTCTGAGCGGAAGAAAAGGATCCAAATTTGTCGTGGATACCTTTTGTGGGCAAAACGTTACAGGAGCCTAAGCGCAAACTACCCCAAACAGCCAAAAAAAGGCATAGCGAGGGGTGGGGGGCAGGGGGTTTGGTGTGAGGCCTAGTAGCTGAGGGGTTAAAAATGTGAGGGGGCCTGCATGGTACCCCTCTATGGCCAATATTGCCCCGGGGAGCCCAGGGCAGGGCCAGCTCGTTGGGGACTGCGGGGGTAGCCTAAAGGCCCCGTGGACCCTGCCGGCTTTCCACCTCTTGCGGGAGCCGGCATTGCTTTCGGACGAAGGGAGCTCTGTCCAGAAGCAATTCTGCTCTGCTTCTTGGAAGCAGGAGCATTTTTACTGCTCTCGCTTCCATGAACCGGAGCAGAGTTTGCTATTGCTTGGCAGGAGTGGTGCTCCCGCCAAACAATAAAAAACTGCAATTGTCCCGTGGGTGGGCATCGACATTGCTGGAGCTGGCCCTGGGGGGTGGTGGTCCCCAGGGACATCTACGGCTCCACGAGGGGGGCTGCACTGCTCCCCTCCAACAACAATTAAGCCCCAGGGAGCTGGTGGTACACAGGGCTGTGTGGCGGGGGGGCTGGAGCCCCCCACACATTGTTTGTAAATATAGCCCCGGGGAGGTGGTGGTCCTAAGGGACACAATACTGATTCAGGAGGAGGGGCATGTACACACTCCCCTAAAATAAAGTGGCAGGGATGGGGTCGCTGGGGTTGAAATCACCCTGGGGAGAGAGGCTGTCTGACCCCTCACAGGTTGGCTTCATGTGGTGTGTTGGCCGCGGGGCCTGGCTACAGTCCAGGCCCTTTGGCCAACCCTTGGCTGTGTTAAAAACAAAACATAAAAATTCACTGAAAAAACCATAGGTCACAATAATGTTATATTCAGGAAATAGATAAATTCACTGAAAAAAACAAAGGTTAAAGGGACATTATAGTTAGGTTCAGGATTTACACACACAAAACCATAGACATTCAGCAGTTATAGCTAAAGGTATTCTCAAGAAACTATAACTCGCGCCCTCAGATAACTATAACTCACGTCCTTGCCACGCACAGCTAATTACCCCACATAGTACATCACTGATGACATCTTCTATGAAATAATTATAAATATCACTGCAACTTGTGCAGTAAAATGATTGATGAGGAAACTGTGCATGGCGGGGACACAAGTTATAGTTACCTTAGGGCATGAGTTATAGGGGGATATTCTCAAGAACGTGCGATAATCATCGCCAAAATAGGTTAACGCAATTTTTCATATTGCCGTCTATCGAAGGAAAAAAACTCTGTGTTAACGTCGTATTCTCAACTCGGGTGTAACATGTGATAGTTTCCCGATAACGCGTCAAATGTCCGCAAGAAAATTACCGGGATGGCGATAAAAATCGAAACCCGAACGTAAAAAAAGTTGCTATGGGTCCAACTGCGATAAAAAATTCAGTGATAAGCAGCGCCAGGCCTGCAAGTCCCACAAGTCAGGTGGGAAAAATCACCATAAAAGCGGCAACAAAAAACACAAACAAAACACAAACAAATGTGAAGCACCATGGAGGAAGCCGGAGCGAGTACAGAGGACAACCAGAACCCCACAAGCCCCACGGAGGACCAGACAGGGACCTCGGGGTCAGGGAAGGGCAGGGAGAATAAGAAGAGGAACCCGCAGATCAGTCCACGAGAAAACCAGATCCTCATTACGGAGATGATAGAACACCACCAACAACTGTTCATCACCTCCACTGTGTCATTGGCAACTAAAAATACAATATGGCAGTCCATCTTGGCCAAGGTGAATGCAGTCGGAGTGAAGAGAAGGGAAGTGGATGACTGCAAGAAGCGCTGGACTGATGTGAAGCGCAAAACCAAGCTGAAACTTGCAGCCAACCTGAAAGCAGCAATGCAGACTGGAGGTGGGAGTCCAGCGACACAACAGGAGCTGGATGAGATGGAGGAAATGGTGTCCGAGTCATCATTGGGGAGACTGTGGCAGGAGTTGGGGGACCGAACACTGCACAACATGACCTGAGCCAACAGCAACAGGTTGAGTAAAGACCAGGGACTGGGGGGACGGGGGGAGATGGGGACAATGGCACACATGCACAATTAAGTATAGCACATCAGCGGACAAACCATGTCCAAGAGTCACAACTCCGACCAAGAGCTCGATTTACCCAAGTCTGCAACATCTCAGCACTGTATAAGCACAGAAGTGAAAGGCACACAGCCTGAAAGGGATAAGGGCCAGCCAAATCAGAGCTGAAGGGGCAACTCACCCACAATGCAGCACACACATACAAGAATCAGAGCACCTCAACATTGACAACAATGTGGTACAAACAGAACACTTTCACAACAGAACAGAGGACACAACTGCTGCCGCTTGTGTGTAGAAAATGGCCATTCGCATTTGGCACAGCAGGAAACTGAGAGATGATAATGTACAAGTACAACCTCACATCCCTGATGGTGTAGAAATGTCAACTGTTCCGCATCAAATAGGCATCTCCTCACAAACAGTCACAATGTACATTGTCATGCAGTCTGTTTGTAAACTTGTCCAATGCGTCAACATACATGGAACACACTGTTAAACTGCATCTCCCCTTCACATTGCAGAGAGACAGTCAACACCTCCTGCAGAGCAGACCCAACAACTCAGCAACAATGATGAAGAGGACCTCCCCAACATCGACACCGATGCCCTCCAACAGCCCATGGACAGCTTTGGCACCCCACCTCCAGGAGCAGGGCAGCCCAGCTGCATCGAGGAGACCCCACGCCCTGCACAGACCACACAGCAGGAAGCACCCACCACCACGGCTGTCTCCCAAGACCCCCACGACCAACACATGGCATTCCAACGCTGTGTATTAGGTGGCCAGAAGAAGATGGCTGATCAGCTGCGGGCTGGGTCCGACCTTATGGCAGCCAAACTAGATGCCATACGTGGGGTGATTAGTGAGAAGTAGGGGTGACAAGTTTCATAAAGTAGAGAAGGTGAAGAAGATGGTGTAAGAAGTGGATGAAGGTGGATGATAATTGAGTTTGAGATGGATGGATGAAACAGGAAATTGAGCAAAATGAGTGATGCAAGTAGGGGGATGGGTAAGCATATACTAAGTCAGGGGTGACAAGAGATGAGCAGAGGGATAGGAATACAGAAAGGTAAAAACAGAGAATGACTGGTGAAGGATGGGGATGATAAGAAAGGAAGGTGGTCACATAGGAGGGTCATAAGCAGATGATAAGTGGTGGGCAGGGGCCAAAGATGGAATGTGAAGATAGTGGTAAAACAAGATGGAGGAAAGCTTGATGGACAGGGAGGGTGAAGGGTAAAGAGGGGTTGATGGGAATGGGAGAGACTGGTGGGAGACAGGAGAATGGGAAGGGAGAGGAAGCATGCCAGTCAGATTTTAGGAGAGGCAGTTCAATTTCGAGGTACTCACACAAGTTCTAACTTTTCCCTTTATTACCCTTAAGATACATTCTGCTCAAAGGACTGCAAGAAAATAGTGGTTGAGAAAGTACCATCAAATTAAAAGTCCAGTCGTCAACCTCGAAAAATGTACTCTCTGCACAATAGACAGACAGGGGTAGAAACTTGCCCACATCTGATGTGTAGGCAAAAGAAACTAGTAGTACTATGGGTGATCAGTTTTAGCAACTGCGTTTGCTTTTCATAAAATATTTTGTGGAGATTATTAATCGAATCACTAATCTATTTTTATTTATCTTCTTAATTTTTTTGCATCAGCGCCCAAGTGGAAGAAGAGGGATGGTTCTGAGGGTTCCGGGCAAGCTGGTCAGCCTGCACCAACCACCAGTGCCATTGCCGAGGGCTCTGCAGATCCCAGTTATTCCTTTTTTGTGATTGTTGTGGACTTCTTAGGGTAGTACTGTTGAATCTTGGGGTATTTTGTCTAATGGAATGTTGGTTTTATCTATCGTGATTTATGAAGATTCTGATAGCAGGCCCAAGTAAGCTAGTATTTTAAATTTAAAAATATCCCCATGTATGTTTGTTCAGAAGGCTTTCCTTTTCCTGCTTATGCCTAGCTCTAACACAGTTCAGCTCACAAAACAGTGGCCATGGTCATCATGGACTACCCCACCCCAGTGAAGTGTGCTGCAGACCTGTTCATTCGTAGTTACAGTACACCACCAGTTTCCAATGACAGTGTAGCAAGGCTGGAAAAAAAAAGTATGAGGTTCCTCCGCATTGCATTTGCAACACAACACCATAGGTTTTTTATTGAGCGTTATTCCACGCCTGACTTGTCTAACTTTGTGAACCAACCAGTTAGATGCCCAGAGTGATATTTGGAAGATATGTGCTAACTGAACTGTAGTGTTGCATTGCTGTTGTATTTGGGGTTGTGTATCTGGGATCTAAATTATGTGTGATATTCTATATTCTAGCCACACAGAACATCGGTGAGGCTGGCTCCAGTGCACCTCAGGAGGAGACAGCGATGGCTCAGTTGTAGGGGGAGAAGTGGCAGCAGGGACAGGCACTGGTAAGTCACATATTTCTTGCAATTACTATGCTCACTAGCTATTGCCATGGCGTCGCTCGTCGTCGTCATCAAAAATGACTGTGAGGAGACCCCCCCACAGCTTTACCAGACACAACAGTGGTTCAGTTATTATGGACTATTTTATCTCACATAATGCGCTTCGATGGTTTGAGGGAGACATGAAAGAACGGAAGGCAACTTAAAAGAATGGAAATGTTATATGAGTGAATTTGTAGGTGAGCTATTCTTGGCATGTGCCACATTTAATCATGCAATACCTATGTGAAGTGATTCCAGAACATATGTCATGGTTTCCCATAACAGATTAATTTACACTTGTTCAGATTTTCCCTTGTGAATTTAACTGTGACTAAATAAGCCAAAGATGAGGAATCGATGATCAGTGTAGTGGCCCCCTTTTATATATAAAAAAGCTCTACCCTACCTGTCTAATTCCTTTACTCTACCTCCTGCAGTACAGAAAATCCAGTTTTTATCCTTTCCTTGGTTCTTGCCCAGCAAATGAATTTATTGGAATACGTGGTGGCGGGCGAGGCCACAGAGTAAAGTGTGAGTAAGTGCATGGTTTCATATCAAGTTTGGCATATTGGATACACAATGATGAATTTGCCAAATATCATCTATATAATCTGTTCCTTTACCTGTAGTGCAGTCCATTAGAATCATTTTCCTCAACATCTACTTACGGCAGACAGGATAATAATATATTACTATTTGCATTTCATACATGAGGATTGTGACTGACATAGTATCTTTTTTATTATTCATCAGCCTCTTTGGAGACAGGGTACAAAGAGAAATGCATTTGGCAAAGAGCAGGGCCATTGGAATTAGATAATTGTCAACTAAAGCTGAAGCAAGTAGCAAACTAGCAGAGGCGCTGGCTAGCAATGAGCATGGCCTCATTATTTTAGCACCACACATGTGAGAAATGTGAGAAAATGTGATTTTTCAGCTAAATGTAAGGTATGTAGGGGATTCTAGGTAGGAAAACTTTGGGTGATCCATGCAAGTCACACCTCCCTGGACTCTCAGAAATGTGTGGGTTTAGTAGGTTTACCTGGATGGCCACCGAGCCTGGGACCAAAAACGCAGGTGACCCTCTTGCAAAACCAGGTCAATTTGTCATAGATAATATTGATGTTTTCACAATACGTTTTGGGACGTTTCCTGCTGCGGGTACTTGGCGCAACCACACAAGTAAGGTACCACTTTTAATGGGACACCTGGGGGAATGCTAGGTGGTAGGAAATTTGTATCAGACCAGTGATCCTACAACTTGCCCACTCAGAAATTTGGAAAAAGTTGTTTATTTTCAGCGAATTTGAGGTTTGCAGTGGATTCCGGGTAGGAAAACATTTGGGGATCCCCGCAAGTCACAACTTCCTGGACTGCCCGGGTGTTTAGTTTTCAAAAATGTGTGGGATTGGTAGGTATCCCTAGATGGGCGCCAAGCCCGGGATCAAAAACGCAGGTTACTCTCTTGCAAAACAAGGTATTTTTGTAATTGAAAATTTGGAAGTCTCCACAGTAAGTTTTGGGCCATTCCCTGTCCGGGCACTAGGCCTACCCACAAAAGTGAAGTGCCATTTTTATCAGGAGACTTTGGAGAATGCTGGATGGGTGGAAGTTTGTGGACCCACACAGATTCCAGAACTTTCCATCACAGAAATGCATAGGAAATACATTTTTTAACTTAGTTTGAGGTTTGCAAGGGATTCTGGGTAACATAACCTGATGACAGCCACACAAGTCACCCCATTCTGGTTTTCCCAGGATGTCTAGTTTCCAAAAATGTATATGTTTGCTAGGTTTCCTTAGGTGCCGGAAGAGCTAGGGTCCATAATCCACAGCTAGGCACACTGCGAGAAAAGGGTCAGTTTTCACTGGAAAAATGTTGTGTCCATGTTGTGTTTTGGGACGTGTCCTGCTGCGGGCACTAGGCCTTCCCACACAAGTGAGGTACCATTTTTATCAAGAAACTTTGTTGAATGCTGGGTGGGTGGAAGTTTGAGCTTGGTTGCAGATTCCAGAACTTTCCCTCACAGAAATGTGAGGAAAATGTAGTTTTTTTTACAAAGTTTGAGGTTTGCAAAGGATTCTGGGTAACAGGACCTGGTAACACAAGTCAACCCATCCTGGATTTACCTAGGTTTCTAGTTTTCCAAAATATATAGGTTTGCTAGGATTCATTAGGTGCCGGCTGAGCTAGGGTCTAAAATCCACAGCTAGGCACATTGCAAAAAATGGGTCAGTTTTCACTGGAAAAATGTGATGTGTCCACATTGCTTGTTGGACAGTTTCCTGTCGCAGGCACTAGACCTACCCACATAAGTGAGGTAGAATTGTTATCGGGAGACTTAGGGGAACACAGAATAGTAGAAAAAGTGTTATTACCAATTTACTTTCTTTGCATTTCTGCCATCCAAAGGTAAAACAATTTGTAAAATAAGAAGTCATTTTGAAAAATTACCTCTAATTCACATGCTTGAATGGGTACCCAAAATGTGGACATGTTCATAAAACCACTGCTTCTAAACTCTATATTTTGTTTCCATTTCGGAAATATATAGGTTTCCTTGGTACCTATTTTTCACTCTTAATATACCTATTTTTCACTCTTTATATTTTACCAAATTAATTGCTATTTACCCGGTACTCAATGAAAAACCATTGCAAGGCTTGGCTCAGTTATTGACTCTGCGTTCCTCAGGTTCTTGGTGAACCTGCATGTCCTATATATCCTCACAACCAGAACAGTCCAGCAGATGTAACAGTAAAAATGGGTCATACGTAGAAGTTACAGGTGAAAACGTTTGCACAAATGGCTGTTTTTTTCAACTCAATTTTAATATTTTTGATTTTCAACTGTTAATTTCTATAAAAAAACCTTGAAGGATCTACACAAATGACCCCTTGCTAAATTCAGAATTTTGTCTACTTTTCAGAAATGTATAGCTTTCTGGAATCCATTATTGATTTCATACCCATTTCTACCACTAACTGGAAGTAGGTTGAAAGCACACAAAAATAGCACAAATAGGCTATGTCCCAGTAAAATGCCAAAAATGTGTAGAAAAGTTTGGTTATCTGATAAAAGTCTGCCTTACCCTGAAAGCTGAGGAGATGGTGATTTCAGCACCACAAACCCTTGCTTTCTTCTGCAGCAGTTTCTTCCCATAAAAAAAAAGCTGTGTTTTGGCTAATTTCTGAGCGGAAGAAAAGGATCCAAATTTGTCGTGGATACCTTTTGTGGGCAAAACGTTACAGGAGCCTAAGCGCAAACTACCCCAAACAGCCAAAAAAAGGCATAGCGAGGGGTGGGGGGCAGGGGGTTTGGTGTGAGGCCTAGTAGCTGAGGGGTTAAAAATGTGAGGGGGCCTGCATGGTACCCCTCTATGGCCAATATTGCCCCGGGGAGCCCAGGGCAGGGCCAGCTCGTTGGGGACTGCGGGGGTAGCCTAAAGGCCCCGTGGACCCTGCCGGCTTTCCACCTCTTGCGGGAGCCGGCATTGCTTTCGGACGAAGGGAGCTCTGTCCAGAAGCAATTCTGCTCTGCTTCTTGGAAGCAGGAGCATTTTTACTGCTCTCGCTTCCATGAACCGGAGCAGAGTTTGCTATTGCTTGGCAGGAGTGGTGCTCCCGCCAAACAATAAAAAACTGCAATTGTCCCGTGGGTGGGCATCGACATTGCTGGAGCTGGCCCTGGGGGGTGGTGGTCCCCAGGGACATCTACGGCTCCACGAGGGGGGCTGCACTGCTCCCCTCCAACAACAATTAAGCCCCAGGGAGCTGGTGGTACACAGGGCTGTGTGGCGGGGGGGCTGGAGCCCCCCACACATTGTTTGTAAATATAGCCCCGGGGAGGTGGTGGTCCTAAGGGACACAATACTGATTCAGGAGGAGGGGCATGTACACACTCCCCTAAAATAAAGTGGCAGGGATGGGGTCGCTGGGGTTGAAATCACCCTGGGGAGAGAGGCTGTCTGACCCCTCACAGGTTGGCTTCATGTGGTGTGTTGGCCGCGGGGCCTGGCTACAGTCCAGGCCCTTTGGCCAACCCTTGGCTGTGTTAAAAACAAAACATAAAAATTCACTGAAAAAACCATAGGTCACAATAATGTTATATTCAGGAAATAGATAAATTCACTGAAAAAAACAAAGGTTAAAGGGACATTATAGTTAGGTTCAGGATTTACACACACAAAACCATAGACATTCAGCAGTTATAGCTAAAGGTATTCTCAAGAAACTATAACTCGCGCCCTCAGATAACTATAACTCACGTCCTTGCCACGCACAGCTAATTACCCCACATAGTACATCACTGATGACATCTTCTATGAAATAATTATAAATATCACTGCAACTTGTGCAGTAAAATGATTGATGAGGAAACTGTGCATGGCGGGGACACAAGTTATAGTTACCTTAGGGCATGAGTTATAGGGGGATATTCTCAAGAACGTGCGATAATCATCGCCAAAATAGGTTAACGCAATTTTTCATATTGCCGTCCATCGAAGGAAAAAAACTCTGTGTTAACGTCGTATTCTCAACTCGGGTGTAACATGTGATAGTTTCCCGATAACGCGTCAAATGTCCGCAAGAAAATTACCGGGATGGCGATAAAAATCGAAACCCGAACGTAAAAAAAGTTGCTATGCGTCCAACTGCGATAAAAAATTCAGTGATAAGCAGCGCCAGGCCTGCAAGTCCCACAAGTCAGGTGGGAAAAATCGACCATAAAAGCGGCAACAAAAAACACAAACAAAACACAAACAAATGCGAAGCACCATGGAGGAAGCCGGAGCGAGTAGAGAGGACAACCAGAACCCCACAAGCCCCACGGAGGACCAGACAGGGACCTCGGGGTCAGGGAAGGGCAGGGAGAATAAGAAGAGGAACCCGCAGTTCAGTCCACAGGAAAACCAGATCCTCATTACGGAGATGATAGAACACCACCAACAACTGTTCATCACCTCCACTGTGTCATTGGCAACTAAAAATACAATATGGCAGTCCATCTTGGCCAAGGTGAATGCAGTCGGAGTGAAGAGAAGGGAAGTGGATGACTGCAAGAAGCGCTGGACTGATGTGAAGCGCAAAACCAAGCTGAAACTTGCAGCCAACCTGAAAGCAGCAATGCAGACTGGAGGTGGGAGTCCAGCGACACAACAGGAGCTGGATGAGATGGAGGAAATGGTGTCCGAGTCATCATTGGGGAGACTGTGGCAGGAGTTGGGGGACCGGACACTGCACAACATGACCTGAGCCAACAGCAACAGGTTGAGTAAAGACCAGGGACTGGGGGGACGGGGGGAGATGGGGACAATGGCACACATGCACAATTAAGTATAGCACATCAGCGGACAAACCATGTCCAAGAGTCACAACTCCGACCAAGAGCTCGATTTACCCAAGTCTGCAACATCTCAGCACTGTATAAGCACAGAAGTGAAAGGCACACAGCCTGAAAGGGATAAGGGCCAGCCAAATCAGAGCTGAAGGGGCAACTCACCCACAATGCAGCACACACATACAAGAATCAGAGCACCTCAACATTGACAACAATGTGGTACAAACAGAACACTTTCACAACAGAACAGAGGACACAACTGCTGCCGCTTGTGTGTAGAAAATGGCCATTCGCATTTGGCACAGCAGGAAACTGAGAGATGATAATGTACAAGTACAACCTCACATCCCTGATGGTGTAGAAATGTCAACTGTTCCGCATCAAATAGGCATCTCCTCACAAACAGTCACAATGTACATTGTCATGCAGTCTGTTTGTAAACTTGTCCAATGCGTCAACATACATGGAACACACTGTTAAACTGCATCTCCCCTTCACATTGCAGAGAGACAGTCAACACCTCCTGCAGAGCAGACCCAACAACTCAGCAACAATGATGAAGAGGACCTCCCCAACATCGACACCGATGCCCTCCAACAGCCCATGGATAGCTTTGGCACCCCACCTCCAGGAGCAGGGCAGCCCAGCTGCATCGAGGAGACCCCACGCCCTGCACAGACCACACAGCAGGAAGCACCCACCACCACGGCTGTCTCCCAAGACCCCCACGACCAACACATGGCATTCCAACGCTGTGTATTAGGTGGCCAGAAGAAGATGGCTGATCAGCTGCGGGCTGGGTCCGACCTCATGGCAGCCAAACTAGATGCCATACGTGGGTGTCTAAGTCCCATTGTTGCGGTGATTCTACACTTATACAGAACTATGCACAGGAAAACAGGACCTCAGTGCCCAAAATCCCAAACCGACTAGCTATAGTGTCTCATTCGTTCTCCGTCTACAGCGAAGCTACCAATGATTAGACAACCCAGAACACGTCACTCTATCTCAGGAATCGCAGGAGCCAGACTCTCTTTCGCTTAGCCATTCATAAATGTCCACAATGTGAGTAATCAGAGACGCAGTATAGTTTAAAGTGTTTATTTCAACTAACGCACTCCTTGGTGCAGTACACGAGCCAATACTAGCAGCAGAATGCATAAACACAATATAGTCAACATTGTTACAATACCATAGAATACAAACGGGGATGTCATGTTATAAAAAACAGTGGGAAAGGACTGAACGACCTAACCACCCTCCCCGTGACAAGAGATAATTTATTATAAAACAACCTCTGGGCTTTGTCAGCAGACCCCCATACCTCAAGGCCTAGATGCAATGTTCACATCGCAGCACAAACACGGGTCTTCTCTCTGGAAAGGTGTCTCTCCGAGTGTGTGAATAAAGGTTGCGGTTGCAATAGTAAAGTACCCAATTTCCAGAAGTGCAGCTGTGTGTAGCATGTTATGTCTAGGTGCGAGGGACAGATCAGAACAGAATAACAAGGGGCATTGTAGTTTAATCTTGAACATCGTTTGCAGACTAAACCTCAGAGCACAGCAAAGAACTTGCAAGATTGACAGTTCTCATGTGAAAAGGGGCACAAACAGTGTCTTGCAGAATATATGCATGCAGTGTCGTGCGCAAAAGCAGCCTCATGTTAGCGGAGCTCATGCTAACTTAGCCAATGTCGACAATGGACCTATAAGCCTTACTAGGCCATCAGGGATGACTTACAGTCCCTAACGTACACCCACTGTCCGCTCCATGCTCTCCAACAATCCATGGCTGACATCGCTGGAGTCATGACTCTGAGCCAGGAACAACTGTCTAGTCAGAGTGGCTCCAGCGATGTCAGCCGGAAGTTGGGAGACATAAGGAGAATGATGGCGAGCTTGGAGCGGATGCAGGCGGAAAGAATGTTTGACACGGCTGCACACCAGCGAGATGTAGCTGTGATCTTCAATGCCCTGAAGATCCTCGTCATGGCATTGCCGCCACAAGGCCTGGAGCGAATGAATGCTCCTGCTAGTACTCCATCCACATCTCCGCCCCCTGAAGTGTCAGTGCCACACAGTGCGGCAGATATTTCACCTCCGGCCCCTGATGTGTCACTGCCACACAGTGATGCAGACCAAACACCACCACCACCCACATATGAGGCACCTGACATCAGAGGACGAAGATGATGATGAATCTGGCTTTGTGGTAAGAATGAAGTGGTAGCATTCATCTCCGCCATATGGCCTGTTTCAGCTTGTTTCTGCCCTCTGCATCATGCCCTGGATTAACACCTTCCACTGTCCCCCGATACACTCAGCGACACTCACCTTGGACCTCCATATGGACTGCCATATTTTGTTTGGTTACTAATGACACAGCAATCACACTGCGGACTGAAGTCTTCCACTTCCGATGAACTTGTCAATCCTTAAAGGACTCTGGCTGGCCCTACACGTGGCAACAATGTAAAGTTGGGTTTGCATGGCCCTGTACTGGTCCAGCTTCAACACTCCACTGAATGTGAATAAAACATTCTGGGATATATTCACAAGAACGTGTGATAACTACTGCAAGAGTAGTGTAACTCAACTTTCAATATCACAGCCTATCGCTGGAAAATAACCCCGTGACAACGTGGAATTCACAAAAGGCGGTAGCATGCGATAGTCACCAGATAACGCGCCAAATGTCCGCTTCAAAATCAATGCCACGCCGCATAAATGCGATACGCGAATGCAAAAAAACATGTGATGAGGCCAACCGCGGTACAAAACGTAGCGAAAACCAGACACAGGCCTGCAAATCATACGCGTCTGGCAGAACAATGCACTATAAAAACCACAGAAAAAATACACACCCACAATCACCCAGGTCCATGGCCCAGATCCCCTTGGCACACTGCAGCACACACACATAGCATGAACAGCACACCCACATTGACGACAACGAGGAACAATGCGCATAGCTGACATTGCAGAACAGAGGACACAACTGGCTCCGCACATGCACAGAAACATGTCTACTACATCTGACGGAGCCGGAGACCGTGAAATAGAAATGTACGTATATGACCTCACATCCGTCATGTAGACCAGATGTACATTGTCCCGCAGAAGTATCCTGCACCCCCCAAACAGTCACAATGTACATTGCCATACAGTCTGCATGCAAACCTGCACAATGCGCCAACATATATGTCAACACAAAGTCAATACGCACCTCCCCTTCACATCGCAGAGGTGCACACAACACATTCAGCAGAGCACAGAATACAACAATCAATGATGCCGGAGAGGACCACCACACCGTCGACACCGACGCACTACAACAGCACATGGATATCCCACACAACCCCCCACCAGGACCCGGACAGCCAAGCTACTCAGAGGAGAACACCGAGCCTGCAACAGACCACACAGCAGGATGCCCCCGCAAGCACAGCTGGCTCCCGACACTTCACCCACGCACACATCGCACCCCAATGCCATGTTCCTGCACGCCAAAAGGAGGTGGCCAACAGGTGTGGGTGGGGGCCAAACCCATGGAATGTGACCCAGGACACATACATAGGTGTCCATCACCCTTCAGGGGCCACCAACACCCCACCAAGGAGACCCACACTGCCATAGAGACACATGCAGATGCACATTCACAGTACAGAACCATGGGCAGGGGCGCTCAAATAGAAGTCACACACCCATGTTGGCTCTGCGTACGACGGCCCTGGACACTCCCCTTAGGAATTGAGTGGGTGACAACAAAGCTACATGTCCCATATGGAACTATGCCTCACTGTTTGGGGTGGGTCTGGTGCTGTGGCCGCTGGCCCAGAATTGGGGTCACTGCCATTCATGAATCTGGGCACATTTTCGCACATGTGACCAAATGGGCCGAAGAGTAGTCCGAAGGATTAAAGCGGGCCTGTGTCATGGAGGCCGTGATGGACTGAGGAGGCTGCCAAGGTTGCGGCCCTCGGGCTTGGAGCTTACGCCAGCACGTGGTGGGCCCTCCTTGAAACACGCCGGTGTCGGCAGGTGATCAGTGTGGCGTGGCTGCGCAGGGGCGGGCCTGACGGGTTCATAGTCCAGCGTGCCGGGGTCTGGCAGACGCACGGCATCGCAGGCAACTCTGCTCACGAGGACGGCCTCGTGGCGGGGTGAGAGGCGCCGCCCTGGCAGAGACGTTGTGGTTTCTGGAAGAAGACCACACCCAGGGCTACGTGCTTTTTATTCACACCCCTGCACTGGCATGGCGTACGCCGGACCATCCCACTCCGGTCACGCTTGGGGGGGCGTAACAGGCAACATTTCCGCAAGGTCCCCCACTGGCTGGGGTTAAATGGTTGTGTCCACTGTCCACAAGAATCCATACACCAGAGGTGTGTGTCGCCATGGATATGGGTGTGTTCTGCATACTGCGGTCTGTCCAGCACATCTCCGCCACTCTTGGTATTGTGTACTTTCCCAATCATGGTTCTCCTGCATCCTTCACACATGCCTGGTTGCCACCTCTCCCCACATTTGGATGTTGTGTGGCTGAGGTGCCAAGCCGTTGATGGCTCATGTTTACAGTTGGCCAGGTAACCATTGTGAGTTGTTCTGTTGTGTCTGGTGGGTGGTCATGTTGTTGTGCATGTTGGTAGTGATTTTGTGACGTGTGCATTGCCAAAGTTGTGAGTTGCATGGTTGTGGAGTTGAGGTGAGTAGGGTGTCCATTTGAAACTTGCCATGGGGCTGTGCATTTCCATTGTTGCCATCCTGGGTAGGCTGGTTAATGATGGACTGTCGGAGGGTGAAGGAATCATGCACACTGGCTGTGTTTTTGGAGGCGACATTGTTGGAGGTTCCACGGTGTTCTGATGTTGCCTGCACATTGATGTGAGACGTGTACTTCCTGTTGCGGTGATTGTGTGCTGTGTCACCAGGGGGCACGGGAGGGACATGTGTGCTGTGGATTGCCCCCAACACGTGCGTGCATCCTGCTATGACGTAAGGTCCTTGCTTGGTCTCCAGCGGATCCTGCGCATTGTGTTGGACGTATGAGGACTGGGGTACCAGGGTGATGGGGATGTCCAGGACAGGTGTGGGGGACTTGGATGTGTCTGGCTGTGAGACTCCTACGACTCTGACGGGTGTTGTTTGGGGGGTGCCAGGGGTCAACAGGTGCAGCCAATCCAGCAGCTTGGTGTGGGGTTGGGATGTTGGTTGTCCGCTATGTTGGTGCCGTAGGCCTGTTAGGCGGTGATGGTCAGGATGCGTAGGATGGTTGTCCCTATCAGATGTTGGGTCTGTGAGGCTGGTGCGTTTCCAAGGGGTCCGTCTTTGTCTGCACTGCCTCTGTGGTTGTTCAGGGGGGGTTCCGGGTGTGGGGTGGGGTCCTGGGGTGGTGTCGGTGGGTGTTGTTGCCCTCTTGGCTGTCCGGGCCGCATGATGAGTGGCTCCTGACATCCGTTGCACTTCCGATGTGACCCTGGGCTGTGCTCCCTTTTATGGTGCTGGCTGCCGTCTGACTTAACACCAGGTCAGAGCAGGTGTAGATTTCCTGGTGCTAACGGGCCTTATCGCCTGTTTTGTGTTTTTATCGCTGATCTGTCTGGTCGTTGAGAATGGTGAGGTGTGGTGTGGTCGCGGCTTTTGGCATGGGAACGCATACTCTGCATCTCATTAGCGATAGTTGTGGGGGTTCTCTGTGGCGATGTTTTTTGCGGCTGCTATTGCAGGTAAACTGGTGCTGTGGGCTGTTAGCACCAGCTTGTGAATGGGGAGGTACATTTATCATGACTTTGGCTGCGATAAAGTGCCGTTAATTCGGTGATAGCTCCTTGTGAATATGGCCCTCAAATTCACACAGATGGCTATGATCAATCAAATAGGAAAGTATGGATGAATGTAGGGACAGTGATTCCACAAAAAGGTACTCCCTGGGTAATGCTATCAATGTGTATGTATGGCCGTGACCCAGATAGGCAGTGAGACACACATTGTCATTCAAATCAACACTTATCACAGTTGAATACAAGAAAAGGTGCATATACTTTATTAGCATATGCGTGTCAGTACGGGCAAGATAATTGCCACAACATGCAGACCAATGCAGCAGTATGTCAGAATGAGGAACGTTGCCAAGCGCTGCTGTCCACTCCGGGGGAGTGCCTCACCTTTCAGAGGTGTGTGTTAACCCGCGTTGTTGTCCGTGCATGTATTCGGAGTCCAGGCGAATGCAGCCATGTCCGCTGTTGTCGTGGGACATGTGACCAACTGGCACATGCATCAAAAGAAAAAACGGTCGCAAACGGCCAGATTCTCAGAGTCTGCCCCTTTGCGACCGGTATTTTTGCATTTGGGATGCATCATCCCAAATGCAAAAATCGCAATTTAAGTAATCTCTAAATTGTGGTGACTTAAATTGCGATTGCATTTAAGGAATCGCAAATTGAGATTCCTTAAATGCAATGCATTAAAGTAAAAAAATTAGCGATTTTGCTAATAGGGGGCACAAATTACCATGCAGCTGAACTTCATAGTAATTTGCAAAAACCTTGAAAAATGCACTTTTGTCCATTTTTAAAAAGTTTCTTGTTGCACCCTTAGGGCATGTGTGTGCGCAACATATGTGAACAGATCAATTTCAGGGGTGCAACAGGGTGTCCTTTTGACACCCCTGCACCCTGAAATTGCATGCGCAATTTGCGAGGTCTTAGTGGTACTCGCAAATTGCGCATGCATTGGAATCACTATTTTTACAGAGATTCCTACATGGATAGGCTTTTGCGAGTCCTTAATTGTGATTCCTTAATTATCGCAATTAAGGACTCGCAAAATCCAACCTTGATGCATGTGTCTGCAGATCTATAAGAAGCAACATGGTGTTGGGACATGTGCAATGGGTTCCAATCTGTTGTGGCTGCAATTACGTAGTTACGTGTCCATGAAAGCGATTGCAGCTTCGTAGGCTATAATTTCCAACATGAGGTCGTTGTCGACTTCATCAAACAGGACGGCGAGGCGATCCATTAGCAGGTCCGGACAGATGTGCTGCGTCCACCCCCTTTCACCAATTAGCACTACAGCCCAATAGGGGAGCGGTTCAATGTGGTAACTGCACACGAGGAGTTGTGCAATCTCCCAGGTCCAGCTGCCAGCATGTATGCCAAGTATCAAGGCATCCCATAAACAGGCATCACTGTGACACTCCGGGTCGTGGGCCAACAGGGGGCGCACACACATGTCAAAATCCAGTTCAGCTACCTTCCTGTTGGATAGGCAGACATCCATGGACCACTCGAATATGCACGATCGACAATGCAACACAGGCTGAATGCAGGTGTGTGGCATCTCATGTTGTGGGGTTTAGAATGTTAATGTTCCATGACATCACCAGCTGATGTCATGGATTGTGGAGCGTAACGAGGTTCTGAAAACCACCAGTTGATCTGATGGCTGGCGGTTGGATGGGATCTTCCTTGTGATAATAAATCTGCTATTATACATCTACCCGGTATCCTGTTTCTTCTCAAGATACTTCATTGGCGTAGTCGGCTTTGGAACACGATGAACGGATGAATGGGAAGATCTCAACACGGGAGTCTAATTATCTCCTTTCCTCTGATCGTTGTGTGTCAAGTATACCAAGAGGAAGCCACATCAGTCACTGTTAATTTCAATTGGATCACTCATCGATTGTTGACATCTTCGTTTGGATGGCACCTGGATTATCATTGTTTATTCGTAAAGAGGGGTGGCACGGAAATCGTATGGCTGTTTAACTGTTTGCTCTCACAACGTGGAGCCCTGCGACGAGTGTCATACACTTCGGTAATAATACGGATGAACTTTAATGGTGCAACAATTTCATCGGAATTCGGTAATCGCATGGTTGTTTAATTGTTTGCTCTCACAACGTGGAGCTTTGCGACAAGTACTATACACTTCAGTAATGATACTGATGGACTTTAGTGGTGCAACATTTTCATCGTTGTCGTAACGGAGTTCATGATTTTGGCTGAAAGGTATAATCTCTACTTTAATTGATTTCAACCCGCAATTGACATTCAAAAGTAAACTCTTACGTTTCAACGGTCATACTGCGGCATACCTGGATCTAGAACTCCCAAGCTGGTATTCTTCTTTCTGGATTCCATCATCGATCTTCATCGCGCTCATTCGGGGTGACGGAGGATTCTACGTAGAACTGTGGAATACGGCTTCACGCTTCGGAGATTGACTTTTCTGACTTACTGTAGTTCGTCATTGCGCACCACGTCACGTTGGACGTGCGTGGTGGCCATTTTGTTGACGGTTGCATAGCAACTAAGTTTTTTTTTAACGCGCTTTATCCGTTTGTGTCAGAGAGTGTTTCGTTTGCCCTATAATAACTCTACTTCTACTTAGTAAGTTCTGATATATGTGCGCATGTATAGTTTTTTTTTTAAAAAAAAAGGAACAAAGTGTTATTACTCGCTTGATATGCAATTGACATGTATAAACCAAGTAGAATGATTTAGAGTCTTCTTTGACTCTAACAAAGGTCTTTACTTTAGGTGCAATTATTTAAGGAAATAGGCATATTTAATTAATTAGTTATCTAGCACTTTACTCATTCAGCTATGCAGAATGTCACTGCAGCACCTTTCTTCTTATCATCTCCTGGTGCTCCTTCAATCAAATGGAAAAAATGGAAGGTGGTGTTTGAAAGATATGCCAGGGTATGTGGCCAGTCTCTTAGTGCTGAAAGACGGTCCGCATTATTACTTCATTGTTTGGGTTCGGAGGGCCAGGATGTTTTTGACAACTTGCCAGATTTATCTGCTGAGGAAGCTAGAGGCCTAAATGATTATGACATTTGTATTAAGAAGCTGGATAAGCATTATTTACCAAAAGTCAGCACTATCCTGGAAAGGTATCAATTTGCGAAGAGAATGCAATCCTCTGATGAGTCTATTGAGGACTATATAACTCAGTTAAGGAAGCTTGCTTCTTCTTGCAAATTCGATAATTTAACAGATGAACGCATCAGGGATCAATTTATGTTTGGGTGCAACATGGAAAAGGTTAGAGAAGAGTTATGGTTGAGGGACGAACCATCCCTAGATGAGGTGTTGAGTGTTGCAAAACGAATAGAACACTCCTTAAAATGCGTTGCAGTGATTAAGAAAGATGCTGAAAAAGGGTCTAAAGTTGAGGTGGTAAAGATTAAATCTGAAAAAAGTGATCTAAACACTAAAACACAATCAGACAAAGTAGGGATGGAAAGGAAGTGTTATAGATGCGGGAAAGTGGATCATTTGGCTAATGATAGAAAATGTCCGGCTCTTAATCAAACTTGTTCAAAGTGTAAATTAAAGGGGCATTTTACTGCTTTTTGTAAAACTAAACTTAAGACAAAGGTCAAAGAGGTAGAAATTTATCAAGAAAATGACTCTGACGACTCAATTTGTGGACAAATTGTAGTACAAGTTGAGGAAAGAACTGGTAAAAAAACAGGCCCATATGATGAAATTATGGTGGAGGGAGAAAGTACCAAAGTACTATTTGATTCCGGTGCTAAGATCACCATAGTTTCAAATGATTTTTATTTATCTAAACTTAAGGGAAAGGTTACTCTCATCAAACCTGACATCATACCGTTGGCTTATGGGGGAGAACCTATAAAGTTACATGGGTATTTCAATGGTCTAGTAGAGTATAAAGATCGGTTGATTGGAGGAAAAATCTATGTCTCTAAGCGTGGAGACAGCATCATTAGTTGGTTACATCAAGGGGATTTGGGAGTGTTTCTTGATCCTAATGCAGATTTTCCGATACAATTGAGGGAGAGAATCCATTCAGTTGATAAGAATGTCAATGAAACGTATGCTCATATGCTCAAATCTGAATTTTCAAAAGTATTTAGGGATACCTTGGGATGTTTGGAGGGGTATAGACACAAGATACGATTAAGAGCTGATGCGATTCCTACACAATGCAAGGTGAGGAGTGTTCCTCTATCAGTCAAAGAGGATATGAAAAAAGAAATAGAAAAACTAAGCAGTGGTGGGATCATTGAAGAGGTGGAAGGATCACAATGGCTTGCTCCAGTGGTCGCAGCTCGCAAACCAAATGGTAATTTGCGTTTGTGCATTGACTTAAGACAACTGAATAAGTGTGTTGTGGTGGACAGATACCCATTACCCAATATTACAGAATTGTTAACATTACTTGATGGGGCAAAAATATTCAGCACATTAGATTTAACCTCGGCGTATCATCAAATTGAACTTGATGAGTCGTCTCGGGATTGTACCTCGTTCATTACTCCATTTGGCACATTTAGATTTAGGAGAATGCCTTTTGGTTTGGTGTCTGCCTCCTCGGTGTTTCAAAGAGTAATGGAAAGAGTATTAAAAGATCTCCCTGGAGTGTGTGTCTATCAAGACGACATATTAGTTTTTGCTAAAGACGACGGGGAACATGATATTAGATTGAAATCTGTGTTAAAAGCTTTGAGTGAGCATAATCTCACGATTAAGGTGGAAAAATGCTCATTTAAGTGTAATACCATCAATTATCTTGGTCACAGCATCTCAGGAGAGGGTGTAAAGCCCAAGTCCGAGTTGGTCGATACCATCACAAAAATGTGTTCTCCTACCAACAAGTCTGATCTCATGAAATTTTTAGGGATGATTGAATATTATGCCAAATTTATCAAAGGATTTGCTTTGGCAACTGTGAACATGAGAAGGTTACTACGAAAGGGTGAGGAGTACTTGTGGTCAGAGAAATGTGAGGAAGAATTTGTGGCCATAAAGGGGAAACTAGGTCTAGCTCCTTCTTTGAAGAGTTTTGATCCTTCTGGTAAATCCATTTTGGTGACAGATGCGAGTGAGAAGGGGTTGGGAGCAGTTTTGAAGCAAGGTGGTAGTGATGGTATGAAAACTATTATGTTCCTGTCTAGAAGCCTTAGAGATCCGGAGACTAGGTATTCAGTTGTCGAGAGGGAAGCCTTAGCTGTGTTTTGGGCGGTTAAAAAACTTAAAAAGTTTCTGTGGGGTGTAGACTTTGAGGTCCATACGGATCATAAGCCTCTAAAAAGTTTCTGTGGGGTGTAGACTTTGAGGTCCATACGGATCATAAGCCTCTAATTGAGATTTTCAGTAAGAAAGGTTTGGATCTAATATCTGGTAGGATTACTAAGTGGGTGATTGGTTTACAGGAGTATAATTTCACGATCAAGTATATTCCGGGAATTGAAAACGGTGTAGCGGATGTTCTATCGCGTTTGGTGCCCTCAGTTGGTTTGCATGAGTGTAGTCCTGACTATGAAGAGGATGATGAAATTGTTTGTGTTGTAGATCAGGTTATTATATCGGAAGACAGGTGGTTGGATGAAATACGGAAGGACTTAACCTTGTGTGAAGTTATGTCTTTGTTAAAGGCAGGGTGGTCCTCCAGTAAAAATGTTTCTGAGAATGTGAAGTGTTTTTGGGGTGTACGTAATGAATTGTCTGTAGACAAAGATTTCTTGTTTAGGGGCACAAGACTGATTCCTCCTACTTCTTTAAGAAAGGAATTGGTAGACTCAGTACATGTGGCTCATTCAGGTCTAACCAAGTGCAAAGAAAGGTTACGCATGTCTTATTGGTGGCCAGGTATGGACAGGATGGTTGAGCGTATAATTAGAGATTGTGTGTCGTGTGCCATTAGCGACAAATCCAAGTGTACGCATGAACAACCGATGGTCTTAAGGAAACGTCCTAATGGACCTTGGCAGGAAATTGCGTTGGACATAGTGGGTCCCATTCATGGGAAAGAATCTCAAACATACCTACTAGTGGTCATAGACATGTATTCTAGGTGGCCTGAGGTGTTCTTCTTGACATCTGTTAACACTGGCAATGTTATTGATTGTTTGAAGTCTTTATTTGCCAGGGAAGGTTTGCCCATTTCTATTTTATCGGATAATGGTGTTCAGTTAATATCTAGAGAAATGGAACTGTTCTTGTCGTCCAAGGGAATTGTACATAAAACTTCTGCTCTCTATCACCCAGAAACTAATGGGATGGTAGAAAGGTTTAACAAAGTGATTAAGGAAACCATTGCTTTGGCAAAAAGTGTTGGTGCTGATTGGAAAAAAGAGGTCTTTGCAAAAGTTGAGGAATATAGGCTAGCTCCACACTCAACTACAGGGAAAACTCCTTTTCTGCTGTTTCGGAGTAGACTTCCGAACACGTGTGTTGAACCGTATTGGGTCAATAAATATGAGTTGCTAAAAGGAAAAGATAAGGTATGTGATGGTGAAGAGATGGTGAGAGTTGAGGAAGAGAAAGGGAGAATAAGGAAAGAATATTTTGATAAGAAACATGTTGTAAAGAGGACAGTGGTACATGTGGGAGATTGGGTCATGATTAAACGTCCTGGTGTTTTAGGCAGCTCAATGTCCAAGTACATGAAACCTGTCAAGGTGACTAAAATTTTTAAAAATGCAATTCAAACTCATGATCATCGCATATGGAACTTGAATAGAGTGGTAGTGTGTAAGGGAAAGTTGGAATGTGGTGTCGATTCAAAGGGAAGTGATATTGGTGTTTCACTCAGAAGATCCAACAGGGTGGTCATGAAGCCAGGTTATTTGGCAGATTTTGTTTGATGTTCACGAAGCCAGGTTATTTGGCAGACTTCTCTTTATGGTCATGAGGCCAGGTTTTTTGTTTATGTTGAATCTTCTTTATTTTAGTTATGTGTATATGTATATATGTTATGACATTGCTTTCTGTATTTGGGGAAGGGAGATGTGTGGCATCTCATGTTGTGGGGTTTAGAATGTTAATGTTCCATGACATCACCAGCTGATGTCATGGATTGTGGAGCGTAACGAGGTTCTGAAAACCACCAGTTGATCTGATGGCTGGCGGTTGGATGGGATCTTCCTTGTGATAATAAATCTGCTATTATACATCTACCCGGTATCCTGTTTCTTCTCAAGATACTTCAAGGTGATGTTGGCAAGGTGGAAGCTAAGCCGGTAACTGATCCGCAGCACTGCCAAAGGCAGTGACCCCAGTAAATGCAGCATACGTGTATGGTACAGTTCCACGTGACAGGGGTTGTGCATTTGTCCGGGATGTTCTGCCATTGCGTTAGTGGCTCTGGTTGAAGCGGCACTGTTCTGACCTGCGCCAGTTCTGTGGATGAAATGCCACAGCTCGGATCAATTAGTTGTTTTAGTGTGCAACGGATGTAAGCCTGGGATGGTGTGGGAGTAAGTGTGAAGGCCATTCCATGCAAGATAACTTCGCGCAAGGACTTCTGTGTGTGGGGTGTGTACACGTTGGTCTTTCGTCAGGCTGTGCGTAGTGTAGGAGTCATCATCAGCTGCTATAGTATCTGTCAGGGGGTGCCGGGCTCATGCAATTCCGAGGTCGAAGATGCAGATGTGCGTCCGCCTGATAGTTCAGACAAAGGATCTTTCATCCCTAATGTTCGTTTGTCATCTGCTTGCATTCAGGAAATGTGATGTGGCTTGTTGGGGGTGGGGTGGGATGTGTGCGATTTTGGGATTCATGTTTGACATGTCTTGCATGTGGCAAATGAGCAGCATCACTGTGTGTTACGTTGTCTCACAGCTGCTCCTCCCTCCCCCCGAGCCTATTTACTTGTGTGCTCTGCGCAGTTGCATCACTTGGGACACCATTGTCATGACGGTCTGTGCATGTCCACAAGCCTGACAACGACACTGTGATGTTGGCTGTTGAAGGTGGGCGGCCACAAGAGTATAGGCCTATGGTAAGGATGGGGCGGACACAGATGTAGAGTTCATGCCTGGCTGAACTTGCGCTGCGATTTAAGGCTAGGCATTTGGCTCATACTGCGGCAATACAGATACACACAACACTTGGCATGTGTGAGCCAGGACCACGAGCGATCTTGCGCTCCTTAATTTTTCCGTTCGTGCAAGCCCGCCCTCCGGGTGCATGCTACATTGCAAGATTGTCGATTGTGGGCCGAGTGGCGCCGAGATGATAACAGAGACACACGCATTAGTTACTTCCTTGTCCAGGCCAGAACTGAACCACGCCCAGAGCCCCAGGCAAATTCTTCACACCCCTACGCTGGACTGGCAAACGCCGGCCCAGCCCACTCCGCTTACGCTTACAGGGGGGGACAACAAAACTACATATCCAAGGTCTTACCCACTGCCTGAGGTGACATGGTTGTGTCCGCTGTCCACAGCGCAATGTAATGTGGTAGGGCTCGGGGCCATCATGCATACATGATGAACACACGGACACACTTAGATAGATAGTGGAACTGGCTACGGGCACGTGCACCCAGACCCTTTTCATTACCAGGGTCACATGTCCAATGACGCATGTGCTGGATGGGTGTGGGGTGAGTGTAAGCCAGCCCTCAGGGAGTGGTTGTTGCTGGCAACAACTAGAACAGTGATCATAAGATCACACACACAGATTCAATCATTAAGCGTCCACGACTTGCAGTGCACTGAGGTAGGGGCACCAGATCTGGAATCACACACATAAGATTCAATAATAAAGGGTCCATGACTTGTGGTGCACTGAGTTAATGGCACCGGACGCACTGCGGCCGGCACGGGCCTACCGCCATGTGGCGATGACTTGAGGTGCACTGAGGTAGGGGCACCAGAGCTGAGCGTGCTCATATGAAGAAATTGTTAACGATTGTGTCCCTTCGGGATATTCCTGCTGCAGCTGCAGTGGGGTGTGATACACCTGCCTCATCTTCATCATCATCGTCCCAGGTCTTCCCCACTGTCTGAGGTGACATTGTTGCATCAGCTGTCCACAGCACAAAATTCAATCATAAAGGGTCCATGAGTTGTGGTGCACCGAGTTAGTGGCACCTGAAGAGCTGAGAAGGGTATCAAGCTGATGATGGCATCCAAGACAGGTGTGAGCAACTTTGATAGGCTGGCTGCAAGACTCCTCCGACTCTGGCAGTTGTTGTTTGGAGGTGGTCCTGGCGGTCTTGGCCTGTGCGCTGCCAGCGATGATGGCGTGTCCTTGCAGGTCATGATTGGATTTGATATGTGTGAGCCCTGCTGACCTCAGTGTAGGCCAAAGGCAGCGGTCAGCAAGGGCCCACAGCCACATGGTGTTGACTTGAGCTGCACAGTTAGTGGCACCTGAAGCGCTCACCGAGTGCGCAGCCTGCGGTGATGCATCGTCCGAGCGGGCCGCACTGGAAGCAATGTCTGTTGCCCACTGGACTTTGCCATAAATAAATCAAGACGCGATTTGAATTGGGGGACCTGCTGACCGCAGTGTAGGCCGAAGGCAGTAGTCAGCACACATATAACTCCGCAGTGCTGTGCCATTGGGTGCGCTGGGGGCCTGTGTCGCGGAAGCCAGCGATCGGCTGAGGAGGCTGGCGGTCACGGCGGCAGATTCATGGCAGGGTGAGGGGCACTGCCGGAAGTGAACCACGCCCAGAGCCCCGGCCTATTTATTCACACTCCTACGCTGGACTGGCGTACGCCGGACCAGCCTACTCCGCTTACGCTTACAGGGGACGACGACAAATCTACATGACCAAGGTCTTCCCCACTGCCTGAGGTAACATGGTTGCATCCACTGGCCACAACACTACAAACACAAGCAGTATATGTTTACATGGACATGTCTGTGCTCTGCTTACTGAAGTCTGTCCAGCACATCACCGCCACACTTGACCTTGTGTACATTCTTATTATTGTGTGATTTGCCTCCTTTACACATACTTGGTTCCCACCTCTCCCCACATTCTGTAATTTTAGGGCTGAGGGGCCATGCCGTTTTCGGAAGGTCAGCTGTCTTGTTCTGCGCTGCCTCGGTGGTAGTCGGGGGGGGGTGGGCCGGGGGGGTGGTCTGGGGATGGTGGCGGTGGATGTTGTGGCCCTCTTGGGTCTCCGAGCTGCAAGATCAGTATCTCTATGACACGTGTTGGTCTTCAAATGTGGCTCTGGGCTGGGCTCCCTTTCATACTGCAGTTTGTCGTCCTGCTTAACACCAGTAAAAGGCAGGTGTTAAATCCCTGCTGCTAATGCGCCTTACCACCTGTTTTTGGAACGCTTCGCCGATTGGGCTGGTCGTTGAGAGTATCGTGAAGTGGTGTTTTCGTGTGTTTTTGCACGGGAACGCCTACTCTGCATAGTTGTCGCTATCATCCGTGGTGATGTTTTTTGCAGCAGCTATTGCTGGAAAACTGGCGATATCGACAGTTTGCACCAGCTTGAGAATAGGGTGGAAAATCTATCGCCCCTTTTGCGGCGCTAAAGTGCCGCAAAATCAGCGATAAGTCCTTGAGAATATGCCCCATAGTTTCTTGAGACTGTTGAATTTCTATGGTTTTGTGTGTGTAAATCTCGAATCAAACTATAACGTCCCTATAACCATTGCTTTTGTGTTTGTGTGTATGTGTGTATATATATATATATATATATATATATATATATATATATATATATAGTCAACACATGGTATCCCAAAACGGGCTGCACTCGAGACGGCATGTAGGTTACCAGCCTAAATTACAGGTACTGATGGACACATAGACTGGTACTGTGAGCAGCTTCTCTTATGCCTGACGCGTTTCTGGGTAATCCCTTCATCAGAGGCAGTTGGGAAAAGATCGCGCTGCTGGTAGGCAACAACTCCTTAAGTGATTATCACGCCCCTTATTCACGTTAATGGAAGTCTGGGAGTTGTAGTGCCTGCAATACCTTCCTTTTTTCGGCGCGCTTATTCCTGCTGTCGATAAAGCCTGAATTGGGCCCCAGTCATTATGTCCAAGATAAATCCTGGCATGTCGCTCCACTCTGGAAATGGTGAATCCGTTTCCGTGGCCCCCTCGGTATCATGGGGTGGTGCAAGCCCTGCGGCTGGGCTGCCGCATTCAAATTGTCAACACATGGTATCCCAAAACGGGCTGCACTCGAGACGGCATGTAGGTTACCAGCCTAAATTACAGGTACTGATGGACACATAGACTGGTACTGTGAGCAGCTTCTCTTATGCCTGACGCGTTTCTGGGTAATCCCTTCATCAAAGGCAGTTGGGAAAAGATCGCGCTGCTGGTAGGCAACAACTCCTTAAGTGATTATCACGCCCCTTATTCACGTTAATGGAAGTCTGGGAGTTGTAGTGCCTGCAATACCTTCCTTTTTTCGGCGCGCTTATTCCTGCTGTCGATAAAGCCCGAATTGGGCCCCAGTCATTATGTCCAAGATAAATCCTGGCATGTCGCTCCACTCTGGAAATGGTGAATCCGTTTCCGTGGCCCCCTCGGTATCATGGGGTGGTGCAAGCCCTGCGGCTGGGCTGCCGCATTCAAATTGTCAACACATGGTATCCCAAAACGGGCTGCACTCGAGACGGCATGTAGGTTACCAGCCTAAATTACAGGTACTGATGGACACATAGACTGGTACTGTGAGCAGCTTCTCTTATGCCTGACGCGTTTCTGGGTAATCCCTTCATCAGAGGCAGTTGGGAAAAGATCGCGCTGCTGGTAGGCAACAACTCCTTAAGTGATTATCACGCCCCTTATTCACGTTAATGGAAGTCTGGGAGTTGTAGTGCCTGCAATACCTTCCTTTTTTCGGCGCGCTTATTCCTGCTATCGATAAAGCCCGAATTGGGCCCCAGTCATTATGTCCAAGATAAATCCTGGCATGTCGCTCCACTCTGGAAATGGTGAATCCGTTTCCGTGGCCCCCTCGGTATCATGGGGTGGTGCAAGCCCTGCGGCTGGGCTGCCGCATTCAAATTGTCAACACATGGTATCCCAAAACGGGCTGCACTCGAGACGGCATGTAGGTTACCAGCCTAAATTACAGGTACTGATGGACACATAGACTGGTACTGTGAGCAGCTTCTCTTATGCCTGACGCGTTTCTGGGTAATCCCTTCATCAGAGGCAGTTGGGAAAAGATCGCGCTGCTGGTAGGCAACAACTCCTTAAGTGATTATCACGCCCCTTATTCACGTTAATGGAAGTCTGGGAGTTGTAGTGCCTGCAATACCTTCCTTTTTTCGGCGCGCTTATTCCTGCTGTCGATAAAGCCCGAATTGGGCCCCAGTCATTATGTCCAAGATAAATCCTGGCATGTCGCTCCACTCTGGAAATGGTGAATCCGTTTCCGTGGCCCCCTCGGTATCATGGGGTGGTGCAAGCCCTGCGGCTTGGCTGCCGCATTCAAATTGTCAACACATGGTATCCCAAAACGGGCTGCACTCGAGACGGCATGTAGGTTACCAGCCTAAATTACAGGTACTGATAGACACATAGACTGGTACTGTGAGCAGCTTCTCTTATGCCTGACGCGTTTCTGGGTAATCCCTTCATCAGAGGCAGTTGGGAAAAGATCGCGCTGCTGGTAGGCAACAACTCCTTAAGTGATTATCACGCCCCTTATTCACGTTAATGGAAGTCTGGGAGTTGTAGTGCCTGCAATACCTTCCTTTTTTCGGCGCGCTTATTCCTGCTGTCGATAAAGCCTGAATTGGGCCCCAGTCATTATGTCCAAGATAAATCCTGGCATGTCGCTCCACTCTGGAAATGGTGAATCCGTTTCCGTGGCCCCCTCGGTATCATGGGGTGGTGCAAGCCCTGCGGCTGGGCTGCCGCATTCAAATTGTCAACACATGGTATCCCAAAACGGGCTGCACTCGAGACGGCATGTAGGTTACCAGCCTAAATTACAGGTACTGATGCACACATAGACTGGTACTGTGAGCAGCTTCTCTTATGCCTGACGCGTTTCTGGGTAATCCCTTCATCAGAGGCAGTTGGGAAAAGATCGCGCTGCTGGTAGGCAACAACTCCTTAAGTGATTATCACGCCCCTTATTCACGTTAATGGAAGTCTGGGAGTTGTAGTGCCTGCAATACCTTCCTTTTTTCGGCGCGCTTATTCCTGCTGTCGATAAAGCCCGAATTGGGCCCCAGTCATTATGTCCAAGATAAATCCTGGCATGTCGCTCCACTCTGGAAATGGTGAATCCGTTTCCGTGGCCCCCTCGGTATCATGGGGTGGTGCAAGCCCTGCGGCTGGGCTGCCGCATTCAAATTGTCAACACATGGTATCCCAAAACGGGCTGCACTCGAGACGGCATGTAGGTTACCAGCCTAAATTACAGGTACTGATGGACACATAGACTGGTACTGTGAGCAGCTTCTCTTATGCCTGACGCGTTTCTGGGTAATCCCTTCATCAGAGGCAGTTGGGAAAAGATCGCGCTGCTGGTAGGCAACAACTCCTTAAGTGATTATCACGCCCCTTATTCACGTTAATGGAAGTCTGGGAGTTGTAGTGCCTGCAATACCTTCCTTTTTTCGGCGCGCTTATTCCTGCTGTCGATAAAGCCCGAATTGGGCCCCAGTCATTATGTCCAAGATAAATCCTGGCATGTCGCTCCACTCTGGAAATGGTGAATCCGTTTCCGTGGCCCCCTCGGTATCATGGGGTGGTGCAAGCCCTGCGGCTGGGCTGCCGCATTCAAATTGTCAACACATGGTATCCCAAAACGGGCTGCACTCGAGACGGCATGTAGGTTACCAGCCTAAATTACAGGTACTGATGGACACATAGACTGGTACTGTGAGCAGCTTCTCTTATGCCTGACGCGTTTCTGGGTAATCCCTTCATCAGAGGCAGTTGGGAAAAGATCGCGCTGCTGGTAGGCAACAACTCCTTAAATGATTATCACGCCCCTTATTCACGTTAATGGAAGTCTAGGAGTTGTAGTGCCTGCAATACCTTCCTTTTTTCGGCGCGCTTATTCATGCTGTCGATAAAGCCCGAATTGGGCCCCAGTCATTATGTCCAAGATAAATCCTGGCATGTCGCTCCACTCTGGAAATGGTGAATCCGTTTCCGTGGCCCCCTCGGTATCATGGGGTGGTGCAAGCCCTGCGGCTGGGCTGCCGCATTCAAATTGTCAACACATGGTATCCCAAAACGGGCTGCACTCGAGACGGCATGTAGGTTACCAGCCTAAATTACAGGTACTGATGGACACATAGACTGGTACTGTGAGCAGCTTCTCTTATGCCTGACGCGTTTCTGGGTAATCCCTTCATCAGAGGCAGTTGGGAAAAGATCGCGCTGCTGGTAGGCAACAACTCCTTAAGTGATTATCACGCCCCTTATTCACGTTAATGGAAGTCTGGGAGTTGTAGTGCCTGCAATACCTTCCTTTTTTCGGCGCGCTTATTCCTGCTGTCGATAAAGCCCGAATTGGGCCCCAGCCATTATGTCCAAGATAAATCCTGGCATGTCGCTCCACTCTGGAAATGGTGAATCCGTTTCCGTGGCCCCCTCGGTATCATGGGGTGGTGCGAGCCCTGCGGCTGGGCTGCCGCATTCAAATTGTCAACACATGGTATCCCAAAACGGGCTGCACTCGAGACGGCATGTAGGTTACCAGCCTAAATTACAGGTACTGATGGACACATAGACTGGTACTGTGAGCAGCTTCTCTTATGCCTGACGCGTTTCTGGGTAATCCCTTCATCAGAGGAAGTTGGGAAAAGATCGCGCTGCTGGTAGGCAACAACTCCTTAAGTGATTATCACGCCCCTTATTCACGTTAATGGAAGTCTGGGAGTTGTAGTGCCTGCAATACCTTCCTTTTTTCGGCGCGCTTATTCCTGCTGTCGATAAAGCCCGAATTGGGCCCCAGTCATTATGTCCGAGACAAATCCTGGCATGTCGCTCCACTCTGGAAATGGTGAATCCGTTTCCGTGGCCCCCTCGGTATCATGGGGTGGTGCAAGCCCTGCGGCTGGGCTGCCGCATTCAAATTGTCAACACATAGTATCCCAAAACGGGCTGCACTCGAGACGGCATGTAGGTTACCAGCCTAAATTACAGGTACTGATGGACACATAGACTGGTACTGTGAGCAGCTTCTCTTATGCCTGACGCGTTTCTGGGTAATCCCTTCATCAGAGGCAGTTGGGAAAGGATCGCGCTGCTGATAGGCAACAACTCCTTAAGTGATTATCACCCCCCTTATTCACGTTAATGGAAGTCTGGGAGTTGTAGTGCCTGCAATACCTTCCTTTTTTCGGCGCGCTTATTCCTGCTGTCGATAAAGCCCAAATTGGGCCCCAGTCATTATGTCCAAGATAACTCCTGGCATGTCTCTCCACTCTGGAAATGGTGAATCCGTTTCCGTGGCCCCCTCGGTATCATGGGGTGGTGCAAGCCCTGCGGCTGGGCTGCCGCATTCAAATTGTCAGCACATGGTATCCCAAAACGGGCTGCACTCGAGACGGCATGTAGGTTACCAGCCTAAATTACAGGTACTGATGGACACATAGACTGGTACTGTGAGCAGCTTCTCTTATGCCTGACGCGTTTCTGGGTAATCCCTTCATCAGAGGCAGTTGGGAAAAGATCGCGCTGCTGGTAGGCAACAACTCCTTAAGTGATTATGACGCCCCTTATTCACGTTAATGGAAGTCTGGGAGTTGTAGTGCCTGCAATACCTTCCTTTTTTCGGTGCGCTTATTCCTGCTGTCGATAAAGCCCGAATTGGGCCCCAGTCATTATGTCCAAGATAAATCCTGGCATGTCGCTCCACTCTGGAAATGGTGAATCCTTTTCCGTGGCCCCCTCGGTATCATGGGGTGGTGCAAGCCCTGCGGCTGGGCTGCCGCATTCAAATTGTCAGCACATGGTATCCCAAAACGGGCTGCACTCGAGACGGCATATAGGTTACCAGCCTAAATTACAGGTACTGATGGACACATAGACTGGTACTGTGAGCAGCTTCTCTTATGCCTGACGCGTTTCTGGGTAATCCCTTCATCAGAGGCAGTTGGGAAAAGATCGCGCTGCTGGTAGGCAACAACTCCTTAAGTGATTATCACGCCCCTTATTCACGTTAATGGAAGTCTGGGAGTTGTAGTGCCTGCAATACCTTCCTTTTTTCAGCGCGCTTATTCCTGCTGTCGATAAAGCCCGAATTGGGCCCCAGTCATTATGTCCAAGATAAATCCTGGCATGTCGCTCCACTCTGGAAATGGTGAATCCGTTTCCGTGGCCCCCTCGGTATCATGGGGTAGTGCAAGCCCTGCGGCTGGGCTGCCGCATTCAAATTGTCAACACATGGTATCCCAAAACGGGCTGCACTCGAGACGGCATGTAGGTTACCAGCCTAAATTACAGGTACTGATGGACACATAGACTGGTACTGTGAGCAGCTTCTCTTATGCCTGACGCGTTTCTGGGTAATCCCTTCATCAGAGGCAGTTGGGAAAAGATCGCGCTGCTGGTAGGCAACAACTCCTTAAGTGATTATCACGCTCCTTATTCACGTTAATGGAAGTCTGGGAGTTGTAGTGCCTGCAATACCTTCCTTTTTTCGGCGCGCTTATTCCTGCTGTCGATAAAGCCCGAATTGGGTCCCAGTCATTATGTCCAAGATAAATCCTGGCATGTCGCTCCACTCTGGAAATGGTGAATCCGTTTCCGTGGCCCCCTCGGTATCATGGGGTGGTGCAAGCCCTGCGGCTGGGCTGCCGCATTCAAATTGTCAACACATGGTATCCCAAAACGGGCTGCACTCGAGACGGCATGTAGGTTACCAGCCTCAATTACAGGTACTGATGGACACATAGACTGGTACTGTGAGCAGCTTCTCTTATGCCTGACGCGTTTCTGGGTAATCCCTTCATCAGAGGCAGTTGGGAAAAGATCGCGCTGCTGGTAGGCAACAACTCCTTAAGTGATTATCACGCCCCTTATTCACGTTAATGGAAGTCTGGGAGTTGTAGTGCCTGCAATACCTTCCTTTTTTCGGCGCGCTTATTCCTGCTGTCGATAAAGCCCGAATTGGGCCCCAGTCATTATGTCCAAGATAAATCCTGGCATGTCGCTCCACTCTGGAAATGGTGAATCCGTTTCCGTGGCCCCCTCGGTATCATGGGGTGGTGCAAGCCCTGCGGCTGGGCTGCCGCATTCAAATTGTCAACACATGGTATCCCAAAACGGGCTGCACTCGAGACGGCATGTAGGTTACCAGCCTAAATTACAGGTACTGATGGACACATAGACTGGTACTGTGAGCAGCTTCTCTTATGCCTGACGCGTTTCTGGGTAATCCCTTCATCAGAGGCAGTTGGGAAAAGATTGCGCTGCTGGTAGGCAACAACTCCTTAAGTGATTATCACGCCCCTTATTCACGTTAATGGAAGTCTGGGAGTTGTAGTGCCTGCAATACCTTCCTTTTTTCGGCGCGCTTATTCCTGCTGTCGATAAAGCCCGAATTGGGCCCCAGTCATTATGTCCAAGATAAATCCTGGCATGTCGCTCCACTCTGGAAATGGTGAATCCGTTTCCGTGGCCCCCTCGGTATCATGGGGTGGTGCAAGCCCTGCGGCTGGGCTGCCGCATTCAAATTGTCAACACATGGTATCCCAAAACGGGCTGCACTCGAGACGGCATGTAGGTTACCAGCCTAAATTACAGGTACTGATGGACACATAGACTGGTACTGTGAGCAGCTTCTCTTATGCCTGACGCGTTTCTGGGTAATCCCTTCATCAGAGGCAGTTGGGAAAAGATCGCGCTGCTGGTAGGCAACAACTCCTTAAGTGATTATCACGCCCCTTATTCACGTTAATGGAAGTCTGGGAGTTGTAGTGCCTGCAATACCTTCCTTTTTTCGGCGCGCTTATTCCTGCTGTCGATAAAGCCCGAATTGGGCCCCAGTCATTATGTCCAAGATAAATCCTGGCATGTCGCTCCACTCTGGAAATGGTGAATCCGTTTCCGTGGCCCCCTCGGTATCATGGGGTGGTGCAAGCCCTGCGGCTGGGCTGCCGCATTCAAATTGTCAACACATGGTATCCCAAAACGGGCTGCACTCGAGACGGCATGTAGGTTACCCGCCTAAATTACAGGTACTGATGGACACATAGACTGGTACTGTGAGCAGCTTCTCTTATGCCTGACGCGTTTCTGGGTAATCCCTTCATCAGAGGCAGTTGGGAAAAGATGGCGCTGCTGGTAGGCAACAACTCCTTAAGTGATTATCACGCCCCTTATTCACGTTAATGGAAGTCTGAGAGTTGTAGTGCCTGCAATACCTTCCTTTTTTCGGCGCGCTTATTCCTGCTGTCGATAAAGCCCGAATTGGGCCCCAGTCATTATGTCCAAGATAAATCCTGGCATGTCGCTCCACTCTGGAAATGGTGAATCCGTTTCCGTGGCCCCCTCGGTATCATGGGGTGGTGCAATCCCTGCGGCTGGGCTGCCGCATTCAAATTGTCAACACATGGTATCCCAAAACGGGCTGCACTCGAGACGGCATGTAGGTTACCAGCCTAAATTACAGGTACTGATGGACACATAGACTGGTACTGTGAGCAGCTTCTCTTATGCCTGACGCGTTTCTGGGTAATCCTTTCATCAGAGGCAGTTGGGAAAAGATTGCGCTGCTGGTAGGCAACAACTCCTTAAGTGATTATCACGCCCCTTATTCACGTTAATGGAAGTCTGGGAGTTGTAGTGCCTGCAATACCTTCCTTTTTTCGGCGCGCTTATTCCTGCTGTCGATAAAGCCCGAATTGGGCCCCAGTCATTATGTCCAAGATAAATCCTGGCATGTCGCTCCACTCTGGAAATGGTGAATCCGTTTCCGTGGCCCCCTCGGTATCATGGGGTGGTGCAAGCCCTGCGGCTGGGCTGCCGCATTCAAATTGTCAACACATGGTATCCCAAAACGGGCTGCACTCGAGACGGCATGTAGGTTACCAGCCTAAATTACAGGTACTGATGGACACATAGACTGGTACTGTGAGCAGCTTCTCTTATGCCTGACGCGTTTCTGGGTAATCCCTTCATCAGAGGCAGTTGGGAAAAGATCGCGCTGCTGGTAGGCAACAACTCCTTAAGTGATTATCACGCCCCTTATTCACGTTAATGGAAGTCTGGGAGTTGTAGTGCCTGCAATACCTTCCTTTTTTCGGCGCGCTTATTCCTGCTATCGATAAAGCCCGAATTGGGCCCCAGTCATTATGTCCAAGATAAATCCTGGCATGTCGCTCCACTCTGGAAATGGTGAATCCGTTTCCGTGGCCCCCTCGGTATCATGGGGTGGTGCAAGCCCTGCGGCTGGGCTGCCGCATTCAAATTGTCAACACATGGTATCCCAAAACGGGCTGCACTCGAGACGGCATGTAGGTTACCAGCCTAAATTACAGGTACTGATGGACACATAGACTGGTACTGTGAGCAGCTTCTCTTATGCCTGACGCGTTTCTGGGTAATCCCTTCATCAGAGGCAGTTGGGAAAAGATCGCGCTGCTGGTAGGCAACAACTCCTTAAGTGATTATCACGCCCCTTATTCTCGTTAATGGAAGTCTGGGAGTTGTAGTGCCTGCAATACCTTCCTTTTTTCGGCGCGCTTATTCCTGCTGTCGATAAAGCCCGAATTGGGCCCCAGTCATTATGTCCAAGATAAATCCTGGCATGTCGCTCCACTCTGGAAATGGTGAATCCGTTTCCGTGGCCCCCTCGGTATCATGGGGTGGTGCAATCCCTGCGGCTGGGCTGCCGCATTCAAATTGTCAACACATGGTATCCCAAAACGGGCTGCACTCGAGACGGCATGTAGGTTACCAGCCTAAATTACAGGTACTGATGGACACATAGACTGGTACTGTGAGCAGCTTCTCTTATGCCCGACGCTTTTCTGGGTAATCCCTTCATCAGAGGAAGTTGGGAAAAGATCGCGCTGCTGGTAGGCAACAACTCCTTAAGTGATTATCACGCTCCTTATTCACGTTAATGGAAGTCTGGGAGTTGTAGTGCCTGCAATACCTTCCTTTTTTCGGCGCGCTTATTCCTGCTGTCGATAAAGCCCGAATTGGGCCCCAGTCATTATGTCCAAGATAAATCCTGGCATGTCGCTCCACTCTGGAAATGGTGAATCCGTTTCCGTGGCCCCCTCGGTATCATGGGGTGGTGCAAGCCCTGCGGCTGGGCTGCCGCATTCAAATTGTCAACACATGGTATCCCAAAACGGGCTGCACTCGAGACGGCATGTAGGTTACCAGCCTAAATTACAGGTACTGATGGACACATAGACTGGTACTGTGAGCAGCTTCTCTTATGCCTGACGCGTTTCTGGGTAATCCCTTCATCAGAGGCAGTTGGGAAAAGATTGCGCTGCTGGTAGGCAACAACTCCTTAAGTGATTATCACGCCCCTTATTCACGTTAATGGAAGTCTGGGAGTTGTAGTGCCTGCAATACCTTCCTTTTTTCGGCGCGCTTATTCCTGCTGTCGATAAAGCCCGAATTGGGCCCCAGTCATTATGTCCAAGATAAATCCTGGCATGTCGCTCCACTCTGGAAATGGTGAATCCGTTTCCGTGGCCCCCTCGGTATCATGGGGTGGTGCAAGCCCTGCGGCTGGGCTGCCGCATTCAAATTGTCAACACATGGTATCCCAAAACGGGCTGCACTCGAGACGGCATGTAGGTTACCAGCCTAAATTACAGGTACTGATGGACACATAGACTGGTACTGTGAGCAGCTTCTCTTATGCCTGACGCGTTTCTGGGTAATCCCTTCATCAGAGGCAGTTGGGAAAAGATCGCGCTGCTGGTAGGCAACAACTCCTTAAGTGATTATCACGCCCCTTATTCACGTTAATGGAAGTCTGGGAGTTGTAGTGCCTGCAATACCTTCCTTTTTTCGGCGCGCTTATTCCTGCTGTCGATAAAGCCCGAATTGGGCCCCAGTCATTATGTCCAAGATAAATCCTGGCATGTCGCTCCACTCTGGAAATGGTGAATCCGTTTCCGTGGCCCCCTCGGTATCATGGGGTGGTGCAAGCCCTGCGGCTGGGCTGCCGCATTCAAATTGTCAACACATGGTATCCCAAAACGGGCTGCACTCGAGACGGCATGTAGGTTACCCGCCTAAATTACAGGTACTGATGGACACATAGACTGGTACTGTGAGCAGCTTCTCTTATGCCTGACGCGTTTCTGGGTAATCCCTTCATCAGAGGCAGTTGGGAAAAGATGGCGCTGCTGGTAGGCAACAACTCCTTAAGTGATTATCACGCCCCTTATTCACGTTAATGGAAGTCTGAGAGTTGTAGTGCCTGCAATACCTTCCTTTTTTCGGCGCGCTTATTCCTGCTGTCGATAAAGCCCGAATTGGGCCCCAGTCATTATGTCCAAGATAAATCCTGGCATGTCGCTCCACTCTGGAAATGGTGAATCCGTTTCCGTGGCCCCCTCGGTATCATGGGGTGGTGCAATCCCTGCGGCTGGGCTGCCGCATTCAAATTGTCAACACATGGTATCCCAAAACGGGCTGCACTCGAGACGGCATGTAGGTTACCAGCCTAAATTACAGGTACTGATGGACACATAGACTGGTACTGTGAGCAGCTTCTCTTATGCCTGACGCGTTTCTGGGTAATCCTTTCATCAGAGGCAGTTGGGAAAAGATTGCGCTGCTGGTAGGCAACAACTCCTTAAGTGATTATCACGCCCCTTATTCACGTTAATGGAAGTCTGGGAGTTGTAGTGCCTGCAATACCTTCCTTTTTTCGGCGCGCTTATTCCTGCTGTCGATAAAGCCCGAATTGGGCCCCAGTCATTATGTCCGAGATAAATCCTGGCATGTCGCTCCACTCTGGAAATGGTGAATCCGTTTCCGTGGCCCCCTCGGTATCATGGGGTGGTGCAAGCCCTGCGGCTGGGCTGCCGCATTCAAATTGTCAACACATGGTATCCCAAAACGGGCTGCACTCGAGACGGCATGTAGGTTACCAGCCTAAATTACAGGTACTGATGGACACATAGACTGGTACTGTGAGCAGCTTCTCTTATGCCTGACGCGTTTCTGGGTAATCCCTTCATCAGAGGCAGTTGGGAAAAGATCGCGCTGCTGGTAGGCAACAACTCCTTAAGTGATTATCACGCCCCTTATTCACGTTAATGGAAGTCTGGGAGTTGTAGTGCCTGCAATACCTTCCTTTTTTCGGCGCGCTTATTCCTGCTATCGATAAAGCCCGAATTGGGCCCCAGTCATTATGTCCAAGATAAATCCTGGCATGTCGCTCCACTCTGGAAATGGTGAATCCGTTTCCGTGGCCCCCTCGGTATCATGGGGTGGTGCAAGCCCTGCGGCTGGGCTGCCGCATTCAAATTGTCAACACATGGTATCCCAAAACGGGCTGCACTCGAGACGGCATGTAGGTTACCAGCCTAAATTACAGGTACTGATGGACACATAGACTGGTACTGTGAGCAGCTTCTCTTATGCCTGACGCGTTTCTGGGTAATCCCTTCATCAGAGGCAGTTGGGAAAAGATCGCGCTGCTGGTAGGCAACAACTCCTTAAGTGATTATCACGCCCCTTATTCTCGTTAATGGAAGTCTGGGAGTTGTAGTGCCTGCAATACCTTCCTTTTTTCGGCGCGCTTATTCCTGCTGTCGATAAAGCCCGAATTGGGCCCCAGTCATTATGTCCAAGATAAATCCTGGCATGTCGCTCCACTCTGGAAATGGTGAATCCGTTTCCGTGGCCCCCTCGGTATCATGGGGTGGTGCAAGCCCTGCGGCTGGGCTGCCGCATTCAAATTGTCAACACATGGTATCCCAAAACGGGCTGCACTCGAGACGGCATGTAGGTTACCAGCCTAAATTACAGGTACTGATGGACACATAGACTGGTACTGTGAGCAGCTTCTCTTATGCCTGACGCGTTTCTGGGTAATCCCTTCATCAGAGGCAGTTGGGAAAAGATCGCGCTGCTGGTAGGCAACAACTCCTTAAGTGATTATCACGCCCCTTATTCACGTTAATGGAAGTCTGGGAGTTGTAGTGCCAGCAATACCTTCCTTTTTTCGGCGCGCTTATTCCTGCTGTCGATAAAGCCCGAATTGGGCCCCAGTCATTATGTCCAAGATAAATCCTGGCATGTCGCTCCACTCTGGAAATGGTGAATCCGTTTCCGTGGCCCCCTCGGTATCATGGGGTGGTGCAAGCCCTGCGGCTGGGCTGCCGCATTCAAATTGTTAACACATGGTATCCCAAAACGGGCTGCACTCGAGACGGCATGTAGGTTACCAGCCTAAATTACAGGTACTGATGGACACATAGACTGGTACTGTGAGCAGCTTCTCTTATGCCTGACGCGTTTCTGGGTAATCCCTTCATCAGAGGCAGTTGGGAAAAGATCGCGCTGCTGGTAGGCAACAACTCCTTAAGTGATTATCACGCCCCTTATTCACGTTAATGGAAGTCTGGGAGTTGTAGTGCCTGCAATACCTTCCTTTTTTCGGCGCGCTTATTCCTGCTGTCGATAAAGCCCGAATTGGGCCCCAGTCATTATGTCCAAGATAAATCCTCGGTATCATGGGGTGGTGCAAGCCCTGCGGCTGGGCTGCCGCATTCAAATTGTCAACACATGGTATCCCAAAACGGGCTGCACTCGAGACGGCATGTAGGTTACCAGCCTAAATTACAGGTACTGATGGACACATAGACTGGTACTGTGAGCAGCTTCTCTTATGCCTGACGCGTTTCTGGGTAATCCCTTCATCAGAGGCAGTTGGGAAAAGATCGCGCTGCTGGTAGGCAACAACTCCTTAAGTGATTATCACGCCCCTTATTCACGTTAATGGAAGTCTGGGAGTTGTAGTGCCTGCAATACCTTCCTTTTTTCGGCGATAAAGCCCGAATAGGGCCCCAGTCATTATGTCCAAGATAAATCCTGGCATGTGCTGTGCCATTGGGTGCGCTGGGGGCCTGTGTCGCGGAAGCCAGCGATCGGCTGAGGAGGCTGGCGGTCACGGCGGCAGATTCATGGCAGGGTGAGGGGCGCTGCCGGAAGTGAACCACGCCCAGAGCCCCGGCCTATTTATTCACACTCCTACGCTGGACTGGCGTACGCCGGACCAGCCTACTCCGCTTACGCTTACAGGGGACGACGACAAATCTACATGACCAAGGTCTTCCCCACTGCCTGAGGTAACATGGTTGCATCCACTGGCCACAACACTACAAACACAAGCAGTATATGTTTACATGGACATGTCTGTGCTCTGCTTACTGAAGTCTGTCCAGCACACCACCGCCACACTTGACCTTATGTACATTCTTATTATTGTGTGACTTGCCTCCTTTACACATACTTGGTTCCCACCTCTCCCCACATTCTGTAATTTTAGGGCTGAGGGGCCATGCCGTTTTCGGAAGGTCAGCTGTCTTGTTCTGCGCTGCCTCGGTGGTAGTCGGGGGGGGGTGGGCCGGGGGGGTGGTCTGGGGATGGTGGCGGTGGATGTTGTGGCCCTCTTGGGTCTCCGAGCTGCAAGATCAGTATCTCTATGACACGTGTTGGTCTTCAAATGTGGCTCTGGGCTGGGCTCCCTTTCATACTGCAGTTTGTCGTCCTGCTTTACACCAGTAAAAGGCAGGTGTTAAATCCCTGCTGCTAATGCGCCTTACCACCTGTTTTTGGAACGCTTCGCCGATTGGGCTGGTCGTTGAGAGTATCGTGAAGTGGTGTTTTCGTGTGTTTTTGCACGGGAACGCCTACTCTGCATAGTTGTCGCTATCATCCGTGGTGATGTTTTTTGCAGCAGCTATTGCTGGAAAACTGGCGATATCGACAGTTTGCACCAGCTTGAGAATAGGGTGGAAAATCTATCGCCCCTTTTGCGGCGCTAAAGTGCCGCAAAATCAGCGATAAGTCCTTGAGAATATGCCCCATAGTTTCTTGAGACTGTTGAATTTCTATGATTTTGTGTGTGTAAATCTCGAATCAAACTATAACGTCCCTTTAACCATTGCTTTTGTGTTTGTGTGTATGTGTGTATATATATATATATATATATATATATATATATATATATATATATATATATATATATATATATATATATATATATATATATATATATATATATATATATATATATATATATATATTATGTGTTTTACTTAACTTATATATGCTTACCTATTATGGTAAAATTATCTGCGTGTTAAAGGTATGCATGGTAAAGGCATGTGTTGTAAATGCATATGTGGTAATGTCATAGAACCCAGTGGGGGCTCGAGCGTGCCCCTTCTTGTTGGCTGGTCTCCTCTCCTCCTATGTCCCACAGGTCTCCCTCTCATTGATCTTGCTCTCCGCACCAGGCATTTCACCCCAATGTGGGTCTTCGCTATCTATCTTACCTGTTTAATGTCCCAATACAACCAATGGACTTTGATATTGATAATGGACATCTATTATAAAGCAGGGGCTCCTGAGGTGTTTTCTCGGATGTCTATTAGACACACTGGGCCTCATTTAAGAGGCCCTAGTGGCACTTTTGCTGTGCCGGAGCATCACTTTTTTGATGCTCTGGTGGTGCAATGTGCCACAGCACATTTACAAGGCCACGCAAAGCCACTTTACATGCCTTTTTGTGGCCTTGTAAAATATGTGCCCCTTTCACTCAGGGCACTGCATGAAATGGGCATTCACTGGGGGTTGCTCTGGGTGTTTCCAGGCAACACCCATGGAATCTGAAGCATTCCCAGGTTTGCTTCAGATTCTAGCGCCACCACAGGGCTGGTGTTAGGGAGGTGCTACGAGGAGAAATATCCTTATTTCTCCTCGTTTTTTCTTCTTTCTGTGTGTTCTACATTCTGCAGAACACATAGACGGAGGAAATTGTCTCCATTGATGAATTTTGTGCAGAAAGGTCCCTTCCTGCACAAAATCGATCATCCCCCCAACGCAGACACCCTTGCAACATGGTGCAAGGGGGCCTGCGTTCATGCTTTTCTAGTGCAGGGGTCAGTATAGGAGTGTACCGTATTCTTGTAAATACAGCACATACCTGCACTGTTAGTATGACGCAGCACGGCGCTGCAAAATTGCTTGTGGCACCGTGCTGCGCCAATCTAATGTAAAGGCAATTATAGTTTTTTCATTTTATTTCGGAAAGGCATTTGTCTCATAGTAAGCGAAGCCTGTTGTTGTAGCTTGATAGTCTGTATGTGCTATGCAGATCCACAGAGGCAATATGCGCTATGCAGTAGAACAAATGTTATTAATAACGTTAAAAAAAGCAAGGCATGCTGTTCAAGGTAGGCAACTGACTCTTGTTTCTATTTAAAGACATAACTGCTGTTTCTATGGTTTTTTAGAGTGTGCATGTGGAATTAGTGAGCTGGCCCACGTCTTTCGTGATTGGAATGTGGTTGCTGATCTGATCCTAGAGCGTACTTCCTTATGCTAGCCGTTATCAAATTAGGCAGGTTTTTCAGTACCTCACAACTATTCTACACATTAATGATACGTGGGGTATGCCTGTTTATACTATCAGAAGCTACACCTATTCTTTTCCACGCTCACAATATGCTCTGTTGTGTTGTATCAGTGTCATGTCTTCAATTGCAACTATTTCATGTGCCGGCATTAATTCTGTGGTGCTGTCGGGCCACCCACGAGTCAAATTTGCCATTTATTTACTTAAGGGGACTCAAGTAATATACTGCATATTCTGTGAAATTTATCCCGATTTTTGAGTTTACTGAAGAATTGATTCTAGACTACATTAATGAGAATGTGGGTTCTGAGCCGCCTTGCTCAGTGTGGGGCACCTTTAAAAAGGACCCTCAGGGGCTTTCCACAAGTTAAGTTGGGGACAGGTATATTAAGAATATCTAGAGTAAAAGTATGGAAGAGATGCTGAGGCTGAGTCACCGACATTTAGGGGGAGATTTACTAAGATTTTACGCCTTGTTTGCGTCACAAAAGTGCCGCAAATCGGCGTAAAATCTTTTATTTCCAATCTACTTTCCGGCGCTAAACTTGTTAAGTGCCGGAAATAACTGTAATGCATTAATTAGCGCCAAGGGAATGTTCCATGGGTGGAGCATGGGCATTCCCATGCAACCACCCAAGGTTTCTGACGCTAAACCCTATTTACTTAATAAATTAGACAGGGTTTAGCGTCAGAAAAATGCACACTTTTGAAGTAGGTGCAAGGAAGGAGAAATCATTCACTTTTCTACTTTGTACGTGTGCTGCACTTTACAGCACACATTTAAAGTGGGTAAATGGCTAAAGCTAGTCTAAGCATGGTATTCTGTACAGGAAGGTTAACGTTCCAGTACAGATCAATGCTAGACTCACGGAGACACCCTTCCACCATGGCGCAAAGGTGTATCCGTTGCGCACGGCAGCAGATATAGGCACCGGCGCCAGGGAAAGGAGAGGAGAGTGCCATATTTCTGTAAATATGGCGCTCTCCTCCTCTCTCCTCATCACGCAGCGCAGCTGGTGCACTGCGCTGCGTGAACAAATGGTAAATCTGCCCTAGGTGCACAGAATCCCCAATAGGCCTATACCCTGAACTGCAATGTGGCCCCTCAAACACAAATATGAGCCAAGACTGAGGCACAAAGTAATAAGATGAGCCAGTCAAGACTCAGGGTCTTTAAACAAAGAAAAACATATTCGAGAATTTGGGCTTTAAGTGACAAATAAACATTTTAACCGATGAGACTAAGCAAAGGCGGAATATTATATGGTATATTTGTAAAGAGGATTATTTTCAGGACTCTTCCTTAGGCCAATCAGCAACCTAAGCATCCTTAGCCTCTATGGGCTTTTGCGCGAACAGAGGCACTCCTCAGACGCTGAAGCTATGAGGAATTAAGGGATGTCATTGTTGGCTTCTCAAAGAGCAAGGTAGCAGGCCTGGATAGGTTGCCAGGAAACACTTACCATTGTTATTGTATTCTACCTGGTTGAGGTCACCCTCCCAGAAAAGGCAGACAAATTGCACCAATTATGAAAATCTGTTTTCTTCTAATGTCAATTGATTTTTTCGAACTCAGTAGGGCATGTTCAAGTGCTGAATGTGTGCGCCTCTGTTAATAGCTGGGAAAGCATCGTAAGCAGAATGGAAGCATTGTGAAAATGTGTTACTTATGCTACCACTTTACATGCAGCGAGAGCTGGCTCCGGGGATTCCAGGACAACCAGAGGTTACTGAGCTACAAATGTAACAATTAGAGTCATTTACCAATGTGCTATTGGAAACCAACATTCAAATGACTAAGTACCCTTCTTTAGCATTTCACTCTCAATTCTACCTAGGCGCAGTAAATAAAGGTGTACTGAAGGCAGCGATGTCAGCTAGAAACATAGAAACTCAGAACACAGAAAAACACAATGGGTCACATGTATCAAGCATTTTTGTGTTCGCAAACGGCCCTCAAAAATGATTTTCATATGTATCAAACCCTATTTTGCGATGCGGTAACCTGTTACTGAATCGCAAAATGGATTTGCGATTCACTATTTGGAAGGGGCGTGTTTAGGGCGTCCCTTCCAAATAGCCAATCCTAATGGTGTGTATGAATGTTTTTCTGACTGGGAATGCGGTCTAAAAATATTCACTTTTTACCACCTACTTCAAGTCAACAGACAATGGAATAAGGAAAAATAAATAAATCAATAATTCCTATTTTGTCGTCTGTCGACATCCCCCCCCCGCCCCGCCCCACCGCGCTTACCTGCACGGGCAACTGCTGATTGCACTGTGCAACTCTGATGGACTATATTTCACATTTGACACTTAGGCATGCTTTGTTAGAACTACAGAGCTCCTCAGCACTCTAAAACCAATGAGGAACTATGCATCATTAGGCAGGTCAAGCCACAGGTTGATTGTCTAGGTTACAAGCCCTGCACTGTTAATTGCACTGTTGTGCAAGACGTGTTGTGTAGGGGGAAATTGGAGGCTCGCAGAGGATCAAAAGGGAAACATGGGACAGGAAGTGTCACAGCTGGTCATCACAAGAAGAGTATATAAAAAACAGTCCTGAATGGTACTGCTTTTGTATGTGCGTGCAGATTCATATGTGCATGTGTTCACATATGTGAGTGTGTTTGAGGGTGTGAATGTGTTACATGTCCCCCAGCTATAATGCTGACATTGGCAATTATAGGTATATTATGGGGATTCATGACATATTCGGCCTTTGCCACTCTGATTTAATCTACCATAGCATGCTGCCCACCCATTGTATAACACTGGCCCTGACAGTTGTACTTTTTCATTTATGATGAAAATGACAAACTGATGTTTGGGTACCAACCATGCATGTCGGGCATATTTGCTAAAAGTTGAAGCAACACAGGGCAGTAAACAAAGCTGTTCTGCAGCACTCGATTGCGTGAACAGGAGGGAGATGAACAGTGCCAGGTCAACTAATGGTCTATTACTTACCGGTAATCTTCATTACTCCGGGTCCTGTTGTCCTCGTCCCATTCATTACAAAGTGGAGATAACCATCTCCCAACAGAAAAAAAGACAAGAGGAATGCTGGGACCCTAATACTGTCCCTCCCACCAGGAGTACATAAGCAGTACTTACCCAGCATCCCACCTGTACAACCAAGCCCAAACAGGAAGGCCGGCCACCCGGGTGGGAGGGAGGGGCGTATGAATGGGACGAAGACAACGGGACCCGGAGTAATGAAGATTACCGGTAAGTAATAGAGCATTACCCCCAGGTCCCTTATGTCCTCGTCCCATTCATTACAAAGTGGAGAATACCAAAGCAGAAACCCGGCCTTCCGAACCCACAAGCACACCCAGGAAGCCACAACAAAAGCTGCAACCCAAGGGAGCACCGAGAAGGGGGGAAGGTGGTGGACCACAGGATGCAACCGGCCCGCAACCCAGAACAGGACAGCAGGGACCAAACAAGGACCGGAGACAACCAAGAAAAAAACAGAAGGCCAGGGCCCCAACAAGGAGGCTGCCAAACAGAGAAACTGGAGACAGGGCAACCAGGACGAAGACCCAAAGGACATGGCCAAGGAACCCACCGGACAAAGCCGCCCAGCCCAGAACCACCAGGAAGACACACAAGACCCGGCAGCCACACAGACACAGAGCAAACCGTGACCGCCTCAAAGAAGGCCAAAGAAAGAAGCCAAGACCGGCCAACAGAGCGCAAGCACAAGCACTCAGACCTACAAGGAAGGAGGAAAGCACAGGCCAGAAACCGGCATACCCCACCAATCCGAACGACCAGGCCGCTAGAGAGCCCAGAGGAGAAAGCCAACCAAACCCCGCCGAGGAGGCCAAGGAACCAGGAATGAAAAAAATAGCACCCCCAGGGCCACCAAACGACAACCACCAAGCACCCAGCCTAGAGGGAGGAGCCGCAGCAAGAGCCCAGGGGCCGAACAGGAGCGAGACCCCAATCAAACCGAAAATGACAGGGAAGGAGACAGAGACCCGCAAACCCAGGAGGCCAAAAGCCCCACAGGGAAGGAGGCCGCAAACCAAACCAGGATGGCCACCAGACCCAGAACAGCAGGGGCAGAGGAGGCCAACCCAAAGACCACAGGCCAGAGGCGCCCCCAGAAAGAACCAGCCGAAAGCCGACCAACAAAGGAGAGGCCAACAAAGACTGAAAAACCAACAACGAACAAGCCCAGCAAGGGCGGGGACAGGGCCACCGGCCACAACCCCCAAAAAACCCCAACTCCAAAAGGGAGGGAAAAACAGGGCCGGACGGGAGTCCAGGGCAACCGGAAACCCCTGGCAGCCTCCAAATTAGGAAACAACCAGGCACGATTCCACCGAACAACAGAGGGCAGAAAAAAACAGGTGCCAACCCGGCGGAGGACCGCACAGGCACCCCAGGCCAAGCACGCAGCAAGGGCAGGAGCAGCAGAAAAAACAGCCCCAGGGCACACAGTACCCAGACCTGAAGCCCACAAAGCACGACCCCAGCAACGCCAGAGAGGAGCCAAGAAAACAGCACAAACCAGGGCAACAAACGCAAGAGGAACCAGGAAGCCAGGACCTGAGCCAAGCAACCCGCTGATGCAGGAGGACCCGCAGGCCCAACAAACCCTCGGAAGGAGCCCACGCAGCGCCCAGGCCAAAGCAAAGGGCAGGGAGGAGCAGGGACCCCCAGCACACCACCGCCGGACCACACAGAAGGCTGGAAAAAGAAACAGGGGAAACCGCCAAAGCGGAAACCGGAGGAAGCAGAGAAGGCAGAGGGCCAAGCAGCAGCAAAACCCAAGACAACCCGCAGCCAGGAGGGCAGACCCCACAGAGTCAAGAGGAACACCACAGAACCGCAACCCAACCATTGAAGGGGGGGAGGGAGACCTCCAAACAGACACACACCGGGAACAGTGCCTGGGGAAGCAAGGGAAGACAGGAGCGAGCCAGGACACCAGAACCAGGAAAGAACCAGGAACACCCAGCAAAACACACCCCAGAGACGGCCGAAAAGTGACAGCACAGCCAGCAAGCCAAGGAGGCACAGCCCCAGGCCACCTGGAACCAGTAGGAAGCCTGCAGACCTGGAGCCACAGGAGGCAAGCAGGACCCCACACAGGCCTGAGCAGGGAAACCGCAACCCAGGAGGAAGGGCCAATGAAGAAGGAGCACCGGGGCAAAGGGGAAACCCGAAGCCAAACAGTATCCAGCGGAAACCCCAGGACCAGGCAGAAAAACGGACACCAAACCAGAGGGGAACCAAGCCCGGGAAGAGAACCGCTGGCAGGAGCAGGCCCTGTAGGACCCACCAGGACATGGCCACAAACCAGCAGAGCACCCTGCCAGGACACACAAAGAGAGCACAGGCAAGGACGCAGAGCCTAAAAGGCGACCAACAGGTGCACCAAACCCGCAGGAGCCGGAAAGCACCAGCAGACACTCAGCCAGCCATCCATGACGGGAACCAGATGAGACCAGGACCCCCCAGGGAGCAAACGCATCCATAGCCCAGACGGACCCCCAACTGGGAGAACCGCAGAACAGAAGAGGGGAAACAGGCGCCACGCCAAGGACACGACAGCCGCGAAAGACAGCCAGGCCCAAACGGCAGCCGTCGGCAGAACCAGGAGCGGCGGCCAGGGCTCACCGAAGCAAGCCAAAGGCAAGCACAGGGAGTGTCAGGGCAGGAGCAACCAAAGACAGAAGCACCCAGCAAGGAGGAGGCAAGCAGCCGGAGACAGTACCAACTAGCCAGACCCCCGAAGCAACCCAAGCACACAGAAGGCCCCGGGACAAACACCCAAAGCCCCAGGCCAGAGCAAAGGAGAACAGAACAGCTGCACATGAGGCAGCACGAGGGAAAGAAGCAGCCTAGCGCAAGGCAACCCTGGAACACAGAGAGGCCAACCTACAGAACGGGACGAAAGCGGGCAAAACAAAAACGCAAACCGGACCCGCAGGCAGCGGGGGCAGAGAGCACCAGGCACTACACCAGGAAGCCCCCAAGAGGAACCAGGTGCAGCTCAATGGGCTGGAGGGTCCAAGCCAGGAGCCCCGGAGCACCAACCCCGACCAGCCATGCAGAAGCCAGGAAGCGAACACAAGCACACCGAAGCGGAGCAGAAGCCACAACCGAACAGGCCGCCTGCAGCGGAGGCAAGGCCACCCGAGAAAGGGCGGGTCAGACAGATGGACCCAGCACACCCAAGCCCAGGCCACAACACCTGCACCCGCGACACCCCAAGAAGCAGGGACTCACAGGGGCAGCAAAGAAAAGCGAGGCAACAAAAAAAGCGGAGCAGACCCAGGCAGGTCAACAGGAACCCAGGGGAGCCAACAGGATCCCCACACTCAGCCACCAAAGGAGCAGGAACACTACCCCCCCACCAGCCGGGGGCTGGGAGCCGAGATGGATCCCGGAGCAGGGAGGACCAGAAACGCACCCCAACAGGACGCATCCGGGAATGCGAGAGGCGACGCCAACCTGCAGAGCAAGCAGCAGGGGGCAGAACTCAAGCAAGCAGGCACGAGGCCCCGGAACAGCACCTGCACCCCCACGAGCCACAGCCGCCCAAGGGAGCAGCAGAGCCCACATCACCAGGACCCCTGCACAGCACACAGCCCCCGGGGCACCCCCAAAAGGAAGCTCCCACAAGGCCCACGCGGATAAGAAACCATCAGCGAAGCAAGGCACAAAGCCCCACTCCCATGGGGTCACAAGGCAAAGACTCCCAACAAAGGAGGAGCCAGGCGGGAACTGAAACTACGCCCAGTGAGCGCTCACGTACAGAATTTAGTGCCATGAGACGGCGACACCAACATCCGCACCCCTCCCCAAGAACAAAGGGAGGTCAGGACAGAGGAGCTGCACCCCAACTGCAGAGAAAGCGGGGCACACCGCCACGCCATGGAGCGCTACAAGCAGGGCAACCAGACGCTCCAGACAAAACAGCGACAGAAAGCACCAGAGCATGCACTCCAAAAGGGGCAAAATCCCACAGAAGGCGGGAGCAGTGCACGACTGCCAGCACCAACAGTGGCCCATCGTACGAGACATAGGAACCCCTTTCGACCACTGCTGCCAAGCACTGGAAAAGAGGCAGCAACGGCAACAACAGGCCGGGGAAGGAAGCCGCCAAGTGGAAGTGGGGGCAACCAGACAACAAGGCCCCCACTGACAGCGCACAGCAACAGGTCACCAAAGCCCCGCAGCAAAACACCCCAGCAGCGCTGAAGCACCGCAGTGCAGCGCACAGGGGGCGGGCACAGGAATAAATAGTACAGCGCAGGCAGGCACAAGTAAGCAAGGAAAGGAATCCGGCAAGCGGCACTCACCCGGAGTGGTGGCCAACCCCAGGAACAAGGCCCCCACTCCAAACGCCAACACACCAGGAGACCGGCAGGAGCACATCCAGCGCGGCACATCCCACCCAGCCAAGCTCGGGAAGACAAGCTCGTGACCCGGAAGAAACCGGGAGCTCCATCCCCAGCCGCAAAGGGCCGGGAGGCCATGCAGATCAAGCAGGACACCGGCTCCAACAGCGACTGAATCCCAGCAAGCCCTGCAGGCCAGGAGACAGCCCAGGGAACCCAGCGCCCGCACAGCCAGGCAGCCGGGCGGGGGGAGAAGAGAAGCACCGCCACTCCAGCCCAGCTGGAGCAGCACCAGCACATCCAAGTCCATTCTGTCGACAGACAGAAAAAAAGAACAGGCGGGATGCTGGGTAAGTACTGCTTATGTACTCTCGGTGGGAGGGGCAGTATTAGGGTACCAGCATTCCACTTGTCTTTTTTTTCTGTTGGAAGATGGTTATCTCCACTTTCTAATGAATGGGACGAGAACATAAGGGACCTGGGGGTAATGTATGACACTCTTAAACTCTCTATCTGTGCTTGCATATTAGGGGCTACCTAGAGCCAATGCAGGCACCTTGCACCATGGTGCAAGGATGCCTGCATTAAGGGCAATATTGCTTTGGTGCAGGAAAGCATAAAACAAACTTACAAGGCGAATTCCTCTTTCTATGTGGAATGCAGAGTGCATTATTCATAGAATGAGCAAGTAACAATTAGAAATAAAGATATTTCGCCTTGTGACACCAAGATTGGGTTGGCGATCCATCTTGATGCAATCCCAGGTTTACTAATTTCAGTAAATATGGGATTGCGTCAAATTGGGTGGATGCGCGGAAATGTGCATGCTCCATCCATAGAATGCCAACCACTACGAAAAGGAATGCAACACAGTGACATGTGCTTTGTTGCATTACATTTCTTTACGAAGTCACACAATAGGGCGCAAATCCCCCCTTGGGTGGCTTTGTAAATTTTACTTAAGCCTTTAAGTTGCCTTGTTCAATGCTAGGACAATGCAAAGTTTTAGTAACTCCAGGCCTTAATGCTTAAGTGCCGTAACCGAACACTTGAAAGTTCACTGCACTCCTTTCACAGTGCTGTGCAGATGAATGGATCATCCACTTCTCAGCTCAAGAAAATCCTTCTGGCGCTCACACCAGAATAATTGTCTCTCTGCAAAATAATGTAGGTGTAATGGAAAGGCTTCACGTGTGTTCCGAGATTGTTTTTTTCAGTGTGACGAGCTGCATGCGCAGTACGCTGATGTCACACTCATAGAAAACTAAATTAGTCAGTGCCTTTAGAGGCTGATTGGTTTCACGTTGATCGGTGCTTGGGGGCATTTTCTCAGGCCCGAACACCAATCCAAGCAGGTGAGGTATAGTTGGAAAAAGGTCAATGTCCCCTTTCCAACCTTATCCCTTCCTAGTTGATGGCTGCTTTGGGATCACTGCAAAAGGATGAGGGTGATGCTTTTACTGTTGTGGGCGATCGACCCAACCATGCAAGTTTTTTTAAAACATATTTTTATTGATTTCCACAACTTCACACGTCTCATAACCAGTGGTTCCTGGCTCATACATTGCATTGTAAATAGGAAAAGCAAACAACAAATTCTCCCACTGTCCCCCCACCCCTCCCCGGACTCAATCTCGCATTTTTATACATGCCTAACAGTCGGCAGCACAATATAAAACATTTATACACCATGACACATTTACATTCCTTGTCCTGGGCATTATACACAGAGCTTACCCCAACCCAGGCTGTACTCTTCCTAGTGCTATGAACGAGCCTATATCATTTATATGTGTCCCATTTCTATGCCTGCAGATCTATAGCCATAAATTCTTCCAACATTGCGTTCCATTCCAATGAAATGGGTGTCTTTCGTAACCCCCTCTGCTCCTCCCGCTTAAGCTCGGCTCCCTCCGCTCTACCCCATCTGATCATCTCGTTATACCAGTCTAAGACTGAGGGCGATCTGGGGGCCTCCAATCCCATAGTTATAGTTCTTTTAGCTAATATCAATGCCTGATTAGCAAATTTGCGGGTAGAGCTTCCCTTTTTTCCCTTTGGTCCTAATCCCAATTGGCACCAACCATGTATGTTGAGTACCAATTTTAGCAATAGAAATGTGGAAATACAAAATAATCGTACATTTGTGTTGGAAATTGGGATGGTGGTTGGGGGTGGGGGGTGAAACCCTACACAAACTGAAACCACTATCTCTGTCAGGGTGAAACACATGCAAACACTGAATTAGCCTGTGCATAACCCTCTGGTAGCCTGGCACAAACCAAGTCAGGCCTAATTTAGAGGCAATGTGTGAAGTATTTATGCAACACGTGAAACAGTAATACAACGAAAACACAAAACTAGAAAATCACACATCAATTTGGAAAAATAGAGTAAAACGTAATAAATTAATTGCCAGTAAAATCACAAAAATCCAATCAGTGGACCCGGAGATGTGCAATTTGAAAGATTTAAGTGAAAATAGTGACGAAAAGCACAAAGCGCCAACTGTGGTTATCTGGTCGCGATGGACCTGTACAAAGTAACAAATCCAGGCCGACCGCGATGGAGAGTCGGCCGGATACAGGAACCAAGTTAGGTCCTCTGTACAAAGTACCCTAAATCCTGGTTTTCAGAATGTTGCGAGATCAATATTATTCAATAAACCTGCGCCGTCCTCACAATTAGTGATATGAACACAGAAAAGCAAGTCTGTATAAGAAATAAAGGGGTCTTGGATCTTCTGAAACATCTTGTCCTGATGATGGTCTCATAGATTCATCTCAGCAGAGACCGAAACATCGACACTTTAACCCATTTTCCTTTAGTTTCTGTTAATATCAAATCCAGGAGACTTTGTTCCTATGTTTAGGACAGTCTCTACTTTGTTGACGTGTGGGAAATGGGTTTTTGAGAACTGATAACTAGTGAAATATCAATGTTAAGAACCTATTGTTCCTGTCACCAATACCTTTGAAGTATCTTTTTCTTTTGGAACTCCTTGTGTCATCATAATGTTTCAAATACTATAAAAATGATTTAAGTAATGCACCGGGTTGTACCAATTTATTCTTTATCTTTAAATGTAAATTGACCACTATGCCTCTCATTCATTGTGGATGTCCTTAAGAGACGTCCAAGAAATAATGGCTAAGTTTAGTTAAATACACTCTTAAATATATCCCTTATTGTCAACATTACCTGACACTTATCTACCCAAGCCCACAAGGGTATATTGGTTTGCTCATTTTGTTAAGTAAACTTTCTAAAAGTGGCATTTTCAGAATTGTGATTTAAAACTCGACCTTTACTATTAAAGAGGGTTTAACTTGCAATTCATTAGTCACCAAACTCAACATTCACACCGGCTCCCAATTGAAAGATATCACTTATTAAATGTAATAAGTGAACCCAATGTTATCCTATGGGAGTGGTAGGCCTCACAGTAGTGAAAAAGAAATGCATACATTATTCACTACAAGAACATGAAAAACTTAAACGTACATGGACAACCTTTTAAATACACTACATACTGCACTCTGGGCTGTTTAGGGCCTATCCTAGGGGTGACTTACATGTATAAAAAGGGAGGTTTCGGCCTGGCAAATGGTTTACCTTCCAAACACAAGGAGATAATGGACGGAGTGCTGAAACTTTTCAGACACTCACCCCCAGTCACAGATCTGGGTTGAATCCATCATCGTTCTTTATCTCACTTCACTTCCCTAGTTCAGACCCAGCCATATGTAAATCAGTCTTGACCCTGTGCCTCATGGGAACAGTCCAGCCCAAACTGCAAAGCCAGGTCTCCCCTGGTCCGGTAATAAGCATCATGGTACTGGTTTCGGAGTAACACCCCTCATCAGCCAGGCTAGCTTGAATCCAGTGGCAAAGTGAGCAAGGGACCCCCGTCTGAGCATACCCTGCCATCTTACGTCGAACAAACCAAACACAAGGAGATGATGGACAGAGCGCTGAAACTTATCAGACACTCACCCCCAGTCACAGATCTGGGTTGAATCCATCATTATCATTTAGCTCATTTCGCCACCCCAGTTCAAACCCAGCCATTTGAAAATCAGTCTTGAATATGGGAGTGTCTCACTTTGCGGTCTTCCCAGATCGACGACGGCCCCTCTAAGAGCTTCAATCAACAAAGCTGCTAGACTCATCACAGGCTCCAAAAGAAACTGTTACATCTCCCCTGACCTTAGAGCCCTAAACTGGCTACCTTTTGAAGCTAGAATTCAATTAAAAATCGCATGTATGATGCACAAGTCTATACATCACAACACTCCGAGTTATCTAGCTCAGAAACTGGGTCTCTCTTGCGGTAACAGATCCTCCAGGAGCTCCAGTAATCTTCTATTGAAACCACAACGATTTGCCAAGAAAACATACAACATGTCCTTCTCGAGGATGGCTCCCAGGATTTGGAATGCTCTGCCCCCAGAAACTAGAGAGAATCCTTCTACTGCATCTTTCAAAAAAAGAAATGAAATCTATTCTCATGGCTAACTTTACATGAACTATGTCTATTTCTTGTAATAAAACTGCTAGTTTGTATTAGATGTTTGTTTGTATTAGACTCACCTATATTTTTCTACACATGTTTCAGTTGTTTACATCTGCCCTGTAAAGCGCTCTGATACCAGCAAGGGTTTTGTTTGCGTAAAACCTTCAAAATAAATAAATAAAAATAAGACCCTGTGCCTCATGGAAACAGTCCTGTCCAAACTGCAAAGCCAGGTTTTCACTGGACTAGAAACAAGCATCCTGGGACTGGTTTCGTGGTAACACCCCTCATCAGCCAGAATAACTTGAATCCAGTGGCAAAGTGATCAAGGGACCCACATCTGGGCATACCCTTCCAACTTAGGGCAAACACAGGAGACGATGGACGAAGCACTGAAACTTTTCAGACACTCACCCCTAGTCACAGATCTGGGTTGAATGCATCATCGTTCTTTAGCTCACTCCGCGACCAAGGTTCAGACCCAGCCATATGCAAATCAGTCTTGACCCTGTGCCTCATTGGAACAGTCCAGCCCGAACTGCAAAGCTAGGTCTTCCCTGGACCATAAACAAGCATCCTGGGACCGGTTTCGGGTAACATCCCTCATCAGCCAGGCTAGTTTGAATCCAGTGGCAAAGTGAGCAAGGGAACCAACATCTGGGCATACCCTGCCAACTTTGGGGTAACAAAGCAAACAAAAGGAGATGATGGACGGATCGCTGAAACTTTTCAGACACTCACCCCCAGTCACAGATCTGGGTTAAATCCATCATCGCTCTTTAGCTCACTTCGCCCCCCTGGTTCAGACCCAGCCATATACTATTCAGTCTTGACCCTGAGCCTCATGGGAACAGTCTAGCCTGAACTGCGAAGCCAGGTCTTCCCTGGACCATACACAAGCACCCTGGGATTGGTTTCTGGGCATCACCCCTCATCAGCCAAGCGAGCTTGAATCTAGTGGCAAAGTGAGCAAGGGACTCACATCTACGCATACCCTGAAAACTTAGGGTAAACAAAGCAAACACAAGGAGATGATGGACGGATCGCTAAAACTTTTTAGACACTCACCTCCTGGCCCTGGATACATGTAGTACTATACTTTATGTGGCACTTATAGGTAACTTAAATAAGACAATTGGGTGTAAGCCAATTTTATCATGTTTAGGGAGAGAGCAGAAGCACTTTTTGCTGATTAGCAGTGGTAATGTGCACAGAGTTTTAAGATTCAACATAACCAGGTTCAGAAAACAGGAGGGTGAAGGTAACAAGTTTGGGGATGATCCTGCTGAAAGGGTCAAGCCACACAATTTGTTATTATCAAATTACTTTCTCTCCATTTTTGGCTTCTAAATGTAAGCCAGTGTGTAAAAAAAAGAACAGATTTAGCTAAATATCCTCTAAATCAAATTATGTTATGGGTAACCCCAAGCTGTACAAATAACCAATATACCTTAACACAGTATACGTGGCACATTTAAAAAATGCATAGGTTTCCTTCAAACCCAGTTTTCATTCAATAGATTTTACTAAAGGAAATACTTGGTACATACAAAATGAAATATCATTATAATCTGTTGGCTCTGGGATTGTGTATTTTTGGACAACAAACAAACAGTGTACATTCCTGCAATCGAAATGGTCCGACAGACATAACGGTGTATTACTTTGGTAAATTAGCCATAAGGGCATCAATTACTAATGAAAGCCTCACATATTAATATTTTTTCCTATTTCTTTACATTGATTTTTATTTCCACTATTTTATTCTTTGAGATAGTCAATGCAAATTACCTCAGCTAAATTCAGAATTGTGTCTACTTTTCAGAAATGTATAGCTTTATGTTTTCTCCCGTGGGTTTCAGACATGTTTCCACCACAAACTGCAAACAGGTAGAAACCAACAAAAAGTAGAAATAATCGACTTCTACTTAGATAAATGCAAAAAACTGTGGTAAAAAAACAGTTTTTTTCCAAGCTCTGCTTGTTCCTAAAAGCTGTGAAAATGGTGAGCTTAGCACAGTAAACCTTTTGTTGACGTCATTAAAAACAAATTGTACAATTTCATGCACAACACTTTTATTCTAATTTTTCAAATAAACTCCAAAATGTTGCTATGTGTTGGTTATTTTTTCAGTTACCTCCAAATGAATATACAAGGTACCATTAGAATTACCAACATGTAGGAAAAAAGGATGCATACATGGCCTGTATACCTTATGTGTGAAAAATTAGAAGGGCTTAAGATTCACACAAAAAATAAAAATCAGCACGAGTAGGGGAGAGATGTGGGAGGAAGTGGGGGCGAAGTACGGGTAGGGAGTACTCAACAACCAAGAGGTTAAAGTTAAAAAGCTAGTATTATAGATCAATAATTGTATTTTTGTGTAATGAAAGTATAAGCATTTCCGAAATGGCAAGCATGTGTTTGATAGCAAAGTGTGTGCATTTTCATAAATGTAGCAACTGCTAATTGGGGAATGAAGGCTTTCGCAAATATATAAAGAAAGCCGATATTTAAGTGATAATCTGTACTCAGTCAGAAACTGTAACCCATAAACATGCGGTAATTCATATCCTGTCTGAACCGGCAAGGTCTCTTCAACCAATGCAGTCACGCTGCTGCTGTGTGACCCTGTAAAATCTGCCTACCTCTGCTGAGTACTGCGTGAAATTGAAAGATCTGTGTAATTTTCATTTTTCCTGCCTGGCCCTTTCAAAGCCATTGTCAGACATAACGTGTAATTGAGAATTTACTTTGAAAAGGCAAGACAGGAAAATGAAAGGAAATGAAATGTAGGCATGGAGATAGATGCTATAAAAAAAGATAGGCCATTTGAAATTGTATTTTTTGAATTGCATGGGCCACTTATGGCTTTTTAGATTTTTTTTTTAGAAAAAGATGCACCGTTTTCTCAAAATCGTCTTGGGGTGGAGAAAATCCCAACAGCACTGAGGAGGAAAAGGCTTGCTTGGCCCACCTTGAAGTATTGGATGGGTACCTCATCAGGACCAATGGCTTTTTAGCAAATGTCTGTGATAACTGAGTTGTGAAGTGCACCATTTTCTATATTTGATTTAATTCCCTGCTAGCTTCAAAGCTCATAAGCTGTCAGGATCTTCAAGTTGAAGAAGCACATATGTACACAGCTGATCACCAAGGCATGCACACAGCATATATAAAACAATTACTGTGGGAAGAGTTCGAACTGAATAGCATGGAGGGGCAGGAGTGGCGACGTTTTAAGAGAAAGGAGGCTATGAGGAGAAAGCCATTATTTGAAGGGGGGGATGAAGGAAGTATTTTAGTTAGGTTTTGTAGAAAATATCTGAGCATAGAGAATGTGAGGACAGGGAAAGCGAAACTCTAATAGAGTGCCAGGAAGGAATGTTGAGACTCTTAACTCCTGTTTTTGACTGCAAGCAGTGGCCTAAGCACACCCAGAAGCAATTGCTTGTGTGCAATTGACAGGTAACAGAAGATGAAGAACTTCAGATAGTCTATGAATGGACTAAATGACAATGGTTGAATTGTGCCTGAATTTTGACTAAACAGCCCGTGTTTTTATTGGTACGTCTCATTATCCTGTTCTCAGATCATTCATTTGTATTTTTATCTGTTCCAGGGCAGTGAACAAGTGAATGAATTGAGTTATAGAGTGCATCAGCTACCCAACATGCATCCTGGCGCTAACAGACAGGCAGAAGTAAAGAGGTACGGGAATTACTTCTGGGTGAAAAGCTAGGTCTTTCGCAGTTTGTGGAAGAGTGCTAAATGGAATGGAATGACATTTATAAAGCGCGATGGCTACTCGGAGGCCTCAAACAAGTCAAAATGGGTTTGGGTCTCAGGGATTAATTTTAATGACCACTCAGCACTACACTCCCCGAAAGTAACTAAACACAATACAAAAAGTAATGGAGGGTCAAAGGTATGAAATTCACAAGATACGACTATGCAATAGAGCTAGTGATATTGGTTCGCTAGACAGGGTACATCATTCATAGTTTTTGAAAAGTACCCATCAGTAGCTCTTCCTGGGCGCCCTTTTCATCATGTGGGTTCCTTCTAACCATGAAGGATAGGAAAAGAGTTTAGTCATGAATGACAACATAGGAACCAGTGATGGTATAACTGGGTCGCAGGGGGCTACTGAAAAGCAGTGCGAGAAAAAAAGTGAAATAGTGCAAAAGTGCAAAATAGTGATATTAAAATTAGATGGCTCTGAGGAAAGTACTTATTTATTTAAGACCTCAAAGTCTCTAAAGCTTAAAAAGTGCGAAATTGGTAGTTTTAACTAATAGCTACCAACACATTGGTCGACATGTTTCAGCAGGAATTACGGATCACACTGGTATCCACTGCATTCTTCAGGACCTGTGTCGCTACTCGGAGGCCTCCCAGCGCTGCGGACGAGTGCAGGGGACAGCACAGTAGGAGAAGAATACGGAACTAAAACAGCCAAGTTTTTAAAAGCTTGCGTAATAAGAGAAGATTGGGCTCTTTCTGCAATTGGAGTGGAAGAGCATTCCAACCGATGGCACCATTATATGAGAAGGAGCGCCCGCCACATCTGACCCTCCTTATTCTGGGTTGAAGAGCAAGAAAAGAGACACATGACCGAAGGTCTCTCTTTGGTTGATTTGGAGTGATCAGAGATTGGAGAATGGGCGGGCCGTTCTTCCAGAAGGCTTTATGGACCAAACACATAGCCTTGAACTGGATCCTTTCCCTGATCGGCAGCCAGTGAAAGCTCTTTAGTGCTTGTTTAACGGACTGCCAACGAGAATTCTGAAGAAGTCTACGGGCGGCACAGTTCTGAATGATTTGGAGCTTATTGATGGTATACTGCGGAGCTCCCATATATAATGCATTCCCATAATCCAGGCGAGAGAGGATCAAAGCTTGGACCATGATCTTTCTAGCGTGGAAAGGAAAAAGGGGAAGAACCTTACGAAGCATCCTCAGTAGCCCAAAGCAGGTTGCAGAAAGCTTTGCTGCCTGATGACTGAACGTGAGGGAGTGGTCAATCCAGATACCAAGGCTCTTGATCTGGTCTTTGGGGCCGGGGCCGGGCCTAGGCAATCTGGCCAAAGAGATGCCGGATTGAAGGCAGGGGAGTTGCCCAGGAGCATAAGCCCTGTCTTGTCCCCATTAAGCTTAAGGCATGAGAGTTCCATCCATTTGGCGACCTCCTCTAGGCAACAGCCTAGGGTGCTAGATGACCCCTTGGGGTGGTTGAGTGCCACCACGAGCTGAGTGTCATCTGCATAGGTGATGATTTTTATGCCAAATGGATGGACAATCTCTGCTAAGGGTCTCATATATATATTAAACAGCGTGGGGCTCAGGGCAGAGCCTTGGGGAACCCCACAGCTGAGAGGAAACTGGTTGGAGACGGCATCTCCCTCAAAAACCTTAAAGGAACGATCATTGAGAAAAGACTGAAACCATTCTATTCCCATGCCGGACACTCCCTAATTCTTGAGTCTGAGGAGCAGAGTAGTATGGTTAACAGTGTTGAATGCGGCACTGAGATCAAGAAGGATAATAGCCGCAGTGCCCCCTTGGTCTAGAATTCTTCTTGCTTCCTCTGTCACTGCAAGGAGAGCAGTCTCAGTGCCAAGCTGGGGACGGATCCCGGTCTGGGAGGGGTGCAGTAAATTATTAGATTCCGGAAAGGCAATAAGAGTATTGTTTACATGCCTCTCTAGAATCTTACTCACCCAAGGTAGGAGGGAGATGGGGCGATAGTTGGCCAGATTGGCCTGATCAAGATTAGGTTTTTTCAAAAGGACTTTAACCATCGCACATTTCCAGGCCAAAGGTACTACACCTGAGGAGACAGAGGATTTCACCAGGTCAAGAATTGCAGGGCGAATAGTATCTGCGACTAAGGTAAAGGCCTGGGGGGGAGCAGGGTCTGTGGGAGAGCCCGATTTTATGTTTGCCATAATTAAGTCCAGCGAGGCAGGATCAAGGAGAGGAAATTATGATAGTAGGGTTTGTGTTCCTACAATCGGCAGTCAGGGAATTGGTGGAGTGAGAAGACGGAAAAGCCTGATAGATGTTTTGAATTTTCTTTTGAAAGAACTCTGCCAAATTGTTGCAGTGAGTAAAAGCATCATCCGACGTAGGAGGTTTCCGAGGCAGATTAATAAAGGTTTTAGCAATTTTAAAGATTTCTTTAGTAGAGTTTGCTGCTAACTCAATTTTCTGTTCGTAAAAGGTGGTTTGGGTAGTTTTAATTTCAGATTTGTAGCCTCTGATAGATTCCCTGTATTATGTTTTGCTGACATCTGAATAGTCCAGTCTCCATCTCTTTTCAAGCCGTCTGCAGCGTTGTTTATGTTCCCTCAGATTTTGAGTAAACCACGGCGCATTTTTCGGCCTATTGGTTATATGGGAAGGTTTCTTAGGAAGTACTATGTCTAAGGAACATTGGATCCAAGAGTTAAATTTCTCATTAGCATGAACCAGATTAAAGTTTAACTCACGGGTCGGTCTATTAGTTTCCAGAACCGAGTTCCACTGATCAATTGGGAGTTTTGACCAATTCCGCTCTCAGACCGGAATTATATTGGGGGAATAAACGGGTCCGGGAATTTCCCAGGGTAACGGAATCAATAAGTGATCAGTCCAGGGAAGGGGGATGGGGAGTCCAATAGTGAGTTTGTTACAGTTACTAAAGACTGGATCCAATAGGTGACCGTTGGAATGAGTGGGTTTCGACCCTTTCTCCATGAGCTGGAGTGCTGATAGATTCTCAATCAGTTCTATAGCCATATTGTCAGAGGAGTCATCTAGGTGTACATTAAGGTCACCCAGTAAGGTGAAGTTGGCTGGTCCCAAGGCTAGATCTGCAACTACGGTGGGGAGTGCATTGAGGAATTGTCTAGCGCTACCTGGGGGGCGATAAACTAGGAGGCCAGAGAAAGTGCTGGTCGACGAGATCTCTAGGGAGAAGGCCAAGCTTTCACAGTCGAGTAAGGGGTCTGCAATGATGCGCCAATTAAAAATATTTTAAAAAATGATGGCTATACCCCCTCCTCTACCGATCTTACGGTCAATCCGGTTTATAGATTAGTCGGGAGGAAGGGTTTGCGCAAGAATGGGGTCCGACTCGTTGTGGAGCCATGTCTCCGTTAGAAAGAGGGCGTTGGGTTTTAGATCTTCCAATAACATTGCAAGTTCCATGGAATTTTTAGAGAAAGATCTACAATTAAGTGAAAACATCTTTAAAGTAGGCGGAGTATCAGAGCATTCTGAAACTTTGGTAGGGAGCGAAAGAGCAAAGTCACAGTAGGGGCATTGCACATATCCATTCAGCACTTTCATGGAATGCCGACAGGCTTCAATGGTAACTGTACGTAGCGCATGGAGAAGGTGAGGACTATATGAGATGGGTCAGACCAAAGAACATCCGTTGTGCGTCTGGCAGGGCATCCGGTTATATAGAGGGGGAGCGCGAGTGCTGGAGCGCTAACCTCCCTCAAACCGGAAGTTACCTTTCCTCCCTCCACACAATCGGGACAACACCCGTGGTGGACCGGGGAGGGGCAACCAGGTAGAAAGCAGCAATCAGTATCCCGCAAGTAAGTGCAAAATAGCAAGATAGTTTATAAGGACACATAAACCAGTATCTAACAAGATTAAAAACAGTTTTAAAACAGTGCAGGGTCTTCATAAAAAGTAAGGCTGCGTTAGCTAGAGCAACAGAGCTTCTGCCTTGCCTGAACGTGTCCGCTGTGCGTCTGGCAGGGCATCCGGTTTTATGGAGGGCGAGCGCGAGTGCTGGAGCGCTAATCTCCCCCAAACCGGAAGTTACCTTTCCTCCCTCCACACAATTGGGACAACACCCGTGGTGGACCGGGGAGGGGCAACCAGGTAGAAAGCAGCAATCAGTATCCCGCAAGTAAGTGCAAAATAGCAAGATAGTTTATAAGGACACATAAACCAGTATCTAACAAGATTAAAAACAGTTTTAAAACAGCGCAGAGTCTTAATCGAAATTAAGGCTGCATTAGCTAGAGCAACAGAGCTTCTGTTTGCCTGAATGTTGTTCTGGTCTTAAATAATCGTGAGTGAAAGAAATTCCATAAGATGGGACCATGTCGGGAAAATGCTCTACTGCCTAACTGAAACGAGGCAAGAACATTAATTGGGTGTCGGAAGATATAAGTGAGTGGGGCGGCACATAGCAGGTCAAAATGGACTGGTGAAAAAAAGGCCCTTTGTTCGGGGGCAGTGGCCACCAACCAGGATGGCAGACACAACATCTTAAACCCTGTACAAAGACTCCACAATCCGACATGTTCCTAACCATCATTGCAACTTTCTAACTCACACAAGTCACTCTGATGACCCACAAAATCCCAGGGGCCAGATCGGAAGTGGGGTGAGCAACCAAACTCGGAAATTAAGGTGGGTGGCTATCTCAGTTGGGGCTGTTGGTGTGCGACCTAGGCGGACATGCCCACCACCCATGTGGGGGAAGTGCTGAGACAACCCTCCTCAGGAGAGTGAGCCTGGAGGAAGAGGAAGGGAGGACAAGTCCAAAGCCATGGGCCTCACCATGGAGCTAAGGAGGGGCAGTTGAAGGAGGCGTTTTAGACCTAGCTTGAATAAATCCAGCAACCCCAGATGACTTTTCTTTTGCTTTCTACTACTGCTGTTCTCTACTGATGAAGGGCTGAACCCAGAACACATGTCTAGAGATATACAGCAATGTCTGCATCAACTTTGGTGAAAAACTTCAGCTACATTTTAAGTAAGCACTAATTTTGTACTGCATTTACTAGGATGCAAGGGGGTGGACTATGCTGGGATGTTAAGCGGTGTGCTCCCAACCCCCTTTTTGAATAAATTACCCATAAGCAAGTGAATGTGGTGCAGTGTTGCGGTGGGCCATCGAGTACCATCACAGGAAAAGGAGCGGAGGCCTACCTATTGGAACTATCTAGACCCCTTGGTACTGTAGTCTTCTTCTGCTCTGAAGGTGCGATCTAATCACTGGCCTTTTGTGCCCTCCGGACCTGATTGCTTACCGATTCTTTCTGGCATGCCTAGAGTCAGAGAATCTGTGGTGCAATTAAGACTGCACACCTAGTCCAAACATATTGGGAGCATAGGTGCCAGATGACTGGGTCGCTTCTTTTTCACATATTGAGACTCAGTGAAAAGATCCTGGGCCTCTGCCTGAGCCCTCTTCTCACTTGCAGCCCCCTCCCGATTAAAAGGACTAATAATGGGCTAGGATAAACAGGCAGCTCAGCGTGCACAAAAAAAGTTTGAGAAATACACGACCACCCGCACCCCTGCCGTTACGCTGGTAGCACAATCTGACATAGAATCCGGAGTGGCCTGGGGCGACCTTGCTTCAGGACTCCAAGACTCAAGAACCTTCCTAGAGGGGAACATTGGAGTGTTCAGTGTCGACCTGTCCTTACTCCGGCAAGACGTCTGGAAGTCGGATGATAGGGTCTCTAAAGCAGAAGAACAGATATCGAAAGCCGAAGACTCTATTAATAATTTCTGAACCACGATCCTTGAGCTACAGAAAACAGTAGACCACCTGGAAATCTGGGCTGAGGATGCAGAGGGTCGCTCTAGGTGGAAAAGCATCCAAATTGTGGGCATACCAGAGGGTGAGCAGGGTATCTATCCCACTCAATAATCATAGACTGGCTAAAATCTTGTCTCCCGGCTGAACCACTATCACTGCGCTTCATAATCGAACGTGCGTATCGCTCATTGGTCATACAGCCACCAACAGGAACACACTGAGACCGATGATTGTCTGCATTCTCAGCTATGTGACTGCAGTCTCATCCTACGCACAACTCAAAAACTAGGCAAACTACACTGCAGTGCTACCTTGTAATGGTCTTTCCAGACTATACCCTCAAAGTCCAGCAAAGCCTCAGGTCCTTCCTGAATGTCAAAAAGATGTTGCGAGCATTAAACATCCACTATATGCTGCAGCTCCCAGCTCAACCTAAAGTCCTCTACTAAGAAAATACATTCTTTTTTGATGCCCCTGAAAATGTCTGGAGCTGGGTGGAGGAACGAACAAATTTTGCAGCCAAACGGACAAACGCACTGTCCCCCACAAGGTCTGGGAGTGGGGTTGTATCGGGGGCAGAACCCTGCACCGCAGCAGAAGAACCCAAAGAGGATATTTCTCCACTGACTCATAACCCCCTGGGGAATCGAGGCCATCGGAGGAGATGATGCTGCCCCGGATATGAACCCATCTCTTGTCCACTGTTTTTTTCTGCGTTGTACAAAGTGAACCTAGTCACTTCCTGTTATCCCCCCATCACTAGGTTCACATGTGAGCCGATCTTTTTCTCTCTTTCTCTTGTCTGTTTTGTGATTTTTATGGAATATTTCTTTAGTTCATAAGTTGTATTCTTTGGGCGACAGATACTTCATGGGCAAGTGAGAGTTACGGTTTATAGAGACGTTACATTAAAGGAGAGGGAAATGAAGAGAAATTAAGAGTTCTGAAACCTTTTGCGAAGCCCTCACCAGAGGCACACATCTCCATAGAATTTCAAATACACACAATTCACTCATAAAGCCAGTAAATTATTAGCATCTAACACACCATCCTGATAAACCTGAAGTTGAATAAATCTTATCACATTCTCACATGGAATGTTAACAGGTGTAATAACAAATTAGAGCACATCGCTGTCCTGAACCACATCAAGAAACTGGCCCTACGTCCTCCTATTACAAAAAACACACTTGATGGGTTACAATTGTAAATTCTTACACTGACATAGATACACCCAAGTATACCATGCAGGATACACTAAGGGGGCTAAAGGCGTAGCTATACTCTTGCTCAACTCCCTCCCCTTTGTACCCTTTAAGATATCTCTAGACCCAGCAGGCCGTTTCATCTCTCTCATGGGCACATTGGAAGGACACACATGGTCCTTCGTAAGTATATATATCCCCCCACAAAGATTGACTTGTTGTTCATAGCGGTGGCCTCAGAGACATACGGAGGCACTGGCAACCCGACACCCAACAGTTTTCCTTTTTCTCCCACTAACACTCCTCCTTTTTCCACATTGACCACTTCTTTGCACCAACTACTGAACTGCCAGGAGTAAAGATTGTGAAAATACTCCCCCACAGCCTGTCAGACCACTCTCCAGTGCAATTGTGTATTGTGGGACACAGACCGTCTAACCCGGCCGACTGATGCCTTAATACTTGGTGGCTGCAAGAATAAAAGTTCAATGATGGTCTCCAGGAAGGGCTAACTGAGTATTTTAAAGAGGCCTTGGGATCAGTAAAGTTGTCAGTCACTATCTGGGAAGCCTTTAAAGTGGTAGCTCGTGGCTCTATTAAGTCACTGATAACCGGATTCAAGAAAGAGTGAGATAGGGAGGCCGAAGCACTTAAAAACAGAACTGATTGAATTGAAGCAAGACATAACATTCCCTGGGGGCACAGAGGACACAATACAAAAACTAACCACAACTGCGGAGGACTTACAATGCCTAAAATTATAAATGGCCAAACATAACTGGCTGGCACCCAAACGTCCAAACGTGGTACATATGAAAGGAGAGACAAGACACGCCATCTATTGTATTGGTTTGCGACTTGAGACCAAGAGTCCAGAATGATCCCTGATATCCATGGGGATGGGGAAGGCACCTATGCAGCGTACACCTTCCCCAGCACCTTTGCGGAGTCCTATTCCATGTTATAAACACGTCGCACACCACCAGAGACGGCCTACCAGCCACTCCTCTTACTGTCTCTCAGAGAAAGAAACTTGATGCTCCATTTACGCTGGAGGAAATGGAAACTTGCATTTTCTCCCTGAACTCTGGCAAGACTCTGGGCCCAAATGGGTACCCAGCTGAATTTTTTTCAAGCATTATTCTTCTTTGTCGACCCTACATCTCCTTGCCTTGTTTGAGAAAGCAGCGAGGAGGAAATGCCTTCTGCTGCAGGACATAAGAGGAGCAACTACTGTATTCATTTTTTAAATCAGGAAGGACCCTCCAGATTGCGCCTTTTACTGCCCGATTTCATTAATCAATACAGAAAAAATAAATATATGCTAAAATTCTGGCCACGCATTAAATACAAGCCATCTACTACCCAGATCAGAATGGCTTTATGCCAAAAAGGTGGGAGCAGGCATTGCATTCGCCATCTACAATTGATATTGGACAAGACAGAGGAAATGCAAGAAACAATGGGTCTGCTGCTTGTCAACTTGAAAAAGTATTCGACTCAGTCCATCTACCATTCTCTACATGATGAACTTTGGCCCCGTTTCCTATAACTAGTCAGAACACTGTACAATCATTCTTGGGCAAGGTTCAGGGTGAATGTAGTGCTGTCATCCATGATTCCAACTACGAGGGGCATCAGGCAGCGCTGCCCCATGCCCCCCCTCCTGTTTGCACTAGTCTTTGAATCTCTGGATGGATGGATCTGCTATGATGCCCAGTTCTCCGGTATCTACTGGGGCACCCCACCCAAAGACCAAGTTTCGCTCTATGCGGACGACTTGCTGGTATACGTGCTGTAGATGGACAAATCCCTCCCTGTGTTATTAGATATCCAGCAAATCTATAGAGAAGCATCTGGTCTGCAAGTTAACCATGAGAAATCGATATATGTATCAATAGCCGGACCTAGGCCAGCCACTGATACAATCGGGCCCATCCTGCTAATATAAGGTCCCTTTAAATACTTGGGAACACGCTGCTCTACAAACAAGCATATATCCTGGGGCCTCAAAATTACTCCCCTGCTCTCAACTATGCGTAAGGAACTCGCGGTCTGAGACAAGTTCCCCATATCAATTATGGGCTAGGAAGCCTTATGTAAGATGGTGGCATTACCATGCTTTCTGTACATCCTCCAGACTTTCCCACACAATTTAATGACATCAATACATCCCTCTTTATGTTCCTATGACCCAGGACATGGCCACGGGTCTCGCTGGCCAAGTGTATATGGGCTCCTTATGACGGGGGACTCCAGACACGAGGTTATACCACTGGGCATCACACTTAATAGTTATCAATGACTGGATATTCGGAGATCAAGATGACCCAACATACCGCCTAGAGCATCCCTCCTTACAAACATTGGGGCTAGAGAAGATCCTATATGGATTGTCAGTCCCCAGGGGACTGCCAGAGCCCACCCGAATCCCACTGACTTGCTGGCACAGCACACTCAAATATATCACAAGATTATTGATAATGAGGCGGCCATGTGGCATGGGTCGTGGCTACCCTAGGTCTCTGGGCTACAGGGATTCACGGATTGGGATCTCATTGTCATCTCTAGCATAGTGGATGTATGGTCTAATACTCACAATAAATCATTTGAAGAATTGTCTCTAGAATTTCACTTACATAAGACCCATTCTTTCACTATTTACAGATCCAACACGCCCTGAGAAAAAAACACCCCACTCCTACAACAGGTACCTGAGCTTAATCCCCTGGAACCCAAGGTCGCAATGGTAACCTGAGGGGAGAAAGGGATTTCTTGCATGTATGGTTCACTGGTGGCCAATGCCCCTGATCCCCACACACAACTCAGGGCCCACTAGCTGCAAGACATAAGGCTCACTTTCAGATGAGGAAGGGCAGGAGCTAAAATGGCTGCTGGATGCCTCACCATTTCGGCCAATCTGTGATTAATACAATTTAAATACTTTCATCAAGTCTATCATGACCTCAATAAGTTTTGGCGCATAGTAGACAAATCAAAAATCCACTGCCTGAGATGGGACATGGAAGGCCTGGGCTTGTACCACATCATGAGGAGCAGCCCTTCCATAGCCTTATACTGGTCCAAGATCCATAATACTCTGAGTAAGTCTGTTGGCCACACATTGACCCTGAATACCAAGCATGCAATACTAGTCATTGAAGATTCTAGGGTGGAACGGTTAAGCCTCAGACACCTAATAGCCACTGTCCTTTTGATAGCAAAACAAGACATTGTAAACTGTTGGATGGCACCACACCCCCGAACAGCTACAAAGTAGAGAAGGGGAATGGACATGTGTGCTGTACCTGAGAACTCTGTTTATATATCCTGTGGATGTCCACAAAAGTATCATGCAATCTGGGATGCATGGCGGGATTGTGCTAAATGAACATGCCAAATTTAGCAGGGGGTCTTTTGTTTTTATTTAGAAATTGTTGGGTGTGCACTGTAATTATGTGTCTACTTCTAAGTGGATGCTTCTTATTGACCAGTTATGTTATACAATTGAATACAAAAAAATCTAATTTGAATACCCAAATGTACAAGCAAACTGACTATATTGATTTAAGAGCATTGCTTAGATAAAAAAGAAATTAGAATAAGAAAAAAAAAGATTGGATCCAAAAAATCTTTGTAGTTTCTGTACTTTAAGATCAGTAACTAATTTCCTTTTCTAAGAGCTGTATTTAGAGCAGTTAAAGTTTTCAGGCTCTGAATAAGTGTCAGACTTGCAGTCCCTCCGGACCCAGTGAGGAAATAGGAAAAGCAGCCAGGGAAAACAAAAACATGGTCTGCAGCTTCTTTGCCCAAGTTGGGCAAACTGTTACATGAAACCAACATCTTCCTCAATTTCACAGAAATTCAGCAGTTTATTTTAAATAAAATAGTTGTGATGCTATTATAAGATCAACAAGAGACACTAATTGCTGCAAATTATGTATTGCATCTTATCTTCTGAGTAGGCAAGGAAAATAGCATGCCAGCTCAATGCATGTTTTGTACTGTATTAAAATAGGACTTCGTGTGTAATTATACAAATAATAGTTTATGATTTGGTAAACCACCTCCATGATAGCTTAAGGTCTGGGAAATTTATGAAGCCTGTGGTGTCTCTCATCCTAGAACACTCTTGACAAGAAGTGGGCTAAGGGATTACCGACTTCTCAGTCCTTCTGAACATGTCTTCTGCTTTCAATATAGTCAACCATCTGATTTTGAAAAACCATTTAGCTAGTATTGGCATCAGAGGCATTGTTCTGTAAACTGATCGTTTATATCGGTCAAATCATTACATGCTCTTCCCAGTTGTCTTTGTGCCATATGCAACTACATGTGCAAGGATGGCGAGATCAGGGATAAATCTCCCACAGTAAGTGCCCATGGCTAAGAAGCTTCATGCTTCCGAGACCGTGGCTGGTCCAAGGGCCTGTTTGATTGCGTGCGACTTGCGGTGGTCCACCTGAATGCCTTCTTGATTGAATATGTATCCAAAGAATGTAATAAATGACTGGTGAAATAGGCACTTCTCTTTATGTAGTGTGATGTTTTGTTCCCACAGGTGCTTGATGGTTGCTCACGGGTGCTTGTGATGTTCAGTGGCTGTTGTGGCTGTTGCAGAGTGGATACGGATGCCTTCCTGCAAGTGTCTTTGGTCACTTATGACCTGGCCGCACAGCTCTGGAACCTGTCACCAGCCTATATGCAAAAGGATCTCATATCGTGAGAACATTATCAACAATATCCATTGTTTTATTATATTGACAATTCATTTGTGAACTCTGTCACTGTTGAATGTTCATTCTAAAAACGTTTACATTGGTGCATTATACAATGAACATGAAAACAAACCCTAAAAAGAATCAAGGGGCTTATTTAACAAATAAAACATTCTCCTGTTCTAAATGATTTGTTGGATTCCCAATGCATTTTGGGATCTCTATCCCTTCTTCAGGGGCCACTGTGGAAAATAAACAACAATGAAGAGGGAGGACATCTCACTAATCCATATGTTTTATGCTTAGTGACTAGACGAAGAAGAATTTTAGTCAAACAAACGTACATCAGTGATTAACCCCTTCCATGCGGCGCGAATTCCGCCGCGGTGCTGACCGTTTCTTGCGCGGGCGGGCTCATGACGGAACGGTTCCGTCATGAGCACAGCTCAACCGACGCTCATGACGGAACCGTTCCGTCATGAGCACCGAAGGGGTTAAAGACACTGCTCATGCTTCAAAGGAGAGATGTCATGTCTGACTGCAGATTCAAAATGAAAAACCCTTAAAAGAATTGTGGTGCTTGATCAAAATGATACCCATGCTTCAAAGAAAATACGTTATAGTTGCCATCACCCAAACAGAAAAACTTGTGTCAGTATATTCAAAGTTGAAAGAACGTAGAGAATGACTAAATAAATGTGCTATCAAGCAGCATTCTCCAAGCTGAACGAATCCCTTGTGACAGACAGCTTGTGTTTCACTGTGAAAAGTTAACCAAACAACTCACATCTATTTTGAATAAATTTCTCTCTGTGACAGTAGTTTATAGTTGTCTATGTCATTATTTACTGTTAATATATCTAAAATCAAAAACCTTAACTTGACAATGTATGTTTGTTTTCTAACTAATGAGTTGCTAATTTGGAGTTGGTATTTTTATTGTGAATCATGCTTTGGTGTTCCGTAATTTGTATTTGTATCTTGAGCTCACAGAGAGAGGGTTATTGGATCAAAAAATTCAACACAATTACCCCATCAGGCATGAAAGACAAAATAGATGTGAGTTGTTTTTTTATAGAAGTTTAACTCTGACATGAATTCATATGTGATAATAAGAATGTATTTGTTTGACAGACCAAGCAAACTGGTGTAACGTAATGACGTCCAAGGAGACTTCATGAAAGGCATTTTCATATTTCCATGTGATATTTTCCACCTTCTGTTGACTATCTACTTCTTTCTTCACATAACAACTCTCCATGGACTCTGGGTTCATTTGGTTCACTATACTTTGTGACTTAGCTACTACTCCCTTATACCTCTGATTACTCGAGTTATCATTGCAGAGATTGACTAACACCTGTTAGTGGCACTTATTTTTATAGTATTAGGAAGCGGGTACTAAAGTTGACTCTTGTTAAACAGGTCCAGGATGGCACCCGCTGGATTCACCGTTAGCCCGATCTTGATCAACCATTCCTATGATAATTTCTGATGAAGCAAGACCCCAAGTACATACAGTGATCGTTTTAGGCCTGGCTGATGATGGGTCAAGTCTCTCTCACGGCTTTCTCGTACGGGTTTTATTGCAGATGCATAGCAGAACAGTGGCATGAAAATGCACTGTAAGAAATCCTTGATAGTCGGCCGTTGAAGGGCAGGATAATTTATTCTCAGAACAATTAATCAGGTCATTGAACTTTTCTTGCTCTGCAGCTCTTACCATAACCATTGCCGAAGTGAACATCAGATGTTGTTCAACTACGTTTTCACATACAGAGCTAATACGCAGGTATGAGCACACAGGCATGATATTTTGACTTTAGCAGAAACACTTTTTTCTTTAATTGCAGTTGACGACCGGCTATACACATAAGGAAAGTGTATTTCTATATTTCGAAAGGAAGGTAGGTGACACACATTTTTTATTGTAGTGAGTATTCAGTCATTGTATAGGGAAGTCACTTTGGTTAACTTTTCACGGGGAAACACAAGCTATCACAAGGGGTTCATTCAGCTTGGAGAATGACGCATGATAGCACGTTCATTTAGTAATTCTCTACGTTGTTTTACTTTGGATATACTGACACAAGTTTTTCTGTGTTTGGGATGGCAACTATAACGTCTTTTCTTTGAAGCATGCTTATCATTTCGTATAAGCACCACAATTCTTTTAAGTGTTTTTCATTTTGCATCTGAAATCAGACACGACATCTCTCCTTTGAAGCATGGGCTGTATCTCTAGTCACTGATGTAGGTTTGTTTGACAAAAAATCTTTATCTAGTAACGTAGCAGAAAACATATGGATTTGTGAGATTTCTTCTGTCCTCATTGTTGTTTATTTTCCACAGTAGCGCCTGAAGAAGGGCTAGAGATCCCGAAATGCATTGGTCATCCAAAACATTATTGTAAGAGAATTTTGTATTTGTTATATAGGCCACTTGATTCCTTTTTTAGTTCTTTTTCATATTCATTGTATAATGTACCAATGTAAACTTTTTTAGAATGAACATTCAACAGTGACACACATCACAAATAAATTCTCAATAGAGTAAAACAATGAATATTGTTGATAAAGTTCTTGAAATATGAGATCATTTTGCATATACGTTAGTGATAGATTCCAGATCTGTGCGGCCAAGTCACAAGTGACCAGTGACACTTGCAGGAAGGCATACTATTTTTGTGTTGTAGACAGTCACACGTCCCTGACCAGCAGGCCAAACATTCAAACAGTTTAGCTAGTAATTTTGGATCACCATCTTCTAGTTATAGATTGAAAAACAGGTGTGCGCAATACACATATATTCATATTAGAATAGATAAGTATGTCATCACTGACATTCAGGACACCTGGCAGTCCGGACAAGGTTTCTCATATGGCATTCTGGAATACTTTAGAGGTTGAGGATATGCCTAAATTCAGACATTTGTACTGGCACTGCCCCAGGTGTGTGCTCAAGGTGGTAATATATCGGCTTTCTTCTGCTAGTAGCATTGAGGTCCAGCTTTGAGAACCATCGGGAGTCATTGACGCCGGCTATGATTTTGTTCATAGTGGGTGTTATGTGGCACACCCATTTGATGGTGCAGTTCGGGAGTTGCATGTCAATGCACAGGCATATCTTCCCTGGTTGCTTCAGTTTTCCGGCAATTACCATGGGGTAGACACACACGGGGTTGGCTCGGAGAGTTTTAATATAACACCGTGTTCCTCCTGCTTCTCGAGTTCTCGCTCCACTAGGGGTCGGAGATGGAGTAGAATGTGGCAGTGGCGGAGTGACAAAAAGGCAACTGACAGGTCAATGTGTAATTTCACTGGAGGGTATTGTAAACACCCGAGCCCTCTAAACAACTCTGGAAATTGATCCAGCAGGTCATTGACTTGGTGCGATCTCACACTGTTAGCAAAGGATACAGGCCAATATCTTCTACGGTATGGTTGCTAATTAGAGTGTTGGCTTTTTATTGATGATGCAGAACTTCGTCATGACCTCCTGGGTGTTGGAGTGCACTGGTATAGACATACGCGCACGGAGGGGTAAGGGCGATTGACTTCTGTATGCGTAGATCTTGGTATGTGATGGTAGTAGTTGGGGTTTCGGACGATGACAGTTGTATTATTGTACTCCCATCAAGTTGACTGACGTTCCAGTGTTGATGATAGCCTTTACTTCAGACCCAGCAACATGGACAACACACGTGGGTTGTGGCCGTAGGTGACATTTTCCCTCTTGAACAAGTTGAGGAACTTGTGGGACACCCCCGCGCCGCACGGCCACCAGCTGCTGCGTGTGCCCCTGTGCCTGCCTCTGCCCCAGCGCCGGCCTCGCTGCCGCCTTGAGCGCTCCCCTTGGTTTTGCCGATTTCTGTCGGAATTTTGTGCTTGTTTTTTTGGTTGCCGTAAGAGCGTTTGTCTACTGTTTTGCCTCTGTTTTTGACCTGCATTGTTGCCTGTACCCAGTGCCCCGTTTTTCTTCGTGTTTTTTCATTTGTGCCTGTCTCCTTCCTGTGTGCCCGCCTACCTCGCCGCCCTCCGCTCTCCCTCCCCGCTCCCGCTTCCCGCCACCGCCATCAGCCCCGCCCCTTTTCTCTTCTGTTCCCTCCCCGCTCCCGCCTCCCAGCTGCTCCGCCCACCCGCGCACTTGGCCTTTAAATGGCGACCGTGCGACGCAGGTGAGTGTGACCCACTTGTGGGACACCCCCGCGCCGCACGGCCACCAGCTGCTGCGTGTGCCCCTGTGCCTGCCTCTGCCCCAGCGCCGGCCTCGCTGCCGCCTTGAGCGCTCCCCTTGGTTTTGCCGATTTCTGTCGGAATTTTGTGCTTGTTTTTTTGGTTGCCGTAAGAGCGTTTGTCTACTGTTTTGCCTCTGTTTTTGACCTGCATTGTTGCCTGTACCCAGTGCCCCGTTTTTCTTCGTGTTTTTTCATTTGTGCCTGTCTCCTTCCTGTGTGCCCGCCTACCTCGCCGCCCTCCGCTCTCCCTCCCCGCTCCCGCTTCCCGCCACCGCCATCAGCCCCGCCCCTTTTCTCTTCTGTTCCCTCCCCGCTCCCGCCTCCCAGCTGCTCCGCCCACCCGCGCACTTGGCCTTTAAATGGCGACCGTGCGACGCAGGTGAGTGTGACCCACTTGTGGGACACCCCCGCGCCGCACGGCCACCAGCTGCTGCGTGTGCCCCTGTGCCTGCCTCTGCCCCAGCGCCGGCCTCGCTGCCGCCTTGAGCGCTCCCCTTGGTTTTGCCGATTTCTGTCGGAATTTTGTGCTTGTTTTTTTGGTTGCCGTAAGAGCGTTTGTCTACTGTTTTGCCTCTGTTTTTGACCTGCATTGTTGCCTGTACCCAGTGCCCCGTTTTTCTTCGTGTTTTTTCATTTGTGCCTGTCTCCTTCCTGTGTGCCCGCCTACCTCGCCGCCCTCCGCTCTCCCTCCCCGCTCCCGCTTCCCGCCACCGCCATCAGCCCCGCCCCTTTTCTCTTCTGTTCCCTCCCCGCTCCCGCCCCCCAGCTGCTCCGCCCACCCGCGCACTTCGCCTTTAAATGGCGACCGTGCGAACGCGCAGCGGTCACGCGCAGCGGGCGCGCCGATTGTGCGCCGAAGGCGCGCCAAAGGTAAGCCCGTCTGCGCCCGTCCGCGACCGGACCGCGACCAGCGCCAGGACCCCTGGCCCCCGAAGACCCCGACCGACCCGCCAGACGTACTCCGCCGCCACCCTCTTCGCTCTCAACACCGGCCGACTACCGGAATGCCATCAAGCCACTCCAAGACATACCCACGGACCTTTCAGCTGCCACGCCTGCAAATTCACCTGCATCCGGACCAGCCCCGCACCAGCACCCGCCAAGTCGAACACCAGCAGCACCCACCTCAAGTGCATCCTGCTCAACACCCGCTCCGTCCACAGACACGCCATCGAACTCTGGAACCTTCTAGACACCACAGCCCCTGACGTTGCCTTCCTCACGGAGACCTGGATGAACGCCTCTTCAGCTCCCGACATCGCCATCGCTATCCCAGAGGGCTACAAGATCGTCCGGAGGGACCGAAACGCCAACCAGATGGGAGGAGGCATCGCCATCATCCACAGGAACACCATCCGTGTCACGACCAGCACCGACAACACCCTGACCAGCGCCGAACACCTGCATTTCCAGATCCACACCAACCCGAACACCACCCTCAGAGGCACCCTGATCTACCGACCCCCTGGACCACGCACGCAATTCAGCGAGGACATCGCCGACTTCGTCAGCCCGCATGCCCTCCCCTCCGCTGACTACATCCTCCTCGGAGACCTCAACTTCCATCTGGAGAACAACAACGACCACAACACCAGCACCCTGCTCGACAACCTCGCCAACCTGGGACTCAAGCAACTGGTGTCCACCCCCACCCACCTCGCCGGACACACACTCGACGCCGTCTTCTCATCCAGCACAGACATCGACTTCAGCCACGCCACAGAGCTTCAATGGACGGACCACAGCTGCGTCCACTTCACCTTCAAGAGAACGACGACCCACCAACACCAGCAACACACCGCCCGCAGAAGCTGGAACAAGATCACAGCAGACCAGCTCGCCACCTCCCTGAGCCAACACCCTCCGGCCAGCTCAGCGAACCCCAGCCAGGCCGCCGATAACATCACGAAGTGGATCAGCAACTGCGCGGACGAACTCGCCCCACTGAGGACCCCGCCTAGCAGACCCGGCAGCAAGAAGGCCCCATGGTTCACCGACGAACTCAAGAGCTCCAAGAAGAACTGCCGAGCCCTCGAGAAAGTCTGGAAAAGGAATCCGACACCGGACAACAGGACCTCCTACAAACTTGCCACCCGGAAACACCACCAGCTGATCCGCGCCGCCAAGAGAACAGCATTCAAGGACCGGTTGGACAACAACGCACACAACAGCAAGGAACTCTTCAACATCGTGAAAGAGCTTTCCAACCCCAACGCAGGAAACAACGACATCACCCCATCGCAAGACCTCTGCAACTCCCTCGCCTCCTACTTCCACAACAAGATCACAGACATACACAGCAGCTTCAACAACCAGCCAACGCACACCACGACCGACCAGCCACCCCCCCCCACCACCACCCTCCACGCCTGGACCCCGATCAGCACCGAAGACACCATCCGCACGATGAACTCAATCCACTCCGGATCACCAACCGACCCCTGCCCTCACCACATCTTCAACAAGGCCGACGCTGTCATCGCACCCCACCTGCGAGACATCATCAACACTTCCTTCGACACCGCCATCTTCCCCGAGAGCTGGAAACACGCCGAACTCAGCGCTCTACTCAAGAAACCAACAGCGGACCCCACCGACCTCAAGAATTACCGCCCCATCTCGCTTCTCCCGTTTCCAGCCAAGGTCATCGAGAAGACCGTCAACAAGCAGATGGCCGCCTTCCTCGAGACGAACGGATCCCTCGACCCCTCACAGTCCGGCTTCCGAGCCAAACACAGCACCGAGACCGCCCTCATCGCCGCCACCGATGACATCCGAGCCCTGATGGACAATGGAGAAACAGCGGCCCTCATCCTCCTAGACCTCTCCGCGGCATTCGACACGGTCTGCCACCGCACCCTGGTACGGCGCCTCAGCAACATCGGAATCCAGGACAAGGCGCTGGAATGGATCATCTCCTTCCTCGACGGAAGAACACAGCGAGTCCGCCTACCACCGTACAAGTCAGAGGCCTCCGAAGTCATCTGCGGCGTCCCCCAAGGATCATCCCTGAGCCCCACCCTCTTCAACGTCTACATGAGCCCCCTCGCGGCCATCGTACGCAAACACCACCTCAGCATCATCTCCTACGCCGACGACACCCAGCTGATCCTCTCCCTGACCAACAACCCCGCCGCCGCCAGAGCCAACCTACACGAAGGGATGAAAGAGGTAGCCGAGTGGATGACGACCAGCCGCCTGAAACTGAACTCGGACAAGACGGAGGTCCTCATCCTGGGCTCCTCTCCCTCCGCCTGGGACGACTCCTGGTGGCCTCCCGCCCTGGGCACCGCACCCAAACCGACAGACCATGCACGAAACCTGGGCTTCATCTTGGACTCCTCCCTCTCCATGACCAGGCAAGTCAGCAGCGTCTCCTCGGCGTGCTTCAACATCCTACGCATGCTACGGAAGATCTTCTGGTGGATCCCCACTGAGACCAGGAAGACCGTCACCCAGGCCCTCGTCACCAGCCGACTGGACTACGGCAACGCCCTCTACGCCGGGACCACCGCCAAGCTCCAGAAGAGACTCCAGCGGATCCAAAACGCCTCAGCCAGACTCATCCTCGACATCCCACGATCCAGCCACATCTCCGGACATCTGAGAGACCTTCACTGGCTCCCCATCAACAAGAGAATCACCTTCCGCCTCCTCACCCACGCACACAAAGCCCTACACGACCAAGGCCCGAGCTACCTCAACAGCCGAGTCAACTTCTACGCTCCCAAACGCCACCTCCGATCAGCCAACCACGCCCTCGCCGCCGTCCCCCGCATCCGAAGAGCGACTACAGGAGGAAGGTCCTTCTCCTACCTGGCCGCCAAGACCTGGAACTGCCTCCCGTCCGACCTGCGCCTGACCCAAGACCACCTCTCCTTCAGGAAGAAGCTGAAGACCTGGCTGTTCGAGCAGTAGCGGCACCCCCCCCCCCCCCCCCAGCGCCTTGAGACCCTATGGGTATGTAGCGCGCTTTATAAGTGTCACTGATTGATTGATTGATTGAACGTCTCCTCCTCACCTTCGTTGGGAGACTTATCTTCCAGGTGGCAATTTGGTCTTGACAGAGTGTTAGACCTGTCAGCCCTTTGGGTGGTCCCTCCTCATCATTATTTATTTTGTCCCACTTTTGCCTCAAACCCTGTTTGAATTTTTCCTTTTTGGGAACCACCAGACTTTTTCGTGTTGCTGCAGATTCAGGGAGCCATTTTAGCTACCCCTGAAACTTCTGTCTGAGGGCCTGGAGCACAAAATGGTGGCCACCTGTGACATCACCAGCATCCACTGGAACCTACTAGCACCTTCCAGAACATTCCAGAACCCTGTGACAGTTGGAGGCGGTTTAGAATGTTGGGAAGCAAAGACAGAGAGTTGGCAGTTGGAGCTGGCAGTTGGCACCTGACTGGTGAAGGGTGAGCAGCACAAACTTGAAGGAGGAAGGAGTGAAGCAGCAGGGGTGGAAACTTGTGCCTGGAGTGGGGTCCATAAACCCACCCTTGATACTAGTCCCTACTGACGGAGCCCAGCCTAGAGCCCTGTGTGGGAAGAAGTCAGTAAAACCATCCTGAGGACCTGGACAGCAGGAACAGGCCTTAGAAACAAGAAAACAGCAAGATCCTGACCTGGAAGCTGGTTTCCCTGAAGTCCGACGTCGAGTAGCCTAAGACCTGGAGCCCGAGGTGGAGAAGCGGCGCTGACTGGAAAAGCAGACGTCGTACCCGGAGCCGCCAGAGGTCGAGAGAGGGCGCCGTCAGAGGTCGTGAGGAATACCAGAGGTCGAGGAGGAAGTCACCCGAGGTCGAGTGAGCGGCGTCATCGGAGGAGTGAAGTCCGCCCTCCGGAGTCGTCGGGGACCGAGGTGAAGTGTAACGGAGGTCGGGAGTGAGGATCGCACTCCGGAGTCGCCGGAACCTGTAAGAATCGTGCCGGAGGTCGGGAGTGGAGGTCGCACTCCGGAGTCGCCGGAAACCTGAGGAGAGGAGCACCGGAGGTCGGGAGTGAGGATCGCACTCCGGAGCCGCCGGAAGTCGACATCGAGGCAAGGCCGGCCGACGTCATCGTATCCGAGATCGCCATCGGACCGGAGCCGCCCGAAGTCGACATCGAGTAAAGACTGCCCGACGCCATCGAATCGGAGGTCGAGATCGAACCGAGGCGGCCGACATCGAGACCGGAGCCGCCTGCCGGCGTCGTCAAAGAACTGACATTGTGCCGAGGCCGCCGACATCGAACCGGAACCGCCTCACGGCATCGACACGACTCCAGCGGCGTCGGAGCATCAGAAAAAGGGCAGTAAGTGGAGTAGAGGGCGCCTAAGGCCCTGTGGAGACCTGAGACACTGCTCTAAGGTGCCAGGGGTGAACTGGGACTAATCTAGAGAGGTTGTGTGGAGAGAGAGAGCCAGGTCTCTGGTATTTTCCCCCTTTATCTACCTCAGTTTAGGCCTCAGCCTTGTCCAAGCCAGGGAGTAGACACCCTCAAGCCTTCCACATCCCCTCAAGCTGTGCCTGGGCCAAATCAGCCCTTAGGAATCAAAAGTGATCTGATTCCATGAGTGTCACTGTCAGCTTTTAAGTATTTATTAGGGGCACTGTATTTATTGTATTTAACCTATTTATTGTTCCACTGTATTTATTGGTCCACAGTATTTATTGATGCACAATATTTATTGGTTACAGTATTTATTGCCTCAGAATATTTAATTGCCTGTCTGTATTGCACTTGTATTTATGCCTTCAGTATTTATGATCACCCCTATTTATTGAATCATTAAGCCAGTATTTAATTGACCTGCACTTTCAAAAAGTTTGTATATTGTGATTGTTATTTATTTTATCCAATCAGCAACTAAGAGAAAAAGAAGATAAAGAAAGATATTTTTCATAATTTTTACGGTGTAGAGTCGTTTTTGGAACGGATGCACGCATGGTTATTGTATGGGTATGTCGTATGCTTAGCACGGTGCCTGATTCCTGACCACTCGAGCCAAGCTACCACAGTGTGTCTGGGAAAATCCCATTAACTGTGGGTAGTCCATAGGCCTACACCGGGAGTTTTCTCAAGAGCGGCCTTCCTAATTGTGGGTTTTTGTTTTTTCCAAATTTACTCTGGTGGTGGGAGGAGGTATTATTAAAGGTACCCCCCTGCATAGTTACTGCACAAAACCTGTCCTCTAACCTGAGTGGGCGAGATGGAATTTGTACTAGAAAATCTAGAAACGTACACTGTGGCCCAACTCAGGGAGTTTTGCCAGCGGGAGGGGGTGTACTGTCCCCCAGGAGCAAAGAAGGGTGCACTCCAAACCAGCTTAAGGGCTTGGGGGGAGGCACGCCGAGAAAGCAAGGCTGAGGAGGAGGACAGGGATAGAGAGCCTGACACCGAGGGGGCTGAGATGTACCAACCTGAGGTGGGGAACCTGTCAGCAGGGCCCAGAACCATTTCTAGGAAGGGCAGCAGTGCCTCTAGCGGTGGCTTGTCTGAAGTGGAGCTAACAGACCGGAGGGAGAAAAGACAGCTCACATGGGACTTAGCAAGGCTGGAAAAAGAGAAGGAGGAGCAGAGGATGGCCCATGAATTACGACTGAAAGAAATAGATCTTCAGATCTTGAGAATCGGGGCACAACCTGTTCCTAATGGTGGCAGCCAGACCCAAGAGATCACCAGGGAATCTAAACCATACCTGCCAAAGGACATAGTAGCTAGCTATGGTGTGGGCGACGATATCGCCAAGTGGCTAGCGGCCTATGAGGTCTCACTGAGGGCCCATGGGGTTCCAGAGAAGTACTGGGGAGGGGGATTGTACAAGTACATGCCTCCAGCTGGTAGGGATGCTTTATTGGCCCTCGAAGAGGATGAGCAGACCCACTACCCCACCATGAAACTGGCGCTCATCAGAAAGTTTGGACTAACACCTGAAAAGTACAGACAGAAGTTCAGGGGTAGTCACAAACTGGGCACGCAGAATTGGGTGGACTTCCTGGACTATGCCAAGAAGGCAATGGAAGGTTGGATTCAGGGCAGTGAAGTGAGGAACTACGAGGGGCTGTTTGACCTAGTACTGAAGGAACACCTGCTCGAGAAATGTTTCCCTGAACTGCGGCAACACCTGGTGGATAGCAAGCTGACCAGTCCCCGGAAGCTTGCTGAGGAGGCGGACATTTGGGCTAGTACCCGGGTGTCCACAAGGGGGACTGGAGGGGATACTCAAAAGGCCGGACAGGGCGCCCCCCAGAAGAAAGAGGGAGGGGAAAAGAAAAAGGAGTTCTCCAAAGGCCCCCAAAATAACTTCCAAGGGAAGGGAACAGGATTCACCCCTAGGGCTAACCCACCCAGAAACCCTAATCCTGGCCAGAGTCAGCAGCCAAGGGTTGTCCATTGCTATGAGTGCGGTGGCGTTGGACACTATAAAGGAGATCCGAAGTGCTTGAAACGACCACCCCCTCCCATTGGAGGAAAGACCCCCGGAGTAGCTAGTGTAGTGCTCGGGGAGGAGATGCCCTTAACTAAGGGAAGGGAGTGGGCGGGTGTCACTTTAGTGTCCCTGGGAGAACGGGAGATGGTTCCTAAGATCCAGGTGCCCGCAAATACCGCAAAGTATGGGCAGTGGGTCACCATCAACGGCCAAAGAGGGGAGGCTCTGAGAGACACAGGAGCCTGTATGACTATGGTGCGTAGCCAACTGGTGTCTCCAGAGCAGGTAATTCCCGATGTACTCCACCCAGCCGCGATGGCTGACGGCAGAACAGGCCACTATCCAGTGGCCGAGGTTCCCTTTGAATGGGGGGGGATTGCAGGTTCACTTCGAGTTGCCGTAAGCCCTGCCGTGCCAGTCGATTGTCTGCTGGGGAATGACATGGAGCACAACGCCTGGAAGGAGGTGGAATACCGGACTCACACCGAGATGCTGGGTACACCTGACTGGGCCTGTGTTAGCACAAGGTCCGCGACTACCCGAAGAGGGAGTTCATTTCGGCTGGAGCCTGGAACAAAGGCCCAGCCAGCTGCCAGTCAAGGGAAGAACCGAGGACAGGAGGAGCCTGCCTCGGCGTCCCCACCCCGTAGGACGGATAGGCCACCGGAGGTGGTGGACCAGGAGTCTGCGGTGGGGGGCGTTACCAACCTGGAGGACCTACCCATCCCGGCCGGGTGGCACGTGGAGGGAGGCCCGTCCAGGGAGGAATTCTGCCAGGGCCAGAGGGAGTGCCCTACCCTTGAGGGGCCAAGGCGTCAGGCCGAAGCCCAGGCAGCAGGGAACGTTGAAGGGAACTACAGTGTATACTGGGAGGATGGCCTCCTCTACAGTGAACCCAAGGCACCCCTACATGGATCGTCACGAGCCTTGGTAGTTCCTCAACGTTATCGAGCCTGCCTTCTGGAGTTGGCTCACGAGATACCATTGGCAGGACACCTGGGGCAAGACAAGACCTTCGCCCGTCTTGTCCCACACTTTTATTGGCCTCAGATGAAAGTGTCGTCCGATACCTACTGCCGGACATGTGTGTCTTGCCAAGCCAGTGGGAAAACAGGGGTGAAGCTGAAAGCTCCCCTGGAACCACTTCCTGTCGTTAGCACCCCCTTTGAAAGGGTGGGCATCGACATTGTGGGTCCATTAGATCCGCCGACTACAGCTGGTCACAGGTTTATCCTGGTCCTGGTGGATCATGCCACACGGTACCCAGAGGCAATACCTCTGAGGACCGTAACGGCACCTGTTGTGGCTAGGGCCCTGATGGGAATCTTTACCCGAGTGGGTTTTCCCAAGAAAGTTGTGTCCGACAGGGGGACCAACTTCATGTCAGCGTACATGCGGGCGATGTGGAAGGAGTGTGGAGTGACATACCGGTTCACCACTCCTTACCACCCCCAGACCAATGGTCTGGTGGAGAGGTTTAACAAAACCTTGAAGGGCATGATCAGAAGTCTGCCTGAAAGCCTGCGGAGGAAATGGGACGTCCTCCTACCCTGTTTACTTTTTTCCTACAGGGAAGTGCCACAGAAGGGAGTGGGCTTCAGCCCCTTCGAGCTTCTGTATGGGCACCCTGTACGTGGACCTCTCAACCTGGTGAGAGACGGATGGGAAAGAACTCCCAGAAAGCTTCCCCAGGATGTGGTGAGCTACATGCTGGCCTTCCGGAGCCAAATGGCTAAGTTGTGGAAGCAAGCTTCTGACAACTTGGAAGCCAGCCAAGCAGTGATGAAGGCGTGGTATGACCACAACGCTCACCCGGTGGAGTTGGAGCCTGGCCAGAAGGTGTGGGTGATCGAACCGGGAGAGCTTAGTGCCCTCCAGGATCGCTGGTCAGGACCCTTTGAGGTGTTGGAGAAGAAGGGTAAGGCTACCTACTTGGTGGACCTGAAGACCCCTCGTCAGCCCCTGCGGGTGCTGCATGCCAACCGCCTCAAACCCCACCACGAGAGGCCCGAAGTCATCTTGATGATGGTGACTGACGGAGCAGAGGACGTGGAAAGCGAGCCTCTCCCTGATCTGTTTGCGTCTCAAGAGAAGGATGGGTCGGTGGAGGGAGTGATTCTCTCCCCATCTCTAACTCCTGAACAGCAGGAGGACTGTCGCCAGGTCCTGGGGCAGTACTCCTCGTTGTTCTCCCTTGTCCCGGGTAGGACTCACCTGTGCGTCCATGACGTGGACACAGGAGACAGCCCACCTGTGAAGTCCAAGATCTACCGGATGTCAGACAAGGTGAAGGCCAGCATTCATAGTGAAGTCACTAAGATGCTGGAGCTAGGAGTGATCGAACCTTCTAGCAGCCCCTGGTCCAGTCCGGTGGTGTTAGTACCAAAAGCTGCACCACCGGGTGCCCAACCAGAACTGAGGTTCTGTGTGGACTATCGGGGACTGAATTCAGTGACCAAAACTGATGCTCATCCGATCCCTAGGGCGGATGAATTGATTGACCGGCTGGGAGCTGCCCAATATCTAAGTACCTTTGACCTTACTTCAGGGTACTGGCAGATCTCTTTGACTGATGGAGCAAGGGAAAGGTCATCCTTCTCCACGCCCAATGGCCACTACCAGTTCTGTGTGATGCCCTTTGGGCTCAAGAACGCACCTGCCACGTTTCACCGCCTGGTAAACCAGATCCTCACCGGAATGGAGAGTTTCTCTGCTGCTTATCTGGATGACATAGCCGTCTTCAGTAACAGCTGGGAGGATCACTTGCGTCACCTGCAAGCTGTTCTCCAGGCCCTGAGACAAGCTGGATTGACGATCAAGGCCAGCAAGTGCCAGATCGGGCAGGGGTCGGTAGTGTACCTTGGACACTTGGTGGGTAGGGGAGCGGTGCAACCCCTCCAGGCGAAGATCGAGGCCATCATGGCCTGGGAACCCCCCAAGACACAGACTGAGGTCCGAGCATTTTTGGGCCTCACGGGATACTACCGCCGCTTCGTGAAGGGGTACGGTACCATCGTAGCCCCCCTCACGGAGCTCACGTCCAAGAAACAACCTCGACGGGTAGTCTGGACGGAGGCTTGTCAGCAAGCCTTTGAGAGATTGAAGAAAGCCACGTGCGAGGCCCCGGTCTTAAGGGCCCCAGACTTTTCCAAGGAGTTCATTGTCCAGACAGATGCATCAGAACATGGCATTGGGGCAGTGTTATCGCAACTCAACGAAGAGGGTCTGGATCAACCCGTGGTCTTCCTATCCCGGAGACTACTTCCCAGGGAACAGAAGTGGAGTGCAATAGAGCGTGAAGCCTTTGCAGTGGTATGGGCTCTGAAGAAGTTGCGGCCATACCTGTTTGGCTCGCACTTCCTAGTTCAGACCGACCACAGACCCCTTCGTTGGCTGATGCAAATGAAGGGGGAGAATCCCAAGTTGTTGAGGTGGTCTATTTCCCTACAGGGAATGGACTTTCAGGTGGAACATCGGCCTGGAGTGGACCACGCCAATGCAGACGGTCTCTCAAGGTATTTCCGCCTTAGTGATGAGAACTCCCAAGGGGTTGGGTAGCTCTCCCCACTTTCAGCTGGGGGGACGCGTGTTAGACCTGTCAGCCCTTTGGGTGGTCCCTCCTCATCATTATTTATTTTGTCCCACTTTTGCCTCAAACCCTGTTTGAATTTTTCCTTTTTGGGAACCACCAGACTTTTTCGTGTTGCTGCAGATTCAGGGAGCCATTTTAGCTACCCCTGAAACTTCTGTCTGAGGGCCTGGAGCACAAAATGGTGGCCACCTGTGACATCACCAGCATCCACTGGAACCTACTAGCACCTTCCAGAACATTCCAGAACCCTGTGACAGTTGGAGGCGGTTTAGAATGTTGGGAAGCAAAGACAGAGAGTTGGCAGTTGGAGCTGGCAGTTGGCACCTGACTGGTGAAGGGTGAGCAGCACAAACTTGAAGGAGGAAGGAGTGAAGCAGCAGGGGTGGAAACTTGTGCCTGGAGTGGGGTCCATAAACCCACCCTTGATACTAGTCCCTACTGACGGAGCCCAGCCTAGAGCCCTGTGTGGGAAGAAGTCAGTAAAACCATCCTGAGGACCTGGACAGCAGGAACAGGCCTTAGAAACAAGAAAACAGCAAGATCCTGACCTGGAAGCTGGTTTCCCTGAAGTCCGACGTCGAGTAGCCTAAGACCTGGAGCCCGAGGTGGAGAAGCGGCGCTGACTGGAAAAGCAGACGTCGTACCCGGAGCCGCCAGAGGTCGAGAGAGGGCGCCGTCAGAGGTCGTGAGGAATACCAGAGGTCGAGGAGGAAGTCACCCGAGGTCGAGTGAGCGGCGTCATCGGAGGAGTGAAGTCCGCCCTCCGGAGTCGTCGGGGACCGAGGTGAAGTGTAACGGAGGTCGGGAGTGAGGATCGCACTCCGGAGTCGCCGGAACCTGTAAGAATCGTGCCGGAGGTCGGGAGTGGAGGTCGCACTCCGGAGTCGCCGGAAACCTGAGGAGAGGAGCACCGGAGGTCGGGAGTGAGGATCGCACTCCGGAGCCGCCGGAAGTCGACATCGAGGCAAGGCCGGCCGACGTCATCGTATCCGAGATCGCCATCGGACCGGAGCCGCCCGAAGTCGACATCGAGTAAAGACTGCCCGACGCCATCGAATCGGAGGTCGAGATCGAACCGAGGCCGCCGACATCGAGACCGGAGCCGCCTGCCGGCGTCGTCAAAGAACTGACATTGTGCCGAGGCCGCCGACATCGAACCGGAACCGCCTCACGGCATCGACACGACTCCAGCGGCGTCGGAGCATCAGAAAAAGGGCAGTAAGTGGAGTAGAGGGCGCCTAAGGCCCTGTGGAGACCTGAGAGACTGCTCTAAGGTGCCAGGGGTGAACTGGGACTAATCTAGAGAGGTTGTGTGGAGAGAGAGAGCCAGGTCTCTGGTATTTTCCCCCTTTATCTACCTCAGTTTAGGCCTCAGCCTTGTCCAAGCCAGGGAGTAGACACCCTCAAGCCTTCCACATCCCCACAAGCTGTGCCTGGGCCAAATCAGCCCTTAGGAATCAAAAGTGATCTGATTCCATGAGTGTCACTGTCAGCTTTTAAGTATTTATTAGGGGCACTGTATTTATTGTATTTAACCTATTTATTGTTCCACTGTATTTATTGGTCCACAGTATTTATTGATGCACAATATTTATTGGTTACAGTATTTATTGCCTCAGAATATTTAATTGCCTGTCTGTATTGCACTTGTATTTATGCCTTCAGTATTTATGATCACCCCTATTTATTGAATCATTAAGCCAGTATTTAATTGACCTGCACTTTCAAAAAGTTTGTATATTGTGATTGTTATTTATTTTATCCAATCAGCAACTAAGAGAAAAAGAAGATAAAGAAAGATATTTTTCATAATTTTTACGGTGTAGAGTCGTTTTTGGAACGGATGCACGCATGGTTATTGTATGGGTATGTCGTATGCTTAGCACGGTGCCTGATTCCTGACCACTCGAGCCAAGCTACCACAGTGTGTCCGGAAGACCACCACCACCCCTTCTAGTGTGGGAGTGGTTTTCCAACACAGAGGTTTTCTGTCATCTTGGTGTACCAGGCTCATTAGGGATAGCTGGTGCACTACTTTTACTGACTGCCTGTTGTCCTTGGCACCTTTATTCCGGATCTTCTTCCGGCAAACCAACGCAAAGTGGTTGCTGATTCCACAGTTGGAGCATGTGCAACCTTGTGCAGGGTGCTCACTGATGGGATGTTCTTTCCGCCTGCACTATCCACACTCTGGCAGCGGGGAATCTCCATGTTTTGGAGGCATCATTCTTGTGTTTGGATGGCGTCAGTCCGTTTGACTTGGAAGTTTGTGGATTTCTCAAGTGTTTGTGTGATTGCCAGGTCCATCTTATTGGCTCGAGCTGCGGACAAATCGTGAGAGCTTCCTAATATCACTATATTGTCTAGACTAATGTTTGATTGCCTCAGTATTAGTCTGTGTAGTGTCTTGTTGCTGCTCCCTTGAATTAGCTGTGCACGGATTTCCGTGAGCTGGTCATCCTCGGTGTAGAGACTTGCTGACTCGAGCAGCCTGGTGTGGAATACCGATTGACGGGCTTGGCATAGTTTAAACCTTTCTAAATCCGGATTCGTTGTGGATCAAAATGGTCGTTGAGTGCCCTCATGGCTGCGTCATTGTCTGTGGCTGGACCTATATTTGGCAAGTGTTAGAACAATTTGTAAGGTTCCTCTCCTGCTTAGTGGAGGAGCAGGCATCTCTTGTTGGCACCATCAGTTTCCTGCATCACAATGAAATAGTTGTCAAGCCGCCCAATCCATGTCTTCCATCGGGGCGACAGGGTTGCCAGGTCTGCAAGCTCACTGAATGGTGGTAGTACCCCAGTGAGCGCATGTTGTGTAGGGGCTTATCTCGGGGGTTGAGCTGCATTGGCCTCCTCTGCCATGTGGGCTTGTTTTTGGGATTTGGTGTGTGGTGAGCAGGTAAGTCTTTTGTGTATTGGGATGTTGGGCACCCCTCCTTTTGCTTGGTGGTAGCGTTTTCTGGCCTGCGTTCTACGTCTGAGCTATGGGTGCTACCTTAGGTTCTGGTTTAGCTTTAAATTAGATTTTTCCTATTGAGTGCATGGGCCAATGCTTGTTTGTGGGATATACTGCTTGAGGGAGCCAATGCTTGATGGCTGGTTTACTGATTTTTCCTCCTGGTGTAAGGTGGACTCGCAAGAGTAAACCAGGAACACTGTTGTATACACTGGCCTCAGTGTAGCTACGAGCCAGCTAAGTGGAGCGCATCTTCTGCTGAGCGGCAGGCGAGGCTTGCTGTGAGCTGCTACTCACTTGGTTGTTACTGGTGGGGCAAGACCTCTCTTGTGCGATCCTCTTGGGCAGTCCACTGCTTCTGTGCCCGCGGGTGGCGCCAGTGCTTGTCACGCTCTCTGCTTGGTGGAGAGGGCAAAATAGAGGTATGTTGATGTCAGGGGCGGCCCTCCGAAATTCTGCACTGGCTATGGGCATGGCCTGCCTACCATGACTCCTCTCGTAGACAGGGTGAGATTTGCATGAGTCGTAGGTGTTAGGTCTTCACCACTGCCCGTCGTCTCTAGGGTCTTCCGCCCACTGTGTGACAGTTTCAGAGTGCACTGGGGTGCATCCACCTTCGTAGCCAGTGTTGCAGGCCCCTTCTTGGTGTGCGTACCTCCAATATAGGCCGCACACACCTAACCTCCAGTGACAGACACACCACTCAGATATGCAGTTATGAGAGTGAGACCACAAGCGGTCTACCAACTTTTATTTTAAACCCTCAAGCCACGCCTGGCTAGAGGATGTGGTGGGTGTACATCCGGGTGCGTTACCATAAGCAGGACCTCTATCCTGCAACACTAATGAAATGAACTCAATTTCTCATAACCTCCCTGGCCCAGAACTCAGTAGCCTGATACACCGCTTACACAGAGACCATGGGCGGTTTCATGAAGGACCACGTTTGCTCAGGACCCAGTTTTGTGTCTATTTTTATGCAACTGCATTCTCTAAACTGTGTGCATTTAACTCAGATTATGCCAAATTAGTACAACCGCTGCAGACAGCACAGGTCGGAAACCATAAGCAGTGAAAACTCAGAGAAATAACAAGTTGAATGTATGGACTTCAGAAAGTGCAATCACATAAAAACAGGTTCCCACCATGAATGCAGGCCTTTAAGATATGACCGATGCCAGCCATGCTCTGTGCTCACTTTAATGGCTACTTTTTCGCAAGCTCTGGCAAGTTTAACATCCTTTTTGCGGCAAGTTACAGGAAGGGACTCCATTCTTGATAAACAAAGTGACTCACGGCATCCCCTTTAAGATTTGTAAGATTATCTGTAACTAGCTGTTCTTCTAAGAATTCCATGAGGCAATATCTTTAGGCAGATCCTTCCTAATATCTTGTCTATGGGACTCTAACTTTTGGTTCCTTAAGCTATTTTGACTATAACTCATTATGTAGCACCTATGTCTCCTCTATGCACTGTATATAAACGGTGATCTTATTAGGCAATTTAATGGTGCTCAGTTTACTGACTTTACAAAGAAAGAAGTCTGAGTTGGATTTGCCAGGAGTCTGCCTGTCTAGGACAGCTGTGAGCATTTAACTTAATATGCAATCTTGCCTTGTTGACAAATCAGCTTGTACAAAAGCCATATGAGGATGGATTGTGGCTAGTAATCCTTTAAAACATGACTTCTCCATTTATGTCATAGCTCAGTGAAAAACAGTGAGTAAACCATTGCTCTTTAAATTATCAGTAACATCTCAATTATTTATTTTGCACGCCAACCATTGCTTCATAATTATAGGTGTTGAGTTTACCCCATGCGACACTAAATTATGAGGGATTGTTTACTGATTATACACCAAGAAAATACCGGTTGGCGGCACATTCTGTGTCATTGTTATCTCATTATTTTTAATTTAGATTTGCATTTATACATAAGGGACATCAGTGTTCCATAACACCCTATTGAAATTTTTTGAGAGTTTAGTGAGCCAGAAATAATTATTTTATCTTGTACTAAACAACAGGAACACCATTTAATGTTATTAACACTGCCCTTGCTACCTCCAAGAGTAAAAGAGTTTGTATGAGACATGCTGTGTTGCCATCAGTGAAAAACAGTACTGCGGCAACAAATGGTGGACAGAATGCTGAATGAACCAAATATTCAATCCCAGTCAAAGATCTGGGTTGAATTCATCATTCTTTTCCTCACTACGTCACCCCAGTTTGGACCCAACCATATGCAAGTCAGTCTTGACCCTGTTCCTCACGGGAACAGTCCAGCCAGAACTGCCAAGCCGGGTCCTCCTGGACTGGAAACAAGCATCCTGGGACTGGCTTCAGGGTATTACCCCTCATCAGTCAGGCTAGCTTGAATTTAGTGGCACAGCAAGCAAGGAACCCACGTCTGGGCATACCCGTCCTCCCACTTAGAGCGAAAAGTGCTGCGGCAACAAATGATGGCCGGAATGCTGAATGAATCAAACATTCATCCCCAGTCAATGCTCTGGGTTAAATCCATCGTTCTTTTGCTCACTACACCACCCCAGTTTGGAACCAGCCATATGCCAATCAGTCTTGACCCTGTTCCTCATAGGAACAGTCCAGCCAGAACTGCCAAGCTGGTTCCTCCCTGGACTGGAAACAAGCATCCTGGGACCAGTTTCGGGGTATCACCTCTCATCAGCCAGGCTATCTGAAAGTCAGCGGCACAGCGAGCAAGGGACCCTTGTCTGGGCATACCCATCCCAGTTAGGGCGAAAAGTGCTGCGGCAACAAATGATGGATAGAATGCTGAATGAATCAAACATTCGCCCCAGTCAAGGATATGGGTTAAATCTATCATTCTTTTGCTCACTACGCCACCCCCGTTTGGACCCAGCCATATGCAAATTAGTCTTGACCCTGTTCCTCATGGGAACAGTCCATCCCGAACTGCTGGGCCCTTTCTGGACTGGAAGCAAGCATCCTGAGACCGGTTTCGGGGTATCCCTCCTCATCAGCCAGGCAAGCTTGAATTCAATGGCACAAAAAGCAAAAAACAATGGATTTAGGCCCAGATCTCTGTAATGGGGTAAATGTTTGACATCTTTCGGCATTCTGTTCATCAATTCTCTTTGCATTTCTCACCCCGAGTGGTACAGGTATGCCCAGACGTGGATCGCATGATCTCCGTGCCACTGGAATCAAGCTAGCCTGGTTGATGATGGGCATTGGCGTAATGAAAGTTGAGGGGGGCCCCCTGCAAGGTACACGGAGGGGCCCCCGCTCCAGATTTAATCCAGAGCTCTCAGGCCTGACTACTGTGCTGAGGGGTCCCCCTGCAGCTCGGGGGCATCCCCACACTGTGGGGGCTTTGAGGGCCTGTGTTACGCCCCGATGAAGGGTGATACCCCAAAACCAGCCCCAGGATGCTTGTTTCCGGTCCAGAAAGGACCTGACCTGTCAGTTCGGGCTGGACTGTTCCCATGGGAAGCAGGGTCAAGACTGATTTGCATTTAGTTGGGTTTAAACTGTAAAGGAATGGGGAGCAAAACATCTATGGATTTAGGCCCAGATCTCTGTACTGGGGTGAATGTGTGACATCATTCAGCATTCTGTCCAGCAATTGTTCTTTGTGCATCCGCGAAAAACAAGCCTAAATGTGCACACTACATGCGATGAAAAGTATACCTCTTTTGTTCTTTGTATTCCAGGTATGTTTAAGAACATCACTTCCAGTCTTGGTTTTACCCTGTGCCAACCCATAGTCTTCTCTTTACATAAGAAATCTGTGCCTTGCAGATCAACATTATATAATACAAGAGTTGTGCTAGAGGCAATGTAGGAGTCAAGACATCAGACATTCTAAAGAAAAGTACAGTGTTTGGGATCTGTACTTTAAATGTTCTTTTGAAATGGTAGAAATATGATTTTGGACAAATAATAAGGCAACATTTTCAGACCACAGAAGCAATCATTTTTCAACTAAATTTATTATGTCATGATTGTTTCGTTCTGCAGACAAAATCCATTGCCCAGTCCATCAATAGCGCACACTAGTGCTGTCTTGACATAGCTGCCAACTTATTAGTACCAGAATGTTATCTAAATACAGCTATCAGCAACTGAAGTTGACTGGTTGATCTTCACAGCGTGTTTGCCATGTTGCTGCACTATGCATGCTGTGTTTCTTACAGATAGCCTTTAGCTGTCGTTTTTTTGAAGACCTATTGTGTACAATTAACAATTCTTAGAGGGGTTGTTGGGTCAGCCAATGGATTATTAATGGTTGACTTTCTTGTCAATCGTGATCTTATTGCTTGCTTCTTATTCAGTGACTTTCTTTCGTCTTCCTCATCTTGTGTTTCTACCTCCCTTAGAGCAGAGCTTCTTTACCATCCTTTTGACTGTGTGACTAATATTCTACCATGTTCCCACATCATGGAATTACTTTTTTCTTTTCTTTTTAGCACTTCGTGTCAGAGCATCTGTTTTCTCCTCTCTCCCTCTCCTGTATCTCTTCCCCCCTCCCACCCACTCACCAGGTTGTTTCTCCTGTCCAAACCTGCCTATTGTTTACCCCACCCCTCTCTATCCCTCTCAGCTTTTTTTGTCTTTCTTAATTTAAACCCCACCCAGTCATTCCGTGGCTCCCTAAGCTCCCTGATGCTTCCACCACTTTGTGGAAGTTGCTAGTGTGGCAGCCTTGCAAAGCCAATAGGCAAGACCTGTTGGTTTTGCCGATGCTTGTTTAGCAAATTTTGATCTGTTTGAGTTAGAAACTTTTTGTCGAAATCTGTAAATCAGGGTTTAGAGGGTGGAATATGTGGCAGCTGCAGTAAATGCATAATTGTATAGAAAACTCTGCAGTCACAATCATGTTCATCCAGTGGTCCAAATAATTATACTCGTAATTAAAATGTATATAGCGAACACCACAAACCAACTTGTCCATTGCCCTGTTAATATGAGTTAATCACTACCCAGCTCATGGTACAGATATGATGACCCACAGAATGACGATTTATGTATTTTTTAGCAGCAGGCCTATAACAAATTAGGCCATCTTTAAGAATTGTGACCTGCAGGGTTACACACAGATCTTTGCAACAGACCCATTAACCCATTGAGTTATGTTACTAGGATTCAGAACTGTTGACAGCAGGCTGATGCATTATTCTGAAGAAGTCACATTAATCTTTGAACTTTTAACCCAGTATGTAAGGATTCAAATTTATGAGTTACAGATTGCATGCAGATCTCTTTGACAAAAGCAACTGAGCCTTCGCACTTGTCATGCGTTGTAGCATTTCTGTAGCACTTTCCTTTCTGTGATGTGCGTTCAGGATGGTCACATAAGTTTCTACTCAATTTGTTATGCGTAGCAGATAGTAGCAGATAAGGATGTTGGTTGACTATGACTTAAAAGTAAAGTATTTTAGTGTTGTGCATGAGGGCTCTAGAGGTTCTCCAGACTCAGTTATAATTTTTGGAACAGCCAGCTCTGCATTGCCTTTCTGATTTTCACATGGCTGTTAGTAATACTTACACTCTTTTGGAACATTTTCCAGGGCTTACCTGCCTGTACAGAGTGGAGTTCCCACCGAAGCAGGTTTTGGTTGGAGTGTATCCAATGTCAACACATTGAGGCAGTAGATAGGCAAAAGCGACTGAAGTCTAATCCTTGGAGGCACTGTTAAGTCACCAGCAGCTACTATATGGAGTTCACCAAGCACCTCGGGTTCAATGTTAAACCACCTGTAATTAATGTGCATATTCTACCCAGGAGCAATATAGGTCGACCCCTGAAGGTCCAGGTAGGCATTATTGGGTGCTAAACGCTAAATGCCATAACGAAACACGGCAAAATTGCTTTCCTTCCTTCTGCCTTCCTTCTGAAGCTTCCAGCCGGGCGGTAATGGGTATTGCTGCTGGATTGCTGGTTTGTTAACGGCGGCTGAGATGGAGGCAGCTTCCTCCTACGATTCGGCATTATAGCAAAACAGGAGACGTGGCGCTTGAAGAGTGAATAGTGTATTCCAGTGACAGGAAAACACCTGGAAAAAAGCCCGGAGCCTTCGCAGAGGCAGCCTGCAAGACGGGGTGACCGGAAAGGTGAAGGGGGCGCAGACTGGCTGTGAAGCTCGGAGCCCAGGAGGTAGGAGGAAGTTGTTCTACTAAGCAATTTGAACTAATTAATGCACGCAGGACATTTTTGCTGCTCAAATAGAAGTGGTGGCAGAAACGCACGCAGCAGGCTGCAGGCTGAGGGAGGTGAAGAGGCACAGAACTTGAAAACAAGAGGCTGGAAGTAGGAGGGACTGAGGCGAAAGAAGAAAGAAAGAAGAAAGAGGTGGTAGAGAGGGGAAAAATATATATGGGGAAACATCTTAAACAAATGAACCTGGTGGCTCCTCTTTTTTCTGGAATCTACTGTCCCTGGCCGGGCTTGGCTCCGTTGTTCCCCGTGGTTCTCACCCTAGCCGGGCTTGGCTCCGCTGTGTGCTGGGAACCGGACTTCATTACCCAGCAGCCCCGCTTCTCGTGAGGACGACGCTGACGCTGCTTACGTGCGCCAGGAGGCGCTTAAAGGGCTGAGTGGTGCCGAGGCTTCTGTGATCCTCTTTTTTCTGGAATCTACTGTCCCTGGCCGGGCTTGGCTCCGCTGTTCCCCGTGGTTCTCACCCCAGCCGGGCTTGGCTCCGCTGTGTGCTGTGAACCGGACTTCATTACTCAGCAGCCCCGCTTCTCAGGAGGACGACGCTGATGCTGTTTATGTGCGCCAGGTGGCTCTTAAAGGGCTGAGTGGAAGCTCGTCCCGCGGGACGCGCCGGGAGAAGCCCGGGACAAGGGCGGGACCGTCTTAGGCCGTCATAGGCCGTCAAAGGCCGAGGGAGGCCGGGCTGGGCCACTTATCTGATTTTTTGTCTCCCCAGGTAAAAAATTGTAAGTACTGTTTATGAGAACTATACACTAACATTACTATTGCCCTGAGGGAGAGCAGAAGCAAAACGGGTAATGGAAACCTAACCGGGACCCTGGATAATTTTATCATCAGGGCTAACTCGGTAATAGACCAGGGGATTACGCTGATGGAGCGGCGGGTCTCTCAAGACTTAGCCATTGCTAAGAAGATCTTCTATGGGACACATTGCTAATGTTCGGACACTGAATCTCATGGTCAAATCAGTGGTAATGTTGCCCCTGTGATTTTCGAAACTACGAATGTACCATCGACCGCCCGAGATTTGGATTATACTAGCCCGGGGGAGCATTCCATGGTTCCGGATTCATTAGCGCCATTACCCCATTTGCCACCTACAGTGGTTAGTCCTGTTAAGCCCTCTAATACCAGGCTCTTACGGGAGAGACGCCAAGGGGCGATTACAAAGCGGAAACAAGGGCAGGTTTGTGCCAATAACGATAAGAAAGGGAAGTCGACTAAAAAATCGTATAATACCGGAACTGTAGTTGATGATAGGGAGCAGGCTGTTATTAATCATCCAGATATCTTAGCCGCACCAGTAGAATATTTAACAAGTCCGGGAGCGGTACCCCAGTGTAAGGTTAATTGCGAGGGTGTTAGGGCATTGATGAAGGATCCCATTTTGGCTAAAATGAGTGATCTACTTAATCTTCTCCTCCGCCCAGTTGAAGACAGATTAACTAAGATTGAACAGCAGTTTAATAAGATTGGGCTTGTTTCCTTGGAAATTCTTGATTTCTTAAATAAAGAAACTATGTCTAAGGATATTGTATCTTTAAATGGCCTTAAGGGGAGTAACGGTGTCACTGAACCTATACCCTCTTCAATTCCCATTTCAATTCCCACTATAGTTTTACCAGCTTTAGTTGCCCCATCACCCAAGATACCAGTGGTAGCGGCGACTATGAATCCAGGGGAGTACAAACCGGTCCAGCCTAAAGCGGGATCTGCGGCTCCAATAGTTCAGGCCCCTTTGGACAGAATCACCATTGATCTGCCCCCGGAAACGAGTCCTTATTTGGTTGTTTTGTCAGGGGTTCCTGAACTGTGTAAGCCAGGTCAAGAATCATTTATGAGTTTAAAGAATAAAGTTGTTGACTGGTTAAATAAATTCAGACCACTTCCCCCGCACTTTTCTAGTAAAATACTTATGGTACGGAGGGTGTCCTGGGTGGGACATTTGACCAAGGATATTAGGGGTGATTGTGTTCTTGTTAATTTTAGGGACCCAAGGACTGTGGAATATATTTGTAACTGGAAACACCATTGTCCAGGAGCTTCTATTCAATCTCTCCCATTGTCTTATTTCTATCCTGGCATGTGCACTCACCTGTTTTGAGCCAGATTTCTACTCAAAACAGGTTTAGTGGACTGGAGGCTGTTGATTGACATCAGGCCTATGGGGGAGGATTTTTGGGTACTTTTTCCCCCTTGAGCAGTAGCGGCACAAGTCTGGGTGGAGTAGCCCAGCGTGTATGTTTTGAATCGTCAATTGTAGTTTCTGCTATTCAGGGGGGTAAAATTGAGAAAGGACAGGGTCCCGCCGTGGTAATTACCAAGAGGGACGGGGGTACGATTAGTATTGTGGGGGAGGAAGCGGGGAGGGCGGAGCTGGGTTCCATGAATTTTAGGTCTTTTAGAGGTCAGGAGTACCCGCCATGTTCTATCGTTAGCTGGAACATCGCCGGTCTAGCCGCTAAAGGTGATTATCCGGGTTGGGCTGAGTTTATTAGCTCTCATGATATAATTTGTTTTCAAGAAACCTGGTGTAGGGAAAGTGTTAGCTATTCCGGCCATGCCTCATTCAATCTGCTAGCTCTGGCATCGCTATCTGGTAGACCGAAGGGAGGGCTCCTGGTTTTGGTTTCCGTTAATATCCCAATGGAAGTAAAAAGATACCTGATCGTCGGCGTCCATTCCCAGATTCTATGGTTATCAGACAATCAGGGCTCTAATATTATTTTAATACATTTTTATAATAACGTTTTCGATAGCACGAGGCATAATGCCGTGAATGAGTTAGGGGATGCCCTAGATAATTTAACTACTGGGGTTAATATTGATTTAATTATATTTGGGTAGGGGATTTTAATATACCCACTTGTATTTTTTCGAACTTGGGGGTTTGTGGGGTTAAGAACTATTTCGAGGAAGATGATTTGCACTTCCCGCATAATCTTTACGGGGAGTCCCTGAACAAATTAATGGCATCCCTGGATATGGTAATTTTAGAAAATGCCAAGAGTGAACAGAGCCAGCGGAGGGGAACATGGCGGCCGGAAGCTAACGGCTGCAGGCAGAGCTCCCCCTGACGCTCGCGCCTAGACCCTAGACCCCGAATGAAAATCTAGCAAGACCTGTTTTTTTGGTCCTAATGGATCTATTTTGAACATTTCTCTTTAGCTAATAAATAAAATAGAATTTTTTTTTCATACCCTCGATGGTGCTCGCAATTCCGGGATGTGCGGCGCCTCCGGAGATCTCGTTGTTCAGGCTGGGAGGTGCAGTATAGGAGTGGCGACGTCGCGCACAGGATCTTCAGTTCCGGGCTAGTCCCGGCAGAGACAGAACCAGCAAGTACGGCGGCGACGCGTGGAGGAGCAGGACCTGGTCTGAGAGAGGTCAGGTGAATAGGGGGAAAGTGAAGTCTCGAGGTGAGGATTTTATTCTGGTTGAAGCCCAAGAATCCGATTCCTGGAGGAGAAGCATATTTTTCACAGCTCCGGGGTCTGGAGGTAGTTTACACGCAGGTAGGACTGACTTGAAGGAGGTGGTGGAAGAGGTGGAGGCTATTCCTTCAAGTGTGGGATTTCAAGAGTGTATGGATAGTGGGGGGTGCGGTCTCCTCCGGAAGGGCTTAAGTGGCGCTGCGTTGCAGCAGGACTCTACGGCCTTGACTACCAATACTACTATCAATACTATTAATACTACAACTACAACTACATCTCTAGTTAGTAGATATACTTTGCGAAATAGGGCTGCAAGGCTGGATATTGACACGGACCCTGTTTACCCCGTCAGCGTCGCTCCTTTAGCTGTTAAGGCTAAGGTCTCTGCTAGGCAGGGGAAGAAAAAAGAGACCACGGAGGATTTTCCTGTCGAGGGTGGAAAGGGAAGAGGGAGGACAAAGAAAGCCTCACTGTCTAAAGTTAGAGTGACTCCCTCTTTAAAGTCATTCTACAAAGTGCTATCTAACCCCTCAGACAGAGGTAAGGAAGCGAATAATAAAATCATTATGGCTTCCTCCAGTAAACAAATTTCACGATCTGCGAATTTACCCTCCCCCGTACCCTCACCCTCACTCTTACCCCCAAAGAAAGTCTCCCAGTTGACTCTAGCTGAGGGAGAAAACGAAGTGTCCATTATAGAAGCTCGGAAGCAGGACATACACCCCTCGGTTAGCGTGTCAAATAGATATTCGGCCTTAGAACCCCAAGGTAGCCCGGACAGTGAAAAACAGGTGGTTACTTCAGGAACGGATACAACTATAACAAACTCTGATTCTGGTATGGCGATGTTGGTGCTCACCACTGAAAAACCCCACTTATTAGTGCATGAAGCTCCTAAAAACATGACCGAGGGAGTTGGGGCATTAGCAGATATACTATTGGCTCTGAAGGAAGACATTGGGAGGAGATTCTCAATTTCGGAGACCAATCAAGCCGAGATTAAATCTTCATGTGAGGTTCTGGCGCAGAAGATTGAAGAGGTTTCTAAGAGGACTGATATCCTAGAAGGGGAAATTCCCAAGATGAAGGAAGCTTTACTCATCTCTACAGTGGAAATGGATAAATTAGCCCTCCAAAATAGAGACTTAAAAGATAATATGAACGGCTTGAGAACCATTCTAGAAAGAATAATTTAAAAATCTTGAATTGTCCGGAGGACCTAGAGGGTAGCGATATAAAAGAATTTGTGATCTCTCTATTAAAGGGAACAATTCTTAAAGATGCTCCAGATTTGGACCTGTCTTCCGACATACAGCGAGTCCATCGAGATCCATATAGAAGGAATCCTACAAGGCCAAAACCAAGGAAAATCTTGGTGAATTTCCTCACCTATACATCTAAAGAGAAAATCCTATCCCTTGCGCTGAAAACAGGTCCAGTGATGTGTGGCTTATATTCTAGTTCGTTGTCTTTCACCATTCGGTCCGATATTTCCCACATTACGGCCGCAAGGCAATGGGAGTTAGGTAAAAGGATGACAATATTAAATTCCCTTGGTGTTAAGGTCCAATTAAGATTTCCGGCCCTTCTTCGAATAATGTGGAATAATCACATGTACAACTTACATCAGGTCGAAGAAGTGGATGACCTTATCGGGAAAATAAAAAGTGGAAAAGAGGGAGGAGTATCCCTGTAATAACTGCCATTATCTATTGCCATCTATTATTATCATTAACCTATTCCTTGCTGGGCTTCTAATGTGAGGGGCCTAGGTAACTATTCCTAAGTAATTACGCTTTGTATAAAAGGTAGTGTCAGGGGGACCCTGTCCTAAGAGCTTATGCTCAGGAGAAAAGGGAGGGTACCCCGGGGAAGTAAGGTAGGGATGTTGGGGCAAGATAGGGACACGGGTGGAAGGGGGGGGGAGTGGTGGGAAGGAGAGCACGGGTGGGGTTGCCAAGGGAAAAAATTCAAAAAAATATCCTCATTCTCTAAGAAATTGGGCAATAAGTAAGCAGTGTCCGGAATATTTGAACAAAGTTTTACTAAGGGGCAATTACAATCATAATGAATAGAAGTATTAATTTCATCTCGTGGAATGTTAACGGACTTAGATGCCCTCGGAGACTCAGATTGGTCATGAAATATCTTGAACAAACCGCAGCTCAGGTCTTCCTTCTCCAAGAGTCACACTTGAGCCTCTTGGAAAGTAGGGCCTCCTTTAGTAAATTCCGGTGGGTTGAGTCGTTCTATCCATCTGAACAAGGTGGCCATACTAAGGGGATAGTAATCTTAATTAGAACTGGTACCGGAGTGAAAATTAAATCAGTCTCTTCAGATCAGTCCGGTAGATGGATTACTGCACTGATTGAAATGGACGGGAGGGAGCTAACTATAGCATCATTCTACGGACCTAATCTTGATGACCCAACATTTATATATAAATTACAGGCTAAGTTAATAGAAACCACCCCTCCAATTATCATTGGAGGTGATTTCAATGTTCTTCTTGACCCCACTCGGGATAGATCTAATATTAGCCACTATGTTGGAAATCCTAATATCCGCCGTGGGATGATTAATATGATGCATGAGCTGGGATTGGTTCATGGGTTGAGGGCAAAGCAAGGAGATAAGACAGGTTTTACCTTTTTTAGTAAGAAATATGGGCACTCCTCAAGAATTGACTATTTACTAATTTATAGGGCTGTTCTGGAGAATGTTCTTGATATCCTGATTTTGCCTACTATCCTCTCAGACCATGCTCCTATTTTCTTCTCATATGCAGGAGGAAGGTGTACCCCTAGCCCTAGATGGACCCTAAAAAGGGCAATGCTCTCCAACGCTGATATAATTAATGCTCTTAAAGCCTCTACAGTGGATTATTTTCTTCTTAATCTGGGCTCTACCTCTTTGGATTTTGTCTGGGACGCTTTTAAAGCAAACCTACGAGGTCAGCTTCACAGTCTGATTTGCGCAAAAAATAGAGAAGAGGCATTGGTCTTTAAAAATTTGTAAAATAATATAAGCAAATTGGAGGTGGAAAGCACAAATAACGCCCAGTATTCTAATGAAAAAATGACACAAGTCTGTAGAGACCTAGATTGCTTACGGCAGGTTTATAGAGGAAAATTAGAGTAAAAAATTAAGGCACAGTGGTCGGTCCAAAACATGCAACACTTTGAATACGGCGAAAAGGCAGGGGCTATTCTAGCCTGGAAGGCAAGGGCAGATCGATCTAAAAATAACATCAGTGAATTAATAATAGACGAGGGTGGTGAGAGTTCAGGTAAATGGGGAGATATGCAGAGATGTTTAGTTTCCCTGTTTTCTGATTTATATAGAGAGGAGGCTATACCAAACTCAGAGAATATTCAAAATTGGCTGCAGCTTAAAAAATTACCTGTTCTAACTGAAAGCAGCCGACTCTCTCTAGATGCTCACATAACAGAGTCAGAAATAAAATTATATATAAGCAAGGTTAAGAACAACAAAGCTGCAGGGACTGACGCCCTCCCGAGTGAAGTATATAAAATACTTCAGAATGAGTTAATCCCAGGGATGTGTGAATTATTTAATTCTATATATAGTCAAGGAGGTAGAGTTCAGAAATCCTGGAAGGAAGCCACGATTGTCCTTGTTCTAAAACCAGGGAAGGATCCCCGTAAAGCTGATTCATATAGGCCAATCTCCCTGCTAAATGCCGACTATAAGATCTTTATGAGTATATTGGCAGGGAGATTGGTCAAGGTAGTTCCCTACTTGATAAATGGGGACCAAAAGGGCTTTATACCTGGTAGATTTATCCAAGACCTGACTCTGCAGTTAATTGGCAGTATCGATTTAGTAATGGCAAAGGCGGAGCCCTTGGCCGTTGCAGCATTTGATGCTGCTAAAGCCTTTGACCGCGTATGTTGGATTTTTCTATGGGAACTTTTGAGTATAATGGGTTTAGGCTCAATCTTTATTCAGACTCTGATCAACTGCTACCAGGGTGTCACTGCTACAATTCTGCTAAATGGCCAGTTAACATCTAGCTTTGCAATAACTAGGGGGACAAGGCAGGGCTGCCCCATCTCGCCCCTGTTATTCGACTTGTATATAGAGGCTTTGGCTCAAGCCATTAGATTAGATGAGGCAATCACCCCCTTTAGTGTTAATTTGTACAGTAGCAAGGTAGCCCTCTATGCGGACGACCTGATGATATACACTAATAACCCCAGTGAGGTAATCCCCAGAGTAGAAATACTTTTGGAGGAATTTGGTATACTCTCAGGATATCTTGCCAACTCCTCAAAAACGGAGGTGATGTGTTGGAACATCACTAACTGGGCTGGTCCTATAAGTAGAGAATTTAGATACCTCGGGATTACTATTGTAAATAATCTAGATGATATCCCGAAGATTAATCTGAAGAAAGTGTCTAAAGAGATTGAGCACTTATTTTTTTTTTTTTTTTTTTTTTATCCTCATCTCACCAATAAGCATTAACAGAAAAGGCCGTCATCTTGATCTATACGCCCTGCGGCCACTGTTTGCGCTTAGGTCTAGCCAGACCGGCCCCGTTGATGTAGGCTTGGTGTAATCATAGGACAAAAAGGAGGTTGTATGGAGGGGGGTATGGAGGGGGGAGCGGGGGCAACAGGGGCAACCAGCAGCGTTTAAATCAATCTCAATTTCAGGCCCCAGGACCATAGGGGTTGCCATATGTTCAACTCACTTTCCCTGCCCTTTCCCTGATCTAATCGAGCCATAGCAAATGCCGCCTTATACCAATCCTCCCCCCTAGGAGGACCCTGATCTTTCCACCTCATACATATCTCACGTCTAGCTAATAACACTAGGTTTAGCAGGAGACCCCGCTGTGACTGTGATAAATTATTCTCGGATATTCCAACGTCTCCAAAAATTATCAAAGAGATATTTATCCTAAAACTAGTATTAAAAATGTCACAGAGGGCGTCCCCCACTTCTTTCCAATATCTACTCAGAGCAGGACACTCAAAGAAGATATGTATGTCATTGGCACTCGGGGCATTGCATCTTGGGCACTTAGGGGATGATAAGGGAGCAAACCTGGCGATTTTAGCAGGAGTATAATAAAGTCTATTTACCACAAAAAAGTGATTTTTCTTTAAACTAGCCGGTTTAACATATTTGTACAAAAGTTTCATTGAAGGTTCAAAAAGGTCTACTGCTATCTCCTCGAGGGGGGACTGGTTCCAAACTGCATGTTGCGGAGGCAGTTCTTTATCATCAGAATCCATAAGTTTTCCATACCATAAAGAGATTTCTTTTTTTTTACGGTTAGGGTTCTGCAAAAGATGTTCTGTTTCCCAGTCACCACTTATATCCCCTTTTTCCGCATTGAACCAAGAACTCAATTGCATATATTTAAACCGGGAGAAATCACTTCCAATCCGAGACCTTAATACCTCCCAAGGGTAGATCCCTTCTTCTGAAATCAGGTCCGACCAGATTGTAATACCTGCACTTCTGATAGGGACTGCAAGGCTATCCTTCAAGCAGATCGGGGTTCCTGGAGAATCCCAAATAGGGGAAAAATCAGAATAATACCCAATCCCCCATCTACGTCTCACCTTAACCCATACCTCCAAGGCAGCCCTTAGTACCTTCAGACGTACTTTCTTAAAAAACCTTGGCGCCCCAAATTTATACAAGAAACTCTCCTCACCACACCCACCCTCTGTCCTAACCATTTCACCCAATAATCTCCCCCAAGATGATTCCCCCGGCTTAACAATTAGCATCCTAATATTTTTGAACTGAAAGGCTACAGAATACCACCTAATATCGGGGAGGGCCAGCCCCCCTCTAAGAAGCCTTCGTCTTAACTTTTTCCAGGACAGTCTAGCACCCTTATTGGCCCAAATAAAACTACCAATTTTGCCTTGAATTCTATCCATACCTTTGCTAGGGAAGGACAGAGGAATAGTATTAAAGAAGTATGTCAACTTGGGCAAGATAACCATCTTCACAAGGTTGACCCTGCCATATATTGTCAATGGTAGATTTCTCCACCTGGCAAAAATACGGTCTATCTCGTTACAGATCCTAGTAAGATTAATCTGTGGGATCTTGTCCAGGTCTTTCACAATAATGACACCTAGATATTTTAGTTCTTCACTTGTCTGTCCTTCCCAACCATCAATGTTCCAACACATTACCTCCGATTTAGAGGTATTAACAAGATAACCTGATAACGTGCCGAATTCAGCCAATAATGCTTCAGCTCTTGGTATAGTCTCTTTGGGGTTATCTGTGTATAACAACAGATCATCGGCATAAAGGGCCAGTTTGCTACTATATTGTAATGATTTAAAGGGGGTAATTAAGTTATCCAATCTTATAGCCTGTGCCAGTGGCTCGATGTAGATATCAAACAGCAGGGGTGAAATGGGACAACCCTGTCTTGTTCCTCTTTGGATTTTAAAACTCTTTGTCAACAAGCCATTCAGCAAGATCTTGGCCGAGGCTCCCTGATAGCAGTTTATCATAGTCTGGACAAAGATTGGTCCAAAGCCCATCTGCCTAAGAACTTCCCACAAATACGTCCAACACACTCTATCGAAAGCCTTGGCTGCGTCCAGAGCGACTATAGCCAATGGATCCGACCTAGCCACTGCCAGGTCTATATTACCTATTAGTTGCTGCGTCAGCTCCTCAATATACCTTCCAGGTACAAATCCCTTTTGATCAGAATTAATTAGGCTAGGAACAAATTTAGCCAATCTCCCTGCCAGAATACCCATAAAGATTTTATAATCGGTATTCAGCAGAGATATTGGTCGATACGAGTCCGCCTTTAAGGGGTCCTTCCCTGGTTTTAAAATAAGTACAATAGTAGCTTCCTTCCAGGTCTCTGGAACCTTTCCTGTTATACTATATACTGAGTTAAATAACTCACACAATACCGGGACCAACTCGTCTAACAGCATCTTATAAACCTCGCTTGGAAGTGCATCTGTGCCCGCCGCCTTATTGTTCTTACATTTGTTAATTTGTACTTTAATTTCTTCCTCAGTAATTGGGGCATCCAACACCCTCCTACTATCTACAGTCATCCCAGACAAAGATTTACTTTTCAGCCAAGCTTGCAGATGTTCAGAGCTAGGGGATATTTCCTTTTTATAAAGCTCAGAGAATAAGGAAAGAAGACAAGCCTGTATATCCTCTATATTGCTTGATTTTTTCCCATCCTGATTTATAATTAATTCATTAATACAATTTTGTGAGCGTTCTACTCTTGCTTTCCAGGCCAATAGTGCCCCTGCCTTTTCGCCGTATTCAAAATTCTGCATGCTTTTACTCAACCATTGAGCTCTACACTTTTGATCCAGCCTTCCTCTATACTCCTGCCGGGCACTCTCGAGGTCCCGCAAAACTTGCATCAACCTATCAGGATTCCCTTGATTAATCAGATCTCTTTCCTGCTCTAACTGGCGGATTCTCCCCTCAATATCCTGCATCTCCCGTGCATCCACCTTATTCCTAAAACAAATACGACTATGTAAGGTCCCCCTCAAATAGGCCTTAAAAGCGTCCCACACAAAACTTAAAGAGGTCGACCCGATATTCATGGAAAAATAATCCAATGTGGCTGCTTTAATATCCTTCACTATTTCGGGATCAGCCAACATTGATCTTTTCAATGTCCACCTATATTGTAGATTATGTGTTTTTTGGGAATAAGAGAACAAAATAGGGGCGTGATCCGATAGATGGCTAGGGATGACTGATATATCCGTCAAGTTATCTATACTGGGCCTATCGATTAAAACATAATCTATTCTTGACGAGTGACCATGTTTCTTGCTAAAAAAGGTAAATCCTTGTGTATGTCCTTTTTTTGCCCTCCATACATCAACTAATCCTAAATCGCACAACATGTTTTTCATGGCTCTACGCACACGCGTGGCCCCTATATAGTATCTCTGATCAGACCTATCTTTCTGAGGGTCAAATAATACATTAAAGTCTCCTCCGATTATTAATGTGTTAGAAATTTCCATTAATTTAGATTGGAGTCTACAAATATATGTTGGATCGTCCATATTAGGACCGTAAAAAGAGGCGCAGGTCACCTCTTGCCCTCCAAAATCTAACGAAGCCACTATCCACCTCCCAGAATTGTCAGACTGGACTGATTTTATAGTACAACCTGCCCCCCGTTTTATCAATATTGCCACTCCCTTACTATGAATTGTATGTTCGGAGGAGCAGAAATATTTCACCCAGGGGCACTTTACAAATATACAACATGATTCTTCATAGCTTAAATGAGTTTCCTGTATAAGGCAAATCTGTGCAGGAGAAAGCTCCAGATATTTTAATACCAATCTTTGTCTGCGAGAGCACCTTAAACCATTAACATTCCATGAGATAAATTTTACCTCCTTAATCATCCCATTTATACCTGCCATCAAATCCAACCCCCAGGGATGACGATCTAATACTAACATTGACAGGCGAATGAGGATATATATATTTTTTTATTTTTATTTTAACCCACTGCTCCCCACCCTGTGCCACCCCCCACTTTCCTGCCACCCACCCAGTAGTCCCAGTGAACCCCTCACCCCATGGGAAACCCTCCCTACTAATAGGCAAGCCTTTTTGGCCTCAGCCCGCTCAGGCACTTAGCAAAAAAACAAAAACAAAGTGCTAAAACTAACTTAAAAAAAAAAAAAAAAAAAAAAAACTGTACTTCCGCTGACCCGGATCCCTCCCGAAACCCCCCCCCCCCCTTCTATGTGTCTCCCCCGCTCTTGATCTTAACAATAAAGGCATCCACCTCTTCCACTGTACGGTATTGGTACATCTGATTATTCCACATTACTCGCAGTACAGCAGGGAATCTCAGTTGAGCCTTGGCCCCCAGGCTATTCAGCTCCTCCAATCTCTTCCCCAATTCCCACTGCCTAGTTGCCGTGATGTTAGATATGTCTGATCTTATTAAGAAGGAGAAAGGGGTTGAGACCTTAGATGCTAACGATCCCTCTCTGAGAGCCAAAGACAGAATTTCCTCTTTCACAGTATATGTCAAAAAATTGACCAGAATCTTCCTGGGCTTCTGCTTAGTCAACTTCCTCTTAAATGGGTCACGATGCACTCGCTGTATCTCCTTCGCAAGATCAACATTGGGGGAATTCTTCAAAACTGTCTCTTTTAATAGAGAAATCACGAACCCCTTTATGTCAGTTCCTTCCAACGCTTCTGGAACATTAATAAGCCTCAGGTTGTTCTTCCTTGAGTGATTCTCCAGGCGCTCAATGTCGTCTCTCATCTCTTTATTCTGGGTGACTAACTTTGTCATATCTGCCATAGTACTATTAAGAGCCTCTTTAATTTTAGGTACCTCAGACTCTAATACTCCAGTTCTTAGAGAGACATCCTCAAGTTTTTGAGCTAAATCTACACAGGATGATTGAATCGCCGCCTGATTAGTCTCTGAAACTGTAAACCTGTTTGCCATCTCCGAAAATCTACTAGTCATTTCGTCTTTAAGTGCCAGTAAGATGTCTGCCAATGATCTAGACCTGGCTCCTGTCTCAACAGACTCCTCTATGATCTGTTGTTGCTCTTCCTGCTCTTCTTGTTCGTCTTGCAACGGAGCAAAACTATTTGATAGCACTACTGCAGGATGTATCATAGGTGAAGAACACGCTGGACTACCCTTTTGTACTTTCGGCGCATATAATAGCTTCATATCTTTCTGTGTGATTGCTGGTATGTCAGACTGTTTATTCAAGCCAGATCGCGCCTGAACTTCTTCGCCCAAACTGCTAGTATCTCCCAAAGAGGTGTCCAAGGCACCCGGTTGAGACCCTCTTTTCTTGGGGTTTCGGGTGGTCGAGGAAGACATCACCTTATAAAACGTTTTCAGCGAGGGAGTTATCTTTACCTTGGAGGTAAGTACTCTCCTACCCCTACCTCTACCCCCTCCTCTACTTCCTTCAACAGCAGCACTGGTATCTACACTTACCTCCTTATACTTCTGAGGTCTAATCGTAGCTCTGACCTCTGATATCGGGGGAGAAATTCTAGGGGGGAGGATAGAGTGGGTTATAGCGGTATTAGACGTGGAATGTGCGGCTCTGGCCCGCAGGGTGTATCTATTAACAGCAGGGGAGACTATAGGGCATAAGGAGGACTCAATAGCTGTGGCTGCAATCTGAACCCCATTTATCTCCATACACGTGAAGTGAGTCAAGCCTGTTTGTCCCTTACTTCGCTTAAACATGCGAGGAAATTCAGGCTCCCCAAGAACACGGACACTAACACACTTTTTGCCCACCTCACCCAACTCACCCTTGCCTCTTCTCCAGGTAACAACTGCGACCTTGCTGAGCCAATTGGAATTTATATCGCCTACCTGGTTAGCAGTCTCTTTGTTAAACTCACTACCTCCAGCCCAGGCACTTGAATAAACTCCAGCACTTATTTTTAAGATGGAAGAATTTACCCTTAACTATATATGGAAGGGTAAATTTGGTAAAAATGGTGATCTTGCCAAAATTAACCTATTTATTTAGTACCATCCCTCTTGGTTTTTCAAATAGAGATATCAGTAAAATCCAGGGTAAGATAGGCAGTTTTATCTGGTCCAATAAAACTACAAGGCTCTCTTGGAAGAAGCTAAGGCGAAAACTTCTGAAGGGAGGCCTTGCCCTTCTGGACCTGCTATGGTATTCCCTTTCGTTTCAATTTAAAAACACCCGGGTGCTACTCACCTCCCCGGGGGATTCCAATTGGGGGTTGATTTTGAAGGAAATGGCTATTTTCGAAGGTGGAGGAGAGGGTTTCTTATATAAATTTGGAGCTCCAAGGTTTTTTAAAAAGGTCCGCTTGAATCTATTAAAAACAGCCCTGAATGGGTGGTATAAAATCAGGGGAACATGGGGGATCTGTTATTATTCAGAGTTTGCTCCTATATGGGATTCCCCCGGCTTGCCTGCTTGTCTGGAGGACAGCCTTGCAAAGCCTATAAAAGACGCCGGTATTTTGTTCTGGACAGATCTCATTTCCTCAGAAGGAGTCCATCCATGGGAGGTGCTAAAGTCCCGGATAGGTAGTTCATTTTCAAAATTCAAATACCTCCAATTGGTTTCCTGGTTCGCCGCAGAGAGAGAACATATAGGTGGTAATTGGGAAATAGAGCTCCTTCTTCAAAATACAAATCTTATAAAAAAAGAGGCAGGTCTATGGTATAAAAGGCTTCTGGAAATTGATGTGGCTGAGCTACCCCCACAACAGACGGTTTGGAATATGTCAGCTCTGGATAATGCTGCTGTAGAGCTATATGAACCTTCGCTCCTAATACTATATAAGTGTGTTAAACCAGCCTCATTAAAATAGAACCATTTCTATGTTGTTAACAGATTATACTACACCCCCAAGAAAATAGCCAAGTTTGCTCCCCTCACACCCTCAAGTTGCCCAAGATGTGAATTCTCCCCTGCTGATGATCTGCATATTTTTTTCGAATGTGGGAGACTAAGAGCTTTTTGGCAGAAAGTGGAATGCGCACTTAATACTATCTTCAAGGTTAAGATTGATTTGGACCTTCCTTTAGCAATTTTTGGCATTAATAATGACTTGATGAACTGGATGTCTGTAGCAGAAAAAGGCTTGATTATGTATCTAATTCTTATTGCCAGAAGGGAGATCTGTAAATTATGGAAGGATCCATCACCCCCCCTTTACGAGAAATGGTTGAGTTCTACATTTAGGGCGGCCCGATTAGATCTTGGACATTTGGATGGTACGGAACTTAGCATTTGGTCACCACTCGTAATTTGGGGTAGAGACTTGAGACTGATTTAGTACCCCCAGGTCCTATGATTACACCTAGCTTCACAAAGAAGTTGGCCTGGGTAGGCCTATAGCTATGGCAAAATGCAGAGGCCTGGGGGAGTTCAGATCCAAAGGATGGCTTACTGCTATTTATTGCAAGTGCTATAAGGTGAGATGAGGACAAAAAAAAAAAAAAAAGAGTGAACAGGGTGATACAATCCCCACATTTACGGGTAGGAATGCAAACACAGTGATCGATTACATTTGTGTATCATCTTATATTACCTCACTGTGCAAGCCGCCTAAGCTCACCGATTATATGATAAGTGACCATAATTGCATTATCACCGTTATTTTTTTGTGGAAGGATAGAGTTTCCCCCTCTGATCGTTCTGTGGTGAACATCGAAGCCCATAGACCCAATGGTGTAAGAATTCGATGGAAAGGAGAAAAAGCTGAGGGAGCTATTAGATCCATAGTTAAGGACTGTCGAGGAAAAATGATTGCCATCCTTGAGTGCGACCGTGAGGCCGCCGACACTGTGAAGGATTTTATATCTATTAATAAAGTTATCGAAAATAAATTTACCAAAATTGTCTCTGGGAAATCAGCTCCCAAGAAAGGCTGGTTTGACCATGTCTGCACCGCTAAGCTATCAGAGCTTAAGCAGGGCTTGGCCGTTAGGCCTAGAGATTCGATTGTGGTTGACCAACTAAGGCAGAATTACAAGTTCGAGGTCAAGCGGCGTAAGAAGGAGTTACAGCAAGAGGCCTGGGACAAATTGACCCAGGCAGCTGAGACACATAACTGTGCTCTATTTTGGGCTACAGTTAATTGCCCTTTTCTAAAAGATGATATGGTCCCAGAACTTACCTCTAATGGTAACAAGGCTACATGGGTAACTGACTTTTCCACAATTTTTAATACCAACATTTTGCCTGAGGACAGTAATGGTCCTTGGCCCTTTATCCCGTTGGATGTTACTATCGCGGAGGTTATTTTGAGTATTAATGCCAGCAAAGGGGGCAAGGCACAGGGACCCGATGGGGTCCCCATTGATGTTTATAAAGCTGTGCCTGAGATGTGGGGACCCCTGCTAGCGAATGTATTTAATGCTGCTGTATGCGATGGGGTGCCACCTACCTGGGAGGAATCAATTATAATTCCAACCTACAAAAAAGGTGATAGAGGGGATGTTAAGAACTACCGCCCTATCTCCCTATTAGATTCCTCGGTTAAAATCCTGAGTAGGGTCTTATTGGTAAGGTTGGAAAAATGGGCTGAAGATAATGGGATCTTGGCTAGTACCCAGTATGGTTTTAGGAAGGGGCGTGGAACCGTGGACCAGTGTTTAAACTTAAATCTCCTCATAGGGAAGTATACGAAGGCAAAAACGGGTTTTCTTTATCTCTGCTTTGCTGATTTAAGCAGTGCCTTTGATATGGTTGATCACTCGATTCTCTGGACCAAATTGTTAGAAATGGGCGCGTCAGAAGGAATTGTCTTTTTTCTTGCCCAATTATATTCCAATCTCCGAACTAGTATTCGATATGGTATTAATGGGGAATGCACAACAAAGTTTAGGATTCGTCGGGGAATTAGACAAGGATGTGTTCTTGCCCCACTTCTTTTTACACTTTTTATAAATGAGGTAGATGCTGTTTTAAAGGGGGTGAGCGCTGATGTTCCCAAGATTAATGGCCTTGACGTACCGGTACTGTTATATGCAGATGACGCCGTGTTACTGGCAAGGACCCCATTAGGGCTCCAACGTTTGATGGACAGTTTTTCTGTTTTTATAGAGAATAGGAAACTACTCATCAACAAAACTAAAACTTTTATTATGACTTGTGGGGCAGGGTCTAGGAGATCTCAATCCTATTTTTTAGATGGGCACAAGGTCAAACAAGTAGATAAATTCTGCTATTTGGGAATTACATTTGCAAAGGATAGCAGATGGTCCCATGAAACCATTAATGTGCGGACAAAAATGGTAAAAAGTGCCCATGGTGTTTTTAAATTTCTGCTAAATTATGGGAAAGACGTATTTGGGATATGTTACAAATTTATAAAGCTCGTAGTGTGTCCACTGCCCTTTACGGTGTAGGGGTTTGGGGATATACATCGAACAGTATTTTGCAACTAGAGGAAAATCTTTTCCTCAAAAGGTTACTGTGCCTGCCTAAATCAGCCCCAAATGAATTAATCCATAGAGAGCTAGGGATCTATCATTTATCTGATTTGATTTCCTTAAAGCCACTTATGTTGTGGCGTTCTGTTTGGCTGAAGGAAGAGACCCCCTTAAATAGAGCAGTTGTAACTGATTGTCTCTCCCTTGATAATTATCTTAATATTCCATGGCTAAAATATGTAGTCTCCAGTTTTAGAGATATCTATGGAATAGATATTACTGAGGATTGTTATGCTGCCTCAGTTTTGTCTAAAATAGAGATGAAGAATATTTTTATGACTTATTGGGGGGAGAGACGGAAGGTGAGCACTGGTCAATTAGTTACCAGTATATTTTATAACAAACATGTGGCTGGAGATGGCTATCAAATCTATCTCAGTAATGTTACCAGAGCTTCCCACTGGTTTGTATTGACCAGATTAAGACTGGGTATTGTACATAATCTGGTAGCCTTCCCCTCCCCTAAATCACACCCTGTTGGTCCCTGTCCCTGTGATGGCACCTCTGCACAAAGCACTTTGCATCTACTTTTAATATGTAAACTATATTATCATCTACAAATACACTTTTTAAAACCAATTTTTGTAAAATATGGTGTATGCACCGTGCACAATTCAATGAAATTGCTTTTTAATATGTATGAAGGAGATATTTGCTTTTTTACTGCTACCTACCTTCTTAAATGTATCCAAATGAGGAAAAGTATGATGTTTTAAATTATTCTGAAGGTTTAATTGTATTATTGTATCCAGTAATTATGCTATCCGGTGACGTTATGTTTATATGTGCTTTTATGGTCATTATTTTAATGTATCGAATAAAGCTTTATGAATTGAATTGGGTGCCAGAAGAAGTCCACCCATGTGCAACGGAAACTTAAGGAGTCCCTTTTAAGGCATTGGTAGGTGCTATAAGGAGTATATCCAGGATTGACAGACGCCCAACTAGTGGAGGCACTGTTAATCCACCAGCATGAACTATGTCCACTCAGCAGCAGTCTTAATCCATCAATCAGTGCTATACGTACCCCACACAGGAACCCGGAGGCTCTGTTAAGCCACCAGTAAGCATGGGTCAGTGTTTACCCTGGAGTGATCTATGCCCATGCCTTGGAGGTGCACTTTAGTTATCAGTAAGGTTCAAATACCCACAATAGTGTAATCCTTAATGTCTATTCAAATATGGGCCTGATTACAAGTTTGGCGGTCCTACAGCAGACGGTAAAATGCGCCATCCACTGTAGGACTGCCAAACCCATGGTTCGACCGCCGGCAAGATCAAGAGTTTATTCCTGGTCTGGCGTGTGCTCCTGCGGCATTCTGACAATGGTGATCTGGATAGAAGAGCCTACCATGCAGACTGACGCTCTCAGAGTGCCGACTGCACCTTCCTGGACGGTGTGGTATGCATGCCACACTGTGCAGGAACTGGAGGTGCAAATCCATGGGGGGGCACTACATGTGCCCCCACCCCCCCATGCACGCACTGGGCCCTGAGGTAGCAAGGGTGGTAGTGAGGCAATTAGAAATATTCTTTGTGGTGCCCCTGCGGCACCACCAGCATATTTCTGCCTCTGATTGCTGCATGAAAGCATCAGAATCCCTGATCCCTGCCATTTGCAGCAATCCTGTGGTGGTCCAACCGCCGCAGTCGTAATACTGTGGGCGGTCCCTCAGTGCGGCGGTGGTCAGACTGCAACCAAGGGTTCGGCGGTCCATAGGATCGCCAAACTCGTAACCAGGCCCGACGTGTTCATTTAATTGCAAGGGCAGCTCTCTTGCAGCCAGGTTGAGAGCACATGTTGGGGGAAGGTTCTTGTTTATGCAACTAAGGGGAAGAAGGGTAGAGGATAGAGGTGAATAGACAGTGCTTGACATCCTGAGAGGAGAGGATAAATTACATAGGATAGGCCAAGTAGTGACGGGATGTGACCCTTAAGGAGACCAATGAGAAAGTGGCAAGAAGAAAAGGAGACCTCTGTTAGAAATTAGGAAAGATTCTCACAAATTCTAACTCAAACTTCTCATAAAGCAGTGGAAGACAGAATTAAAAGCAAGCCATGTTTCTTAAAAAATCATTTAAATCATGACCAGTGCTCCTCCTTGGTACTCAGAGAACACATTTATCAATTACAGTTAAGATACAGGTATGCCCTAAAATTTAGAATCAGACTTCAGAAAAGGCACATGAATGCATATTGAAACAATCCCCATACATGTGAAAATATGAAAACAGTATTTAATGAGTCCACATATCACCTGCATCAAGGCAAACTATGGTGCCGTTTTTTAATAGAAATACTCTGATGCCTCCGGTTGCAGAGTCCACAGGGTTTTAGTCTCAGACATGATTGTTTCCCTGCATAGGGCACACTATGGAAAGCAAGAGATAAGCTCAAGGTGGCTGAAGCTTAAGTTCCTGAGTGGGTAGGACCTTCAGGGAGGGGTTGCCATTTATGGGATGCTAAGGTGCAGCCCTGCAAAGTATGCCAGGTCCAGGTGCAAGAAGCTGCCCCAGACAATGTTTTTTCTTTGAATTCTAGTACTTGTAGTCTTGTTTATTCCACTATGAAACCAGGATTACAAGTCGGTTCAAAGAAAAAATCTGGACTTGACCAGTTCATCACTCAATGACCTGGGAAACTTGGTACCTATGAAGGTATCCTGTTGTGGAAATTTAGCTTGCAAACTAAACATTATCTGCGCCATCTTGCCTCTCCCCAGCGCCACGCACAGCGAATGCACGACCACCATTTTAGGCACCCCACTCTCTCCCCACTCATTGTCAATCGCCAGCGCGGTCTCCTTGGCGCTGCGAGCATCCCCCGCGCGCTGGCCACCCCCGCTCTCTCATACAGGCCATAAACCCTCTCTTTCTGCGCGACCCTGCTACGGAACCACTTCCGACCGACAACCCATACATGGTCATGCCTCTCCTTTGATAACCCCCTTCCTCTGCGCCCCATTGTCTGAACTGGTCCCAGGCCATCACCTAGCCCTGCGGATGCAGTTTATTGCCCCTACTGTAAGGGAAACACCCCACATCAAAGGGATTACAGTAGATCAAAGCCCCTACTCCCTGAGACCCGACCGGTCACACACCCCCCCAGGAATTGGCGGAATACCCTGCTGCGCAATAGCCATCTCCTACTGTGGGTGGGGTGGGAACTCCTACTGTATCTATGTGTGGGATCGGATCTGAACCGGGGCTTCAGGGGATATTCCCCCCCGTACATCAAGGGAATCTCAAGAATGTACTATGTGTAATAAAGCAATAAACCAGTGTATAAGAGACCAGGTCTCAGAGATGCAGTTAGAGCACCTCGTGACGATACCTTGCTGTCTGATCTGATGTGTTCTGCTCCGACGGAATAAAACTTTGTTTCCTGCCTTCCAGTCTCCGGCGCCTGCCTCTTTTATTGGTAAATTATCGAGTGGTATGAGAGGCGATTACCGCCGGGCAAATACTTGAAAGGTTATCGACTGAAACTGCCGCTACCATTTAACAATTGGCGTCCCAAACGTGGGGCCCATCAGCGACACGTGGATCCAGTGGGAGAGGTCCCGACGACAGAGTGAACGACTGCAACGATCGGGAGAGCTCCTGCCCAATAGACCCTCGTCTGGCTGCCGATCATCCGAACTTCACTGGTTCCGAGCAGACCTCTCTCGAGTGATCTACGGTCCTGACTGGGAACCATCAGGAGTGCCGCGGCAAATACGGAGAGTAGAGGACGATCGGGCGCTGGAGGCGGAAGACGAGAAACTGTCCACGCGGTCCGGGTAAGGTCGTGATACACGACAAATTGAGAAATAATTGATTGATTGTTTGATGCTTTGGAAATACTAGTATTGCTCATTGATTGTTCTTTTTGAGATATTCGCTGTCTACAAACGGGGAGGAGTAGAAATACTCTCTCTCTCTCTCCCTTTGCAGATAGTGAAGGGTAGGTAACGCAGACTTTTGTCCCCGTTGAAACCCGTCGTGCCTATCTTTATCTCCCCATTGATTGATTGTCCGAACATTGATTGTTTTGAAGAATAGTGCTTTTTGAGATATTCTCTGTTTGCAAATAACGTAGAATAGGAATATTCTGTCTAGTCTTTGCAAATAGTGAAGGGTAGGTAACGCAGACTTTTGTCCCCGTTGAAACCCGTCGTGCCTATCTTTATCTCCCCATTGATTGATTGATTGATTGTCCGAACACTAGTTGTTCGATATTGGTTCTTTGGAGGTATTCTCTGCTTACAAATAACGAAGAATAGAGATATTCTGTCTAGTCTTTGCAAGCAGTGAAAAGATAGGTAGTGCTGACTTTTGTCCCCGTTGAAACCCGTCATGCATATCTTCTCCCCACTGATTGGTAGTTGGTTCTGCCCGGACCGCTTATTAGAGGTGAACCACCCGGCTCCACTGGAAGGCACCCCTAATAAGGACATGTTCACTAAATATGGACTAGTTGCCGTAGCTTATAGCAAACTGTGGCATAAGTATACCAAGAAGGACCCCGAAAGTCAGTGGCCACTGATGGGATCCTTCGACGACCATAAGATAGAAGCGCTAGAAATAGCTCTGCGTAGCAACAAGACGACGCCTACTATGCTTGACAGTATCGGCATGTGGCGCAAAGAAGCGACGCAACGGAAAAAGAGGGAAGAAGTAAAAGCAGAAAAGGAATTACGAAAGGCAGCTCACCTTGCCGCTAGAAAGTTAGACGAAGACATAAAGGAGAGAAGGGAAACTAAACTAAGACAGGAGCCCGAAACCTCAGGCCAGTACGCTGTTAGGACCCCTTCTTTGCTCTACCCTGAGTTGTCCTCCAAGCAGCGAACAAATGATGAGTTACTGTTAGGTCCCCCGATCATTTACATGCCCCCTCCGTATGCACCCTCCCAATCAATAGTGCAACACCCACAACCCCCGAACACGAGCGAAAGCAGTACAGGGGCCTCGGCCCTCACGGCCTCCGCGCCGGCTGAGCCTCTTGCGCCGAACCCAACGTCGACTACAACGCTAGACGACCATGAGATAGGAAAGAAAGAGTCCACCAGAATGAATCGATTAACTAAGGATGAACGAGCAGGAATTGACAAGATAGTAGGGACGCTGGTGGAACGAAAAGAAAGTGAGGAGTATATAACAGACGTGTATAACTCGTACGCCGACAGCCGCAGACGACACTTCGTCGTACGGCTCTGTTATCACGCCCTGAATGCATATGAGGATAGGTACCACGATAAAGGCCCCGAAGGCTTAGCGGCCCTATATAGGAAGGTAGACATTGGGGAAGAAAGAGAGGGCGATGTAGCGAACCTCTTCACTCGTACACTCGAGGTCTACCGACACCTTAAAGAACATGGACAGACCACCAAATCAGAAACCCCCATAGCAACTAAGCCCCAGGGAGGAAGGCCCGATGCCATGATGCCCATTAAAGAAGCTGCCCCCTACTGGGTCCCCCCACGGGGTCAGGGAACACACGACGACATCAACCACCAAGATGCGAAGGGAAGGGTTGTATATAACTGGGTCTACCAGCCGTGGGACCGGCAAGATATTTTGACCTTTAGAAAGACTCTACCCGACTTGAGAAAGAACCCGACTGCCTTCTACACTGAATTGGGTACAGCCTTAGGCTCAACGATAATGACGTTAGCAAATATCGACTTGTTCTTTGGGCTATGCCTGCCGGCTGATGTGTGAAAACAAATCCGGAAAGTTGACCACGCTGAGCCGTTCGGATATACCTGGGTACAACTCGATACCATAGATAAACAGCGAGAACCAGGACATAAACCCCCGAAGGCCATCTTAGAGCTCCCAGACAAGATTGTACAAAAGCTGAAGACTCTAATCCCAGAAAGAAAGGTAGACTGGTCGATAGTGACGGCTTGCCGCCAGAAACCCCAGGAGGATGTGTCTGAATACTTCTCCCGATTCGAGACTGTGTTCTCCGATTACAGTGGCCAAGACATGACCACCGCAACCGGACATCACCTCTTTGTCCAGAATTATGTAAAGGGTCTGTCGCCAGAAGTTTCCCAGAAACTACAGACCAGCGAGAGTAGTTGGGCAGCCTCCAAACCCGCAGCAATTCTCCAGATGGCCCAGTACTACGAAAACCAGAAGAACGAGAACGATAGGGCATCAGAGAAGAAGAAAAAGGAATTAAAGGAGAGGGTGATGATAGCACAGTTGCAAGGGGTGACCATAGGAAGGGAACCCCCAAAAGAGAATTACCAACCAACCGCCCCTAGAAAGCTACCCCCTAGAGACCATACACCTACACCCTACAACGGACGGAGAGACTTAGATGGGAATCAATGTGCGTTCTGTAGAGGGTTCGGACACTGGAAATCCCAGTGCCCGGTCCTTTTGGAACTGAACAAAAATAGGGACCCCAATAGACACAACCGGAAGTTTGTTGATACCCACCACCAACGTCACCACACTTGATTAGGATCACGTGCAATCGAACAACGCCATTTTCCGAATACGCTAACTAGATCGCTGATACGTACAACGCTCCAACAAAATAGTATGGTCAAACATTTTTAATAACTTATAAGTAAACCAACATTCCGACAAGATGAACAGGTTAAAACATGTTTTGAACAACTATTTACATGACAGTCTGCTGCGACCTGCATCCCAAAGCATTCACGTCCACGTGACACCGCCCTCGCCTCTCCTTCCTCGAAGTTGCAACATTGGCCTGTTTTTGGGCGGTCCTTTTAGTTGACTTTGGGCTATAAAAACCATGCAAAAATCCCTTGACATCAGTGGCGGGCGATTGTGCGAATAGGCCGGAGGCTATACAAAGCGCCGAGGTTCTGGCAGCCCCAAGGCGGAGCCCGCCACGCTGTGCGGGCCTTTCCGTTTTCTCTTCTTTCTTTAATGAGGGCTGATGCCCTGGCGGGGTTGAGGCGACGCGGACGGACCTCCCCCACCTCCCCAGGTGGAGGCTCGCCAGGCACCCCAACCGTCTTTGACTCACCGGCCAGCTAAGCTGCACCCAACCGTCTTTGATTCGCCGGCCAGCTAAGCTGCACCCAGCCATCTTTTTCATCGGCCTGCTGAATTTCACCCTGGCACGCTGTGCGGATCTTCCCTTTCACTTCTTCCTTCAATAACGGAGGGTGCCCTGGCGGGGGGAGGCGACGCGGACGGGCCTCCCCCACCTCCCCAGGTGGAGGCTCGCCAGCAGATGAGGGCACCCCAACCGCATCTTTCACACGTCAGCCAGCTGAGTTGCGCCCTGCCACTTCATTCGCCGTTCGGCTGAGCCGGCACCCCTGCACGCGGCCGCCAGGCAACCACCCAAGCACAGGGTTCACCAGGACTGCCGCTAGCACCCGACGCGGGGAGTGGGCCCCCGCAGCCAAGTAAGCAGGGGCCCACTCCGGTGGTGATACCATCCGAACTGCTGTTGTCGCTGCTACTGGAACCACTCCGGTGGCAATACCATCTGAACTGCCGCTGTAGCTGCTGTTGGCCCCTCTCCGATAGCCGTACCGAAGAGCTGCTGCTACTGCTGCCCTTGAACTCCGGCGGTTGACCCCTCCGGTTCCAGGCCTGGCCCACCGTGAGACAATTCTGGACTCGAAAGCTTGTTTGCTAGGGCATGGGCCCCACCCTTGACAGAACGCTCCCCTCAGCCTTGCAGAATTGGTTGGAGTCATTTGACATTCGACTCCTGCGGACTTCCGGTAAGGACAAAACCACCGCCATTGCTCTTTTTGCCCCCGGGCGGCAGCCACCTTGCCTCCGCTTGGTGCAGTGAGACAGTAAAGCGTCGGCGGAAGAACCCGCCTGCTGCCCCGCCCTAAGAACGAACCATGGCATTGCTACAAGGTTGCAGTGACGCCATGCTGACGCAAAGTTGACGCTAACGAAAGTTCTCGAACTACCGAAAGGAATTCTGGTTCAACAGCTAATTCATGGAAAGACTTAGACTGTGCACTGGCCCGACCCCGCCCCAAGATGGCGCTGATGTAGGAGTGGCCTACAACTCCTTGTGGCGTTCCAGCCACGTGACATTTGTGTTAAAAAGAGATATATATATATATGTATGCAATGCTTTCACACATGATGGTGGGGGAAAGGGGGGAACCGATTTTTATGTTAATCTAGTGTTGCTCATGTTGCTCGACGCCTCTCACACCGTGGCCGGCCTATAGCGGCTGTAGGCCCGTATTTCTACACTGACATTGTTTTGAATAAAGGGCTTCTTAAAAAGGAATTATGGAATCAGTGTCATGACTAATCATCTGGGTTGTTGAAGGTTTCTCTTTTAAATAAAAGATTGTCACTCCTAAGCGAAAACATACAAATAATACAGACTCGATTTGCCTAAAATATTTTTTGTTTAACGGAATTTGTACCCATCACGCCTGCCCTTTTTCCAAGAATCGTCAAATCAATAATGAACTATAACTTAAGGTATACGTCGCACGCAAGGTATGGTATCTTGCACCATAATACACGACCAATTGAGAAATACATGCACGACCAGGGAACCCGAATTTAGGAGATGAATGAACTAGAGCATCTTTGCCTTGAACTAAAGAAAAATAGGTCCGTGGTATTACCCACCCCTGCGGCTAGCCTGGTACATGGTAGGTAGAACCTTTCGTGTCTGCGCGCGCTGGGGTATTTTGAATACTGCACCTCCCCTCCCCTCTTATTTTCCCCTCTATAGGTCACGACGAAGTTCCGACTGAAGAGTGGAGTGGACATGGACCACACCGAGTTCAACATCAGAAAAAAAAAAATAGACAAACGTTGTGGGATAGTGCATAAAATTACAGACCATCATTGGGAACATGAAAAACTGTATGACATGATCGTGCGTGTGTACTACGATTATACGATATGAATGTGTATGCATTTCATGTTTGGGTCACTTGAAGAGAGCGTCATTGTATGATTGAAGTGCTCGTCCACCGATCAAAGGGAGGAGAATAAAGGGTCAGACAACCCATGAGATAAACTACAAAATACTAAAGGTACGCAGCATGCATAGGAATAGAGGACAGGAAAGGAGAGGTCCCCGTGCTCAACACAGCCCTGAGTCTCCGTCTTGATGCATGTACTGTCACACCCTATCCGGCATTTGTGTGTACGTGACCACCGAATTTATGTCTTTTCCCCGCTTGTATTTTCTTACATGGAACAGACCCATGCTACTCCATGTTGTGTGTGCACCAAGTGGCCTATTATCTCTCTCTCTCTCTCTCTCTCTCTCTCTCTCTCTCTCTCTCACTCTCTCTCCCCCTCCCTCGCAAAAGGCTCTTTCTTGCCCTCTTTCTTCTTGAATAAATTAACGACATACACCTCTTTGGTAAGTGTATAATTGGCCTGAACACGGTGGTGTTCGAACAAATTGACAGAAACAAAAAACGACCATACTTTACCACGTTACTACCTCTCCTTTCTGCGAACGTTAAGCCTAATCGGCTGAGAAGGAAAGGACAGGTAAGACGACTGATGTCTCCCAATCTGACCCTCAACACGGGGACTATATGTCAGTGGTTTTTGTTCTTAAAGGACACCATCTCCGCCGCCCAGAATTACCCCTGACCAATTAGCCCGAAATAGAATGTCTAAAGCACCCTGTTCTCCCAAAGATAACTCCAGCCCTATACTAGCCGTCTCAGAGTATTCCGAACGAAACAGCTGATGGCCCTGTTTTAAACTGATAAAGGGTCACCTACTGTATGAAAAGGATACTCGTGAACGCATGACCGTAGCACCTCGCACTTACGGGTATTACCAAACCTTGTATTATAGGACACAGAAACTGACACCTAGAAGGCCAGATGATGGACAGGGACACCCACAGAACCCTGCACCACAGCTGTAATTTATAGATTAGTAACACGCACGTTAACATCAGAGTTAATAGACACCAATCATATAGTAACAGATAAGAGCATTTCCGCAACTACTCAGTGGTTGGGAGAGAGAATGAAGTATGTAAATGTCTTCCCTGCCAAAATCTCTAAGACTTTCGTTTCTTATAACCCATTCAAAGATAACCTGCAGCCATCGGAAGAGAGGGGTCGGACGTGACGCACAGTCTGGCTGCGGATCATAAAGCATCTATGACATCGACCAAAGGGGAAGCGACAAAGCAAAAAGGGTGTGAGACGAGACACCATTATCAGAACGATAAGCGCGAAGGGCTACATCGAGGCCCCTGCTCACTGACCAGCGTGCCTGAAGTCTCAACCCGTCGGGCCCGATTGATGGGCCCAGTGCTGAAAGATTCTGCTCTCCTTGGTCCGCATTTTTGATCCGATCCCACGCCACCCCATTCTCTCTTCCTCTTTCATTTGGACTATGACTTTGACCTACTACCGAAGAACAAAAGGCCGGCACCCTGTCTCAAAGTACCTGTGATGAACTGTGTTAAGGAACAGGACTGTGATCAAAGAACAGTGAGTGGTCACACCCTGCCACGTGAGAAATCGGATTTGAGCTGGACCTTAGCTCCACCGCCGGTGCTCAACAGTGCCAACGAAAGAAGAACAACAATGAGAGCTTACCAGTGATAGCTCTTTATAAAATAAGGACACTGGAAAGAAGAACCCATGTCAAAGTTGAAAATCCTCTCCCAACCACCTTATTATATTAACTATCTTCTTATCAAGTTTTCATGATGTTGCATCAATCACTTCCAACTGTACACTGAGAAGTTAAGAAAATGTAACTTTGTATAGTAACATTCATACAACACCAGCCATGTACACGACTATACTGCAACTTCGAATGTACTTCCCCCTCGCCTACTTTATCAAACTGTATGAGACAATGTACAAGTGTGTCAGATTACTCCTGCCTACCCTAAAGACTCTGTATCTTTAAATGTATGACAAACATTGACGATACTGTAACTGAAAGGCTAACAAAGGTGAATATTGGCCGGACAAGCTGGCGAGATATGTTAAAAGGGAGGACTGTGGAAATTTAGCTTGCAAACTAAACATTATCTGCGCCATCTTGCCTCTCCCCAGCGCCACGCACAGCGAATGCACGACCACCATTTTAGGCACCCCACTCTCTCCCCACTCATTGTCAATCGCCAGCGCGGTCCCCTTGGCGCTGCGAGCATCCCCCGCGCGCTGGCCACCCCCGCTCTCTCATACAGGCCATAAACCCTCTCTTTCTGCGCGACCCTGCTACGGAACCACTTCCGACCGACAACCCATACATGGTCATGCCTCTCCTTTGATAACCCCCTTCCTCTGCGCCCCATTGTCTGAACTGGTCCCAGGCCATCACCTAGCCCTGCAGATGCAGTTTATTGCCCCTACTGTAAGGGAAACACCCCACATCAAAGGGATTACAGTAGATCAAAGCCCCTACTCCCTGAGACCCGACCGGTCACACACCCCCCCAGGAATTGGCGGAATACCCTGCTGCGCAATAGCCATCTCCTACTGTGGGTGGGGTGGGAACTCCTACTGTATCTATGTGTGGGATCGGATCTGAACCGGGGCTTCAGGGGATATTCCCCCCCGTACATCAAGGGAATCTCAAGAATGTACTATGTGTAATAAAGCAATAAACCAGTGTATAAGAGACCAGGTCTCAGAGATGCAGTTAGAGCACCTCGTGACGATACCTTGCTGTCTGATCTGATGTGTTCTGCTCCGACGGAATAAAACTTTGTTTCCTGCCTTCCAGTCTCCGGCGCCTGCCTCTTTTATTGGTAAATTATCGAGTGGTATGAGAGGCGATTACCGCCGGGCAAATACTTGAAAGGTTATCGACTGAAACTGCCGCTACCATTTAACACTGTGAGATGGCAGCAAGGGGACAAAGTGACCCCTGGCAGAGTGCAATAAAATAATACCATAAGTGTTGTGTAGTTCCACTAATCAGTAGGAACTGCACGTTTGCAGACAACAGAAACTTAGGTGGGTGCCAGACTGATTCCATGCACCCTCAGGATATGTTGTCACTTGGACCAGCTTGCTCACAGTGCCACCGTTAGCCTTCCTAAACCTAAAAAGTGAGCAGGCAGTTCTGGCACCTATTGAACATGACAACCCTGTCCCCTCAGGAACCGTAGTGACAGACCTAGAACTTTTTGCTCAGTCACTCGTGCTTTCGTTCTCTCAGAAAAATATACAAAGAAGACACAAAGGGAAGCTTTCCAGTTTTTATTGAACCACAGTGATTCTTGTATAGAAACTGTGTGTCGCGATGATTAATAGACAGAAGAAGACAAAAGTTATAATGAGTGGCAGAACAATTAATAAAACGAAGAGCTCTACCATCTTGTTGAGACACCTGATAAATGCTTATATATACAGTATTATAACTCCCTAATATACTCCTACAATGCAATCCCTTACCTAAGTGTCTAGGGTGCGTGTGTATGGTCTGCCAAGAAACCCCCTTCTGGATGATCTAACTCCTTTACCTGGTGGGTAACCATGTAGGACTCTGTCTTGGTCACAAACTGGACACCTCTCACGTCGATGTCAGTCTGCTGCTAGACGAAAGCTTCTGCATGCAAGGGCCCCTCAAAGTCAGAAGAAGCATCTCCCCTGATTGTATTTGGAATCAAAAGGATATGTATAAAAAAGGGCATGCTTGACTCGGGCCATGATTGTGATCAGGCTGCCTATTGTTTGTATTCCAGGGATAACTGCCTCACCGTATGGACGTAATAATCAACACATTTGTACACTTAGGCCACAAAAATCTTGATGAAGTTCCATGTAATGCAAATTGATGCATTTTGAAACAATTCCCACATGTTACACAGTATTCAGTGCCTGTGTGGTAAGCATTTAGGCAAGTTTTGGTGCTAATCATAAAAAAAAATCTAATGTCTTCCGCAGGTGGAGTCCTCTGAGTTTGATCCCTGGTTGTGAGTGTGCCACCTTGGGGGACACCCTCCTACGCCAGCTTATGCAAGGGTGTAGCTTCAAGGGTATTTTTGTGCTATGATACCATTTCCCACCAAATAAATACATTCTTGGCTTGGTAGTTGGATCTGTGGCCCTGATTTGGGTATGCTATGTGTGTCTTGATTTATCTAGTTGTTCTTACTTTAGTAGGAGGTTTTAACTTGTTTGTTCTTTGAGAGGCCCACCTAAGGCAAACCAATACTGACCGTGTTCCTCTTGTGAACAGTCTATACTGAACCATGGTCATCTCATTCCTTCATCCTGCAGCCAACCACTTTTTTATGGGAAATTTGAGATTTACATCTCCCGAATCTCACTAACTAAACTACCCCCTGAGCTTACAGACCCAACGGGGAGGGCTCACGTGACCTCAAAAAGTATTTTGGGGAAAGCAGCAGTGGGAGAAAGGGAACCCTGTTAGACAGACCCTGAGATGCAGTCATCCTTTAACTTCAATTAAAGTACAGTTATGGTTTCAAATCACTTGGGCCTTTACGGGGTAATCTATTCCTCACTAGGCAGGTGAAGGGTGGAATTCAAGGTATGTGACCAGTAGCGGCTCCTCCTCTAAGGCAGAGGAGCGTCGCCTCACTGCTTTTAAGCAGTGTTACTAAAGAAAAAATAAATTGTTATTATTATCATTATATTTTTCCCTTGTTGCGACAGCTTTGTGGGTGGGACGGGTGGGGCTGCACTGTTGACAGAGCAGGGGAGGGGAGGAATGCTTTACACTCCCTAAAGCGCGCGTTGAATGTCGGCCGGCACTCTTCGGCCAGCCAAACATTCATGCGCACTTTGCATATTCTCCATGCAGGCTGAATTACAGCCTGAATGGTGAACATGCCCAGCCTCTCATTCTCTGGCTGAACGCCGATCCACGGCGCTCAGGCCAATCACAACGCTGCATTGCAGAGTTGTGATTGGCTATCGGAAAGCAGGGAACCGGGTGCTTCCTGCTTCCTGCCCTTGAAGCGGGCAGAAAAGGACCAAGAGGAGGAGGAGGCGGTGGTGACAGACAAGTAAGCCAGTATTTTTTTTTCATTCTCACCCCAATGGCCCGCCCCCCACCGCCTTCAAATACCAGCCGCTACTGTGTTTGACCCATTACGTAGTTCTCAACTGGTTAACTAATGTGCAAAAGTATAACTTTTAGCAATTGTTTACTTCAGGCAAAACCCAGTGGCAGTATTTGAGTGTTTCCAAATCTTAGTGTACAAAGAGTATTGTAATAAGTGGACAATGAAAACCTAATTGCAGATAGCATTGTCAGCTGAAATGGCAATATATCCCATGAATTGCAAGTAATTCTCAAAATGGGAAAAGCTCTGTCAACAATAAACTACTTAGGGCCTCCTTGTGGGCATATGTGTATGGTGATGGCATAGTATGCCGTGGGGATTTATAGCTTCGCCCATTGTACGAATTGTACAAGATCTGTAAATACTAGGGCAAAATCGTGGAAGAAGAGGTGCTGTAGGCACAGACACATTCTGCACCTTTCAGCACCATGTGAGAGGCAGGCATTGCTCTTCCAGTGAGACCCCAGCTTTCCCCCACCACAAGGCCCTTCCTACCCCCGACCAACATCCACTGACCCCCCTGTTGAATATTACCACCTGTTTCAACGTACATGGATTTTCACCTGGTATTTCCTTGTACTGCATAGCAATTCTACTTCACTGGTATTTACGCCCATAAGAGCGGGATTTAGGGCGTAAAACTAGCCAACTAGAAACAAGGGCCTATACTTTAATTCCATAATTTTCAGTACCTTTTGGTTTCATCTTTGTGCGCCTGGTAATTTCGAACATTGAGACCTATTAGAACACACACAGATCTATGGAGCCAGTGCCTGTAAAAAAGACGTGACATGTTGAATTGGCAGTGTTAAATACCGATTCTACATGGTATGCCTCATTTACAAGTTGAAAAGTCACAATAGGAGGTATTTAACACACTTGATAAATATCACACTCCGAGGTAATGGTATTTACCATGCGTGGTAAATACTTCCCCTAATCTGGCTAAGGTAATGAGGGCCTAAATGGAGGGCCAGGACCATCAGAAGCCAGCTGACTCAGAAACAGCCCAATCTGCTTTTCGGTCTGCAGACTCTGGATTGGCTGATGGTGACAGCTCCCTCCCTTGACAGGTTTGGATCCCCAGGCATGATGCTGCAGTTTCCACCGACTGAAAGATAGCTGCCAAGTACTTGAACGTGGGCAGCAAGATTCAGGAAAATAATGACAGGGAAGAGCATCCTTAATACTGCGAACCAGCTAGTAATTATAGCAATTAGCACAGATGCCTCAGTAGTTCTGTATAAGGAATAAAATGAAAACTAAGAAATGAGAGATTCTTACAGAGCAGGCTCTTCTCCTAAAAAGGGTGCTATAGAGATAATGCTAGGGAGAGGCAGAAGAAATTAGATGGTAAAGACATTCTTTATATTTCGATAATGTTTACTGATATATTTAAACCAGCCAGGATTTGAGTAGATATGACAACTAGACACGGCTTGTATTAGTAGGTCAAGTGTGTGGGGGGGGGGGGGGGGGTGTTAAAAATACACAACAATGAGCAAAATGCCTTTGAAGAATTTTTATTTCAAAATGATTTTGAGTTGTGTAAACGCTTGTTAAATGCTTAACACACATGGAGGCAGAAAGGCCACTTAAAAAGAATACAGACAATTTTGCAAAACGTATTAGTAGGGATCGTGCTTCCGGCTTTTCACGTTTCAATGCAGAAATTACTTGTGCTGAAAGGGTGCACTTTTTTCAGTGCAAAAAACATTTCGGCAACTTTGCGTTGTTTTGCTTCACGAGTACTCCTTTGTAGTCAACCTTTTTAAAATTATTCTCATCACAACTGATTAGAACTTATCAGTGCAGAGAACACCCTTTTGAGCTTTTGATTTCTATTACTAACTTTTATGACGACGACTGGAAATAATTGATTCCACAGTTTGGCCCTCAAGAATCCGGAGGAGTTTCCTCTCATAGGCCCTCATTATGAGTATGAGCATATGGTTAAACTCTGATTCTTGTGCAAACCCCTGTTTGAACACTTTCCTAAATTTTCCCTGACAATCCAACAGGTCAAACCTACCGAATTTTATTGGGGAAAAATGCCCTGCATTGTCCGGGAACATTCCCCAAAAACTTGTAATCAGGTGATATTTATCACACTCAATAAATTTAGACTCTGCAGAGTCAGATTTTATAGTAATGACAGCCTAAGTATTACATTTTATTGTTAGAATTTACAGATTCTCTGAGTAAAATAAATAATGAGGGATTCAAGGGCTGATTCACAAAGGTAATCTGAGACAGAAGTCTAACTTTACGACGTTTGCTATTCACAGAGCTCGTTTTCGAGTCATATCTTTATGTTCGCAGTTGGTCTCAAATCTCTGCACCCGGGCCATACTCTCCTCACCCGGGTCGTACTCTCTGCACCCAGGCCATACTCTCCGGCTCGGGCCGTACTCTCCGGCTCGGGCCCGATGACGTGTAATCAGTGGGTCAGAATGCAATTTTCACAAGTACCTATTCAGATGCAGAACATAATCTATATATCATGGACATAAGGTGCTGTGGAATTGATGAGGATCATTTTGGTATATCCACCCTTCCTCATAGTCTGCCATACTCTGCCATGGGCACCATCTTGCAGAGGACTCAGTCCCTTTTTATTAATTCTATGTGTTGATCGTTCTCCCCCTTTTATTTTCCTTAACGTATGCCAGCTATCATTCGGATAGAACACTCAGGAAGGGAGGAGACTTAGCAGTGAACTATTGTGACACTTTTGTCGCCATCGTTTCAATATTAAATTAACCAAAACTCAATCATTTAATTGACTTCTTGTTTATTGTCCTCCTGGGACAATAGCTACCTTTATCCAAGCAATCAATCTCCTCTTGGAATCGTTTTCCCTTAAATCCGACTTTACTTTAATTAGGAACTTTAATTTGCATCATTTTGAAAACGATACTGAGACCTTAGAAGATTTTTGGGCTGGATTAGGCCGTACCGAGAAAGTCGATAGTCCCACCCATGTGGCGGGGCATTACCTTGATGGTATCTTTTACAAATAATCCTTTTATCTCTAGCCCATCAGCTCTTCAGTTGACATGGGCCGATCAGTGACCTATGAAATTGAACTTCCAGCTGTAAATCCTCTGCCTAAGGTTCCTTATAATGTACTCAAAATAGAGGTAGGGGGCCCATTTAACCATCTAGTGCGTAGGCATGTGAACAATAAATGAGCTCTAGCAGGATAAAAATCAAAGGAATTTGAAAAGACGCAACTTTTTATTTGCAACCTCTGGCAGAGCTACTCGCCTAATATGATTCCATAGTTTTTTTTAATGTAATATTCATCGCTTAAACTTTTAGAGACATTGCTGCACCCAAGTCAACAAAGGAGACACAGACTGTAAAACTGATTTCTTATTCAATCCATTCACTGATAAAAAAGTATTTTATTACTTTTGCAAAACAAATAGTGAGTAAACGAGACATTGAAAAATACTGCATCTTTCAGTTCATTATACAAAGTTATAACAAAAGTGAAAAAAAACTATTACTTTTGAGTAAGGGAACAATGATACACAGTAAGACGCTATAATAACAACACCACCGTTTTCTCCCCCACAGAATGCTTATTAGAGTTTCTTCTTGTGGGGCCATTACCATAAGCCTAATATGTGAGTTTCCGATAGCGCTTCATTGTTTGGATACTTTCACTATGTTTGTTGCATGCAACTTTCTCAATTGCATGATCTTGACCTTGCATCACATGCCTTACCCCAAAGAAAGACGTGTGATTTATGACATGTATTCATGTTTGCTCTTTATGTGTTCCAGGATGGTTTTTGCTGACTAAAAGGTACAATATCTACCATAAATTGGTTAAGTGACTGGTAATCTCCACTTGAAATTACACGTTAGAGATGTCTTACACTGTGTAGATTAGGGTATTTTAGGTCATGAAGAATCACCACTTGATCTCTTTGACAATATCAGGCGAGAAACATGTTGACCCACTAACAATTCACTTGACTATCTAGGACCATTATCTTCTCCGATAGCGAACCAGAATTTTTAACTAGAATAGTGAGCTAATTCATTAAATCTCTTGTCCTTGAGTCTCATTTGCTGTATTTTAATTGCACTTTTTGCTTTTTCACATCCACTGCCACCAATCTACATCACTGGCCCACACCCCCCCATTTCATCAAACAGCAGCCCGTTAAAAGATCTGAGGCAAAAAGCATCTTCTCAGGGGTCACATTGGGCCTTACAGCACCGGCCCCCATAAGGAACTAGCCCTATGATGAAGCATGATCCCCATTTAGGTGTGTGAGGGCTCTTGCTCATATTAGAGCACTTTCCCACTCTAGAAAAAACATATCTATATGCACTTTACTCAACTTCTTTTAAAGGAACTGCATACTCCTGTTGGATCACAAGATATATTAAGGAGCACGTATACTGGACCTAATTTCTCCTGGTCCCCTTCCTTTCTGATTATATTCCCTACCAAAATAGGAAGACCAGGCTTTGTGTCAGAAATTTCTGCCTCCTGGAAGCAGGCACCAACGCGTGGAAATATGTTTACATAAAAAAAACAATAGCACACACATTGAATGAGTGGGATCCTTCTGAGTGTGTTTACAATAAGGAATTTGTATTGGAAAGATATGCTTTTAGTACAAATCATATGCTAGAGAGTGCACACTCACCTCTGCACCATTGCCTAAGACTGAGCATCGTGCATGGCAGTATTTTTTTAGCACCAGTACAGGGGATGACAGACAGTGCTCCAGTCTTATTAGATATGGCTCAGGGCTATGCTTTCCCTCTTATCCAATGGAGAACAACATATTAGGATGCTGTGCTGCTTGAAAAATGAGTAAATCTGTGCCCATTGTCTTCTATAGTCTTTTAAATAACTGGTGGTTCACTGTATTTGCTAAATCTAATGGAAGCTTATTCCAAGGTGTGACAGCATGAATGTGCGAATGACATAGTACAGCTCATTTGTTTCATGATTTATAGTATGTATCTACAAATTAATATTTACAGAGCAAATACCTAACTTCATAGCAGCAGAGCAATGTACAGAAGACAAGATACACGAGAAGATCTTACAGTAGGGTGGTCTTATCAAAGGCTATCTGGCATCATGGTGCAGTTGTTACATAGGGACAATATGTTGCTTGAAGAGATGATTATTTAATTCCTTCAGGAATTAATAAAGGAGTGGTTCGTGTTGGACCAAAAGGATCAAGACCAGAGGAATGGGTGCAGCAAAAGAAAATGATCCAACAAATCAAAAACAAATATCACCTAATCAAAAGCCTAAGTGAACAGCGACCTGCAATTTTAAGGTCCTGCGAGGAGTATCTTCAGCTTTTGATTTCTCCCTGCTCTGCTTACGAGTCAGAGGATATTTTGATGTGGTGCAGAGGGTACTAGGAACCTGCACAAGAACAAAGGGCGGGGCCAGCCACCGGACACCACTTCCGGTAAGAAAGGAGGACGGGGCAGTATCAGGAGACTAGGGACAAGGGAAGACATGGCTGCGAGTATGAGACAGCAAAGAAGAATAAAGTAATTGAAGACCCCTACCTGTGTCCTGGTATTCCCTGGGGTACAGGGCATACGCAAGACACAACATTTGGCGACACAAAGGTGGGATCAGAAATCACCACCAGGCATGCATGCCTCTGTCCCTCGCGACACAAAGACCAAAACAGAGCCAGGAGCCCACCCCTGTCCGCCTGCCAAAGAAGGAAAACCACGACGTCGGGAGCCCACCCCTGCCGCAGGAAGACAGCCAGGAGCCCACCCTGGCCTGCATGCCAGAATGAAATCCAGTGACCTCGGAAGCCCACCCCGGTCACATCAAGTGTAAAAAGTGGTAAGAGGCCCCATCCGCGATCGCTCGCCAGCAAGCAGTGCACACGACTGTGTCCACAGCTGCCCGCCGAATACAGAGAAAGCCCTGAGCCTCCCGCGTAGATTTCGAGTCGAAATCTCACCAGAACATGGCTTCCATTTTAAAGTCAGGCAAGACCGGCCAATAGCAAGAAGGGAAGCACCGGCGGCCATTTTGAAGTAAGTCAAAGAAAAGAAATAGTTAATCTCCCTATTGCGAGACTCCGACGGCCATCTTAAAGTCAGGCAAAAGAGCCAATAGGCATCGAGGAAGGCCCAGCTGCCGTTTTGAGATCAGACAAGTCAATAGAAAACACACAGAAAGTGGAAAGAAAAGGAAACAAAGGGAAATAAAGGGAAATAAAGATCAAATAAAGAGGAAATTGAACAAACAAAGAAAGGCAGGCATGGTAAGAAGGAGCAGGTGTGCGCAACAACCATCATGTCGGAGGAAGGAAATGACAGCAAAACACAAAATGCAATGTTCCACAGACTGTTGGACTCACAGACGAAAGGCATTCACTGGGACAGATTGGCTAGACAGTTTATACGCTACATACGTGCCACATGCAAAGAGTACACAGCCCAACAAAACATAGACTTGTTTTTAAACTTCGTGGGCGATGACGTTGAAGACCTGCTGGTAATTATCCCTCCAGAACAGATATGAACATATAAAGGGCTTATGAAGTGCCTCACCGACAAATATGACCCTCAGAGAAATGTGGACTTTGAGAGATACACATACCAACTGGCAGAGGAGTCCCTCGATGACTTCGTAACCACCATGAGCAAACTTGCCGATACTGCGAATTTGATAAATTTGACAACAAGCAGGCAAAACAGCTGCGCATCATCGAAGGCTGCCAGTCAGTGGAGTTTCGTGCCCGAATACAAAAAAAAATGTACACATTGGAGAAGATACTAACACTGGCCCGTGCAGAGGCCAGAGCCACAACAGATGCCAGACAAATGGAAAACTGGAAAACATGGATGGTGGAACAGGCCAACCGTATGGCTGGGTATGCCAGAAAACGTGACCAAACACCTCCTCCCGGAAACAGAAACAAGAAAGAACATGCTATTGTTGTGGACTCGAATTCCCACATGCTGGCACCTGCCCAGCGATGGCTCACAAGTGCTCAAAATGCAACAGGGAAAACCACTTTAGGCGTGCCTGAGCGAGTGAGACCAGCAAAACAACAGACTGCGACAAGCTGATATGCACGGCATATGGAGACACAAAACCACAGTGCATCAGCTGAGTCGGATGGAGCAAATCCGCAAGAGGCAGCAGAACGGCTGTATTTGATGTTGGACGTACCAACACAGGGTTGCAAATCCAATTAGCAGACAAACAACAGATAAACAGTGATGGGGAACACTGAGGTAGGCAATCAGTGGTGCCACATGCAACATCATGTGCATGTCAGAATATGAAAAGATGAGACAGACACTGCCGCTATCACCGTCCACTGTTGATGACTTCACATGGGGCTGAAGGAAACCAGTGGTGAACATGGGGAACTTCGTAGAGACACTAACATACAAAGAAAGAGCGATAAAATAAGAAGTACGTGTCCTACGCGGAGACATCCCAACACCCTGTCTACTAATCAAAGTCACTGCGCAGGTGATGGGTCTCCTAGCCATGACATATCGCATGTCAGAACGGCACAGCATTCTGAGAGAACACCCCGCAATACTACAAGGACTAGGAAAACGGAGAGACACACAAATAACACTGCACATCAATGAAGCAATCAAGCCAGTGTCTCAGCCTCACAGAAGAGTGCCCATATATCTGCAACCACAAGTTGAAGAAGAGGTAAAAAGCCTACTGTGCAAGACATCATAGAGCCAGCAGATGGACCAACTCCATGGGTATCTCCGATAGTCTCAGTACCCAAAAAGAACACATCACAAATTTGCATTTGCGTTGACATACAAATCCCAAACACGGAAATTAAGAGGAAAAGACACCCAAAGCCTCACTTAAATGACATGATCAGCTGTCTAATTGGAGTATGCAAAAGGTACCACTACTGGAGCTTGGTCCACAATCATGAAACATCACAAAATTCTCCACTCACATAGGTCTTTTTCACTACAAGCGACTTAGCAGCTTTGGAATATCATCGGCGGCAGAAATATTTCAAGAAACAGTGAGACAGGTGAGATGAAGAACAGCTTAAATTACAGCAATGATATTTGGTATTTGGACGCTCAGATGAGGAGCATAGCAAGACCCCACGAGTGGTCTTCAGCCAACTGGAACAAGCTGGCCTGACCCAAAAGAAGGACAAATGTGAGCTGGGTAAGGTAGAACTAGTGTTCTTTGGACACATATTTAATAAAAAAAAAGGAATTAGGCCAGATCCCAGCAAAGTGGAAACGCTGAAAAAAGCAAGACCTCCGGCAGATGCAGCACAAGTAAGGTCATTTCTTGGACTAGCGAGCTACTGTGCTTGATACATGAAGGAGTTTGTCACAGTGAGCACCCCACTTTGGGAACTAACAAAGCAGGGTGTTGGGGTTCTTTCCGTGTTCGGGTTCTTTGCACGGAACCTGGAATGAAGGTTCCGTGCAGGGAATGTGGAGCGGTCGGGGTTGGCAGTTGCTGCCGGGGGATCTGTGTGTCTGGATCGCAATAAAGAAGCTCTACCACACTACCTGGTATCTTCCTTTCATTGGCGACGGGCTGGTCCAGCTTCCAGTCCCCCTTCACCTGTTCCGTGATTCCTTTTTTTTTCTGCCTGCACTGCCGTCGATACGGCAAACACGAAGAAATCGAACGTCATCGAGCTCCGGGGTTGGCGGACCTGGAATCTTCCTCCGCTGCTCTTCCTGCCAACGTCGATCCTCAGCGGTGAGATGTATTTTGTTTTTTCCTCTCTTTCTGGTGATTTGTTCGGCACGTAGATCGGCGCGCAGCGTCAGCGTGAGCGTCACCCTGTGACGTTCCTTGCCTTGTTGTTGGTTGTTTACTGTAACCTTGGCAACTTGGGTTTCCGAAGCATGCGTTTTGGATAAAGGCGGTGCGAGGAGTTCAGCGCTAATTCCTGTTGTTCTTTTAAAAGCGAAGTGTGACTTGTCGACATGGCAGATGGAATAATACAGAAGGAGTACTTTTAACCTGCAATCCATAGCTTTGTGGAAATGTACAGTCATATACACGTGAAAGCATTTTTTAGCAGAAGAAGACAATGTACAGTTATATACACATGAAAGCATTTTCAAGCAGAAGAAGGCAATTTTGAAGTTTTATTAGTATTATTATTTTTTTTTTTCTCTCGTTTAAAAGACACTTTTGGTAGTAGTGGAAAGATTCCAAAGTGGCATTTGCAGGATAGTGTTTATCTTAAGTGGCAGCAACTCACCCACGCAAGATTAACAATGGATAACATTGCTGCCCCACCTCCATTTCTACAGTTACCTGGTCCTCCTCCTATGCTATGGCAACAATGGAAGGCCACTTTTGAGGCTTATTTGGAAGCAATCGATGGTGATACTTTCACATCCAAGAAAAAGAAGGCTTTACTAATGTACAATGTAGGTGCTGAGGCCAGGTCAATTTTGCAAACTTTACCTCTGGAGTCGGTGTGGACGTGCACCAGCGGAGGTGAGGATGGGGATGCACTAATTGTTGATGATTATGCTTCCTTAGTAAATACTCTTGATAAAAGGTTTAATCCTAAGCGCAATGTAGTTCTGGAACGGCACAAATTTTTACAGCGTGCACAGATGCCTGGTGAATCCATTGATGACTTTGTTGCTGCTCTCAGAATTTTGGCTCTCAAGTGTAACTATAGAGAGTTTTGTGATGAAATAATTTGCGATCAGCTTATTGAGCGCACATGTGACAAGAAAGTTCAACAGAAGCTTCTATCCTCTGATGATCCTGACCTTGAGACTGCTCTTATCTTGGCAAAGAGTGTTGAACATTCTCAACTCTGTATGAAAGAGTTAAATACACCTGTATCGACATCTGAAACCACATTTGCATCTGAGGTCAAGCTGGTCACCACAAAAGCTCCTGTTAAATTAGTCAAGGGTACTAACGTCAATGCTTCCCGGACACCATCTGTGTCTAATTCCCCGAAAACAAGAGTTGAACAGCATCCTTTGTGTTATCGTTGTGGTAGCACCTCTCATCTGGGAAACTTCAAGTTTTGTTATGCCATAAATCAGACTTGCTTCAAGTGTGGGAAGAAGGGACACTTAGCGCGGATGTGCAAAGCAACTGTACCACATAGAGTACCTCCTCGTACTGTGAGAGCCATAGAAGAGGACTGCGTGTATGAAGATGACGAACGTTACGAACTATTAATGTTATCTTCGTCATCTATACAAGAAGAAGGGGTTGTAGAAATAGCTTCTATCGGAGAGGGTCAAAGAAGGAAAAGTCCTGTGTGTATTACAAATGTGAATGGGAACGGCATGAAGTTTCTTGCTGATTCCGGTTCCCCTTTTACTCTCATTAATGTCAAGGATTTTAAAGGTTTGGGCAATATTCCAGTAGTCCACTCCAGTATAAGAATTTTTGCTTATGGTGGTAAAAGAGTGAAGGTGATAGGCAAATTCAAGGGGAACTTAGAATTCAAGGGTGATTGCATTTTCGGTACTGTATTTATAGTGGAGGAAGGTGCGAATTTGCTAGGATGGCATGAACAAGGCGAACTTGGAATCATCCTTGATCCAAATCATGCTGACATGGTTCTATTCAAACGGGAAGCTAGACAATATTATGCTAGTCTTTCGGATGTTGCTCCGGTGCATACTATCACGACTGATGTGTGCGTCGAGAATGATTGGATTAAAAGTTACCCTGAGGTTTTTAGTGGAAAGTTGGGCAAACTCAAGGGATTTCAACACCGCATCATTCTCAAAGAAGGTGCAAGGGCTGTGGCGCACAAGGTACGGAAAGTACCACTCAGTATGCGTTGTGAATTGAGACATGAGTTAGAACGGTTATGCGCATTGGGGGTGATTGAAGCTATTGAAGGGTCTGAGTGGTTGTCACCCATTGTTTTAGCGCGCAAGGCCAATAAGTCTCTTAGGATGTGCGTGGACTTGCGCGATCTGAATGCGTGCATCTGGGTGGATCGACAACCTCTACCCAACATTAATGAGATGTTGTCAACTTTGGAGGGTGCCAAGTATTTTTTTTCTCTTGATATATCTTCTGCGTACCACCAAGTTGAACTGTGCAAGGACTCCAGACATCTTACATCATTTGTGACTCCTGATGGAGCTTTCCGATATTTACGTATGCCGTTTGGGTTGGCATCAGCTTCCGCAGTGTTCCAACGTCTCATGGGAAACCTGTTCAAGAACACTGTGGGGGTGGTGTTTTTCCAGGACGACATTCTTATTCACGGGAAGACCATACAGGAGCACGATGCTAGAGTTAGGCACGTATTGGACATAGTCAAGTCTAGTGGTTTGACGTTAAGAAGAGACAAATGCAGATTTCTGCAAGAAGGGGTAGATTACCTTGGTCACCATATCTCCGCTAAGGGTGTAGAACCAAAAATGAAGTTACTGGATGCTATTAAGGATGCACCTGAACCTATGAACAAAGATCAATTACGCTCTTTTCTGGGGCTAGTTGAGTATTACGCAAAATTTGTACCCAACTTCTCAGATAGAACTGTATGTTTGCGTGGTCTTCTTAGGAAAAATGTGAAGTATACGTGGTCTGATCAATGTGCGTCTGATTTTAAGTTACTCAAGGAGGCTATAGTACAAGCACAGCCACTTAAACTTTTCAACATCAATGACCAATGCATTGTCACCACCGACGCCAGCAATGTTGGTCTAGGTGCTGTTTTAATGCAGAAGAGATCGGACAATAGGGAAGAAATTATTGCTTTTGCTTCTAGAACACTTCGTGGTGCTGAAGGAACCTATTCTACCATCGAAAGGAAGCGTTAGCGCTATGGTGGGGTGTACAGTATTTTCGAAATTTCTTGTGGGGAAACAGTTTTGTTCTCAGGACTGATCATAAGCCTTTGGTAGACCTGTTTACCACCAAAGGTGGTGGTAGAGCTACGCCTCGTATTGCTAAATGGCAGTACAGACTGAATGAATTCAATTATTGTCTGGAGTATGTTGCTGGTGTGAAGAATTGTGTGGCTGACTGTTTGTCAAGGTTGCCTCTTTCTGAAAGTGTTAGTGAACCTGCAAATGATTTTGTGGAAATGGTGTGTGCAGTCAGTACTGTTGCTGATACGGGAGCTGCTTTATCAGAAGGGGATTGGAAACTGGCCATTTCTGAAGATGTGGAGCTTTGCAGGGTAATTGATTTGGTAACTCAGGGTTGGCCCAACAGTACTACTATTCCTTTGGAATTGATTCCTTACTCGAGAATTAGTGACGAGTTGTCTCTGGTTGATGGGATTTTGCGCAGGGGTGGGTTGCTGGTTGATCCCTTGTCATTACGGAAGAAGGTTTTAGACTTAGCCCATGAAGGTCATTTGGGCATTCGAGCAATGAAGCGGAGGGTGAGGGAAGATTTTTGGTGGCCGGGTGTCGATAGGTCCATCGAACATTGCGTTAGGGATTGTGGTGCGTGTGTGTTGAGTGACAAATCTCAGGTAACTTGCCCACCCTCGGTCAGTCCCATTGCTGTCAAGGAAGCACCTTGGTTTAAATTGGCTTTTGATGTGGCTGGTCCATTCAGTGGTTTGGGGGGGTTCTCCCAAATATGTGCTAGTTTTAATTGACTATATGTCCAAGTGGCCAGAGGTTAAATTTGTGGATGGTATCAACTCAAGTATCAATATCAAATTTCTGATGGAGGTTTTCCTTCGGGAGGGATTTCCAGAGGAATTAGTAACGGATAATGGTATGCAGTTGGTGTCTACTGAGATGCAAGATTTTCTGAGCAAGCATGGGATCAAACATACACTTACCTCCCTTTATCATCCACGTAGTAATGGGTTACTTGAGCGTTTTAATCGTGTCATCAAGGAACAGCTACAATTGGCCTCCATTAATGGTCTTGATTGGAAGGTTGTGATTTCAGACGTGTTGTGGGCGATGAGAACTACCCCACACTGTAGTACTGGAATGTCTCCATTTTCCTTGTTAAGGGGGAGAGTTGCAGGTTCCAAGCTCAACAAAGATTGGATGTTAAGGAAGGTAGTGGATCCACTAAGGTTGGGTGTGGTGGCGGATGTTAGAGCTGCTACTCAAGCCAAGTATGGTTCTAATTGTCCCAAGCAGTCTTCTGTGTGTGAAGGGGATTGGGTAAGGATTAAGAAACCAGTTCTTGTTCGTAAGGGTTTCTCTCGGTTTTCTGCTCCGGTTAAGGTCAGTAAGGTGAGAGATCATGTGGTTGTTCTGGATAATGGCAAGGTCTGGAATAAGTCTGCTGTTTCTGTTGTACCTAAGTCCAAAGTGGAGTTTGTGAGAAGCAGATTTGGTGTCGATACTCAGGGTACAATTCTACCTTCCAGCATGGATACGCCCAGGGGTCGCACTTCAGGAAGTAACCTTGCTTCTCAACAGGGTCCTTTGAGAACTAAGTTTCTTCCTGCCAGAACCAGGTCATCTCCTGTTAAATTACAGGACTATGTTAGATTTTGACTTTCTGTATTTTGTGATTAATGCATTTCCATGTGGGTAGTATTTGTTTTTATGTAATTAGGGGTGTGTGTTTTTTTTGTGAAGGAAGGGGGGTGTGTTGGGGTTCTTTCCGTGTTCGGGTTCTTTGCACGGAACCTGGAATGAAGGTTCCGTGCAGGGAATGTGGAGCGGTCGGGGTTGGCAGTTGCTGCCGGGGGATCTGTGTGTCTGGATCGCAATAAAGAAGCTCTACCACACTACCTGGTATCTTCCTTTCACAGGGCCAGAAATTTCTCTGGACCATTGAATGCGACAGGGCGTTTGAGGCCACCAGACATGCAGTCATAGCAGTGGATCACTTTGCATACTTTAACCCTTCGCTATGCACCAAGCTCACTGTTAATGGCAGCACGGTGGGGCTAGTAGCAATTCTAGTGCAACACATGCCTGGAAGAGACTCACCCAGTCAAATTTTTGAGTATGTAAGTAAGAGCCTATCGAACATATAAAGGGCATACTCCCAAACAGAGAAGGAAAGCTTAGCAGTAGTATGGGCGTGTGAACCCTATCACATATATATGGAAAACCATTCATCATTGTAACTGACCACAAAGCACTAGTAACAATATATGGAAACCCCAACGCAAAAATTCCACCACAAATTGAAATATGGGGAATAAGACTCATGGACTATGATTTGAAGATAGTGCATACACCTGGAAAGGAACACAACCCAGCTGACTACATGTCACGACATCCTCTACCACGGGTACCAGAGATCATGTCCATGGTGGAAGAGTACATAAACTTTGTGTTAAGACAAAACACCCATGCTCCTATAACAGTCGAAGAGCTTCAGCGAGAGACAACAAGTGATGCCACACTGCACGCAGTTAAAAGAACAACACAACAGCAAAGGTGGAGACGTGAACAACAGGAGCCCTATGGGAGAAGGAGAAAGAAGGGAGGATATGCTAGCGTTCAATCACATACAAGAAGAGCTATTGGAAATGGAGTTCTACTAAGAGGAACGAGGATGATAATAATACCAAAAACGCTACGGAAGCAGAGGGTGAATTTAGAGCATGAGTCCCACAGAGGCATATTAGCAACAAAAAGATGCAAAGAGAAAAAATGTGGTTCCCAGGACTGGATCGACTGATGGAAGACACAGTAATGAAATGTCCTACGCCAAATAATGGGAAGGACAGCAAAGCCAGAACGACTACACATGTCCAACCTCCCGGGGCAATGTAGACAACACTGGCAGCTGATTTCTATGGGCCAGTGGACACTGGCAACTACTTGCTAGTAGTAATTGATGAATCCTCCAGGTTCCCCACAGTACGACAAGTGTCATCAACATCAGCCACAGCGACGCTGCCAATAATTGATGACATATTTGCAGCATGGGGCTCCCCACCAACGATGAAGACAGACAATGGGCCTCCACTCTCGGTGGGAGGAGTTTTTCAGATTCATGGCATACCTGAGCATCCACCACAGGAAGGAAACTCCTCTGTGGCCACAAGCAAACGGCATGATGGAAAGATTAATGGGAAACATCAAGAAAGCAGTCCAGCATGCCAAACTGGTGCATATTTCAATGGGCCAGGCACTCTGCCAAATACTAAGAGATTACCGAAACACCCCACACAGTTCCACGGGATGATGCCCAGCAGAACTGGTGTGAGGAAGAACAAGCAGGACGAGATTGCCCCAGCTGGAGGCAAAAGCACCACCAGAGCAGAACAGTATTGCCGCAAGAGATCAAGAGGCAAAGGAAACAAGCATTGGCATATCCAATAGGTCTCGCCTTTGGGACCTTATAAGTGTTTAGCTATGCAACAGTTGCATAACTAAATACTTACAAGGTCCCAAAAGCGAGACCTATTGGCTATGCAAAGCAGCCGTGCGGGCGCGAAAGTGAAAGTGATCGCGATCACTATCAAACATCAAAGCGGCATTTTCTAAAGTGAACCGCAAAGTTTAATAAATGTGAAGGGGCCCATGATAACAGCTGCAGATGGCCTCTACCAGATCACCAGAAACAGCACATATCAAGGGACTAAGGACGTCAGATGAGGAAGAAGGAGAGGCAGCACTTAAGAGCAACACAAAACATGTTAAAGAGGAAGTGATGGACAGCATGGAAGGGACATCACACAGCAGTGAAAGACGTGACCAGGTTGATGGGATACTGAATGAAGTAGCTGAAATGTCTTGCCCAAAGAGAGTGAGCCGAAAGCCAAAGAGACTTCTAAAGGAAACATTGTGATGGGGCAGCAAGCAAACATCACCAGCAGCAAAGCAAACAACGACAATCAGAATGTAGCAGGATTATGATGACAGTGCTTCTTCTGTCCCATGTCCTGCCAGTGTGTTTTTTTTCTCTCTCTCTCTCACTTCTTCTCTTCTTTCTTTTCTTTTCCACAAAAGGGGGAAATAATGTGATGTGGTGAAGATGGCACTAGGACCCTCCACAAGAAATGAGGGAGGGTCCAGCCCCCGGACACCACTTCTCGCCAGGGAGAGGGACGGGGCATTATCAGGAGACCAGGGACGAAGGAAGATGTGCCTGCGAGCACGAGACAGCAAAGAAGAATAAAGTAATTGAAGACCCCTACCTGTGTCCTGGTGTTCCGTGGGGTCCGGGACATATGCAAGACAGGACAGAGTAAATACTAATTTCACGCTTCATAAGTCTTGCTTACATGCATATTTAGCTGTCTGTTGTTGAATAATTATTGTATCTAATACATTATTATTTATACATAAAAAGGAAGGCAGAGCCAAAGCCTGGGCTAATGGCTGTGTGTTGCTGAAGCTCCGCCAGGGCCCTTCTTCCCGAAGCTGGAGCGGCACACCAACCCATTGTGCAACAGTGATTCTTACTTGCCAGAGTAGGTATGTCCCCAGGCCTCCGGTGGGACCACAGGGAAGGAATAAGGAGCATGTCCAGGAAAGAGTATTCGAGCACAGACGTTGGGCAATGAGGAGCATGCCAGAGACGCACATGAAGACAGGGATCAGGAGTAGAGCCCCAGTGTGGCCTCAGAGATTCACTTACGGGTCAGCTGGGGGGTGTGCGCTGGATGACGAAGCTGCCTCTGACCTGCCACAGGGCAGTACAATTCGGGATCCACCAGATGAGGTGGGAAATTAGTAGAAGGGCTGGAGAGCTCGGCTAGGCCCCATGGCCATAGTAAGAGGACTGGATCCAGGCTAGCTTTGCAGCCCAAGTTGAGTACCCCAGAGCTGAAGCAATGGGGCCCTTATACACTATTATTACCGGCGCCCTTCCCCGTTGATTCCTCAACTTCTTTGCTATAATGCTGGAGGTGTCCACAGGTACTATCAGAGTGCTGGTAGTAACAGGGGGTGACTGACTGCCCAATGGGCTAGTATGAGGTGCACAGACGATATTGCACAGGCTTCGGGAGAGGCAGCAAGGACTTACGATAGGAGGAAGGGACTCATGGCAATGTTTGTCTATGCCGGCAGCCTTCTACAATGCAAGGCCCAACAGGAGACAAAATTCCTACCTAGGGTGGGACTGTTTCCTATGTACTGTGCAATGTCCTGTCCCCACAAACACTCGTTGACCACTAGTGACTGTCACTGTGCCCTCGAGGAGCTGGGGAACACACCACGCCACATAACTAGACAGCTATACTTCACCTGGGCTCACTAGCTCCCCGACCATTGACACCAAACCCCATAAAAGGCAGCAAATAAGTCAGTAAGCCTTTTACTATTGATTCTGGTAACATGTTTAAACCAGCAAGAAAACTACTTTTAATGGAGGCAGTGACCAGTAAATCGGTCAAGATGATGGTGAAACAGTCACGGCAGCCCAAAGCTCAGTGCTTAAAACCATCCTGAGTAACATCACTGCTTTAAGAGTATCAATGGCCACAACAACCAAGTTGGAGAGGTTCGACCCCTACATCGTTCCAAAAGCATTTGCAAGGTACAAAAAACAGGCTACTGTTAGTGGAACAGAGAATTGATGCATCCCTAGATTGGGGACAGGATCATTGATTCCTACAAAGGAAGATGACAAACCTGGAGGACAGAGGTTGAGGAGACAGTCTGCGATTTGCCAGCATACACGAGAAAATGGAAGAGTATGACATGATTGAATTTGTTAGACCTGTCAGCCTTAGGGTGGTCTTTCCCCATACATTTTGCCTCCTACTTTTCTGACTTCGTTTTTGTTGACCTTAGAACTTCTAGCCAGAGCTAAAGTGCTTTTACTCACTCCCTACCGCATGATAAACTTGACTTACAACTGATTGGTATGTTTAACTTACCTTTAAGTCCCCAGTAAAGTGGTAGGCCTTATACCCATGGTGGGTAAATTAAATGCTGCTAGTGGGCCTGCACACCTATTATGCCCCCGGCTCACTTAAGTAGCTCTTTAAAACCTGCCCAGGCCTGCCATTGTTATAAACTGCTAACACGACTCGGTAAAATAATCCCTTTTCCAAGCCCCAAACTCCCTGCTTGTTACATATAAGTCACCCCTGAATTAGGCCCTAAATAGTCCATAGGGCAGGGTGCTTTGTCATGAAAAAGATGGACATATACTTTTAAGTTTTACGTGTCTTGGTAGTGAAAAACATGCACATTCGTTTTTCACTACTGTGAGGCCTACCTCTACCATAGGATAAAATTGGGCTACCTTATTACTTTTAATAAATGATACCTTTTGATTAGGAACAGGTTTGGAAAGTCATTTTTGATGTTCCTTCAGCTCTGGACCGATGCATCATGACCCAAGTTGACGCGGATCTCTCATTGCAGTGCTCATCGGAACAGATGGTGCACATAGCAACCTGATGCAGGCCCCCGAATATGCACAATCCATCTCTATGCAGGGACCTACATCGCTCCTTAGAAAGCCCCAAATCAAGGACATAAGGTAAAATTCGCAGTGAGCCCAACTTAGTCCTTGTATCAGCCCGTGCTCCAACATGGTTGACTTGAACCTGTGAATTTGTCCCAGTCTAGTACAACCAGATAACCAGCGCACTATTTTTACCTACATCTTTAAAGTTGCATATCTCCTGTTCTACTAATTGAACTTTTTTTGTTTTGATGTCAAAAGATTCATTAAAATCAACTTTATTTTTCTAAATTGTTTTGGGACTTTTGTTGTGTTGTGTTTTTACTTTATTACTGCTTAAGTGCTGCATAAATACTTTACACATTGCCTCTAAATTAAGCCTGTCTGCTACCAGAGGGTGAAGCACAGGTTAGTTAGTGACTTTTTTGTGGTTCACCCTGATGAGGATTGTGGTTGTTGCTTGAGTAGAGTTTCACCCAACTCAACCAACAATCTAATGTCTCACAGCATTAGTGACAAAACTTCTTCCGGAGCTTCTAAACATGACGTTTATCCCAATTTGGAAATTCAAAGAGCATTAAGACTAAGAGATTGCAGCTCTTGACCGAAGGGGAACACCCACCAGATAATTGCCTGTTTTCTTAGACATCGACATACTAGGCAAAGCATAACTGCTGTGAAATAACATGGCCCTTTCTCCATGGGCAATCACCGGGTCTCGATCACTAGACACTTTGAACAAAATGAACCTGAAGTGTAAGAGATTCTTGGCACTGTGCCCATGGCTCAAGAAACTGGGAATTAGGTACTATTAGATCTGGCTACAAGGCTCATCACGAACAATGACAAAACAACGGATTATGATGACCCGGGCCGATTGGAATGGTGGCTGGACTCTCTTGAGAAAGCGAACATGGATGCTTACCAGCACAGTGACCATGCTAAGTTCCCCCTGTGCCAACTGGGCATGGCCAGAGAAACGGACTAGCTGGGAGAGAGAGAGAGATTGGAGGAAATGACCAAACGATGGGCTATGAGATTCAAACGAAACCACCCCGATAAGTCACGCCCTACTGGAGACAAATACAGATCACCACTGAAATTGGCGAAGAGAACGAACCTGCGGCAGATAAGAAACTTTAATTTGTTATCTTATGTTTTGCTATGTTATTTTATGTTATATGACTTATACATAACGCTAATGCCTGCAGGCATCTTGGCGCTGTTGTTAGTAAAACATGACACAACAGTGTAAGCCATATTAAATCTGGAAGGTTAGAATGCAAAGTGAAAAAAAGGGAGTAATATAAATTTTAAAGAGCCAGGTTTTTAGATCCTTCCTGAATTTTAACAGATTGGGTAGGTCTCTTAAAAAAAACGGTAAAGCATTGTTATGTTATGTTATTGTGTTTATAAAGCGCTCAACTCACCCTGGGGCATCTCGGCGCTGCCTAGTAGACCAACAACTTAGACAAAAGAAAACCAGCAGAAAAGACTAGGAGCAAGTTCAGAACAAAAAAGCTTTAAGCTTTTTCTTGAAAAATTCATATCTGGGCGTTGCTCGCAGAGCAAATGGGAGGTGGTTCCAATATTTTGGGGCCAGATAAGAGAAAGATCTGCCCCCTGACCGAGAAAGACGGAAAAGGGGGACCTGCAGAAGACCCTGAGAGCTAGATCTGAGATTCCTTGCGGGACAATATTTAAAAAGTTTTTTTTGTAAATAGAGAGGTTCACTATTGTTAAGAGCAGAATAGGTGAAGCAGCAGATCTTAAAGAAAGCTCTCTTTTTCACCGTTAGCCAGTGGAGTTCTCTAAGTAGTGGTCGAGAGGGGGTGCCTGTAGGTTGATTCAAGATCATCCTTGCAGCTGATTTCTGGACTACCTGCAGCTTAGCTAGGTGGGTCTCGGCTACTTCTGCCATCAATGCATTGCCATAATCCAACCGACTGGTGACCAGGGCTTGTACCAGAGTTCTGCGATGGTAGGTAGGCATATAAGGGAGGATTTTCCTGCAAAAGCTGAAGGCTATAGTAGCAGGATGCAGATGTGGACACGATATGTTCTTTCATAGAGCTGGGCACCTGTCCCTCGCCCAAGCTAGCAGTCCGCAATCTGGGCATCACAATTGATAACTCTCTGTCCTTGAAGACCCATATAAACCAAGTGCTTGGGACGTGTTTTGGGATTATGCGTATGCTACGTAAGATCTTGAAATGGCTACCCATAGAAGCAAGGAAACCTTTGGTCCAGGGTCTTATTATTAGTTGCCAGGACTATGGTAATGCCCTGTTCACTGCACTCAACCAGGATTTACTCTCCAAACTTCAAATCCTTCAGAATACGGCCGCCAGACTTGTTCTGAATCTCCCCTCCCGCACTCCCTCTGCCCCCACCCTAAAAACCTTGCACTGGCTTTCGATTCGCCACAGAGGGCGTTTTAAAATCTTAAGTCTCACGCATAAGATAATGCATGGCACTGGTCCATTATATCTGGCGAAAAAACTTCAATGGTATGTTCCAGGACGCTTTTTGCGGTCCAGCTCTAGACTTTTTCTTGTCCAACCTCGCATTCGGACAGCCCGTAATGGAGGTCGATCCTTTTCATACTTAGCTCCTTTGCTATGGAATAAACTTCCACTGGATCTGCTCTCTATAACGGACCATCTACTCTTTCGTAGAAAGCTGAAGACCTGGCTTTTTTCTCAATAAATGTATAAATGTAGATACATGAGCATTTTCAGTCACTCCCCGGTTTCTTTGTCTTGGTTGCTAGCGCCCTGAGACCTTTGGTGATTTGTGCGCTTTACAAAAAATGTTGACATTGACATTGACATTGACATAGACAGTGCCCTGTCAATTTTTATGCCCAGGTCATTGACTAAGATTTTTGGGGTGGGGGCAGAGCCCAGTTTAGTTGGCCACCAATCGCTTGACCAGGCATCGGTTGCTTTACCCAGTAACATAATCTCTGATTTGTCTGGGTTTAGTTGTAGGAAGTTTGCCGTCATCCAATCATATATTGTCTCCAGACCATTTGCAAAGCTAATTTTTTCCTCCTCTAAGTTACTCCCGATATTGAACAAGAGCTGCGCATCATCTGCGTAAGAGATGATCTCGAAACCCAACTGTTCAGCTATTTTTGCCAGAGGCGACATGTACATATTGAAGAGGGTCGGGCTCAAACAAGAGCCTTGCGGGACACCTCTCTTCAAGGGCATCTTTGGCGAGGAATAGGGACCCAGGATAACTGTTTGGGATCTATCCGCCAGGAAATGTTTTAGCCATTTCAGAGCCCTTCCTTTAATACCCCCCGAGACTAGTCTCTCCGCAAGCTTAGTATGCGAGATGGTATCAAAAGCTGCGGAGAGATCTAGAAGGATCATTGTCACTGCACACCCTGCATCAACTGTTCGTCTAAGTGAATCAGTTACTGCCAGCACGGCTGTTTCTGTACTGAATCCTTTCCGAAAGCCCGATTGTGAGGTGTCTAGAATTTCATTTTGTTCAAGGTAAGAACAAAGTTGTTTATTTACAAAACCTTCCAACAATTTACCCAAAAGTGGTAAAAGGGAGATGGGACGGTAATTGGAAAGAATAGTTGGGTCCGCTGAGGGCTTTTTCAGAATAGGACGGACAGATGCCTCTTTCCAAGCCGTAGGGATGGTGCCTGTAATTAGGAGAAGAGTTGAGAATGTCTCTAACGGCAGGAGCACAGCTAGTGGCTAAAAGGGCCATGGTTCTTGGGGGACATAGGTCATTAGGGGAGCATGATTTTGCCTTGGACAGGCCCTTTATGATCTCATCAGTGGTTGTTAATTCAAAGTGCTCCAAAAAACCCTTAACCGTTGGGGCTCCAACATTTGGTTCGGACAATAGATCTGGAGTCGATGACATTTCTGAAGGAAAATTAGTATAAATTGTGGATATCTTATCCTTAAAAAACAAAGCCAAGGAATTACAGAGGTCCTGAGATTCAATAGGTGTTTGGACGCAGACTCTGGGAGAGGAAAAATCATTGACTATAGAGAACAAAACTTTAGAAGAATTACTGGCTTGTTCTATCTGTTTGATAGTAAAAGAGCGTCTTGCTATTTTCAGATTTAGATGGGAAGTGGCCAAGGACTGTCTAAACAGGAATCTGGATTGACATTCCTTATTAACTCTCCAAATTCTCTCAAGGTGCCTACAATTAGCTTTTTCCGTCTTAAGCTCCTCTGTATACCAAGGACTAGAGTTTCGTCTAGTAACTGCACTCTGTTTAAATGGTATGGTTGCATCAAAAGCAGTAATAAGGGCAGTGTTGAAGGCTTCTAATTTCTCAGCAGGCTCAGTTAGATCGGTTTCCCCAGGAAGAGGGAAGGTCTTGTTAAAAGCTTCTAGAGAAAGATTTCGCCACACTCTATGTTGGCCCAAAGCTATTCTCTTCTGTGGTTCACCCTTTTTTTCCCACAGCTTATTAAATGTGAAGGAAATCATTGAGTGATCCGTCCAAAACAAGGGGTAAGGTGGATCACAGCTCAATTGATCATCGTTAGTGAATACTAGGTCTAGTAAGTGGCCAGCTCGATGTGTTGGGCCAGCTACTCGTTGAGTAAGACCTATTGAATTCAAGGCGACCAAAAGTTTATCTAACTCTGGATTCGCGATATCTTCCGCATGAAAATTGAAATCCCCAAGAAGGAGAAAAGAATTAGTTGCAAGCACATGCAGTGCTATAAATTCAACTAAAAGGTCAGGAAAATTGGCTTTAAAACCGGGAGGTCTATACAGTAGTGCGCCATACCAGGAGTCCGTGGGAGACACAATAACCTTAACAATTCCTAATTCCAGCCAATCATTTTGTACTGAGAATACCCAATTCACTCGTAGATGCTTCTGGAAGGCAATTGCGATACCACCACCTAATTTCCCTTCCCTGTTTAAATGTATAAATTGATAATTATCTGGAATAGCCAGATGAATCTGGGGAAGGTTAGTAGAGTTTAACCAAGTTTCTGTGAGGAAACATAATGCCGGGGTGTACGAAGTGATGAGATCCCAGATTTGAAATGGGTGTTTGGCAAGAGACCTAACATTGCAGAGGATATTTTTTTGACCCCACGGTGGAAGGGGTAGGGGTCAGCTTCCACCACTTGGAGGCGGAAAGAAGGAAACTTCTTTCTCCCCAATGGGATTTTTTTATTCTAGGAACCAGTACTTTTTTTGTGTAAGGTGCGGGAGAGAGAGTGCCGTTTTAAGGTATCCTACAAAAAATAGGGCCTTCTTGATATAGCCTCATTATGGGCCCAGCAAAGGGCTTTAAATTGAATTTGGGCTCTAATTAGAAGCCAGTGAAGATTCCTAATAGTGGTGGAGACTAAACAGAATTTGGGGGTTTCATAAGTACCCTCACCACAACATTTTGGAGTGTCTGAAGCTTGTTAAGAAGGCAATCTTGAGCACCAAAAAAAAGGGCATTGGGGTAGTCTATTTTGGTGATGACTATTGGTAGTACGCAGATTTTTTAAGTTTCAAAGTAAGAAAAGTTAAGATTTTCTTTAGTATTCTTAAAATTAGGAAACAAGAGAAGGTAATCTTTTTTAAATGCTCAATGAAAGTCAATTTCTAATCAAACGGAACTCCAAGATTTTTTGCTTTCTTTACTGGGACTGGGAGTGACCCGAGATTTGACGGCCACCAGGAAAGATTCCAGAAAGAGGAGTTGTTACCGAACAACAACATATCTGAATTAAACTTTGAATCATTTACTTGCATCCAATGTGCAATGCTGCCAATGCATGAGCTGAATTGTAGAGCTACTCTCTCAGGGTCAGAGGAGACCAACTCTAATACCTGTGTATCATCGGCATAGGAACACATCCTGAAACCACACTATCTGATGAGTTGAATAAGATGTTAGTGTATGCATTAAACAGGGTAGACCTTAGTGAGGATTCCTGGGGGACCCCATAAGGGAGCTTTAAGGGGAGGAAGATTACTCACCCAAGGTCACCACTAGCTCTCTGTGGGCTAAAAATGATTTAATCAGATTGAGAGCTGTCCCCGTTACACCCATGACATTGAGGCGTTTGATAAGAGAGACATGGTCAACTGTGTCATATGTGGCCGATAGGTCCAACAGGACCAAAACTGCACTGTTACCCCTATCCACAATTGGCCTAATTTCTGCGGTGGTTGCTAAGAGGACTGATTCTGTGCTATGTCTTGGTCTAAACCTGTGTTGTGCTAGGTCAGACTGCTTCGTTGTCACTAAAAATGAGATAATCTCCTTGTTCATGGCTTTCTCCAATACTTTTGCTGGAAGTGGTAGATGTGAAATCGGCCTATAATTCTTCACCTTTGCAGAATCAAATGTAGGTTTTTTAACAAGCGGTAGAATTGAAGCTTTTTTACAGGTAGTCAGAAAGCTGCCTGAATCCAGGACCAGGTTTAAAATTAAAGTTAGGTGGCCGGCAATGGTTTTCGGGACTGGGTGTAAAACCACTGGGGGACACGGGTCTGTGGGAGATCTCGATTTATTAGTTTTCAAGTAGGCATCCACTTTCTCTACAGTAAGCAGAATAAGTGAGCTAAGTAATGAGGGAGGAAATGAAATGCAATAATCAGAGATATCCTCATTATGATTAGTGTTGACAACAAGAATGGAGTTGTTAGATTTATTATTAAACTCTTGAAATATTGTATTGACTTTGGAAAAGACGAAATTAGCCAACTGATCCACAAAGTCTTGTCTAGGGGTTGCTTCGTTTCTGTTGCCAATTGTAGACAGAGTTTTTATCGTGGCAAATACCTCTCTAGCGGTGTTACTGGATGCTCTAATCTTGTCAGTAAAATATTTAGCTTTAACAGTCCTAATCTGTATTTTATATTCATTAAGTACGTTTTTGAATGCTTGTTTTTCTTATAAAGCGTAATCCAACCTTCATATTTGTTATTGGCATCTACACTTTGGGGGATATTTTCAAGAACGTGTGAAAATTATCGCAGAATTAGCTTAACGCAACTTTCAACATCGCAGTCCATTGCGGGAAAACAACGCCGTATTAACGTGGAATTCTCAACATGGTGGTACCATGCGATAGTCTCACGATAACGTGTCAAATGACCACGGTAAAATTAACGCAACGCCTAAAAAATGCGAAACATGAACACGAAAAAAGCGGCGATGTCCCAAACCGCGATAACAAAATCAGCGATAAGCAGCGACAGGCCTGCAATTCCCACGCATCATGCCGGAAAATGCTCCATAAAAGCAGAGAAAAAAAACTGTGAGATGACCATGTATGAGTACAACCTCACATCCGTGATGTAGTACAAATGTCCACTGTCCCGCATCAAATAGGCATCACCTCACAAACTGTCACAATGTACAGTGTCATGCAGTCTGTACGTAAAATTTGTCAATGCGTAAACATACATGGAACACCCTGTAAACCTGCATCTCCCCTTTACATTGCAGAGGGACAATCAACACCTTCCTGCAGAGTAGACCCTACATCACATCAGTGATGATGGAGACGACGCCCAGGACATCGACCCAGACGAACTCCAACGGTTCATGGACAACCTCCGCACCCCACCTCCAGTAGCATTTGGGACACATGTGAAACGCTGATGTGTGAGATTCTGTACTGTCCTTGACACACAGAAATGGCATTATGAATACGTGATACCCAAACAGCCTCTCTGTACAGAGGTGACACACCCACCAATGAGATTGTTAGCACTACATGTTGCACTCACAGTTGTCAGAGTGATGTGCTTGTACTGAGGGGTGACATGCACTCATGGAATGTGTGCAGTAATTGATTCGTCTTCACATGCTGTGCCTGTGCTCATTTCGTACTGTCCCATGATTGCTAAGGAAGGTGACAATGTGACGTGCTCATGTGACGAAATTGTCAATGATGGTGTTCCTACGGGCTATTCCTGCTGCACCTGCAGTGGGGTGTGGTCCAATTGCCTCATCTTCCTCATCATCGTCCGGTGCATCTGGCACTTGTATCCAGGGGGCATTGGTGCGTACACATATGTTGTGCAACACACAACATGCAACAATTATCTTGCACACGATGTCTGGGCTGTACAGGAGCCTTCCACCTGTGGTGTCCAGGCACCTGAAACGTGACTTCAACACGCCAAATGTGCATTCCATGATGCCCCTGGTGCGTTTGTGGGCCGCATTGTACAGCCTCTGGGCCTGTGTGTTCGGGGCTCGAAGGGGTGTCATCATCCAATGGCAGAGTGCATATCCTTGATCACCTGTGACAGTGCAGAGAGACATGAGTCAATAGTTGGTTCTGCATGATGTGTCGGCAGGCCCACTGGTACATTGGTGTGTGATATGTGTGACTTAGTGATTCTTGTTTGACATGTACTGGTTATAGCAAATGAGCGGCACCAATGTGTAACACGTAGCCCCGCTGCTGCTCCTCCCTCCCCCGAGTCTATTCACTAGTGTGCGCAGCGTGGTTGCATCACTTGCACACCTACGGCACACCATTGTCATGCCTGTCTGCGCATGTCCACAAGCCTGACAACGACACTGTGATGCTGTGCATTGAAGGTGGGCGGCCACGTGTGTGTAGGCCTATGGTAAGGACAGGGCGGATACAGATGTCGAGTTCATGGCTGACTGAACTCGTGCTGCGGTTGAGGGTAGACCTTTGGCTTATGCTGCGGTAATAGCGACACACACAACAGTTGGCATGTATGATCCCGGACCCCAAGTGGGCTTGCGCTCCTTCATTTACCCCTTCGGCCGAGCCCGCACTCCGGGGGCATGCTACATTGCAACATTGTCCATTTAGGGACGGGTGGCGCAGACACCACAACAGAGACACACCCATTACTTACTACCTTGGCAAGGCCAAAACTTAATCACGCCCAGAGCCCTGGGTAGAGGAACCACACCCCTACGCTGTACTGTCGTACGCCGGTCCACTGCGCTTACACTTACAGGGGGGTACGAAACAGCTACATGTCCCAGGTCTACCCCACTGCCTGAGGTGACATGGTTGCATCCACTGTACACAGCACAATGTAATGTGGTAGGGCCCGGGGCCCCCATGCATACATAATAACCACACGGACACACTGAGATAGTTTGTGGAATTGGCTACGGGCACGTGCGCCCGGCATCTTTTATTGCCAGGGTCACATGTCCAATGGCGCTTATGCTGGATGGGTGTCGGGTAGTGTAAGCCACCCCTCAGGGGTTGGTTGGTGCTGGCAACAACTACAACAGTGATCAGACAATCAGAAGTTCAAAGTTCAACCAGCAAGGGTCCATGACTTGAGCTGCACAGAGTTAGTGGCCCCGGATGAACTGTGGCTGGCACAGGCACACCGCCGCGGGACGGTGAATTGGGGTGCACTGAGGTGGGGCCACGCAAGCTGAGCGGGTCCTCATTGATGTCCAAGGAGAATGTCGCAGAGTGTTACGGGGGACAGTGGCAGGTGTCCTTCCAGGGCATGATGCAGAGGGCAGAAGCAAGCAGAAACAGTCAAATGGAGGGGTAGAATGCTACAAACTCCTTTTTACCATCAAGTCAGTATCAGCTACATGGTGATGAAGACAACCCCCAGGCCATAGACTCAGATGGCAGCAAAGTTCAACCAGAGAGTGTCCATGATTTTCGGGACACAGAGTCAGTGGCACGAGAGCTGGAAGGGGATCCAGTGTGCGATGATGCCTGTACAATGATATAAACTCTGCCATGCAGAAATCAAGACTCAGTTCCAATTGTGTGACCTACTTGACCGCAGTGTGTGCCGGAGGCAGCGGTCAGCAGGGGACCACAGCCACGTGTCGTTGGCTTGCGATGCACAGAGTTAGTGGCACCAGGGCAGTTGTTGGTAGTGTTCGATCACCTCCGTAACGAAGATCCTTTTTTCCTCAAGACTGAACCGCGTCTTCCTCTTACTCCTCTCCTTGCATACAATGATATCAACTCTGCCATGAAGAAATCAAGACTCAGTTCCAAATGTGTGACCTACTTGAACGCAGTGTAGGCCGGAGGCAGCGATCAGCGCGGGCCAACCGCTGTTCAGCCAGCTCCTCCTGGAACTCTAACACACAACGGTGAAATGGCATGTGGAGATGATTTGTGGTTGACGGAGGTAAAGGCACCAGAGCTGAGCGGGTGTGCAGCCTGCGACGATGCCATGTCCTGCCTGGTACGAACTGGATTGGATTGGTGTGAGGCCTGCTGGACCGCAGTGTAGGCCAAAGGCAGAAGTCAGCAAGGGTCCACAGACACGTGTGGTTGGAATGCTATGCACAGAGTTGGTGGCACCACATCGAAGGGAGTATAGTGATATAAACTCTGCCATAAAATATGTACTCTGCCATTGTGTAATCAAGACTCAGTTCCAAATGTGTGACCTACTTGACTGCTGTGTATGCTACTGGAGTACGTCACCGAGAAAGGAGTACTGCGGGCCTGTCTCGGGGAGGCCGTGATGGTCTGAGGAGGCTGCCAAGGTCGCAGACCTCAGTCTTGGAGCTTGCACCGGCATGTGGTGGGCCCTCCTTGACACACGCCGGTGTCGGCAGGTGAGCAGTGAGTCCTGGGTGCTCAGGGGCAGGCAAGACGGGTTCGGGGACCATCGGCCCGGGCTGTGGCAGGTGCACAGGATCGCAGACACCACCGCTCACGGCGTCGGCCTCGTTGGCCATTCCCGAAGAGAACCACGGCCAGAGCTACGTGCTTTTTATTCACACCACAACGCTAGCTTGGCGTACGCCGGGCCAGCCCACTTCTCACACGCTTACAGGGGGGACGTAACAAGCTATATTTCCGCGATCTTCCCCACTGGCTGGGGTAACATGGTTGTGTCCACTGTCCACTACACTCCAAACACCAGCAGTGTATGTCGACATGGATATGTCTGAGGGCTGCATACTGCAATCTGGCCAGCACATCTACGCCACACTTGGCATTGTGTACATTCTCATTCATGGGTCACTTGCCTCCTTCGCACATGCCTGGTTCCCACCTCTCCCCACATTCTGCTATTGTGTGGCTGAGGTGCCATGCCATTGATGGCTCATGAACATGGCTAGCCCAGGTTACCACAGTACGTTGTGCTGTCGCGTATGGTGGGTGGGCATGTTGTTTGGCATGTTGTATGTGAGTTTGTAACGTGTGCATTCCCAGAGTTGTGAGTTGCATGATTCTGGAGTTGAGGTGTGTGGTGTGTTCATTTGATACTTACTAACGAGCAGAGCATTTCCCCATAGGTGCCATCCTGGAAGCGCCGGTTGATGATGGACTGTCGGAAGATGTAGGAATCATGCACACTGCCTGGGTAGTTGGCGACGACATTGGTGATCCACTATTGCCTGCACATTGATGGAATACTTGTGCTTTCTGTTGCGGTAATTGTGTGCAGTGTCGGCAGGGGGCACAAGTAGGACATGTGTGCAGTCAATTGCCCCCAACATGTGCAGGAAGCCAGCTATGGCGTAGAGGCCTTGCTTGGTCTTCAGCTGTTCCTGTGCAGTGTGGGGGAAGTGAAGGTACTGGGGTATCAAGCCGATGTTGGCATCCAAGACAGTTGTGAGGAAGTTTGAATGGGTTGGCTGTGGGACTCCTCCGACTCTGGCTGTTGTTGGTTGGAAGGTACCAGAGGCCAACAGATGCAGCACAGCCAGCAGCTTTGTCTGCGGAGGGATGTTGGTTGTCCGCTGTGCTGGTACCGTCAGCCTGTGGGCTATGATGTTCAGGATGCGGAGTATGGTTGTCCTTTTGAGCCTGTAGTGGGCAATGACATCCTCTGGTGTTAGGTCTGTGAGGCTGGTGCATTTTCTGAAGCTCCGCTGTCTTTGTCTGCGCTGCCTCTGTGGTAGTCTGAGGAAGGGTGCGGGGGGAGGGTTCGGGGGGGGTTGCGGGCCTGGGTTTGGTGGTTTGGGTGTTGTGGCCCTCTTGGGGCTCCGAGCTGCACGATCATTCGCTCCATGGCATTTGTTGTTCTTTTGGTGTGGCTCTGGGCTGGTCTCCCTTTTCTAGTGCAGGTTGTCTTTCGACTTTACACCAGGTAAGAGCAGGTGTTGAATTGCTGCTGCTAACGCACCTTAACGCCTGTTTTGGGATCTTTTCGCCAATCTGGCTGGTCATTGAGAATGTTGAGAAGTGGTGTTTTCGTGGCTTTTTGCACGGGAACGCCTACTCTGCATATCATTAGCGTTAGTTGCCGGGGTCATCTGTGGCGATGTTTTTTGCAGCTGCTATCGCAGCAAACTGGTGATATCAGCTGTTAGCACCAGCTTGTGAATGGGGCGATATGTTTAGTGCGACTTTGGCTGCGATAAAGTGACACTAACTCAGCGATAAGTCCTTGAGAATATGCCCCTTTATTTTTAACGTTCTACGTTCAAGGGAGAACCAAGGGGCGGAAGGTGTTTTGCAATAGTTCACCCTGGACTCTACTGGAGCTATCGGAGAAGATGTTGCATCAACCCAAGCATTGAAATTAGCAGCCGCTATCTCTTGACTTTTATTAAGTGAATGTTTCGAGCTGCTCAGCAGTTGGTGGAGTTCCAGATTATCAATTTTTTTCCAGGCTAAGCTTTTTCTCAAAACTGAGGGTTTTGCAGAGTTGTAGTTCAGAATGGAACTTTTAAGATCAAACGTGATGGCTTTGTGGTTGGTCCAGACTAGAGGTATTACGTTTTCTATTTGGAAATTCAGGCTATTAGTAAAAAGCTCATGTTCCTATATTTTAACAAGCTGTAGTGCTGTATACACCCCCCCTCCCATGACTCACTTTATTTTCCTTTACACACTACTTCCCTTTCTTTTTTTTTTTTTTTTTTTTTAAAAGATTTTATTGTGCACAAAAAGGGTTACAAACACGGGCCTACAACCACCAGGGCCGGCCGCTAGTAGTCGAAGTGTTCCAGCATATCAGAAAACAATGACTGGCCCACAGGGGCTCCGCACTATCACAGTAGATCAGACTGCACATGAGGGAAATCAGAATACACACTTTTAGTATAAATAACAACAAAAAAGAAAAATACAAAAATACAACAAACAAGGCGAAACGACTTATGAAGGGCGGCGAACACCAGCCGGGGGAGTCAACACCCAACCACCCGAGGGCGGTCAATAAAAGAAGACCTGAGAGGGAGGGGGGGGCCACGAGAGAACCAAATCTGTACTCCAAAGTACGAGATACACAAGGAACCCTCAAGGATCAGGGGGACGAGGCAACCCCGGACGTATCCACCAAAGGGGGAGCACAGATAGACCCACGATACGCGTTCCACTGCCCCCAAATTCTACCCCAAGCCCCCGGTTTACCACGAGCCACATACACCGTTTTCTCCCTGAACATGCACCAGTCCATGTTCTCCTTCCAGACGGATACGGTGGGAGGCCGCTGGGAACCCCAAAGCTGTGCAATATCTCGCTTTGCAATCATGTTCCCCAAGGCCGCCCACCGAGCCTGAGCCGCATTGCAGTCATTGGGCTCCCATACATTCAGCACACAACGACGCACCTCCGGCAGTAGAGCGACCCCGGTGACTCGTCTCATAATATCATGCACCCGGCGCCAGTATTCCGCCACCTCACGGCATTCCCATAGGATATGGAGAAAGGTAGCACTGAGCCCGCAGCCACGCTTACAGAGTCCGTCGTCTGAAAACCCCATCGAGACCAGGCGGGGGCCCGTCACATATACACGATGGAGAATCTTAAGAAGGACCAGGCGGAGACGGGCCGGGATGGCCACCTCCTTAGGGGATGACAGTGCAGTCTGCCAGTCCTCATCGTCCAGCTCCACCCCATCTCCCGTCCATGCCTCCCGAAGACGCACCAAGAGGTCAGCCCGATTGTTTATCAGTTTTTTGTAAATCAGGGAGATAGTACTGTCGGGGACGTGGCCATTGAGTATGCGGTCCTCGAGAGGCGAAGAGGAAGGGACCGTGGTCCCCTCCCCAAAGACCGAAAGCAGGGCGTGCCGAACCTGTGCATAACGGAAGAACTCTCTGTCACTAAGTTCATACTCGCGCTGAAGCGCCGCAAAGGATTTAACCGCACCTTTAACCCACAGGTCCCCCACTCTGCTGATGCCGATCGTATCCCAGCGCTCGAAGCCTTTCGTTGTCCAGAGGCTTCCCAAGCGGTCTGAGTCGAATAGAGGAGTGGCGCACGTTAAACGCTCACTCCAGCCCATCGCTACGTTAGCTGCCTTCCATACACGGACCGCAATCCTGGTAGGGCCCGTAAGGGCCCCACCAGCAGACCGCGAGTAAAGCGCTCTGTTATAGTTACCGCCGGGGAGCAGGAACTTATCCATCTCATATGCCGGGTTCGAACCAGGAGCGTACGTAGCATGATTAATGGCAGACAGCTGGGAGGCCCAATAGTACCGTCTAATATCAGGAAGCGCGATGCCCCCGTCATACCAGGAAAGAGTCAGCTTGGCCAAAGCGATACGCGATCGCCCGTCCCAAACCAGTCTCCTCTGCAAACTCTCCACCTCCCTAAAGTAGGCCGCAGGAATGACATCAAAGGAGTTCTGGAGTGCATAAAGGAATCTGGGAAGGGACATCATTTTAAACAGCGCCGCGCGACCAAGCGGAGACAAGGGCAGCTTACACCACCGAGCCGTATCTGCCCTCAAACGCCGGAGTGGAGACAGGAGATTCTGCTCATAGCGGACCGCCGAATCCAACGAAACGTACACCCCCAGGTATTTAAAGCCGGACTGAGATATTTGGAGCGGAAGCCGAGGTGGCAAGAGAGGAAGACCACCAGAGATAGGATACACACAAGATTTGGACCAGTTAATTATCAGACCCAAGTTTTTCCCGAAGGAAGTAAGGACATCAAAGAGAACATTGAGCGACTTCCGCGGTGAGGTGAGATACAAGAGAATATCATCCGCGTACAATGAAACCCGATCCTCGAAGCCCGGGGCCCACCGGAGCCCTCTAATCGGGGGCTCCCAACGGAGCCAGGCAGCGAGCGGTTCCAGGGCGAGAGCAATGAGCAGCGGGGACAACGGGCACCCCTGCCTAGTTCCCCTCCCGAGAGCGAAAGGCCGAGAAACCCGCCCATTGACAACCACCTGAGCCATTGGTAAAGCATAAAGGAGCTTCACCCAGCTAAGGAACCCCTCCCCAAAACCAAACTTCGCCAGGACGGCCCAAAGAAATGGCCATTCAATGGTATCAAAGGCCATCGTGGCGTCTAGGGAAACCAATATGGCCGGTTCAGCGAAGTACTCAGCCATAGCGAGGACGCCGTGCAGACGCCGTAAATTGAGAGCGGTATTACGATGTGGGATGAAGCCACATTGATCCGGATGTATCAAGTCACATATAACGCTCAGCAGGCGATTGGCGAGGACCTTAGCAAGGATTTTGGGTTCGGCATTTAGCAGGGAAATAGGCCTATAGGAGGCACAGCGGTCACATGGCTTACCCTCCTTGGGAATCACCACTATAGTAGCCAGACGCTGGTCGTCAGGAAGGGAACCCCTCTCGAGCGATTCCTGAAACATATGACGGAGGAAAGGCGCGATTTTATCCGGGCGCAACTTATATAGTTCAATCGGCAGACCGTTGGGGCCCATAGCCTTGCCCGAGCGGAGGGAGCGAATCGCAGTAGCTATCTCTTCGACAGACAAAGGGGCATCCATCAGCTCGCGGTCCTCGACGGATAAGCCGGGCAGGGCAATATCCCGAAGCAGAAGACGAGAGTCGTCCTCATCTCTATCAGACACCGGGGAGTACACTGCACGGAGGTGGTCAGCAAAACACTCAACAATCTCACCAGGCTCAGTCACACACACTCCATCCGACACCCGAAGCTCCGGGACCACACGATTCACTCTCTCCTTCTTGTCCAACCAGGCAATCAGCTTACCCGCCTTGTCTCCGGCGTCATACAACCTACCCTGCTGCTCCCTATACATAGTCTTGGCAGCATCAGTGACGAGAGATTTATATTCAAACTGCTTCAGGCTGAGGGCATGCAGCCCATCCGGGGTGACGCCCGCCTCCAAGGCTGCCTCCAGCCCCGATATTTCAGTCTCCAGCGTCACAACCGCCTCTCTCTTAACCCTCTTGGCCTCCACTATCTGGGACAGGGCATGCCCGCGGAGCACTGCTTTGAAAGCTTCCCACAGGGACACCGAGGACAACACCGACCCCTCATTCTCAGAAAAATATTGATCAATCGACTTAATCAGGCTATCACGGATCTTGGGGTCTCGCAGGTACCAAGGGTTAATAGGAGCGATCCGCCCAGCGGACCGCGACCCGGTGTCAAAACGCAACCACAGTGGGGAATGATCAGAAATACCCCTGGCCAGGTGTTTGACCTCTCGAATCCGAGTAGCCTGGGCCGCGGGCATAAGGAAATAATCCAGTCTGGAGAGACTCCCATGGGCCCCAGAGTGAAAGGTGTACTGACACTGTGTCGGATGCATTAACCTCCAACAGTCCACCAGACCGAAGGTCTCCAGGAGCCCGCCCAGCCACGCCTGGGCAGCAGGGAGGGCCCTGGGCGGATGACGGTCCAGGTCACCCGAGACAACCGAATTAAAGTCCCCACCCATAAGCAAAAGACTGTCAGGAAGCCCAAGCAACATACGACCCAAGTCTGAGAAGGTGGAGTTCTGGAGGCCCGGGGGAACATAGACCGAGATCAAGGAAAGGGACTGCCCCTCCCACCTCCCAGTCAGAGCCACATAGCGCCCTCTATCGTCTGGGACCACCCTGGTGATCTCCAACGGAAGTGAAACTCGCAAGAGAATGCCCACCCCTCTCGAACCAGTGGTGAAACCAGAGTGGGCCACAAGTCGATATCCCCCCCTGTTCATAGCCCGACAAACATTGCCAACCAGATGCGTCTCCTGTAAGAACACCACATCAGGAGTCAGACGACGCAGATATTGCAGCACAACACCCCGTTTGATACGGTCCCCCAATCCATTGACGTTCCAAGACATCAATCTCAACCCGTCCCCCCCCATCCCCTCCAGTAGATCAAGGGCCCCCTAGCAAAGAGCTCAACACCCAAGGATGAACCATAGCCAATACTTCGCCTTGAAAACAAAAAACACAAATCCAAACAACCCCACCCACCCACCAACCCCCCCCCCAACTCCAACACCCCCCACCCTGCACCCCTGCGGTCCAAAAAACCACCCCAACTTGCAGTGTGCCTGTCGCCCTACAAACCCCATTCTACGAAAAGACCCCAGAGGAGGGAAGGGACCCGTCCCCGCCCGCTCCCCACACACAACATAGTGAAACAAAATGTACAAAAGAAGTAGAACCCAGCCGAACAGTACAACATGGCAGAGTCCGGGACCATAAGTCACTCCAAAGGAGACCCGCCACCCTCGGTACCGGCAGAGGGCCCAGTCCGGTCACCCCGGTCCGGCAGCGAATCCAGCCAGTCACTCACAGTCGCAGGAGAGTCAAAAAAGGTAGTCCGATCTTCATGTTCCACTCGGAGCCTTGCAGTATAAAGCATAGAGTACTTGAGACTGAGGTCCCGGAGACGCCGCTTTACCCCCTGGAAGCCCATCCGCTGTTTCTGGACAAGTTGGGTGAAGTCCGGGAAAAAGTTAATGGACGAGTTCTCATGTCGGACCGGGCCATGGACCCGTGAGGCCTGCAGAATCGCGTCTCGGTCTCTGTAATGGAAAAGTCTCGCAACGATAGGCCTCGGGGGGGCACCCGGTCGCGGCCGGCCACCTGGGACTCGATGGGCCCGCTCCACAGCGAAAAACTTACTCAGGCCAGCGGGAGCAAGATGTTCGAGGATGAGCTCCCCGACCAGGAGATCAACCGGGCGGTTATCGGAGGTCTCCGGAACGCCTATGACGCGGATGTTATTGCGGCGGGCCCGTCCCTCGAAGTCTTCCAGCCGCCGGGCCATCAGATCATTGGCCGACTTGAGATCGCCGAGAGTGGCCTGCAGGTCCGACACGTCCGTACCAAGGGAGGACGTCCGCACATCCAGCGATTGAACCCTCTCGTTAGTCTTAGAGAGATCCGCCCGGATTAGCGTAATGTCAATGGCCACCGTGTCGATTTTACGGGCCAAGGCCTCGTACTGCGTAGCGATGGTCTCTCTGATGCCCTTAATGGCGCCCATGATGTCCTGCAGGGACAGATCCGGAGAAACGGACGGGCCACCACTGGTGTCCTCCGGGGGGACAGTGGCCGTCCCGGGGGATCCTTTACCCTGAGTGTAGCGGTCCATGTTGTTCGTCTGGACCGGTCCCCCACGTAGGGATGTTTTGGTCTTACGCCTCTCGGGGTCCCCCTTGCCTCCCATGAGAACCTCGATCGCCGAAGGGGACCACCGAGGAAGCGTCGAGGTGGCACAGGCCAGGCAGACGCGTGTCGCACCACAGGCCGCAATATGGCGAAGCGAAGGGACCCCCGTCAATGAGCACACTGGCAGCAGACGAAGCCACCGGCATCAAGCGAAGGCAAAATGAGAGCCCAGTCGCACCAAGCAAGTCCACAGTCCAGCCCCTCAAAGACCAAAAGTGAAACCGAAAGTGATGTGACGGCCACTGGCACAGCCCCGCTGCCGTTGTTGTTCAACTACGCCCCGGCTCCACAGATCACCCTCGCATCGGGCACAGCCGTCGGGTGGGCCTCAAAAGTTCAAACCACCATAACTCCGGATTGCCAGACTACTTCCCTTTCTTGACTTGTTTGGGGGAGTTAATGTATCATTATATGTGCTGTCGGGGACCTTCACACTCCTTACCCTGGGTACCTTGCTAGGCCAAGCCCAACAGTCTCTTCTTCTGTGCCATATACGCACAAAGCCCCCATTATGTTTCTAACATAGGCCACCCCATCCCATCTGGCCACCCTGGTTATTCATAGACTTCCCCCAGTACCATGGTAGGGAACATCTCTATGCCATCTCTGAATATAAATAGATCCACTCGACTAGAGAGGGAGGCCCCTGGGTGTCAGGCTTCCACCTAAGTTACAGTTGCTCTCCCTCCAAGTGCAGGACTGGATTGCATCCCTCTGGCTTCCTCATAGGAATCTTGTGGGTATCAAGTTCTTAGAATGCAGAGCCACCACAACAGCAAACCCACTACATTTCAACTCCATTACATTATCCAACCACCTCAGTTATTCACTTAAAGTACTACTACTGAGGAACAGACAGCAATCCCATCCTATCCTTGCTACCTTAGGCAACAAAGAGTAGGTCCCCTCTCCTGCATGCTTTCCAGACAAGGACAGGTTCCGTTGAACAGTCTGAACAGTCTGTCGATAGTTTCTCGGGTCATCAACGGGCTTACCCATTACATCAAGAGAAAGAAAATACTATCCTATCTCCATTCACTATGCCCAGACCTAGCCGTCCTTCAGAAAACACACCTGTCTGACACTGAGTTTAGTACAATATTCCGATATTAGGTAGGGAGAAAAGTCCATGCTGGAAAACGTGCTAGTGATGACCCTGTTTGCACCTCCTCTAAGCCATACCCTAATGGGGAAGTGGTGATTCACATATGAAAGGGCCAACCACTCAGACTACATAAAGTATGGAGAGATCCAGAGGGGGCATTTCATCCTCATCAAGGGCTCAATACAACCCTATTCTCTGATTTTGGCTTTATACGCAGAACAATTTCCACTACGTTTACTCTGTTTAGGGCTTTAACGAGAATCCTACTCCAGCAACTTTGCTCAAATGCATTGCTGGGGGATGTGGGGGAGACTGGACCATTGCAACAGACCCAAATCCTGACAAATCGGAACACCCCCGCCCCCGGAATATTCAGTAGACAGAGGCCTTCTCCTGGACATCCAATCTGATTTCACCCTCTGTGACCCCTGGTAGCTACTACACCCAACAGACAGGCAATACCCACACATTTCCCGTGTACACACAATGTGTTCCCGGATCAACTACTTCCTGATCTTCACTCACAACGTGATTCAAGTGTGTATAGACTGGGGTTTAAGGAAGCCCCTGGTTGGTCAATGGAGACTGAACATGTCTCATTACAAGCTCCCAAAAAAAGCAATACCTTCTCATATCCTTCCAAACATATTTGACTGAAAACAACACATCAGTGTCCTCAACTCACATGCTATGGGTAGTGAAGAAAGATACCATCAGAGGGGATTAATGAGGGTCTCAGCCATGCAGAAAAGGGAATCACTAGCCCGCCAGAGGGAACTTGAAAAGCGACTGTTGGAATTGATCCAATTTTATGAAACCACACGTACTAAGATAGACTTACAAAGACTATTAGGAGTTAAATACAACCTAAACCAACTACTTACAGCAAAAGCAGAAACAATGCTCTTTAGACTCAAACTGCGCCACTATGAGATGGAGGAGACGGCGGGACGTCTGCTAGCCATGCAGGAGTGTTACCAATATGCACAACAAATGATCTCAGCTCTAAAAGATGCTAAGGGATAGATATTGACACACCTGCTTGTATCCCTAATAGATTTAGAGACTTTTTCAGGTGGAAGTTGTTTTACTCAGTGTCTTACTGTCTGTCAAATAAAGCATTACAATAATAGCAGGCTTTTGATACACTGGTGACACAAATATACATGACAGCACACTCCTTAAGATATATGTTTGGGCCTCCCACTATCCCTTCTCGTCTCCGTAGTTTTGCTGGCCTTCCCCCTAAACTTTTCTTTGGTCCCCCTCACAGTGACCCTCCAGGCATCGGGTACAGAAATCTTCCTTCCCATATCTTCAAATCCTTCCCTACTTTGTCATCCTTTCGGGTGAGATTTGTGTGATGTTTGTCCGATAGTGCCCACTCCAACAGGTTCTTCTGCCAGGTCTTCACTGCCAAAATCTTGGTCAGCATTCAAGTGGATTGCTATGTGCCTTCTGGCCAGAACCAACATTAGCATTTGAGTTTTGAGGCACTCTTTTCATGGCACAACAGCCAGCAGGTACACAGGTGTGGATTCCTCCAGCTCCTGCCTAACTGTATGTGTCATCATTGCTAGCACTGATCTCCAATACTCCATCAATGGAGGGCATGGCCATGTCATCTGCAAGAAGTGAGCCCATGACTGCCCATGTCTGCAATAGACTTAGGGCCTGATTTAGCTCTTGGTGGATCAAGTCCCGCCGTCGCTTTTTTGGTGGTCTTCACGCCCAGCAGCTTGGTGGTCCGCCAGACCTATTTAGATTTTAGCAGGACCATAGACGAAAGACCACTGAGGTCCCACATCACGGCCAGGAAATCTCAAACGGTTTGACTGTGGGATAGGCAAAAGCAGATGTAAGAGGGAGGACCGCTAGTTTCCCCGCCTGTCCAATGACGATGTGCCTTTTGGTTGATGTGATTGTGGCGGTAAAACCTTCACACCTGAGTTGGTGGAATGGATGGGATGTAATGCAGAAACTAACATTTTCTCACTTTCACACTTTCTGTTCTGCCATGGATCCGATCTTCCAAGTCCTGCCCTGCTGCTGCTGCTTGATGACGAACAAAACCAACACCTTCATGGACGCAACCAATGGTAAGCTCCACTTTTATCTGTTACCTATTGACTTGTCTGTTAACATTTGCACAGAGTTTGTGCATTTATAAATCTCACTTACAATCAATAGCATACCAAAGTGCAATGCATTTGTTTGTAATGTTGACGTTTAGGAAAATTAAATAAACACACATATATGAACACATTTTAGGTATTAATTTGGTGCAAGCTGCTTATCAAACAAGCATTTGCAATGCAAATAGGTCTAGCATTTGTGAGTTAGAGCTATTGACATTGTAAATGGCAATGTTTTTTACCTACACGTTTTATTTTTGGAGTGAATGTATGTAGTGTGCAAAATTCCTTGGAAAGGTCCTGCACTTCTGAAAAGGACGCAAAATGTGGATTGTGTCAACAATTGCTTGGCACATACCTCATGGGTAAAGTGTCACCACACATGCACACCGTGGTGCTTTACTAATGCGAAACTCATTAATAAAAGTAGTGCTTACAGACTAACCAACGCGATCTGGATTGGAGCATGTGAATACGAATCCCGGCTTCTCTTTCATTTTCTAGACTATTTGAGTCACTCTCCTGCATCTTGTTTATCCCCCAAACACTGGGAGGCAATGAAGTTTGGCAAGGGGGCGGGGGGGGGCAGGGGGCTTCGGGGGTACATGAAAAGGTATTCATTGCCTAGTTGTCAAAGGTCGCCCGGTGCTATTAGTTAAAAGTGTGCAGATTTCATTAAGATATTAAGAGTACTTTACTTGCATCTATGAGAAAATCGACATTAACTAAACAAAATGCCAAAATGCGTGTCAGTTTTCACAGTGTTTTAGACAGTACTGGTTGCTTAGTTTCATTGCATTAATTTTTGTATTTACTCTTTTACACAGCATCCAAAGTAGGTTACCTAACCCCAAAGCCCTGAGTTGTTAAATGACCCATAGGAGGGAGTGTTTTACAGTTGAGCAAATGTGTCCAAATGTAATTTTAGTGGTGCCGTGGAATGATCAGCCAATGAGGTACTCGATGAGCAGGTATTTAACTACACGTTCAAAACGTACGGTATTGTGGCTGTTGTTTCTTTGTACACAACCACCTCTCTGAATGTGCTTATTAACACAGAGCTTCATCTACCAGACAGTGCTCACAGAGGGTCGACTAAAGCACAGAACAAAATGTATTCATTTATCCTGAGTGTGAAGGCACCCGGAAGCCTTAGGTGCCCACCCGGAGAGGCTAGGGATCCCAGAGCTTCTACAGAATCTGCCGTGCTCCTCTGCAACAGCAGGGCACAGCTCAGAATCTGCTGCTTCTGCTAAGAATAGGTGAGGGGTATGAGGTTGGGGCCTGCGGGAGTTGCCGGACGATTTCTAGGTTATTGAAAGTGATGATTCTGACATGAGGCAATGGAGACTGACTTTGTCTGTTTGTCTGCACCAGTCTATTTCTCTACCATCTACTGGGCTCACTGTCATGTATCCATTCATCTCTCTTTGTTAGAGGTGCGTGAGATAATTAACAGGTAGAGCCAGCCGGAGACGAGCAAAGCCTATACGAGCCAGTGGGCGAGCCGTGAAAATGATCGGCATGTTAATCATACAGTAAACATAATTTAAATGTGCAATAATGTCTCTTCAGAATTCAAAAAAGTGCATTTATTTAGCGCGTCACCTCAGTACACAAGATTATAGCACTGAATTGAGAGGAAGTTATTAAAAGTTCTCGTTTTAAGCATGAGTTAAAACACTGCCGCTCCTCCCGCCTGACAACAATGCCATTTGTGAACTAAGAGGCGTCAGTTGCCATGCATACCCCGAATGTTGCCTAGAGTCTTATTATATTTAGAGTAACATTAAAATCTAGTTCATTAAACACAAGAAGTTTTTGTACAGCACACATCTTGAACTCGCATATTTCAAGGTGGCAATAATAAAGATGAAAACAGAAGTGCCGGCAGGCAAGAAAATATGAACGGGAGTGGGGGGATGGCGGGGGAGTGTGAGAAGTCACAGACTGAGAGAAGGGGCGGTGGGGTGGGGAGACAGGGAAGAAAATAGTGTTAGGAGTAAAGGGGCCAATAGTCGTGGAAGGATACAAATGATGAATGAGGAGGGACTAACAAGCCACAAACCAATCGGAAGGCAGATATTTAAGACAAAAACCAATGGGCAGAGAGTGGGCGGAGCTTCCACGAAGCTTCCACACTACAGTATATACTGCATGTCTCGAAAAGCGATGGCAGGGCATTCGTGCTGCAATGCTAGGCGAGACCTAAAAGAAAATAGTGTCAGGAGTAATGGGGCCAATGGCCGTGGAAGGATACAAATGATGAATGGGGGGTCTAACAAGCCTCAAACCAATCGGAAGGCAGCATTTAAGACAAAAGCCAATGGGCAGAGAGTGGGCGGAGCTTCCACGAAGCTTCCACACTACAGTATATACTGCATGCCTCGCAAAGCGATGGCAGCGCATTCCCGCTGCAACGCTTGGCGAGACCTAAAAATGAACACTTGCACAAATAAGGATATTAAAACAAAAATCAAAAAGTTACCACACTGGTGTGTTTAAAGAAATTTTAAAAATTCCCACATTCAAACATATGCAACACACATCATAGGGATAAGTGCAATGTAACATGATGTAGAAATTGCACTAGACAAGGTGCAACCTTTACCTTAGAAATGAACAGTTAAACTCAATGTCAGTCACAAATTAGAAGTAATCAACATAAATACCCATGTAACATTTCCTGTTGTCTAGTGCAAGCCCTGTACTGTATCTAATTTCAAAGGTCACATTATTTTTAAGGTGTAATGCAATGTGCTCATACTGATCAGTAATCAAGGTGAAACAAATACACCTGTAGTAACATATCCAAATAAAAATTGTAACATCAATTAGTTGGTGCAAGTGGCCATTACTATGATGAATGCCTGCATCTAAATTCAAATGACCGTCGCATACTATGTTAACCAGTGTATGAACATAAGAAAATAGAAATTAAAAAAATCAGTTCTATTACCTGCCATCATGGTAAAGAAAAATAAGTACTTCACATTTTACTAAGAAAGATTTCTAGGAATCAAACAATTGTTAAGGAAAATTAATGTCTAACAAACGGAGGGACTTAGAGCGCATCAAGGTCCAGCATATGTGCTCCAAATAATCTCATAAATGTATGTGGGGTATGCCATCCCTAAAGAAGAATGAGTGTCTATGTGGACCAACGACTATTCTGTAGGGTACGCAGTGGGCGTGACCCTGCAAGAATCAAATGCCCTCACACACCTTGATGGGTGTCATAGGGTGTGTGCTCCTCATCGGGCCGGCGCTGCAATGCACGACGGGCACCCTCAATGGGGGCTGTTTTCCAGAGATCTTCTTGTCTGCCGTTTGGTGAAGTGTGGGTGTGGGGGCTTCAAGAGTAGATAGGTGTTGAGGTAAGAAGGTGTGAGGTTAAAAATAGGGAAAGAGGTGCTTCCCAGGAAACACTTTAATGAACAAGTTCCCTTACCTATATTAAAAATGTGTGGTGCTATATATTAAACTTTAGTTATCTTAGATAGCTATGGGTCAACATGTTTTAGTGTCTGTGTTGTCATTACAATGATCTAGTAGCTATTTATCAGGACCAATATCAACCTAATCTACTAAGTGATTGGAGTTTTAATGGCCAGGAGATCACCTTACATTGTAATGTAATTTGAGGTACTCCACCCTGTCTTCCTCGTAAATAACCAACAGTGGTCAGCGGTTCAGAATGAAAATACCTAACGAAGGGAGTAACTTTTTGTACTGAACAGTCCACATAGATTTTGTTCTGATAGCGAGACCTATTTTGACACTGCTGAATGGAAATACCTGATCATACAAAGCTAATCCTCCTCTTAATACTCCTAATATCTTGTAAATATCTTGTTACTTTCAGGATGACATAGTATAATACGGATAGAGAGCTGAAAAAACACACACAGAGGCCCTTCCTCATCAACGATAATTTAACCATTTTGATCACTACAGTTCTAAGACCAGCGGAAGAGAATACACTGTTAACAACCCCCATTGGTAATGGTTAATAAGTAGAAGCTTTAGTCCTATAAGGATATTGATGATTGGTCTAATTATATTGTTAGGATGGCCGCCACGTACGCAACTTTTTCCTCCCAATGGAGATAAATAACAGACTAAACCAGCCTAGTCAATCCCCGCTCTAGTATTTGCACGCAGGGCGGGCCCAATACTGGCAACAGTGGGTCCTTGTTAATCCATCAGGAACAGGTTAAATACTCCCAACTTACCCGTGAGCTGACACGTCCGAGTCAGCACACAAGGGTAGGTCGTCCAGAGAGCCAGTCCTGACCAAACTGTAAGTATGGTATAGCCGCCAAATCTCTGTAGAACGGAACTCTTTCTAGACTCAGACTAAAACAGGGCCAAATTGACCCAAACATTAATTACCTTTTTCAGCATGCAAACGGCGTGTAATTGTGCACAACTCGAGGAGGCACAAATCTTTACCCAAGTTTGGTAAGTTATCAACTGTGATGGACTTTTAATTAATGTTGCGTGTGTCTTGTGTTTTTTTTTATAAGTACAGGTGACATACTTTGACAAAAAGCATGCGATCAATGCAAAGAAATAAGCATGCATTTGCTGTAACAAAATAAGCACGTGTTTCACAATTTGCGAATCAGAATCAACATTGAAAATAATGATTTGGAAATATTGAATTGTATTTTTACTGTGTTCTATGTGTCTTTAAACTACAGGTCATCGCTAAGTAAATCACAAATCAAAACCGAAACCAAGGTATGTGTGATTGGGAGACAATCAATGAACCCATACATTAATACTCCAATCACTAAGTAAATTAGGTTGATACTGGTCCTGATGAATAGTTACTTGATCATAAATATGACCACACGGAAACTAGTAACATGTTGACCTATAGCTATCTAAGATGACTAATGTCTAATAGATAGCACCACACATTTTTAATATAGGTAACATAACTTGTTTATAAAAGATTTACCTTAGAAGTACCGCTTTCCCTATTTTTAATCTCACACCTCAACACCAATCTACTCCTTAAGCCCCCACTCCCGCACTTCACCAAACAGGAGACTAGATCATCTCCGGCAAAGAGCCTCCATTGAGGGTGCCCTTCAGGTATTGCAGCGCCGGCCCGAGGAGAAGCTAACGCCCTATGATGAAGCATGACACCTGTCCAGGTGTGTTAGGGCATTTGATTCTTATAGGGTCACACCCAATGCGTACCCTACAGAATAGTCATTGACCCACATAGACACTCATACCCCACATACATTTAAGGAAAATTAATGCCAGAACTAATTTGGTGAAATCAAAAGTATTGATGTATTCCACAAAATGAGAAAAGGCTCTACAAATAATATTAAAGTCCTTAAGTCCAAAATTGTGCACTGTTGTGCAGTGGCACAAAGCTTGCCTCCTAATTCACTGCCAAGGGAAACCTTCTAAGGAGGAGCAACTAGTGGGCAGAGCAGGCGCCTCAAAGATATTACAGGGGAGGGGGAGGTTGGGAGAGGTGTCTTTAGGTTTGGGGGCATTTGGTTTTGGGAGGGGTGCCTTTGGGTTGGGAGGGCTTCGTTCTGGTAGGGGTGCTCTTGGGTTTAGGGGGTTTGTTTTTTGGAGGGGTACTTTTGGTTTTAGAAGGGGTGGTTTCTGTATTGGGAAGGGTGCGATGTGGAAGGAGGGAGTCGGTGTAGAAGGGGTAGATTTACATTTGCTAGGGGTGGGTTGGGGCTTGGAAGGGGCTAGGGCAAGAGTACAAAGGACATTTTCTATGAGGAAATGGGTAGGAGGTTCTAAAGGGAGTTGGGTTTGGGATGTAAAGGGATAGGCAGGTGCAGTATCTGATATGCATGTTTCTGTTGAGAGTGCAGGTGTCTGCGGGTCTGGTGTATGTTGTGCACGTTAGTGTGGGGGCTTGCTTACTAGTTGTCTGTTGTTTACTTGACTGGAGGCATTTGTATATTCCAGGTGTGCATTCTAAGGTGTGTGTAGATGGGTGTGCTGCAGAGGTGCTGGGTGTGATTGTGGGGTATGTGGATGTAAATGTGGTGGTGCATGTGGGGGTGGTGGTAGGTGTGGTCTCTGTGGGTGTGCTGGTGCATGTGTGTGGTGGTGAGTGTGGTCTATGTGGGTGTGCTGGTGGTGGTGCATGTGTTGGTGGTGATGGGTGCGGTCTATGTGGGTGTGTTAGTGCATGTGTGTGTGGTGGTGGGTGCATTCTCTGTGGGTGTGCTGTTGGTGGTACATGTGGGTGTCATGGTGGGGTGGAGTCGATATGTTTGGATGGCCGCCTGTGTTTTTTGTGGTGTTTCTATGTGGAATTGCAGCTTGTGTCTGTTTGAGTGGATGCCTGCAAAGGTGTGAGTAAACTTGGGACAGGTCTGGGAATAGGGAATGTAGATGGGGGAGGGGTGGGAGGTGGGGCACAAGGTTGGGTTGGTAGGAAGGCTGCAGTCCCTGTGGAGGCCAGACCTTGGAAAGACCTCAATATGCCAGACATAGCACTGTGAATGCCTTACAGGTGGGCTACCATCTGTTGCCATTGGTAACCAAGCCCATGGATGGCATTCAGTAGTGCTTTCTGGTCTACAGAGATGTTCCGGAAGAGGTCAATAGTCTCCTGACCCACCTCACCCATGGGGGAGAGGTGCCTGCAGCAAGGGAGATGCCACCTCTTTTAGGGGGACGAGTTTGACTAACTGGGGGGAGCAACAGTGAAGGTGGAGATGGTACTCTGGGTAGCAGACAAGGATGCAGTTGGTAGACTTCCTGTCGGGTCCGCAACCACTAGGAAGTGCTCACTGGAGGAGGCCTCCGAAGAAGATGTTGAGGAGCTGGACATTTGTCTAATGAGTCATGAGTTTAGTCTGATTCTGAATTTTGCTGATAGGATAATTACTCCTACATATACGTGATGGAACATTTAATCTTCCAAAACCCCATTAAGTTTCCCATCTTTCTCTCCATTATTGATTTATCATCTGGGCATGACAAAATACATTGAGAAATGGTTTTAGCTATGTGTTACAATGTCATCAATTTGTACACATTCGTTTCTGAGTTTTAAAAAAATGGTATGCCTATCACAACCATTTGTCCAGAAACAGACTGGCTTACACACTCATTTGTGAAGGAGTAAGAAATCTTGCCAATCTGTCACTTCAGCTGCCTATCAAGCTCTGAATAGGCCACCCCAAGACTGCAGGCCATTAGAGGGGCAGAATTCGCCACACATGCTTCCCACATTGAGAGTACAGCCCGAGCTGGACTTCGGCTGACCTTCTTGTCCAGCATCGCAGGTCCTCCCACCTCTTGCAGAAATGGACGTTGCATTGCTAGTGGACCCCCAGGGTCCCCACTTTCCTGTCAATGGCCTTCCATTTGTCCCACTTCTGATGGGTGTTGGCATGTATGAATACAAGAAATGAAAGAAAAAACAAAGGTTTTGTGACTTTTGTTTGTCTGTATTGATGTAACAAAATGTTTCTACATCTATCCCTAGCATGACTCATAATTTAGCATACAGCATGTGCATTTCAACATGGTGACCAAAACTAATATCTTAAAAAATACTTTTATAGTGACCAGCTGACTACCTCATCTCATGTCATGGTCTAAACTCGCTAATCCTGGCCTGTAACACCATCTAGCCCAGGGAGCCCCTGCATATGCTGTGATGCGACCTACTTCTGATCAGTGCAAAAGATTGTGAACTACTGAAGGCTAAACATAAATACTTCTGGCACAGTAAATACTGGCCACTGTGAAAATGTGAGTAAAATTAATTGAAGTGTTAGCACAAGAACTTAGGTAACTCTCCCTTTCAACTGTTGTCCATTTAAAAGCATTCAGGGCACATTTTTAATCACACTTTCAAAATTTGATCTGGCAAGGATAAATGTTTCTGACAGATATACCTCAGTTCTTCAGTTGTTTATCCATGTGACTCAGCCCCAGCCTGGCCCATTATTCTGACTGAGCACTGCTCATTTCAGGTCTTGCTATTTGCAGACTGATTATCCTGATGTAACATAAACACAGCCATCCCTTACCTTTTACGTGAAAAAATGACCTTGTGCCCATCACTTTAAGGCTGTGTACTACTCTGAAGGTATCTGGGAGCTTTCAGATTTAAATTATTGACAGCTAAAAAATGACATTTGTAAAGTAGAAATTACAAGAAATAAATGTTAGATTTGAAAAAAAAATTAAATCACATATCTTTTTAGCACAACTTTACATTTGTGTCAATAATAAAAAAACATATTTATGTGGACAATGTTTAAATATGTTCACAATTCTTCCAGTGCTGGCCTTTGAACCTGGGGAGAGTGAGGAGACAACAGCCACAAGTGTACTGGCCATTTCCAGACCGTGCCGCCATGTAACAACAGAATATTATCAAAAAGTTCAGATTGAATAGACAAACAATGCCGGATTTATGTTCACAACAAAAATCCCACATCTATTACACCAATCGTCAAAGTAATGGCAATTCTTCACTTCACTCAGAATCATTCCAATACACTGTGACAGTATATGGTGGAATGTCACAACCTACTTAGAGTGGTGTGCTACAAGATATTCTTTCGTCAGTGATGAGACACATCAACAGCTTCATCATGTTTCCAGGACATGCAGATTTTGCAATTGTGAAAGGCGATTTCTATGCTTTGGGTCGCCTACCACATTTGGCTGGTGCAATTGATTACACACATATTGCCTCTGTGCTCACACAGGCCTGGGAACAAAATTACCGGAATCAGAAGCACTTTTATTCAATCATTGTGCAGGTTGTCTGGTTAGCCAGTTAGTTGCCCGTCCCCTGCCAAAGTGGCGGGGCGGGCAGGGCCAGAAGAGGGAGTGGGGGAGGTTGGGGTACAAAAAAACCAACAAAAAACTTACCTGAACAAAGCTGTTGCTGCCGCCTTCTGCATCGCGCTGTGCCACCCTTCCTCTTGGCTCCCAGACTGCACTGTGGCCAATGTTGGCACTGAATATAAGCAGCATTGAGATTGGCCTAAGTGCCGGCAACTTGTGCTCCCAGGCAGACTGGGAGCCTGTGCCTGCTCTTTCCAGCCCCAGCAATGCAGCTGGAACTGAAGAGAACTTCACTGCGCATGACGGTTTGGCCAGCCTGAGACGGCCGGCCAAACCCTCATGCACAGTGAAGTGAGTGTCCACCACTGCCCCACCAGAAGTGTTGTCCCCTGGACTTGCCCTCAAGACTCGTCAGAGCCCTGGGGGCGGGTCTAGGGGATTCAAATAAAACAATAATAAAATGGGTTTTAAACACATTTTATTATCGTTTTATTTGCTGGTGGTGGCTTGGGGGTGCTTCTCCACTCTAATAGAGCGGCTACCACTGTGCTTAGCTGATTTGTGCATCCCAACCTTCTGTGCGCATTTGCCTGGATCAACCCATGATTCCTTTATACTATGCAACCATAGCATACCTCTGCAAATGTCACAACGTGGACCTTAGAGGGCCTGGCCTGTTAGTAATTTCAAACTGACATAATATTTTTTTGCATAATTTCAAGGTGAATCATCTGAAGCGGTGTTACAAATATTGGCTTCTTCTCCTTTGTTTTCAGTTTAAGAGACTCAGCTTATCCGAACCGACCATGGTCATTGGCACCGTTGAGGGATCCAAAAACTCCAGGGAAAGTCTACTTCAATGAGGACCATGGAAGAACATGGAGGCCAGTGGAGTGTGCTTTCGGGCTCCTAAGGGCCAGACTTTGCTGTCTGGACAAAAGTGGTGAAGCCCTTCTCTACGCACCCCAGAAGGTGTGCAAAATCACCATGGCCTGCTGCATGCTGCACAACATAGCCCTGCAACCGAACATCCCTTACATTGTATAACATGGAGACCATAACAAGCCACCAGATGAGGATCCTGAAATGCCAAATGAAGATGATAGTGGTGAGTGGGAAGGAGTTGAGTTACATCAGGATGTCATTGAAAACGTCTTCACATGAGTTTAAGTATCTCTTTACATATTATCAGAAAAACTGTTAAACCAACTATTGATGTGATGAGTATAAAAGTATGCGCTGGACATTTTCTTAGGAAAGGCAAGTTCAGGGAAATCTAGGCCACAAGTCTTTGTTGATCAATGTTTTGACACATTGAGGTTTATGTTCATTTTCATTGTTCATCTCTCATTGGGATTGGGAATATATGTCTTCAAAAACATAACTTTGTAATGTGTCTTTTTACTGTGTTTAATTTCTCACCTTTCTGTTTTACCCTTTTTTAGGTATCTTCACCATGTCATCTTCATTTGGACATTTCAAAGTAGTGACATTTGCAGGTAATGGTGCTGTTTCAAAGTACAAAGGGACCATGTGTTATTATTGTGGAAGACACACACAGACTTTGCGTGAACATACCTTGTAGTGATACAACTTGCACAGTGATTGAATGGAAGTTTTTAAGATAGCATTAGACTTGTTTTCTGTTAAATGGTGCCAACAAGCCAATGCGTGCTGCTTGATTTGCTTTAACGGCAATAAGTAGTCAACAAAAAGCATAGTCATCTCCATTCACATTAGCCAAATGCACATTTTGTGTTCAGTGCATGAATATGTTGATGTGCCTCATTGTTAGACGGGCCGGGAGGGTCGGCCGAGGACAAGGGGAGAGGTCTCCGGGGAGAGCCGTCTCCAGCGATCGTACAGATGAGTAACTTCCCCCCCACAGATATACACCACACAAGGATAGGATTTAACGTTCTTTATAAGCGATTTCTTAAGGTACGATGGAATGGTACAAGGAGGTCTGGACTCAGGGGTCCCCTCGATTCTAGTCTCTTGGTTTGGGAAGGGGGGTAGCGGGACAGTCTGGTTACCAATCTGGTAGCTGAGATGGTATGGTGGATAGCTCACAATCCTCGAGCTCGGTGTTCTAGCTTGGACGGGCCGCGGCAGCGCCAGCAGGTCCCGGTGAAGGTGGTCGTTACACGGTCCGCGGCAGCGCCAGCAGGTCCCGGTGAAGGTGGTCGTTACACGGTCCGCGGCAGCGCCAGCAGGTCCCGATGAAGGTGTTGTTACAACGGTCCGCGGCAGCGCCAGCAGGTCCCGGTGAAGGTGGTCGTTACACGGTCCGCGGCAGCGCCAGCAGGTCCCGATGAAGGTGTTGTTACAACGGTCCGCGGCAGCGCCAGCAGGTCCCGACGAGGATGGAGGATGCAGAAGGCCGCGGCAGCGCCAGCAGGCAGGACGATAGTTCACAAGGCAGGGCTACGGCAGCGCCGGTAGTCCGTCAAGGCTGAGTTCTTCTCGGTGTCTCTCGACTCCAGGATACAACTGCCTTCCTGCTCTGGAGCTGCCCTAGTTATAGGTCTGGCGCCCTTTGATGTCCGGACCCTCGCACTTGGAGGTCGGGGGGGTCCAGGATGAGGGAGTCCAGACACCCAGCAGGGGGGTGGAGCCAGCGCCCGGGGGAGCTGGAGGGCGATCGGCACCTGGCGGGGGAGAGCCATCGACACTTCTTTCTCCCATTGACCTGCCAAGTGGTCCGTTCACCTCCTGGGTGGATGGTGGTGCCGGGATGTCGGGGCCGGGCCAGGCCCAGGGTTAGGGTCGAGCTGAGGCCACTCGGCCTCGTGGTGCAGTGTCCAAGATGGCGGCTGATCCGGCCGGGGGAGCCGGTAGTGGTTCGGCCCCATGATACATGGATGTCCGGGGGCAGGAGTTCCGTCGGGAGACAGGGTGCGGGTTGCTCTTGTGGGTAACACCTGGGAGTCCGGGGCTTGGGCCCTGTCATGCGGGGAGGGAGCAAGCCCTTCATGTGGCCTGTCCAACATGCGTCCCCCCCAGCTGAAGGCGGGGAGAGTCACCCATCCTCTTGGGGACTCTCCTCGTCGAGGCGGAAAAAGCGTGACAGGCCATCTGCGTTGGCGTGGTCTTGGCCCGGTCGATGTTCCACAGTGAAGTCCATCCCCTGCAGGGAGATGGACCAGCGCAATAGTTTTGGGTTTTCCCCCCGCATCTGCATTAGCCACTGCAGGGGTCGATGATCGGTTTGCACCCGGAAGTGGGTACCGAAGAGATAGGGCCGGAGCTTTTTGAGGGCCCACACCACGGCGAAGGCCTCCCTCTCGATTGTGCTCCAGCGCTGTTCTCGGGCCAGGAGGCGTCTGCTGATGAAGGCCACCGGCTGGTCAAGACCCTCGGGGTTCAGCTGGGAGAGAACCGCCCCGATGCCGTGGTCGGAGGCGTCCGTTTGCACAATGAATTCCCGACTGTAATCGGGGGCCTGGAGCACAGGGGCGGTGCACAGGGCGGCTTTCAGCTTCTCGAAGGCCGCTTGACAGTCGGGGGTCCAGTTAATCTTCTTCGGGTGGTTTTTGGACGTGAGACCCGTGAGGGGCCCCACAATGCTGCCATAGTCCCTCACGAACCGCCGGTAGTAGCCGGTGAGTCCCAAGAAGGCTCGGACCTCGGTCTGCGTGACTGGGGGTTGCCAGGACTGGATGGCAGCGATTTTGAGTTGCAGAGGGGCCACCAGACCGCTTCCCACCTGGTGTCCGAGGTAGGTCACGGACCCCTGACCAATTTGGCACTTGCCGGCCTTGATTGTGAGGCCGGCCCGCTGGAGGGCTTGCAGGACCTCTCGGAGGTGGTGGAGGTGGTCGGACCAGTGGCGGCTGTACACAGCGATATCGTCCAGGTAGGCGGCGCTGAACTCTTCGAGCCCCGCCAAGACCTGGTTCACTAGTCGCTGAAAAGTAGCTGGGGCATTCTTCATGCCGAAGGGCATGACCTTGAAGTGGTAGTGGCCATCGGGGGTAGAAAAGGCGGACCGTTCTTGGGCTCGGGGTGTGAGACCGATCTGCCAGTAGCCCGCTGTCAGGTCGAAGATGCTGAGGTAGCGGGCAGCCCCCATGCGGTCGATCAATTCATCCGCTCGGGGGATGGGATGAGCGTCGGTCCTGGTGACAGCATTCAAGCCCCGATAGTCGACGCAGAATCGGAGTTCAGGAGTGGTGCCGGGGGCAGCGGCTTTGGGGACCAGCACGACCGGGCTGGCCCAGGGGCTGTCTGAGGGCTCGATGACCCCGAGCGTGAGCATCTTGGACACTTCCTCTTGGATGCAGGCCCGCACCCGATCTGGTACGCGGTATGCCCGGTGTCTGATAGGGGGACTGTCCCCAGTGTCCACGTCGTGCAAGCACCAGGGGGTGACCCCTGGGGTGAGGGAAAACAGAGTAGCAAACTGCAGCAGGAGGTCCCGGCAGCCATGGCGCTGCTCTGGGGTGAGGGCATCGGAGAGCCGGACCCCGTCCACAGAACCGTCTTTCTCCTGAGTCTTCAGGAGATCAGGGAGAGGCTCGGTGTCTTCTTCCGCCCCACTGTCTGTAGCCATCAGGAGGCTGAGTTCCGAGCGCACAAAGTGGGGTTTGAGTCTGTTGGTGTGGAGGACCCGGAGGGGGTTCCGGGGAGACTCCATATCGATGAGATAGGTGACGGGGCTCTTGCGTTCGACCACTTTGAAGGGCCCCGTCCACTTGTCCTGCAAGGCACATGGTTCGGTGGGGGACATCACCCACACTTGTTGACCAGGTTCGAATTCGACGGAGGAGGCATTTTGATCGTACCATTTTTTCATGTCCTCCTGACTGGCCTCAAGATTCGCTTTTGCCATTTCCCTGAATCGCCGGGTCTGATTGCGTAGTGCCAGGAGGTACTTGAAGACGTCTGGAGGGGTCTTTAGGGGGGCCATCTCCCAACCTTCTTTGACTAGGCTGAGGGGCCCTCGCACAGGGTGCCCGTACAAGAGTTCGAAAGGGCTAAAACCGAGGGACTTCTGGGGAACTTCTCGATAGGCGAAGAGGAGGCACGGAAGTAGTACATCCCACTGGCGACGGAGGGGCTCTTCCAATCCCCCAATCATTCCCTTGAGCGTGCGGTTGAATCGCTCGACTAGTCCGTTTCCTTGAGGATGATAGGGGGTCGTGAATCGGTAGGTGACCCCGCACTGTTGCCAGAGGGACTTCATATATTTCGAGATAAAGTTTGTGCCTCGGTCGCTGACGACTTCTCGGGGGAAGCCCACCCGGGAGAAGATCCCCATTAAGGCCCGGCCGACCACCGGAGCTGTTACAGTTCGCAGGGGCACAGCCTCGGGGTAGCGGGTGGCGTGGTCCACCAGTACCAGGATGAACCGATGTCCTTGTGCTGTGCGGGGGTCCAGGGGCCCCACAATGTCTATTCCCACCCTCTCGAACGGGGTGGTGACAACTGGGAAGGGTTGCAGAGGTGCTTTGAGCTTGCGGCCGCTCTTCCCGCTGGCCTGGCACGTGGGGCAGGACCGGCAGTGGTTGAGGACGTCGTTTCGCATCCTCGGCCAGAAAAAGTGGGTCACCAGGCGACTGTAGGTTTTGTCCTGGCCCAGGTGTCCAGCCAGAGGGACATCGTGGGCCAAATTTAGCAGGAAGTCTCTGAAACGGAGGGGCACCACCAGCACTCGACTGGCCCCTAGCTCCGCGATTCTCTGTTCACTGTATAACAGGTCGTTATCCCAATAGACCCAATGGGCTCCGGTGGAGTCCCCTGCGCTCTGGGCGATGGCTTGCTGGCGGAGTCCCTCGAGGGAGGGACAGGTCTTCTGCTCCTGGCGGAACTGTTCCTGGGTGGGCCCCCCTTCTTGACGCCACTGAGCCAGGCCGGGAAGGTCCTGGGGCTGGGCGACCCCTTCGGGGGTTTGCTCTGGGGGGTCGGTATAGTCGGTGTCCTCTACTGGAGCGATCGGGGGAGGAGGTGCAGGCCATTCTGGTTCTTCTGGTCGGGGGATGGCACGGGCGGCCATGGACCGGGTGGTTACGCACGCCCAGTCCGGGAGGCCCAGCATCCCCAGGTGCTCTCTTCTTTCGACGGCGGCCCACGGGGAATTCTCAAGATCATTCCCCAGGAGACAGTCCACGGGGGCATCATCCCGGACCGTCACCTTCAACATGCCGGAGACCCCTCCCCATTCGAAGGGGACGCAGGCCATCCGACATAGACTCTCGGAATTGTCGGCTGAGCGGACGGGGCAGAGAATGTTCGGCAGGATCTGCTCTGGTTTTACCAGGTGACAGCGGACGGCCGTCACACTGGCCCCTGTGTCACGTAGGGCTTCGGCCCGGCGCCCATTAATGTTCACCCACTGGCTATATTTTCTGGTGTTGGCGGGTAGGGGGGCCCGCGGGACCATGTCTTTTCCCCCTAGGCACGCTAGAACCGTGGCGGCCGGTTCCCACTCTTGTTGTGCATGCTCGTATTCTTCTTGTTCTTCGGAGATTTGTTCTCCCCCCAGGGCGGCGGCAGCTACCTGGCGGGGTTTTGGAGTTTGGTTCTGTGGACAGTTCGGGTCATTGGCGTAGTGGCCGACTCGCTGGCATCGGTGACACGTGACGTTGGCTCGGAACCCCGGGCACATCGGGGGGTTCCCCCGGCTGGCCGGGGGCGGGGTGCTGGCAGCGGGAGCGGCCGGGACGGTGTCTCTCCCTCGCCCCTGGCCTCCTCCTCCTCCTCGGGGACGGTGCTGACCTTGGTTGTTCCGGTTCTGCTCGTGTGGCCCTCTCCGGCCCACTCGGGTGCTTTCCCACCGGTCAGCTTCGGCGGCGAGTTGCCGTGGGTCAGTCAATTTACTGTCGAGGAGGTGCTGCCTGAGCTCGACGAAGCAGTTGTTAGACAGGTGCTCCCACACCATGAGATTAAAAAGTTGCTCGTAGGTCGTTACGTGGCTTCCCTTGATCCAACCCTCGAAGGCTCGGCTGAAATAGTTGACATATTCCACCCACGTTGTACCCGGGATCCGGGTGCAGTCCCGAAACCTCTGGCGGTACATTTCGGGTGTGAGCCCATATCGGGTGAGGAGGGCAGCCTTCATGTGGTCATAGGATGACATCTGATGGTCTGGGAGCTGCAGTAGGGCATCGCGGCCTTCGTTGACGAACCTCCCCCATAGGCCGGCTCCCCAGTCACTTCGATCGATCCGGTGGGAGGTCATGGCGATCTCGTAGGCCTTGAACCACTGTTGTATGTCGTCCTCTCGGACATACTCTCGGACAACATCCTTGGGGATGTGGACTTTCTTTTCTGTCGCTCCCGGGGTGCGCGGTCGCTCGGGCACCTCCGGTTCTTTGTTCTGCTTCCGTAGTTCTATTTCTGCCAGTTTGCGCTCGTGTTCGTATGTTAGTCTTTTTTCTTCGAGCTCTCTCTGCCTCTGTTTTTCTTCCCGTTCTTCTCGGAGCCGCAGATGTTCTAGGTTCAGTTTTTGTTCGGCTAATTTTAGTTCACCGTCCATTTTGAGTCGTGCCATTTCTAACTCATGTAATCTGTTTTTTTCTCTTTCTTGGATCTCTTCCTGCGAGAGGCCCGTTCCTCGCTCCTCGGGAGCCGTGGCGTTCCTCTCCGATGCTGCACCGTTTTGGTCTGGGGATCTGGCGACCCCGGTTTCTGCCCACGACTCAATGGCGTGCTTAAAATCGTCTTTGGTACTCAGGCCGGTGGTAGCAATGCCTAGTTCCATGCAGAATTGTTTCAATTCACGATGGCTATACTCTTCCAATTTATCCATCTGGAATTTCTCGGTGGATCAGCTCTCTTTGGTTGACATCGTGGTTTTGTCGTGGGGTGAGCTACTCTCTGTACGATTACGCGTTGATTCGGATCGCGCCGCTGGCCACCAATGTTAGACGGGCCGGGAGGGTCGGCCGAGGACAAGGGGAGAGGTCTCTGGGGAGAGCCGTCTCCAGCGATCGTACAGATGAGTAACTTCCCCCCCACAGATATACACCACACAAGGATAGGATTTAACGTTCTTTATAAGCGATTTCTTAAGGTACGATGGAATGGTACAAGGAGGTCTGGACTCAGGGGTCCCCTCGATTCTAGTCTCTTGGTTTGGGAAGGGGGGTAGCGGGACAGTCTGGTTACCAATCTGGTAGCTGAGATGGTATGGTGGATAGCTCACAATCCTCGAGCTCGGTGTTCTAGCTTGGACGGGCCGCGGCAGCGCCAGCGCCAGCAGGTCCCGGTGAAGGTGGTCGTTACACGGTCCGCGGCAGCGCCAGCAGGTCCCGGTGAAGGTGGTCGTTACACGGTCCGCGGCAGCGCCAGCAGGTCCGATGAAGGTGTTGTTACAACGGTCCGCGGCAGCGCCAGCAGGTCCCGGTGAAGGTGGTCGTTACACGGTCCGCGGCAGCGCCAGCAGGTCCCGATGAAGGTGTTGTTACAACGGTCCGCGGCAGCGCCAGCAGGTCCCGACGAGGATGGAGGATGCAGAAGGCCGTGGCAGCGCCAGCAGGCAGGACGATAGTTCACAAGGCAGGGCTACGGCAGCGCCGGTAGTCCGTCAAGGCTGAGTTCTTCTCGGTGTCTCTCGACTCCAGGATACAACTGCCTTCCTGCTCTGGAGCTGCCCTAGTTATAGGTCTGGCGCCCTTTGATGTCCGGACCCTCGCACTTGGAGGTCGGGGGGTCCGGGATGAGGGAGTCCAGACACCCAGCAGGGGGGTGGAGCCAGCGCCCGGGGGAGCTGGAGGGCGATCGGCACCTGGCGGGGGAGAGCCATCGACACTTCTTTCTCCCATTGACCTGCCAAGTGGTCCGTTCACCTCCTGGGTGGATGGTGGTGCCGGGATGTCGGGGCCGGGCCAGGCCCAGGGTTAGGGTCGAGCTGAGGCCACTCGGCCTCGTGGTGCAGTGTCCAAGATGGCGGCTGATCCGGCCGGGGGAGCCGGTAGTGGTTCGGCCCCATGATACATGGATGTCCGGGGGCAGGAGTTCCGTCGGGAGACGGGGTGCGGGTTGCTCTTGTGGGTAACACCTGGGAGTCCGGGGCTTGGGCCCTGTCATGCGGGGAGGGAGCAAGCCCTTCATGTGGCCTGTCCAACACTCATCATTATAAGAAGGTCTTATAGCACACCACTTAAAGGTGGTTGTGACATTACCCAAGATACTGCAACAATGTGTTTTACTGACCCTGTGCAATAAAATTGAGTAATGCCATGATTTAGAAGTATTGGTGTTATTGTTGTGCAGTGCTTATTGTGAGGCAGAATATCTGGCTCCAGCTCATTGGCATAATACAGTAATATTTTGCCTTTTGAATCTGAATCTTTCTATTATCATATTCCATGATGGTAAGGTGAGGAACTGCAATTGTAAAAATGACACTGAATATTTTTGTTATATAAGGTTTGTAATGCTCAATAAAAATGGGACAGAACACTCTGTTGCTAATTGAATGAAATACTAGTTGATGAGCTTTTGGTATTTGTATTTTCTTGTCCTGGTAGAAATTAGTGAGTAACATAACCTACTTGCTATTCATTTATGTATAAAGAATCCTTTGTTTTTTTACTTTTTGAAATGTATGAAAAGAAAACATCAATCATGGTGAATGAGAACATTATTGTACAGCCTAAATTGTTTGAAGTCCAATGTCCCAGATACAACTGCCCTCAGAAAGGTAAATATGACCAGATAATAGTCCACAGAGTGAATGGTAGCCACGCACTGGAAGAAATTAGGTTTGGCATCTCTTACTGGTGGTGGGGGTCTTGCCATCCCCTCCTGGTAGTCTGGCTGAAGGTGTGCTCCTGAGGGTGGCTGGTGGATCCACTGTTGCAAGTACTTAGGTGGGTGCAGGTGTTGCCACTTATGACAGGGCCTCCCTTTCTGTGCCTAAGGCAGATGTAGCAAGCTCAGATGCAGTTGGGCCATAGAAAGAGGAAAATGGTGTAGGAAAAGTCCTGGACATATTGGTATAAATGTCCTGCAGCAACACCAGTCAGGAAGCCCAAATTGGAGTATAGATTCTCCATCTGAACATTGTGCTCCCTCTGCAACTGCTTCATGTCCTGGAGCTCTGTAAGGACCTTGCCCAGTAGGTCTTGGGACTGATGGAGGGCTCCTAAGACATGGGTGATAGTGGTCAGGTGACAGTGACCTCCCTGGTCTCACTATGCTGGGCCCAGGATCCCTCCCATGAGCCCTACCCCCACTAACTAACCTGTAGCCTTGAGCCAGTGTGCTCCTTCCCACTTGGTCCTGGCTGAGCTGAAGTTGTTGGTGGTGTTGTCTCACTACCAGCCGGGACTGGGGGCACAAGATGGGAGTTATGTTGCTTTGGACACAGGAAGTGGAGGTATTCGCAGCTGAGGTGTTGTAACAGCTGGGTTGGGAGGTATAGGTGTGGGCTGATGGAGATACACCGTAGTCGTCTGCCCAGGCAGACCATATGGACCAGGCCCTCCTCTTCATCTGGACTTTCAGTAGTGGAGTCCTCTCTGGAGGCTTGATCCTGGGCTGGAGTGGAGATATCCTGATACACAGATGTTTGGACAGGACTCATGCTCTGGCTGTTGGCCCTATAATGATTATGGAAAAAAACCTTTTTGGTAAAAGTGTGAATTATACATACAGTGAGTTATAAGCAAATATAATGTAGCAACATAAAAGGGAAAAAGAATTTAATAGCATGATTAGACCTTTCACTGGAAATGTAATTAATTACACAGTTTATGTTTTATACAAAACTACTTCAAATAAACAGGTCAGAAGATGTCCTGAAATGAAAAAAGATAAATTAGTAAGTATACATGAAATGTAGCAACCATAGAACCCAACACAGTACAGAGGAAAACTGTGAATGTTACCATTCCAAGGCCTAGCAGGCTAAAAAAACAGACATATACACAACTTAAAAAGATGTTTAGCATTACTAATTCTATAAACAGTGCATAGTTCAGTTTTCACATATGACTCTTATACAGCATACATTTTTACATGCATTAAAGTTTAAGGCTCAGCAAACGTTGATTTGTGAAGCAAATTACATTAATTCAATAACATGACAAGAAAATAACAACATTCAAATTTCAACGCAAACAATTTTCAAAAGAGAGCATTTAATAGAGATTGGTCAATAAATGTCACTTTACCTTATGTGAAAATATGTTAGAAAAGGGATAATCAGCATAATGAGATGGCAATATCATTATCACAAAACTGAAACAAGGCATCATGGCAGTTGTAGTTATTTCATTGAAACATCCACAACCCTTCCAAAATAGTGACTTGAACATACCTAGTGTAAATCTGCATTAGAGAGAGAACAGACATTTATTATGTGACACACATATATCTTATTTGCTATTTGGAGTACAAACATGTACATGCACCATTACATCATATAAAATGTGCTGGCTATTGAAACCTGTTACCTTAAATACAACTCCACCAGAGATTGCTGTCAAGCCTGCAGGATGTAGAATGCGCTGCCTGCAGCACAAAGCCTTTGGAAGCAACACACAGATCTGCTAATTGAGGTTTTCCATGAAACCACCGGCAAGATAAAAGAGAATGGGAAGTGCTCATATATAATGTGAATCTTAAAATAGCACCTTTGCCTACACATTGCAAATCAGATTAATTTCAAAACTCACAAATTCATCTTTAGACAGAAAATGCACCTAAAACGTTGAAACACTAGTCTCTGAGGGCCATATGTAGGTAAAACGTGTTTTGCGATTCTCAAATTGCTATTTTTAGGGAATCGCAATTAGAGAATCGCAAAACGCAATGTAGGTAGGAATAGCAAAATATTTTGCAAATCCCACATATTCCTTATTTGCGAATCACAAATTGAGATTCGCAAATAAGGAATACCTTGCCATTCATTCCTATGGGCTAGAATGCCCATAGGAATGAATGGGAAGACATTCTCAATTTGCGATTCTCAATTAGAGAATCGCAAATTGAGAATGCAATTCCAAGGTTGCAAGGGTGTCAATAGGACACCCTTTTGCACCCCTGAAATAAACATGTGGGCACATGTGACGCACATACATGCGCTAAGGGCATGTATGTGCGCCACATGGCACTTTGAAAAATGCAAAAAAGTGCATTTTTCTAAGAAATCGCAAATTACCACCAACCTGAAGTTGGTGGTAATTTGCGATTCTTTAAGCCAAAATCGCACAACTTGGGTGCTTCCTACATTGCATTTAAGGAATATTTTGCGTGTGGGTTGTTGTTTGCTACATAGCACATTGCCCAAATTGCGATTGCAAATGCTGAAATTCTGCGAATTTCAGCATTTGCGATCGCTATTTGGCTTCCTACATATGGCCCTTAGTGAGTAAATAGAGGTCTTGATGACAGATGAAGCTTGTCAGAACATTTCCAGTCCCAAATAAGGCTCAGCATTTTTCTCCCTCATTAAACGAAGTGGGCTAGCCAGAATATACCAAGGCACAGCCAAGGGCAAGAGATTTCAAGAGCCAACACGCAACACAACATGATACAGTGACAGTTTTTACAGCTTAAACGTGTAAAATAACCACCTTGGAGACGTGGATGTCGGTAGATTAACTGGAACTGAATGCCCAAAAACACAGAGGTCGTCGTCAGGAATAAACGCTAATACCACGCCCCACCCGAGCGTGAAGTGAAAGATGTAATGGGGAGGGGGTTCTGTGCTTCACAGCACAGTCACGTTGCTGTTAATAGTCTCACTAGTCCTTCGAGCACCTGGAGAGCAAAAAAAAACCAGGACAGCCTGATTCCAACTCAGAATTTGCAAATGAATTAAACACTACCTGCCTGCAAACCACCAACTATTTCTTTAGTCTCGCTTCCAGCACCGGGACACCTCTATTGAGGTAGCTGGGCGCTCTACAAATGGCTTTTGATTGATTTTTTGGATTGATTGTTCTGTTATACAAACAGTTGCACTAACACGTTCTGCTGGGAGCAATGCTGTGCCTGCAGCACAAAGCCTTTGGAAGCAACACACAGATCTGCTAATTGAGGTGTTCCGTGAAACCACCGGCAAGATAAAAGAGAATGGGAAGTGCTCATATATAATGTGAATCTTAAAATAGCACCTTTGCCTACACATTGCAAATCAGATTAATTTCAAAACTCACAAATTCATCTTGAAGGTTGTCAACTTGAGGAAAACTGTAGCCTCTGATTGCAAGTCGGGTGGAGCAGATCCCTCTGTGGGATTTTGCTTTGCTCGATCACATCTGGCCAGGTGTTCCTGGTACAGGAACACCAAACCGGGACGGAAGTTCTGGATGGTAAAATCACTTGAGGATTTAGCCACACCAAATGTCAAGGCTCAGAACCCTACAGTGGCAGACCTTTTTTCAGGGATGGGAGGGTGGGGGTTGAGGAACTGGTGGTAAAATGTGCATAGAACCAGTGCTTCATCTGTCAAAAAAATAAGTGCCAGGGCTATTGTCAGGAGGCCACTGCAGCTTGCACTACACATTGCCCATGCCATGCGGCCAATGATGGTAACAACACAACTACTAACCATTCCACTACTACAAGTGTAACAATTCAGACTATTTCAGGGCCCCAAAGCTGGAAGAATGGCTTGCGTGGCAGTTAATAGTCCTTTTTAATGTATACTGAATTAATGATTTACTGCTTTTGTGGTTATATATAAATGTAACACAAAAAATTGGGTCACTGTTCCTAGAGAGAAGAAGAGGAGGTATGAACAGGTTGAACAAGGTTCGGGCACATGAAACGTGGCTGTCAGCAAAGCTGTTGCCCTCACACATTCCAAAGAATGTCATGCTTCATCATAGGGCTGTTGCTCCTTGTTGGGCCGGCGCTGCAATGCCCAATGGGTACCCGAAGGGTCAATTTGGTGGAGATCTTTTTTTTGTAAAGATGTCGCCAAATCTTTAATAACTGGACTCTCCTGACAGATTAAAAACTTTTCTTGGTCAATGCTATGGGGTCATAAAGTGCCCTAGTATCTGGACGTTTGTACCCTTGTTAGGGTCCATTTCTAGTCAACATGTTTTGCGCCCCTGGTGGTCAGGAGTATCTGTGGTGCTTCGTCAGGACAGAAATAGTTGGTGAATCTTCCTACCCCACAATTGTGTTAATGAAGGTGCCCTATAAGTGATACCTACTTGTCTCAGTTTTGACCCAACTTTAGACTGAGAGTTCTGGTGCCACTTGGGACGAGGCAGAGGTGCTGTGCTCAAACATGCTCGAGGTTCCAGAGTATGCAAAGTTGAGCGCACCTACCCTGGTCCTCTGCTTACCCCAAATGCCAGACTGTCACAAGCACCTGTGCTGACAATTAAGTGCAGGGCCAAGCACCGGAAACCACCCTCTCAAATTAAGCGCTGCATAGAACCCTGTGGAATAGGAAAAACCATTCAGAGTGAAGTACAACAATTCTGTGTCCTCAAAGCGAAAAAAATATTTCCCTCTACTGTGTTCTGGACCTCTAACAGTCAATAGTAATAAGCATTCTAAAATGTTTCTTTGTTTAATAATGTCAATGCGGTTCTGAGATGTATTTTGATATCATTCACTGGATGCCCCCTTCAAAATAAAACTTAAGACTCTCCTTTTCATATATAGATACCTATATCCAGCTGAATTGCCCTTCCCTCCCTGTGGCTTCCTGACGTCAAACAGCTTAATACATATGTGTCACACAAATGACCATTACAATCACTGTCACCTTTGTTTCACCACCTATTAATCATGTGCTTCTCACATAAGGCCTGTGTAACCTATGTCCCTCTTTTGATCTATAGAAGAGTTGTAACCCTTCCATAATCATTGTTAATGTACTTATGTACCTAAGGTATTTAATTGGTCGTGTTTGTGATCTCAGCCTTCAGTCATGCCAGCTCCATGCTGTCGGCCGGCCCGATGTTGCATCCTGAACACTGGGAAGCCGGTACATACCCTCTACCCAGTCTCTCTAGCCATGTAAAGCAATAAGTCTTTCCCTCCGACATTATTATACGTTTTGCCGGAAGGAGGAGAAAGTATTTTAAACTTGATGCTCTTTGCTTGTCAGGCCACTTGGATAACCTTATCTCTATTCCGTTAATGAAGTTGGTGAGCAAGAATGGACTGAGAAGTAGCACCCAGGGAAGGCTCCTGACTTGGCCCGCTCAACAACAGAAAAAAGGAGTAAAGAACTTGATGCATTGTTACATGAATTTGGTCAGGTCGAACCCCTCAGCTCCCTCCTGGAGCCAAACCACCTGTAGGTTGTTCCACCTGGATTGGCATTCTGCATCCTTTACTCGGCACTCAAGGGATCTCACTGAGTCGGTGTAATCTTGCAGTTGCAGGGTGTGGTCACGTGTGATCAGGGACAGTTTTGCCACTGCACTATCTGGGATTGGTTGATGGGAGTGAAACTCACTTCAGCAACAACCACAATCCTTGTCAGGGTGAACCACAAAAGGTCACTAAACTGACCTGTGCTTAACCCTCTGGTAAGTTGCCAAAAAATCAGTAAGGCTTAACTTGGGGGCAATATATAAAGTATTTATGCAACACTCAATCAGTAATAAAATGAAACCACAACAAAGAAAAACCCCACACCAATCTCAAGAAAAAGAGTACATTTTAATCAATAAAATGATACCAGAATAACAAAAATCCAGTCAGTAGAACTGGAGATATGTAATTTCAATGTCTTAGGCAAACGTAGCACAAAAGAAAGTGCAAAGCACAAAATGTGGTTATCCGGTCATGCCGGACAGGGGCAAAGTCACAGGTTCAAGCCAACCATGATGGAGCACTGTCTGGGTACAGGATCAAGTTTGGCCCGATGAGCAATGTGCCTGGTCGTACTCGGACTGAGATGAGAGGTCCTGTGTCAAATTGAGTTGTGCTGCATCAGTTCCAATGAGGCTGCTGATCGGGAGCTGCAAGATGCTGCAATGCAAGGTCCTGCATCTAGATGCATCACACTGCGTCAGTTCCGATGAGACCGCTGATCAGGAGCTACAAGGTGCTGTGATGCAAGGTTTTGTGTCGCCCTGGGTCCCGTTGTGTCAAGCTGCACCGGTTATAAGGGGATCCACAGTTGGGTTAGGAGGAGCACACTCTGATATCATCCAAGGGTCCAGACCACTCCAGCAGAGGCCAGTAGCAGGGCATTGGAGTCACTCTGGTGATTTTGGGTTCAAGGAGCGGCTCCAGTCTTCCTTCCTCAGGCAGCAGTGAAGACCTTCTTGCAGCAGGGAACCAGGGGAATTTATACCAGTTATCAGCTTTGAAGTGCGAAAAACCTCTAGACTTCACCCCCACATATGGTCCTGGAATTTCGTGCCCTGACTCCTAGGAGTCTGGGGTGACAATTGACTAGTGATAAGGCTTTGTGAGTGTGCTGAGGTAGCCCCTTTGAGGTGCAAGCATGGTAGGTGACAACTCCGCTACTCCCATTGGGTCATGATGGTCCACCCTGCCAACACCCAGCCCCCTTTGTGATGCTGTCTGGGAGGAATATGCAAAGGCCAATTACCAGCTAAATCTAGCCATGTGACCCAGTATACAGGCTGCAAGCACCAAATGGTTAGGACAAGAGAATGCAATCAAGAAGGAGGGACTAAGGGCTTAGAAGGTCCAGCATACGTGCCCTGGTAAAAGTACTAAACAAAAAGGTATGCAGTTCCTAAGGGAGGGGAGAAAGTGAAAATGGCAATAATAGGAGAGGCGAGATCCTAAGGTGTCAAACGAGAGGAAGGACGGGGAATCCTTCCTTTCAGAATGAGGGCCCACACAAACCCAGCCCGCTGGGTGTCATGCTTCATCATTTGGCATGCTCCTCGTCGGGTCGGCGCTGCAATACCCGACGGGCACCCTATGCAGGGGATCTTTGGCTGAGATATTTTATTCCTTGCCATTTGGTGAAGTGGGTGTAAGGGGCCTTGAGAAGGTACAGGTGCAAAAGTGTAAGTCAAGTAGACATTGTGAGCTAAAATAGGGAAACGGAAGAGTCAGGAAGAATAATTTTAATGATCCTGCCTTCCACCCTGGTTAAAAACTGAAATAGCGACTCTCTGCAATGATGCTGCAGATTGTTGCGCTCAATCTTATGCGGTCAACATGTTTCTTGCCTATTAGTCTGGTAGATCTTGCGGGCAATTCTTCAGGACCTGGTGAAAAAAGGTGATGTGTCTACAGTAAAAGCAAATGGTAATGTGGTGTATTAACCTAGTTTTACCGTCAAGTTGTACCAGAATGGTGTAGTACCTGTTGATGTAGCGGCCAATCTAAAAGACAAAGAAGAAAATCATTGCATTAACAATTGTATAAAGGATCACGCCCTCATGCTCCCCTATGAAGCACCTCTGTGTGTACACACGTCGCAGTGGCTCACTATACATAGGTGAAGTAAAATCTGTGCAGCTATCGTGTCTCGTGCAAAAGGTAATAAGCATTAAAAATGCAGTAGCAGAGTGGTGAGATCAAACGACTCACCTATAAAATAATCATGACTGACCCCATCGATTCACGGCATGAGATGCACACGTTAAAGTAACGAGTGTCCTAGGGAGGGGTAAAAAAATAGTTAAACAGTCAAAGATAAAAGTAAAAGTGAGAGCCGGAGTCCTCACTCAGGGTATAGATTGGACGACCCAGCGTATGGTTATGCAAAGGAGACCGAGGTGGCTATTGTTCAGGACTTAATCTCGAGGTCTGTAAAACACGGTCTGGGTGCAACAAACCCACATACCCCCAGGGACCGAACGCATGGTGGCCCCTAAAGGCCAGGCACTCAGTCCGGACCGCCAGGGAACATGTCGGCGTGGCGCCATCACGAGCAGAGACTCGTGGTAAACGTCCCCAGGGATGGTGTACTGCTGATACCAGGAAGCGATATCAGAGCCTGGGACCTCGAAATGCTCGCTAAGAACCAACAAAGCACTGGAGGACATCCTAAGGGTAGGGAAAGCAGGTACTTACGCTTGTGTCGCGCCCATTCAGTGGAAAACCTACCCCACAATGCCGGATCCAGGAGGTGACTGCAAACTCGGTTCTGGCAGCAGAAGTACTCACGGAAAAGGCGCTCATCGAGTCGCTTTTCCATGGCCGGCACACAACTAGAGAGTAACCTGTCTAGAAACGAGAGGCAGTGTGGCGGCGGCCATCTTAGAGGTTTACATTGGGAAGAAAGACCGATAGGGACGTCATTGTGGAGTGTGCAAGGTGATGTAGGCAGATCATATTTCAAATATCTATGAGAGCTGCTAGCAAACCCATAATAGAGGCGGGATGACTCATAAAAATAAAAAAAATAGAACAAAGAATATTTAACTGGTTTCCGCACATGCTAAATAATCAACTGCCCAGGAACGGGAGGGAGTGTGGCGACGGCCATCTTGGGGTCTAAACTAGGAAGGAAGCCCGATCTGGGCGCCATTTTGAAGTGTGCCAAGTGATGTATGGGAATCATGTATCAATGAGAACCGCCAGCGAACCCATGTAAAAGGCAAGATAGTATCGTAAAGTAAAAGTAGGAGAAGAGCTGGGTTCCCCACAAATGGAGATATGTGCCGTAGGGCTTAGAGCACGTCCGAAGACTCGGTATTCTGTCTAGTCGACAGATGTCAGGGGACAGGGTGGTGGTACCAAGGTAATATGTCGGCGCTGGTCACCAGCATGGATGTAGTCTAAAAGGTTAGGCCCAGCAAATCGTGACAAACCCTGGGTGATGACATGACCTCAACAAGGTAGTGTGTGTTCTCTCTACAGTTGGGATCTGTTAAGGGTGCTCCATGGGATGTCTTCGTTGAGGCCATGCTTATCTGTGGCCAGAGGATGGAACCATCTCTGTTCAATCCTGAACAGTGCCCCTGTGGTGATTGATGTATGTGCTTCCAGGATCACCTATCTCAGTGTATTGCATGCGTGTTTGCATGTTTCAAAGTGTGTGTACAGTCTAGTGGTGGTCTTGTGGCATCTGATGTTGCTTTTGTGTTCGGTGATGCATGTCTTGACTGTTCTGGTTGTCATGCCCATGTAGTAAAGGTCACAATGGCAGGAAATCAAGCAAATGCAGTTAGAGGTGTTGCAGTTCGTGTGTTTTGTTAATTTCCAGGTGAAATTATTATTGACAAAGGTCACTTCTTTGGTATGACTGGTCAGTGGGCAGACAGCACTAGAGCCGCAGGGATAGTGACTGGAGGAAGCCCCCATAGATAGTGACCGAGGGAGCCCCCATAGAAGTCTCTGAGTGGGTAAGGTTTTAGTTTTAGGCCTGGTGTGTATAAGTAGGTCCTTAAGGTTACTGGTGCGTTTGAACGCAAATCTAGGTAAGGGGAATTGTAGATCACCTGTGTTGAGGATATCTCAATGTTTGCGTATAATGTTCCTGATTCGGTTAGAATCAGGTGTATAGGAGGTAACACGTTATAGCCTCCATAGGTTCTTTGAGATTATTTTCCAACAAGGCCTCTCTGTTATTATTCCTTGCTCTCTTCATGGCCTGAGTTATTGTCTGCCATGGGAATTCTCGTTTCTGCAGGTTGGTTGCTAAATTGTTAGCTTCTGTCTTGTAATCTTCAATTGAGCTACAATTCCTCCTGATACGGAGGAACTGGCCAAAAGGTAGGTTCATTTTGAGGGCCCCGGGGTGGTGGCTACTGAAAAGTAAGAGGCTGTCGCTGTCAGTTGGTTTTTTATAAAGGGTAGTACTCAAATGACCCTCTGCCAGTTTGAAGTTAAGATCAAAAAAAGGGATACTGGAGTCAGAGATTGTGTGGGTAAATTTGAGGTAGGAATTCAAGGTGTTAATCTACAAGCAAAATTCATCTCAACTGATTCTGTCTCCCTTCCAAAATATCAGAATGTCGTCGATGTACCTTTTCCACAAAATCAGGTTGGCTGAATAGGGATTAGCAGGGTTGAAGATTGATCTTGCCTCAAAACCAGCCACATACAAACAGGCAACACTAGGAGCGAACGTGCTTCCCATGGACGGTCCCTGTGTTTGATGGAAACGTTTGTTGTTATACTCAAAAAAGTTCTCAATGAGGGCTAGGGTCGCACACTCCATGATAAAGGGGACTGGATTCGGGGAGGCCCATTCAGAGGAGCTAAGGGCATATTCAATCACCTCTAGAATGGCACATTGGGGGATATTGGTATACAATGCCTCCACGTCCAGGGTGACTAGGAAACTAATCTCGTCCTGATGTGGGAACCCCTCTATAAGGCGTAGTACATCATTGGTGTCAAGTAAGAATGCGGGTGTCTCCTTTACTAATGGTTGAAAGAAGTAATCGCAGAATTTCGATAGCGGTTCCAACAATACCGGACACGATGGGTCTCCCTGGGACTGGGCTAAAGCCCTTATGTATTTTCAGTAAAATGTAAAAATAAGTTGTTTTAGCATCTTTAGTCACCAGGAAGTCTGCCTCTTTCTTGCACACCCAACCTTCTGTTTCTGATGTATACACCATAGTGGAGATCAAGATGGTCAGTCTTTTATTAGGGTTCTCAGTGATGGGGGTATAGTATCTGTCGTTGCTGAGTTGGTAGAGGCACTCAGTATCGTAATCACTGGTAGACATGATTACCGTGGCACCCCCTTTGTCAGCCTGCTAAATGGTTATGTTAGGGTCATCAGCCAGAGATCTAACTGCAGACCATTCTGCAGTAGAGAAGTTGTGAAAAGGAGCGTCAGGTCTGTCCTGGTTTAAATCCTTGAGCACAGCTTGCTCGAAGGTGTGTGAGGGCCTTCATTCCGAACGGAAGGATTCACCGTCCTTCCTCTCGTTTGCCACCTTGGGATCTCGCCTCTCCTGTTATTGCTATTTGCACTTTCTCCCCTCCCTTAGGAACTGCATACCTTTTTGTTTAGTACTAGGACAAGAGAATGCCAACTTTCTAAAAGTTGCAATTTCAGAATTGTGACTTAAAATCCGACTTTACCATTAAAGAGAGGTTTAAATTACAATTAATTTAAGACCAAACTTGACATTCCTACCTGCACCCAATCAAAAGTTATCACTTAATATATGTAATATGGTAACCCAATGCTATCCTGTGGGAGAGGTAGGCCTCGCAGCAGTAAAAAATGAGTTTAAGAGTTTTTCACTACCAGGCATGTAAAACTTAAAAGTACATGTCCAACTTTTTAAATACACTGCACCCTGCCCTAAGGGCTGTTTCGGGTCTACCCTAGGTGTGAAATATATATTAAAAAAGAAGGATTAGGCCTGGTAAAAGTTTTATTTTGACAGGTTGAAATGACATTTTAAAATTGCACACAGGCTGAAATGGCAGGCCCGAGACAAGTTTAAAAAGACTACTTAAGTGGGTGCCACAATACGTGCTGCATGCCCACTAGTAGCATTCAATATACAGGCCATGAGTACAATTAGAACTGCCGAGAGGACCAGGTACAACAAAGAGGTGTTAGAGAGAGGTGCACAGTTTCTGATTTTCAGTTAGTTGGGTGCTTTTATTATCTCTGAAGGTCCCTTTATAGTAGCTCTTATGATCACAGGCACAGATAGATACTTCACAAATATATATTTTTTAAAGTTTATGGTCTTGACGAGGAATACATTGGATGAAGAAATGTTACACAAATCTGCTGGGATAGTCTTTGTTAATATCATCCCACATCTGATTGTCACTGTGAGGTGTCAGCAAGGGGTGATAGTATGTACTTTGTCGGAAGCTGCTGTGGCCGACTAAATTAAAGTCCTCAATTAGCCAGCATCCTGAGACAGATTTGTTTAGTTATTGTATGCTTGTTCAGTTGGTGATGGCTGGGTCAGTGGTGTGGACTGGTACACTGTGTGCCTGTGGATATGGCCCACAGGACCCGGAGCAATTTCGTCTTATTTGTGTGTGTAAGACTGTCAATAAGCAGAAGGGAATTCATTTGCAGCATGTATGAACTCCAATAGAATGATAGACCACCGCATGTTGTGGTATTAGTGTAGGCCAGGAGGATTATATATTGTATTGTATTTCAGTTGCTTTTATATAGGGTTACTACCCATTTTGAGCCATCAAAGCGATTTGCACTGGGTAGCACACTGCTCCCGAATCTAAGGTTATTTTTTTGTCCAGTGGTTATTGATGGTTATTGGGATTCATCTTGTACTCTTATGGAAACAATTCATGTATTTACTCCAGTTGCTATGTGGGTAGATTAAATGGGAGTTAGGCGTGATCTTTAGTGGGAGAAAGGTGTGTCAGTTCATGTACATGATTGGCAGTATTAATAGATGAGCAGTAGGAGATTACTGTCAGGTTGTGGGAAAATAACTCTTTGGAGGTTAGGCTGTGACCTGTGAAATTAGGTGTGGACAATTAAGGATAAGGCAAACATGCATGTGTCTAAGAGTAAACTGCGCTGGGAGAGAACAGGCTTGCAGAGGATTAAAAGTAAGTAGAGGGTCCTTTGAAAGAAAAGGACAGGCAACAACTGGAAGATTTAAGGCAAGGTCAGTTTTCCTGTGAATATAGTGGAGGCTTTTTAGACATTGCATGCAATCTGAAGATGCCACATATGTAAAAGGAAATAGCATTATTTGCATGTGAGACAAGGCTATAATAGGTACTTTTGATAAACAATAGATTCAGGGCCTTATTTATGAGGGCTTGCGCTGTCTTTGCGTCACTTTTTTGTGACTCTGTGGCAGAGTAATGAATGCGCCACACTGTGCCCTATTTATGAAGTGACGCATCTAGGCAGATGCGTCACTTTGTAAAGCCCTGCATTACATTATACCTCTGTCAGGTATAACATTATACCTATGTCAGGTATAATGTATGCAGGGTGGGTGTTTCCCTGTAAAAAAAAAAACTCTTAGAAGTGGCACAGTGAAATCTATGCGATTTCAGTGCGCCACTCCTAAGGCTTGACTCCGTCACAATTGTTACGCCTGCTTCCGGTAGGAGTAGGGGTGATGCACGGCCTTTAACATGGGACTTGCCTCATGTGTAATGACACATTGCTGGAGTTGCGTCAGTTTACCAACCCACTCCAGCAATGCGTCATGACTGCGCCACCAGCTAAGTCAGGATTCCTGACGTATCTGTGTAAATACGGCGCATCCATGGTGTGGCAAAGGTGGCGCTATGAAATGTGTTGCATCGCTGTTTTTCCCCAGCGATGCAACACTTTTCATAAATGAGGCCCCCAGTATTGTAGTTGCACTTATATAGCGCTTCGCAGCCTTGATGACGCACTGAAGCACACGCTCACATCTGTAGCCCAAGCTCAGCTCTGCTTTAAGACACGCTGTCCCACCCAGACACCTGCATTATTCCACATCTCGTCTCAATTCTCCTTGTTTGATATCTTTCGCGTCTAGCACCGGCAAGGCAATCAATGCTTTCAATCACTTACAGCTTGAAAACCGGAAGGCGCACGTATGGGCCTACAATCCTACCATGGGGCCATTAATCCTACGCACACGACAACCACTCTGCACCCACTGGCCCTGGCCCGCCATTTATCCTCATTGGACATCTCAGCAGGAAGTGCTGAGGTCCCTAGAGTTCGATCCGGGTTCATAAATCCACACCGGATACTTTCCAGCTGAAGTGCAGCCCAGTGAGGTCAGCAGTTTGGTCTGCAGGCAGCGTGGATTCAGGATTTGTTGGCTGACCTTTTCTCTACCCCCTTTTTACTGCAAAGATATTTCTCCTGACTCAAATTACATCATGGTAGCTCTTTGAACAAACGTTTTTTTGTTTTTGCGAAAAAGGTGAACAGCGCTTAAGAGCGGCCATAATTTACAAGTCATTCTTCAGTATTTCTCCCATAACTGCCTTATCGTCCTCCTTGAAACTGGGACCCATTAACTACACTTTATTTATGAGTGGCAGAATAAGACTGAAGAAGATCACTGTCGCCCACGACACAGAAACAAATAATCGGTTGTCATGACATGCTTGGCCTCTTTACATCTTCGAGCTATTATTCAGACGCAGATGCATCTCACAGGTTTTCTGAAGGGAACACAAAATTCTATCCACCAAACATGGTACCAAGGTGTGCTGGAATTTTCCAGAAAATCTGGTCCCACACACACTAGACTTTCATCTGTCCTAGGTGTTGTCTGTCAGTAGTCAGCTACTGGGATCCCCTTTGGACTATAGCCATAAGAGGGCTCCTGGTAGTTCACTGTGGTTTCTTGTCATTGCCACTCACCTGTGGCAAATTATAGCCCCAAGGGTTCTGATCACGTTGGTCCAGTTGGGCTTAAAGGGCCAGGAGCTCCTTCCACATTAAGGGGCAGATTTACAAGCCCCCTGAGCCATCACTACGTCACTTTTCGTGACGTACTGGGGGCGCAGTGGGCTCCTCCATATTTACAAGGAGAGGAAAAGCCACCATGCGTGACTTTTCCTCTCCTTGTAAATATGGCCCCTTCACACGCAGCACTATGCGTGGGAGGGGCATTCCATGGGTGTTGCTGTGGGTGTTCCCACGCAACACCCATGGAACAAGACACATCTCCAGATGTACGAGAAATCGTGAATCTGGAGATGTGTGTGAATGCTACGCCACCCTAGGGGTGGCGTAGCAAGGCACAACGAGGAGAAATGTTTTCATTTCTCCTCGTTTTTTCCTCTTTCAATGTGTGCTGCATTCTACAGCACGCATTGAAAGAGGAAAAAGCCTCTTGTGATTGTTTTTGTGCAGGAAGGTGTCCCTTTCTGCACAAAAACAATCTCCCCATGACGCAGGCACCCTTGCACCATGGTGCAAGGGTGCCTGCGCCGGCGCATGGCTGCAGTTTGTGCGCCAGCGCAGGGGAAGCACAGAGATGCGGCATGTTCTTGTAAATATGTTGCATCTCTGTGCTTTACAAACTAATGCAGCACGACGCAGCAAAATGACATGCTGCACCGTGCTGCGTTACTTTGTTGTAAATCTGCCCCTAAATGTGGGAGGAGCCGTTGTTAGTGCTTTTAAACAAGTGATATCTGGGGAGTTTACCGAGGCTAACAGGGTCCTCGTCCAATCCTCCTTCTCCAAGCAGCTCCAGGCATAAACTTCCCAGAGGGAGAACACTTCCCACCCGTCTTAAACCTCTACAGTGCAGTCACGTGCACACCTTCTTCTCTGACTGGATCGCATGACTCAGCAAAGGCCCTAAATCTGTACTAGTCACTCCACTTAGTCACAACATTCATCCCTTCACACACATACAAAGGCTAACCAATATCTACAGTCTACAAAACACTCCTCACACTACTAACTGGGATCATAAAAGCAGGCAGATGTTCTGTACCCATAGGGCATGTAACCTCCTAATCAAGTGGTCGTGTGAATATTTGTACAGAAAGTGAGCCCTGAACCTGGAGAAACCAAATCAAGTTGATAATCATGAATTAAATTCATGCACAGAATCAAGGAGCAGAATTTGATTTCAATTTCGATGTGTCTATTTACTATTATAGGGGAATTTCCCATTGCATCTAATAAATAGCCAGGCGACTAGGTTATTTCGAGATTACCTAGTCACATTTAATAGCCAAGATGATAATTAGTTGTTCAACTTCGATATGCCAACACCATGTCACGATGGTCAAAAGCTTCCTACGGGAATCTCTATAATAATGTCTCAATAAATCAACAATCCCACTTCATGTTGTGATACAATGCAATTTATGCTGAATGCATTCTAGCCTTTCTAATAGCTTAAAGGCCTGATTATGAGTTTCGGTGGTCCTGGAGCGGGCGGCACACCACCGCTCTGCTCCAGGACCACCCAAGCTCACTGCTGCCCCCTCCATATTACAATTAATTTTGTGGTGTGGCGGGCAGGCAGCCTGGCAGTCCCCTGGCACTGCTGTTTAAAGGCTCATTGTGAGCCTCAAACAGCACTGCCGCAGGACCGCCAGTGCACGTTCCTGCATGGGAAGGAATGCACCATGTTGTACATACCTTCCCGTGCAAAGAACTGGAGGTGCAAAACAACAGGGGGCACATGTGCCCCCCTGCATGCACCCCACTGCACGGGGCATTTTGTTGCCTCAGCGCCACCCTTTTCATGGTGGTGCGACCACCATTAAAAGGGAGGTGGAGAGGCAACTCAAAATGTGCTCGACTCAGCCGCTCTGACACTGCCAGAATATTTTGGCCTTGGACCGCTGCCAGACAAATGCAGGATCCTTGCTCGATGCTGATAGCAGCGGTTCAGTGGCTGTCCGTTCACCACACCTATAATACTGCAGGCAGTCCTGCAGTGTGGCGGTGGTCGGACCGCCACCACATCTGCGGTGGTACCATGGACCGCCTCAGTAGTAATACGGCCCTAAATCGCACTGCTTATATCAGCTACCAGACCGAACCTGGTGTCAATTTGGAGGACTTGTTCAAAAGACCTTTTAATGCATTACTGAATTTACTGTGAGACTGGCTAACAGAGTGTGGGAGGTAGCCATAGAATTTTATATATAGCTATTAGCCGCAAAAATGCAGAAATGCAGAAAAGAGGAACGTTCTGAAAAGAGGAAATCTTCTGGTTTGATTTTAGAAAGTTATTTGTAGTGAGCAACACTGCCAGGTCGTCAGGCCAACAGAGCTAATGTGGAAGGAAACATATTTGTACACAATTGCTTGCCTTTCGGATGTGCCTCTGTAGTAGCGTTTAACTTTAATGTACAACTGTGCAAATGTGCAATGTCAAGTGAAAAATTATATCTGAAATTTTGGGATTTTGATGATGCATAGAGTCGTAACTGATGAATTAATAATGATGCACATGAAACAAAATTACTGAATCATTTAGAAGTGTAAAGAACACTAGAGAATAGCTATTCCACATTTTCGTATGAAACGTCATTTTATTTTTTTTAGTTCAAACCGATTTATTGGTTATAAGTAAATTGAACATAGGTCATACATATATTGAGAAACCACAAAAAACTAAATATAAAGCCACTGTTATTGCATTTGGTTACGCATTACCATAATAATATTAAATGACATCAACAGAACAGCTTAATAATAAATAATAGTAAGGTAGAAGAGAGAGGAAAAGGAACTAGAATAGAGTAGGAAGAAGCTAATAACACAATAAGGCAAAGAAAATTCGAGTTTTATCGTAGAAATTCCTATATTAGTGATGAGTTCAATATTCACAAAGGCTTAGTTTGAACAAAATAGAGGTTTAATTATTCCTATGGGGTCGGGTTTTTGTAATGTGATGTTATACACTCCTGTCGTGTAGAATAACAGTTCTTTCCAGGTTGTAAGGATATCTTGGTAAAACATTTCCAGTTCCAGTTGCTTAGTGTAGTTATATATGCGAGAAACAAAATATTGGTTTAATTTCTAAACATCTTCAATACATTTAAAGACTTTTAGCCAAAATTCCACGAGTGATGACATTAAAAAAAATGTGAGTACGGTCTCCTGTTGTAACATGACAATTCCAGCATTAACTTCATTTTATACATGCGTTGCAGAGTCCAAAAAGATTTATGTAGCAGATGATATTTGCTTTGCAACATGGAAGGCATGATTTTATATTTAAAACTAGTGATCCACATCTCTTCCCTTTTATAAGCAAAGTTATCTATGTGAGAATGGCTTGAGCAGTCAAAATGGCTGCCGCTCTCTTGTAGAGCCCTACACTGCAACCCCGCTATCCGTAGTTTATCCTCTGCCACACGTGCCATCCATCCACCTACCAGTCCTGGGGTACTCTCCTGGACGATAGTGGCCTGGCTGGGCCAGATTTGAGGCTGCTGGACTGCCTGTGATAGCGGAAGAGGACCGCAGCCTAGACGGCCGGCTGCACCCTCCATTGTGGGCTGACGAGCTTGTGCTCTGTATGAGTGCTATAACCTTTGACCTGCTGCATGGAGCTGGATTCTAGGGGGGCACTCTCTTCTTTCTCCCTCCCTCGCTGACAACAGGGCTGGGTGGAGGTGGGCACATGGGGATCCCCACGCATGTCGACACTGGGAGGACTGGGTCAGCACAAACACTGCACTGTGGGCCTCGTGGCGCATCCACAGATCCCACGCACGCCCTGGTGCTTAGTGCATGCACCAAAGGCCCAAGCACCGCATAAGGGAGCCACACCAACAAGTGGTCCACAACAGGCATATGTAAGCGAGGCACCGCTGACACTGGCACGGACTAGGCCCCATAACCACCAGGACTGCAGCTCTTGATGCCTGGGCCTCCTTCTTTCCCCTCCCCCCACCGTCTAGATGATCTGTGGACCCCCACAGTCTTTGTTATTCCCCTGCACATTGTGGCCTGGGGGAGAGGTGGCCCCATGCTTGGCTGGGGGAAGATGCATCACCCTCCTCCCGAGTTGTCAGCTAAACAGCCAGATATCACTACTTCCCTAATGGAACATTCCATGGCTGGCTGCCTTTGCCTGGGACCGGTCAATTTCTTAGTACACTACTACTACTCAACGTGGAACCACTACACTGCTTGGGACTGGGGGGACTAGTGCTCAGGACATCACCACTCTCTTGCTGAAATCGTGGGGCTGCTTGTGCTGCAGCTCAGTTGGCTGGAAGTTCGGACATTCAAGCAGGCCCCTCTAGATGCTGTCTCTATTTCCCCCCATTTGCTTTGGTTGGCCTACAAAGTTCTCACATTGGGGACCTACTTCGAGCTCAGTCCATTGCCACACACTGCCTAATAAGAGACTCGACTTTGCCGGCATTGCAGACTGGGCAGCTCGTGCTGAGGTATACCAGTTGTTTTTCGTGGTATGCAGAAGCAGGTCCATTTCCCCACGTGCATTGGTCCCTTCCACTAGTGGCCTTAACTGCTGCTCATCATGGGACCTCTGCATCTGGTACCCATAGTGCTACTGCACACTCAACCACTGCATCTTAGCCAGCAGCTGAAGGGGCTGATACCCAAGATCACATCGAGAACTCTTCATTCATTGAGGGTAAATTAGACATTGTCCTGTCAGCAATAGGGAACTCCTGGTTCTCTTTGGAACACAAAATAGATACTGTGGCAACAACACTTACCTTATTACGCGCGGATCATCGCAACATGGCAGACAAAATCCGAAACATTGAACAGGCAATCTCCATAATAATGCTGCAAGCTTGCAAGACTGAGAAGGGCTTGTGCGCCTTACAGGAGCGGGTCCGTATCTTGGAGGAGAAAGCTGAAGATGCCGAGGGCCACTCCCAAACGAACAATATCCACATTGTGGGACTACCCAAAATGTGGTGAGACAGAATGCGGACTCCTATACAGAACATTGGCTACGCAGCATTCTCCCTCTGACTGCTCGGTCACCTTTCTTTTCCATTGAAAGGGCACATCAAGTCCCGGTGAGAAGAACCCCACCTGGGGCCAACCCCAGACAGATGGTGTTTCGCCTGCTACACTACCAGGACCAAGATGTAATCCTACAAGAAGCCTGCAAGCTCTCAGAGCTAGCAGTCGACAATGCACATGTCATGATATTTCCAGACTAAACCCTGGTGGTGCAGCACCAGCGGAACTCAAGCCTTGCAGTTAAGCATCGGCTGCGTGATTTGGATGTATAATATTCCCTCCTTTTCCCCGTGCGACTTTGAGTTGTACAGGATGGTAAGACACATTGTTTCACGGACCCCAAGGGGACCTGGACTGGATCAATAACTCTGAATTGACCACCTATTACTCGGCTTGACCAGGGACAGTGGCATAACGAAACTTGAGGGGGTCCCACTGCAAAGTACATGGAAGGGAACCCCCACACTCCGGCTCCAGTCAGGACCTCATAGGCCAGGGAAAATGCCGCCGGAGCACAGTGCTGGGGGTGGGCACCCCGGAGCTAAGGGTCCCCTGCACCATGGGGGCTTCAGAGACTATTGTTATGTCACTGACCAGGGACTGCGGCCTCAACCACCCAGTTGTGGGCAGACGTTGCCGCCAACAAGGGGACCTCTCCTGTGGCTGGGCACCTCTCCCGACCTGGAACAGATGATCCACGAGAGACGAAAGGCACTGAAGGCAGCTGCAACGGTGCAGGACCCCTCTCCTCTCTCAAACCTGCATGAGGAGATGTCAAATCCTCAAGTAATGATGGATGTTCAATGACCTGGCCTCCCAAATTTGACTCTGTCACACCACCCCAAGTGACTCCTCAAACTGTTAACAATCTTGACTGATTCCCCGCTGCAAACCGAATGCTATGTCTACTGTTTACCTGTAATGTTCCTATGGCTAATGGTCCTTCCTATTATTTGTTACATGTTCATTGCTTTATTCTCCTTCTCCTCCATTCTACATTTCTCATGTTTGATCTCTTTATTTACAAGTAACATACACGTTTGTACCCCACACAGCGCACATTTTACCTATCAACAATGCGTGAATTGGTTTTACTGTGGTTGTTTTACACAGGGAATCCCGTGTCTCTACCGCTCACATGGTACACCACCACCCTTAGACAGTTTGCCGCTATTGGCTAACATGGTTACTCAGTTTGGGCGAGTACACATTGTCCATCTGCTCTCATTGCATTATTAATTTGTTGTCTCACTTTTATACTATTTTGTGTGGGTTTTTGTTTCGCTGTCCATGCCAATCCTTCATGTGCAGTGCTAGGTTTATGGCCTATTGCCCCACCCCGCTGTGTCCAGTTGCCCTACATTCAGCATCCAGAATCATGGTCCACATTAACATACTTACCTGGAATGTATAAGAGGGATGCACACTCCCTCTCGCAGATATGTAGTTCATTCTTATTTGTGCCACCTCTCCACACACATAGCACTCATACAGGAATCCCACTTAAGGCTGACATAGGCTGCAAGACTGCAGCGGCACTGGTGCAGACAAGTATATTCCATTCATTATTCCACATATGCAAGAGGCGCTCTGATATGGATCAGGGCGAGCATTTCCTTTAGGGCTGATGCAACAGTTGTTGACTAGGAGGGTTGCTACTTCTTCGTTGAGGGACATCTGGAGAGACTTCACATGCTGATTGACTCCATTTAAGGCCCCAAATCCGGAGAAATGGGATCCCTAGCCAAACTATTGGGGCTGATCGCGATGGATTGGTAGAACATGGCTCCTTGGAGGGGACTTTAACAATGTCTTGAGTGTAGACTTGGATTGCTCCTTCACCACCTTTACCAGCACGGTGGCCACTTCCAATTTCCAGGCACTGACTGACTGGGGCACTGGCATCTATTGGACATATGGCACCTATGCAATACACACACCGGGGTCTACTCCTTTGACTCATATTCACACAGCTTTCATGTCCACATAGATCCTCTGGTTGGCACCCCGGACATTCTCCCACACATAACCCACATTGTTTGGATGCACCAACTCAGACCAAAACCCTCAGCACCTACAGCTGAATTGGGATGCCAAACCCCCATCCCAATGTGGAGGCTGCAGCTGACAGTGTTGGATGATCCTCTATTTCTCTGCCTTAAGCTTGACAAAGATATTGCTGAGATAGAACATGACCTGTTAGGCTATGACTCACAAGCTCTCGTGGCCCCAGAGTACAGGGACCACCTGCTTTTAGAACAGCGGGAGCGTGCCAAACTATTGGAATGCCTCCGCTGTCTTAATTATGTAGCCCATACAGCTAAAACAAATGCAGAGGCTGATAAGGGGGGCTCATTATTGGCATGGATTATCAGACAGGAACACCCGCGGTAACCCACAGTAGTGCTCTAATTGGCGGCTGGCTGCCTCCTCCACACCCAGAAGGCTATCCATGTTGAAAAGACACGTCATTTTGCCTCCTTGTACACATCGGTTTCACCTATATCTACTGACAATGTTGATTCCTTTTTAGCTACTACACCACTACTATTCCCTGAACAGAGAACTTATCTTGACGGTGCTATTACTTTTTTTGAGATTTAGGAGGCCATCCGTGCTCCCAGCAACAGGGAAAACCCTGGACCAGAAAGTCTTTCAACCAAATTTTACAAATCCCATGCTCCGCTCCTAAACTCCCACTTGCAGATACTATACAATGAGGCCTTATTAGCCACCTTTTCACCAAACTCACTCTGCAAGGCACTGCCCTTCTCCCTTCCCAAACTTGACCGTCGCCCTACCGCCCTTTGGTTGCAGCACTGGCGCACCCAGACCAGAATGGGTTTGGCCCTGCCTACACCTCTTCAAACTTGTGCAGATTCTTTAGGATCCTAGAACATGCCCCCACACCTGGCTACAGGTGGGCTGTCTCGTGCTGGATCTGGGAAAGGTCTTTGATTCTTTGGAATGGGTCGTCCTCTTTGCTGTCCTCCCCTGCTATGGGCTGGGGAGCCGATTCATTTCGGCTGGTCAAATTACTTCATATCCCACCGATTTCCCGAACAAAAAAGTGTGCCCTTATTTCCAAACTGATCCTGATTCACAGAGGTGCCGGTCAGGAATGCCTGCTGTCTCCTTTGCTCTTCAATTGGACCACTGGTGGCTGCCCTCCGAATACACGGCAGACCTAGGGGATTCCACTCGGTGACATTCAGCACTCAGTCACATTTTATGCAGATGACCTGCTCCTATACCTTAGGGATGTGCATGCAATCTCCCCTGGTGTAGAACTTTCTTTTGACAATTTGCAACACTAATGGGCCTCAGGGTTAATTGGGCCACGTCATGCCTATTTTCCTTTAGTGACGCACTGACCATGCCTACAGTCTCAATGGTGTCTTGCTGGCGGGGCAGCACATGACGTTCCATTATTTGGGCATTCATGTCTATCGCAAATCTGCCAACCTGTTTGATGGCAATCTCACCTGAGCAGTATACTCGTTGAGGGAACAGATGGGGTTCTAAAGATAGCGCCCTCTCGCTATGTCAGTATGAATAGTACTTACCAAGATGGTCATGCTACCCCACCTCATTTCGCTAATCTACCTCTGTATGTACCAAAATCCTTCATGAGGGAGCTTCTTCAGAATAATACATGCTCCATAAACTATACTTACCAGCAATTGAGGGTGGATTTGCTGTCCCGAATTTTGAGCATTGTTACCCAATTGCAGCTGGTGGCCTGGTAGATGGCGGGACTTCAGACCGCCGACATTGCCACGGTCTCCCCTGCTAGGAGTTTGCCTCCATATTGCATCTCTTTACCCTTTGCTCTAAATCACTGTCGCCCGGCTCCACTCTGTTGCACGTGGCACACCACCGCTATAAATAGAGCCTTTTTCCTCACTAAGCGACTCAGCCGAATGCCCTGTCTATACTGCTCCTAGGCACTCCATGGGGCAGACGGGTCACCTCTTCAGTGGAGCTCACCACTTAGGAAGAGGTGGGCCTGCACACCATAGGAGACCTTTATCATAATGGCTCCTTCATTACCCTTGAGTCTCTGATTGAGGCTGAGGGTTTCCCTCCTGGCCACTTCTTGCTTTATAACTATCTCCTTGGGCTGTTGGGGGAGAACTGGGGGGATATGCGCCAGGAACACCCAATGAACCTCATGCCTCGGTGCCTTCGTGTTATGGGGGCAGGTCGCGTTTTAATGCACTGGCTCCCCAAATCTTTGTGTACACATGAGCCGCTTCCACTTGCCCCTTTGTGCTGCCATTGGGAGATGGACTTGGGCCACCCGTGCATTGACAAGGAATAGGCTGCCATATGAGAATACCCGGCTCTAATTCTACGCAATGCCTGCTTTTGCCTGATTCAATAATATATACTTCACAGAGCTTATATCACCCCAGACAAGATACACTGATATTATCATCATACAGATGCTGTCTGTCCCCGCTAGTAATCTGCCCGATGCCTATTTTCTACATATGCTCTGGGCCTATCTGTCTCTTCACCCTCACTGGCTAGGCATAACCACACACTTGTCCACCTGGGGCCAACCCCAGACAGATGGTGTTTCGCCTGCTACACTACCAGGACCAAGATGTAATCCTACAAGAAGCCTGCAAGCTCTCAGAGCTAGCAGTCGACAATGCACATGTCATGATATTTCCAGACTAAACCCTGGTGGTGCAGCACCAGCGGAACTCAAGCCTTGCAGTTAAGCATCGGCTGCGTGATTTGGATGTATAATATTCCCTCCTTTTCCCCGTGCGACTTTGAGTTGTACAGGATGGTAAGACACATTGTTTCACGGACCCCAAGGGGACCTGGACTGGATCAATAACTCTGAATTGACCACCTATTACTCGGCTTGACCAGGGACAGTGGCATAACGAAACTTGAGGGGGTCCCACTGCAAAGTACATGGAAGGGAACCCCCACACTCCGGCTCCAGTCAGGACCTCATAGGCCAGGGAAAATGCCGCCGGAGCACAGTGCTGGGGGTGGGCACCCCGGAGCTAAGGGTCCCCTGCACCATGGGGGCTTCAGAGACTATTGTTATGTCACTGACCAGGGACTGCGGCCTCAACCACCCAGTTGTGGGCAGACGTTGCCGCCAACAAGGGGACCTCTCCTGTGGCTGGGCACCTCTCCCGACCTGGAACAGATGATCCACGAGAGACGAAAGGCACTGAAGGCAGCTGCAACGGTGCAGGACCCCTCTCCTCTCTCAAACCTGCATGAGGAGATGTCAAATCCTCAAGTAATGATGGATGTTCAATGACCTAACCACACACTTGTCAGACTGAACAGGTCACCCCGCCTTCCACAAGTGGGAGGTGTGCCTCCTGGGCCTATGCCGCAGGGATAAGAAACACAAAGCCATTACCCAATTCATTGATCTAAAACTCCCCCTAGCCAAACGACTGATCATCTATACATGGGAGTTGCCTATTCCTCGGTCACTCTCTGGGAACACTCCATGAGAGCGTGGGCTCATGCCAAGGACACTGCCCTCCACAGGAAGGATATGAGGGGTTTACCTAAATACCCTCTTGCAGCGTGTTGGGAGACCATTCTAGCAGACTTCAAGGCCACCCTGCTACTAGGCCTGGGCGTAAAACTCTGCTTGTGGAGTTTGCAGAATTCGTCAACTCTGTGTTCCACGGAGAATGCAGAGTTACTGATAAACTCTGCAGTCCGCAACAGAGAAGAGTTTTATTTCCCGTTTGCTGGCTGATAACGTCTTTTCGCATGTACAGTGAGCACAATGAAACATGCCGGGCACTCACAAGCCACCACGGGATTTTTTAGCCACCTGCGATATTTTGTTGCGGATAACGTGGCTTTAAGCCGCACCAGCAACTTCCAGCGCTTCTTTTGTGTCGTAGGCGAGCGCGATTCAACTCTATCGAATTGCAACCTGGAGCAGATTCTCTCCTCAAGAAGCAGCTAAATCTCCTCAAAAAGACAATTTGGAGTTAAAAAAAATTCTCAAATGGAACGTTCAGGTTGGTTCTTTGTGCAATGAGTCCTTTTTTTTAGAAAACTTTCTTTTTCCACCAGGAAGGAAACGCCCCGAGACTC